>NC_143398.1:7263894-8615894 GCF_052110815.1 Crocodylus siamensis | reverse complement strand
CGCTGCACCTGTGCATCAATTTTTGGAGGATCCCAGGACTCCTGACCAGAAGACCCAGTTCCAGTCATGAGTGAGGGACTAATTAGCAAATGGATCCTTTGTTAGGGGTATCTGGAGAACACACATATACTAAGCAATGCTGACCTGTGGGGTCATTATGGCTCATAATGCTGTTGTCTCTGGTAGGGTCCAGCCCAATGAACTATATGGTAAATTATAGGGTTTTTGGCTTTGGAGTAATACCTGCATAGTTTATACTATATAAAAGCAGGTCCAGGAGTGCTGCTTAAAAGTGTGTTTATGGACTATGTGTGCTAAAATGTGCAACAGTTTCAAAGGAGATAAACAGGATCATTTCCAGATGAACTAGGTCTTAGGGTACCTGTATTAATTTCTTTATATGCAAATTACTACAGGCATGTTTATTTCCAGGTTAGTATTTTCAAATTTGCTTCTCATTTTCATATGCTCAGGAAGAGCAGAGTCTGAGAGTAAGGAAGGGGCTGCAGGGAAAAGAAGCTGGGGGCAGAAGCCAGTGGGCAAGGGGGCTACCTGACTGCCCAGATTTATTTTCTCTGCTGTAGAACTGGGAGGGGGGCAAATTCAAGGCAATCCTCTAATAATTAGATTTTATGCCTGGAAAATTATAACAAATTTATACATTTTCCATATGTAGAACCTAATCATTGGGGTGCCATCTTAGAATCAGGGTCTTCTTATATTCAAGTAAAAATGATACTAAGATAAGGAGCTTATTAGGAATCCAAAAAAGGTTAGACACATGTATGCATAATGCATATAGCTAGTATTGTAAGAAAATAAATGAGCCCTCATGGTTTGGGGCATATTTCAACCTCTAACTCTTGGCCAGATGCTACCTGGAGGCATGTGACTTGCTACCCTACATTTATCTACAGTAAGATTTTCTTAAACCTTCTTCTGAAGGAGCTGGTGATTCATTCTTGGAGACAAGATAATGAGAGAGAAAGATTGACTCTATAGCTCTGGGGATTTAAATCAGGAACACTGGGGACTTGAACCATAATTTTTCATAGACATGATGTTGGCCACACCAGTCTCTCATGTGCTGTAAGCTCCAAACCTGGCCTGATATACTATGTAGGCTCAGGGGGACCTTTGGCTTTTTGATCTTTATCACAACACTTTTCAGACAAATGGTCACCCCCACCAAATTGCTTACCTTCAATGAAGAGGCCCAATCATGAATGCCCAGTGTTTCTGGGAGATGACCTACCTAAAGAGCTTACCACATAAAGGCACAAAACAACAAACAGTGGAGGGAAAATAGTAGTGCGGAGAGTGACTTACCTAAGCTCATGCAACAGGTTAATGACAGAAATAAAACCTGGCCTTCTTTTCTACAGCAGTCATGAGCACCACGGCAAATGGCATAGATGCACATCAGCATCCAAATGATTTTTTTGTCTTGGTCCAAATTCAGTGATGTCCTTGGTTACCTGGAACAAGATGACTCCTGTTTCTGGGGAGATCATTTTTGCCTTTTCCTGCTTCTGAGGTGACAAATAAACCCCCCAAAATCTGTTTCCCCCATTCAATCTTTGTTCACATTTTATCACTGAAATTAACTTTTCCTTCTGTTTCAGGGGGTTAAAATTCTGTGGAAATTGCAAGATAAGGACGTATATCCAGAAGGTGGAAGATCAAATTCCACCAACTCTATCTTACCCACTGTAGCTTTTCCCAGAGAACCATAAAACCCCAGACAGTGCTGTTTATTTACAGGTATGTATATAAAAAAGTAGATATAAATTATTTTTTCCTTCTACCTTGAAATATATTTGCGAACATACAGCCAAGATCCTAGAAACAGGAAATTGTGCTCATTGTTCCAGAACATATAATAGCAAAGGCAAGCAGGAATTGTTTTATTGCAGCAATAATAGTTCTGGTTGTCCAAAGGGGAAAAAATAATTTTCATAATCTACAGGGTTGCAGAAGGATATAAATCTCCATGGCTTTCACTCTGTCAGGGCCTACTTTGTGTAGTATCTTCTACGTTCCATTGGGAACTCATCACTTGACTCCTTCAGTCAAAGCATTTAGAAATTTGACAAGAGGCCCCAATGCAAGTGCAGTCGTGGATTAGGTGCCCTATTCCTAATCCTACTGAATTCTGCATCAAGACTCCCGCTACAGGAGTAAATTCATGGACCATGCACTGCCATTGCTCTGTGCATGGGGGGAGCTCCCATTGTCATCTGCTGGGGTTGTGGCAAAGTCTGAGGCAAACTGTGCCCTTGTTCTTTGAAGTTAATTTCCAACAAGAAGACAATCTACAGAGAGCAAAGAGGTGTGGACCATATTCCAACTTTTCCTATTCTTACCTTGCCCCAGAACTTCCTTGAAGACCAACGTTTTTCAAAATGTGTATCCACATGGGAAGCAAGCAAAGACCCCAACAAGGCACCAACCACATCTATCACTCAGTTTCAAATATTTGGACCTTTCCCTCACTCTGATTGAGTTTCTCAGTTTAGGAGAAACAATCTTTTACCAATCTTGAGCTGGACTCAGCACCTACGTACATCCATGGAAAGACCTCTGGTGTGGAGGAGATGACTTGGATAAGGCCTTTTGTGGGCCTTGATTCACTTCCCTTCTCAAGAACATTTATATCTTGAGAATGAAGGTGAAACATCATGCAATGTACTATGTAAAGACCCCTTCCCCAACATACCATGAATAATAAAGTGACTTGTAAAGCAGAGATTTTAAAAAAGTAATTATTAAAATAAAACATTTCCCAAGTCAAGCGTTATTTTTTTTTTTTCAGTAAAAATAGAGTACCGGTGAATTTGGAGATTTTTTTTTCCTGATAGGCCAAAGTATTTGGTAAAATTGGGAACGTCCTCACAGAAATTTCTGTCTTGTTAAAAATGCATTTCTTTCCCTGAAAAAAATGGTCCAGTGAAAAGATTTCGAGCAGTTCTACAAATATGCAAGCTGACTTCCCAGCTACTACTAAAGGGCGTTTCTGTATACATATCATGTCCCTCAGCACACACACAGTTAATTGAGTGCACAAGAATTCATCTGAGAAGTTTTATGTGTGTTTAGGCAAATTTTGTGGTTGCTGTCTTGAGGGAGAAAATACACTTATAAATGATCACTCAAAACAGCAAGATAACTTGGCTTTGGAAGTCACTAAACTTTTGGAACAGAAACTTTTTGCATCAAGCGGAGAATGATTTAAGCGGAAAAAAAATTATTTTCTTCTTTTTTTTTTCAGTCCACTCACCTAGAGACACTCTAGGGAAGAGAGGAAAGCGAAGCATGTTGCAAATCTGTAGAAATCAGAAGACAATGGAAAAATCTGTTTTTAAGCAGTTTTTGGGGTGGGAACAAATTGCCATGGCAACCTTCTAAACGGATATGTCTTCAAGGAAATCATGCCGTTCTCTTGAAAAGAGAGATGCATAATACAACAAGCACTTGAAAGTTATCTTTGAAAGGCATATGTACGAGAAAATCAGAAATATTTTATAAATTTAAACTCATGAAACATTCATATCGTCGCACTAATGTTTCACACTACAAGGATTCTGCTAAGGCAGGAGCTGAATAACCTTGTGGGGTTTGTGCAGGTCTAGATGGGTGTTTGTGGTCTGATTGAGCTGCACTGTCAACTTTCTTCCTGAGGTTCAAAACCTTCATAGGAAGCCCCATGCAGTTAACATACAGGTCACTGAGGCCTGGTGAGGTGTTAAAACAATGAACCCCGTTTCAAAGGTAGCGCCTTTCTTTTTCTAATGTAAATGGGTGCATTCAGGATTTTGTAGAGACTGTCTGGGAACAGTGACCAGTGTAGTGGGGTGGCTGCATTCCCCCTCTGTCTTCCCACACACCAGATCATGGAACAGGAGAGCAGCTGGAAACCTTTCTCCCATGCGCTGTCCTTCCACATTCAGCAACATGTCCCATCCCCACCTCCCCTGCTGGTGGCTGCCACTGTCCTCAGCTGCCTTGGGGGCAGGAGGAGCTCCAAAACTGCTCCTGCTTTGCTCTGAGCTGTGCAGGGAGGCAGGCAGGCTCCACTGGGGGCAGAGACAGTGGCAATGGCAGGTGGGTTCCCTTCATTGACCCTGCTCCCAGGCTGGTGGGGAACACCCAGGAGAAATAGCAGGGAGCCCTGATACTGTCCTGGGCTAAGCCCGACTCCCTGTGCAGTCCAGCTGGAGTAAGACAGGAACAGCCCTGGAGCTCCCTCAGCCTTTGGAAACTGGGGAGAGTACCTGTATTGGGGACTAAGTCCCTGGCTGCTGCTCCCACGGCATGCTCTAAAAAGGGAGTGTGATCCACTCCTGCTAACAGGTGATTGGTCAAATTCTTCTTTCCCCTGGGGCTTCAGTGGAGAGGCCAGTTTGGTGTAATATCCTTATATGGATATTTAACTTGCCTATACTTTTGGGGGGGCTTTAGCCAGGGACAAGTGAAGGACCACAACAGGGAATACTTCATTCTCACAAAAGCTGCTGGGTAGACAGCCTTGATTTCTATTCCAGTACCTCACAGCAGTAATACATTTTTCTGCATCACTATGTCTCTGGGGACACCATCTGTAAAGACAAAGGGGAATTTTATTTTCCCAGGTCACTCAGTCCTTGGCACTTCTCCTGAACCAACAAAAGTGTCAATTAGGGCCTGAAAAATATGGCAGAAAATTATTCATGCCCATTCATTCATATTTCAAGTGGATTTGGTCTTTGTTGTGTTCATGTCACTTATTGTTTCCAATAAATATGAGGGCTTGTGAATATGCAAGTTTAAAGTGATTTAATTAAGCAAGTGTGAAAGGCTGTAAGTCTATTCCTATTTTAATTTAAGCCAGGCTTAGTCCCAGCATAATACTGATTTAAACTGAAATAAAAGTGCCCACCAGGGCAGTTTTCATAAGCAGGTTAAAATGCAGCCCTTACATTTAATTGAGGTGGCATTCTCATATAGACAATCTGTAAGAGAATAATACTTACGTTAGAGAATTGCTACAGAAAGTATTTCTGAAATTCAGAACCCTACGTAGAAATACCCTACGTATTTATGCTAGATGCTTAATTCACAACCAGTCTTACATTTGCCCAATAAGAAGACAGAAACATGCCATTTAACTCATTCAAGCAATTTGGGAATTGCATTGCCACTACTTAATAGTTGCAGCAAACTGCTTTGCAGAAGCTGATCAGCTGAAATATGTTTTCACAGGATAGTCATCTGTGACAAGGGGCAATCTCCCAGGCCCAATCACAGTTCTGGCCCGCTCAGCTGTTTTGGGCAGTCTGCCTGGCCTCACCTGCCACGCCTTTGTCGTTATGTAAGATGGTGTTACAATAAGTGGGAGGCTGCCCATTATTGTGCCCAGATGACATGGGCATTACACACATGACTCCAACCTTCCCTTAACGTGTTCCATGCCTTGCAGATGTCATTCCTGAGTTGCTCTTAGCTCCGGCCAGAAGCTGGGCCCAACCCAGCCCCTTGCTTGGCCTCATGCATTCCTTTTTCCACTCTGCTGTAACGGGCCTCATTCATACTGCCCGCCTCTCACTGGGCCTCCTGCATGCTGCTCCTCACTGAGTCACACTCAATGTGCCCTTCACTGGTGTGCCACTGTGTAGGCCATCAGGCTTGCCTACTCTCACTCCTTGACTAGCCCTGGTGCAGCCTTTTGGACCTCTCCTGCAACCCCCATCTGAATAGGGACCAGCCAATTCACTTCACTCTGGGGAGAATTCTGATTCATGCTCCTCTCTAGGTAACTCATAACTCTCGCTCCCACATTAGGGCCAATTGCTTACCCGCTTGGCCTCAGGCCCACTTATGGCCTCAGGCATCTGAAGATTTACTTGGGCCTAACAGCCACCTCTCTGTGGCCTCAACACATGCCCCCTCTCACTGGGGTAACTACTCTGCCCTGCTCACTGGGGTGCACATTCTGCTCCTATGCTGGGGCTATGCATTTGGGACCTTCCTGCCATCCCCATAGTTCCTCCCTTAGCACCAAGGTGATCCATGAGTAGCAGCTCAGCCGGGTGTTGTTGCTTCCTGGCTGCTTGCAGCAGACTGCTGCCTCAGCCTTGAGAGCCAGGATCTAAAATCTCCGCCTCATCAGGGCTGGACTGCACATACCGGCTGCCTGCTCTCAATATTTAAAGAGCCCAATACATGACCCAATACATTTGTAATAAAAAACAATTCTTGTGTATATCTTCTTTGTTGATTTGCAAACAGAAAAAGGAACCACTTTTGATACATGAATTGTTGGATGTAAATAGTTTGGCTATCATCATTGCTGGAAGTAGTGGTAAGCTTTGTGATAGAGTTAGTCACAGTATATGAATTTGTTTCACATAAGCCCATACAGTGATATCACATGATACTTTTTTGGAGGGTAGAGAATTTTCTTACCCTATATTTGTACAATGTCTAGTACAATGGGCATTGTACTAGAAATAGTTACCAAGAATAAAGAATAATTCCCCAGACCAGTAACACCTGCTACAGAGGTACTGGGCAAAGTTTAGACCTAGGGCTAGGCCTCATAGCTGTCTTTGAAAATAAAAAAGGATTGAATCTCAATATGATCAACCTTAGGGAGAAATTCTGATGTAGACTCTCTAGTCTCCAGACTATATATGAGTGTGGTCAAGCACTGGACCAGGCTACCTAGAGAAACTGTGAAATGTCCATCCTTGAAAGTTTTCAAGAGCAGGTTAGACAAACACTTGGCTGGGATGCAGTGCTGGTTGGGGCTTCTAGCCTCAACTCCCAGCTCTCCTTGGCTGAAGAGCTGGGAGGAGCTGGCCAAGGGTAGTTTACCTGCTGCGGGACAATTTGTCCTGCAATGAAGCACATGTGCAGTGGTATGCGCTGCAATAATTTGTGCCACTGCAAGCGCATTCCCCAGCATATTTGGACCCAGCTGAAGTATATAGTTGAGGCAGGTCATACATTCATCATCACATTTGGTTCTTTGGCCTGTTTCTCAGGAGATCAGATGATGTTTATAAGAATGCCCTTGGCCTTGGAATTTAGCAGTTAGTAATAATGCCAAAGCTGGGTCACATTTGAAACCGTATCCTAAAATCGCCTTATCTCACCACGGCTGATGCACTAAACCATCCAGCCTTCTATTACCCAGGTTTCCTCTTCAAATTGTTGTGAATACTGAAAAACTTGCTCGTGACATCCCAGTTCCATGGACGAACAATCAAGGGGAGCAATGCTTATAGAAGCAAGTGAACTACCCACTTCAGGGAAAGGTGATACCATTGAAATGCTGCATCAAATGTCCACTTCTTAAAATATTTACAGAGGATCAATGCCTTGCCACAGAGTGGCAATGCCCTACTACCAAGACTAAATGAGAAAGAGAGAGAGAGAGCGAGAGAGAGAGAGAGAAAGTGCATGTGTGCAGCAACATGAGGGAGAGTCCCTGAAATGAATTCTGGATCAGTCAGGCAGAAGTATTAAGCAAATTAGAACAAAGTAAAAAAAAAAATCTTCAGGTCCAGATGGGATTTAGCTGAGCATATTAAGAAAACCAAGGCAGAAGTCTCCAGGCCAGAGCTAATTATCTCAAAGAGCTCATTAAGTTTAAGTGAGTTTCTAGAAGATTGCAAGCAAGTGAACCCCGTTATCAATACTCAGAAAGGGATTTGAGTCTGAGTTGGTGTGGTATGTGTATGCAGTTTGACATCTGCAGTATGTTAATAATTAAAACAAGGGCTCAGGAAGAGGAAATGCACCATCCTCATTTATTAAATGAGAATAAAAAGGAGAGGCATGGGTTTCCGGATTTCTCCTTTCAGCTAAGAACTGGCTTGCTAGAGAAAAGGTTAATCCAAAGGTTAATTTTCCACCTACTGCAAAGGTGGAAGATTTCAAAATAAAGGTAGCACTTTTTACTGGGAGCTGATCCGCAATGAGTGGGAGACTTTCCCTTGACTTCAGTGGAGTCTGGGGATCAGGCCTCTTTCAACCCAAATTTTCAGGCTTGAATTCTCACAGCACCTCTGGGAGATGGCTAAGCAGGGACAGTCTGATTTCACAGACTTTGAAACTAAAGCCAAAAAGCTAAGTGACTTGCCTGAGGTTATACAATGAGTGTACACGTATTGCTGAGAATAGCATGGAAGAATCCTGATGCCTGATTCTCCATTATAACTAAGAGAAAGTATTCATATCCCTGAATAATGGAGTGCTTGGCTTATTTCAAAAAGACTATATATTTGTTGCTCTAGTGGGCCAAAGTCTCGTCTGGTGTAAGTATGTGTGCTTCCATAGAAGCCAGTTGTCTTACAACATCAGGTTAAACTCCAGGAGATAGATCCCCTGTAAACTGACCTTGCCAGTGAAGCATTTCACCCCCTGGTATATCAGAGGGATGAAATCAGTATGGCTCCACTGGGACATAACAGGGCTCTGGAAAAAAATACCTTTAAGGATGATGCCACTTAATAGATAATGAGCTCTTTGAACCTTCTCATTGAATTTAGTGGCTGGAATATAGTTCTCTATTACATTGTTTAGGCCAGTTTCAGCAATCTATAAAGTTATCTGTTATATCCTTTAGGACTTCTAGTGAAAGATAAAGAAAGAAGGATTCTATTTGAAGTAATCCTTGGCACAGGTTAGGTGTGGATAAAGGCGTTAAATACTAGCTATAGAAGTTTTATCATTCAATAGCAGCTCATACAAGAAAGCATTATTTAACCGGACAACTACAAGGATGGCATAGGACATCAACACAAGCCCAAAAAAACCCAACACAACAAACTCCTATAGGAGGAAATGGGTTGTGCATCACACAGTGCTGGAAATGTTAGGTCTGCCGCAGAATGCCATTGATCAATGTCTGGCCCGAGCAGGAACGTAGCCGGGTAGCTCCGTGCCCCAGGGCAGTGTGCCAATCACAGTGGCAGGATCATCTGCCGCTGTGGTCATAGCTATTTTTGTATGCCCTTTCCCTCCCCCAGCAAAGGCGGCACCCAAGGATGCTGCCCTGGTCACCCCCTCTCTGCCCCCCCCCACTCCCGGTTATGCTACTGAGCCCATGGTATTATTAATCTATATTAATATCATCAAGTGAAAAATCTGGTTCGGACAAATGATTCAGGATGCCAGAGGCTCAGCCCTGCACAGAGCCGTGTGAACGTACACACTCGCCAGAGAACAAAAACTGTAGTTCTGCTATTTATGGTAACTGAGCTGACACATGGCAAATGCAATTTAATGCCAACAATTTCACAGTAGCGTATGCTGGTGGTGGGGCAAAAAAGGGTGAAAGAAAAGATCTGTGTGCAAGTACATTATGAATGGGATTGAGCCCGATTGTAAGCCTTTGAGAGGGGCTCTGGAGTAATGGAGCTGTCTTCTTGCCCAAGGTTTAAGGACAGAGAGGCCATTTAAATAGCAAACAGGATGCTAAGGAGGGACCATGGTAGCCACAGAATGCAAGCAGGAGAAGTGAAGTCATGGTGAGATGGTACAGCCCCTTCGTCGGGTTCCTTGAATAGAATGAAAACTTTATTAGTAAATGTTGAAAAATCAGTTATTTATATGGCCTTGTCCAGCTGGAAGAGAATATAGGACCTTGCCCATGGTAGCTACATTATACATATTAATGACATCTAAGACATGTAGTTAGTCGTGCAGCCTATATTAGTCCAGGATATAGGGGGTTAAGAAGTTGTCGTGCCATGGTGTGATAAGAAGAAAGGTAAGACCCTCCTTGTGGTAACCATATCAATACAGAGCTGTAAGGTGCTTCAACATCCTGAAACAATGGTTTTAGCATCCAGTGTACAATACTAAAACATAGGGTACTTCTATACCACATGGGCATGTTCTGAATACAGAAGTGTGGCGAGTGGCACTTGGCCTGGTGTTGGCCAGTTTAGCTGAGCTGATAAAACAACCAGTCTGGAGGACTTCATTGACTCAGCTGGAAATGGAGATCTCTTTTACTAGAGTAACCAAAGAGTTGGAAAATTTGTGTGCAAACTTTTGGGCAGAAACACCCTTTTTAGGTATTCTCTCCCCGTGGAAAATGCTGATTTTACAAAAACCACGTTTTTCATCAAATCAAGTCATGTCAAAAGGGAATGTCCATCAATCTGGCATTCAGCGAGTTGGCAAAACCAGCATAAATCACGTTGCAGGGACATGGGAGCAAAGAACTTTTTTTCCAACTCTTTGGCTGACCTAATACAAGATGTCACATCTACTCAAGCAACCTTGCCTGCCTATGTCTTTAGACCGACACAGCTACAACCAACTCTCGGAAATGGAGTGGCACTTGAAGGTGTCATATATAAAGATCAGAGTGGCATGATATACCAGCAGCTGGATTATAAGCGCTGACCTTAGAAAAATAAAAGACACAAGCTGCAGGTCAGGGTTGAAGACTTTTTGGCCAAATAAGTAGAATAGTTAAGTAATGATGAAAAGAGGGATGATCCGCGAGGGTACTGGACTGGCACTCCGAAGTTTTGGGGTGCATTCCTGATAGCACCAGAAAGGTACTTAGGCTCCCAGGTTCCATTGAAGTTGAAGAGAGTTAGATGCCTTACAGACCTTTGAAGATCTATGCTGCAGTCTTTGTGGCACATCTATACCTCCACCAACTTAGTGAACTGTCTAGGGGTGCTGTGCTGAGACACACAGGGCTGCTCAGCACACACCTTCTCTTGAATGGAAAGCTGGATGGCTGGGAGGTTTTGTCTGCCTGACATGGTTAGAAGTACAGAAATTCCCTTTGTATCTCAGTTCCCAAACTATAAAAAACAGAAGACAGCCGTGAAGCCTGTCACAAACACCTTTCCTGCCTGACTGCAAACAAACAAAGTTAACTAGCCCCTTTCACCTGCTCCTTTGCATACCAGGTCAATCCTTGCAGGGAGGGACCATTTCTGACTTTGCCTATATACAGCCCCAGCATGCGGGGGCTCTCATTTGGGGGTAGGCCAAACAAGGGACACTGTAATACAAACAGTAACCAGGTTCACAATAATTATAATCATTATTCAATATTAATGAGCAGATACCAATCCATATTGTAATAATATCAGCATATGATATTATTAATGAGTACATAATAAATATAATAAAGGTCAGTATCCATTTCGATCCGGGGTATAATTGAGTTAATATTCAGGTGATTTATGAAAATGACTGTTCTTAGGAGATTTTGAAAGCGTGGAACACGTAATGGAATAAATGTCATTTTCCAAAAAAAAATTACCGGAGCTAACGTTTCACTTCTCATGCACACCTGCACTAGAACAATTGCATTTCTTGAAGGTTTTGTGGAAATCATCTGGGTGAAGTAGCATGAAGACCTTGGAGTTGAACCTTGCTTTTGAACAAACACTTGCAATCCACCTAGCACTTGTGAATAACAGCAGTAATCCAATAGTAGCAAATAATAGCAGAGGTTTCGGCCAGGGGCCAAGTCTGTATCCAAAAGTGAGGAAGCAGAGAGATCCAGGAAAGGCCATTCCAGCGGGCAATGGCTGCGCTGGAGAAGGCTTTCTGCCCCACAGCTTGTCTCTGAGAGTGTCGCATGCCATTCAGCGGTAGGATGGCAGCCCATGCAGGTAAGCCCAAGCCAGTTTAGATATGAGAAGTGAAGGTGCTGGGGGACAAGTTTTAGAGCAGGTCTAGCTAGGATGCCTGTACATGGTGTTGACTTTTTCTAGCCAAAGATAATCTCTAGATTTATCTCACTCTCGCAGGGCACCACGATGATTCCCATTACTATTTTGCACGTAACACGTTTAACACTCATAATTGGTTAATATGCTATTACTAGTAAAATACATTAGAGGGCACCGGTGGACGAACTGTATCAGAACAGGGAAAATGGCGATTTTAGCTGTGTGCAAGAATACACATAACAAACATTTCAGGATAAAATTAAGCCTGGTGGAAGAACTGGCTATGGTAAAAATAAAATGTGTCAGAGGTGGTTTAACTTGCCACGATAAATCGAAACCTACCACGATTAAAAAACATCGATGGGTATTTTCACACGCGGCTAACCTAGCGCAACGACAATTTTTGGTGCCATTTCGTAATGTGTATCTAAACAACACACATCATGTACAAGGGCCTCTAGGTAACGACTCACTGAAATGTAGGTTGTTGTATCTTTAATACTAGTGATACCTGAATCAGCCCAGTTAAAGCTAATGTGAGCAGCATATGATGCGATTGCACCTTTGAGTGTGTGATGACACCTGAAAAGGTGGAGTGGAGCTATCAGATGCCTTTGGGGTCTGATCAAAGTCCATTGCATTCAGTGAGAACCCTGCTACCAATGCCAAGGGGCTGCGGATCGGGCTGCAAGCCCCCTCTCTGCCCTGCCTCGTCGGGAAAACATGTATTCTGCTTTCTAAGCTCCTTGAATTAATAGATCTTCTTAGTCTACATTATTTCCAGACAGGTGTAAGGGTGTCCCCTTTGGAGTAGATGCATTTCCCTGTATGCCCCATTAGGACTCATAACCTGCAGAAGTATTCAGAAGAAAGCAAAAAATTAAATGCAGAGACAGACTTTATACCACTGATCTCAGCTGTTTTTCTCGCAGAAGACCATCTTTTGCGGCTACGTTATTGAACCTTTCTGTTTAATGACCCCTATACTGCACTGCTATCAGGTAGTGCCATCTGTATTTGGGAAAATGTGCTCACTCTTCTGTTTACTCAGCATAAATTATCTTTATTTAAGGTTTAATGGAAGATACATCTATTTGGGCATCTGTACTTAACTGATTACTGACCACGTTGGACTGCCTGGTGGGGGCTGCTGTATCTTGCCAGCTGCTGTGAAATGATAAGAGCCTGACATATGTTAAGAGCAAGCAACAATCACAGGCAGGGAGTACAACTTGTTTTTAAATATTTCTGAGCCAGCAGATAATGCCAGAATAAAGGAATCCACCCCCTGATCCTTCTCTACCTGCAAAGCGAGACGCTGTTGCAAATCCAAAAGCATACGAAAAAGCATTCAAAAGCCTCTATTACCCCCAGCATGAGTGAACTTTTTGTACACGGCAGTGTAAAACAGGTCCAGCTTTGCCACCTTTTTAATCCAATAAAGCACTGCTGTCTGCAAGAATGCCAGCGAGACCGGCCCTTTAAACTGGCAACTGCAATTGATTTGGAAAGTTGCTGCCATCTATAGATAGGAATTAGGATTTGCATGCACATAATGGGAGCTGGAGAAATAACCAGGTGTAAAAAGAAGGGAGGCACAACTCAGAGCAGAGAGGGAGGGAGGAAATGATGCTGGGGCTTGTCTCAATTGTCACCCATCACTGGTGCTCAGACAGGATCTAGCCCACTCACCTGTTTCCAACAGTGGCTAAATTCAAAGCATATGCAGGCAACTCTGCAGTTGGCACTTATGGGGTAACTTTCTTCTTGGCCTCTTGCCCCAAAGCAGGGGCACAGGTTGGTTATTGGCAAAACTTTTTGTTTTACTTAAAAAAAACCCAAACCCTAGACCCTAACTCGGTCTGTCCTTGTTTTCTTTTCCCTTGTGGCCCAGAAGTCTCCCCTCTCTCATGGACCTTAGGGAGTTCTGTTACAGCAGGCACCTGATATTTCAATAGACCTCCAGGATGGACCAATGGCGCTATTACTTCTTCATACTATGGTAGTGCCTCAAGGCCCAGGCAGGACTGGGGCCCAGCTGTGCTATGTGCTGTAGGTGCACTTGGTATGAGACAATCCCTAGGTGGGGAGGTTTCAAAAGCATCTATTGCTCTGATTTCTGCAAGGGCAGAGGCACCCATTGATTAAATGCAGAGACACATCTCATTGATTTCTATAAGAAGCAGACACCTAAATACCTATTAAGGTCTGAGCCAGAGTGTCTTAGGAGCTTTACAGCACGGACTTTTTTGTTTTTGGTCTACTATGAAGTAACCTTGATGATCTCAGCCCAATGATCTGCAGGCATCACAGATGATGGTAGTATTACAAAGCCCACCTGCTCCCCGGCTGTCTCTCTCAGCAAGATGCTACAGCTCCAACAGATCTGCCTTTGCACAGAAAGTAGCGGGTGCAAGCCTCTGACCCGCGCTATGCCAGAGGACAGATGAGATGACTGGATTGCTCCCTGCAGGCCTTATCAATGCAGAAGCTTCCTCAGGCACCAGCTGATTGCATAAAAAATATACTGAATGAATGTTACTAACGTGGCAAAGCCAAGAGCTCACTGGTTAGGAAACAACAGCACTGAGGCTGTCATCAAGAAACGCACTTTGGTAACAAAAAACCACGCTGGACACAGCACAGCTAAATGTACAGCACTGCTGATGAAAAGTCAAACTGGGACCAGTGTCAGAGCTCAAGTAAGTGGCTACAACTTGGAAGTCTCTTAGGCAAATTCAGCAGTAACACCTATTAGCAGTAACATAATTAAGGGTGAGCAACTGGGCCACCAGCACTGGGATTTGACTTAGGGGGCACAAGACTGCCAGTGTCTGCTGCTGCTGGCCTGGCCACCAGTGCCACCAGCCTGGCCACCACCCCTCCCCTGCTGCCATCCAGGATGCAGAACCTGCCTTTTCCTGTTAATCTGCAAAATGCAAGTCAGGCTTGATATGGCTGGAAAATAAATTGAAGGGGGCATAAATGATAATGGTGCAGCTTCCATGGACGTGGCACTCCATGGCTATGGGCAAGGAGTAACTTGCACACAGGAGCTGTAGCAAGGAAGGCAGCTTCTAGCAAAGTGCAGGCAGCAGCACATCCCTTTCCCCTTCTCTCTCATGGTAGCCTGTTGGTAGGTGGTTGACTCTGTTGCTCTCATTCCCCTGGCATGTGATTTATGCTGGTTTTGCAGACTCGCCGAATACTAGATTGGTGGAAGTTCCCTTTTGACATGTCTCGATGTGATGAAAACAGTGTTTTTTGCAAAATCAGCATTTTCCACTTGAAAAAAAGTCAGTGATGACAAAATAGTTTGGCTTCACTGCCAGGAAAAATCAAAATGAAAGAAACATTTCATTTTGGGTCAAAACGACACTAAATGGTGTCTATCTGAATGACCGCGCCAACCATGACCCCTCTGGGCCAGGTTCCTAGCTTGACTCCATCTCCTTGACTGCATTTTGTGCTGTGGCTGAGTGGACACATCAGGGACTGAGTCCGGCTCAGTAAAGCCATGCTTCTATAACATGAGAGATTGAGTCCAGTGGGCAGGGAGAGCGATTTGCAGCTATTGTCAACTGGCCTTACCTTGCGAAAGCCAAAAGAAACCAGGATAATTTATGCTACCTTAAGTTCTGGTTCTTGACAAGTAACTTTTCCTGTTGTATATGCAGCTGGACCACACGAACCTTGAGATGACGTCCAACTTTATGGCTCGATGATTCTATGGATTTGACTCTAGCATTGTTGCTTTATTCTTGGAGCCTATAAGTGCTGATATGACGATGCCATTCCTGTAGATGTACCTGTGATTCTGGCACTCTATGCTATGATCCTGGGGTTCCTGCAGAGGTATACTTGGTCCTAAATTAAGCTCCTTGTACAGCAGTGTCTAAATGATAATCCTTTTCTGGGGATCACATTACATGTCCCATACTGCTGCTCCATTTTTTTTGAGTGCATTACATAATTAAAGGAATTTTTGCCCCTGTAAAGCACAATGCTGCGCTGGTTAAATTAAGGTAAAATTACAGTAAACGCAGACTCAGCAGTTTACCCTGTTCTGTGTAGCATCTCACTCCCAGGGACCATACACACCAAACAAATGCATATGGCTAAGCAGCTAAGCAAGTCAGTTTCAAGCAAAAAAAAAAGATCTATTTCCAATCAGGGGTGATAGATGAGGTTTACCTTCCTTTACCGAATATATTTTCTGGAGTTTGAATATGTGGGTAGTTTAATATGATTAGGTTAAATTTCCTAATGAAAAAAAGTATCATCTATCAAAAAATGATATTTGCCAAGTGGCCTTTTTCATTTTCCTTCAGTTTCAAAGTCCCGTTAGTAATTTCACTCCAAGATCATTCCTGTCAAGATGAGCCAGTTATTTCCTCACTGGTCTGAATCTGACCACGTTAGGAACAGGTATATTTCCATCAAATTCAGACTTACATCAGATCCCAGTTGGATTCAGTTTTATTTGGGCCTCTGGCTGGTTTCTATAGAAGTGATGTGCAGAATGGATAAGTAGGATGCATCCCAAACATTTTAATAAAGCCAAGCCTCTAAACCAAGCTTAGGACACCCCAACATGAGGTTGCTTTTCAGTGGGAACTGTTGAATCCTGAGCACTTTGGAAAATCAAGCCACTTATATGGATTTGAGAGCCCAATTCACACACATGGTTTGAAAAATCGTTGGTGGGATTTCAAAACCACCAAGGCAATTTAGAAGCAAAAGTCCCATTGAAAGTCAACTGGAGTTGTGTTCCTAAATCACTTGGGCGCTTTTCAAAATCTGATCTCTTGTCTGGAACATTTTATTTTACCAAAAGGAATAGGATGATGCTCCAGATAAGTAGGAGATAAACTTTTTTGGCATGATTGCCGTAAATCAGCCCTGCCCCCTCTCCCGATCCCTTTCCCCTGCCATATCTGTGGCTCTGCTTTCTGCTCCTTGCCCCGTGCTCCCTGGCCTATCTACCACTCTGTGTTCTGCTCCTTGCCCTGTCTTCTGCTATGCTGCCTGTCCTCTCCATGATCTTCTGCATGTCACTCATTGTGGCTGTCCATACCAGTTGTGGCATGGCACAGGTTGGCCTTTCTGGTTCTAGATCATGAGAATAGCCAGATTTGTAATAGCAAAGATTAAAAAATAACCAGCTATCATGGAAAAGATAGAAGTCCTTACGCTTCAGGGCTTAATCCAATTTATAACTATCAGAGGTCAGGAGAAAAAATATTTCCCATAGCAGCCAGTTGTTCCAGGATTCCTGGAAGCCCATCCAAAACAGCCGATCATGGTCCAGGCAGCCAACTGATCTGCCCTAGCATGGCGACTCTTGGGTTCCAGCATTAAAACCGCCTGTGCTTGGTGCTATTATTATCTGACCACGCTTTACATGTTTTCTCCATACAGCTGAAAATGATTGGGGCTATTTTTACACAATGAGAGCTGGAGGTGTATTTGTGTATACTCTATTCTTCATTTGATTTACATCTATATTTTTCTTGCTCTCCATCTTCACAATAGAACAGTGGTAACATAGGTGCAGCCTGACCTTTCAGGTACAAAGATACTACACAGGCGTGAAAGTAGATGAGATTAAACAAGGCCCACTTTTGCTCTCACTTGAACAGGAGGAACTCTGCTGAGGTCCCTGTTGCTCCATCAGAATAAAATGAATATAAGGAAAATCAGAATCGAGTTGAAGGACAACATTAATGCAGCTTTAATCATTTTAAAGTTTTTTTTCCTTAATGCCTTAGCAACTGAGAGCAGTTTTCAAATATTTCAAAGGCTGCCATGAAAAAAAGAGGATTCTCCCTTGCCACAGAGGGTGGGAAATGAAGCAAGGGGTTTAAACTGCAGCAAAGCAGATTTAGATTAAAAGGGAAAACTTGCTTGCTGTAAGAACAGCAGGACAATGGAACAAGCTGCCTAGGGGAGTTATGGCATCTCCTTCTTTAGAGGTTTTCAAGAGCAAGCTGGCTAAGCATCTGTCTGGGCTGATTTTAGAAATGGTGAGCTAGTCTAGTAGCAGTGCAGGGTTCTGGACTAGATGCCCCTTGGGGTCCCTTGCAACCCATGTTTCTATCATTTGGGAATAAAAGCTGTTTCTTTACTAAATACTGTTATTTGAGCCGTTTGGTCTAGGGCTCCAGGCTTATTCATGGTTTTGGGCTTAGACACTCATTTGTTATTGCAGGGTTAGTTTAGGTGAATGTTAAGCATGAAGCGGCTCAATTTAGATCTCTTCTGAGCATGCTTCTAAGCCTAAACAGAGGTGGTTAAGGAAATATTACACCAATGGGGAGTTGCCTAATGATTCTAGATTTCTGTGCTGTACGGACGATTGAAGGAGGGTTGGTTTAGATCACTGGTGGTGATGTAAGTGCCTAATAGCTGCCAACATTTTGTGCAGCCCTGTTTCATTTCAGAGGTGTTTCAGCCCATTTTAGTGCCCAAGACACCAAATCTGAAATGAAACGGAAGGCTCTGAAACTTCTCTGAAACAAAACGAAACCATCCGAAACATTTTGGAAATGTTTCGGATGCTTTGGAATGTTTTGGAGGTGCCCCCTGGGAATAGCTGGCACAACCCCGCAGCCCTGCTTTTAAAGTCCCAGGAGGCTGGGGCCAGGTGGGGGTGGGCCAGACAGGGCAGCCATAGGTTCTTCTCCCATGGCTCCTCTAGCTGTGCCTGCCTCTCTTTAGGCAGGGGGAGCTACAAAAGAAGCCTCCATGGCTGCCCTGCCTGGCCCCATCCCCCACTCGGCTCCAGCCTCCTGCACTTAAAAAAAAAAAAGCCCCACACTCACTGGATGCAGCAGCAGCAGTGATTAGGGCCTCTGAGGGCTCATGGGAGAGCTCCCCTGTGCAGCGTGGGGCAGCAAGGATCACCCCCCCACTTGGCACCCATGCAGCAGCTGTAGCATTATGAGGGTGCAGCATGGGTCGACAGGGTGCTACATGCTGTCCAGGAGCTGAGGCAGCTGTAGAAGTCACCTGGAGCCCGGCACCACTAAGCCCCAGTGGCCCCAGCTCCCGGACAGCACCTTGCTGAGCCATGCTGCACCCGCACCATGGGGCAGCTACTGTGCAGGTGCCAGGTGTGGGGTGGAGCCAACTCTGCTGCCCCCCACTGCCAAGTGCTGTGTGGGAGGGGCTTTGCCACAAGACCCCAGAGGCCCTGATTGCCACTGCTGGATCTGGTGAGTGTGGGGCTTTTTTTCTTTTTTTTTTAAGTGCCAGGAGGCTGGGGGTGGGTGGAGTATGGGGCCAGGCAGGGCAGCTATGGGGGAGTCACTGATCTCAAGAGAAACCACAACTGTATAGTTGTCCTGGTTTTTTTCTCCTGCTCCAGGAAAAAAATAGCCTGAGAGCAACCAGGGTTAAATCACTCCCAAGGAATATTTCTTCTCTTAGAGCAAATGTCTTTTCCTGCTGTAAGTCTCATTTAGGCAACTACAGGAATGATTTGGAACTGATCCTTGCTCTGCTGTAAGTGATAGTGAGATTTTCATGTAGCCAGTCACGTATGTCCAGGAAAGACTCCAGGAGTGGCTTTCGGGATGCCTTGAAACCCACAAGAGTTTGCCATTGCCTTCAATGAGGCCAGGATTTCACCCAAAATATCATGGGATTGATGTCAAGAGCTGGCCACCCTAGAACCTTGTGGCCACCAAAATCACCCAGTAAACAAAACTTGCTCGACTTACAAGTTTAATAAGGCTCTTTTAATGTAGGGTTTTTTGTGCATGTGGAATTTATATCAGACGCAATTTTCAAAAGCTAAGTGCATTAGGAGCCAAAAGCTCCATTAAAACTGAGTGGGGCTTGTGCTTATAACTCACTGTGTTTGGACATACCTCTCAGAGACCCAAAAGTGTGTGAGAGTGGGCACATCTACATGTGCACTTTAATGTGCATAAGCCTATTTTAATACGCATTAAAGAGTCACAAGAAACCCATGCTTCTTAGCTAATGCACATTTTTCTAGTACCTCACAATGGAGGGCATTTTTCCACGTGCTTCTGAGCTACGGGGGTGGTGGAGCTTTAATTAGAGTGGCTCCAAGAGGCATTCTAATTACACCGCTGCCGCATCTTGTGTATCAGCATCCCCATGCTTAAAAATGGCTTCAGGTGCCCCTGCTGCCATTTTCAAGTACAGGGTGGCTATAGATGAGAGGTGGGAGGCTGCTGGAGTGCAGTAATTGCCACGTTCCAGAAGACTCAGTTAACTGAGCCTGCTCCTACGCACTAGAATTCCAGCCCATCGGAGCAGCCTCGCTGCTCGTGTATAGGCACCCAGAGGCTGTAGATTTAATGCACATTACCTAAAGTGCATTAATGAACATGTAGACATGCCCACTAAAACCAAGAAAGCAGGGAAGCAGCAATCTCTGTGGTATGAACACAGAATTGGGAATCAGGACTCTTGGGGTTTTCTCCCAGGTCTGCTGCCATGTCTCTGTGTGATACTGAGTGGGCATATTTACATGTGTGCTTTAATGCACATTAGCCTATTTTAACGCACATTGAAGTATCACAAAAAAATGGTGCTCTTTAGCTTATGCACATTAAAATAGGCTAATGCACCTTTTTCTAGCACCTCACAATGGAGGTACTAAATGTAATGCCTATTATCTAAAGCACGTTAATGACCATGTAACATGCCCAGTGAGTCATTTTAAATTTTTTTTGGAGAATTTTGTTCCAGTATTTTTAAGTAGAATAAAAGTAGGCACATTGGCCAAGAGGTTGTGTAAGGGCCTAATTCCACTTAGGGTGCCTGTAGATGTGCTAGGATTCTGCTCTGATGTGCTGCATCAGAGCCGACTGGATTAACTGAGTCTGCTGGAGGATGGTAACTACAAGCTTTAATTCAAAGCATGGAGATGCTGATGTATGTGAAGCTATGGTGGTTTAATTAGAGCATCTCTTGGAGCTCTACCTGCCCCTCATTCCCAGAACCTGTGTAAAAATGCCCTTATTGATTTTCCAAAATGGTGACTGCCCTTGCCTTTTGTTAATACTAATGCATGCTGAAGGTAATCTGAATCTCTTGGAAGCACTCAGTATCCATTGAATCCTCATGAGTTACAGGAGCAACCATCTGTTAATAATGGAGCCTACTTTTATGAGTTTTTAATGTAAAGGTCATATTCTGATCTCATTTGGATAGGGGTAAATCTGATACGGTTCTACAGAAGCTGATGGAATCGCTATGGATTTACATCACTATAAACTACTATTGGAGCTATTTAAAAGCTATTTAAGCTAAAGGAAGATGTTGGCACAAGAACAAATGGATATAACGGGGTCATGAATAAATTTGGGCTGGAAATTAGAAGAATTGTTTCTAACCATCAGCAGAAGCTCTGGAACATCCTTCCAATTAGAGTAGTGGGGGTAAAAAACTCATAAAGTTCATGAATGGGAGCATATAACATAGATGTTTTATAGACTAGGGGTTGGACTTGGTGACAAAAGAAGTCTCTGTCCCTCCTAGGTGCCTATTATTATATTACAGTAGTGTCTAGAGTCCCTTGTTTTAGGTGTTTAGGAAAGATAGGCCTTGCTATAGGGGCTTTAAATTCTGCATGGAGAAAAAAGGCAAAGGGCATCACCACACTCATTTTAGAAATAGAGAACTGAGCAACAGAGAAAGATTAAGTGAATTGCCTATGGATAACAAGAAAGTCTATGGCAAACCAAGGAACTCAGTGAGAGTTTTTTGAGAGCTAGTCTGTTACCTTATCCATAGGACCATTCTTCCAGACTTACACAAAATTGCAGCAAGGGAAATTTAGGTTGGTTGTTAGGGAGATCTCTCTCACTACGAGAGTGGCAGACATTGCAACAGACTATGGAGAAAGATTATGGTATCTCCATCCTTGGCTATCTTTTATAATAAGTTGGACAGACACTTGACTGGGATGGTTTAGTAAAGGACAATCCTGTCCTGAGCAGGGGGTAGGGCTAGATGACCTCCTGAGAGTCCTTCTAACCCTACTACTCTATGATTCTATGCTGTAAACACTGGGCAAGTGGGTAGACTTATTGTTAGGGGTGTGCGAAATGGGCCGTATTTGATTCAGATTCGGCCCAAATCGGGGACAGTGATTCGATTTATTAATTTGAATCACTGTCCCTGATTTGATTCAGCCAAATCCAAATCTGCAGATTCAGTGATTATTTGGAGAATCAGCAATTTGGCCACAGGCACAGCTTTAAATATTTTTTCTACATACCTCAAGATACCAGGCACAGCTTGTGAATGCTGCGATACTGGGGCAGATGGAGCATCCCACAGGAGCGCGGGGGGCGGGGGAATGACACGTGCTCAGCAGTGAATCTGGACTTCTGGGTCTGCTGGGGAGCATGCTGGGTGACCCCCCCCAGCTCAGCGGTTGTCCGTAGGGGGACCCCGGGTGCTCCCTCCGACCCAGCAGGCACCAGTCATCAAGCCAGGGGTAGGAGGGAGCCCCTAGCATGCTCCTTGGCAGACTCAGAAGTGGATCAGAAGTGCTTCTGGTTCACTTCCGGGTCTGCTGCTGAGCACGCTGGGGAGCCCACCACACTCCTGTGGGACGGTCCATCTGCCCCAGCATCACTGCATTCATGAGCCACCTGCTATCTAGAGGTATGTAGAAAAAACATTTAAAGCTGTGTCTATGTCCAAATCTCCAAATCTTTCTGAATCTCTCCAAATCGATTTGGAGGGTTCTGATTCAATTTGGAGAGATTAAAGGGTCTTCTCATTCAATTCAGATTCAGAGATTCAGCCACCAAATCGGGCCGAATCTCTGCCAAATCGAATCAGCTGAAGCTTCACACAGGCCTAGTTATTACATATTCATATTCAAAAAGCTAAATGAGCATATGTCTTTGAAAGACTGGAGGTGTCAATGACATCAGGATCTGGCTGTGACTCACTATAATAGCACTGTATCTCACAGGAGCACTCGGAGGTTTAATTAAAGTTTGCCATGTGTTCTGAGATCCTGAGATGAGAGGGGCCATTTCCAATGAAAAATACTATCATTACATCCCACTGTAGAATAGCAAAGTGCTCTGGTAAAGCATGGAATTTACAACAATGCAAAAAAATAAAGGAGACATTGCAACCTTGACAGTGTAACAAATATTGGATTTGTCGACACCTGGGGAGAAAAAAGATTATAAAGAGATAAGAATGTCCCAATCACTGTAGTTCATTAATTTGTTGCCTCCTTGAGAAAGAACACTGCCAGACAATTCAGAAACAGTGTAAATTATGCAGAGTATAATCTCAGCAAACTGGCAGGTGCTCACCTAGCTAACAGACATATTGAAAAAAAAATCTCCATGCGATTATTTATTAGACTTTTTGAAGATTACAGGAGGAAGTATCTGGCCCAGAATGTTAACTTGCTAATGAGCCTTTATGTGGTTTACCTGTCATATAATAATGGATGGTTTCCCTTTGCATGGCTTTTTAGGTTTATTGCTGCATCCATTAGACAGCCACTATATTCGCTGAGATTTGGAAGGACTTGGAACAAGGGGATGAGTTCTGCTCCCACTGGTGTCTTGGCCTTACTTCTGTTCCTCTTGAAATTAAGACCCCCAACCTGATTTGTTTTTTTTTTCTCTTTCCACCCCTTTGTCCCATTCTATTGTCACGAAGGACTAGATCCAAGTCCCAAATGTCCAGCTGAGAATTCCCTTAGGACGTCTTTCCGCTTATATATATGGGCCAACTGTACCATGTGTCTACATCTGTGACAATTATGCCCTTGCCACATCCAGCCAAGTGGCATGTCAGTGGAAAGGTAAGAGGGAGAGAACATGTCATGGATAGGGAAGAACGTACTTGCACGTCACTGCTTCTTAGCTGATACTTGACATCCTTCGGGAGTCATAGCCAACTAGTATAACATAAAGCAGCCATTAAGCTGCTCCAATCTTTATCCAAACCTTGAACAGGGCTGGAGGAAATGCATGTAGTCAGCTGTCAGATAGCCTCACCTCACTGAGAAAAAACTCCTCTCAAAAGAAGTCTGGCTCTTTCATTGATTTGGGACCTTTTGCTTTCAATATAAAGAACCCAGTTGGTTTGTATGTTAGATTTTCCTTGTGTATGTAGATTTTCCTTGTTGATTCATGAATCAACACTGGGTCCTTCTGGGCCAGTACTGGAGTGAAGCCACTCAGGGCCCAGAGAAAAAAAATCTAGGCCCCAAATTTAGGGTCCCAAAAATTGAGAGAGGCTGTAGGATGCTTTTGGGCTGGTGCTGGAGTGAGGCTACTCAGGGCCCATAATCCAAAAAAAAAATATCTGGATCCCAGATTCAGGGTCCCAAAAATTGAGAGAGAGGCTGTAGGATGCTCGCAAATAACATGCATGCAAAGGGCAGAAAATGCTTCTCTACCAAAAAGCTATTTTCCCAATATACCCTACCCTAGTCACCTGAAGCATGCAGCCCAAAGACCATGTTTTTTAGGGCTATGGCTATGGGGCACACCTCCACACAGCTCACCTCACCATGCCCTCCTGGCACTACAGATGACTTATTCACCAACCCCATCTTCCAGTCCAGAGCCAGCCTTTGCCACACCACATGCACAGCTCCGCTCGGTCCCTTACGTCAGGCAGGCAGATGAGATGCTTGGGCTACCTACTGAAGAGAAGGAGCCGAGACTTTTTTGCTGTAGGGCATCATTGTTGCTTCCTATTCCAGAGATGGTGTCTGCAGCCAGCAGCTGAGAGGGCCAAGCACGACGGGAATAGTTCAGGGGGTTTTAGTTGTCCTCCCACTCAGAGCCCATAGGGCCTGCCTGAAACCTCTCTGCAATCCCCTGGCGGAGAACCACAGGAGCAGAGTAAATTACCGACGTGTGTTTGGACGTACTCCTCAGAGAGCCAAAAGTGTGTGAGAGTGAACGCATCTACACGTGCGCTTTAATGTACATAAGCCTACGTAGCCAAGCTCTTGGCCAGTATATTGCCAAGCGTGGCATGCTCTTTAGCCAGTATGCCAGGATAACTTGTTCTTCCTCCGTCCTAAACCATGATACCACCTCGCATTTCACCAGCTGAGAATCTAGCTCCTTGATCTGGATTCCAGCCTTACTTATCACAGAGGCATTTCCCTTTGTCTCTAATTAGAGCCCCGTATATTTAAATATACTTCTAGTGTATTTAAATACACTTCTGTAGCTCATAAACCTTAGTAATAGTCATAAACCGCAGCCATAAACCTTTGTTCTGAAAGGAGGACCCCTTTCAGAGCTGCCCAGTGGTTGAAACAAGGAGAATACAGTCCATCAGTGCAAAGGAACAGCCATAATCAGAGCCATTAGGCACAAACAATATGTTACACTACATAGGGACTGAAGTGCCGGCCTTTGTTTTAAATTAATGGCTGCAGCTCTAGCTAAAAGCCTGTCGTTTGCATGGCACACAGGAACAATTGCCTTGTGAGAGAGTGATGGGAAAATGGAAGCCTTGGCTGGGTGTCAACAATTTAACTGCTAATCCCCTCTTACCCACTCAATGTGCTTTATTGCATGACCCTGTCTCATCATGGCCTCACCTCTCCCAATCTGATGCAAAATAGTAGCACGCAAGAGGTGGCTATACATGTGCTAATCCACCGTCCAGTAATTTTCTCCATGCCTATCTCACGCCTGGGGCATCAGTCCTCTGCGTGAAGTCACCCTTCAGAAAGTCAAGCACATCTTTGCTTTCTGGCTGTTGAATTGAATGAATACTGGGGAGCTGGGTGCGACTGCTTTCTCTGTTCCCAGTGGAAGGGCTGCAGCACTATGAGAGGTGAAGAGCAGTCCCCTGAAGAGTTCATCATGGACAACTTTCTGCTGATCTCAGTAATTGTGCTCCGCCTTCAGGAATCACTCTGATGGGGCTCCTGCACGGACCAGTAAGACACACGGTGAAGAGGAAGGATGACCTTGCAGTTAAAGCGAGGTTCGGGAGGTACAGGTCTGGCACCAAGTTATTCTGAGGGACAATAATCCTGCCTGATAATTAGGATTGATACTTCTACCTCTTTGAACTCTCTCTGTGGCTTGCCTACTTGGGTGGAAGCTCTTTGGGAGAGAAACTTTGTTTTATGATTTCCTGTCCTGTGCCTAGCATGAAGGGATGTGGCCCCTGGTATGCCAAAAAATAATGATGGCCAGATCCCACTGCCTCTCATTGTGTCACAGCGCAGACCTGAAGGGAGCATTTTTTATGAATCTGCTGTCAATGGACTTTCCACAGGCCATTCACTCCTTGGTCTTAGATGCAAAGATGCCAGATGCAATGGTGATTTTTTTTGGCAATGTAGCCATGTGTCCAGCAGGGAGTTGACCATGATGAATTTGGCCAGGGTCAACCACCACTCATAGAAGCAAGTATTGACATCCGTGGGCAGACTCCCATTGACTTCCACGGATGAGGGATGGGGCCCAAAGCAATGAAATGATTATTTTTTTCAGCGCCACACAGGACAATTGGAGGGAGACCAGTAAAAAAGCATGAGAAAGGACTAGGATCACCCAATAGTCAAGTATACCTGGTAAACCTGAATGTCTAATCTTGGTCCCCAAATTTTGTTTTCCTTGTGTTTCTTGTAGTAAGCACTACAGCGTGCTTTTTCAAGTGCAAAAGCAGAATTACAGAAGGCACTGGTATGTTGCATCTTGCTTAAAAAGCCTATAAATCATTTAGAAACATATTACTAAGCTTATTATAAGACAATATAACAAATTAGAACTAATAGTGTTGCTTAATAACAAGATTTTTGTAACAAGATATTATACCCACATACATCACCGTGATGCTGTTTAAGCTAGCCACTTTGTGAATAGGTAAGAATGATTGATTAGCTCTGTTTTTCCCCCTCCTTCTGATTAGAAAGCGCCGCAGCTTAGACGCAGAATATTAAATGGTACTATAAAAGACGTTATTAATATGTAGAGCAATCTTCTTTTTTCAGCCTCATGCCAGTTTATTGCTATAGTAGCCTTCTGAATGTGGCATTAATAAAACTGATGCAATAACACAACCCTTAAATCGGTTGTTACTGGTAATGAGGGAACAATTTGACAGCAGTGTTTGTTGGCAAAACTCAACGCCTGTTTTCAGTCTAATGGCTGATTAATTAATAATTATTCACTATCTAATGTTAAGAGCATGGTTCTCTGGGACTCAAACCCTGCTGCTGTTCTTAGTGTTTGCATCACACACACGATAATGTGTCATTTAATTTTTAGGCTACTCATTTCCGAGTGTTGTGGGATTTGAGAACCGGATTTAGTACCCTATCTTGCATCCACAGCTCTCTTTGATGTCAGGATCAGGGTCAAGACCTTTCCTCTAACAATTTTATCTTAAAATGTAAATGCACCCTTCACACACCCATCTGTCATGGAGAACCACGGCATCTGCCCAAAGGACCCAGTCCTGGGATTAAAGAGTAACTTTATGCCCATATGGAGACCTAAGGAACTCAGGGCATTTTTACACATGCTCCAGGGATAGGGGAAGGTTGGGGGGCAGCTCCGACAGCCACGCTAATTAAAACACCCACAGCATCTCATGCATCAGTGTCCCCAAGCTTCACAATGGCAGTGGGGGTATTTTGAAGTGCAGGGACACTGATAGATAAGAAACAGAGGCTGCTGGAGCACGCTAATTAGTACGCTCCAGCAGACTCGATTAATCGAGTTTGCTCTGATGCGCTTTAATTACAGCCTCCCTGCATGTCTACAGGCACCTTCAGTGTCGGAGGCAGAGAATTGCCGGTGGCTACTTCTATACTAAGTCTTTGTAGGGCAAAGTGCTCATGTATTTATGTATTGATACTTCAGTATGACGCTGAGGAACGGCCAGCAAGCAGGAACAGGAGGCCATAAAATTCAATTATTCAGGGACTGAATTTTATTTTTTCAGGCTTAGCCTAGAGAAAGGTGAAATTTTGGAGCAAAGGGCCTCTTCCATGGAACTTATTAAAGCATTGCTAGTTATGAGACAGATTGTCTCTCCTTCCTAGGACGGGGGTCAGCAACTTAAGCCCTGGAGGTGGGATCCAGCCCACAGAGCCATTGGATCCAGTCTGTGGAGCTGAGGCTTTCCTGGGACTCAACCAGCGTCATTCTGGCCTGTGGTTAGACAATAGAAGGCCTTTGTTCTTTACCACTGAATCTCAACTTAGGGTGGCATTCTGGAGTGGCATGAGATCCTTTTAAGGGTGCCCTAGCTGTACTATTAGGTGTGCAAACACCTACACATGATTGGCGAGATAAACCCAGAGATTTCAAATAGGAATCCACAGTGTCAAGAGCATTCTGCCCTGGTGTGCTCTTTCCAAGTTCTTTATAACAGACGAATTGCTTTATTATTTTTCTTTAGTGAAAGCTAAGCGATGGCATTTTCCAAAAGGTGCCTTGAGTCTATCAAAGGGGTCTTAAGTCTAAAGAAGTCGAGGACCACGGTTCTGTACCTACTGATGACTAAGACATCCACCTATGGCTACAGTATATGGATCAGCTGATGACTATGAAGCCCACCTGACTGTGGAATGATTCCAAATTTCGTGGACTTTTATTTCTATTAATTAAACTTTTTCAGCTTTTCTTCTCCTGTAACAAGCCAAACAGATTCCAAATGACAACATGTAGAAGGATCACAAAAGATAAGCTACTCACGTCGTGCTTGGATTTCCACCTGGTAGCTGTAACACTCCCCGCATACAGACGGAGTGACAAGCCATTTGTGGTGTGACTGGCAGAATTGTGATTATATACCAGGCAATGGTGGGCCAATAGCTTTGCTGTGGTATCACTTAGTTACATGTGTTTGAAGATCCCAGAAGAGCAAACTCGTATATCAAAGAACTCCATACCATACCTAGTATATCAGGGACCTCTGGGGATACAATTTGCCTGAAGTACATGTGGTTTTGAAACAGTTAATCACAAAAAGGCCTGATTAGTAGGGGTGTGTGAAGTGGGCCCTATTCGATTCGGATTTGGATTTTGCCCGAATCAGGGACAGTGATTCGATTCGTTGATTCGGATCACTGTCCCTGATTCAATTTGTCTGAATCTGAACATTCAGTGCCGATTTGGAGAATCAGTGATTTGGACATAGACACAGCTTTTTTTCTACATACCTTGAGGTAGCAGGCGCAACTCGTGATTGCTGCAATGCTGGGGCATGTGGAATGTCCCGCAGGACTGTGGGGGGGCCCTCACATGCTAGGCAGCAAACCAGAAGTATTTGCGGTCTACTTCAGGGGCTGCTGGGGAGTGTGCTGGGCACCTCCCAGTCCTCCCTGCGCCTCCCTGGCTTGGCAATTGGCCACAGGGGGACCCTGGGTGCCACCCCAGACCCAGGAGGCACCAGTCACTGAGTTGGGGGGCACAGGGGAACCCTCCTCACACTCCCTGGCAGACCCAGAAGTGGACCGGAAGTGCTTTTGGTCCACTTCCAAGTCTGCTGCCAAGTGCGATGGGGAGCCCCCCATGCTCCTGTGGGATGCTCCATGTGCCCCAGCACTGCAGCATTCATGAGCCACCTGCTACCTTGAGGTATGTAGAAAAAACATTTAAAGCTGTGTCTATGTCTGAATCGCCAATTCTTTCCAAATCTCTCCGAATCAATTCAGAGGGTTCTGATTCGGTTTGGAGAGATTAAAGGGTCCTCTGATTCAATTTGGATTTGGAGATTTGGCCACTGAATCAGGCCGAATCTCTGCCAAATCAAATCAGGGACCAAAGTTTTGCACAGCCTTACTGATTAGCTGACGAATAACAGGTGCTGAAATTGCACGTGGAATTTACAAGGTCTCCAGAGGGGAAAGTTTCCCTGGATACAAGGCTGCGAATGCCACATTTTCAAGTGATGGCCCTAGACAGTTCACCACCAGCGGATGCTCAAAGATCTGTAAACGGAAGTTGCTACGACTGCTGCTCTGTCCTCTACTTCATAAATATCCACCCTTCCCAGTTCTTTCCTCAGGGTGTATCAGACCCGAATATAGGAGAAGAAAGGACTCAAGCCAAATAAGACAGCGGTAGTGAAGGAAGGAGGTAACTGTAGTTAGAACTTACCTCTTATTTGCTGTTTCCGAGAGCTATGTCTTTGCTTTAGCTGTGGGTCTCTCGCACGTGTGGGATGAACATTGTGATCCAGGCGAAGTGGGCCTGTTCTACTTTCGATTAGTTTCCAATGGCATTCATAGCTGTTGATGCATTATTTTTCTGTTGTTTTAAAACTCCAGATGAAAAAGCTATGGAGGGAAGCTGAATGTGGCGAGACCCCATTGCTTCTCGATGGCTTTGACTCCAGTGAGGAAAGCTGCACAGGCAGCATGCCTGTTACTTGAGCAGCTGACTGAGAAAAGATTTTGGTGTGAACTCCAGGAGCAATTGTCACTGCCAATTAGTAAGTCTATTTTCTTCTGCTTCGAAGTCCTGTTTTCATTGCCACGTCTTCTTTTCCTCCTTCAGCTCTCCCTACTGTTTATTAAAGCCTGGCTCCAGCAAAGAACTATGACATTGTTAATATGAAGATATGCACACGGTTATACACTGTGGCTCAGTACCTAAAATCAGGGATTTGGAATATTTCACCCAGCTTTGCTCAATATATGAGAGATACCCAAGTGACCACTGCCTCGGACGACATGCACAGAATAGTTCATGATAAATGGGCACTTACAAATCAGTTGACTGTCAGAAGACCCCATCAGGTATCGGTGGTGTCATTTAAGTTGTGCTTCACCAGCTACAAGCATGGGCTGTAAGGAAGAAAGGAGGATATGCTGGTGTGTTATAACCAACACTTATCACACTGCCTGACACTGGCTCATTATCTCCTTATATGACACTGCTTGTTTGCATCTTCATGTTGTCCCTTGGCTAGGATTAGATGACAAACTTTTTGTAACAGAGGCCATCATTTTTGTGTCTGTGCAGCACCTAGCTCACAGTGTGGCCTAGTCCACGACTAGGGCTCCAAGGCACGGTTATCATACAAACAAAAAAGAGTAATGTTCCTGGTCATAGCTACAGCACTAGCAACAGCCTTTCTTTTCTGGTTTCAGGAATTGTGCCCCTTAAGGGCCAGCATGCCTAAGCCTCCTGCCTGTTCAGTAAGGCCCTCAAATACATGCTGGGCTTTAAAGTACATATCAAAGTCCTGCTGAATGCTATTTGAGCGCATCCCTAAGAGGGCACATGTGCGGTTTGTGGTACCACAAACTAGTCTGCGGCGCCGCAAACTGCACGTGCTGCACGTGCACGCATTCACAGTGCTGCTAATTAGTAGCATGGTGGGCTCTCTTTGACACCAGGAGATCTCAGTTTAAAAAAAAAAAAAGCACCAATAAACATGGGGCAGTGCATGTGGCTGCAGTATGTGCTACCCAAAATTGGAGCCTGGCCAGCCAGAACCATACTTTAGTTGCTGGCCAGGCTCCACACACCCGGATCACCTCTGATGCAGTTCTGGATGGCACCCAGGGCCCCAGGCAAGGCTGCTGGGGCCAGCCCAGGTGCTTGCCCCAGTCTCCGTGCAGGGGCATGTCTGGGGACAATATGTGCCACTGCTAGTTGTTCCTGGGGAAACGCACATTTCTGCTCATGGGAACACTCCCTTCAAGTGCTTTAAAGGTAGGTGTGTTCTTCAGGGCCTTGCTGAACAGGAGTGGGCTGCAGAACAAAGGGGGCCTAGAAACAAGGAATTTTACATTTGTGACTATTTCAAAGAATTTAAACTTTCAAAGGTTCTTCATAGGCCTGGGCAGGGCAGGAAAATACAGGTGGCTGCTGTTCTTAGGAAAGTCTTTTTTTGTCCACTCTCATGTTGGCAGGCCTATCCAGCAGCTGTGCAGACCAAAGTCAGCACTTGGGATAACTGCCTGCCTCTAGAGACAAGGCAGCATTTTATATGGCCTTATCTCCTTCACACATCCTCAAGTTGCAACTGAGGCAGACTATAAAAGGGGAAAGAGGAAAGCGGAAAGCCGATGGCTGATTCTGCAAAGCTATTAGTAGCTCCCTCACCACTAACCTCTATCCATTTCATGTTTTCTCCTCCCTGCCTTTCCTTTCCACCGCTACCCCTCACTCTGATTATCTGCAGGGTCCTACGGAAATTGCGATTTTGTGGATTTTGTGGAAGTCCACCAAAAAAGAAAAAAAAAGAAGAAAATTTACTGAAAATAAAATATTGGCTCCCCAGTGGGAGCCAGCAGTCCTCATGGCACTGCAGGGAAGGGGAGAGGATGGGAGCTGGGCCACACAATGGACAGCTCTCACACCCAGTCAGCAGGAAGGGGTGGAACCATATGAAGGGAAGGGGGATCAGCAGGCACTGGGGGACTCCCTGTTCCCCCGAGCACCGCCAGGAGTGACCAGGAATAACGGTCACAAGCTGGCAGAGGGCAGATTTAGGTTAGATATCAGGAAGCGCTACTTCACGGTCAGGGTGGCTAGGGTCTGGAACCAACTTCCAAGAGAAGTGGTGCTGGCTCCTACCCTGGGGGTGTTTAAGAGGAGGTTGGATGAACATCTTGCTGGGGTCGTTTGACCCCAGTATTATTTCCTGCCATGGCGGGGGGTCGGACTAGATGATCTGCTTAGGTCCCTTCCAACCCTAGAAACTATGAAACTATGAAACTTTAAGCTAGGAAGATCTAAGATAAGGCCAGAGAAATCATTTGCATACTCTCTGTTGAATCTGGTTCAGTCACCTTCAGACGAGAAATCATTTGCTGCAAATTGTAATAATTAAAACTGAACTTGAACATCATGCCATTTCTCCTGGGTGCCATTGTCTTTTCCTTCTCATTACTTTCAGAGTCTCATTATCCCTTTTTGTCCTCCTTCACTCCATGTCAGCAAGTGCCTGAATGAGGTTTATTGAACTATACTGCAACGCAAGCACCAAGGGATGGGATTTCCAGAGTGTGCAATTGTGGACCTAACTTGGTTCCCATTGCCATGTCTTACCATTGAGTTCAATGTGGGAGAGTTAAGCCAAGCCTGAGTACCCAACATTTATTTAATGGGATTTTACTATTTTTTCCCCAGATCAAACCCAATCTAAAGGACTGAATCCAAACACTCTCCAAAGGCAGGACCATTTGGATCTGAATCTATAGGAAGTTTGATGGCAATTGCTCCAGGAGCAGACATGTTGCGTCACTATTTAAAGGGACTTCACTGAGTTGGATTGAGCATGGATCAAGTATAATTGTATTTTTTCAAAGGAGACACATGGGACCTGATTTTTCACAAGGGCCAAGAGCTCCCAGGTCCAGCAGAGGTCAGTTTGAACTGGAGGTACTCAACACCTCAGAAAATCAGGTACTAAGAAAGTCCCTATTAGGGGTGTGTAAAGCACACCCTATTCATTCAGATTTGGAATTGGCCCAAATTGGGGACAGTGATTCAATTTGTTGATTCAGATCACTGTCCCCAATTCAATTTGGCTGAATCCAAATCTGAAAATTTGATGCTGATTCGGAGAATCAGCGATTCGGACATAGACACATCTTTAAATGTTTTTTCTACATACCTCAAGGTACCAGCTCGGTTCATGAATGCTGCAATTCTGGGGCACCTGGAGCATCCCACAGGAGCAGGGGGGGCAGGGGCGGGCGGGACTCCCCACATGCTCAGCAGTGAACCCAGGATTGGACCGGAAATATTTCTGGTCCACTTCTGTGTCCACCGAGAAGTGTGCTGCCCCACCCCAGCTCGGTGATTGACTGCAGGGGGACCCCGGATGCCCCCCCAGATCACAGCATTCACGAGCCACCTATATACCTTGAGGTATATAGAAAAAACATTTAAAGCTGTGTCTATGTCGGAATCGCTGAATCTTTCCGAATCCCTCCAGATCAATTTGGAGGATTCTGATTCAATTTGGAGAGATTAAAGGGTCTTCTGATTTGATTCAGATTTGGAGATTTGGCCACTGAATTGGGCCGAATCTCCATTGAATCACATCAGGGACCAAAGCTTCAAACATCCCTAGTCACTATGTGGTGGCAAAATTAAAGACACTTGATTGTCACCTGGATAGATCTGAATGATTCCTTGCAACAACAACAACAAATGGGGATCCGGCCCACATACAAACAACAGCTTCTGCAGTTGCAAGAGTGGCACTTCAGCAGACAAGGAGATCTAAACACATCTGGAAAAGGCACACACATGAGCCGATCACGTATGAGAAGAAAGAAGAACAAAAGAACGCTGCATTCAGCAAATTGCGGCAGATGAGCAAAGTGCTAAAGGATGATGTCTCATCTGTGGGCAAGGACCCCGTTGAGTTCAAAAGAGACATTGCTCTGAGAATTAGTGGCAGTGCACTCTTTGGAATGGCTGCAAAATGAAAGATGAATAATAGACTAAACAGAAAAGATGAAAATGATGCATCTGTGGAGGGACCAAAATCCCAAATAAGTCACTCAGGGCAGACCAATACTTTCCCTGATGCAGTCCGACACTTAATAGATAAGCCCACTGAAGTCAAAGACATTACATCAGGAATATAGAGATACGAATAAGGAAATCTGAATCTGACCTTTTGTTCTGCAGAGTTAATGACTAAAAATTGAATTCAGTTCTAAAGAAGAAATAGAGAAAGTCTTTGACGGATGAGATCAAAAGCCACCTTTAAACTTTAAACATTTCACATTAAACTTTAAGCACTTCAAATTCCCCTCTCTGCATGGTTTGTTTTCACCTCAGCTCAAAATAAAAGAATAACCGGCAAGCAAGAAACTGCAGCAATAAACAGGGTTATCTGTCAAGTGCAATTCTAGCTATGCAGGTTTGGGCATCACACCCATTATGATGATTTCTGAGTTCATCGTGGTCAAAGGAGATGGAGGAAAATCTCCTTGACATGGAGGGCCAAATGTTTGGAAGGTGTAAAACGGCAAAGCATCGTTGGTGATAGCCTAGCCACACCGATTTAAAGGAGCTGAGGAGTTGATTTTTTGACCCCATCTGCAGATACAACCACTAGAATCTACCAATTAAGAGGAAAAAGAAACTGGAGTTTACTAAGGCATATGGGCTGGGTTTTAGGTTCCCAAGCAAACTTTTGCAAGGGAAGTATATGGCCTGATTCAGTAGGCATTTTGCTATTGACTTCAGAGGCAGCCGAACTGGTTTTAAAGACTGCAGAGCTTGTAAAGCCCCTTGGGAACCATCAGGATAAAAGCAGCTATGCATGTCACCTGGGAAATTGGTGTCTTTCTGTGGGCTTTGGTTCAGACTCTTTATAATGAAAAGTTAAAGATTAATGCAATCCAAACAACCCTTAACACCTCCCTGGATCCAGCTATGGCTGGCTGGACACCAGAATTTCTGTTCTGCCTGCTGGATATTACAGATGGGATTAGAATGAAAAAAAGTCATTTCCTGTGATAAGAAATGTCTGGAAAAAATTCAGTTTGAGACAATTTTTTTGTTCTGATCACATCAAAATGTTTCATTTTGCCCGCACTGCTTCATTTTGTTTGGCCTTTAGTATTAAATTGAAATGTTACAGTAAATACTTAAATCTTATGCATGACATACAAGCATCCTAAAATTAATATGGGAAGCAGACAATGTGATATGATATGAGGGGGATCAAAATGAAAGCATTACTCTTAGACACTCTTCTCCATTGAACTTCATACCAAAATGGACATGTTCCTGCCAAAGAGCTTGATTTCAGTACAATGATACTTTTTTTAATGCAAAACTGTTCTGTCCAAAAGGTTTTGCCTCTTGATTTAAAGGTATCATGAGCATGCTGAGCAAACGAGCGTGGAACAACAACAAAATGACCGGTAAGACCAGGGTCAAAAAATATCATGCTTGTGTCATCAATGCCTTCTTGTATAGCAGTGCATCCTGGACCACGTACTCTACTGAAGAAAAGCCCTTCAACAGCTTCCACTTATTTTGCCTTCACCATATTGTAGGAATTTCCTGGCAGGACAAAGTTGCCTATTCTGAACAACCGTCCTCTTCTTACTCAGTGTCAGCGTCAATGGTTTGGTAATATGTGGAGAAGTGATGACGGCCATATGCCAGGGGTTGTCTTGTATGGAGAACTCTTTACAGGAAGAAGACCAGGTGGGTGTCCTTATTTCCAGGTCAAAGATGCTTGCAAATGAACATTGAGCCCAACAACTGGGAGGTTGGAAACAGTCTATTAAGTGCAGGATGAAAGTTTTTGAGGAAAAACAGCCCAACAGGGAATAAAGAAACCTCAGGAAGAATCATGCACCACGTGCAACACTGCTTGATCTAAACTTCAGATGCCCCTTTCTAACTCATTTGAGTTCCCCGATACCTGACCAACTACTGAAAATGGGGTATGGAGAGAAGGTTTTTAGTGTCTACGGTGTTCTGCTCTTGTGTACAGGTGTAGTGGGGCTAAACCCAGGATTTTATTCCTAAAACAAAGTATTTATTTATTTAGCAAATGCAAATATGCAAAGCCAAGCAAAAAAAACTACTAAATGAAGTATTAGTAGTAGTGGACAGTGGAAAATGAGTTATCTGTCATCTCTGAAGCAAGTTCACTTCAACATCCTATATCATCGTCTCCATGACGGCTGCTGCCTGTGCCAGAGGAGAAACAGGACAGGAGAATTGGAGGCTTCAAAAACTCTGCCTAGATGTCAGTGGATTTTAGAAAAGTTCCCACGACTGAAATAGGGAAGGCAGTAGAATAAGCAATGGGACAGAGGAGAAATGAAAAATAATTTCCTGCGCACTCGTTGCAATGGGAAAAGAATCATCACTCATGCACAAAGCTGTTTGAATAGTTCGAATCCCTAACACCCTGCCCATTCAAGAAAGGACTCTGAGCATTTACCATACCTCTGCAGAAATGAATTACTGCAGTTGAATGATTGTATGCATTGCTATGTGCACAAAAACAGATTTATGAATGCATGCACTAGCTTACTTCATGGGTAATTGCATGCCACAGAAAGAAATAATTGCATTAGGAAGCCAATCCTTATAGCAAGTCTGAATTTCTCTTAGCTAGACTTCCTTTTTTATGGGGATGCAGTTTCAAAGTGCATGGAAGGTACTACAGCAAATAGCGAAGGTGCTACAGAAAAGGTGTCCAACGTTTCAATAGGTGGGATGGTTTTTTAAGACAGCACTGTTTACAGAATGATAAAACATGGTTATGTTTCAAATGAGATAAAAAAGCTAGGTCTGTTTGCTTTGGATCATAAAGATCTCCTGGCACCCTGACAAAAGGTTTATTAATATATCCAGTGCCAAATTCCTAGGTAAGCAATTACATTGTGCTAACCTGCCCTACTGATTTCATAGACTCATAAGAAAGTAGGGCTCGAAGAGACCTTGGGAGGTCATCCAGCCCCCTGCTCAAGGCAGGACTGTCTTAGTCTAAACCATCTGAGACAAGTATTCATTTGACCTGCTTTTTACAACTTTCAAGAACGGAGATTCCGTGTTTACCCTGGGTAATGTTTCCTGACACTTAATCACCCTCATAATGAGACAGTTTTTTCTAATCTCCAACCTAAATTTCCCTTTCTGCAGTTGAAGACCATTACTCCTTGTCCTATCCACCTGTAGACCTTCATGTTAAGTTAGGCCAAGTTAATATAAGTGAGGCTAAGGGAAGTAGTGGTAAAAGGACCCAAGTCAAAGGTGAGAGAAACTTTTCAAAAAGGGCTAACTCAGTATTAGGACTTCACATTTTGATTAAGGGTTCAGGTCAGTGTGTTCTAGCTTGACCAGCAGGACGACACAAGCAAGTCTTCTTTCTGACCATATTTGTTGAAATTTTTATTAAGTAATTTTGTAATCTTTTGTTTCAGGAGGAGGATAAAACTAGGCCCAGTGCACCAAGACACGTTCCTCTGGCATCCTTTGCTGAGGTTCCCATGTACAGACATAGTGAAGCTTCAACACCTCTTAGAACTTAGTCTCCAAATTTGGGTAAGATCTCCTTCTTAGAAATCCTTAGGATTTTAAAATGTAGTGACTCTGAGTTGTAAGACTGCTTATGGCTTCTTGGATCATATAAGTATAGCTCTATGTATACTGTGTTGTTCTTTGTTTAGTAGCAATATTCATAACCGGAGGATTTTAATAGAGCTTGCTTTGGCATTTGCTCCATGGGAGAACTCTTCTTGAATGACAAAATGTTAAAAGTAACCCCTAGATCCCTAAATCTTTCCAGGGGTCAACACACCGCAGCCACAAATAATTGGATATTGAAAAAAGTATTGGTATTTCAATTGAAGGTGGCATTTTTTGTCTCATCCTGATATAAGACAGTTGTTACCTAGTACCTTCTTTGCCCTAAATAGCTTTTGTGTCCCTGAGATGGCTGCATTTCAATAATGGTCAAGTCATTTTGATACAGTATACCTTGAAGTACCCAAATTATGTGGCCTTCCACTGAAATGCAGCCACCTTTGAAACACAGGAGGCATGTCTACACGTTCATTAATGTGCAGTGCCTACTGCGCATTAAATTTAGTACTTGCAAAAGGAAGCACTAAATAAATGCATACTTGGCTGCCCTACTGTGCATTAGTGTGATTGCATGCTTTTTTCATGATGGTTAATGTGCAGTAGACTAATACTACTGCACGTTAGCCTAATAGCACAGTTTTTGCCGTGACTCTGTAATGGACAGTCAATCAGTCTACTGTGCATTAAGCGTCTTGTGTTGACATGCCCAGTAGCTACTGAATTATATGTGGCATGACCAGCTGATGCATCAGTTGCATATAACCAAAATCTCTTTGGGACCTTTCAGGATGAAAGACATATTCTCAGCTAAGATATTCTCAAAAGGATTTTATTTCCATGAAACCAATAGAAGACTTTATGGTAGACAGTAACTCATTCACCCACGTAACACACTAACCTAACCTAATTCACCCACCTAACCAAATTCACCCACCTAATACACTACCCTCCTGACATGTCTTCTATCACAGGGGGACTGGCTTAGGAAAAATATTCCTTATTTATGACCTTCAAACACACAGTCCTGTGAGAGAGAGCAATTCTTAAAAGCCAGACCCCAGCCCCTTTTGCCCCACCACTGGTATTGACTGGCATAGTGCTATTGGCATGAAACTCTTCTTTTCATCTGAGCTGGTGACCTAGCCATGCTTTGAAAGCCCAGACATGGAGAAGTGAAGAAGTTGGCTGGAAAGCAAATCTGGTGAATGTTTTCATTCAGAAACAAAAGAGTACAGGAAGCACAAGCCAGAAAGAAAAGAGATCTGAGTTTTCTCTCTGCCACTGATTTTCTGCATGCCCTGCAGTGTGAAGGAAAGAGAGACAAGTGCAGTCATAATGTAAATTGCAATCTGGTTCTCCTACAGGGCATTCCTGACCTATATTATTGTCCTTCTAGTACTTCTGGTCTTCTCTAGTGGGTGTAGGGAACAAGGACTGTCTATAATCACTCAACTTGACCTTGTGCAAGTCTCGGCACCTTCTGTTCCATATGTGTAATAGGGAGTAAACACCACCTGTTTACATCAGTGGGGTAATAAAGGTGGAGCACCTTGAAATCTGCAGCTGCAATTAAGGATAACAGTAGTATGGGAACTGGAAAGGGTGTTTTGGCTACAGTCAGACAGCTGTATGTATCCCACATTTCCAGAGTCCAGCCCTTTGCAATTAACAGCTGGGATTAAGACAGGCTCACACAGCACATAAGGCTGATTATTCTTAGAAACCTTCAGTTTGAAAAGGAGGTAGTCACTTCAACCATGCATGTGTTTAGATTTTTGGACCCAGCACAAAGTTTACTTCTGGCAGTAAGCTTCAGTTCAGAGAGTAATTCTAGCCCACCACCACCTGGCATGGAATATAAGCTGTCAGTGCCAAATATTGCCATTGTGAAGCTACAGAAGTGTTACTTGGGCACCTAAAGGTGGAATAGGATTTAGCCCAAATTTCTATTCAAGTCAGGTCCTACCTCTTTACTGTTTGCGCAGCACCCTGCTGGCATTAAGGTATTTATCCTAACAGTGTCTCTGCGGTAGTAGAATTGGAGGGCTGTTACAGCTGCGATGATCCAGAAAATGTATGAGAGGCAAGAATTTTTGTTCATTTTGTGATATCTTGTATTGGACCAACTGTATCATTGGGAGAGAGGTTGTATTATCTATGAGAGAAAAGATTACACAGACTCATAGTATCAACCCCAGAGAGACAAAGGGTAGGAAGAGAAACAGAGAGGAGAAGCAAGTAACATCGTGTTAGCAGGCCAGTAACAGAGCCTGGTATAGACCTCTGAAGTGTTACAACCCATGTATGATTGGATGACAGAGGAGAAGAATTAGTAATGAACAATAAGAAGTCAGGATGACATTGTTATCACTTGAATGTGAAAGTATTTGTTTACTCTGGAATAACCATGCTGACATAGTGAATGTGATTATATCACCGTCTGGTGGTTGGTTCCAGCCTGATAGTTGGGGACATATAATAAGAACATATAAGAACTGCCATTTACTGGGAGTGTCTACATGTGCATTTATGCTGGCTTAAATTTATTGCACAATAAGCAGGAGCAGGCCGGTGTCTACACATGCAGGCATTAAAGTACATAAATGCTGTGTGTGGACTGACTTGGGACTAAAATGAGTCCCAAGTCAGTCCACACACACAGTGCTACTGCGCAGTAATACATCTACATGTGCATTGCTGTGTAGTAATTAATTGAGTGAAAATTTGATGCCTGCATAATGCAGTACCCTTGCCTAGTATCCTGTCATACAGCAGCAGATTGTGAATGCTGAAAGGGAGAGTGAACAGAGCATGACCAGAGTTTTTCTCCTGTTCCTCTCCCACTTTCAGCCTCCCCCATTTAAGATCCAGGAATTTCTGATTCAGAGGCTGTAACCTTAGCTCCCATGTTCAATAGCTACTGATGCACTTTTCTCCAAAAAATTGTCCAATCCCTTTTTGTTGCTGGAAAAGCTTTTGGGCACAAAATGCCCAGACCTGAAGGGCACTTTGTGCCCAAAAGGTTGTCTGACATCTGTCCTAGCTATATGTCTGGTCCAATAGAAGATATCACAGTAAGAACTCTTGCCTTTCTGAGGTAGGGAATTCCCATAAGCCACCTCTTCCAAATGGGGAAGCTGAGACATGGACCACTCCTATGATATAGGGTTCAGGCTCAGGATTTAATATCTTCTGGTGAAGTCAATAGGAACAGCTGCTCCTCAGTGTCTTTGAAAGGAAGGGCCTTCAAGGATGTTCTTAGGGTCTCAGTGGATGTTTGCATCCATGGGCAACTGGTGCCTCCCAAGTCTGGTGGGGCATCAGATTGCTGACGGGGGGTAAGGGGGAGTCCCCCAGCAGCCAATCGCTGAACCAGCGGCAAAACTGGAAGTCCATGTCCAGTTTCACAGCTGGTGCTTCCAGGGGGTGCATGGCCAATCTCAGGGGGTACATGTGCAGCTGTGTGCACCCCCTACACATCGCCAATTTTTGCATCCTTGACAAAATCTTGTATTATGTCTGTCCTTAGCCCACAACCATAAAACTCTGCTTGCTCCCTGGATGAATATAACACAAGTATCTAGTCCCACTTACTTGGAAATCCTGGGAATACAAGCAACCTTGGGTAATGTAGGTTACCTAAACTCTCTGTAAAAATATATATATATTTTTATTATGCATATATTTTATATATATTTATATATTTTATATATATATATATATATATATAAATTTAAATCATGTTTGCCCTCTCAGGACACTCCTGATCTCACTGCATGGTTGTATTAGCAGTAGAAACGAAATGAAATGAAGCATTTATGAGACACAAGAGTATAAGGGAAGCATGGGTAACAGGCCTGGAGATTGCTTGGCATATGGAATTCCTTCATACTGGAAAGACTCTAGGACAGAAAGACTGTCTGGAGAACAGGATGAGGACCAGACAGATCCAGGTTTGCATTCACAGAGCACATGAAACATGGCAAGTTGTGCAGATGGCCTGAATCCGAAAACAAAGCAGGAAACACTACTCAGGGTTGAATGTACCCAATCAAGTCTGTGTTCACACTACCTTATGTGTGAGAGTTGCTTATCCTTTCAGTCTTGCCTGGAACAGGCCAGGTAATTTCCACTAACATGTTTATTTGCTGGAAAATGTTGAAAACTTCTCACAGGAAGGTATGCAGTAGTTGCAAAGAAGTCTGGTCAACATGATAGAAAGTCTGTGTGGTCAGGACACCATCATGGTACGTGAGAAACCAAACTTCACAATGTTACTCTGCCTGAATCAGACCTTAGCCTCAGATCTCCTGCATGTTCCAGGTGACTGCTCCAAGCACTAGGGTGCTGGCTGGCTTGGCGTGGTCACCCTCTCTCTTCTGTCACTTGGATGGTTCCTGGCTTGTTCCAATGCAGACCAAAATAACTGAGAATTAATAGGCTGTGAGGGCATTCATGTCTCAGGGCCAAGTTCCAAGAGCTATTAGTCAGAAGTCAGTTCACGGTTGAATAGTTCGGTGCAAATGAAGGTTACCCTCGAACGGCAGATTAGTATAGCAGTGCCTGTTGGGTTGTTTGGGAGTGCATGTGTTCATACTTATGAACTGCAAATGGCTTCCATTGAACATCAAGTTGTGCAGTAAATCAGAAGGCAAGTACAGTCCAAGAGAACAAGAAACCCTTGTCAGAAGAAACTCCTTTCACACAGGAGTAGCCATCCATTTTTTTAAGACTAGTACACCCAGGATATGCATGTTGTTCTGTCCAGGACATTTGTCGAGTTGCTCAATGTAGTGAATTTTAAAACCTTTTTCCTGTGTGGAAACACATAGCAAACATTGCAAAAGCATCACCCTGTCCCAGCCCCTTCCTTCTGACTAGTTAGATCTGCTCAGCTTTATCCTGTTAGCTGATTGGCTCCTGTAATAGACACTCTTTCCTGATTGGAGCATGCACCGAGATTTTGGCCTGATGATTCCATTTTCTGCCATCTGCAAGGAAGAACTAAATCATTAGCCTTTGGTGCAGAGTCTGTGGAGAGGGATCTGTTGGCTGCACAGTTTGCTCCATAGACATTCAGACAGAAGGGAATGGAGGAGACAATATCCATAGCAAAGGCAACAGATACCCGCAGAGGCAAGCCAGGCTTAATTCATCCCATGGGCAGTCAGGCAGGAAGCCTGGAATGGGACCTGCTGGTCCACATCAGCTCAGGTCCTGATGGAGTTATGATGCCAGAGAGAGGAGAGTCTGGAAAGCAACCTCCATCTGAACACAAAGCTACCAAAACTAGGCAACGTTGTGCTGAGATATGCCCTGATGGTTCCCTGAGCTCTCTGGTTCCTGACCTTGGTTTTTGACATGTCCTTGGACTTTGGCTTTGGACTTCCCTCCCTGCACTTGGTAGCTTGACTTCTGACCTTCTGGATTTCAACCCTAGCATGTATAGATGCTGCTTCAGCTTTTCCCTCTGGATCTGGTCATTAGCCTTCTCTTAGAGACCTGATTCCTGTGCCAGACCACCCATGACTTGATCCCCCAACAGTAGCCCACTCAGAGTGGGTACAGCATGTCTCACTGGGGTCCCCATGACTTGGTCCCCCAACAGTAGCCCACTCAGAGTGGGTACGGCATGTCTCACTGGGGTCCCCATGACTTGGTCCCCCAACAGTAGCCCACTCAGAGTGGGTACGGCATGTCTCACTGGGGTCCCCATGACTTGATCCCCCAACAGTAGCTCACTCAGTGTGGATACGGCATGTCTCACTGGGGTCCCCACGACTTGATCCCCCAACAGTAGCCCACTCAGAGTGGGTACGGCATGTCTCACTGGGGCCCTGCTTGGTACTACACTGAAGCCAGGTGACAGAAATTATAAACTGGGACAGAAATCCCATGTTTTAGACAGTCCCTTCAGTGCCCTGGGTCAGCAGTTTTTCAAGCGGGGACTGTTGGTGGCGTTATCTGAGCACTTTTCAACTTTTGGGACTCAAATAGAGACCAATGGATGAGAGAGGGGTTTACCCCTAGAGTTAAACAGAGTTCACAGAGTTTGCCTTGTTCTGCTGCTTCCCTGGGAAGAAACGATATCACTCCATCGCTTTAAGAACTTCCCATTAGTAACATATTGTTTATAGAAAGCAAAAGGAAAATGAGATCTTTTCACTTGATTACCATCTTCTTTCTGCACGCGAGCAGCAGAAGGGCTCATGAAGACATCACTGTGAAATCAGTTTTGATAATACATAATTCAATGCCTTCAACTTGGCCCCTGAGGCAACTGTGGTATTTTATATAATGGCTTTACTCACGAGGGGGAAATTAATTGCATCTTCCTAGCTGGTTGCTCTGAGCTACAACTCCATGTGCAAGAGGCGGAATTCCCTTTAGGAGTCCTGCTTTTTGTTGGAACAGCCAGATAGTCTCCGCATAATTTATTGGTACAACACAAATCCAGTGCCCTAAATAAAATAAAAGCCTAGGCATATGTAAAGATGATATGTGCTGTTGCTTCTAAAAAGAGTGATTTTTAACCAAAGGCCCTAAATGAAAGAGGAGACTCGCTGCAAGATAGCGTGCACTCTTTGTACTTTTGGGATATGTTGCAGTCACCCATACAGGCTGGGAACATGGCAATGCCAAGAAAATAGTTGAGCAGCATCGGTGGCAACAGTATACATATTGCAAATGGATAGCCTCCCACTTACTTATGAATGCCTTTACGCGGCCTTAGGGACTCATCCTGAAATTAAAATCACAACTACAAAAACAGATCAAGGAAATTACCACGGCTGCCCAAGCCACCTCATATCTATAAATTCACTTGCTTAATAATTAAAAAAGAATTGTAAATATAAATACTCCCTATTATCTGCAGTTTTGCCCCATTAGAAGCTAGCCTAGGTAGGCCTGGGAACAGAAACGATCCCTCTGAACCTGTGTTGAGGATCAGCACCTCTGAACTCGAAGAGACAGAAGAAGAAGGTTCCTTGAGGTCTTATTATTTATTATTTGCACTACCAGAGCATCAGGGACCCTGGTCATGGACTAGGATCCCATTGTTTCAGATACTGGGCCACAGGAGATGAAAAGATGGTCCTTCCTCTGAGAGCCCAACCTAGGAGGGATCCTTCTTTCTTTTTTTCCTTTAACTGTATGCTTTTAACAGGTGCTCAGTCGACAGGAAGTACAACCTCCTCTACATCCAGGCTAAGTTTAAGCCTTGCATCCCTTATATATTGCTTAGACAGTGAGCAGGCATGATGGTGACAACTTATTATACAGCTTTCCCATTGGCTGCCCTCCTATAGGTGCTTGAAGTTTTTCACATGAGGAGTTTTGCAGTAAAAAGACTTTTTTTCCTATGTGAAACTATTGACATATTCAAAATGTTCAATTTTCCTTAAATTTCCCACTTTTTAATCCACTTTTTTGATAGGTGCACCATCAAAATGTTTGTTGGAGTCATTTTCTTCAAGCGATTTACTTTTCACATTAAAGTAAAAATTGTGGTTTTCTACTGGTGAAAGGAAAGTTTCAAAAATGATTTTGCTAAAAATATTAAGCAACTTCTCTCCAAAACAAAAAGATCCTTTTTCAAAAAATGGAATCAGCTTCTAATTTCTAATAATTTATTTCTATAGTATGTGTGTGTGTGTGTTCCTCTCCTCCCCCTGCCTTTTTTGGGGGGTACTAGTTAGTCATGTATCTTAATCGGAAATGTTATTCTTCCAAGGTAAGTAATAGGCCAAGTCTCCATGTTTGTTCCTGTGATGCTGGTTTCACCCTTCACTTGGAGGCTGAGATCAAACTCATTTCATATCAGTCATCTCCAACTAGCTGCCAAACGATAGAATGAAAAGTCCTTAAAACCTTTGGAATATGGCCAGAAACTTACAGTTGAAAAGCTTTACCTACCATTACCAAGCCATTCCCATTTTGAACTTCAGATGATACTAAACTTAATAAAGCACAAAGAAGGAACCTGAAACTTAAAAAGCTCACTTCACACCAAGAAATGGCCTCTGAGCTGGGTTTCAATAACCGATTTGACAAAATGTGTGGATCTGAATGGAGCATGGGACTATAACCTAGTTTATTATAGTATTTCATTGAAGTCCTGTCCAATAAACGGAATTACAAATTGCAAAGATATAACAAGTAATGATAAAAATGTCATCATGACATTACTGCCAATTACCAAATCACATCATGTAGGCCCTGCCAGTGAGCAATAAAATCACACTAAAACATGAAATTTCCTCCAAGTGGCATGAACTCTACAATTTCACCCCTTTGCAAAACAGTCATTGTGACCATTTGAAATTCTGATAAGTCTCATAAAAGACAGGCTAAGATAAGCAGAGTGCTTGTGCCAAAAAAAAAGGTTACTGCCTACTAGCTCCCAGAGTGACTGACCTCTATCTTCTCCTTTATCTGATCATGCATTTATGTAGAACAACTGCTGCAAGACTATACGCCTTCACTAAAGACATGTACAGATAATAAAGTGAGTATATGAGTGTGCCTGATGCACCCTCCCTCCAAACTCCTACCATGACAAAACATGTCTTGGCCACATTTTGTACTGATTTACATACAGGGGGCTGTTTGCTACTGGAGCTGAGTAAATGAAACAGGCGAAACTATCAAACATTCAATCGGCGTCTTCTCTCTTTTTGTCTATGTATTGTCTGCAAAGAGATACAGAAACATTTATAAATACCTTCCTTGTTATTTATTATGTCTAGTATGCGAGTGACAAGAGGTTCCCACTGAGATTGGTGCTCCGTTGTGCAGTGTTATACAAATACATCAGATAAACACCGGGAAGTTTATGGTCTGTATAGACAAGAGAGAAAAGGGTGGGAAGAGAAGCAGACAGGTGAAGTGACTAATGCCCTGTTAAAAGACCCCAGAAGTGTTACAAAGTAGGCATGGTTTGAGAAGAGTAATCAGTAATGAACAATAAATGGTAAAGAAAACAGTGTTCTCACTTCCCTATGAAAACGCTGCTCACATTAGAATAAACACATTGACATCGTGCATATGACTGTCACTCTCCAGTGCCTGGTTCTTGCGGCTGTGCAGCATACTATAACTAACACAGGCCTACTGCTTCTTATACTTAAGTAGCAGAGACCTGTGCTTTTAGTATTGAAGATCACAGGTAGAATCTTTGCATAAAATTACCATCTGCAAGCTGCCATATTTCATTACACAAATGCAGGTCCTCTGGTTGTTAAAGTCTCATTTAATAGAATTGGATGCATGTTAGAATCCAAATGCAAAAAGCCCTGTGTTATGTGCATCTTCTGCTTCTTATTAGCATCTTGCTTCATAGAACCAGCCTTTTATTAGAATTGAAATTTTAAAACTACAAACTATTTATACAAGTTATCCCTGTCCCCACCCTCACAGGCTAACAGAATGAATGAGTAAAGTACAATGAAGTACCAAACCAGCAAAGAGTTTTTGCTGGATGGGGATTTTCATTAGGCCATCCAAGCTGGCCTGGCAAGTCTCCCATAGACTCCTTGTGTAACCTTGCACAAATTAGTCAGATGATATTGAAAAAGATATACTTTTCTAAAGCTATAGATTGATAATAAGCAGTAACTATAGGGTTGGTCTTGACTATCTATATCAATTTAAAGGGCCTTGTCTCCACTATGATTTTGGTTTGAATGGCAATTTTAATGTAACCCCCCCCCACCACACACACACACCTGCAGCACGGACAAAACTTTCATCTCTTTGAATTTAAGTTTCCTTTCTGTTAGCATAACTTTTTCTTGCTCCCACCCTCTGCCTTACTGATGTAACCCTGCTTATATTATACATAAGCATATACTGTATTTCATGGTGTATAGGTCAACACGGTGTATAGGTTGACCCCTGGATTTTTGACTTGAAAGGTAAGTATTTTTACAGGCACAGAGTGTAAGTCAGGGGCAGGCTTGGTGCTCAGCTGGTGTGGCCCCATCCCTGTGCACAGCACTGCTGGCTCTACTTGCAGGGGATGGGGCTGCACCAGCTGAGTGCCAATCCCCAGCTGAGCTTGGTACTGCTCATGGGGCGGGGATGGAGCTGGGATTAGCATGGCCCCATCCCCTGTGAGCGGCACTGCCAGCCGAGACTGTGCTAGCCGAGCACTGAGCCTGGCTCCATCCCCATCCCCATCCCCATTCCCTGCAAGTAGTGCCAGCCTCACAGGGGATCCGTCTGCGCCAGCTGCAGGGGACAGGGCCAGGCTCGGATCAGCCAATGCTAGCAGCAAGCAGCAGCAGGATCCTGTGGGACAGGCTTACCTACTTGGCACCTGCCACTTTTGGCTGGCATAGGTGATAGAGCCACCAGTGGGAGCCGTGTGCTATTACCTAGCAGACTGGACTGGGAAGTCACTACTTTAGGTGGTTTGGCTGGGTAAGATTGTAACTTTGGGGGTTCAATTAATGTTTAAAATTAAGGTTTTCTTTAGGGCTGTGCCTTCATTCGCTTTCCCATTTAGCAAGCCCTGTTTTAGTTTATAATGCATGTGAGTGGGGAAATGGGCTAATTTTGGAACACCCTGTTACAGAAGTCCATCAATAGGTCCCAGACTTCAGGGTGGAGGCTAAAGTCAAAATCAAAGTTTTGTAAGCACTAAATTTGGACCCAGTCGTTGTTACTGCCATCCAGTGCCCGACAGAAGGGTTACACCTATTCTGACTGTAAACATTTTCTCTTCATCCGTGTCATCTGTACAGTGCATGGCACAACAGGATCCTGGATCTGAGATTGAGCCTTGAGCTAATGTAATGGCAATGACAAGTGTGTCTGGAGGGTAGTTCTGAGCAGAAAAAAAAACGGTAAAAAGGATAGGAGACAATGCAACAAAAAACACACATGGAGGGAGGCAGAAAGTCGTATACTCCACCCAGGACTGTTAGTAGAAGCACCTTCATGAAACATTCATGCCTGTTTTGAATATTATATAAGAACTGTTAGCAAATGATTCATACCGTGTGTCAGTTCCCCACCAAGTGCACAGATTGTTTATAAATATGTTATAGTCTATCTTTGGAAATACAAACGGGTGTAATTAAAGATTCCTGTTTTGAAGGCTGGCTAAGCCAGTTAGCTCTGGCATTGGCAGTTATTGACTCTGCTGTTTCGAACATGATACAAATGTTTTTTGCATATTCACGGCTGGGTTGCTAAATGCCTTGCTACTGGGTCTGGCAAGTTGCTTTTTCAGTTTTTATTTCAATCCATCTTTACTTCCCTGTCAAATTCCAAGGACAGACCATCAAAGCCCTGAAGTGAATAGGGTTTCATCACTTTACATCACCTGAACATCTGCCTTAGTATTGGATTGTTGACAAGTAGGGCTAGAAAGGACCTCACAAGGTCAACTAGTCTAGCCTCTGGCTCAAGGCAGGCTCACCCCTGATGAAACCAGTCTAGGCCAGTGTCTGTCTAACTTGCTTTTTAAAACTTCCAAGGATGGAGAGTTCACAGCTTCTCTAGGTAGCCTGGTCCAGTGCTTGACCACCCTCTTAGCCTGAAAGTATGCTGATTTCCACTCTGAACTGCCATATCATGTGATGCTGTACAATTTGACAGCTGCCATGTTCCACCCAAGGGTGGCTGTGTTTCAGCAGTGGATGAACTCATTCCAGCGCATATGGGGTGTATCAGGAAGAGCTGCAAAAAATACTGCAAGCAAAATCCCCCAGTTTTAATTCGTGGAGGTTTTTACTAGGGTTGTTCCACCAATTTGCATTCATTTTTTAATCAAACAGAGGAAATAATGGTCAACAAAGTGAACTTCAAAGTCACCTGTGTGAGTACTGGCTTTCAATGAAAGTCATGTTGCTGTCCAGGACCTCTGAATACCTGTTTAATTGCCAAAGTTGTGCTAAATAGGAATAGTTATAAGCATGTATATAAGTGCTCTGTGGAATCAGGACCTAAATTACAGTCTACAATCTGCCTTTAGACACCCATCTTAGACAAAAACTTTGTGATTTGAGAAATCTTGATATTTAGGTTATAGTCTGTGCTCCTCAGTGACTTACTATCTGCTGCCTATTTCTGACATAACTGCCCATTTTTTTTATCATAGAGTTTCTTCCATCACTCTGAAATGTGGATTGTACAGCTTATGTTTCCACTTGCCATAGCACTGTTGCAAAATGGTGAGGCAATTGCATTCTTATTTACATCACAGTCTTTGACTGAGAAGATCCATCTTTCCAATGCCAACTATAATCCACCTCCCAGCTCCAATTTATGCAATGTTATAAGACCAAACACTCTGCTGATATTATAATGAGCTTGTGAATATAAAGAGGCTGCAGGAGAATATGCGCAAAAGAATTAGGCTGGATGGGTCACAACAGAAGGATATGGAATGACAAAGGAGATCCCACAGGACAGGTGGAAACTTGTGAAAGTATCAAGGCTCAAAGAATCTCCTCACCTGTCTTTGCAAACGTAAAGGAGTGCTTGATCGAATCAGATGAGCAAATGTTCTTGTTCAGTTCATTAGCAGAGCCATTTGGCAACAGAGGGCTCATTGCCTTGAACAGGAGCTTCTCATTTGGATGCAGCAAATGAGGATTTTCCTTCAGACCCAATCTGACATTCATTGGGTAAGTACAGACAGCCCAAAAGCCCAAGGCTGAATCGATTCAGTCTTTGCAGTTTAGTTTAAACTGCAGAGATTAAATTGAAACAGAAGTGAACAGACATTTACCTTTAACTCAAGAAATGCAGCCCCCTGCCTGCAGTGGCTCAGGCCAGAAGCTAGGGGGGCACTAGAGCATGGCTCTCAGGCTGTCTGTTCATTTCCTCTACCTACTGCCCCCGAGGTCTCTGGGATTAGCAGCCCACAATCACAACAGCAGGACTCTGCAAGGTTCCCCATCACTTCCTCTTCCCGCTTCCAGGTCCCTCTGGAGTTTGTAGTCCACAGTCACAGCCAGCAGTAAGTTTGAGCTGGGGGGAAGGGGTGTTTTAACTCCCTTCCCTGGCCCTAGAACCCAAATGGGGTTTACTAGGAGGGGCAGCCCCCCACCCCGCCGCAGACTGGGTTGCATCCCCAGTCAGGCTTGCCCCACCCCCACCCCCTTGTCTACACCTCCCTGCCTGAGGGTGAAGGGGGGAGGGCTAATGGTGGTGGAGCCTCTCCACCGCCCCCCAGAACAGGTGGCAGGGAGGCGGAGGGGGAGGTGGATGCGGGCCAGGCAGATGCAGAGCAGTGAGTGAGGGTAAAGTGCATCTGGACCCAGAGCAGCAGGAGGGGGCATAGAATGGGGCTGGACCTGAAGCAGCATTGGGGGGTAGGGTGGGGCCAGACCCAGAGTGGCGGGAGGCAGGTAGAGCAGGGCTGGATCCAGAGCAGCCAGAGAAGGTGGAGCAGGGCCGGTCCTGGAGTGGTGGGAAGGGGGTGTGGAGTGGGGCTAGACCTGGAGCAGCTGGGGAGGGTGAAGCGGGGCTGGACCTAGAGCAGCAGGGGGGAACAGCATGGGGCTGGACGCGGGACTCCGTCCCCACTCACCCCCCTTCCTCCCATCATTCTTGACAGGCTATTTGCTAGTATATCTATAAAAGCTAATCATCTCATGTCTCACTCTTTGCTTTGGTAAATTAAACAAGCTAAACTCTTTTAATCTCCCCATAAAGGATATGTTCTCCATCTTCTTAACTATCTTAGTATTTCTCCTCTGCTTTCCAGTTTAAATTAACCTTCATTTTGACAGTAGTAACTGGAACTATACATAATATCATAAATGGGGTTTTACCAACGCTAGGTACATAGATACTGATATTTTTTTCCCCTTCCTACAGAATATAGCCAAATACAAACTAGAATTGCATTACCCTTAGGCTAACTATTACTGTCAATTCCTGTGTTTCCAAATAACGTTAAAACTTGGGAAGCAGTGACAAAAAGTTACTGTTGCTTAAACCTTTACCCTGTCAGCCCTCTTCAATTTACTTATTCCTTTGACAAGTTTTAGCCAATTGTCCAGGCTTAGAGTCTACATTACACTCCATGGGCACCTATAAATGAGTGCAGAGGCTACTCTGACATGCTGTAATTATAGCATACTGGAACAGATTCGATTAATTAAGTCTGCTGGAGCATGGTAATTACTGCCCTCCAACCAGCCGCCATGTCTTGTTTATCACCGTCCCTGCACTTCAAAATGGTGGTGGGGTGCTTTTCTAAAGCTGGTTCGATGAACTTTAGATAAAGCACCCCCACTGCCATTTTGAACCGTGGGGATGCTGATACATGAGATACTCTGATTGATTTAATTGGAACCACTTTAATTAAAGCACCTCCTACCCCTTTCAGAGCTCATGTATAGATACCCCATGACTCAGGAAAGTTTGAAAAAAAATTACTTTAAATTTTGTAAATCGTATTTTTCACTTTCATGAAAAAAGCTAAAGTGTTTTAAAAATACTTTTCAACACCCATTCAAACAGCTTTATTATCTCAGGAGTTTGGGCAGGCAATTAAAATTTAGTGGAGGGATCGTTATAGCATCATAAAACTTGCTTTTACTGTCTTCAGGAAAATCTATTCAGTTTTGGTTGAGATGTAAACCACAGAATATAACCACGCTGGAACTATGATTTGTCCTTAATTTTATGAATGCTCTGCCCCTATGGGGCATGCTCATGGTCCCTGTGAGTCTTCTGAAGGGTTCCCATATAATACAGACTTACTGTTCTGCTCAGGAAAATGGGAAAACAGGTTCATCTACTCCCGATGTGGCTGACCTTCTCCATCAACTTACTTGTCCACCACTGGAAACCACGAGACTATACATTTGAGTTGCACCTCTTCCATTCTGAAACCCTTATGAGACGTGATGAAAATCTTACAAGCCTGCTATTCGTCCAGGTTACAGATGGGATAACTAAAGATCTGACAGATTGAACAAAGCCGTCTCTGTGAGAGTCTTTTGCTCTTTGTAATAAATGTTTTTCAAAGCCAATATGCCAAGCCTGTGTGCTTGGTTCTCGTGGATATCAAAGTGGAGCTATACTTTTTGAGACTTGCAATACATGAGCACTCTATAAATTCAAAGAGCATCTTTAACAAATAAAATAGTATCTATGTGTAATTATTCACCCTCACACAGACAAGACAACTCATCTACATGTGTTCTCAGTCCTATTGGTTTCTGTACCCTTTGGTCCACACCTCACATGAAGTAGCTCAACTGTTTAGGTATCCTACAGAGTAGCAGCAACAGGTTGCCCAATACATCCCTTGGACCCTGAGGGATCCTTCTAAGGCCTAGCTTTGTTTCTGGCTCCTGCCCTGGCTCCTAGTTCCTCTCTGTTCTCTAGGTCTTATCCCTACTGACTCAACCCCCAACTGCTGGCGAGGACCAATGTTGTGGACCATTGTTATTTCCTATTCATGACATCAGGAGTCACTTTCAGCCCTCTTCGCTAACTACCAGACCACCTTCGCCCCTTGCACAAAAAGAAGAGTGCCCAGGAATTGATATTCTCAGCCTGCTAGTAATGTCTAGCAAGTAGCAGGTTGGTAAAATAACACACCCCCTACCCTCCTTCTGCTGGTGAGCATGCCAAGAACAATCTAGTAAAAGTTTCTACTATTTTAGTTCAAGTAGAACATATCAGGGATGTCATATGTATCTGGATGTCTTGGGTTCAAACATGTTGACTTATGTTGGGTGTTAGACATGAGCACAATGTTTTGGACTTTTTTCTTTCCACTTTTTTTCAACAAGTTAGATTTCATATCAAAATCTGTTTACAAGCACACTGTTACAAGTGTCTGAGTCAGATGCTGCAAATTAGGCAATGCCAAAATTCTGGGTGTCCATCCAACCTCATTTCTGCTCTCTCATGTCCATGAACTGTGATATAAAGAGCATCTATTCTAAATTAAGACAAGACACAACAAGTGAGTGTAACAAACAAGCAGATGGAATGGGGGAGAGAGGATGAGTGATGGGAAGACATGGTTACACAGACTGGTAATGGGCACAGTTAGCAGGCTGAGCAAAACATTTAAGCTATATTTATATCAGCAGTCCCTGCTGACCACCTGACTAGTTGTTACCAGCCAGCAATTTATCACAGGTGTCGTGTTAGAAGGTTTTGTGGAAGAATTTTAAGGAGGACTGAATAATGGCTTTGGTTGTGTTTGGGCGATCAGAGGAAGAATTCATTCATTGTTACCCCATAATGACCACCTCCCACCCCATATGGGAGGTGCTCAGACAAACAAGCTGGAGTCCCTGTTTATGGCACTTCGAAGGTGTCTGTTGCCATAGTCACAGAGCAGCTTATGCCTTGGCCAACTGCTCTGTGCCACTGGAGCTGAGGATATGTGTGAGATGGTAATTAGTCAAAGAGAAGGGATTTTAATGCAACCTCTCACCTAGACTGCTAAGATTTGGGAAAAAAGCTTTTAATAAAACGAGACAAATTGTCATCTTATTTGTTACAACTAAAACTTGGATGCACCATCTGATCCCAGACACAGAAGAACAGAAGTTTATTGGATTAATTCTAATCTCATAATTGATTCATTCTGGTTTTAATCTGGTTGTAATAAGATAAGATCTTAAAATAGGGTATGTAGCACAACAACTGCTTGGCTTTCAGAGGGGCTCCTAACTTCTGGGAGAGATTGGTTGTAACCTATTCCCAGTTTGAAACATCTCCAAAGTTTGGGTCCATTTGGATCAGCACCTAAATTTCAGAGCTGCCCCTTTTCTGAATAAGACGCCTTATTTTCATCAATATTATTTATTTTTTATGTTGTGGCCATCCATAGAGTACCACACAGGCCTGGGATTTACTGGAGAGTCCCCCTCCAAAGAGTTTACAACTAAAAGGTAAAATATGACAGGTAGAGGAGACAAGCTAGAGGTGGAAGAGATGACTGGAGAACAAAAGTAAGAGAATAATGATGCACTGAGGAGGTACATGCACAAATTCTAGCCAATTGGCTATAGTTCTCAGTGCACATTATCTGCAGTCTTAGGTCTGAGTCTCCCTAAACTCTAGACCTAAATTTGTCTCCTTGGCCAATCTCAAATGTTAGGATTATATTCCAAGGGTGATGAAGGAATTGGCTAATGTCAAAGCAGAACCACTGGCACGGTTGTTCGAGCACTTGTGGTGTTCAGGTTAGGTCCCAGAGGACTGGGAAATGGCCAATGTGGTCCCTATTTTCAAGAAGGGGAGGAAGGAGGATCCAGGTAACTATAAGTCAGTTAGCCTCACCTCTATCCTTGGGACAACCTTTGAAAAAAATCATTAAAGATTATATTTGTGGGAGTCCAGCAGGAAAAATAATGCTGAAGGGCAACCAGTACAGGTTCATAGCAGGTAGATCTTTCCTGACTAACCTTGTTTCTTTTTAAGACCAGGTCACAAAATGCTTAGATGCAGGGAACAAGGTAGATGTCATCTACCTGGACTTTAAGAAAGCCTTTGATATGGTATCTCATCATATTCTCATAAATAAACTGAACGGCTGTGACATAGATGATTACATGGTCGGGTGGGTGCCATATTGGCCAATGGGACACACCCCAAGAGTGGTAGTGGATGGGTCGGCATTGACCTGGAAAGATGTGGGCAGTGGTGTCCCCCAAGGTTCGGTCCTTGGACCAGTGATGTTTAATGTCTTCATCAGTGACTTGGATGAGGGCGTGGAAAGCAATCTGTCCAAATTTGTAGATGATACCAAATTATGGGGTAAAGTAAACACACTACAGGGCAGGGAGTGAATCCAGGTTGATCTGGACAGGTTGGAGAAGTGGGCAGAATAGGATGCAGTTCAACAAGGACAAGTGCAAATGGTAAATCTAGGGAGAAGGACTCACCGGCACGCTTACAGGCTGGGGGAGGACCCTCTCAGCAGCACTTTAGCAGCAAGGGATCTCAGAGTCATAGCTGACTCCAAGATGAACATGAGTTGTCAATGCGATGAAGTGATCAGTAAAGCTAACTGCCCTCTACCATGCATTAGCAGGTGCATCATGAACAGGTCCGGGGAGGTGAAACTTCCCCTCTACGCAGCACTGGCGAGGCCGGATGTGGCACTTCAAAAGGGATGTGGATAACCTTGAGAGGGTCCAGAGGAGGGCCACTCGTATGGTTAGGGGCTTGCAGGCAAGGCCCTATGCGGAGAGATTGAGGGCCCTGGATCTCTTTAGTCTCCACAAGAGAAGGCTGAGAGGGGACCTTGTGGCCATCTAGAAATTCATCAGGGAGGCAACAAGGGATAGGAGATGCTCTGTTCACCAGGGCACCCTTTGGAGTAACTAGAAATAACAGCCACAAACCTGCGGAGAGCAGATTCAAGTCAAACATCAGGAAGAACTTCTTTACGGTGAGGGTTGCCAGAATCTGGAACAGGCTCCCGAGGGAGGTGGTGCTCTCCCCTGCCCTGGGGGTCTTCAAGAGGATACTGGGCAAGCACCTGGCTGGGGTTGTCTGACCTCAGTGCTCTTTCCTGCCCAGGGTAGAGGGTTGGACTCGATGATATGCTGATGTCTCTTTTGATCCTAATATCTCCGAATCTATAAGCTTTGAAAGGAAAAAGAAGATAATCAATAGACACAGCTGAGGTGGATGCGAAATCCTGACTTCCTTCAGCTCTGCCTAAATAAATAACACTGATATTTTAAGCTGAGTGAAGGAGCTGAGAGAAAATTCATGCAACATTTGCTGCCACCTCATAATACCTGACTGTGTATCACCATGTTTAGGCTTTTTCTGGAGATTAGATATTTTTCACGTCAGACCTTGTTTTTTGGGGAAGTGTTTTCATATTACTGCAGTCGTGATGGTGTAGGGCATCTTAGGAAGCAAGATTCATTTGGTAATATTTTTTATTGGACCAACTGTATTGTTGGGAGAGATGTTAGAAAAGCTTTTGGGAAGAAAATATTTTTCCCTGGATCTAGGATTGAAGCAGGTATGGTCTACACAAAATGTCGAGTAGGTGTTGTGTTTGTGGTTGAAAGGTGGGAAACACACTTGTGACTTTTTTCCTAAAGGCAAAATGATATAGTGAGCCCAGCACGGGGCTGAGGGCCAGAGGTTCAGAATTGTAATAGCCCATCAGCTGTGCAGCCTCACACTTCCATGTGTAGGAAGTGCGTTGGGGTTTTTTTTATAGGAAATTTTTCAGTGGTATTCACCTTATCATGTGGGAAAGACCCTGCCTAGATAGGATTTTACAGCTTTACTTACTATTGAAAAAAAAAGGTGTTAATCCATACTCTTTACTAATATTTGAAAACTACACATAGATTTCCAGGGGAAAGGGGTACATTTGAGGTACCCATATTGTCCCTTTGTTTGTGGGCTATATAAGATGTTGTGGGATGGCCTTCACTGGAGTTTTTTAAAGACCAGGTTAGACAAATATCTGTTGGGGAGAGGCTAAGAATACATGACTCTGCCTTATAGGAGAGGATTGGACTAGATGGCCTCATGAAGTCCCTACTAGGCCAACTGTTCAATAATTCCATACTTCTTTGTCCTCACCCATTTGCCTTCATTAACCTGCTGCCTCTTGTTTATATTTAGATAGAAAGTCCTTTGAATTTTGCTCTGTTAGGACAGCATTTTGCACAATGGAGCTCTGCCAGTTGTTGGGGCTCCCAGACACTACCACAATAAATAAAACCCATCAAAATGAATAGTAATGTTAGGAAGGCTGGGGGCATCTGTAATTAAATTCTTCTTTCTGTTAACTTACATTTCTGTAAATAAAGACTAAAGAGTTTGCGCCCTTTGCATGATTATCAGCCTAAGAATGCTGAAATATGTATTTATGGAAGGATACACACTTAACTCCTAATCTCGAAAGATGTTGACCATCTAAAACACTTTAGGCGTGCCTACAAGAGACATATACTGAGGAGCTGCCTAATTAGGTCTGAAGTAAAGCAGAGTCTACACATGCAGGCCTATTAGGCCACAATACACTAATTCACTCCACTGTAGCATAGTACCTGTACACACAACTACTATGCTATGGAGGCATTATTTAGTGCACCACAATGCATGTGTAGACACTGGTGGGGCTGGCTAGGGCACAAGGGTGCTTCAGTGCAGGGGCTGCCTGCTGCCCCTTGTGCGCCTCTGTAGCACATTGGGTCAAGCTGGAGCAGCCCCAGGCTGGCAGGCTGACCCCCAGGGCCACTAGCAGCCAGGGCTGCTTTGACCTGGCTTAACATGCTGCAATTCTGGTTGCATGTGTAAACATGACACCTGGGAGCAATGAACTCCAGTATGAACTGCACCAGGAGTCACACTAATAGCACATGTAGATGCACCCTTTCAGTTGTTGTAGTTATTTTTGTTGGTCTACTCAAAACCATCTGGACAAGTCCTTTGCAAAAGACACAGTCTCTGCCTAGAGGTAATGCGCAATCCAAATTCAACGTGGCACCATACAGGAGAGTTATAAACATACCGACTATAGGGGCAGAAAGGGGCTGACACTGAGAAGAAAGGCGGTTGGGAGGGATAGTACCAATACTGTGACTTATTTATGGTGGTTGGTACAGGACCCAACTTGACCCAATGTACATTATGCCAAACTTTATTTGGTTTTTGTTTGGCATTAGCACAGGACTAGATGGCATACAGCTGAGTGGTTTGGTGGTACACACAGCAGTTGACTACCATTCTTCCTGAAGCAATCCTTTCCGTACTTGGAGAATGTATTTGGCTGCCTAACAGGCTTTCTGATGTGCTTATCCTTAACAACCCTTGGGCGGGAAAGAAGAAACAGTATTGCCATTTTGCTGATGGAAAACTGATGCTCAGGGAGAAGATGTTGTCTACATTTTGTTGTTATTTAAACCTCTAACTCCTCATAGACAGCACTAGGAATTAGACACCTAGATGCATCTAAAAAAAGTGACCTGGCAAGGGTCATACAGGACATTTATAGCAAAGGAGCAACTGAACCCAGGTTTCTTGGGAGAGCCTGTGAAAAACTCAGGAAGGGATGCTCAGATCCACTCAGAGATGCTCAGGGCCACTCCTGGGCAGTCTGCTCTGCCTAATTGCCAGTCTCTGGTGTACACAATGAAAACAAGTGGCTGGGACATATTTTGTGCCAGCTGTGGACCTAGGGTCAGGAAGGAAGCCATACAGACATGGCCCCTCTGAGTTCAATGAAAGCTGGATCGTGCCCCAGTACCTACATGCTTCTCAGAAGCTGGCTTTATATTTAAGTAAGCTCAACCCAGTAGGCATTGTGCTATTAATAGAGAATCCAGATCAGAAGCAATGGGTGCATACATGTCACCGTACAGCAACATTGTTATGGCACCATGGACCATTACTATGCTGTGTGGCTGGCACACGCTTAGATTTTGCACCTATGACACAGTTGTGGTGCACTACAGCTGGGGAGCACACTGTTATGGCCATGTAGCTGGCAGCCACATGTAGACACATGCAGTTGCTACAGTACTGTAGCGCACCATATGGAGGTGTAACATGTTGCTGCATCACCATAGGGCGACGTGTAGGCATGCTCAGTAAGTTACTATGAACAACATGTTTGCTGGTGTACCAGACACAAAGGGTCAGGTCTCCAAGTTGGGTAAATTGGCTGGGCGTCATTGATGTAGAGGAGGTGCTAATTTACCCCAGCTGAAGATCCAGGCCAACATCCAGAAAGGCCCTGTCCCAAAGCCCTCTCGTAAGCTAAACCAAAGGCAGAGGGGAAGAACTAGGAGGCTTTACAGTTTCAGCACTTAGAGGCTATGAAGTCCTGGTTTTAGGGGCGCACTTCTAATGCCCACCGATGGACCTCTCCTCCATCAATCTGTCCAATCACCTTTGAACACAATTCAATTATCAGCCTCCACCATGTTCAGTGGCAATGATCCTCCAAATTCATTATGCACTGTGTGAAAATGAACTTCCCTTCTTTTGTTTTCAACTAATCATTTCTTTGCATGGTTCTCAGGCCCCGCATTCTGAGAGACCGGCATTACAAATCCCTATTTCCTTTGTCTGCACCATTCACGGTTATCTAGACCTCTAGCATAACCTTCTCCCAATTTTTTGCCCCTCCTAAGCTGATATCCTCTCAGTTTGGGTTGTCTAAGTGATGGATAAAAAAGATTTTTTTTTTCCCTAAATCGGTCTCTCTCCTCTATGCACAGGATGTAACTTTAAATATTAGTGCCTGGGATAGTGCGTGCATGGGAAGGAGGACTTATCTCCTTGCACACCGGCTGTGGTGGCAGCGGCAGGGGCATAAGCTGTTGTGCTGTTTCCGAAAACTTCCCCGACACAAGCTGCATGAACAGTGCAGCCAATCTTACCCTAAGACTTGCCATTGCGGCACCCATCTAAAATGGCACCTGGTGACTCCCTCCAAGTTATACTACTGTTTCCTTATAATATAAGGCAGTCCCCCTTCCTTCTTTCTTGTGCTTTTTGTCTGGTCCCTCCTCTTGAAACCAAATTACATTTATTTTGATCCTGTTGGCACAAAGATTGCCTTAACTTCGTTTAATAAAATCACTCATGAAAACAATTTCCTCGAGTCTTGCAATTACAGCACTGGTAATTAGAGACTTTAGTGAATGAATACTGTATTAGATTAAACATAGGCCAGAGAAACACACCCTCATTACATTTTAATCACCCCTGAAGTGCTGCAGAAATTAGCAATGTGCCAAAATGGAGCGTTTGATGAAAGTGTGATGACTTTTGAGAAGGTGTCGTTGCAGTGCATCTGGTTGGGGGTATGTCATTTTTCCTTCTTCTTCTTAGTCCTGGCAACAGAGAACACCTACAAAGCATGCATCGTCACCATTTGGTGCTTCACAAAGCTGGTACAACACTCGTCTGATGGAACATTTTTGCCATCAGAGACTGCCGTTTTGTTGAAAGGGAAGCTTTCCATAGGAACGTGGTAATTCAGACAAAAAATCATTTAGAAAAATATCAAACTGAAGAACTTTGATTTGAACATGTGTTATTTCGTGCCATGACATTTTGTATTCTTTATAATATAAAATAGAAATAACTTGCATTTGGAAGGAAACATTCCTATATTGTCAAAAGGAAATGTTTGAACTGACCCATAGTACCTTATTATAACACTTTTGAAAGGTGAACTTGGGAACAGAAGCTGGCTGGACACTAAGAGCCAGGTAATAAACACTGATACCAGTTTAACGGCACATTATATTTTACCCAGACCCTAAATTTTTTAACACACAAAAGGTGAGACTGACCCTCCTTGATCTCTCATTAATCAGCTTTTTATTTTCTTCCATGCATTGTATGTCTGCTATCCATGGGGATTTCTGTCACCCCCTCCCCTCTGCAATTTCTCACTATGCTATGCCGGATTCCCTGTGATCAGAAACCCGATGAAGTATATCTTGCATTCGAAAGTTTGTCTAACTTTATCCCACCAACACAGTTGGGCAAATAAAATATCACCCTAAGAAAGCCTTGCCTCTCACATATTTTCTGGACCATCACAGCTACAACATCACTCTTGCAGTACCCTTATTTATTCATATATTATACACGATTCCCCTTTTCCCCCAAGAAGTAGAGATCAGAAGCTGGGTAGCATGTCTTAAATGAGAAAACCGATTCTACACAGCTGAGTTAAAAGGAAAAATCTTTTCTTTCTTCATTCTGCCTTCCCCAAACAAGGTTTGCATCTTATTTGGAGGTGTGTGGTATGTGAATAAATAAGGTATATCACGGGCTTTTAATTCTCGGGGGAAATGCGATGTCCTGGCTTTTGTTTCACTTCGGAACAAAGAAATACCTGGAACTGTGCAGGTTCCCACCAAACAAAAACTCTGGGTTCTGCACAGCTGGAGGGCTTAGGCACAACATTTACTGGACTTCATTTTTATTATGAGGTACTGGTCATAAGAAAACGTCTTCTTTAACAGTTATGGAAGAACAAACTCTGAGATATTACATAAATACTGGAATCATGAACGTGATTTTTGAAACATCTGAGTCAGGCAACAGATACAAAGGACCTCAGAGTTTGGACAAACATAACTTGTAACCACTTTGAAAAGAAGAGGGTGAGATGCTGCTCTGAGCATGCATGGACTGTTATGATCTAATTGTTACGTCTGCCTGATCCTGTAGTGATACAAGTTATCTAAACTGTGACCCTGAATGAAACAGGGTTAAACCTGCAGTGGTTTTGCTACACTTCTGTCAATATAGAGGCATGAAGACATGACAGTTACATAGCAACAGCTTATATCAGTGCAATTTGATATTAACATAATTTTTATATCTGTCTATACCTTTCGAGTACAAACAGAAGTCAGATTTCTCCCCCGGCAAGGCCTTTTTAATCTGGGTTGCAACAGATGGACATCCCCATTACGATAACATTTTTCCTGGGACACTCATAGCTAATTCATGTTAAATGTCATTCATTCCAAGGACAAGGTACTAGGTCTGTGCAAAATTTCTCCACCTGTTTTGTTTCGGCACTGTTTCAACTCATTGCGAGCTCGAAAAGGTGAAATCAAAATGAAATGAAGGGCCTTGAAACAGTCTTGAAACAAAACAAGGCTAATTGAAACATTTCAAAAGTTTCAGAATGTTTCGAGTTTCAAAGCAGCCACCAACCAGACGGTGGGAGACAAGGGAGAACCAGGGCTCAGCCCATCCGGGAGTACAGCCCTGGCTTTCCCTGCCTCCCGCGGCCAGGCTGCAGGAAGCTGATTGCAGCGCAGGGGAAGGGAACTGAGCCTAGGCTCAGTTCCCCTCCCCAGTGCTACAATCGGGCTGGGGAAAGGACCCCTACCATCTGGCCGGCAGATCAGGGGCCCATAATCCCGGGAGGACTGGCAGAGCCCTCACAGCCCTCCTGGGGTTGTGGGCCCCCCATCTGCCTGCCAGACGAGAGAGGCTGTTTTGAGTTTCCCCATTATAGCCTGTGGGTGAAATGTCAAAACAGCATTGAAACAGAGTCACTGTTCTGATGAAACAAAATGGAACAGCGGTTTCGAATTGAAATGAAATTCGAAATGAAACACTGTTCTGTCAAAACCTTGAAATGCAAGCTGAAATGGAAAGGTGCCGTTTCGCATAGCCCTACAAGGTACATGCATTAAGGGTTGTGCCATTATTATTTTGGCACAGGTTTTGACTTGGATCAATCAGAACAGACTCAAATGCAACATCGGCTTTTAGCGTCACATATAATCCATTCATTAGCCAGAAAAGTTTGCTTATTTCTTACTCTCTTTTTAGGGAAGAGATTCAAAGTTGGCCTAGGAAATCAGAGGCGCTTTTCCTGGTCTTAAAAATTCCCATATGAAAGAATTTCTTACTCTTCCCTTATGAAATGTAGGCCCGCAGGGGGATATCCTGCATCATTAAGTTATCCCTGTTATCTTGGGCAATTACCCAAGGTAATCCTTTAAAGAGTTCCTGACTGTCACGGTACAGGGTCCTGCAGGATGGCTGTGGTCTCCCCAAGGCCTCCTTACCGTGCCAAGTTGGCCCAATGGGCACCCTCAATTTTCGCCCGCCATGGCTTTGTTGGTAAATATATATTAGGGAGGCTGCCTTTACATCATCTTGGGCACGGTTTTGCTGTACTCTGACCCTGTGGGCTCCTGGACCCCTTGTGGGTCCTGTTCTACAATGCGTGTTTCGGGGTGCCCTAGCTTTATGGGCCATGCGTGGCTCCAACCACCCCTTTACCATGCCCCAAGCCTCACAGATGGAACTGAAGTTGTTCGGTCTGGGCCTTGTTACAGTTTGGCCCCCTGGTCCTCCTCGGGCACTCTGCAGCCCTGTCTCGCTCTGCGCCTCACTGGTGCTGGGGTCGGCGCACCCCAAATGCCGTGCCCTCTCTGGCGGTGGGGTCAGTGCACCACAGATGCTGTTCCCTCTCTGGCACCGGGGTCCCCTATGAGGCTTCCTCCATCCCCTAATAGCCTCACTGAAACCACCGGTCTTAAACAGCAAACAAAACACAAGTCCCTGGGTTATAACATAAATTCAAGCCACTCGGCTGCAACATCATTCAAACCATACCGGGAAATACCCCGTCCCTCAACGGTGTCCGAAGCTGCTCCTGCAGTGCAGCCTCTCCCCGTTGCTTGCTGTGGGAGAGCTCCTTCCCCCTTGGCTGCTGGCAGGGAACTGCCGTCCTGGCCTCAGCCCTGGGGTTTATGTGTGCACCAGGCCCTGCCCCTTCCGGTCAGCTGACCACCGGCAGGAGTGGGCCGCTAGCTCACTCTGGTTGCCCTGGTAACCAGCTGCTGGGGCTCCCCACTCACTGCTAGGTCTCTTTCCCTAGCAGTTTCCACTCTTTAAAGGAGCAGGGCACCTAAGTGCTCTATGACACTGATGTCCAATCTCATAACTAGTCAGGTTTCTTGTACCCCTCTCTGACAATTGGAAGCCTGTTCCAGAATCTCACGACTCTGATGGGAAGAAACTTTCTAATTTCTTCACGACACTTTATACTCATTTATACTCATATAACCAGCTTTTCTCCTTCCCTGCTGCTTCCCCTCCTGAATGAATTCACACAGAGAAATCCCATCAAAACAATCCAAGTTCTTCTAGTCCCTGCTTAAATCACAGACTCTTCCTTCCCTGATCATCCCGGTAACATCTCGCTGACCTGTTTCAGCTTGAACACTTCTATCTTGAACATGGATGCTCAGAAGTATATACAGTATTCAGATGACATTTTACCAGTGTCTTATGAATGCTTCTTTGTCTCTACTGGAAACATTTGCCCAATACATCCTAAGATCACAGTTACCTTTCTGCAGGGCACTAGCACATCAATGGCTCATAGTCATCCTGTGTCCAGTACACCTGGTCTATTTCCTCTATTGTCATTTCTAATTCATAAACCCTCCCCTTGCAACAGACAGTCTTGCTTTTAGTCACTAAGTGCATGACTTTGCTCTTTGTAATATTAAACTTGTATCACGTTTCCATTGCTCCAGACCTCGTGCCCCTCCTTTTCTTCCTGTCTGATATTCTGATTCTCCTTTTTGTTCACAATGCTTCCCTGTGTCCTGGTAAAGCAGTTTGGACTCACTCAAGGAGAAAGGTGTTATTACTATTAGGTGCTGGACAGCTAAACAGGACCCTCAGACAAGAATCGTCATAGCTAGATCCATTAACTGCAGCTAAGCAGCAGTGTTTTCACTATGGAAAAGGAACATTCCTCTTCCTAGCTTTAGCATTAGCTGTGTTTAAAAAACTGGCCTCTGTCAGATTACTATCTAGTCTAAACCAACAGAGAAATCTGGCTCAGAGGAATTACTCACAACGGCGCCTTCTGCTTTTACTTTGGAGCCGGGACATTATATAACATCCCAAGAATTTGTCTTCCAGTCTAAGATTTCTTCATCACTATGGTCTGTCCTGCCCAGATCACACGCAACGGGACAGTTCTCTCTCTGCTGTGAGAAATAAAATAGCTTTTTCTAGAGATGGGCTAATTACAAGGAGGCTGTTCTTCACCCTGATTTACTAGACACATCAGTGATCACTACACTTGGTAGCTGTAAAGCCCCAGTAGCATCACTAGGGGTGGGCAAGAGGGGCACCCACCCCAGGCAACAAATTAGGAGGGGTGCTGGCATTGCTTCCCTTCCACAGGGAGTCCATGGCCTGGCAGCATTCCCATGTCAGGAACTCTGAAACAGTCCTCGGCTGCTATGTCTTTAACAATAAAGCAAGACAGGCAGAGTTCACAAAACTGTGCACCAACTCTCATCTCTCTCCTGCAGAGTTTGCTTGCTGCACCACAGTAAAGCCCTGTTCCTGGAAGTATGAGCTTCAGCCTGGCTCACTTCCCCAGACACTGGACGCATCGACACAAGATGTTTATTGAGGAGCTGACTAATTAGTTCTGCAATAAACATCTATGGGCTCCCATGGACATGTGCAGGGCCTGCTCTGATGCACTGGAAACCCAGCCTGTCGGAGCAGACCCCATGAATCAGAAGTCAGATCTCCAGATGAACTGAGCCTGCTGGAGCACAGAAATGGATGGGCTCTGGCAGCCCGCTGCATCATGTGTATCACCGTCCCCGCATCTCCACACTGAAAAACCGGTGGCAGGGCACTTTGAAAGAAAATACATATGATGAGCTTTAGTTCAAATCACCCCGGCGCCATTTTTTCCAGTGCGGGGACACTGATACATGTGATACGTGGGTGCTTTTAATTAGCGTGGCTTGCTAATTAAAGTGCCCAGTGCTGCATCCCAAAGCACATGTAAAAATGCCCTTGGTATCTACACGTGTGGCCCTATTAGGCTGAAGTAAACTAGTTAACTCTGCTGTAGAGTAGTGCTTGTAAATACAAATACTATCCTACTGTGGAGTACTTTAGTGCACAGTAGTGCACGTGTAGACGCTGATGGGGCTGGCTGGGGCACAAGGGTGCTTTAGTGTGGGTGCTATGTGCCAGCTAGCCCTGCACTGAAGCACCCTCATGCCCCAGCCAGCCCCTCTGCAGCACATTGAGCCTTGGGAGAACAGCCCTGGGCTGGCAGGCTGACACCCCTGCATCTCTTGCCAGAGGGGGCTGCTCCGTCCTGGCTCAGCGTGCACCAGATATGTGCCGGAGTTTATTGTTGTGTGTTAACTGCACTCGCAGATGCACCCACTGATTCCTATCCCAGAAGCAGTGGAATTGCATCGGTGCAGCACAGCAGACAGGCTGATTAGCATGGGGGCAGGCTACCTGGCACTGCTCATCAGCCTAAAACACAGAGTGGATGTGACTACACTGCTTCCTGTTTGGGAGGCAGTCTGTGCAGAGCGGTATGGCATGTCTGCACATACCACAGCTGGGCACAGGAAGAGATATAGCCTGAACGTAAATGGCGTTCAAATAGGTGCACTGGATGCTAAATTAGCTGGGGTAAAGTGGTCTTGTTTTCCATCGTTCTTTCCATTGCCCCTTACATATATGCAAAACAACTGTACACCCCAAATAATGTCCCTCTGCTCACTCCCCAGGATTCAAAGCGATAGAGAATGAAATGTAACAGTTGATTTTTAAGGTATTTAGGTGTCAAATCCACATTGGCACAAAACATGCTTTTAAAATCTTCCCCTGAGTCTTAGAGCCAAATCCTGGCCTGACTGGGGTGCAGTGGGAGTGTTGTCAGTCACAGATGGCTGTATCAGAAAGCGTTTTGCGACCGTCTCCATTGGTCTAGACGGAGAAAGCATAAGAAGAAGAGTGACACTAGGGATTTGCCTTAATGTAGTCTGCAGGATGGACTAAATTGGATGGACCTAACTCTGTACTACTTTAGTAGGAGAAGATGGATCAGCTTAACCTTTCACGGGATAAAGCAGACTCTCCATCTGCTTTGAAATAGACTCATCCCAGCCAGCATGCATACTAAATGAATTCATTACGCCGTCTGCCTCCAAACGGAGTGGCTTTAACAGGCCTGCCCACACCAGGTATCTCATTAATGCACTCAGAAAACTTGGGCACGGTGGTACTTGGATCAGAGGATTTTTTTTTTCTGATGTACTTTAGTAAAGCCTGACCATAAACCACAGAACAAATGCTGAGCAGGTGAAACGGTCACATTACTTACAGTCTCTCTCTGAGGCTAAGTCAGACACTAACCTGAAGCTTATACAGAGCTTATTCCAAACAACAGGACGGTGGGCACTGGAAGCCTCGTCAACCTGTACAAATAATATTTTCTTTAAGTTACCAACCAGTCGATAACACCTAGCTTCTTGAGCAGAACTTTTGGCCCTGATCCTACCAACACTCATGCATGGGAATGAGCATCATGACATTCATTTTGTCCTATCATGCTAGTCCCTGCAGGGCCTCAACCAAAAATCATGGTGGCGGTGCACTTTTGAGCTAAAGCACCTTCTAAGTGTGTTAGTTCAAAAGCGCACTGATGCCGTTTTCTGCGTTGATGCACAATTCGCTGTTTATACAACTGCAGGCGTCACAGCACCAGGCACTTTTCAAAGCACCCGGTGCAGCGATGCATACACATGTGAAAATGCCCTACCTGTTGTATCACAGTTGAAAAAATAAGGTTTTATTAAGCAGGTCACAACATAAAGGAATATTACCTGTACAGGTCTGTGATGTGTCCTATGCTCTGCCCATATTGTTATAATACCATCTTTATACAAAGGCCTTGATGTTCTTGGGGTTGGTTTTCTTATTGGAAGGAACGTTTCTTTGAGCACTGAAACTCATGGGGTTTAAATGAAACCACTCTCTTATCAAAGGCCTGCTTCAAACTGAAACGATCATGCCTCATCTTGAGAAGTGAGGCTTCTAGGTTCTTTCCCAAAGTGCAGGTGTGTAGGCTGCAACTTATAAGGCGAGTGAGCAGTGATTCCGGTACCAGTGTTTCGAGATGACTAGCTTGGCCTAAGTCCAACCGCTGCAAGAGTAGGAAGTCGGTACACCTCCAAGGCAGATTTGCCTTTGGAGACAGGAAGATCAGTGGTTCAGTATTCAAACAGACACAAGAGTAGGTTTGCACTTTATATTCTACCCAAAGTAGATGATATATATATATATATATATATATATATATATGTAGCACAAACTTTTGTGAGCTGAAGCATATTCCATCAGATCCTGTGAAAGGACGTGCCTGAGAACAGCAATCCTGAGGTCAGCGATGAAATGTCCAGGGAGGTTAAAGTGTTCGGCCACAGGTTTGTCTGCATGTCTATCTGGAACTGATGCTAAATCTGTGTTATCCCGTTCTGTCACACAGGGATTGCCCTATCTGTCCAATGTAGATGGCAGAGGGTCACTGTGAATAAGCGGTGGCATATATGACATTGGCAGAATTACAAGTGAATGAACCTCGGATGTTACAATCTGCATTATCTGGTCCAGTGGTGATGGGGGCTGTGTTGATATTGGGGCACAGAAGGTATCTGGGTCCATTGTAAGGCCCGGTGCTTCAGTGAGACTGGGAGTTAGGTAGCCTGTTGCTTGAGAGAAGGTTGCCATTCGACGTTGGGGGTTGCCTGTTAACTAGGACAGGTTTGTCTCTCATGACTGCTTTGGGACAGCTATTCCCTTCCAGGAGGCGCTGGATGTCATTCATGTGTCTTAGGTGTTCAAAACAGGGGCTGTAGGTGACACCCGGAGAGGAGCTCTGTTGTCCTTGTCCCAGGGTTGGTCGGAGCAAGGTCTGAGTTTGGCTTTTTTTGATTTGAGTGGTTACAGCTTTAGGATTGTATTGTAGTTGCAAGAATCCCTGACCTGATGGTGCCTGTTCTTAGGCAGCAAACCTTTAAAAGCTGATTTGAATGGGAAATTGCACAACAAGAAATCATCCATAGACTGTATTAAGTATGGTTTAACCAGGGACTAGAGATTCTTATCTTATTTACCTGGATTACCTTTTGTGAGTCCTTTTTTCCTACAGGTTTACTGCTCACAAGTCTGCCTCTCCCCTCACAACCACTTTCTGTTCCTTCTGTTTCTGTATTCACATTTCTCTCTCCTTATACAGAGCTATCTGCATGTCTGTTCACAGCGTGTATTGAAGTGAGCTTCAGCTCATCTTTACCTCTGCCTCTGCTTTTGCCTTTGCCTCTACCTCTACTTTGGTTACACTATAACCAAAGGTGCAAATGCACCCTCCTTGCTACTTGACTTCAGTCTAACACAGCTAACTATGTCTCAGTGTTCAAAGGCAACTTTCCTGGTAGGAGGTCTTATAAATAGGGGAATTTTCATATCTGTCCTATGCCTGTAACTCACTTGTTTTTTAACTAGTATAACATATAAAGTTCATAGCTTGGATGAAGGACACTCCATAGCTGGCACTAGCCTGGAATTGGAAGATTTCTCTGCCATAGCCCCTCCCCCACCAAGGTACCCAGGATTAGTTAGGCCTAAATCCCAATGGTTATTCAGGTGCCTAACTTATAGGGACTTCAATGCAAATAGAGCCTGTAAACAGGAATTAGGTGGCCAAACCCCTTTGAAAATGGGCACCTTTAGTTGTTCTGTACCTTACTTTCACTTCCTTAAAACGAGGTTCATAAGTGTTTCCTGCATCATTGAAGTGTTTTAAGGATAAATATATTAAAGATCAAGAGGTGCTTGAATGGTACTGGAACGGAGGTCATTTGGACGCCCTGCTGTGTCGGTAATCATGGCCAGCACTCAGGCTATCCCCATATATGAAACTACTCTATTGAAGTGCTCCATTTTGCTCAGGCTGAAGTGTCTCATTTTGGAAAGGTTGAAGTGTTTCCCTTTGACTTTTATAGAGCATAATTCTTAGATAACAGTCAAAAACAATCAAGTCAGAATGAAGTGTTCTGGCCTTATTGAAATGGAGTGTTTTGACCTTCTTAAACATGAAGCGTTTTGATGATTTTTCTTTGAAAGTTTTGACTCTTTCGATAGGTTGCCACGACACACTTCAGTTCTATTGAATCAGAATTTTTCTTACCTGTTTTAGTAACCAGATAACTCCAAGGGAGGAGTAGCAGTGCATCTACCAGAGGAAAAAAGCTTTTATGTAATTTCCTATTATATCGCGCACCAGGGAAGGGAAGGAGGTCGGTTTTATACAACACGGAAATTCTAAAATCTCTCCATTCACCAAAAATCTCTTCTATTCTCAGTCTTATTTAAAAAATATCTCAAGAGATAGAGAATACACCTGTAAGATGCACCCAAAAGTAGAATTTCAGAGAGCATGAGATGGCTCAGGATTTAATGATGCAATATTGTTTTCACCAATTTAGGCAGAATTAGTAGTCATAAAATCATAGAAAATGAGGGTGGGCAGGGATCTTAGGAGGTCACATCTAGTCCATCCCCTGCAGGACCGGCCCCAACTAGAACATCCCAAAACTTTGTCTAGCCAGGCCTTAAAAAGGATGGAGGTGCCACCACCTCTTCGGGTAACCTGTTCCAGTTCTTTACTACCCTTCTAGTGAGAAAATTTTTCCTAATGTCCAACCTCAACTTCCCTTGCTGCAACTTGAGCCCATTGCTCCTTGTTCTGTCATCTGCCCCCACTGAGACCAGTCCAGCTCCATCCTCTTTGGAGCCCCTCTGCAGGGATTTGAAGGCTGGTATTAAATCCCCTCTCAGTTTTCTCTTCTTCAGATTAAATAAACCCCATTTCCTAAGCCTCTCCTCTTAAGTCACATGCACCCAAACTATTTTTGTTGCTCTCAGCTGGATTCTCTCCAACTTGTCCATATCCTTTCTGGAGTGGGGGCCCCAAAACTGGACACAGGACTCTAGATGTGGCCTCCCCAGTGCTGAATAGAAGGGAATCATTACTTCCACCTATCTGCTAGCAATACGTCTTCTAATGCAGCCCACCATGCTGTTAACCTTTTTGGCAACAAGGGCACACTGCTGGATCACGTCTCTTAGCCCTACCCTCCAGTGTATCTACTACAGCCCAGCTTGGTGTCTTCTGCAAACTTACTGAAAGTGCAATCCATCCCATCTTTCAGACTGTAAATGAAGATATGGAACAAAACCAGCCCCAGGATGACCTCTGGGGCTCTCCTCTTGACACTGGCTGTCAATTAGATATCACGCTATTGATTACTATTTGGTGAATCTGATAATCCAGCCAGCTTTCAATCCACCTTACAGTCCAATCATCAAACCCATATTTTGTACATTGCATGCACGAATGCTGTGGGAGACGGTATCAAAAGCCTTGATAAAGTCAAGGAATGTCTACTGCTTTCCCCACATCCACAGAGCCCGTCATCATCATAGAAGACAGTCAGGTTGGTCAGGCATGACTTGCCCTTGGTGAATCCATGCTGACTGCTCCTAATCACCTTCTTCTCCTCCAGTGAGTTACTGGGAGATGTTTATACCTGAGGGCTATTTAGTGGTTGATAAGAAAGGACTGCGTGGTAGCAATCTAATTTTTAGAGAATACATGTCACTACACCAACAACAGGGGGTTCATAGTTGACCTTTTCATGGAAAACCTCAGAAGGGGACCCAGGAATAACTGTTTATGGAAATCATCTCTCCTCTTACATGCTCTGGACTGAGGAACACTGAGGTGAGCCTGTCTACAATAATGTCACTACTGTCTACATAATGACCTTATGATGGAGGCAAAAGGAGTTACCGCTGGATCCATTCAGTGAGTATGTTCCCAGGTATAAAGGGGCAAAGGACGACGAGCTGGATTTCCATTTGCAGATGCAAAAGAACATTTGAAAGGTTTGTAAGGCTACAGGCATCAGAAACTGTGTTCATCCCTCATCTTTTCATAAGCCAATGCTTTGGAGGATTCATTTGAAGCCTATGGGAGTGTATGTTGTTATAGACGTCAGAGCTGCCATTTTAGTTGTCCCTGGAGATGGCAACTGGGCTGCCAGTGCTAAACTATGTCCCTCTAGAGTTTGATTTAAACGAAGAGTTCCTTTAGCTTGGAGATGTTGCTGCCTCATACACAGTCTAGATCTGGCATGGCCACAATGAAGAAACAAGTAACACAGAGTCTAGTGGAACCTCATAATAGATCTGCTCCTTTTAAATGTGCATTCATTTTAAAGGCAGTAGGATCAAGGCTTGTTTATCTGAGTGAACAAAGCTTTATTCTTCAAACAGTCCATCTCAATTGTGATGGCTTCCATTTCTGCTCTTTTACCTCCTCCTTTCGCTCCATAAATTAAAATTCAGTGGCAAGAGCCACTGAACCAGATTCTCTGTCGTTCAGCGGTGGGATGCACATTAGTGACAACGCAGGAGAACTGGAGAGAGAGAGACGGGGAGAACCATTATCCATGACCCTGAAAAATGTAGCACTGAACTTCCATGGCTGAGAGTCATTGATTCTGCTGGCTTCTAGCCCACTATATGAGACATGTATCTTTTATCTCCACTTCTTGTCAACAGCCGTCACTCTAACCCCCTAATCAGCTGAATCAACCTGATTTCCAGCCCTCTTGCAAGGCTATATGAAATTTCTATTGAGCACCAAGAGGTGAAAGTGCAGGGACAGGGAAGGACACTGAGATAGCTGAAAAGCATAAGCATTAATGATTGCATGCTTTCCAAACTGGGATCCTAACCTCCACTTGTCTGTTGGAACAGAACCTGTGACAGTGGGGTCCTGACTGTTTCAGGCCTCTGTCATGCTACAAATATAAGAGCCTGCAAGTGATGCAATGGTATTAGACAACTTTACCTTGCTGTTCCCATTGGAAGAAGCTAGTGGCATGATTGCACTCCCTGTTCGTGTAGAAAATATCCCTCCAAAACTGTTCTGCCATGGTTGGATGAGTTAGGAACGTGCACCAAACTTCTTATCCTCAAACTGGGGAAACTGCCCAGTAGGAAAGAAGACACCATCAGTCCACCTGTGAAAGGTAGACAAGGATGTTGGGTGCCTAGATACCTTTGGAGGATCTGGGCATTATACAGGAGCTCTCCTGACACATGGAAGGGTCATCATTGCAATTCATTGAGATTAGGGAATAAATTAATGATGCAGATAGCCCAGCTCAGTGGAGTCTGTCACTACTGCTCAGGGGGGAGTTAAGACTCAAAAGGAGCTGGTTCTACCAAATGTCAGACATTAAAAAAAGAAACAAATCAGAACAACCTGCTCCACCCCCAATCTCCCAGATAAGCTATTTTGCTACCACTTCTGACTTCTAAATCTCCATCCCAGGTAAAGCAGCCCAGCCCAGTAGCTTTGCACCAAGGAGAGGAGTCATCTAGGGAATTCTGATATCCACTTCGTAACGAAAGGGAATCCCTCCCCATCCACCTTTTGTATCACACTGCGATGGCATCATTCCTTTAATCACCTGTAGAGCATGCTTATGCATTGTTCAGCTAGCTCTTGGAATCTTTTGAATTTGGCCTCGTTAAAGGAAATGGGAATTTTGCAGTTGATTTCAATGGGATCAAAATTTCACCCTCCAAAAATGACTCTCCCGGTTGTACCGTGTTTATTTGTTTTGGGGGCGGGGGATTCATAACCAGATCATTTCATTTGAACTCAAATTCATTCCCTCTCCCTGCCATTCATTTCACATAATTTTTTAGAACAGAGGAGAATGCAGTTTGGATGGGAGAGTTAATGCCACGTAACACATCTTCTGCTTATATGCATGTAAGTGCCTAATTTGCTTTACTGCAGAGAGCAATATCTGGATCAATTTTTTCCACCTACTACTTGCATCATAACAAGCAGCTATCTGGAAATCAGGTAGGTGTATGCTAACTGTGCAGAACCAACTACCTGTGTAGAAACTCTTCAGTTCCCCTGTTTATTTGGTAATGCAATTGCACTCCATTTAGCTGCATAACAGGTTAAGCTGACCAGCTGACCTCAATTTCCAGGCTTCCAACGCCAGCCCAGAACTGACTAGCTCCTGTCAATTCCAAGACTACCATTAATATCTGTAACAGGCTGATAACATTGTTCTTAGGTACAAGTATTAGTTGGTTGCTGTTGCTGCTGTTTTTATAACACATATAAACAGAATCCTCATTTAAAGTGTGTCTGAAGGATGCAGCTCAGTGTCCAGTCAGTATCACTCCTGGATCCAACGCACCATTGAGATTGGCACAGGCCCATGTCAGCCTTTTGTCATAGGATGTGAGGTTTCAGAGCACAGTACTCAATGGGTGCATCTACACATGTGTTTTAATGCGCAGTAGACCATTTTACCATGCATTAAAGTGTCACGTAAAAAACTGACATTTCGCTAATGTGCAGTAGAATAGTCTATTGTGCATTAAGCGCCACTAAAAAGCATGCAAATGTGCTACTGCGCTTTGGCACAGTCTAATGTGCCTTAATAGTACCTCACATTGGAGGTACTAAATTTAATGCGCATTAGAAAAGGTGCATTAATGCACATGTAGAGACAGCCAATGGAATCTGTGGCCTTCTTAGCTGAACTAAACTATTTTTTCATCCAACATAGCTTGATATAATAGCTAAGTAATCTTCAGCCACACAGATCTTTCTGGGTTAAGCAGCTGCAATCATGTTTCATAGGCTGTTTAATATAAAAATGAACACATTGGGGCCTCTTTGCAGTGTGTTGAAAGAAGAATAGTACAGCTTCTCAATACATTTCTTTAAAGTTTGTGGTCACATCTCAGATCTGCACAATCCTCGTACGGTTCCTTTATTCAGGGGGGAAGAGGACGTGGGTGGAAGAAGTTTAATCATCTTTTCCCAAATTTGTTTTTACTAGCCAGAGGATTTTGTAGATAGGAGATGATAAATCCCTAGCAACACAGGCCCCTGACAGATGGTAGAAAATGGTTTTGAAAATATTTCAAAATCTGCCCTACTTTTCATTCCCCAAATGTTTCTTCCTCTCAGCTTTTTTTTAAGACAGCATTTTCCTACATTGTCTCCCACATTCTCATTTCTGATATAATTTATGCTTCCTTATGCTCCAAAACAGAATCCAAATCACCCATATAAAAAAAAGAAAGAAAGAAAGAAAGAAACAACTTGCTGAATTTTAAAGCAGGCTGCTTTTTTTCCCAGAGCGCTGAGTATCTAGTCTGGATAGGCAGGAATATCAGTCCTTTCCCCTATTTCTTTTTCACTCTTCATAAGGTGACCTATGGCAAAAAGTCAGGGATGCTAAAGCCGGTCCTATCTTTGAAAGATACTGGGCCATATTCTTCCTGTGAGTGAAGTGTATTTGTGTAATTAAAGTCCGTAGAACTTGATACTGTCATAAGATATATACAGAACCACCTGCCTTAAAAGCCGAAATGTTTACTTTTGAAAAGAAATAACTGCCTTTGAGCAAAACAGACAGACTTCCTCAAAGCCTGGGTTTCTTCTCTGTCTTCCTTGTTTACCACTGATGATACTCTAACCAGACCTCTAAAAAGCACTGCAGCCACCCAGTAACAGAATAATATACGGAAAGTACCCAAGTTGTTACAGGAAAAGGAAAAGGAGTGAATCTTTCAGATGCTGCTTTTTTAGAGTCCTGTGAAATATCCATGACAATCCCCCATGTGATACACACAACTTCACAGGGTCCTTGTTTTGTTATAAATCCAGTGATTAGAAAAATGGGTGTATCAAATAGGTAGACGTCAATCACTTCAGAAAGGTTTTGATCCAAGATCTCAAACCAGGATCTATGACAAATCTCTAGGGAACATTGTATTCATTGCTTAAGGTGAGTTCATTAAGGGTCTGTGGAATAGGGCACTGAGGTGTGCCTGCTTCTTTAAAGGAACAAGTAGCCAGACAGGCCACTTGCAGGTGGCAAAGGGAGGTAATTAAGAATTAAACTGACTGGCTGCAGGCTGGGCTGGAGCTTTATAAGCTCTGAGCCTGAGCCGGTCAGGCAGTCCATCCCAGGAATCAGGAAGCCAGGAGCTCCTAGTAGCACAGAAGCAGGGGTCCTGAATGCAGGAAGAAAGCTACTCTGCAACACAGGGAACAGAAGGAAGATATCTAGAGCAGAGCAGGGCTTGGTTATGTGGGCAAGTGGCCCTGGTTTCAGGTGCTTGATATTAAATTGCACTAGCACTTTAACCTGGAGCCCTGAAAGAACAGGGAAGGCTTATGTAGAGAGCCCACAGGGGTTAAGAGTGGGACTGGAAGGGTTCAGTAGCCCAGAAAGGAGTCAGGATGAGTGTAGTGGGACTGGAAAGGTGCAGTGGCCCAGTGAGGGGCCATGAGAGGGACCAACGGGCCTGGCAGCTCAGAGAAGGGCTGGCGGAGAAGACCAAGGGTCTGAGGGCCTGGGGGAGGGTTGTGTGAGAGTAGATGTGTGACCAAGAGAACATCCATGATGATGCCATCTGCAAGGTTTGGGGCATGGTGTAGGAGAGGAACGGAGCCATGCAATTAGCCCATAGGGCTAGAGGTGCCTCGCAGAGGCACAGTCAAGCTGAGAGGGCCTATTTGAGCCTGAGGGCATAGCTGAGACTAGCTGTGCGGGTGCAGGGCAATCCCATTAGAGATTTGGTATGACTGAGGCTCACTCTAAGGCCTATGGGCAGCCTCCCTTGTTCAACCTTTACCAAGATCAAGGCGTGGCAGGAAAGAAAAATTGAGGGAGGGAAATACTAGCGTTAGAGCCAGCAGGAGTTGTGTGGTCACCAGGGCATCATGGCTGTCCTCTGGGACTCGGACCTGCTACCGTCTTCTCCTGCACTGAGGCAAAACAAAAGTCTAATTAAAAGGCCCTCTGCAAATGACTCTTACACTATGTTTACTACAGTGTTTTGTTCCAGTTACAACCATCACTGCAGCTGCACTGTTCTAACACCTCCTACAAATGGAAAAAATCCTGCCATGTTGTTTTTGAAACACCATAGTCTGCTGTTCTTAGAGAAATGTGCACATCTATGTAATAAAGTCTGTAGGATCAAAATACTAAGAGACAAATTTATTTTATTCTGCTTTTATTGCTACTTATGCGCCTGAGCTACTAGTTGACTTGAAGCAGATCAATGTGGCAAAGAAATTACATCTTATACAGCCTCATTTCTTTGTAAGGGTATTCAAGCAGCTGAATCAAGAGGGTACTTTTGATGGAAATAAATATTTAAGGAATATATCAAGATATCCTTAAGTCTGAAATGATTGCTCTTCAAGGGACAAATGCTGAACGCTCCTTGATCCCAGAAGAAGAAATTCTGAAGAACTCAGAGCTCCTGAAAGTTTAATTTGACGTTTCTATCAGATTGTCTATTTTCCCTGTCATTAAGTTCCTGAAATATTTAGTAATGGATAATACTAAAATACAAATAAGCTTCTTATGTAGAGAAAATTATTTACTATTAAGTTAACGCATTAGGCACTATGCAGAGTAATGTCACCTGTACAGATGCGTATAGAAATACAGTATCCCATAGCCGATCTTTCAAGCTCAGCTCTCACTCCCCCACACCAGGGAGGGAGCATACTCATGTACAAGACTTACAACATTATGAATTATGTGGATATTGCCAGGTACTCAGCTTTGCAAATCAACATATTACACTGAAAACAATTGAGCTTTATTGATTTATAACAGGTGAGGACTGGGCAGAGGTGTAACTTGCCCATTTTGTGCCATGGACAGTGGTGGCACATGGTCCAGAAGCAGCCGACAGGAATTCACTGCTGTAGGAGACATTGCCTCGTCTTTTATTTTTGCTACCAACATGTGTGCTGAGCAGCTATTTAAACACCATTTTTCAGCTGCTAAGAAAATGGGGTTAGAGGATGAACTCTCTCTGATACCTACTCCACCATACCAGCCTGTTTCTGCTGGCTGTTGGCCCTGCAACATGTGCCACTGTCACTGCTGCTCTGCCCTCCCTCCTTTTGGAAAGCAAGGAGCTGAAACCACTCCATGGATGGTAGGGTTGGGGATTATAAGGCACATGTAAAGGTTAACTAGGGCACAGGCAGTCAGACTGAGCAGAGCATGCCAAGTTAGGGGGTTTATTGGAGTGAAAATCAAGGTCAAAGCTGGCTGTCCTAGTCCAGAACAACAAGCTGATGGTCACTGTCGCAGGGGCACTCTGGTGCCCTGCTCCTATGAAGGGATACAGGTGCCGGTTGCTGGCGCCTGAGCATCTGCATGATGGTACGGGGTGGAGAGAACCCAACAGGGAGGTATGAAGGAGAGCCAGAGTGGCGCAGAATTTATGTTATAGCCAGGAGGCTTATTTTGCGTTACAGCCGGTTGGCTTATGGCTTTGTATTTTCTGTTTGGTTGTTTGGGTAACACCGGAGGACCGGGTGAGGCTGTAGGGGTTGGAGGAGGCCTCATGGGAGCTCCCCAGTAGAGTGGGGGTTCCTGGCACCAGAGAGGGTGCCGCATTTGGGGGTTAGTACAGACCCCGGCCCCAGTGGGGCAGAGTTGTGCAGCACGAGACAGGCCGCAGTGTGGGCGTGAGCACGAGTAGAGCCCTAGGGAGGGGCGTGCAAGCAAGAAGCCCAGTGAGGTTACAACGTACAGGGAGGATGGACCCCAGTCCTGCGAAAGGGGCTTGAGGGCCCGGTAAGGCGGAGGCTGCCTGAGCCCAATTGTGAAGTGCCCAAGTCGGGCGTAAGACCCCTGAGGAGGGTCAGGGGGCCAGGCACGGCTACAGCCACCTGAGCCGCGACCACGGGAAGCGCAGGAGACGAAGCCCAGTGCGGGCATCGCGATTGCGGGAGACGAAGCCCCAGCGCGGGCAACCCGGCCGTGGGAAGCACGGGAGACAAAGCGCCAGTGCGGGCAACCCGGCCACAGGAAGCACGAGAGACGAAGCCCAGTGCGGGCGACGTGAGCACAGGGAATATGAGACAGGCCTCTGTGGGGGTGAGCGTGTGGGGAGCACGGGACGGCCCCGATAGGGGCGAGTGCTCTGAGGTGAGCACACTAAGACGCCCGGTGAGGGCAAGTACAGGAATTAGGAGCCCGGTGAGGGCAAGTACAAGATTAGAGAGCAAGAGGATAGACGATATAACGTCCGGAACAACTGAGAGGCTTGGGGCGTGGTATTAGGGGTGGAAGGAGCCACGCGACGCCCATAGGGTTGGGGGGCACCAGGATCTATTTTGTATAGAGCAGGGACCAGAAGGGCAAGAGCACCGGGTCCAAGGGGTCAAGTAAAGGCAGCCTCCCATTAACATTATAGAACCATCAAAGTCGTGGCGGGCAAGAGCAAGGGTGCTAAATGGGCAACTTGGCACAGTAGGGGCGCCAGGAGAGATCACGGCCGCTCCTAGGGTCCCGCGCCGTGACAGTATGATGAAGGTCATAGTCAGGAGAAGCCAGGCCAAGAGATTCAAGACAGGAACACCAATAAACAGGAACAGGCAGTAGGGTCCAAGCTGCAGTTCAGAGTCAGTTTGAGAAGGTCCCAGAGGCACAGTAAGGCTGCCTCTTGCCCAAACCACTCTCTACTCTTTAGCCTCAGCTTAAATAGGTCAATGTAGGCGAATCCCTTTTCCTGAGGGATGACTCCACCTCCAACTGGGGCCGGGGACTGGATGTGCCCCAGCTGGTCCTTGGCTAATTACAGCCCCCTTCTGGTTGCATTCTGATGCCCCATCCCCACTTGGGCATCACCCACGGCTTGTATCTTGTTTGCCCAGCCATTATTTTGCTAGAGGCTGGCCCATAATACTTTGTCTTAAAACAGTTAAGTCCAGTTATATTCACTCCACATTCGGTCACAAAGAGGAATCAAACTTTTTCCTTGTAGGCAGTGATTACCCCTCAAATCTCCCATCAACTAGGTAACACTACTTCAGCACCTGTGACGTTTCTAAGCATTACTGGTACCCTATCCCAGAGAGTGTAGCAACTCCTGTATGCACTGAGCCAATCTTACCGAGTCACCTAAGCAACTCTGGAAAGTACATAGAGGTGACTACTACATTAGGATGATGATTTTATGTAAAGATGATGCAGGCTGCATTAGGACTCACACTTCACAGAGCATAGGCTGTAAATCAGTTTATCCCTGTTTCTGTGCATGGATTACTGTAAGGAAGGGATGAGTGAAAACAGAGAAGATCATGGTCAGGGGCTGGTGTGTACTGAAACTGCCATGACTACAGCACAATATTGGAGATAGTATATCCTTTCCTTCAGCTCCTTGCTTTCCATTGACAGGGAGCCGCTGTTTTCAACTCTCAAACTTTTTACTTTTGGCTCTGTGGGGAATGGGTTTTTTTCCCCCTAGCCTAGTGATCTGTCATGAAAAGTCATTTCTGCTTCTAATCCAGGCTCTCTGATGGGCTTCAGGATTACAAAGTATTGATCATTTGACATCTCTCAGGAGGTTTTTAAATGAAACTGCCCACATCTCGCGCTGAAACAAGGGCAGCCTCAGATAGGAGTTTCAATCTTGCCAGCAGTAGATCTACTCTTGTGAAAGACTCCTGTCTAGTATATAACAAACTGGAAGGCACAGAGCAATCCATACACATCACAGCGTGTGCTCAGCTTGACAAGAGGAAGGTGGAACAATGCTGAGGAAATGTGGGCCCCTGGAGCCAGCTTTCTGCTGCCATGCACTAGGAAAAAATATACCACAGGATCTGGGGTGGCCACCTCGGATTCATGAACAGGTGGCATTTGGGTGGTGGGTTCCTACTAATTTAGACTAGGGGTCTAGGTATATAAACTCCTACTGGCACTGATGGCAAATAGAGAAAATCTAATAAACCAAATGGTGTGACCCTATAAACACCAGTGGTGAATTGTGAATAAAAATATAGTGACAATTAAGAAAATGCCTATTGTTGCCTTTAGACAGCTCATCTTACTATGGGTCAGACCCAGAGGCTGATTTGGACTTCTAGAGCATGTCCCCATGAGCATGTGTTTCCTGTGGCACAAATAGCAGCGGCACATATTTGTGCTGCTGCTATTTTCCCCTGGCCCCCTACACATGTGCTCTGGCGTGTGGCAGATGGACCTGGGTGGCATTGGGGAGACTGGGTCCAGCACCTGTGCTGGCCCAGAGAGCATTACCTAGGGTCCTGGGGGTCTTTCGGAGCAGCAGTGGCGTTAAGCTGCCGCCAGATCATGGCTCTGGCCAGCCAGGCTCTGGTTTCTGGTGGCGCACACCCCTGCCATGTGCACGGCACTGCTTTTTTAAGTAGCAGGGGGTGGGTTTTGCAATAGGATCTTCCGGTGTCCAAAGAAACCACTGTGCTACAAATGAGCAGCATGGCACATGGGTGCACGTGCACCATGTGTGGTATGTGGTGCCTCAAATGGCTTTGAGGCACAGGACACCACATGTGCACACTCGTGGGGATGTGCCCTGATTGGCCAAGGCAAAAAGACCCCTTAATTTAAAGCCTGACCCATCCCCATGATGTATCATATTAAGGAGTTCCAAAAAGACAATCGCTTTCTGTTTTAAGACTGGGGCTAAAAGGAGCTTTGGCATCCATTTCAAGTGATTCAATCCAGTGCAACTAAGTAGTCACAAAAGTAGGAGACTGGTCTCGTGTTCTGCTCGGATTCACTTGTTGTGACTGATCAGCTGTGATGGCTTGGGTACATGATATATTTGCAGAAGGGTAATCGGCCTTTACAGACTTAAGAGAGTGTGAACACAAGAAAGATGTAGACAGATTGGAACAAGTCCAGTCAAGAGTGACAAAAATGATTAGAGGCCTGGAAAACATGACTTATGAGGGAAGGCTGAAAGAACTAGGACTATTTAGTCTGGAGAAGAGAAGACTAAGGGAGGATTTCATAGTGTACCAAACCCCAGGAACTGGCACAGGGACCTGGCAAGGGAAGTTCCCACATTTTTACAGGGGATGCTGGGGATTAGGGTCACAAGCCAATGGACTAGGGAGAAAGGGACAAGCATATGTGAATAAACATTAACATTAAGGCACATACACTTAGGATCCAGGTAATAGGTAATGAACAGTGACACTGGTGAAATCACCCCAAAACAGGTAACATGTAACATTAATACCATGGCATATACACTTAAACCCTCTCACAGCTCCAGAGGGGCTCCCAGACCACTTCTGGGATGCTTAATTGCCATCTGCTGGGGCTCCCACGTCTGAGCCCCGCTGCTGAAGCTCGCAGTCCTGGCTCTGCCACTCCTTCCAAGTTGCTGGCCATATGCTTGTCTCAGCCGTGGCATCCCCAAACCATCGCTGCTTTTTTCTGCTTCCTCCCATCCCCTACAGTTTTCTGGGAATTGTAGTGCACACTACAGTTCGTTTCTCCAAGTGCCTTGGAGGCCTCCAGGAGCTGTAGTTCACATTACAACATTACTGTACATGATACAACACTACAGTCCATTATAATAGCAATCTTCAAATACCTGAAGGGAGATTATAAAGAGATTGGAGACAGAGTATTTCTGTGGCCCTACAGGTCAGAACTAGGAGCAATGGACTCAATCTACAGCACAGGAAATTTAGATTGGAGATTAGGAAGAACTTGCTGATAATGAAGGTGATTAAGCAATGGAACAAGTTATTTAGAGAGGATATCCAGGATGAAAATGTCCATCCCTGGACATTTTCAATGGAGGTTAGACAGACATTTGGTTGGGATAGTTTAGTCAGGGCTGATCCTGTCTGGAGCATGGAGACTGATTAAATCATCCCATATTTTTATGGCTCTATGGTTTTGTGATTTGTGACATACAGGCCTACATTGGCATCATTTTCTACACTGTCGTGTAGAAATATCTCGAGGAAAAGGGTCACAGGTAGTTATAAGGAGGAGTAAGTGACCTCAGTGTACAGGTTTCTCTTGCTTTATGCAGCACATGCGTTCCTGGAAAACAGCGCATAACTTGAATTCGCATAAAGGGAGCCCACTTTACAGTGTAACAAGTAGGGATACGTTCCAAAACCTCGACTGTCCTGACCCCCAGACTCATTTCTACCACTTTTACAAAGCAATTTTCAGTACTCACTAACAGCAGACAGTACACACAAGCACAGGGCACTCTCATAATGGGGAGGGCAACTATAGAAACACGAGCAAGGAGCACACCGGGGGCTATATTTTGGTGCATGTCACTCCCACAGTGCACCACGCAAAGCAGCTGACTGTGGGCATCCACCACAACCGATTGCATAAGACTGAACTTACTTTTGCATATAACAAATTTTTAGTCTAAAAAGGGCCATCGCATAAGAGCGAATTCACACATACAGAACGCCCATAAAGCGAGGGAAACCTGTACTTGTCATGTGTCCATAGCTAATTCCAGGATAACCTGTTTGCTATCTCCTTTTCCCTTGCCACCTAGGGGAAAGATAATCTAATATTCTCTTATTGCATGCAGCTACCCTTAGATTCACCGGACTCCTCTGTATCCCCATGTAATTAACCTTGGTGTCATACAAAAATTATGTAAACTATGTTGGTATAAACATGTCATGTGTCCATGCCTTTACTTATTGGGGAAATCACTTCCCCTCTGTGCCTCCATATGTTGTCTTATATATTTAGACAAAGTCTATATAGTCTTTTATTATTCATTTGTATAGCACCTAGCACATGTGGGACCTGCTATCGATCAGGGGCTGTTGGGTACTATAGCAATACAACCTCATTTATGGATTCCAAGAATCGAGGCTTACTCTCTAGTTGTATGAGAGAAACACTGCTGAAGAGAAAGCAGCTGCATAGTAGAGTCGCAGACAACTTCTCTGCCTTAGAAACAGTGTAAAGGAAGCCCGAGGATGCCATTGCTTTTTGCTCTTACTTTTGTCAATGCCACACAGCTGTGTTTCTGTAGAAACAATTTGCAAAGCGGGGTGGTGGGGGGTAAAAATACTGTTTACAAGAGCTCTCTAGATTGGTGAGTCACATCATTTCAATAGCCCTGAGATAGACACATCTGAGTACTTATGCAAATGCCAGACATCATGTTTGAACAAAAGGTTATGCAGTAACATAACCTGAAGCTTTTATTGCTAATGAAGCATTTATTTCCATTTGAATACGGGGCTGTGTAGATTTTTCTTTAGTGCAACTCATGATTGATCTAACAATGTAAAAACAACAATTCTTTTCATCTCCCTCCATCTGAGACAGAATTTTTCTTGGAATTCCTAATTACCAGGAAAATTGGAAGCGAGTGTTTTGCATTTGTTTTCCTGGGACAGTCGGAAAAAAGCATCAACCTCAGGTGTGCATTTACCATAAGAAAACTATTTGTTTTGTGTTGCAAACATGCTGGGCCAAACCTTCACCTGGTGCAAAAAAGGCCTCCTTATAGGTCAATGGAGCTCAAGCTAGGTGAGGAGATGCCCTACTACCTGTTATTTTAGGCATGCTTCTTGAATAGGTTAGTGCAATTTAAATACACATACACACACCCACAATCAAGTAGTTGCTCTTATTCAGAGAGAGATAGCCTTCGAGGTGATCCTTAACATCTATATTGCAACAGAGTCTGTTGATCCCAGATCAGTCTGGTGATCCAGGATCAGCCACGGGGCTTTGGGCCCATAGATAAAGCAGTCATGGAAGATGATCATCCTCAACTGCAAGGGATTACTGCTAAGGATGAACTTCTATGTTAGACTCTGACTCCATGCGGCGCCCAGTGACTAGGGAGACGATGATCCAGTCACCTGTTACACATTAGCCAGAGCAAGCAGGGAGCAAACACTACTTGCACACATTGCTTGCAATAGTTTTATTCAAAATGGCACAGCTTTGGGCAAAGGTCCCAAAACACCAACAAACCGGGGACCTGCACTGAGCATTAGTTCTTTTTTATATACCCTGGTTCATACATATTAATATTTGTTCCACCTCTGTTCCTCCTTCTGGTCCACCCATTTCTCCTCCCATCTTAAGCTCGGCCTCAGTTTTCTGTTTACTTCATTAGCATAGAATTGCCTATGCATTTTTCCATTTACATGCTGCTCTGCTAAGAGCACATGCATAAGGTCGTGAACTCAGGTACTCCCGGTCAATCACTGGTTCTTTCTGGTGCTTTGCTGACTTCAGCATCATCTCCAAGGCCTTGCTCCTGCTTTATCCCCTGCCGATAGCTGATGGGCTGCATCTTGTTCTTCTTACACAATGTGCTCTGACACTACGACTTTGTTTAGAAAACTGCTTGCCTAAGCATTTGCAAGGTTAGTCTTAATATATCCTGCCTTGTGACCAGAAGCTTTTGCTGAGACACAGGAAAAAGCCTTTGCATCCAGCTGCAAATCCAATGATTCCCAAAATCCAAATGATTGTCACCTTAACAAGCTACAGTGGGACTTGAATAAGTGGGATGGTTTGTTTCATTGTTAGTGTTCTTAAGCCTGTCACACTCCATGTATTAATGACTCCATTCATGGACAGGTCTCATGGTATAACATTCATCTTCCTGAGGCATCAATATGCCCTCACTGCTCCAACCTAGTTATGGGACTTTCAGCTTAACTTTTCCCCAATAGTTCACCATATATCGTCATGTAGTGGTATGGCAAAATCATGAACATGCTGTTTTGGCCTTATTTTCAACCATGCTATCTGGTGGTTTGTGGGGCACAGTTTGATCTCTCATGATTGTCATATTGCAATACATTTTGCTTTCATTATCTTTTAGCAGAGACAGTGGCCAGAGGATAATGGCATTGATCAACTTTTTGTGCTAAGCCAAGTGCTGATGCATCACATGGGCCGTGGTACTGCGCAAAGTATACTCTTGAGTAGTGAAGACCTAACTCCCACCCATGACATGCTGGATCGTTACACTGAAGGGGCCAGTCTGCACATATTGAGCACATCTTCCTTCAGGGTAAATTCTTTATAATTATTTGTTGCAATAGTCTGGTCCTTCATGGAGGATACCCCCACCCCTTTAATCAAATTGCTCTACATAGCTCAACCAAGTCTCTAGCCTTCACAGAAGTGAACCTACAGCATTTTTGCGGCTACTTCTCCATCCATTCCTGCCGTGACTTCTTCCATTCCACTTGTAGTGCTCCTAATCTTAGGGACATAAAATCTTAATTGGCCCTAGCAATTGCCTGAAGCGGCAGTGAGTCCTTGCTTAAGAAGTCTTTCCTCAAGCCTTCTACCAAACCGTTCATCTAGCTTCTGACTATGGAGGTGTACTAAAATAAACAGCGAAGGCCTTAATACACATAGGACTGGACTGAACAATCCCAATCACTTTAAAAATTGGGGTCCTATTTTTGAGGATTACTCAAAAGTCTGTCTCTCTGCACAAGCAGGCACATCTTGACCATTTAGAACTTGCTAAGTTTTCTGCATACCTAATATAGGCTGTGAACCTAGAACATATTATTCAATACAAAATAAATATTAGAAAACCTTCAAAACAGCTATATTTTGAGCCTAGATGACTAGTTAATTGAATTTACTGGGTTTTGTGGATTTTTGGCTAGACATTTAGTGTCGCTTCACACTACATTGTAGTTCCTTGGCATGTAAATCAATATTAGCCTCTGGGCTGCTTTGCATTCAGTGATGTGAAGAGACAAAAACAGAAAAGAGGAATTACTGTGATCATCTTTAAGCCCTCAAGAAGTCAAGTTGTTCTCAGTTGCTTGCCTGAGGAGCAATGTTCAGCAGTGGTTGTGTTTAAACTATGGTGACAACCGTATTTTGCTGGAGAGCGTTTAGAAGCAATCTCAAAATCTGCACAGAAAACCCCAACAAAGAATCTGTGTCCTTAATAATATATAACATTTACAAGCATTCAATTTAAGATGGATCTCAGCTGATCCCCCCCAGCAGCTGCGGAGCCCCCCGCTGACGCCCAGGACAGCCGGAGGTAAGCGGGGCCTGTGGTGGGAGGGGGTTAACCCCTTAGTGAGTGGGAGGAGGTGGCTGAGTGGAGCCTGGCCGGGTCTCGCCTCGCCCAGGCCTCTACTTGGCCCAGTCGCTCCCTCAGGGGAGAGAGAGAGGTGGGGGGTACTCACCAGTCCCCCTCCAGTAGGGCAGGGCCCCCCAAATCCTGGGCAGGGACCCCCCTTGCCCAAGAGCAGCTTCCCCGATGGCAGGCCCACTGCACATGTGTGCATTTTAAAAGGGCCCGCCAACAGCAAAAAAGCCCCAGTTAGGCTCTGGAGTGGCGAGAGATGCGCGGGTGAAAGTCTGCTGTGCCCCTGCTCCCCTGAAGCCCCCCAGCAGCCATGGAGCCCCGTGCCAACCCCCAGCACAGCTGGAGGTAAGTAGGGCCCATGGTGGGAGGTGGTTAACCCCTTAGTGAGGGGGAGGAGGCGGCTGAGTGGGGCTGGGCCGGGTCTTCCCCTGCCCAGGCCCCTACTTGGCCCAGCCCCCCAGGGAGCCACATGACCGGAGCCGCATGAACAGGCTGTGCAAACAGGCGCGCTTGTCCGCCGGTGCATGAGTTAGCGCAGAGTTCGCACAGGAGGGGGCACGGGAGGCCCCGAGGCCCTACCTTCGAGCCCCCTAGGGCAGACAGTCCCAGCCATAGCCAGCCTACCAGAGGCATGATGTGGATGGGCACGCGCCGCACCCCAAGGTCTCCCTCAGGCTCTGCGGCCCCCCCCCCAAGCACCTCAGAGACGGCCGCCCAGACGGAGCGCATGGTTCCGGGCTCCACACAGACGGCAGCCCTGGCTCTCAGCTGCGGCAGCTGCCTGTCCCTTTTTCAAGCTCTGGGGCCTGGGAGCATGGCCACCTCTCCTTGTGGGGTCTGCTCCCTTTTGGGGTCTCTGGCATGCCAGCTGGAGGAGCTCCAGGCCACAGTCCAGAGACTGCGTGCCATCAGGGACTGTGAGCAGGACATAGACTCCTACTGCCAGGCCCTTCTCCCCTGGGAGCTGGAGGGTAGACCACAGTCTGCCTCCAGGACAAAGGAGGACTCCGGGACCTCCCACTCTGTCCAGTCAGTGGCATGGACCAAGGTGGTCAAGGGCCCTAAGGCCCACCACTCCAAGGCCCCTGCCCCGCCGGAGCTTAGGAACAGGTATGCACCTCTTACTGCTTCAGCAGAGCCTGCTCAGTTGCCAGCTCCCGCAGGCAACACAGGCTCAACTGCAGCTACTGCCTTGCTCTCCCCAAGACAAAACTTAAGGTGTTTGTTGTGGGAGACTCCATCCTGAGGGGGATTGAGGAGGCAATGTGCCGCCCCGACCCCTTAGCCCAGGAAGTCTGCTGCTTCCCGGGGGCCCGCATCCAGGATATTGCGGAGAGGATCCCTAAGCTCCTCCAGGCCACAGAGCACTACCCCATGCTCCTTATTCATGTGGGCACCAATGACCCGGCTTGGAGCGCTTCCAGCTGGGTCATGAGGCACTACAGGGATTTGGGAGTGGGGCTAAAGGGTCTGGGGGCACAGGTGGTGTTTTTGTCGATCCTCCCAGTCTCCGAGTATGGGCTGAGGAGGGAGAGGAGGATCCATGTAGTGAACCAAAGACTGCGGCGCTGGTGCCATCGGGAAGGCTTTGGCTTCCATGACCACAGCCCGCTCTTTGATGACAGAGAAAGTGAGCTGCTGGGAAGGGACGGCCTCCACCTCTTTCCCCTGGGGAAGAGGCTCTTCACAGCCAGACTGGCTGATCTGCTTCACTGGGCTTTAAACTAAGCCAGCTGGGGGTGAGGGGATTACCGCCACTGCTGGCCCGCTGAGCAACCCTTGCAAAGCCAGCAGGCCAAGGCACTTAAGGGAGCCCACCCCTGCCCCAGACCTGGTCACAATCTGTGGGCAAGGCACGAGCCCCCAAGGGGACATTTGCCTGCCTGTACACAAATGCCAGGAGCTTGGGGAATAATGCAAATAATTATGATGTCATAGGGATAACAGAGACCTGGTGGGACTCCACCCTTGACTGGACCTCAGGTATAGATGGCTTTACCCTGTACAGGAAGGATTGTGTAGATAGAAGGGGTGGGGGTGTAGCTCTCTATGGTAAGGAAAGCTACGCATCTCTGCAAGCTGATATTAGTGACCAGGGTGGATGACTGGAGACCCTATGGGTTAAAATCCATGGGGAACACAGCACAGCAGACACAACGGTGGGAGTCTATTACAGACCTCCCACCCAAAGTCCTGAGTTTGACCAGAAGTTCACCCAGGAACTGGCTGAGGCCGCATGCTCCAGGACCCTGGTTGTCATGGGTGACTTCAGTTACCCGGACATCTCATGGGAGGCTCATTCAGCAAAATCCAAGCAGCCACAAAGCTTCCCCTCGTGCGTGGATGACCTCTACATGACTCCAGAAGTCTATGGGCGAATGAGAGGCAAAGCGCTGCTCGATCTAGTACTGGCTACAGGAGATGACCTAATCGGTGACCTAGTGATCGATGGGAAGCTGGGCCGATCACCTTCACCATCTGCCATAAAGCTGGCAAGTCAGTCAGCAACACGGAAGTCCTTGACTTCAGGAAAGCCGACTTTGACAAGCTCAGGAGGCTGGTCAGTGAGGCCCTCAGGGACCAGGACCCCAGGGAGAGGGGGGTTCAAGAAGGGTGGTTGCTTCTCAAGGGAGTGCTCCTCAGTGCACGAGCTAATTCTATTCCATCCTGGAGGAAAGGCAGCAAGAGGACACAGGATCCCCCCTGGCTCTCCAGGGACCTAGCAGACCTCCTGAGGCTGAAAGGAAAGGCCTACAAAGGATGGAGGACGGGATTCACCTCCAAGGAGGATTATTCTGCACTGGTCCAGTCCTGCAGGGAGCAAACCAGGAAAGCCAAGGCTGCAACTGAACTCCAACTAGCTTTGAGCATCAAGGACAATAAAAAGCCCTTTTTCAGATACGTGGGGAGCCGGAGGAAAAGTAAGGGCAATGTTGGACCCTTGTTGAACCAGATGGGGCAGCTGACGCCCAGGAAAAAGCCAACCTATTAAATGGGTACTTTGTGTTGTTCTTTCATCAGTCCCATGCCCGCTACGGGACAGGGAGGTCCAGGAAAGGGAGTTTTTTGGGCTCGTTTTATTTGGAGGTTGCTTATTTCAGTCCTTTTTTGTAATAGGTGACTTAAACAAAAAAAAATTATAGTTCAGGGGTGGGCAAAATGGCAGATCCAGAAGGTGGCCTGACTCCACTTCCCAGCAGCCCCTGCCTGCGTGGCTGGGGCCAGTTTCCATGGAGACCCCAGCAGCAGCCACCCTGTGAGCTGCAGATCACGGCTCTGTCCCAGCTCCGGACCACGCTGTCACTGCTGCAAGATCCCCGCCCAGCCCCGGAGCATCTCCACACCCTGCCACGTGCCCTGCCAGCAGGGGTAGTGCGGGGGGAGGGGCGGGGGGAGAGGTTGGGAGGTCTATAGCCACCCTAAAATTCCCCATAGCCCCCTGTTGGGTTGGGGTTAGGATTGAAATGGGCTGGGATTGTTTTGGGCTTGTTTTTAAAGGCAGTACCACTTTTGTTTCTCATGAGACTTGGCGACACTGCCTACACGGAGGAGTGCGCAGTGGAGCTGGAGATCTCACTGGCTCAGCCAGCCAGGACTGTGGATGGAAGGAGCTGGACTTAGATTTGGGGGTAGATGCAAGCTGCTGTATGAGCACCCTAGGGATTAAAGGCTTGTTCGGAGACACCTCTGGAGGGGTGTGTGTGGGGGGGTGGAATTAAGGTATTGGGTTTGTGTTACCACAGAGTTGATGTTTCTTTACCCTTTATCTGCTCCCTCCCTCCCTTTGGCCCATTGGCTTGTGACCGTAATGCTCTGATTTTTTTTTAAAATAAAAATGGGAACTCCCCCTTGCTTCTTGTGCCAGTTTCTGGGCCTGCCGGAAATCTCATGGGCCTGTGGATTGCCCCCCAGATCCTTCTGCTGTTGCACACATTACATTCATGTTACACTACTTACCTTCTAGCTGTGGTGTCCACTGACTATAGCATCCTTCACTTCTTGCTCATGTTCCTCAGCAGAATCTGAAGGACAGTTCTGGCAGAGGAAAAACAGCAGTCTTTACATTTTGGAGGTATCTAGTAAGACACAAAACACAATAATACAACCCCCTCCCCCAAATTTCACCTAGATCTTCTCTCTCAGATATTTGAGCCTCAACCTTCCAGAAGCAAATGCCGAGTGTCTGAATTCTCATTTGACATCTGGCAGCTGAAGCAGAAGCTTTCCCTATCAAGGCAGACCTAGAGGACTCTTATAGCCAGCCCTAATCACACCACAGGCAGCTTGAAGGCATGAACAACCAGCCCCGAAAGGAGGGTAGACAGTGCAGCTCATGTGGCTTCTGCTTGATGCACAAGAGCATGAAAACAAAGCTGGAAAGTCTGTTTATTATTGCCAAGATAGCCTGTCAAAAAACCCCAAACTCAGCAGTGCTATGTCCTGTGGAGGGCAGTGCTCCAGGGGTGAGCCCATAACTTATCAATTCCTAACCATCTTCAGAGAAGCCACTTTCATGAGGATTTTTGTTGTAGTGAATAGAGAAATCGTCCTGGAGAACAGGACAGCGGTGAATGAACCGTGCGTGCTAGACTGGTGTATGGATCTGCATGCATTAGACTGGTGTACAGACCTGCATGACCGGATAATGCCAAGTCATAAGAGACTGATTATTTTTAAGGAGACACAAACTAGACCCCTGGCTGCTATAAATCAGGTGATTTATTTTATTTCCATATACAGAAGTAAAACAGATCTCTTTTGGGCTTCAGCACTCAAGGTCTTGGTGTTAATCATGGCTGACCATTGGGCTGGCTGGGCACATTTATATGAGATGCTCTCCATACCCATCTGCTCTAGACTCAGGAATGATGACAGCAGTGATGTAAATGGAATAGAGTGGGTGGGTCTACATGCTCATTAAAGCACCTTAAATATTACAGCGAAGTCAGCTTTCAGTGGCTGAGTCTCTGTGCATCTCCCCAAGACCCCCTGGACCTCAGCATGGAAACTGTGACCGACACGCTCTGGAGTAGTCTCCGCTGCATTTCCCCAGCGACTCGATTTACGATGAACACATTATGTGCTGTTGTTTCATGCTGGGTGGTAATTATTATTTATCTTTTCTACCATCCTACATACATGGAAATAAAACAGATCTCCTTTGGGCTTAAGCACTGAAGGTGTTGGTGTTAATCATGGTTGATCATTGGGGTGGCTGTGAATTTGAGTCCATACAAGATGCTTACTGTGTATTAGCCTAATAACTCTGCCCAGGACTGTGTCACGGCAAAAACTATGCTAGTAGCCTACTGCGCAGTGCTATTAGGTTAATGCGCAGCAAACGGCACAAAATAACTGTGTGCTGGTGCTACTGCACAGTAGGTTTAGCTGCTGCACATTCAGTTAGTACTTCAATAAGGAGGGACTAAATTAAATGTGCAATATTTAAGGTGCATTAATGAACGTGTAGACATGCTCACTTTTTCCCATTTACATCACTGCTGCCATCACTCCTGAGTGTAAAGCAGATGGGTATAGAGACTAGATTTTCCTGGTTGTTAATCTCCCCCAAGTGAAGAATGATTCCCTTGCTGCTGTCATGCTGCTATATCTGCCAGATGCTGTTTCCCTTGAAACTTGTGGTACAAGTGCAGGCTGCAGGGTGTGTTAGCCACCTGTTTGAGTTATTCTGTGCTCCAGTTACATCAGGTGAAATAATTTCTAAAGGGTGACTATAACCATAAGCTGGGCAGAGTTTTACCCACCAATGGAGGCAGCAATAATCAAAGCAGTCAATTCTTACTCAGGCAAAGCTTTCACTAAATCCAATCAGCTCTTTGCATATAAACTGGAGGATCAAGGCAACTATGATCAGAGAGGACCAGGGCTGAAATCAAGAAGAGCTGTGGGTACTTAAAGGCCAAATTCTTCAAGAAGTCAACACAAAGACGAGAGGCCACTATCAGAGGCAGAACAGTAAACTTGATGGAGCCATGCTTTGATCCATGATGGCAAATCCTGTATTCCATAGTTAATTTTTGTCAGTTTATCAGCAGTTTTAATGCATCCAGCCAGTTACCCATTTCTAGAGTAAGCCATAGGTTTCAACACAGAGAAGCAGAGGACTGATTTGGTCACATTAGCAGTAGCAGTGATTCAGTGCTTAGGCAGGAAAACTCATCTTGCTTTTGAGATTTTGCTAGTCACTGCACACCAGGAGTTAATGCGTTTCCGGTAGGGGGTGAAAGTCTCAGGCATGGAAGACTTTCATCACTCTTAAAGTGCGCTGCTGAGATGCATGCATCCAATCACAAATCCTGTTAGTTCGGGATCAGGCAATGGCTAGAGGTTTCAGAACCCTTGCCTGAAAATAAATAAAAAAATAAAAATACACAGCTGCATCAGAGAAATCACCTACATATTAGAATTACCTTTTTCACAGCATCATAAAGGCAGGAACTGGGGGCCTTGCATGTTTTGCCGTACCAGTGAGAGCCCTTTTTGATTACCACTTCTCAGTAGCACGAAGAAGGGATTTGTACTACGTATCCACAGTTGATAAAATATTAAGGGTCAGACCTTGACGAATTGACACTCCAGTTGGTGTCCTTGAACTATGCATTCACAGTTGATGAAACATTAAGGCTCAGACCTTGACCAATTGACACACCAACTGATGTCCCGTTGGAAACTGGAAGCATTCAGCTCTTCCCCAGATTTAAATCTGGGACCGTTGGATGCTGAAAACAATGGAGAAGCTTGGGTTGACATCAATGGGGGTAAGATTTGACCCACCGCTCTGAATTAGCACAATTAAAACCCCAGTTTGCACAATTAGCTGCCTGTTCAGTAAAGGTCTAGGGACAGAAGTCTTGAAATAATTAGTGTAATATTTACTTGTATCATGATCCAATGCTCTTATCTAATTAGCGCTATTGGGAGAAAGACTTTTCTAGTGGCTAGAGCAGGGGAATGGCTACAAAGAAACAGTACCTTCGGAGAATGTTTTTTAGCTTTTCCCAGCACGCCTTTCAAGATACGTGCCACAAAGGAAGAGAACCTCCTTCAAATTCTCACAATGCCTTCCCTGCTGAAAGAGTGACTTGAGCTATCTTTGCTTTGGCTCCGCTGGCTGGAATTAATCCTTTTTAGTCTCTTCACATGCAAACAAAGTGTATCAATGCAACTGTCAACAATCAACTCCGGTTCCTCAGTACCTCTTATTATTCCTAGGTGAGCCAGGTACGGTCAAGAGGATAGACTGTGACGCATAACAAAGTCTTTTAATTCTTTCTTGCTTCTGACAACAATTTCCTGTGCAACACAACACGGGCAAGAGGCTTAATCTCTCCGGTCTTCTATTTATAATGTAGTACTCTATTCTATTTTGTAAAGTGCCAGCATAAGTGCTAACATTTTTGAGGAGCTCATGTAAAATTTGCACCAAAACAAAAAGAAAAATAAAGTTGAAATAAATCATTTTCATTTTCCTTGATTTTTTTCCAGGATGTGGGCGGGTGGTCTCTTTATATATGAAATTTTTAAAAGTTTCATAGAGTCATAGAAAGTTAAGGTTGGGAGGGACCTCAGGAGGTCTAGTCCAACCCCATAAACATTATTTAATTGTTGTAGGAAAAAACCCACTGATATTCATTAACTTTTTTCATTGTGAGGGGGACAGTGTAAAGATTAAGTTAAATTATGCTTCCCTTTCCAACCTATATCTTTTTGTTCTGACCTTCTCCGTGCCTGCTACCTGTTTCCAATGGAAACAAATATTTAAAGGTAAGAGAATGTGGGTTTCTCCCCTACCAAATTCATTTAAAAAGAGAGAGGAAAAAAAAAACATTTTTTTCAAAACTGATAGTTTCTGTGGAAATGTTTTTAACAAGCTCAAGTGTCTAGTAATATTTTTAGGACATACTGGGCATGTCTACATGAGACGTTTACTGCCAATTAGCTCTGCACTAATGTCTCAGTGTCTACATGTGCACCCCTATTAGGGTGGGATAAATTAATGAACACTCCTACAGGTTAGTACTTGTAAATACAAGTACTGTCCTGCGGTGGAGTTATTTACTCCACAGCAATACTTGTATAGACACTGACGGGGCTGGCTGGGGCACAAAGGTGCTAGCTAGCTCTGTACCAAAGCACTCTTGTGCCCCAGCCAGCCCCTCCACAGCACTCTGAGCTGGGTTGGACCAGCCCCAGGCTGGCAGGCTGAGCCCCTCAGGTCCCCTGCTCTGACCTGGCTCAACGTGCTGCAGTCCTGGGCGCACATGTAAACACAGAACCCAGGAGAAATAAATTCAGCACAATATATACCAGAATTTATTGCTGCACATTAATAGACCATGTAAACACCCCTACTGACCGGCATTCAAGTATAAACACACCCTGAAGATGAGGATAATTGAATGCACCAGGAATAATAATAATTATTGTGTTTCTCTGAGATGAGATGCCTTTGTAATGCACAGAAACCTCTACAAACTGAACCAGCTTTCTAATGTCTGGGCCCAAAAGGCCATTCTTTATTTCTGCCTTCCTTTGAAGATGTTTGCAAGGACAATTCATGATGGTGCTTCAGAAAACCCGGGAAACCAGTTAAAGCCAAGAGTACAACACCCAGGTATGATTTGCTGACAATTTCATGGGCTTTGAAAATGCGGAGGGCTCTCTGCACAGTGTACCATGATGCAGTGTAAAGTGACTAGGTGCAAGATAGTACACAGGGGGCGCATCTACACAAGGTGCTAAATGTGCAGTAGACTAATTTTACTGCTCATTAGTGTGTCACGGCAAAAGCCATGCTAATGCACCACTGTAGAATTAGTCTACAGTGCATTAGCATCACAAAAAACTCCCTTGTGCTGCCACTACTCCGCAGTAGCGCCAGTTATTGCACATTCAGTTTAGTACTGGTTATTACCTGTAATGCAGGTATCTGCCATGGTTTACTGTGCATTTAGTTTAGTACCTGTTATTACCTATAGGTAATATATATATCATTTTATATATATATATATATAAATAAAATTATAGGTAATAACAGGCACTAAACTGAATGTGCAGTATTAATAGGTAATAATAGGTACTAAACTGAATGCGCAGTAACCATAGCAGTAATTACACAGTAACCAATGGCCATTTAGTGCCTGTTATTACAGATAATGACAGGTACTCAACTGAATGTGCAGTAACCATGGCACATTAATGAACCTGTAGATACACTCAGTGTCCTTGGTGTCCTCTGTATAATTCAATATAGATGTACCCAGGATAGATGGTGCAAAACCTGTCCCTGGAGAATCTACTACAAACCCCAGTGCAGCCAGGGGGAAATCTCCCGTTGTCCTCAAAAGGACCAGGCCAGGAAGGAAAACGCTGCACTTCTTTAGTCAGATCGAAGGCCAGATATTTTCCTCCCATCAAAGGTTTACAGATGAAGTGCCAGAAGAGGGAAGCAAAGAAGCCTTGGAATGGAAGTTGGAAGAGGACTGGGAAGAGATCCAGCCATGGACCTCTTGGACTTCGGCATTGACGAGATTGAGTGGGATACTTGGATGGATCGTGCAATAGCAGCAGGGGAGGAAATGTGGAAGCCCTTCACTCTCCATGCGCAAACAGCAGTCACTGAGGGGAATTGTGGGAAGGGCAGTGTAGTTTGTGTGAACTAGGTGTGGCCGGTTTCCCTTCAGGACTTTCTTGTGGGGTCAGAAGGCAGTGCGAGCAAGCCTCCAGTGTCCTGCATGCAAAGACAGCGCAGCCCAAACATCAGACATGTAAAAATAATAATAAAAGATAGTGCGTGTTGCTTAATGGTTTACACGTGGGGATCTCAGGTTTGTGGACATCAGGCCCTCCCAAGGTAGGTCACTGAGCCCTGCATTGTACAAATGGGGAAGCTAAGTCATGATGGCCGAGTTAGCAGATCTCCCACAGCTAACAGCAAAATGCAAGCAGGCAAGCCCACATGCCATACCTTTCTGCCAAAAACCCTGATCTGAACTCCAAGCTCCATTGTTTCTGCAGTTAAATCCATAGGTTAGCCCATGTTCAGAGAAAATGCAGAATCCGTTTCGCTAGCGTGAGCTATGCAGGTCATTAGTGATTTCTGCCCACTGAAGAGAACGCTCAATGCTGTATTAATTAATGCAGACTAGAAACTAATCTTCTGGGACCCAGGTTCAAACACAGTCCGAGTTGTTTTCACTGAAGCATTTTCGTGAGCGCGCTTCCTTCTCCTAATGACTCTTGGGAGCTATACACATTTCCTATAAGGGCTTGATCCCATGCCCTTTGAGAGATCCTAATGAATGCCTATAGACATTACATCACCCCATAAATTGTGCTTGTGATTATTCTGCTTCCAACATCTTCTTTTTTTTATCTAGTGGATGAGCGCAGAGGCGCCCACAACCTGCTAATATATTTTTAAAAGCAAAGCATTTTGGGTCTAGTTAGGCAGGATTGCTACCTTTTGCTGAAAACTGTTCTCAGCCCTCCAACCTGAAAATGGTATTCGTTATGTATGCGCCACTAGTCACGTACCGAAATATTTATCTAAAACAAAATTACGAAGTTGCAGTGTTTATTGAGCCACTGATCTGTTTCTAGGATGTGAAGTGGCACGGCACAACAAAAACACCTTTCCACAGGCGACCAGAGAAAAAACAACAGCCCAATAATCCAATTCACATTAATACACTTTTCACGTACAATTATATGCACCAAACAAAGCAGCCTAGAAATAGAAAAAAGCCCCACTTTGCAAATCAATATGTTGTACAGTAGATAGTTGAACAGACATGCTGAAATATATCCTGTCTGCTGTCATAAATAAACACAACCCACTTCTACCAATGCACTTTAACTACTTAGAGCCTGCATCAGCTATACTACTGGCAGAGATGCTCGTGTTCTTAAGAGGTCCTGTGTGTTTCTGTTTTGGAAACCAGTCACTATTTTATGAAGGTCCAGTCCCTGGATACTGGGCATCTAAGTGAGGTACCCATGGACTCTAACTAGAGACCCCCAATTCTTGGACAATCCAGTTGAAAATCAGATAGGTGGCAACTTCAGATATAAGCGCTGATCCTATCTAAAGCTTAACGCCCGTTTGCTAACACATTTTAGTACACAAATGTTAGTTCTAGTTTATCAAGGCCCTCACTGGGGCAAATACCTTTCTGCCTTTTGTTAGACTCCTTCCCAAGTCTTCTATGAAGCCCATACAGGCAGCCTGCCCCCTGCTTGTGGTTTGTACCGTATAGGTATCTAATTGCAGGGAAGAGAATAGGATGCTGCTTGCCTTTGGAAAGGTTCCTTGACTGGCTTCCAGAAAGGTAATGCCCCATGTGAAGAAGCCCTGGGACATACCCGTTTTGCAGCTTGAGTGTGGAACACATTGAAGTGATAATTATTTCCCTAAGAAACACTGGAAACCTCAACAAGAAACACCTGCACAATTTTGCCATGAATCCTGTATAAGCAGGGTTGATGTGTCAGAGCTATTTACATAGGGTTGGATTTTGGGGGGATAAACTGTTTGTCTGTGTTTTTCCCTGCAGCGCCGGATGTTTGTGCATTCCAACAATAGGCATTTCAAATGCATGCTCATTTGCAGTGAAGAAAAAACTACAGCTCTCCATGCACTTCCTGAGAAAACAGCAAAGGTCTGCCCCGCAAGACAGCGAGGTTAATGGGAAAGCTCTGTTGACTTTGATCAAATTTAACTGGCACAAATGGTAACTTGTATGAAGCTGGCAACTTGTATGATGCAGAACCTATATCTATCTATGTATCTATCTATCTATATGTGTGTGTGTGTATGTATATATACATATATGTATTTATGTGTATATATATATGAATATGTATATATGCGTATGTGTGTAATTGTGCATGTATATATGTGTATGTGTATGTATATGTATGCATTTTTTATAAGTACATTCCCATCTTCTTCTTGAAATGTGTTTGCTACTGATCTGACTCAACATTTATGAAGGCAAACTGGATGATCAGTGGCTATGACACACATGTGCTAAAAATTCACAAGAAACAAATCTAAGGTTTCACCTTCTATTCTAGTCATTGGCACTGCCCTTAACAGCTAAATGACAATGCCAGAGTGGTAAATAGGTGGCATGTTTTGGCTTGGATGCACTTCAGCCAGCTACAAAATGATCAGGACTTAAAAATTAGGAGCCAGGAATTACACTGATCTCCTTTGTGTTGAGCTATTCGGGTGGGAAAAGTGGAAAAATGCACACAAAATGAAGAGAAGTCTGGAGAGGAAAAGAGAGAGAGAACAAAACATTGGAGAAAGGCCAGTGTGAAATGGTATTTTTTGTTTGTAATAAATATGGACAACTTGCTTCATGCATCTCTCTATCATTTTGAAACTTTGGGGATGATGTGTTTTTTGCCCTGGCAGACACATGGAGAGAGAGATACATTCCCAGACATATATAGCATCAGGCTTTATTATTACAAGTATTATGAATATTATGTGTATTACAATAAAGCCTAAGATCATGATCCCACTGTGCTAGATAGTGTACACACACACACACACACACATGAAGACACCAGTTTGCCCTGACAATCTACATAGATAAGACAGAGGTTAGGAGAAAGACAGGGTTATCCCTAATTTATCATTAGGCATGGTCCTTACAGATGAGCAGCCTAACGTATTGTTGCCTGAGGTCATGTGTATGAGGCATCTACCCAGGGAACGGTCCCAGCCTGGAGGACCTCTTTCTCTGCAGTGGCAGGTGTCAGCAAAGATAGGTATGCAGTACTACTGCTGTCAGGAATAATCCCTACCAGCCTCTGCTCAGGTACAAAGCGGAAAGTTCACTATGTTTTCTCCCTTTCTGTGCCCTGCTAATAACATCACTGCTGAGGCTGTCAGCAGCATTTGAACCCAGAACCTCTGGCTCAAAAGGACATATGACATGACTGCTTGAGCTAAAGGACCAAGACCCTGAGCCAGCTCACAGCCTCTGGGTAGGTTTCAAATGGTGCAAGGCTGTACCGTCCTGATGTCACATTAGGTCTGTGTGAGCTAGAACCCAAAGCAGACGCAGTAAAGCTGGGCTATCTCCACACAAGCCAGTAAGTGCTGCTCAGGCCTCCCTGGAGACTTAAGCAGAATTTAGGTGCCACTCCAGCTCCATTCTGGATTGCAAGAAAACTAGGAAGGGATTCTTCACCTTATTGTTCAGTGTGATGCTTTGGTGCATGGGTAGCAGCCTACGTCCAGGTACTGAGGGAACTTTCCTGGCCAAAGTACTTGAATTGAGGTGCCTAGGGGGATCCGTTGCATCTGGAGCTGGGTTATTCTTGATCATTTTTTGCAACTAAGAAGCCCAAGTTCTTCCCAGGTCCTGTCTAGGCACACATAGTTTACTATTTTGGATCTGGCCCTGGTTTCCTGAAGCCATGGGCAGCCTCCTGTTTTCTGTATGGCCATGCCTACATGGTAAATTTATAGTGCCCAGCTGCAGCATCCCCAAGCACAGTCTATCCACTGTTGGAAACAGGGTAGCAGAGTGCACTCAGTATGTCTGGTGAGTTAATGTGAAGAAGGGCTCATTTCATAGGTTTTCATAGATTTCATAGACAATAGGGCTGGAAGGGATCCTGGAAGATCCTCAAGTCCAGTCCCCAGGGGCAGGACGTCAGCTGGGGCCACAGGATCCCAGCAAGATAAACATCCAATTGACTCTTAAAGGAGTCCAGAGTAGGTGCTTGCACCACCTTTGGCAGCAGGCTGTTCCAGGCCTTGGGGCTTGGACTGTAAAGAACTTCTTCCTTACGTCCAGCCTGAAACAGTCTTGGAGAAGTTTGTGACCGCAGTCATTACGGCAGTCACTCGGATTATCTCAGGCGTGACATAGCCGGTGACATTGCTTCTGATTTAGGAGGCAGCCTGCCATGCTTGAAGGGATGAGCGTCAGGAAAGCAAAGAAGTTTGCTACATGGATATGCCCACATGTCCTAACCATACCATTGGCATGGAGCAATCCTGGTTCTGGCCTGCGAACCTGGAGGATCTCAAGTCCATCCTGAAGAAGAGATGATGGTGCCATTTTGTGCCCAGTAGGCCTCCTACGTTGCCCATTTTGTGTCCTGCACAAAAGCTTAGGGGTCCATTTTACTCTGTGTTTATTCAGCAGCATTTTTTTTTTTAATCTAGATGGGAGTGAAGAAAAAAGTTGACAGGCAAATAATGGGATTTGGTCTCCACTCACGGGGCCATTTTGTTTTGTGAGTCCCCCAGGTGTAATGATGGCAATCTATTAATCATGGCAAGAACAGAAGCCGCTCGCTCAACCCCGCTACAGAGTTCATCTTGGTGATACCCCCCCCCCGCATTTTGGTGATGCACTCAACCATTTTACTAGTCACAGTAGGCTTCTACCGCAGGGGAAGGGAAGAAGTTAATTGCACTGAATGGAGGAGCGAGGGAGGAAGGGCATTTGTGCAGGTTCAGCCCATCACACGGATTGACACATGTCCCTGGTCTCGGCGGGGTCCACCCAGGCACAGCAGACCACCTCGGTAGAGCTGATGGCAGAACAGAGGCTGCTGGGCTCCGAAGTGACCCTCAGCACTGCACGGAGCCCGCATCCCGACGCTCGCAGATTATTCTTATAATCTTCACTCTCAGGCACCTGATTTGTGTCCTGCTTATGGGCTCAGAGTTATACTGAGCACCAGATTTGGGGTCTGGAAGGAGTTTCTTCCCCAGAGCAGACTGGCAGAGCCCTTGAGTCGCCCCCTCCCTCCTTCTTCTGCAGCTCAGGGGACTAATTGAGGTCATCTGGGCATATCTTATACATGGCGTTTCCTGCCATGGCAGGTATCTCAAGCATGGAAGCCGTCTCCTTTTCTCCTGTTTTCCACCGATGGCAAGGAGCTGGTGCTTCAAAGACTGAAATAGTTGTCTTGGCTGAAGCCTTTTGCCTTCATGAGTGACACCTAATAGTCCATGATAGGCAGAAGGTCAACCTACACCATCTAATAGTCCCTTTCAGGCTTCCTTCCTACGAAACAACTTCTGTCCCATGGAGGATTTATTTGCTAGATAGGGATTTGGAGCCCGCTTCCCCACACAAAGGAGCAACACCCACACCCCAAGTAAAAGTGAGCTGCATTTTGAGCAAATATCCCAAGCTACAGTCTAGTCTTTGAGGCTCAAGAGGTGCCTCTTCATGGATCCAGTGACACTTCTACCTTGCACTAGCACTATACAAATAATAAACCCGTGAGGAAAGCTTCTCACATTATGATTGCTTTCATAGCTCTCTGGCCAGAAAACTGTAAGTTGAGAGGTGAGAGGTGTTATACTGCCTTCCAATAACCAACCCTTCCAGGCAAAGCAATCCAGTCCTAGGGACACTTTCATGTTGGCGCTGCTCCTAACGTGCTACAACCCCTGGATCCTCCCCTCCCCCTCCCATCTGAAGTCACAAGGGAAGAATGGATGTCCATGTAACTGTACATTGATTACTAATTGCAGTCTGATTTTGGGATCAGATCTGTCCTCTCCCTCTCCCCCAGCACATTGGGTCACTCATTGAACCCGTTTCGGGGCTTTGATGGATTGAATAATTTTTCAAACTGAAAAGGCTCGAGAAAGAGGGATGCTAACTAGAGTAACTATAGTAACTATACTATTCCGATGCAGCACCAAAACAGCTCTGAACAACCATCCGTAGAATGAAAACATCAGGGAGATAACAATAGCATCTGGTCTCCGCAGCTAGTAAACTCCAGCAGCTTGTTAAAAAAAAAAAATTAAACCACATAACAAAGATCTGGAAGATAAAATAAACAAGTCGGCAAGTTTAATATCCAGGTACTCACAGCCAAAAAAGTAAGGGAGGAAGGGTCTTGAACCTGTGAGCGCAATGCAATCCAGTTTATGACAAATTAGGTTATGGCAGATCCTAATATTTGATGTGTGTATTATATTTTATTAGGGTTATTTTATGATCCTATTGATGAACTGCTTAGCACTGGTGGTGCATCTGCTGGAGAGGACAACAATGAAGTCAGAAAACTTTTAAGAGCCACACAATGTGAAATGCAGACCTGCAAAAAGAGACAGCAAGTGGGAATTGAGGGGGTGAGACAGGAGTGCCCTCACTGGGCTTCATCCTGCAAAGCCTAACACAGCCTTTCTGTGTAGCATATGGCATATAGGTAAGGTGGCCATAAGGACATCCAGGACATCTGGGACACTGCTGCCCTGTCCCGTCGTCCCCCACAGTCAGCGGTGCTGCCGCAGGCAGTGGCAGAGGCCGACGGGCAGGGGCGCGGGTGCAGCCTGGCGGGGAGGCAGAGCTGCTTGGTGCCCCATACTGCTCCGCATCCTCATTGAACTGCATCCCCGCCTGTGCGATTCTGGGATGCTCATTTTAAACTTCACCAGCCAGCCAGGACCAGCCAGGACTGTCCCAACCAAACCGGGACATATGGTCACCCTACATATAGGAGATGGTACAGGTAGAACTGCAAGAGGTTGGGGAGCAGAAAGCAAAGCAGCAGACTGGGCAGGAGCAGGGGATTGAGCGGGAGGGTTCAGGGCTTAGCTTGTGGCAAGTGGGGGTTGACCGCCACTGACTTAACATGTGTCTTCGGAAAACTGCCACTGACCTGGAAGGGAATACTCAAGAGGTGTAAATTTAAGCACATCTGTAAAGGTTTTGTAGAATGAGGCCTAACACATGGCTCCACAAACATGCCCACTGGACCATATCCACAGCAGGCATAAAGATCAATGTAACATCAAAGTTTCTCCAGCTAAGGATCTAGCCGATGGCCTTCCATGGTTGCAGGCCTGAACGAAGGCCCCTTGGAGTGGAGTAAAGATTCCAGCATCTGGCTCAGAAGTGGGGACAGACTCTGAAAATGTTGGATTACCACAGGTATCCACCTTCAGCTCCTTTTAAAAAAAGAAAAGGAAAAAACCCCCCACATTTGCTATCTTGGAATTTATTAGGTGCAGCATCTGTTTACTTTTTGTAGACTGCAGTCGCCAAAGTTTATTGGCAATCAAATAATTAATTATCTGCTGTTTGGAGCCATTTGTAGACTATTTAAATACCTGTTTTATTAGATATTCAAGACACACGCTCTTTTAGAAGATATGCCAGCAGCTGCTTTCTCATCTTAGCATTTTATGCCCACGTATCAAGCCAATATTGCTGCCTCACAGAATGGATTAAGTGTATGATACATTTGGTGATGCACAGTGAAGTCACCATCGTGATGAGGTGGAAGTGACCAAAGAGTACTCAAACTCGCATGCATGTGTTTGTGCATGCATGTGCAACCACACACATACAAAGAAATGGCCTTTTCAAGGGAAGGTGTGGTGAGTGGTCATGTCACCCGATGAACAATAAAATCACTATAGGGAACAGGATCACAACCAGACTTTTTTTAGCATCCCCGAACACCACTTCCAATGCAAAAAAGGCCTTAGTGGGGAAAAAGCACTATGCAAAAGAACAGTGGTGCTTCGGGTGCAATTTTTGTTAGAGTGTAGTTGCCTTGACACATTGAGAGGGACTAGAGTCTACCGTAATTACTTGCATACCATATGCACCTTTCCACCTCAGATCAGACCTCCCAAATTGTTAACAAGGGAAAACAATTTTTTTTTTCCTCACTGGAGCAGAAGAAAGGGAAAAAAGAAGTGAGCAGACTGCCAAAAATGGCAATCAACATGGCGTCCATCTCTCCCTGGGGCAGCAAGCAGCAGGGCTGGAGTCCAGCATTAACCCTCTCACAGCTTGCAGTGAGACAGTAGCTTTTCACTAAGCAGACTGAGAGAGAGTGAGCTGCTGCGTGCAGGCTGTCATATCTGGATAAGACTTGTGTTGTGCAAGCAAAACCTTCTTATTTACAGGTACTTCTATAAAGAACTATTTGCAATAAATAAGTAACTGCCCTGCCACTGCCCCTGCAAGGGCCTTGTCTGGCTTTGTTGATGTCCTGCCCTCCACCCCCTCAGGAAGTTCTTGCTGCATCATCCAGACTGTCTCCTGGGATGCCACACTTTCTGGACACTCTCTGTTTCCAGAAGAACTTTTTCTACGTCACACGGTTGGCCATGACTATGTAAAAAACCTTTTTTTCTATATTCTGCCTTCCAGAATGAAAGCATGTGTCTTATTTGAGGAAATGTAGTATGCAAGAAAATACAGCACAATGCAAATAGGGTGCAGTACTTTTCTTCAGCACGGCCTACTGCATCTGAACTAGTTTTAAATCTGCTATATCTATTTTAAACTAGGTTTGTTTGTTTTTTTATCTTTTCTCCTATGCGTCCACTTTACAGCAGTCGCTCATGAGGAAAATAATGGACATAGCCCATTAGCTGCCATTTTCCTCAATCTCTATTTCTTAAACATAGGTGTGACAAGTCAACCAACTTGTACTCTATACTTCGTGCAAGCCCCAGGTCTGACTGACATCCCTTTATTATCCAGCACCAAGCAGGGCTAAGATTGGGTGCATCTACACATGCAGTTAATGTGACTGAATAAACTGCCATGCAATTTGAGCCGGAGTAAACTAATCCGGACATCACCATCTACACGCGTGTTTAATTTACTTCACCGTCAGATAGTCCCAGCAGACACAAGTGCTATCCGAAAGTGCAGTAAATTAGTCTACAGCAGCCTAATTGCCATGTAGGTGTAGATTGTGATGCTTTACTGTGCAGCAAATTAGTCTACCATGCAGTAAAGCGCACGTGTAGACATGCTCATTGTCTCATATAAATCACTGGAAGCTTTGCCATTAACTGCAGCAGCAGCAGCAAATTGGGTTCTAAGTCAAAACAAAGAACAATAATTATGATTTGGGAAGTTGAGCAGTTTATTCGAAAAGTCCATTTAACTCAGTGGGAATAATCACTTAATTTAAAGGCTGTGTCTACGGCACCAGTTTCCACCATACACAGGCCTCTGTTGGTGCTACTGGGTTAACGCCACCCGTGACAGCAATGACGAGAGAATGGAAGAGCACAAAACCTCGGATAGCTGCCAGTAAGTACTTCTACAATCAGACTCACTTTCCACATGAAAAAAATTGCTGGTATTGTACAGAACGGGTCCAAAAATATTATGGGTCTTGTCCCAATCTCTCTATAGTGGTGTTTATCAGGAGCAACTTTGTTAAAGTCCATGGGGCCGAGTTCCCTTTGCCTTCCTCTTGGGTAGTTTTTTGCCCTGGTTCAAAATGGTTGTTAAGGGGTACCCTTGGCATATGAAGAACTGGAGAGTCAATTTGCAAAGGTGTAAATGACAACACAAAACACTGTGAAATCAGGTCTAGTTCATTTATTTTGATATAACCATCAGGATCAGGCCGTGGGATTTCAAAATAGGGTTAGTGCAGGGCATCAGGTCATTTGCCTAATCACATCTTGATCAGAACTGTTACCTCAATGCCATCTAAGCTATCAGGCTCTATGCAATGGTGCCATGCCCCCCCACCCCCGCCTCTTTAAATGCAATGTGAACAGGGGCATGGCATTTTCTAGACAGGGAACTGACAAAAGTTGCATTTTAATAGCTGATTTTACACCATGGCTCCTTGCTTAATCAAATCAGTGCAGATCTGGCTGATTACATTAACTAAAAGCAAGTGAACAAACACGTTTGTTCAGGAGTAACTGAGCGTTGGGTGGATTATGTAACGTTGCAGTAAGTAACTGCATAGCTTAATGTTATGGTTTCCATGGCAACTATCAAAGTGAAAGGTAAAGGAGTTCAGCATTCTTGGCTCCGAGGAGCCAATTTCTTCACTGAGCGATGCATTTTGGGGCTGGGGATTTTGCCTGTCTTACCTGACTGCAGAATGAATGAAACCTTTTCTTGCTAATAACGCTGGAGAAGAGCTGGACTTAAAGCAGCTTGCGCTGTGCGCCCCCGAGCGCGCTGAAGATAGTCTCCAAGCAAATGGATAAAGCCACATGAATTTTACATGTGACATAGCACGTTACAGAGCCCAGCTGCACTCACATGGAGGCTCAATGTGACACACGGATTTTCTTTTTTTGCTGAAGAAAGTTCCTCCGAACAAAAGGGCTGGTGGGGGGGGGAGGAAGGGGACGACAGCATCCAAGCATAATTTCTGCAAAACAACAAAAAGAGATTAATTGCTGATTAATTAGGCTTGGCCAGTTCTTTGCTTGGTTTGATAAAGGCTGGAGAAGATCCACTGCAAGCTCAGCCACCGACTCAATGTTTTACCTTTTCCAAACATTAAAGGAAAGATTCCCCTTGACTTCGTTGAGCTTTATGCCTGTCACTTAAGCCCCCTTAGCTTCAGTTTCCTTGTCCATCAATATGAGTACACACTTTTTAACAGCGTTAGTTATTGCTATGGAGCTTGTATGGGTACGTGCATGTGCGTACACACATATACACAAATTGAGTGTACACAAAAACACCCACATTATGTACATAAGCTGGGAGGAGTGCGCAGAATCCCATCCAATCTGGAGCGAACATCTGGCACGGGGTGCAGCTCAGCATGAAGCAGCTTTGATCCAGGGGATGGAAGCACAGTGAGAAAGAAGAAAGCAGCATGCTGGAAATGTGGACTCCAACTCAGACAACACATGGATCTGTGAAACTTGTGACAAGTTGTGTTGCTCTTGAATTGGGCTCGTCAGCCACAAGTGGATGCATCAGGCACCTGACTAGACCCCTTCCATGTACACCATGATCCAGAGGATTGAGAATTGCCTACACACGTACACACACGCACACATACTTACATACATACATATATATAGATATAGATAGATATCTGTATATGTGTCTGTGTGTGTGCGTGTGTGTGTATACACACACACATACACACTTATATATACATAGGTATGTGTATATATCTATATGTAGTACATAGGTACTACATATACCCATGTAGTACCTACATACACACACACACATACGCACATGCACACGCGTGCACACATACACACACACACATAAAAATAAATAAATAGCTTACATTTTATATATATATATATATAAAAAACATTTGCTTTTTTATATTTATATTCTTACGTTTTATGGTAAAAACTTTTTAATGAAAATAATCACATTTTAAAACCAAAATTCAAAAACAGATACATTTTTGCCAGCCTGATCAGACAGGTATGTGGCGACGTATGAAGAATAGGAGGGCCCCACAAAGGCCTTTCTCCGTGAACACTTTTGCAAAAAGAATGATTTTACTGAAGCTTTGATTACACATTTCATTTAAGAGGCCCATAATTAGGAATGTTTTGATGACTTCTAATCGCCCTGCAGGCCCTATTCTGGTATGACCCCCTGTCTTTTAAGTCCAATGACAAGAAAATGTAATAGCGCGAGACAATTCAGAGCAGGCCTATGTCCTTTTGTTGGAAGTGGTTAGGGAGAGGTAGTATAGCAAAGAAAACTACATATGGAACAGTTACACAGACAAGTAGCCTGACCACAAGTTAAGTGCAAGGTATGTGCTAGTGTCAGTCTAATAATCAGCCGTTGCTATTGCCCAGTGCCAGGCAATTCCATCACCACTAGGACATGGCAATACTGAATTCAGTAGCCCTACTGCCACAGCTCCTGCATGGCCAAATCCTTGAGCCAGTACTGATCCACAGCTCCCATGTCCTCCACAGCTGCCACCGTCACTCCTATCACCCACAGCCCCTTAAACACCTCTCCTGGGGTTAGCATGCCAAACATACCAGCTGCCAGTGCTAGCTGTGGTCCATATGCCACAGGTTGGCCATCACTACTCTGGTTCCTCTCTCAACATGGCTTAGATCAAGGGTGGGCAAAATGCAGCCCACAGGCCAGATGCGGCCTGCCAAGCCATTCTATCCAGCCCGCAGGGCCCCTAAAAAATTTAGAAAATTAATATTTATCTGCCCTGGGCTGCCTGTCATGCGGCCCTTGATGGCTTGCCAAAACTCAGTAAGTGCCCCTCTGCCCAAAATAATTTCCTATCCCTGGTTTACGTTCAACCGCACAAATACACAGTATAGTGGATCAGAAGTCTAAAATCTTAACCATTTGGTCATCTCATCTAAAAGAGCTTGAAAAAAATACCCCACACAACTAAAGAGGAACTGGAACTAGGTTTGTTCACAAGGGAAACCATGGGCTCTTCTTTGGAAGAAGTGATATCCAAATAAATTCATTCCAAGAGATGACAAAGGGCATAGAGGGTGCCCCAGTGAGTTTAAGTGTCATGAGCTTTCAGTTTTATTGAGTTTCATGATCCTTGGTAAGGGGTTGTTCATATAGCTTCAGCAGTTGCTGGACTCATATGAATCTATCTTTAATTAAAAGACACGTTTCTAGACCTCATCCTTGCACAGAAGAGCTTAGAAGTTGAAGCAAGTAAACCCTGACGGTTCAGAAGCAAAGGCAAACAAAAAAAACAAAATTTTGTGGTTTTTAAAAAAAAATAACCCTCATGATTTTTAAGTCAGTTTTGAGATTTTCTTTCCCCTTTTTTTTGAAAACTGCCTTTCAGTGCTTGAATGTTTGGGATTGACAATAGTGGCAGGTAGCTAACAAGTATGGCTGCGTGAAATTTCGCTGGCCGTTTCATTTCGAAATAGTTTCAACTCATTTTGAGCTCAAAAACTGAAACAGCCTCGAAACAAAATGAGGCAGTCAAAACATTTTGAAAGTTTTGAAATGTTTTCAGTTTCGAAGCTGTCAGCAGCCACGTGGTGGGAGACAGGGGAGAACCAGGGCTCCAGGGTCAGGCAGGCAGGGAACGCAGCCCTGGCTCTCCCTGCCTCCCATGGCTGGGGTGTGGGAAGCCTATCACAACACAGGAGAAGGGAACTGAGCCCCAGATCAGTTCCCCTCCCCAGCAATGCAATCAGCCTGGAGAAGAGAGCTGAGTTGGATCGCTTGGTTTCCTTCCCCAGCCCTACGATTGGGCTGGGGAAGGCAACTCAGCCCAGCTGGGCTGAATTCCCAACCCCACCACGACCATCAGGCTGGGGAAACAAACTAAGCCCAGCTGAGCTGAGCAAGCGCCAGAATTACTGTCAAGCCAGCAGAGCTCTGAAGTCATGGGACCCAGTTCCCCATTTTGTGCTTTAAAAATCATAGAAGAAAGTCAAATAAAAAGCTAGGAAATCCCAGAGTAAAATATACACAGATGCCACAAGGCTCCCCATCTTAAAGAAAAACCTTGTTGAGTCAAAAGAGTGAGTTAAGTATATGAGTCTTTGTATGAGAGAGGCCTAGGGTTAAAAAAGTCCAGCCAGAACTCCCATGTGAAGTTTGTCGGGAATTTTTCTAAATGACAGGGTTTGGCCAGTAAATTCTGGCTTGGCAAAACTCCACCTTTTTTTGCTGGACTATACCATTTGAATTAAACTTGAATCAGAAAAGGCTTCTTCTGTCCAGGCTAACATTTATGATAAAATCCAAAGAGGGAAGCTTAATTATTCAGAGCAGCTGATACCCTGTTTGTGATAAACCAATGCCAAAAAGTCAGCGTATCTTCATAATCACACCCTCCATAGGATGAAGCTAGGGTAGATGATGCTTCTCACCAAATTCTGGTCCACTTCTACCAGACCCTTCCCAAGAAGCATCCATAAAAGACATGGTCCAGCTCAACCCTGATTCCTAGGAGGGGGCAAGGTCTCCTGGACTGGTTCCATGCAGGGAGTGGCTTAGCCCAGGTACATCCTGCCGAAGGTATGGCTATGCAGATGAATAGACTCCCTGGCACCAGTTTATCACAAAGTTCACCAGAACCGTAATCTGGGCGGCCAATTTCAAGTCTTCAGTCCTCCTGATTCAGAACAGGCTCTTGATCTGGGTCTCAAATCCTGGGTAAAATCTTTGATCAGCAGGATAAGGCTTGTTATAGAGGGGGTATGAATTTCTACATATATTCTTTTATTTCAGTGAAAACTGAAAGGTCTCGGCTTCATCGCAATGCAACATAGGAAGCTTTTTTGAAATCTCAGTGTTTTGCACATTGCAAACTCCACTTCCAGATCAGTCCTCCTCCCGAAGAGAGAAACAGCAAAAATGAAATTCAGTGATTATCTTACCCATTAAATCTGCGTGCATATAAGATATGTGCGTTATTATGCAGTCCTTAATTGCAGAAACCCATGCTGCTTCTCAGCTAATTCAATCACTAAATAAAGTTCTTTTGATCTGGGCTCCAGCTCTGCTGTTGATAACTGATTTGTAGTTAGACTTCACTTCCAAGTTGGTCTTGGCCTAAGAGCAATTTAGAAGTCACTGGGCACATCTATATGAGACATTTACTGCAGAGCTGACTAATTAGCTCTGCGGCAAAGCTTCAGCATCTACACATGAGGCCCTATTAGGCCTCAGTGAACTAATTAACTCTGCCATAGGTTAATACTTGTAAACACAAGTTATTTAGTGTCCAGTGATGCACAGGTAGATGGTGACCTGCTGGCCGGGGCACGAGGGTGCTTCAGTCCAGGGGCTAGCCCCGCACTGGAGCACCCTCATGCCCCAGCCAGTCCCTTTGCAACACGTTCAGCCAGGTTGGCACAGCCCTGTGCTGACAGGATGACCTCCCAGGTCCCCTGCCAGTCAGGGCTGCTTCAATCCAGGTCAAAATGCTGCAGACCCAGCACACGTGTAAATGCAGTGCTCAGGAGCAATAAACTCTGGCATAAACTGTGCTGGAGTTTATCACGTCATGCTAATTCCATGTGTAGATGCGCCCACTCATTCCTGCCTCTGGGAGTAGCTTTACTTATTTGAATAGTCTCACTGATTTTATGGGAGCTGTCATATGCGTAAAGCCATTCATATGCTTACCTGCATTCAGAATCAAGCTCCAAAGGCTTTCTCCCTCACTTTTCAGTACTAATTGTCTTTATATTCTTTTTTCCACTAGTCTCATAAAATATTTGCCTCCACAACATGCATTAATCCAGTCAGATCCTTGCACTGTAATGCGTTCATTTTAGTTTGTAACCTGTTCCTACATTAAGTCATGATGTTAATTAGATGTATTGCATGTACTTTAAAACCTGTGCAAATAAAAAAATTGCTGCGTTGTTGTTTACACGTCTGAGATGCTAAGAAACCAGGACCTTATAAGGTGCAGGGGTTGTTTGGTTTTTACTGTTTTAATTCTTATTTTTTGGAATTTAACAAGTAAAATGATAACGCACGAGTCACCCAAACCTGGGAAGTATTAATCTTTTATAAAGCCCTGGGTTTTATTACTCTGACATAAACTTGTAGGCATCCTTTCTTGCTCTGCTTGTAGTTATTGCCATGTTATTTGATGTTACAATGCTCTGAGCTCTCAGTGATCTGTCTGTAGTTGTGCTTCACTTTTGTTCTCGTTGTTCTGTTGAAGCATTAAAGGGGAAAGTCTAAAAATAAATGTCATACCCAAGGTCACATGATGACTCAATGGCAAAGCAGGAAATTGAAAGCAAGAGCACCAAGTCCCAGTCCCCTGGTCTAACCATATAGGGGTATTTTAGGATGTCCATTGGTTGATGTGAAATGTACCTGAGACTATATCTCCCCTGACCCAACACTATGTTTAAGCACATGCTTAACTGCATGTCTGTTTAGCAAAGTATTACAGTATAAGCCTGTCTTATTTAGGATCTGCTAAAGGCCAAATGCTTGATGCCATGTGGAATAAAGACCCAGAATGAAGGACAAATTAAAAAAAAAATCGAAGGAAATCCAGGGGGATTCCTCCCATCAAATTGACTAATTCTGTGTCCCTTCCCTTTCCCAGTCCCATATTTCTGATGTAAAATCTCAATAGTGAAAAATGAGACGACATCTTAATGACACGTTATGTAGGCAGGCCATATCAGATTAGTAGTACCCAGCAAAGAATACCAATGGAGTTACATAGGGGAAGAATCTGGCCCAGTTGGTGCCAGTTAATTGCCTACTCCCATTGTGTTTTGCTCACTACTTTACTTCCAGTGTTTTTTAATAGCAGCTGTATTGGACCAGAAATAAATTATTTTAATCAACAGCCATCCCTATTCCTTCCCACAGAAGGTTAGCAACGTTGCTTCAAGTTGTTGGCTGCAGCTTTGGTTAAGCTAAACGTGAGATTATTTTTATCACTTTATATTTGTGGTTAATCAAACTTCCTCTCTTGTTCCTGGTAAAACCAGCATGTCGTTCACAGTCCCTGGCTTGGATTGTAGCAGCGAATGGTGTGCTTGCTTCTATGCGTGGGGGAAATTTGACACAAACTCACGTTGCACATCTGTGTTTAAAGAACAGAAACTGTTTTCAGATCTGCAAAAGAGGAAAAGCATTTGCATGAGAGGGCCAGATCCAAAGTCCACCAAAGTGTGTGTGTCTTTCTATCAATTTCAACGGGCTTTGGAAGAGGCCCAAGATGAATAAAACACAAGTGCTGCAGTTAGTGACAGAGCACCACCCACTGGCACTTACCGGGAATGCAAATGACATACTCTTCTGTTAATATTTGTCCAAGACCTGCCTATATTTGTGTGATTCATGTGATAACTTATATTTAAAGGATCATGCAGGCATGAAACCATCCTGAAAGTGTTTAACATGCACATTCCCTTTGTTGGTACGAAATTTGCCCCAGCCAGAGGAGAGAAGCACCCTTCCTATGTACCAACTGACGTCTATTTTGAAGAGTTAAGAGATGCTTATTCTTTCTGCTAGCCCTATATGAACTAATTTGCACCCTACCTCAGTTGTTCCAGACTCCTGTGGGTTAGGTATACAGCTACTGACTGGTGCCAACAGAAACAGTTCTGACAAATCTTTGTTCTAACTCCAAACACCAACCAGGGTTGCCAACCACAAATGTTTGAGGGGTAGGGGGGGGAGTTATACTGACAATCTGCACATTTTTTTACTAACAACCAAACTTTTTTACTGATTAATGTTTTATGTAATGTAAACTTAACCCTTCTGCCAAGTCCTGTATGGCAGTAGCAATGGCCAGGTTCAAATGTGGGGGTTTAACACCAACTAAAGTCTTACAGATTGTTTTATACCATGCTGCACCCCCATTCCAATGGTCCTACTCTTGCCCCATATGCTGACACACCCTGTACTATCCTGCCCCCTCAGCCCTTCCGCCAGTCTGATCCCTCGAGCCCTACTCCTGCCTCCTCCACCCAACCCAGTCCAGACCCCCACACACAGCCAATCACACCTCCCAGTTCCACAGCTCTATCCCATCTCCAACGCTCCCTTCCCTGTCCCACATCTACACAAGACAATTACTGTGCATTAGCCTAATAACACTGCACAGTAGCATGTCATGGCAAAAAATGTGCTAATAGCCTATTGCATAATGTTATTAAGCTAATGCACAGTAAGCATCACTAAATAATCATTCACTGTAACTCTAGGTATTGCACATTTAGGTAGTACTTTATTAAGGAAGTATTAAACTAAATGCACATTACTACACTAAATGAACGTTACTAAACTAAGGGACATTGATGAATGTGTAGATGTGCCTAGTGTCTCAGACTGCCTGGGACTGTACAGCCCTGCCTACCATCCAGGTAACCAGTTGACAGGACACAGTCACAGCATGTGTCTGGGGGGAGGGGGGTAAAAAGGCTCCCATGGGCCACAAAGCCCTAACTGAGAGCTCTCTACAAGTCCCCAAACTATGGTGGTACTACTCTGCTCAGTCTGTCCATCAACACTTGTATTCAGTCATATCCTGGTGGCACATCTGCAGTCCAGGTCAGGTCATAGTTTGTTATGGAGAACTCCATTTTTTTACAGACCTTACGGACAAATGTTTTTAGCCACACTTTTATGCACTCTACATACATTTATGAATGGTTGGCAACTCTGTTACCAACCATATTTGTAGTTCTGTACTGTGTCCACATAGAAACCATTGGGTTTCTAAAGGTTGTGCTAATGGTTCTCCTTTGTACCCAAGCCTCAAAAGATGTGAGTCTGTCCAGCTGTAATTTCTGTAGCTCATACAGTAGTGATTAATGCTATACTACAGGGCAACGGCACCTGCTCCAGTTTGCCAACAAAGGTGGTATCCATTATAGATACTTTTATATAAACAGGGTTTTGTTCATATGAACACTTTGAGCCCATCTTGTTTTTCTCTGCAATACCCATATTCACATATTAAAAAGGAGCATGTTCCTTAGGTGGTCATTGTCCACTGTTTGTCATTTGTTATTCCTTATTCCCTTTTTTTTTAAAGAAGTTTCAGTCATCTGATCAAAGGGCAGTAACAACACTTTAGGGGATAGGTGACCAAGCTGTGTCCATTTCACGCAACCTAAATTTAAGCCGCAGGTGGTATTAGTGGATATGGAGAGTGAGGAGGGAGGGGTGGAAATGAGTCATCTGCCCAGGAACACTTACGTTAAAATTGGTTTTTATTTGCTGAGCTCTTGTATGCGCTTACTCACAGCCATCGGGATTGGCTTGTGAGTGACTTAAAAAAGTGGCTGAGGCTTGGATTTGCAAAGGATCTGGAGAGAGAGGAGTGATCTATTCTCAGTAGGGTTTGGTGCCTACTGCCCTTGGGCTTCTTCCTGAACTCACCGAGTAATTTATTCACAACAGATAATTAGACCTGCTGTAATATAGGCACCTCTATTGTAAGAGCAGTAATTTACATGGCAGTAAGTTACAGCCATGTAAATTAATGATCCCTCCTTTTAATGATCTTTATGCAATTATTAATTAACAAAAATAATTTCTAATCAAGACAATCCCAACAGCCCCTCCCCTCTGCTAATGACAGGATTGCCACTTGCCTGTTGCAGCACTATCCAGAGCGAGGGGAAAGAAACCACTCCTCCAACAGCAGACGGCAAGCTCTGTGGGTCCGTTACCAAAGGGATAAGTCAACAGTTTAGGGGAAGGTGCCACGTGTAGAGGATGAACATACTCGAGAATGAAAACAGAGGTGGGTCCCCACTGATGACCATGGTGAGACCATTCCCATTATGTCTGTGAACACAAGATGCAGAGAAACAGCAAACTGTACTGATTTTGTAACAACAGTCACTGCAGTGTCTAGGTCCAGTAACCAACTATATTGTACTGGGACTCTGGAATCCAGCATTTGCTTTGCGACAACTTCCAGTGCAAAGATGGATAAGTTATTTAGTTTATCCTGTGCCTCTGGGTAAAAGCAGGGGTAACACCTTCTCTACCTTGGAGAGGTGGCATGAGGATGAACATTCATTAATATGATCTCTAGTGCAACTGGGATATGGGTTGGAAAAACTTAGCTAGAAATGCAGAAGCTGCTTTGTACAAGAGAAGGCTGGGCAGATATTTGGCTGGGGTGATATGACCCCGGCACTCATTCCTGGCCAGGGCAGGGGGGTCGGACCTGATGATCTGTCTTCCGACCCTAAGCAGTATGATACTATGATTGTATCAGAGATTCGAGCTTTGCCCATTGCATAAAACCCAAGTTTAAGCCACAGATGGTATTTGTAGATATGCATGTGTTTGTGTGCATATCCTATCTTGTTTCACCTACCAATTTGATTTCATTGACGGGAGGCATTATTGTCTTCTATGAAAAGTTCATAAACATGATGGATGCTTTGCCAGGGTAAATTAGATCTAATGCTCACACAATCCTCTGTGGAATACATGTTCCTGTTGAGAAACATTTGCTGCCTGATATTACTGCAAGAGACTATCTTCTGCCAGTGGCATTATTAAACAGAGCGGGGAGAGTTCTGCATCCAGAATCAACCTTAATATTTATAAGTTCATATGAACAGATGTCTCCTTGCTTCCTGGGTGATGTGTTGTCAGATTACAAAATCTACAGTGGCGTTTTTAAACGTGTTATTTGTTACACAATAGCTCTGCGAGTCCCCAGGTAAGTTCAGCATCCCTGTGGCAGTAGGCAGTGCAGATGATAAGAGATAGCCTTTGGTCCATGTGCAGCTGGAACAGCCCCGTTACAGATGAGTGCTGAGAGAGAATAAATGACTTGTCTCAAGTCGAAGAGTAAATCTGGTGTAGAGCAAGGAACAGAGCCCAGATCATTTAGCAGGTGTGGGACTGGACGAATCCTCCTGGGTTCTCAAGTCCAAGCCCTCTGCTCTCCCCAGCAAGAGCATCACATAATTGTTTGAATAAATTCACTCCCCTCTTGAGTTAAATACAAGTGGCTTAACTACCAGACCATTATTCTTGCTATGCATAACATGCCCAGTACCTACCCCTGACACCACTGACAAACACCAACCCTTAGTAGATTGACTGCAGGGGTGCTCAAGCCCTGGCCACAGGCCAGATCTTGTCCATGGAGCCATGTCATCTGTTGCACGGGTACAAAAGTTTGGCAGCGGGGGAATGATGGCGGTGTTAATTTGCTCTCCTCTGCTGCCCAGACCTGTGGGGAGTCCCGAGTGCCGGATAACATGATCCCATGTGCGAGATTACAGGGTGGATCTGGCCAGGACAGGGCCTTATCTGAGCTTGCTGGGTCTGGCTGGTGCCGTGCCTGGTCTGGGCACATGGGGCTGGATCTGGCCAATGTTGAACCCAGTCTGGGCTTGAAATCCGGTTCATGGAATGACCTCATGCTGCAAATCCAACCCACAGGGCCAAAAGGTTGGGCACCACCGATCCAGTACTCAGTATTTACGGTTTTGATTACATCCTCATTTTCAAGCCATCAGTTCTGCTTCTTTCCAGAAAGAAAAGAGGAGCTGGCTCTTAGCAAAGAAGAACGATGCTTAGTAATACAGAGCAGTGAACTGACCTGAGCGAGGAGCCTGGTTTCTAAAAAAAACCCCACGCTAATTTATCTCAGCTTCCATATAAACACGAGGAAAGGCTCAGCGGGTTCAGCACGTGTAAGGGCGCAGAGCTGAGATTTTCAAAGGAGCCCAGCACCAAACGTAAGGCCCAGTGGGCTATGCTTTGAAATCTAGCCTCTTATTTAGGTGCCTGTATGTGAGGACAGCTCTGCTGAAAGTCTGGCCCACTCCGCTTGTAGAGAGGGTGTTAGTGTGTTAATCTGCAGTCAGGCAGAAAGCAGGGTAGACTGAGCAAAGGGGTCATAGCCAAGGAGCCCAGCTCATGCACCGGTATTAGGCAGGGGCTGATCAGGGCTTTTCAGGAGGGCAGCTATGGACTTAGGTATCTAATTAGCCTATTTAAACCTGTGCTCCTCCAGGCTGCTTACAGGGTTTAGCTCAGTGTCACACCAGGAGTCTGTGAATTGGACCCCAAAGTCCCGACCTTGATCCAGTGCCTGAGCCTCAACACCTCAGTCTTTCTGAAGTGTCCTCCCAGCTTTCCATCACATTTTCCCGCTTGAGACATCCAATGCCAATTATTCGCTGATGCTAAGGCCCTTGCTTTGGGATTCTGGCATTTCTCTAAAAAAGAGCGTCTATTTTTTTATGCCCAAGCTGGTTTCTCGCTGCAGCCCACTCTTCCATTAACCGTGAGAGCTCAGTAGCACATCAGCTGGCACCATATAAATAACATGGAAAGTAAGTTATTCCTGCTTCGACTTTCCCAAAGATCTTTTCAACTAAATATTTGGTATGCATTAACATTTTCAAATGCCCTAAGAATACCAATGAGCTCACAGATGCCAGAAAAGTATCAAGCAGTTATGACTACTTTATATGCCTTGTTATTCATGAGGAGAAGTAGGAGAGGGCTTATAAAACCCAGCATCATTTTCTGTCCTCCTGAGACGATAATATTTAATACATAATGGTCCCTAGCTTTCAAGGTGCTGAGCTTCGTTTTAAAAGGTCTGAATGACTTCAGCTCCTACCAAAGTCAAAGGTATTTAAAGATGCTGGGACCCTTTGCTGGATCAGATCCTGCGTTTCCAAGGCAACTGTTCTTATGTGCAATTTAACGAGAATGCAAGGATCTCCAGAAGCAACAGCGCCCTTTGAAATGAACACGAGAACTGAGAGTTTACCAAAATGACCGGTCTTTTTCGAGGCGAGGACGAGCGACTTGGGTGAATCCGCAATACACGATTTGACATTTTAATGGGTTAACGTGATATTGTGAAAAACAACCTAAATATAAAATGATCTGATTCCCAGGGAGACAAAAAAAAATATTGCAAAGAAGAGCCATAGAAAACTGACACGAAGGTTTATTTAGCTGGTCTGGATAGAAAGGGAAAGACCATGTTACGGCCTTTGTTACAGCCTCTTAACAGCAGTTGCTCTCAAAATGAATAGGTAAAATGTCTCTCTGATAACCTGACATAGAAAAGCTGGCTGGATACACTCTATAAAGCAGGGCCTTTGTATCAGAACAACAAGTGACTGAGTTATGGAGTATATTACAACACAGGCAACAGGTGCCTTTTGTTCAAACCTTGAACGAGGTAATGTGTTGCGAGGAAGGTTGAATTACGCCACGTACTTGAAATGTCTCGGACTATCTGCGTGCTTGCACTCTGGAATTGTCTAGTGTTGTCATAAAATAAATTTCTTTGAATTACAGGAGCAGCTAGAAACCCTGGCCAAGAGCGGAGTGCTTTTGTCTTAGGCATCCTGCATGAAAGCCAAGCAAAACTGGACTTTCCCACCACTGGAAAGGCTGATCCATCACCGTTCGTTTCATCCTGAATTGGAAGGAAAAGTTGGAAACTCAATTATTTATTGATGGAGGCATTTATTTGTGCAAAATGGAAAGTTGCAGAAAGCAATTAAAAATGTCATTTTTAAAAGGTCAAGTCATTTCAACATTGAATTGCATCTCTTTATCCTGCCTCACTCCAGCTGTAGCAGTTACGACCTCCTGTCACCTTTCTGCCTGTCGGCTGGTTTCCTGGACTGAACTACATCTCCGTATGGCACATAATTGACCCATAGTCCCGTGATGGACCATGTGACCCAGTGAGATGGGAGACAGAGGTGCATCATGGGAAAAGTACTTTGGAGAAAGAACGCGGCCAAAGCAAGAACAGGGCCAAGATGCAGCTCAGCTACAACTGATACGTGCTGTTTGGTGTCAAATGGACTCAACGCAAGGGGGATTTTTACACATTTTTCTTGCTATGCAGAACATGCCCGTTGCTACTTAAAAGCGCCCACGTGTCACGTGGTATCAGCGTGCCTGTATGTCCCTGCACTGAAAAAATAGCGGCAGGTGCTTTGAACTAAAGCTTTTTGAAAGTGTCTCATTTCAAAGCACCCCACTGTCATTTTTCCAGTTTGGAGACATGTGGTGACGCTGATACACATGACGCGGAAGGCTGCTGGAGTGAATCGATTTTTGTGCTCCAGCAGACTCGATTAATCGAGTTTGCTCTGACGTGCTGGATTTCCAGCGCATCAGAGTAGGCCATGCACGTGTATAGGAGACCAAAAGGCTTAAATTCATCTCAACAAACTGAAATGCTTCAGTTGTTTGAAACAACCCAAAGTGTTTTGTTTAGATTTCCCTCATGGAAGATCAGAGAACTGTCAAAATCAATGTATTGATTTTGCAGAAACCGCTTTTTCCATTAAAAATAAATCATTGAGTGAACATGCCCAACTAGCTGCACTGTATGTTCTTGTAATAAGAGACCCCCTCTTCCCAAGAAGTCATGTTTTAGGAGGCCAAAATACTATACTTGCTCCCAATTTATAGACAGGAATTGAAATGCAGAAAATTAAACAGTTTGCCCAAGGTGATACAAAAGCTTTGTAGATACTATGACGTGCTGAAGCCAGATCTCTTGAGTCCTAATCTAGTCCACTAACCATGAAACCATCCTTCCTTTTCACCGTACTTCTATGGATATCAACTGATTGCCAATAGAACCAGAAATGCAGCTCCAAGCTCATAACTTTAGGGGAGCTCAGAGCCGGGTCTGACACTCCTGCTGGGGACGATGTTTTAAGGCTGCCTTCCTTTGAGGAGGTGCCTTGGACAACATGAGTTCTCAGAGCAAATATAGTTTCATAGTTTCATAGATGTAGGGTCAGAAGGGTCCTAAGTAGATCATCAAGTACGACCCCCTGCCCTGATGGTTCAGAGTGGTTTATTGCAACAGTGTGATAGGACAATAGATTGGTCAGTGTTACTGCTGTGGCATATCATGAGCCAGGCAAGAAGCTCACCATCCCTTGGGAGATCTGGCGAGAATGCACAATCCAATCAGTTCTGTTCAGTCACCTCCGATACCTCATCTTCACCCTGACACTGGCCCTGTTTTATTACCAACACTGCTCTTGTCATGTAACCACTCACAAAGTCATGCACAGTAGAGTAAGTAAGGGTGGAAGAGTGACCTGGATCCCCCACTCATAGGCGACTGGTGCCTCCCGAATCTGGGGGTTCCTCAGCAGCCAATTGCTGGCCGGGGGGTCCACCAGTGGCTGATCACCAAGCCAGCAGCAAAACTGGAAATGCACTTCTGGTTTTGCAGCTGGCATTTCCAGGGGGTGTGGGGTCGATCTCGGGGTGGGGCGGGGGTGCATCCCCTATGCATCGCCAATGCCCCCATTTGTAGGGGAGCACAAAATAGCAGCTGCACAGCAACTGCCCTGTTGCATCTAAGTGCATGTCTCCTAGCAGGATCATCCTGGTTCTCAGTCCAGCAGCCTTAACTTGAAGACCATTTCAGAAATATAGAAAATCTAGTCACCACTAGAGTAAGCCATGACTGTACAGGCCTCCCTCCCATGCTGGTAATTTTTTCCATTAGTTAATCTTCTGAGGGCAGCTCACCTTGGTGATAGCGGAGCATCTATAAAGTGTGGCCTGCTCAGGGTCCTTCAGCCCAGGATAGAAATCTCTATCCAAATTTTCTGGGGAAAAAAATTGAGATTCCAACTTTTTATTCCAATTCAGGATGATCCAGATGTTGGAGGATCAATATTTCCTCTGGTTGGAAATTCTAGTTTGAACAAATTGCGTCAAAATTGTTGATCTCCTCCTTTGACACAGGCTGGTTGGAGTCTCCTGTGTGGTCCAGGGAATGGGACCCCACTATTCAGTGACAGCCCCAGGTCCACAAAATGCCTGTATTAGCTCAGCGGAGGAGTCAGATGATAACAGAACATGTGTTACTTAACACAATCTGGAGACGCTCGTCCCATGAAAAATCCTAACTTGGCTGTGCTCAAATCATACTTAGTATGCGACGTATTGCTTGAACCCCTGGATGCTCACATTTGAGGTGCAGTTAACACATCCTAAGTGTAACAAGGCCCTCAGCATTCCTAGGTCCTTGCCTAATAATGCCTATAATATAAAAATTCGGTCCTCAGACAGTTTGGGAACAGACACTGGAAACAAGCTTCGCATCTTCATCATTGTGCTCCGTAGCCTGCAGAGAAAATTAGGGTAGGAATCTTAATGAGAAATGTATGTCTGTTTTCCACTGGACTCCTTTCTTTCCATTAAAGTGCTCCATTATTAGTGCTGTGCTAATAAACTCTGTTTGGGTTGTCTAAAGTGTCTCCGAGTCATTTGATAGATGGCTGGATAAGAAAGTAAGTTCAGCAGAGTTCCAGTTGGCTTAGATAGCTGTGATTAATCAGGATATGGTAGCAGAGCAGTTAAGATGCCTCAGTACAGTTTTAGAGCCATGAGTTTGTCTTCCTCTGGACTTGATTCAAAGCTTGCCCCAACCCAGCTATAAATGGACACTTGATTAATTGGGCTGACCACACCACTTATGTATAGTTGGTTACAGAAATCGGTGAGCCTTAATCATGCAAGTCCAATGCACAGCCGGGCTCAGGTAGAGCTTTGACTGGTAATCATTTGATCACTCTCATATACAGCAATGCGATGGACTGGACCCGATTTACAGTCCAAGACCAGCGGTTTAGAGGTTGCATCGTCCTCATGGCTGGGGAAGCTTCAGAGGTTAAATCCAGTCACCAGGTTGACAAGGTCAATCAGCCCTGTCAAGCGAGCGCAGAGAGCTGCAACAAAGGCAAGAGAGCGGACTTTCTCATTTTGCGCGATTGTGCTATTGACCTCAGGAGAGATGCTTAGCCCTGGCCTGGTAGCATTTTATAGTTATACAGGGACAGGGGCCCTGCCTGCCTGGAGATCAGTGCACGAAGGTCAGGTTTTAGGTGTCATTTGTTCTGTGAGGAAGGGCCCTTGCTCAGAGGTTGCAAATAGAAAGTTTTGCTTTAATACAATGTGGGGGTGGGGATGACGGAAAGTCAGCGAACCATTATTTCTCCTCACACAACAGCAAAGGTCAAACTTTTACCTTCCGTGAAATGTTGTGGCCCTGTCAGCACTTTCTGTGCTCGTACACCTTTATGGGTGACTCTAAAAGAGAGACTCCAATCATAAAGTCCTCCCTGGATTTAATCTTGTCGACTCTGTTTTCTTGAATGTTACAGCCAAGATCACTTGACTAATTCAGCTTACAAAGTACTACTGGGAAAGTATATTTATGGTAGTCCCAGCAAGGGCAACCAAATTAACTGTAGCAAGCAGCAAGCTTGAAGAAGAAATCAAAAAGGGAGGGAGATCATTGGGAGCAAAATGTAGAAGAAGCACAAATCATTTAATAAAGGTTATCCCCGGTGGGAACAACTTTCCAGGTAGATGAAGATTAGGAAAGCTAAGAGGAATGATGTCAATTGTGTTTGGACACAATGTGTAAGTTTTATAGAAAAAGCAATGGGAAGTTGTAAAACTTCCTGGGCCAGATTCTTCTTTTCACTTCACTGGGAGCGGGGCTGAACTCTGCAGTATTAGAAAGTGCTTGATAGAGAAGTAGATAATGAAGTGAATGTATCTGTGGGGTTTTAAAAACTCGTCCAAAGAGAATGGTAGTGCCAAATTCACCAAAACAGAACCAGGAGGTGAGATGGACAAGTCACACTTCCCCATCAGAATGGAGTAAATTAGAAAAACTCAATAAACAGCATACATTTAAATATGTTTTAAAAAATGGTGACTCATTGAAAGTCTATTACTCGTATTAGGACTTGGAGTCCCATGGAAAAGTGACACCTCGCTGTGTTAGGTGCTCTATAAGTATTTAGAGTAATTATCTCTGGCCCCAGAAGTTTACTATCGAGGCTGCCATCATGTAAGCATTGGTGCATGTGATTAATCTTACACGCTATGAACTAACATTCACAGAATCATAGAAAATGAGGGCTGGAAGGGACCTCAGGAGTCACATCTAGTCCAACCCCCTGCTCAAAGCAGGACCAGCCCCAACTAGATCATCCCAGCCAGGGCTTGGTCTACCCAGGTTTTGAAAGCCTCCAAGAGATCCCACCACCTCTCTGGGTAACCTGTTCCAGTGCTTTACTACCCTCCTCGGGAGAAAGTTTTTCCTAATATCTAACCTAAATTTCCCCTGCTTGCTGCAACTTGAGACCATTGCTCCTTGGTCTGTTATCTCCTTTTACCAGTATCAGAAGTTTGCTCACTTGGTGCCCATACAGGCCCCAGTGGCCTGGTTGCCTGGATGGGACTGGCTGCCAGTTGCCCGAGTACCCTAGTTGGGTGCCATTAGAGTGCTTGGATGTGGCTGCGCTATATAAGCAGTAGCCTTGCAGTGCTTTGCAAGACAGGATTGTCTCTGTCTAGCATCGGTGATCCTGCTCTGTTCCATGATACCTGGCTCCTTGCTTTTCTTGCCTGACGCCTGCCTGAAACTTTGCCCACCCTGAATGCTCTGCCTCACTCCGGCCTGACTCCTAGCCTGCCTCCTCCGTCTCGACGCTGGACTGCCAGCTTGTGACCTTTGGCTCTGACCTCCTGGTTGTGGCCACTGTAGCACTGTGTCCTCCAGCCCCCCATGTCCAGGTTGCACCCATGGCAACTGGGACTACTCATCAATGCATAAAGTGAAGTATGCACACAAGTGTTTGCAGGATGGAGGCCAACAAAAAAAAAATTACAACAAAGAAGAAAAATAAAAATAATATCCCCATTGTACAGATGAGAGCAGCCTGAGATTAAATGACTTGCCCAGGGTCACACAGATTCAGTGGCAGAGGTGGAGACAGAGCCCAGACCCTGGTTCCCACCTCAGTTCCTTCATTAGCTCAATGCTGCCTACAAGGTTCATGCAGGCTCACACGTGAACCTTAACCTAGAAAGATGTGGCCAAGCTGAAGGGCTTCCAGAGAAGACCATGAAGGGTAATCAGTGGGATGGAAGGAGTAACAGATCTTCTCACCTCTTGCTTCACTTAGAAGTCGTCTGGTGAGAGCTACATGGGGAGGGCTGCAGTGGTGGGGGCAGTGGTGGCAGCTGCAGCTGGGGCAGAGGTGGTGTCTGCAGCTGCAGTGGTGGTGGCAGCAGAGGGATATGTGGCTGCAGAGGCCACACAGATGACCCAGAAGCAGCCCAAGAGGTGATGACAAGCAGCAAGCCGCCACGGGACAAGGGGGCCTGTGTTGCTTTAGCCCTTGCTCTGCTGTAATGACCATGTCTAACATAGCCCCAAATTCTGTGGCAGGTCCTACCTCCTGCTAGCCACACTCCCATATTCCCTCCCTGGCATGCCAGGAGTCCTGTGGGCCAGGTAAAACAACTCCACAGGCTGGATCCTGCCTGCAGGCCATACATTTGACATCCCTGGTCTTAGTCTCTCTTAGATATTTAGAGCCCAGTGGGCATGTCTTACTGCGCATTAGCCTAATAACACTGAGCAGTAGCATGTCACAGCACAAACCGTGCTAATACCCTACTGTGCAGTGTTATTAGGCTAATGTGCAGTAAATGTCACTAAATAACCATATGCCACCACTACGACTTTAGGTACTGAGCATTTAGTTAGTACTTTATTAAGGAAGTACTAAACTAAATGGGCATTATCTAAGGTGCATTAATGAATGTGTAGATGCACCCACACTCACTCTCACGCCCGGACACAAAGTGAAATAGGGAACACCCCCCTGACTAAAAAGAAGCAGCTTTCAGAATCAGAGACCTGTTGGGCTTTGAACTCACTTGCCTCAGGGCATGGTGGAAAACCCCACCCTGATTTTAAAACTGGTGTCAAGAAACCCCACTAAAAACTCATTCTAGGGAGCATTTCTCCAATGCCAAGAGATGGACTGAATGACCAAAGAGCCCTTTTTTTGTCCATCTCTTTTCCCCGTTGTGTTTTTCCATCTCTTTCCTCAAGCCCCAGGGGTTGCACAGTTTCATAGTTTCTAGGGTCGGAAGGGACCTGAGCAGATCATTGAGTCCGACCCCCTGCCATGGCAGAAAAGAGTACTGGGGCCAAACGACCCCAGCAAGGTGTCCATCTAACCTCCTCTTAAACACCTCCAGGGTAGGAGCCTGCACCACTTCTCTTGGAAGCTGGATCCAGATCCTAGCCGCCCTGACAGTGAAGTCGCGCTTCCTGATATCTAGCCTAAACCTACCCTCTGCCAGCTTGTGACCGTTATTCCTGGTCACTCCTGGCGGTGCTCGGGGGAACAGTGACTCCCCCAATGCCTGCTGGTCCCCCCCGACTAGTTTATAACAGGCCACAAGATCCCCCCTCAGCCTTCTCTTTTGGACCAGTGCCGCATAGAGGGGGAGGATCACCTCCCTGGACCTGCTCGAGATGCATCTGTGGATGCATGCCAAGGTGCGGTTGGCCTTCCTGACCGTGTCCCCGCACTGCCGGCCCATGTTCATCCTGGAGTCAATGATGACCACCAGATCCCTTTCTGCCTCCGCGCTGACGAGAAGGGAGTTCCCTAACCTGCAGGTATGGTGCCGGTTGTTCCTCCCCAGGTGTATCACCTTGCACTTGTCTGTGTTGAAACCCATCCTATTCTCGTCCGCCCACCCTTGTAACCTGTCTAGGTCTGATTGTAGCCCGTTGCTTCCTTCCAGTGTGCCCACGTCCCCCCACATCTTAGTGTCATCAACAAATTTGAACAGGGTGCTTTTTACCCCCTCGTCCAAATCACTGATGAAGATGTTGAACAGTGCGGGCCCGAGGACCGCGCCCTGCGGGACCCCACTGCCCACGTCCTTCCAGGTTGAGAAGGACCCATCCACTACCACCCTCTGGGTGCGGCCCTCCAGCCAGTTGGTGACCCATTTGACTGTGTGGGTGTCAACACCACAGCCCCCCAGTTTCTTAATGAGAACAGGGTGAGAGACAGTGTCAAAAGCCTTCCGGAAGTCCAGGAAGACTATATCCACTGCTACCCCAGCATCTAATGATCTGGTGATCTGATCGTAAAAGGCCACCAGGTTGGTCTGACAGGACCTGCCACTGATGAACCCGTGTTGGTTGCCCCTAAGCATGCAGTCCCCTGCTGACCCCTCCTGGATGTGTGCCAGCATAATTTTCTCGAACAACTTGCCTAGGATTGAGGTGAGACTAACCAGCCTATGGTTTCCCGGGTCCTCCTTCCTGCCTTTTTTGAAGATGGGGACCACGTTGCCCCTCTTCCAGTCCTCCAGTACCTCACCAGAGCACCACGAGTGCTCATAAAGTTGTGCCAGGGGACTGGCAATGACCTCGGCCAGTTCCTTTAGAACTCTAGGGTGGAGATCATCTGGGCCGGCTGACTTGAATATGTCCAGCCCCTCCAGAAGCTCCCTAACTAAATCCTCGATAACCCGTAGCCCAGGTGTGCCTCCCCCAGGGCCTGAGGGGGGCCCAGCAGGGAGATGGCTGTTCTGGTCCCTACTTAGGAAGAGTGAGGCAAAGAAATCGTTAAACATGTTAGCTTTGCTGTCCGGTGTGACAACCACGTTTCCCATTGCATCCTGCAAGGGCCCCACATTACCCGGGACCTTCTTTTTACCCCCTACGTATTTAAAAAAGGACTTCTTATTGTCCTTAATCTGGGAAGCTAGTCCCAGTTCCATCTCTTCCTTGGCCTTCCTAACTACCCTCCTACATCCCCGAGCAACTACAGAATAGTCCTCCTTGGTGATGACCCCTTCTTTCCATTGGGTGTAAGCCTCCTTTTTAGCAAGGAGACATTCCCGGATGTTTTTGGTGAGCCACGGAGGCTTGTGTGCTCTCCTGCTCCCTTTGATCCTCATTGGGATTACCTTCCTTTGGGCTTGGAGGATCGTCTCCTTAAGGAGCGACCACTCTCCTTGGACACCTGGCTCCCCTCCCCTCCGGGACCTCAGCACTTCTCCAAATATCCTCCTTAGCTCGTTGAAGTCTGCCCTCCTAAAATCTAGGGCCGCTGCCTTACCGCATGCCTTTGCCACCTTGCACTGGATGGTGAGTCCCAGCAGGTGATGATCACTGTCGCCCGGGTGGTCGAGTACCCGCAGCCCCCTCACCAGGTCATCTCCCGTGGCCAGCTCTACGTCCAACAAGGCGTCTCCCCTGGTGGGGCTGTGCACCTCCTGGGTTCGATGGAGGTCCTGCACTCTGGCCAAGAACCGACGTGAGCATTCAGACCTGGCTGACTGCTCCTCCCAGCAGATGTCCGGGAAGTTTGGGTCCCCCATGACTACCACATCCTTAGCCTTCACTACCTCTGTGAGCTGACCCAAGAATTCCTGGTCAAGCTCTTCACCCTGGTTGGGAGGTCTGTAGTAGACTTCCACCATTAAGTCCCTTTCCCCTCAACTGCCTTGTACTCTAACCCAAAGCCCTTCAGAGTGCCGCTCCCCTGGCTCCTTGCTAATTAACGAGGATGTGTATTCCTCCTTAATACAGAGTGCCACGCCCCCAACTCTCTTTCCTATCCTGTCCCTCCTGTACAGCCTATAGCCCTTGACATTCACCATCCAATCATGCATTGCATCCCACCACGTTTCCGTAATCCCCGCTATGTCCGGGCTGGCGTCAGCCAGCAGGAGAGTGAGTTCCTCCTGCTTGTTGCCCATGCTACAAGTGTTTGTGTAGAGGCATTTGAGGCCTCCTGTGGGTGTGTGTACTGACCGCCTAGTCCCAGTGTTACCCTGGCCCCTCTCTCTTACCTGTTTTGTTCACTTCGCTCGTTGGTCTGGGCTGGGCTGTAGTTGTAGATGCTGTTTGGTCTGGCAGTCTGATGTTTTCTCCACCCTCATCTTCCCCTTCCCCTGACGAGCCTGGTTTAAAGCCCGCCGGAGGAGGTCCGCCAACCTAGAAGAGAACACACACTTACCTTTAGGGAAAAGGTGGAGCCCATCCCATCCCAGCATGTCTCTCGTCGTGATGTGCCGGTCGTGGCTGAGGAAGCCAAAGCCCGCCCCGAAGCACCATTGCTGTAGCCGCCAGTTGGTCTCCGCGATGCACGTTTCATGCCGTCTGCCTCATCCACTCACTGGCAGGATAGCGCGCCCATCTCCTTCAGCACGCACCCCAGAGCGTGGTAGTCTGCCATCAGGCGATCAGGGCTCCTCCTGGCCGCATCGTTAGTGCCCACATGGACTAGGACCATGGGGTAATAATCAGTGGGCTAGATTACAGTCCGGAGCATCCCTTTCATGTCCTGAATCCTTGCTCCAGGTAGGCAGTGAACCTTGCGTGCTGAGGGGTCCCGGCAACAGATGGGGCCCTCCGTACCTATCAGGTTGAAGTCACCAATGACGATCACGTGACGCTTCTTCCTCCTGGCCTTCTTGCCTCGTTCAGCTTGCACAGGACGCGATGAGCATGGAGTTGCCTCCTCCCTGGTTTCGTCCTCTCCGTCCTCCTCCTCCAGGGCTGGCTGGGCTTTGTACCTGTTCTCCAGCTGGACTGTAGGAACTGGTGCTGCCGTGTCTCAAGCAGCCCTGGCACGGGAGGTGACCGTCTGCCACTTAGCAGTGGACGGCTCATCTTGTGGTGCATCCTCCTTGGTCGTACAACCTTGCAGGGAAAGAAAATAGCTGTCAATTTCTTCCTCTGCCTCCCTGATTCCCCGCAGGTGTTAAGTTGGTCTTAACACCCTCATTATGTCTCCTTATCTGAGCGGAGGGAGAGGGTGTGCTACCGGCAGCATATGCATAAGCAGGGCTGGGGTAAAAATTTTCCCTTGTGTCCATCTGCAGAGAAGAAAGTGCTGGAAATCCCAATTATTTGCAGCAGCTTCATTCAAAACCAAACCTGGAACATGCATCACTCATCATTTGCCATCAGCCCCGGGCCTATCACAAAGCACTGAGCTGGGAGATGACTTCTCCTGCCTTCCATGATTTGCCCTTAAAACAGCTTTTCATTCTGCACATGTGTACGCTAATACTGTGGCACACAGGCATGCAGCAGACCGGGGAGGGGACAGGCAGCACTACAGCAGATAAGGCAAGGAGCAGAAAGCAGAGCAGTAGATCAGGCATGGAGGATAGGGTGGAGAGCAGAAAGAAGAGCAGCAGATCAGGTAGGGGAAGAGGATGAAAGTGCTACTTGGGTTGGGTGTAAGGCTAATCTGTGGCACACCTGCCAAAATGCTTGTCCCCCCACCACTTAATATATATGGGTGTGTCTGTACAAATATGTACTTAAAAGCGCCAGGTCCTCAAAATGGGACATAACCTCCAATAACGTCATTTTGCCTAACCCAGGTGGAGATCTGCCCCAGCGTTTGTATTCTTCCATTCTTAGAAAAATGACCAATGTTTAATTTTTCTATTATCTACATTTAGTTTAACTTTTCATAAGCCACAGGGGAAAACACAGGAGGAAGCCTGGTTTCAGGTAATTTAGTAATTTAAATGAGCACTTAAAACATATGTTTAACTTTCAGCCTAAGTCCCCACGGGTTTCCTGCACATTAAAAGTTTTCAGAAGTCATCGCTAACTCTTAAGGCTTGGATTCATCCCAGTCACAGAAGATGTGTGCAAACTGATCCATGCACACAGCTGGGACTATAGGCAGCCTTACCTTCTGCATCTGAGGCCAGCGAAAGTTGTGTAGATCAGCAAAGCCACTCTGACCCATACGTTTCATCACAGTTGTGAGCCACCGCAGCTTGGACTTGCCTAAATTAAGCTTATTCAGTATAAATTGCAGCTTTTCTTATCTGTCCATGCAGATAAGGGTGCAGCTACATCAATGGCAGGCGATTGATTACTGAACCGAGAAACAAGTTCCCTACTGGAAACCCAAGTTCTTCCAAGCCTCAGGAGGAAAGGCAAACAGGGGCAGGACAAAACCAACACTTGGTGTACACACTCATGCTTGGCCCCTGCAGAAATATCGTTTGTGGGTTTTTTATCCTTCAAATGACTGAAACATAGACGACCCAAGATGCACTGCTAAGCGAGGAGAAGGGAAATCTTTTTCAATTGGTCATGAAGTTGCTGCTGTCTTTATTTTCCACCTGGGCCTCTCCGTGAACATCTGGGCGTGACTGCTTTCTCGTGTACTTGTGGTGAGTAAAGGTGCCCTTGAGACCATGAAATGAAAGCAAAACAATCTATACAAACTCAGAGCTAAACCCACAATAGTTGCTGAGAACCAGCAATTTAGCTTATGCTGATTTATTTTTTTCTCTCTTTTCTTTTCTTTTTTTTTTTATTGACAAAGCTGTGCTTTCTTTGATCTCTGAAGGGCATGTTTATCCAACATTGTTCTTTGCAGCTTCACTCCTTCTGGTTACAAATTGCGAGAGTCATGTTCTATTTGAATGAAACAATGGGATTTAATTATTAGCAGTCTTCAAAGACGCATGTGGGGCGAACACTCTCCTCTGATTACAAGGTCAGAGCAGCAACTGGGGAGTTAAAAAGCAATGAAGTTGAACAGTACTGTTTACATTGGTCAGGATTTTTGAAAAAAATGTTTATACTTGATTTTTTAAATTTCCACCCCCCCCAGTTTTTACCTTACAATGTACATCAGCATACATATAGTAACCTTCTCTGACACACATCTACAGCCTTATTCAGGATATAATATATTTCTGAAATACATGCACGACGCCCAAATGCTAGACTCAGGAATCTCCAGGTGAAACTCCACTACTTGTGTGAGAGCAGGAGAGGAAGGTCAGTGACCATCAAGTCCCTTCTGGTCTTAATACTTGGGAGACATAAGCAGTGGGGGAATATATTATTGTGGGGGGGCTGAGCCCCACCCGACCCCTGCCCTTCTCTCCCACAGGGACATTGCAGGACCGGCACGTGCTGGTGCTGTACGTGGAGGCGGAGGAGTGGCTGTACACTGAGCGGTGCTGGACACTGCAGGACGGCGTTGCTGTTCTGCTGCTGATGTCGCTGGCCACCGTGAAAAGTTTGGGAGGGCTAAGCCTTGTTAGACCCAGCTTGCTGCTGCCTATGCTGGGAAATCAATGATATCTACACCATTATAAAGCACAAAGAGCTCCCCTGAGGTCATTGGTATAAAATGTCATTGGTAGGCACTGATTCTGCCAATGGATGTGCTTGGGCAGACTTGGATAGTCAACCTAGAATTAGTACCTTCATGGGCTTGCATGTTGTCTGCCAGTGTGGACTATTCATTTCTGGTCACTGGAAAAACTGGAAGCTAGATTGGAAAAATGTAGCTTCCAATTTAGCACTTTGGTGTTTTGCCATATAGAATAACAGATCACAAGAACCCAAGTGACCATCCAATCTGCCAACTAGTGATAGTACTAGGAAAAACTAACCAAAACATCCTTAGCCTCATCCATCTTTATTTGAATGAGCTTCCTTTTAAAATTAAATGACAATAACACCATTCAAAATGGTATGAAATGGTATACATTTATACCACAGTACCCCTGGTCTCTTTGGATGCATCTACACAAGAGGCTTAATGCACAGTAGCCTAATAACACTATGCAGTAGTGTGCTGGGCAAAAACTGTGCTAATACACTACCACACAGTAGTATTAAGATACTGTGCAGTAAGCATCACTAAAAAAACTGTGCACCAGCACTACTGCACAGTAACTATAGTTACTGTGCATTTACTTAGTACTTCATTAAGCAAGTACTAAACGAAAAGTGCAGTAATTACTGCACATTAATGAACATGTGGACGTGCCCTGTAAGTCCATTCATAGCAGCTGACCGAGTAGGCTGTCACCTATGAAAGTTCACGCATTTCTGAATGAGTCAGGTCTTTAAGGTGCCATCCTGCCTTGTCTTCTGCCTGACTTCCGACTAACACAGGAAACTCTTCCTCTCTACTGTAAAGAACATGATGCAGATTCAGAAAACATGGCTGCAATTTTGCCAGCAGCACGTAAGCCTGTGAGCATAAAAAGAAGAATTCATGGAGTAGGGTCATACGCTACCACGTGATTATGAGACAAGTAGCTAATACCAGGAAATACAGAGATCTTTACAAGTTGCAAGTGGCCTGTCCTCCTTTGTACCACCAGCACAATGACAGTTCAAAGTACAATCAGTCAATGGACCGTTTTTGCTGATATTGGTGATGTAGATGATACAGTCCCTGATTCAAGGAACCACTTCAACAATTTTATTCTAGTCTGAGAAAACATGGGAGGTGAGTGCAAATGTGATGGGCTCTACAGGAGGCCAGCATGGAAAGGGTTGATCCTTCCAACCAGAAACAACTATAGCTACTACCACGTGTGGTCAGTTTTCAGGACCTGTATGACAGGGCATAGAGCAAGGCAGTGAATAAAAGCAGGGTTTGCTGGGCATGTGGGGGGGAAGTCTTGATACAGAGCTTCATGCAACACCCTGGAAAAAAGCCGTCTTGACCAAGGCAACCTCCCTCCCCTGCCCTGGAGGTTGCTCTGGTACAAGAGTGAGTGGGCAGCCTGAGAGGATGGTACTAAGGACTTGTAGGATGGTGAACTCAGGGGGATGGGTTCAACAGGGGCATATTCATAAATCTGAGGAGCTTTAAGTTTAAAACTCCTTCAGGGACTAAATGTCTCTCAGAAGCACAAGAGGCGGGGAATGAGAGCAACAGGTGCTTGAGTGGGCTTACACCCTAAGGCTTGTGTGGACAGTCCTGGTAACCTGGAATAGAGCATCAGCTGATGAAAATTTACCATGAATTATTTTAAAGGCACCCCACGGTGGTCAGACATGGGTAGGCCACGGTATCACTGGAACACGCTCTTTGTAATAGCTCTTCTCAGTCCAAAGATCCTCAAATCCTTTTCCTGGTAGACTGAGGTAGCTACTCTTAAGTAGAGCTTGCTAGAAAAATGAGTTCTGTTCAGTCACCTCCGATACCTCATCTTCACCCTGACACTGGGCCTGTTTTATTACAACACTGCACTTGTCATGTAACCACTCACAAAGTCATGCACAGTATGGTAAGTAAGGGTGGAAGGGTGACCTGGATCCCTTGCTCATGGGCAACAATGGCCACAAACTGGCAGACAGCAGACTTAATTTGGACATGAGGAATAACTTTTTTATGATAAGGGTTGCCAGAATCTGGACTGGGCTTCTAGGGGAGGTGGTGCTTTCCCCTACCCTGGGGGTTTTCAAGAAGAGACTGGACAAGCACCTAGTTGGGGTCATCTGACCGCAGCGCTCTTTCCTGTCCAGGGCAGGGGGTCAGACTCGATGATCTACTGAGGTCCCTTCAAACATCTATGAATCTATGAACAATGCTCTTTCTTTTTGTTCAGTTGTAAAAACCAGATCCACACCAATTGCTGGTTGAAAAAAAGGGGAAAATGATCCATTTGTATTTCCCCCCTATTTTTAATGTCTGAAATGTCCATGAAAACTTTCACCTACTATCCACATTCAATCAGATCTGCTCAGAAGGTGTTAACCTGCCATTTTCTAGATACAGCTGTGTTTTCCTACACATGCAATACGTTGCCTTCCCATTAAAAACGTGTGTTTTAGCCATTCCAAATGTAACTCAATATTCCTTATTCATTAAATAGATCCAATGTCTTGAAAAAAATGCTCAAGAGAGTTCTGTATGCCACTGATTTTGAAATATGGTCATCTTTGGTAAAGCTCTTGTTGCATGTTACATTGATCTAGTGCAGTGATTTTCATCTAGGGTGCTGGGCTCCCAGGGGTGCCTTGAGATCCTTTGAAGGGTGCATGAAAGTGTGAGGAGGTGAGTCAGGGGTGAGGAGATAAGCAGATAAGCAGAGGCTCAGGCTCAGTCCCTGCACTGCTGTTCCTCTACCCCCACTACCCAGCCCCTCAGTAAAGAGATAAGCCCTGTAATAAATAAGTTAGTTTTCAAAATGGGGCACTACTCAGTTCACAACAGTTATGGTGGGGTACCTCGAATCTAATAAAGCATGTCTTCAGTCTAAAAAGGTTGAGAACTACTGGCCTAGTGCAACAGGAAGAATAATGTCTGAGTCCTGAGCTACATTCCTGTATATAGTATGGTGAAACAGGGGTATCCAGTACAGCTCCTAGAGAAGACTCTACAACTCTGGTGTTACTCCCGGTTTACATTGGTGTAAGAACAGAATAAGGTCCTTTGGAAACTGAACTCACAAAATAAGCCAGGATGCTTACCAAATATGGCAGTGACATAAATGAAGTTGGGCGGGTGTAGGCCCATAGACTAATCAGGGCCAGGTCCAATGTCTGAAAAACATGAATGGAGGCCAGATACATCCTAAGTGTCATACCAGTGACTTCAAAGGAGTTACTCCAAGATTAACTTCAGCTTGTAGGATTGCAGCCACCTGCCATAAGCCCTAAGAGTAATAAATGCTAATTGGTTTACCATGGCAGAGAGTGATAACATGAAACAGTTGGCACAGTAAACCCAAATATGGGTCATCTTACCAAAGGCATGACTCTTACATCCTTACTTAGGTTGAGTAGTGCCTCACTGTAGCTGTGTCTCTCTGACTCCTCTGAGGCTACTCAGAGGATGTGTTTCTACTGAGTTTCAAGATACCAGTTTCAGCCTATATGTCAATAGTCATCACCGCTTATGGGTAGTAGTGTCTTCTCATTTCCTTTCTGTACAAAGCTCCAGTCATTTTGATCCAAAATTAAATGATTCAGCAAGCGCTGTCCTCACTTTGATTTTACTGTATTTTGTTGAACTCCAGGTCCATAGCACGCTAGGAAATGCCATTTATTTCTGAAGGCCTTCTCTGTACTTCAAGAAGAGGGGGGAAGTGGGGAGGGGGCATCACTCTGTACATCAAGGGGGTGGGGGGCATCACTATGCTTTGGCAAAAGGAAAGGCTGAAACCCCACAAGCAAGTAAAATCCCTCCAAAGGTGTGTTTCCTTGCCGTCACAGCTGGACAAGATTCGGGGCTGCATAACCACACATTCGGCCTACTGTAAATTCTGCGTACTGCCAGTCTGTAGCATAATGTCGCTTCATTTCAATCTCAAAGATTTGGTCCCCAAATGCATCCTAGCATTCAAAATGAGAATGGCAGGCTGAATGTACTGCTTTGTGCATTTTCAGTCATTACCCCCCAGTTGCTTGTGCTGCCTTTTGTTTGGGATTTAAACAATGTGCAAACTGAGGCTCTTTTTTGTCCCTTAAATATTAACCCTTCCAGGGGAGATGAATAGTCTTAAGGGACTGGCTAGTGCTTGGTTCCTCCCTCCACCACAGACACCTTCTGCCATGTTAGGACAATTGTTTAGGACTGGATATTGTTCAAGGTACTTAGTGGGCGTTAAGTGCCTAAATACCTTTATAGTTATGGTCTCTGTTAGTTTTCTGCCTGAGAAACGGGGATAGCTCCTCCTTTCTCTTACCATTTTTCTCTTATCCATTGGTTGTAAATGCCACAGGGTAAGGCATTCCCTTGCTATGCATTCATGTACCGCCTTACACAGTAAGTTACAACTGAGACCTGTATGCTTCCAATATTAATAATCATATTGACTCACCAGTTTCCAATTAGTATTTTAACTGCAAACAAAGTAAGAATGTGATACTGCAAACCCTTCACCATGTGAGTAATTCTGACTCAACTAGAAAGTCCCATTGGTTTCAATGCAGCTACTCAAATGAGTAAAAATGGTTCAAGTTCATAGTTTAGATCAGACTCTTACTAGTGTTTCAAAGTCCTTTGCTTCTCGTTGACCAAATTTAAGGACAAACAAGACATTTTCTCATCTAACCAAACACACTGCCGCTAATTTACTCAGATCCTACCCTGAAAATACCAGGGCTAAAATCAAGTATGTTGTAGAAAAAATATATAATTTGCTTTACTTGAAAGTAGGGTTTTAGGTGTCAAGCCTGCACATCTTGCTCCCACAGGAACTAATTTCTTGTGTATCACTATAAATCAGGAGAAATGCAAGGGGTTACATTAACACAAGATTGGCGAGAAAGCCCATGGATGTCAAAAAGACTATGTAGGAGCGTCCGCAGGAGCAGATCCATAGATTAAATACACCTCATGACTCAAAGAGCTCTCATAGATATGTCAGTGCAGAATGGGTTGTATTTACTGATGGATAATGATCCATCTATAAGCTAAGTTTGGGGGAATTTGGGGAGGGAGAGAAAGGAGGAAGGAGTGTGCCGTAGTGAAGAACTTGAATTTTATTTCACTTAAATGTCAGATCAAAATTGTGGCTGTGAGGCTCTTTATTTACCAAACCAAAGCATGAATTTCATAGTTATTGAAAGCTTTCCAAGGAGGGAATTAGAGAGAAGAATTTACACACATACACACGCACCACTCAAAGCTAGAGAAAGAAGGGAGTCAAGGTGTCAGAGAAGACTGTTTCTGCAGCTTGATGAAGGGAATAAAAATGTAATTTCCCTTGAGATTAGACATGCTGCAAGATCTTGCCGAAATGGTACCAATGCCCTATAAAACTGAAGTAAAAATGCAATAGCCACAGACAATTCTCTGTGTAAAAATTTAGCCTGATATTGAAGCAGTTTATGGGGGGAAAAATAATAAGACAATCGTTGTTTCAGTCATGACTGCTGAAATTGTACACTGGATCTAATTATAGTTACTTTATTTCATCGGGCTATTTAACACGCATCCACACGAGATGATTGGTGGTTTATGTTATCCAGACAGGGACTATTTATGGCAGAAGTTAGGAAGGGCGGCAATGCAAAAGCTGAGTTAATTCTTGCTGCCCCCTTGTGCCGAGCTCTATAAAGGCACCTGAACGGTAATTTGTACTTGCTTTTCTCTGCCGGTGAAAGGTTCGCGTGGAATATGTGGCCCTGGTTGAAATTTATTTTTTTGGCTCTGTTTGTGGTGTGTGCTAATTTTGACTTTCTCCTAATGTCACCTGTTCTCCCTCCGTCTTCTTGTTGTATCCATCTTGTCTTACGCTTGAATGTTAAGTTTCCTGGGAAGGGACGATCTCTTCATTGCATATGTGTAGGGCTCTCTTGAGCTGCTACCGCCATGCAAACAAGTTCAGAGCAACACTTGCCAGCCTGGGTTGTCAGAGCAAGCTCATCATCACCACGTGGTCTTGTTTTGACTTCCTGACAGTTTCAAATAGGAAGATGACAAATAAGAAATGTCACTTGCTTGCTTCCTGTGAGATCTTGTGGAAACTTGGGCACTGCAAATATTTTCATCCCGGAGGAGATAGGTTGGAAAGACGAGAAAATGACTTGAGCCCATGAATTATGGAAACCTGAACTTCCCTCTTCTACTGCTGGGATGACCGAGGGTTTGTGTTTATTCTTTAGCCAGCTCTCATGCATAAGGAGGGATAAATTGGGATATTGGCAATCTCTAGGGTGCTCAGGGTTTCATTCCTATATCCATGTTGTTCTCTTTGGCCTCAGTTCACTGATATCAGTGAAAGAAAGATGTTGCATGGATGCATGAGCGACTGGTGCCTCCCAAGGCTGGGGAGGGGCACTGGATCATCAACCAGGGGGGCGGTCCCCCAGCAGCCCATCATCGACCGGGGAGAGGTCCCCCAGCAGCCCATCTTCCAGTGACACTTCCGGTTTCACAGCTGGCACTTCCAGGGGGGTGCACGGCCGCTCTCAGGAGGTGCAGTGCACCCCCTGTGCATCGCCAGTGCATGGATGTGTTCGTGGGGAAGCACTGGCAAACTCAAATGCTCAAAATCACGAGTCAGCTTGCAAAACTGTCTTCAGAATATTGACTTTTAAAATAAACTCTATATTTGGGAGGTTTGCTTCACCTTTTATTTTTGTTTTGCAACCATAAGAATATTTTTAAAAATGAAAGCAGACCTTCTCAGATGATCTTGTACTTCCAGGGTGAGCGAGCACATGCCTGTCGCCGCATCTCAAAGCTGTTTGAGACATCACAGAAGGCATGCTAGGAACAAAAAAAAAAGTTTCCTGTGCTTCATATTTGCAGCTTGGACTCTAAGTTTGATACTGAGAAATCCCAGTATCAAAAAAACCCACCAAACCATGCAGGAAAAAAGCAGTTCAGGACGTGTTCCTGGAGCATACCCTGAAGCAACTGGAGCCTGGGTCCCCCAAAGAGATGGGGTTGCCACATGCCCCTGCTGCTCCAGGACACAGCCATAGTGTACTGGACCAAATAGAAGAGGGGGCTAAGGCTGGCAGCAGTGGCCCAGACCCAGGCTCTGCCCCCGCTATGTATGGACGTGGGGGTGCGGGACCGTGTGGGTGGGTAGCGGGCATTGTGTGGGAGGGGTGGGTCCTCTGCACAGGACCGGGCCAGATCTTGCTGCCACCCGGGGTTCCCACCACTGCACACTAGGGCTGCATGTCTCTGGGCCGGACTGGTCCCTGCCTTCATGGAGCCAGCCCGGTCTACTGGTGCATGGGGCGTATGCAGGTAGGAGCTGGTTTGGCCCAATGGTGCACGACTCCTGCGTGCAATGCTGGGAGCCCCGAGCTGTGGCAGAGCTGGCCCAGTCCTGTCCAGAGGTGTGTACCATCAGGCCGGGCTGGCTTTGTGTGCCACATGGAGCCCCCAGGTCCCAGCGGCAGCTGTTCCCACATCCCGGTGAGCAAAGGGAGCAGGGGCAACTCTGATTTTTCTATGATAAATATACCAAAAGCAAATGCCAGAGTGTATAGGTATTTAGAATTCATTTCATTATGATGATAGAGGCACTGGTGGGCTCCCAAATTGCTTTAAAATGGTAAATGTGTCAATAAAACATTGCCCAAGTGATCTCCTTATAAATAGTGATGTTTCATTTTAATCGCGGAAAAAAGCGGGTTTTAGATTTTGGGTAATATAATGAAAGAATTTGGGGAGGTTTCCAGAGAACTTGCCATTGTTAAACAGGGTACACCAGGATCCTTGCTGGTGAAGCAAGTGGGTGAGACCCAGGCCAGCACTGGGAACCCAGCTGGAGGGCAGACAAGGTGGCTGACCTCCTGGCCATTTGGGGACAGGAGGACACTCTTCGACAGTTCAAAGCAGGCCACCACAGTTAGCACATGTTATGGACAATTGCTGTCCAGATGGCAGAGTGGGGGCACCACAAGACATGACAGCAGTGCTGCCAACTGTGCAACCACAGCCCACTGGCGGCTGGCCCAGAAAGGCAGGAGGCTCTGCTGCTGTGCCCATACCACAGCCCAGGCAGCCATGTGGTCCCTATCCAGGTCTGGGAGGCGCACAGCCATGGGGCTGCAGGTCCAAGGGGGTGGATGCTGTCACAGCTGGCAGAAAGTCACAGCCAGGCAGCAGCCCCCACTGCCAGACTGCTGCAGTGGTAGAGGGTGCAGGGGACACTCTAGGTTAGGGCTGCTTCAGCAGTCCAGCTGGCACAAAAGGCTAGTGTGACACCACACCAGACACCAACTGGCTGGGCCTCAGAAGCTCCTGAGAGCAAGTAACCTTGAGGCACGCACCAGGGCAGCTTCTTACACTGCTGGGGCCAGCACAGGGCCTGGCCCCAGCCTCTAGCTCTCCCTGGCTAAACATCCAGGAGGAGCTGGGCAGGGTCAGTTTGCCCCAACTGGCAGTTTGCCCCACACCAAAGTGCATGTTCAGGCATGTGTACTGAGGCACTAATCTCTGGCACAAATTTGTACCACTGCTATTTGAGCTGCTGCAAGCACGTGTCTCTCCATGTGTGGATGCGCCCCAGGGGCAAATCCAGATGAGCATGGATGTTTGGTTCCCTGGGGACAAGTAGCAGAAGCTCACCTTGCAGGTATTTTCCCTGGAGAATGCCCATGCCACGCGTGCTCTGGCGCGCGGCAAGTTACCCCGCATGGGGTAGGGTCCCAGCAGCCTTTTCTGGGGTCCTGAGTGCCTGCTAGGGCTGCAGCAGTGGCATTTCTGCCACATATTGCCTGGCTGGCAGCCACAGCATGGCTCCGGGTGGCCCAGCTCTGCTTTTGAGTGGCGTGCACTGCTCTGCTTTTTTTTTTTCAGGGATTTTTTTTGACCCTTGGATATCCCCACCAGTTTTTTTGACTCCTGGTCTAGGGGTGGAGGCTTTAATTTTAACCAGCAAGCATCATGGCATTCCCAATGTAATAGCAAGAGTTGGAAATGTAGCCTGTGAACACTCTTTAAAAAGAGCTTGTGAGAACAATGCAGATTTGGACACATCCTGGAAGCAAATCAGGACAATGTCACGTGGTCCTGAAGACCATCTCCTCCCAGATGCTTTGCAGTCAGAGCTGTGGAGTTTGATGTAGCTCTCTTCCGGGATCAGGATGAAATGTTCTCAGCTTTTGTCCGAACACAGTGTTTGTTGGTCTTCCAGAAAAGAGACTAGTTGATAAAGACAAGTTTCAAATGACATGGCATTTCCTTTTCAAGCCACTTGCACGTTGGCCTTTCATGCGCCAGGGGAGGACAGAATCATGCTCTGACACTTCTTTGGCTGTGTGCTTCTCCTCAAAAGGATGTTGGTATCAAGAGGCAAAGGCGGGGATTCTCAGCCAAGTCGGTTTGGGACCCAAAGCCAGAGGATCTGCATTACTGCTAACCCAAATCCAATAGCATTTTGAAGGACTGAGCATGGAGAGCCTGAGTAGATTTCCTTTTGGCCTCAAGACAAGTCCACTACTTCCTTTGATCCATACATGGGACTCCATAAGTGCAGAGTACATGAGCAGACCTGTCTTCTAAGTTTCTCCCGTTCCTTAAAAGTTGAAGACCACAGCAGTGCAAGCTCTTGCAGCACAAGGGGCAGGTTCTGAGCTCACACGAGCCACATGAAACTGAGCTCCCAACATGTCCTAAAGTCTGCATTCGTGTCACAGCTCGCATGCTCACGGGAGTTTTGGCGGAAGCTGGTGATCGGGGAAGCTAGTCCTGATTTTAAACTGCTTTAATGGCCCAGGTGTTATATGACAACACAGAATAGTGCCTGTATGTCCAAGTTGTGTGTGGACGGTATTAGGCAGGAAATAGTAAGTGTGATGATCGTGGTCTGCATTCCCTGGGATGCAGAACAACAAGGGGGCAGAGTTAAGGGTATGGATGCTACCTTAACTTTGGTATTTTCTGATGTGCCTTTAGTTACGCAAGCTTACATTCTCAATGTGATGTTTTCCTGCCACGCACCAGAGATGCAATTTTGGATTTAGAAACCTGAATGCTTTAACCAGGGGCTGGCAACTATTTTGGAACGGCAGGCTGAAATAACTCAGCTCAGGCTGTGGTGGGCCCGTGTTTCCAACCCAGCCACCTTCCTTTCTAGTTCTCCTGGTAGAAAATTGCCACTGGCATATATGTGACCCAGTCACCACCAACCACTGAAGAATCCCCCTGCCCCCAAAGCCCCATTGATATCTGTGCTTTGCAAACCAGGTGGAATTGCTTGTTAGGCTGGATCTGGCCCACAGGCTCCAGATTGCCAACCCTTGGTTTAAACTGTGGCTCAGACCTGCACTCTGGTTACACCTGCAATTTTATGCCAATACACAGAAAACCCCCGTGAAGGCTGGGGACAATATTAGACCCTTTCAGTGTGGAGTTACAATCCATAACTTATTTAGTTGTAGACTGCGTCCTACCGGCATCACATCTTGTCTCTGAAATACATGCAACAGCAGCATTTGCTGCTTCCAAGGTTTTCAAGGCACAAGATGTACTACACACAAATGGGACTGCTTGAATACCTCCTTTGTTGGAAGTATAGACTGAACATGATTATGTGGCAGATGCGCAGATGATGGAAATCAGCATTGCTCTGTGGAAAGCAGTGCTGCTTTGCCAGTTTATATCAGCTGAGGATGCAGAGTTTTAACAGGACTCAGGTAGTTTCCTGTCTGGAGTGTAATCAGGGCATGTTGGGAGCTATGTCAATTTGTAACTGGGTATGTCTACACGTGCAATTTAATGCGCATTAGCCTATCTTAATGTGCATAAAGCATCACAAAAAGAGGGCTCTTTCACTAATGTGCATTAAAATGGGCCTTTTTCTGGTACCTCACAATGGAGGGACTAAATTGAATGTGCATTACCAAAAGCGTATTAATGGATGTGTAAATGCACTGCTGGATACTAATTTTAAGTTACAGCACAGACACCATGGTAGGAAGCATGATGCCCCAAACTTGGTGTCAAGGTGTAAGCAGAATACCTAGTGTCATCACTGAATAGCTGTACAACCATGGGCACATTGCTTTGCCTTGTTCCCCTCCATTTCTTCTGTGTTGTTTTAGATTATAGGCTCAGTGAGGGATGGGCCATCTCGTGTGTGAAGGAGCAGCGCTTAGGCCAAGGCTTGGGCGCCGCCACGATAGAAACAAACACGTGCCGATCAGAGCAAGAACCAAAGACAACCATTTGGTGTTGTGGGATATTAGGAACTGAACTGCATCCCACTGCAAGAGAAACTCAAATGACAACCAACCAAGCTGCAAGGTGGCCAGATGGATTTTCTGCTCATTTGTACAAAACTTCTGCCAGCGAGATTTTGTTGGAAGTTCCTCTGCTTTCTCAGCTATTTACATAACACATTAGTTCCCAGACCCACTGCCTGTCTCATGAACTCATTTCCCCTGGGCTTTCTCAACAAGGTACCTAGGTTTTATCTTTTTTTTTTTTTTTCCCTTGTGATCGGTCTCTTTGGAGTCTGGCATCTTTACATAACTTGCAAATCTCTTCCCAGCAGAACCTGCTTCTCTGGAACTCAGAGGAAAGACATCGGGTGGGCAGGGCTGAAATTCCCACTTTGTTTTAATGCACTGCGGTGTTCAGTTTGCAATTTTGCTTCGAGGGAAACTGTTCTGCAGTTGATCCAAGAAGTTGCACAAGGGATGAATTAAGCCCATTACATTCTTTTTTTAAATGTACGGCAAAATATTTACGGTACCTCCTACGAGAGCAATGCCTGCAAATTAACTCCAGATATCCAAGGACTGTATTTAATGTACCAGCAAATGTCTTGAAAATGAGATTTCTCGTTAAGATATTAAAATTAGTGTGTGTGGGGGGGGGGAGGGGAGCGCAAACCTAAACTTCTAATTCAGGACCCGTCACATTTTGGGGGCAATCCTCTGCAGCGAAGCCTGGAAATTATTTATTACATTATATGAACATAGCAGCATGAACCACTCTTTGGGGAAAAGAGCTAGGGGTTTACAGTCCTAGATTCTCTTTGTTGTTTTGCCCCTGGTCTCTGGCAAACCACTTAATCCTCATTTTCCTTCCCGCTTTTTGCCTGCTTTCAGTTAAATTATCATTTTCTTGGAGGAGCTTGTACTTCGTCGTATGCCTGTACAGCAGCTGGCACGACGGAGTTGCTATTTTCCTTCAAGAAAGCCATCCCACTCACCGATGCCCATATCTTCCCCTAGACTCCTACCAAAAACTACCCTCCAGCCTACTTCCAGCAGAGTTTGACCCTGGAAGAGGTGAGCCTGAGAGCCGTGATGTCCTCCTGGCGACTACTGATTTTAGGTAGGAGGAACTAAGATGCCCCAGTGATGGGCTGCAACATAAATCCTTTGGAAACTAGATTTTGACTGGGGTTCACACGTGCCCCTTCCATACAATAAAACTGCCCCCCACACAAGTTCTTTAGACATCCTTTCCTAACCTGACCAGAGCCAGGGGCAGCATGCCCACAATAGCGATGGCTGTATCCTGCATACATGGAAAGCAATCCAAGCTTCCTTGGAACAAAGGGCGCCGTGTGAATGCAAAGCTCTCACTTCTTACAGAGTGCTGCAACAATGTTTTATTGCCTATTGACTGGATCAAGTCGACATTTATCGGGCTTTAATTCTTCCTCAAACTTCAGATTAGCCACATAGGAAATCTTCCTCCTTTTTCCTCCTTCTCTCTCCTTCTTCTTTGTTAAACAAGGGACATCACAGCAGGCGAGATGACTCCTATTGTTATAAGTTGAAAGATGTAGTGTGCTCCGGAGTCTGAGAGCATGAATGAATTATTAAAGTTCTTTCCCACTGTTTGTGGTAATATATTCAGGACTCAAAAAGGTTTTTCTCTTGGCTTAAAGCAGCATACATATTAGGTAGTTATTCAAATCAGTGTGCGCTGATGACTTGCTAATACTGCTTACCCAGTGCATATCGCTATAGACAGTGGGTGATAGCAAGGGAAGAAGGGGTGATTTAGAAGGACAGGAGATGTCAGTCAGCATAACTACCCAGGCAGTTTATAAATGGCTTCTCCTTTAATATTTTGCAATTCAGTAGAAGTTTTCTTCCAAGGATTCCTTCTACAAATATTAACTCAGATGCTATCATCAAGAAGCAAGTATTACTGTACCCATTTTACAGATAGAGACAGGTGGGATGAGATGCCAGAGTAATACAGTGAATCAAAGACACACCCATGAGAAGAACCTAGGAGTCCTGCTCTGTGCAACCCATGTACTCATCCTTACAAAATATTATCTCTTGCAGCCAGGGGATAGTCTAATAAATATCCTCTTATTATCATTGTTTGATTGGATAATGAATCATAAGGTACTTATTTGATCAGGCTGCCCTGAAAGGAAGTGGGGATTTTGCCAGTGATTTCAAAGGCCTTGGGATTATACTTAATATGCACGCCCAGAAAAGACTGAAATACTCAATCCTATGATAATCCAAGATCAGATTTAGCAGAAAACATAGACAACCTGCACACACATCTTTAAGGAACCCAAATTCAGGCTTTATAAAGAAGAGACCTCGGTCTCTTTCTTTCTTTCCACCTTGCAGTAAATGGAGATAAACTGTCTCTGGGAGTCAGGTTCCCCCACTGATGACCAGGACATCGACACACACACACACACACACACACACTCATACACACACACACCCCCTTTCTGAATTCAGAAATGCATTATCCCATCAGCACTTTGTTCTAATTGTCCATTAACCAAGGCTCAGTTATATTGGGCGTATACCATACAATGGAGCACCAGCAAGGCTTAGCTGAGCATGCCAATCCCCTTCCACTTGAATTGCTCTCTACCTTGTTGGAGGAATGAATGACCTACGACATGACACTTACCAAGAACAAGCTCCCCACCATCTTGCAATTTCAGGTCTCGAGCGGCTGTTTCCCTGTCCATTGATTATTTCAAGCAGGATTTGATTTTCGGGTCAGAACACCATTGAGTGGAAATATTATTCCCACAAATAACATTCACAAAATGAAATTCACCCCAAACCTGATCCATTTGGATTTGTGTCTGGGTTTTGCCAGGAGAATTTCATACATTTCATAGACATTAGGGCTGGAAGGGACCTTGTAAGATCATCGGGTCCAGCCCACAGGCTGCCTCACAGTCCCACATTGCTCCTTTGCTTGGGCAGCATCACTCTGGATCTAGGTTCCCGTTGCAGAGTAAACCTTCCTTCCTTCCATCCATGCCAGCCTGCTGGGAACCAGTCCTCTGGCACAGAAAAGGGGCAGGGCCCTGACATCTCTGAATGACACTCTACTTTCATCTGTTCCTCACCAGTGCACTTCCAGCATAAAGTCAAATCAGGCCAGAAGGCACTGGAATATATAATCATCTATCAACTCACTAGGCCCTACTGGATCTAGCCACCACAGTAATGGAAGAGCGCTGTGGATTAATGTAAATCTGGCACTTTCTGCTGCATTTGGGTGCCATGCCGGTGATGTCAATGGCTACGTATGAGCCACAGGATTGTGGTGTCAGTCCTGCCCCATAGAAAAGCAGCATTAACTAGTTCATACATCACTACACTCAGAGCCCAGGTGACCTGGCTTCTATACCAGGCTTTGCCACGTACCTGCTATATACATTTATTCTCCTGTTTCCCTGAGCATCCTTTTCATCTCTCATCCTCTGCTTGCCTTGTCTAGACTGTCATGTTAGGGTGGGGGCAGCCAGGTTTGAGGGTCCCCCAGGGTCGGAAGCAGCCAAGATGTGAGGGAAGTATACGGAGTCTGAGTGTGGAGAAGCCAGAAGCCAGGAGATCTGTCTGGGGAACTGAGCCAGAGATCTAGAGGTCAGACAGAGCATGAGGTCAGGAGGCTAGCGGGGTCAGATCAAAGCAGAGTTGGGTCAGGGAGCTAAAGGGACAGGCCAGACTTGGGGTCCATAGACACACGGGTGAAGTATCCAGGGAATGCACCAGACAGTCAGTAGCAGCACGAGCCAAAGGGGCAAAACCAAGATACCTAGGTGAGCTCGATTGCCCAGACACTTCCCCTTCTGGGTCAGGGGTTTCTGTTGGAAGGAGTGAAGGGTCAGCTGACCTTGGCTGGCCACTCTGATGGCAGGGAGTGGGTCTGTGGTTGGACCCAGCTGCATAGGTGACCGGTGCCTCCCGAGTCTGGGGTGGGGGGCACCAGATTACTGATGGGGGGAGGGGGTCCCCACCCAGAGCCACCAACGAGAAAACTGGCAAAACCAGGAGCGCACTTCCACCGGCACTTCCATTTTCACAGCTGGCGCTTCCAGGGGGTGGACGGCCAGTCTCGGGGGAGGGGGCATGTGGACCCGCGTGCACCCCCTCTGTGTCGCCAGTGCCCAGGTGGAGGGTTCTGGCCATCTGCATCGGCCCTAGTCTCTGTTGAGGAGGTGGCAGGCCAGAACGTGTGGCTGCACTAGCTAGACTGAGACTTTAGGTTCAAGGCCATGGTCTGATATTCCCCCCAGTGGCTCCTTCTAGGGGGTGCTAGCCCAGGCTTTTCTGGCTGATCCTTGTGGAATTTTTGCACCCAACGGGGGGGCATGGGCATTTTTTGCAGGTTCCCATGTGCGTTCCTCCAGCCCCTAACTCCCCCAGCCTACTAGCTAATGTAGTTTTCCTCGCTTCCACCTTGAGAGCTAGAATCTCATGATCTAAGAACTCTTCTCGGCTGTGAACCATTACTGGTGGTAGAGGAGGTTGAAATCAGTGAGGGAGGGAGTTCCCCATGTGAAGCTTCAAACAGAGATGTGTATAAAATTGGGTGGATTTATCAAAGTTGGTGGGAGTGCAGTTCAAAGGTGACCAGATTAATTTGTCAGGTGGGAAAGCAGCCAGTGTACCCATGACCCAATTTCTGCAAGGGCGAGTGGGCGTGGAATTGTTCTGCCTACAGCCATACCTTTGGCCCTACTGAGTAAGAAGGCCCCTGCTGCTGATGTTGGTCTGCGTGTTGTTTATAAGCTTCTTTTGCCTTTTCTAGTTGGATTTTCAATTATTTTTGGACTTCCTGCAGATGTTTTACATAGTCTGTAGCCACAGGGTTATCAGAGGTGACAGATAGGCAGAATCTAGCTGGGGGATGGAATCCATAATTAGCAAAGAATGGTCTCTGTCCAGTCGAGGCATGCTTTGAGTTGTTGTAGGCAAACTCTACGAGTGCTAGTAGGGGGGCCCAGTTGTTTTTCTGGAAACTGAGGTAGCACTAGAGGTTCTGCTCCAGCATCTGATTTGTTCTTCCAGCTTGACCATTTGTTTATGGGTGCAGACAAGAACGGGGCATGGACTCTTAGCAGGCACAGGGCCTCATACCAAAATCAAGAAACAAACTGAGGCCCATGGTTGGAGGTTATCCAGGAGACCACAAAAGTGAACCACATGGTCCGACTGTAATTGGCAGTCTTTTTGGTTGAGGGCAGATGGGATAGACTGGGCCAGTTTGGTTAACTGGTCTGTCATTGTCAGGATTGCAGGGTATCCTTTAGATTTGGGCATCTCTACAATAAAGTGTGGTGAAATAGTGGGCCAGGCTTGGAGGGAAGGGGGACAGGAAGAGGCTAGAGGATCCCACAAAGTTTCTGTGTGGGTCTTTTAGTGTGGGCTCAAAGATAGCAGGGACAGATGAAGTCTCAGAGTGTTTCATGCAGTCGCCGCCATTAGAAGTATCAGGCAACCAGTCAGTAGGTCTTTTCCATTCCCAGGTGGCTTGCTAACAGCAAATCACTGCTTATGCAAAGAACTGTATGACTGTCAAGACCTGGAAGCACTCAGATCCTTCCCCAAGTGAATATGACCCCGTCCTGCACCTGGTGTGGCTGTCAAGAGATGGCCTCCTCCTCAAGAAGATGGCTTACTTCTAGGGGAGAATTTCCTCTTAGCTGGCAGCTCAAAGCAAGGTTAACAAATATAATGGTTGCGTGGTGCTGAAGACACTGACATTGTGTGGCTTCAGCATAGGGATGGATTCAGCTGGCACCTGTGTGGGGTTGGCATCATATTCCAACTTTTGGGATAGGGTGTCTGCCTTTCCATTTCTGGACCCAGGGTGATATCTTATTTGGAAGTCAAAACAGGAGAAAAGCATCCAGCACAGCTGCTAAGATTGAGATCTTCTACCCTACAGAACTACTCTCAATTCTTATGATCTGTGAGGACTTGTATCTTGTGCTGTGCTCCTTCCAGGTAATGCTGCCACTCCCTAAAGGCCACACAGGTGGCCAGGAGTTCACAATCCAGGATTTCATAATTCTGTTCCATTGGGGTAAGTTTTCAGGAAAAGAAAGCACGGGGCTGTAAGGTTTGTTCTGGGCCACTGGGAGAGCACTGCACCTATTGCGGTACTAGATGCACCCATTTCTACCACAAACGTCAGGGCAGGGTCTGGATGAATGAGCACAAGAGCAAAGGTGAAGGCCTATTTCAGGTGTTCAAGTGATTGCTGAGCCTTTGTGGACCAAAAGAACTGGACAGTCTTCCACAATAACATAGTGAGGGGGCTTACTCCTTGGGCAAAGGTGGTGATGAATTTATGGTAAAAGTAGGAATCTAGTTTTTGGACAGACAGCCTGCACTGTCCTGGGGTTCATTTTCAGGCCTTCAGGAAATAAAATGAATCCAAGGAACTCAATCGTCATTTGGTCAAACATGTATTTCTCTTATTTTGCAAACAGGCCACGTTGGCACTGTCTTTCCAGTACTCTTCAGGCATGTTTCAAATGTTGGCAGGGTCCTCTGAGAAAAATCAGTATGTTGTCAAGGTAAGCAATTACAAATTGGTTCAGTAGGTCTCATAGCATGTCTTTAATGAAGTGTTGGAAAGTAGCTGGGGAATTAGTAAGTCCGTAAGGCACGACTAGGCCTTCAAAATGCCCATACTGAGTTTTGAAAGCAGTCTTCCATTCGTCCCCAGCATGGATTCATGCCAGGTTATAGTCTCCCTGAAGATTAAGTTTGGTAAAGATTTGAGCCACTATGGGCAGATCAAGCAGCTCCACGGTGAGAGGCAGAGTGTACTCATTATGGATGGTAATCTGGTTCAGTGCCCAATAATCAACCCAAAGACAGAGACTCCCAGTCTTTTGTTTAAACAAACAGGACAGGGACTCCTGCGGGTGAAATGGATCTGCATATAAACCCCCAGGCCAGGTTGTCTTCTAGATATGGTGGATGGAGAGTTTGGGTTCTGACACTGTAAATATGTTGCACTGAATTTTCTCCCCTGGCTGTAAATTGATGGGACAATCATAATCTCAATGTGGAGGAAGAACATCCATTGTTTTCATTTTCAAAGACATATGCAAACTCCTGATATTTCCTAGGCAAACTGATTTTAGATTCTGGAGATGGTGCCTCCTCATTCGCTGCATTAGGTAGGCCTCTGGCTTGAATCGTGGTGTGGTCTGTTCCCCTGGATTTCCATTAGCATTGTTGGCAATAGACTGCGTTCAGATTGACTTCTTAGGTTTTACACCTGAGTAGGGGGTAATGGTGCACAGGCCAGGGAACATCTAGGATCAAGGGGTAGTACTGGAGTGAACAGCCCCAAGCAGATGGTCTCCCTGTATCCAAGGAGATTCATCCCTAGGGTGGTTTCCCACTTCATGGGCCCTGAAGCTGTGGTGAGCCATATGGTCTCTAGTGTTTCAGGGTTGAGCCATTGCCTTAGGAAGATATCTAAGCCCCATGTCACAAACTCATCTAGGAAATTGCTCATGACCCCAGAGTCCAGCAAAGCAGACGGCATGGAGCATGAACAGTTCTGCATTCTCCTATGCATTAAGCTGTGCCCGAAAGCTTGCAAATAAAGAGATTTTTTAGGCATAAGAGAGAAATCCTCACATGGACATAGAGGAGAAGAGAGAAACAGTGCGGGAAGGGCTGTGATCTGCTCTGAGGTATTCCATGAGCAAAAGAAGCGGGTGAATATGGCAAGTGGATGATGCACTGAGCTCTCTCATCAGGGCCAGAGGTTTAGGTGGTTTTACCTACAAACCAGGATTCCCAAAGAAGCAAGTTGGCTTGTCTGATTGTGGTTCACACATCTCAGGGAAGGTGCCTCCTGGTAGATTCACTCAGGCATGAGTGGCTGCCATGAAGCCTCCACCAGCATAGGCCACCAGGGCTTCATTGACTCCAGCTGAGCGATGCTGAGACACTCCAGCTCAGCACTGACCCAGTGCTGGTGAAGTGTTCGGACTGTGGTGTCTCCAGATGGAGCGCATTCTCGCCTAGTGAGGTCATTGTCAAGGAACTGCTTCGACAAAGGACACACAGAGCTGACGGTGTCCTAATGAAATACAGCCATATAACACACTAATAATACTTTGCATGTCTCCAGGCTGTGTGTTGCAGGATCCGTAGTAGTCGTTTCCACACGTGCTTGGAATGGTTTGATTTAAGGATCTGTTCTTAATCCATCTTAAAGGAGTGAAAGTTTGAGTGCAAGATGCTTTCACTTCCCTTGCGGCTCACATAAAGTCTGGTTAGGTCAGCTCCTTACTAATTTAAGGTACACTGGCATAAGGCATTACTAAACCCAGAGTGTCTACAGAGGGCATTGTAAAAGCTTGGCTAAACTAGTTTGGAAAGAGGTTTAAATGAATCTGGTTGATCTCACACCAGTAAGACAAATCTTTGCCCACTCTGAAGACATACACGACACAAATTTTGCCCTGGGGTAAATTACCTTGGATTTTGCTCATGAATAAATTGCACCAGTGTCTTCAGCAGAGGAAAGTGTCTTCAGTATGCCCTATTACACCTCATCATGGCTAAGTACAGACAGTTAAAAAGCCCCAGGCTGAATTGATTCAATCTTTGCAGGTTAGTCTAAGTTGCAGATTGAATTGATAAGCAAGTGAATAGACATGCACTTTTAATTCCAGAAATGCAGCCACCTGCCTGCAGCACACCTCCCTGCTCAGCTGGAGCAGCCAGCTTGGGCTAAGTCTAACCTGCACACCCTTTAAGGGGTGGGGGGGCGCAGGGGAGATGCAAAGCATCCTGGGATGCTGGGGGACTGTGAGTTAACTTGAATCTGGAGGGGATCTGGGACAGGAATTCAGTAAATCAATTGAACTTAAATCAGTTTAGTCTGATACTGTATCCATCCACGTTGATCTGAAACCCATGTCAGCCATTTTGAAAGTGGTTTATGTGCACTCAGCTTCCATTGTATTTCAGATTTGAACCAGTTTCCAATCACTTATACCAGTTTGTGTGTAATTTCTGTCCCTAGCCCATGAGGTGGTGGGAAAGCATTGTGTGCATCAATGTCCCCAGAATGAACCTGGCTTAAGTTTCAGACACATGACCCGTGAATCGTTACTCCTGACTCTCTGAGGCTAGCTTTTGCTTAACCCAGTGTATGGCTGCACTGCGTCTGTTCCACTTTCACCCCAAAGGCGAATGACTCTGGAGGGAGAACGCTGGGTGTCTGTCCACATGCAAAATGGAATAGAAAGGGCACTGCTGAAGAAATTGTGTCCAGAAGCAGATGTGGACCAATTTTTTTGGCTGAACTGTTTATCTGTTGACAATGTAGTTTGGAGTTGACCAGAACCATTTGTGAATTTGGATTGAAATCAATGAATCATTTCAGTGGAAAACAAATACAGACCTCTTTCTTCAAGTCAAATTACAGTGTTCTGACTTTTCATTCTACTTGACTTTCCATCTGTCTTTTGCCAGTATTCATCTGACCAAACACATGCTACAGATAAACTATAAATGGCTGAAGCAGACATATGGAGAACACCCAGCGGGTTGATACTTGTTCACAAACTATTGGGTGAGTACGCTTAGCAATGGATTTGTTTGTAGAAAATCAGAACCAGTTCATGGATGACGCAGGAGGGCGAGGGGACAAGGACACGACACTTCATTCCTTTAATCATTTATTTTCAATGAGCATCTTTAACAGACATAAGATTGTTTTTGTTCTCAACATCTCCAAGCAAGTTGAATAATCAGAACAGTTTCTCCATTAAATGTTTGCTTTGTGCGTGCAAAGCATTTAATCACATTGGCAGATTCAAAATACCAATAGGCTTGCCCGCCAAGAAAAACCGTCCGAATCATTCCTGAACCATTTGTCATTTTGAAAACAAAATCGACTCTGCATGACTGAGTGACAGCTCTCGCTTCTGCTGTTGCAACTGCCCCTTCGTTCCACGGCACGGAGAAACGAAGAGTGACCTTCCAGTTCAGGTAGAAGTTGACCCTGAAGCCCTTCCGAGGGTCCACAGAAAAATCATGCATGATGCAGGGGTCTCAACAAGCAAGAGCTACTGCCAGGCATGTGGTGGCAGGTAATCTGAAAAACAAGTTCATTCCTTAGCTGGGACAAAAGCTGGGGCCTCTGTGGTTGTTAGGAAAGTCCAGATCATTCTGTTTTCTTAAATAAGAGCAACACTAGGTGGCAGTGACTTCATTATTTGGAATATTCCTAAGCCTGAAAACGTACCCTATCAACTAAGCCACTGCAGCTTGACGGCTGATATGGTAATAGGGTTGGACTGTGAGGTTTCTTCCTTATTGCCATCAGCATTTAAAGAGATGCCACCAATGCAGGACCCGAGACCTGCCTTATTTATCTTCCCAATATTCTCAAGAAGGGAAATATCATCCCTCTTTCACAAATAGGGAACTATGTTACAGGGAAATCAATGCTCTTATTCAACAAAGCCCTTAAGTTTAAAAGTGGGTTTAAGTCTGATTGACTTCAATGGGACTATTCGTGTGCTTAAGGTCAAAAACATGTTTACAAGCCTTGCTAAACTGAGATCTCATCTATTTACCCAGGTCCATGCTGGGGTCACATTTCCAGAAACATCTTTCACTGCTTTAGCCCTAGCTTGTACTCGGTATATACGTATATTGTATATAATGGAAAAATATCCTCCATCTAGAGTGGATAGCATGACATGGCTTATATTTAAAAGCTTCTTCCACTTATCTCTCCATATGGATCAAAATGTGCTAAAACCCTGAATGTTTCAACTCACATGATTTTGGGGACAAAAGCCTAAAAGACCCCGGATGCAAATTATCCACGTGTTTGGCGTTGCAAAAAACCAAACTTGCATCTCGCCTTCCTTGGTCCATCAGCTGTGGGAATCTATCGAAATGCGAAGCACCGAAACCAGGCACCAACTGAACTTCACTTCATGGAAAATTTCAGGAAAAGTTTTGAAATGTTTTCTGTGAAAACCTGCTCCTCCCACGCCTCCAAATGGGAGAAAGCAGAAAACTTCTGTTCCATTTAAAAGGCATTTTCTTTGAAAAGCAAACAAACAAAAAACACCCCCCAAAACCTCTACAAAAAACAGTGATGAACAAACTGCAGGAGATTTGGAGGCTGAGTTTGGTTTCTTACTCAAAGCTTATCTGAGCCTGACTGTTGAATTCTCCTGATAACAAAATATTTTGCATCTGCCTCTTGCGAGATATGTTAATATGCACATGTAAATCTAACGTTACTTGCTGTTGAATCTCCAAATGCCAATGAATGTATACTTGTACACGGTTACGGCAATGAATGTATACTTGTATATGGTTACGGCAATAAATGTATACTTGTACATGGTTACAATATATTCCAGGCAACACGCATGGCTGAAGTCATTTATTTATGACCATTCTGGGACAAACATAATACCTCTCACCACAGGCCATGCCAACCAGGCCTTTCCATCTGACATGGAGGTTCCTTTCCTTGACCCCTCTGACCCTTGGGGATCTCCTGTGGATCCCCTGCAGGTCTCCCACTTCCCGTCTCCTCCCCTACAACTGACCCATTGTGTCAGGTGCTGTACCAATACATAACTAATTGCATTCTTTTGGTGTGCAAGATTGGAGCAAGTGGACGAGATGAGTTTCCACTGTGGTGCTCCCTCGTACGGCTCAGTGCAGCGTAGATGTGCTCTCTGTTTGCACCCCTGTTGCCTGCAGAAACGAGTACTTCTGCTTGCACAAGAGGTTAGTGTGCATGTCAAACTCTTCTTAGATAATATCACATGTAAACAAAGGGAGTTTTGTGTGCATGATCGTGAGCCACTTTTTCTAGGTGCTAGAATGCTGCAGAGGCATTAACGACTGAAACACGTCGTCTGTGCCACTTGTACAACATGTTGCACACCTCGAAATGATAGGACGCACTACAGTGAAGGATCTGTATATTCAAGCAGTTCAGCAACATTGCAGCCCCCTTGTTTTTTCAAATGATGACAACCTAACATTTTCCGTTCGTCCTTTTTAATGCTATGACCCCTCATTGTTGAGGTATGAGCTGCCTACATGCTTACAGCTCTGAAATAACCTCATTGCAGTCATTGCTAATTAGGCAAAACAGCCTGAAACCAGGAGAAACTCACCTGCTTCCTTGTTTCTTTTTGTTACCTGCCGTGTTTGGCACCAAGAGTATGGAGGCTTTCCATGATTTTAAGTGAAGCTACAATCAAATCCTATGCTTTAGCATGGAAAATGCATAAAACCTAGTGATTTCACGTGGTTTTGAATTAATGTGGGTAAAACAGAAACATTTTCAGCTGTGTTCTGTATTAAATCAGGGGATTTCTGCAAAGCCAAACTTCTGAGGATATGATTTCATAGGAACTCAAATGGAAAAGAAAGGGATTAACTAAAAGCTGCACGTTTCACACAGCCAAGTCCCTAAAGACATTTGCATGCATTTCTAAGTGGAATAAATCCTTCCTTAGGGGAATGCCAATGAAGGTGAAAGGTCCTCCTAAATTTAGTAGTCCAGACAGCCCCGGCGATTAAGCCCAGCAGTGCAGTGCCTGCAGCCAACAGCACACAAGGAAAACAGGATGGTCAGCATCACTCCCAGACACCTTTCCCTAGCTACAAGAACCAGCGGGTCAGCTTTAGGGGTAGCCTTTGACACCAGCGTGAAGCAAAGCCCAAACACAAACTGCTACAGAGCAAGATGCCTTTACCTTTCAACGTCCAAGACCTCTGGAAGCTACACTAAAAATGTCTTTACCATATTGGTCTGATTATAAGTAAATCTGCATAAAGGTCAACACCTCACGTTCAGGTTCAATATTCAGAAAAACAGCTTGTCCCTGAAATAGAAGTTGATCAGGACAGATAGGGCACATCCAAACGAGTACAGTCGTGCCATATGTGGTGCTGCAAACACGTCTGCGGTGCTGCACACGGGATACGCCACACATGCAGGCATTCTCTGTGCTGCTAATTTGCAGTGCAAGGGGGATTTTTGACCCCAGGAGATACTTGGCCCACCAGGGTGATTTTCCAGTTGCCAGCCTGGACCCTGCTGCAGGATCGCTGCTGCTGCAGCTCCTGGAGGCCCCCAGGACCCTAGGTAAGGCTGCTGGGGCCAATACCATTGCTGGCCCCAGCCTCCCCTACCCCACATGGGGCAATGGGCCGTGCATGAGCATTCCTCAGGGGTAAATAGCAGCAGCACACATACTGCTGCTGCTGTTTGTCCCTGGGAAATGCGTGTTCCTGCTCATGGGTACATGCCTTAAAGTCTTTGACTCTTCTTGTCCTGACAGAATCTTAAAAAAAACCCTCAAATAACCTCGGGGATGACCCAACTGGTTGAAGGCACTATACATGCTAAAATAAAAATGGGAAAAACTCTGATTTGTTATTGTTATAGCATGTACAAAAATACTGCAAAGACAAAAGTCAAGGTTGCCAGGGACTTAATTATAGGTTGACTCTATATAATTTCAGCATGAATTTCAGGTCCTTTTGGAGGGAATAAAATGTAAATTTATAACTGGAACAATATGGTAGTCTTTTCAGCATGGATATATTCAAGTACATTGGAGGCAGCTTGAGGTTGGACTTTGTAACAGGGTTACCATACATCCGGATTTTCCTGGACTTGACCCCTTTTTTGGACCTTGTACTCATGTCCGGGTGGGTTTTTGAAATGTGAGCAAATGTTCGGGTTTTTGTTTTGCCTCTGCTTTCCCAGGCTGGCTGCTTGGGGCTGGGAGCAGTGGGCAAGGTGATTGGCTATCAGGGGTCATGTGGTTGTGTGGGTCCTGGCAAACTGCTCCTAGGTAAGAGACACAGATTGTGTGTGTGGGGGGAGGGGGGGTGTACATGTGTGCACTGTGTGGACAGCATGGCTGGGGAGGCAGGGACTGCAGGTTGGGAGTATGGGGCACTGGCAGCGCTGGAGGTGCAGGGGCTTGGGAATCAGGGGCAGAGGCAGGACACAGACATATCACTGCCCTCCCCATCATATACCCCTCCCCACCTCCCATCCACAGGTGTCCTCTTTTTTGGTACTGGAAATGTGGTAATCCTACTTTGTAATAGCCTTGAATGCAACTGAAACTGAGACTAGAATTAATAATAATAGCAATTTTATTATGAAAGATCCTAAGCAGCTAGGCAAGGCCTTAAATACCTATATACCAATGCTCGTAGTATGGGGAATAAACAGGAGGAACTCACCCTCAGAATAGCCAGTTCAGACCCAAACATAATAGGGCTTAAAGAAACGTGGTGGGATTCATCCCATGACTGGGCAGTTAGCATTAGGGGCTATAGGCTTTACAGGTGGGATAGAGAAGGAAGGAAAGGCGGGGGTGGGCGCTCTATGTCAAGGAGAAATACACATCCTCTGCTGGCAAAATGGAGTCAGAGGGGCAAACTGAAGTGCTCTGGGTCAAGATACAAGGGAGTTGTGGGGAGAGGGATCTAACGGTGGGGGTCTACTACAGACCCCCAACCAAGGGGAGGAGCTGGACCGGGAATTTTCAGGCCAGTTTGCAGAGGCACTTAAGGCAAGGGATGTAGTTGTCATGGGTGATTTGAATTACCCGGACATCTGCTGGGAGGAAGAGTCAGCCAGGTCGGACCGTCCCAGGAGGTTCCTGGCCAAGATTCAGGACCTCCACTTAATTCAGGAGGTGCACGGTCCCACCAAAGGAAATGCCTTGTTGGACCTGGTCCTGGCCACAGGCGACAACCTGCTAAGGGGCCTCCGGGTCCTCGACCACCTGGGTGATAGCAATCATCGCTTGCTGGAATTCACCATCCAGCGCAGGGTGTCAAGGGCCTGCAGCAAGGCAGTAGCCCTAGACTTCAAGAGGGCCAGCTTCAGTGAGTTGAGGAGATTAGTGGGAGAGGTGCTGGGGTTGTCAAGAGCAAGAGAGCTCAGTGCACAAGATGAGTGGTCATTCCTTAAGGAGACGATACTGAGGGCCCAAGGGGTGACCATCCCAACCAGAAGCAAGGGGGGCAGGAGTGCCCAAAAGCCCACCTGGATCATCAAGGGCTTTCAGGAATGCCTGGTTGCCAAAAAGGCAGCATACAACCGGTGGAAGGGGGGTGCTATCTCCAAAGACGAGTATACCTCCTCTGCTCGGGCCTGTAGGGGGGCTGTCAGGAAAACTAAGGTGGACATAAAGCTAGGACTAGTGTCAAAGATCAAAGATAATAAAAAGTCCTTTTTCAAATATATAGGGAGGATGAAGAAAGCACCGGGAAACGTGGGGCCCCTGCAAGATCCTCTGGACAATCTGGTGGTTGCACCAGAGGAGAAAGCAGACCTCTTTAATCAATTCCTCACCTCTGTTTTCTTGTACAGGGAGCAGGACTTCCCTACCGTGATGCAAGATGGACTCAAGGGGAATGCCTCCAGACCTCAGGCTGGGGAGGACCGGGTTAGAGAGCTTCTGGAGGGGCTGGACGTGCTCAAGTCAGCGGGTCCAGATGCTCTCCACCCCAGGGTGTTGAGGGAGCTAGCAGAGGTTATTGCAGGGCTCTTGGCACGGCTTTATGAGCGCTCATGGTGCTTGGGCCAGATGCCAGATGACTGGAAGGCAGCCAACGTGGTCCCCATCTTTAAAAAAGGGAGGAGGGAGGACCCAGGCAACTATAGGCCCATCAGTCTTACCTCAATCCTAGGGAAACTGTTTGAGAAGTTCCTCAAGAAGCACATCTGTGATGGGCCGGCTTCAGGGATGATGCTCAAGGGCAACCAGCACAGTTTCATTAGGGGCAGTTCATGTCAGACCAACCTGATTGCCTTTTATGATCAGGTCACAAAAACATTGGATGCAGGTGTCGCCATGGATGTAGTCTTTCTGGACTTCAGCAAGGCCTTTGACATTGTCTCCCACCCCATCCTCATTAAAAAATTGGGTGACTGTGGCATTGATGCCTACACAGTCAGATGGATTGCAGATTGGCTCAAGGGTCGTACTCAGGGGGTGGTGGTGGACGGGTCATATTTGACCTGGGGAGAAGTGGGCAGTGGAGTCCCCCAGGGCTCAGTCCTTGGGCCCGCACTGTTCAATTTCTTTATCAGCGATTTGGACGATGGGGTGAAAGCAACCTGTTTAAATTTGCTGATGATACCAAAATTTGGGGTGAGGTGAGCATGCTAGTACGGAGGGAAAGACTGCAGCAAGACTTGGACAGGTTACAGGGGTGGGCTAACAAAAACAGGATGCGTTTCAATACTGACAAGTGCAGGTGCTGTACTTGGGCAGTAGGAACCAGCAGCACGCTTATAGACTGGGAAACTCCCTTCTTGAGAGCACGGAGGCAGAAAGGGATCTTGGAGTCATTATTGACTCCAAGATGAACGTGGGCCGACAATGCGAGGTCACAGTTGGCAGAGCTAACCGGATCTTGTCATGCATCCACAGATTCATCTCAAGCAGGTCCAAGAAGGTGATCCTCCCCCTCTATGCGGCACTGGTCAGGCTTCAGCTGGAGTACTGGATCCAGTTTTAGGCATCCCACTTCAGGAGGGATGTGGACAACATGGAGAAGGTCCAGAGGAGGGCCACCCACATGATCCGGGGACTGCAGGGCAGACTCTACAATGAGAGACTGCGGGACCTGAACCTGTTCGGGCTTCACAAGAGAAGGCTGGGGGGTGACCTGGTGACAGTCTATAAACTCACATGGGGGGACCAGAAGGGTTTGGGAGAGACCTTGTTTCCCCTAGTGCCCCCGGCATAACAAGGAATAACGGCCACAAGTTGTTGGAGAGGAGGTTTAGATTAGACATCTGTAAGAACTGCTTCACAGTTCGGGCGGCTAAGAGCTGGAACCAACTTCCTAGGGAGGTGGTGCTGGCTCCTCCCCTGGGGGTCTTTAAGAAGAAGCTTGATGCCTACCTGTCTGAAGTCATTTGAGCCCAGTTTTTTCTCCTGCCCTGGCAGGGGGTCAGACTTGAAGATCTACAAGATCCCTTTGACCCGACTTCTATGATTCTATAAGGAACAATAAAAAATGGTGTCCTGTTATAGTTACTGTATAAACACATAGTAGATAGTCTCTGCTCCAGTTTCTCTTCCATTGTTCAATACAAACATTCGCTGTTGCTGAGTGATCCTTGTTTTTTGTGTTATGATGCTGGTTCTTTTTCCCATATCCAACGTTTGATCATGTTTTGATGGGTTTTCTTTCAAAAAAACAAACCTCTTCTTGCAACAGAAATTTCCTATACACCTACCCAAAATGCAAACACATCCCATCACCACATCAGCCAATACGTGTTTTATGCAAATGATAAAATTATTGCCTCTTACTCTTTACACACTGTGAACTGCAAGACTCCACTATGAAGCTAACCAGGCTTATTTTAGTTCCTTTTTCAATAGGAATAAATTAAACCATATGCAAACCAATGGGCATCGATGTGGCTAACCCATTAATGCCTATGTACCATACTCAAGAGAAAAAAGATTTGTTACTTCATGATAGCAAATACTTCTCAAAAGCAACATCTGGAAATTTAAACAGATTTGGAAAACAGAAGAAACAGCATTACAAGAATTGGAGCGAGAAATTCTAGTGTGGCATTTCTAACCAAGTGTCTCCCTAATTCTTCAGGCTGTCAGAAAACAAGATTGTCAGAGGTACCAGCCTCAACCCAGCCAAGTAGGGCTTGAATTCAACCCCTAGTCAAAAAGACTTTCATCAAAGGATCAAATTAACTTAATGGACTGTAGCATAAATGATACCCTGGCAAGTGGATGTGAATAGGAATAACTAAGTGAATTCAGAATAATGGAGGGAGTTCAAAAGTGGAATAGTTGTTCCTAAATACCTCCATGTGTGGACAGATGGTCTTATTCCAGAAATAATAATTCTTTGTTTTCTGTTTAGCTTGATGAGCTTTGACAGTAGATTAAACTAGAGGAAAAAGACAATCTTTCTGTGGAATAGCTGTGTCCACAGTTAATTATTAACTACTCCTTAAAAACATACTGCCTAAACAAGTCCTAAAAGTATAGTGGCCAAGTTCTACCCTTGATTATACCCATATTACTTCACCCAATTTCAGGGAATAATTAAAAACAACTGCAGCAGGGTGTTGGCATTCAGCTCTGCTACACTTGCCCCTGTGGACAAGCCAAAGCCGGAAACACGGTGACTAGACTACATGAATACAGACGCGGACACTTGAAGACCGGCAAACAGGAATGACATAAGAGAAGCATGTTAAAAAGTTAAAACATGCTGGAGATCCAGATGGAGGGAGCGAGTCTCCAAACTGTGGAGACTAAGAATGAACCCTCACCTCTGGAAAGGGCCAGAACTGGGGGAGAAAACTTACCTGAGCCAGCATGGAAGGTGTGGGCAGAAAAGCAACGGAGACATAAGCCGGGGAAGCAATGCTGAGCAGAGATGGTCTCGCTGGTATTCCTTGGGATGCTGAAAAGCTGAACATTGGACGGGCCTGTAAGAGATGGAGAACGGGACTTTTTTTGAGTGGGAGCTATGTGTAGGAAGCAAAGCTCCGGATTAAGGAAGGGATGCAGCCAGGGAGGTGAGTATCCCAGGTAGGGAAGACTGGGACTTCTGGGCAGCATTCAGGTGAAGACTGATTGCAGATGAAGGTGAATGTAGATCCAAGCTGTTCCGAAGGGAACAGTGACTGTTAAGATGTACTGTAAGATGGCAAACTTATTCCTATGATTTTTCGTTTATTAAAACGGGGTCTGTAGATAGAAGACCCAAGGACATTGCAGACAGTCTAATCAGGGTGTCCCGGGAAGCGGGGTAATGCAGGATACTTACCTGCAGTCCTGAACGACGCTCACGGGGAACAGTGAGAGGAACCCGCACGGCTCATGAACAGCCTCTATGTACAGCTGCGGCCGGCCAGTGATGTTGGCATCAGACGCTGGCCAGCCAAGATAAAAATGACGGCAGCTGCAGCGGAGGGGGCAGATGGCCCTGAGACGGAGCTGCAGCAGACGTGTGAGGGTGTCATGTTTTCACGGAGAAACTCAAGTCCGCCGTCGGGTTAAGGCCCGCCTCAGAGTTATGGAACATCAAGGGGACTTGGTAGTGGGCCTCGCGCCCCGATTGGCCTGTGATATGTTGCTGGGAGGAGACTGGGCCCCCTGGTATGAGGTGATGGATAGGGTGTGGGACATAGAAGTGGCGCGCAGGGTGTTGAATCGTAGGGAAGGCTGGCTCAGTGACACCAAAGGAAGGGAGAAAACCGCCGAGGAGGATGAGGATCCCGTGGTTGACTGGAGGGACATCACCAGAGGGCAACAGTTCCGGCAGGCCCAAGGGGATGACCCTGAATTACAAGAGTTGTGGACCCAGGCCGTGACCGAGGCTCAGCAGATGGCACTGACCTCTGACTCAGAAAGTCGCTTCGAGGTGAGATATCACCTTCTGTATCAGATGACCCCGAGAAGGGAGGAGCAGGGTAGTAGGGTCCAACTGGTGGTGCCCAAAGGGTTTCGACAGGCAGTGTGGCAATTAGCCTACGCCACACCCATGGGAGGCCACATGGGGAGGGAACGTACTATAGACAAGATATCTCGGTGGTTCTTTTGGCCTAAGTTGGGGGAAGATATAGCCTGACGATGTGCTGAGTGCCCAGTGTGCCAAAAGGCCAGGGAAGATCGGCCTCCCTGTGCCCCGATGAGACCAATGCCTATTATCGATCTACCGTTCTCATGCATCGCCATGGATGTAGTTGGGCCCCTGCTGCGGAGTAGTAACGGCTGCCAGTACATTCTGGTGTTCATGGACTACGCAACTAGGTACCCCGATGCAGTGCCACTTAGATCAGTAACAGCACCCCGGATTGTGGAAGAACTGGTAAACTGGATAGCCCGTGTAGGGATTCACCATGAGATCCTCACAGACCAGGGGCAGAACTTCATGTCCGGGGTCCTGCAGGGGGTCTGCCACACACTGTGAATTAGACAGCTGAGGACAGCAGTCTATCATCCTCAGACCAATGGGCTGGTGGAACAGCTAAACGGGATGCTCAAAAGGGTATTAAGGTGATGCATACAAGGGGACCTCCGACATTGGGACTTGATGCTCCCACTGGTTTTGTTTGTGCTACGGGATGCCCTGTCAGAGTCCCTGGGATACTCCCCCTTTGAGCTAGTGCTGGGTCATCAACCACGGGGTTTGCTGCAGATACTCCGAGAGGAGTGGGAACAAGGCCTTATGGCTGTCCCTGACCCTTTGAAGTACCAACAAGCCTTTCAACGCCGGGTCCAGAGTGCCTGAGAATTAGCAGCTGGCCACTTCAAAGGCAAAAGGAAAGGTATAATGTACACGCAAAGGAGAGACAGTTCCAACCTGGACAGAAGGTGTTAGTCCCATTACCCTCCTCACCAAGCAAGTTGTTAACGCAATGGCAAGGACCCTTCAAGATCATCAGACAAGTCAGTCCGGTTGACTATGAGGTATACCGTCCAGGCCACGTGAAACCAAAACAAATTTACCATGTCAATTTATTATGTGAGTTGCGACAACCGGAAGGTTGGGCAGAATTCAAAGAGGGAGTGGAAGAGGGGCCCGGAGTGCAGAATTTTGGGCAGAACATAGAAGAAAGGGAGCCCTTGATGGCAGTCCAAGTGAGTGAAGAACTAACGACATCCCAGAGGAAGGAAGTAGGGTCCATCCTCGAGGAATTTAAGGGACTCTTTTCAGAAGAGCCCAGACGGGTAAGGGACACTTATCACACCATTCAGACACCCCTGGGGTGATAGTGCGAGACCTGTGGCGACCCATACCATACCATTTGACCAAAGAGGTGTGGAGGGAGGTGGAGGAAATGCAAACTCTTGGTGTAATCACAAGATCACGAAGCCCATGGCCAAGTTCCCTGGTGCCCATACGAAAACCCGACGGGTCATTATGGCTCTGTGTTGACTATCAGAAATTGAACGACATGGCTACATTTGATGCCTTCCCCATGCCACACGTGATGGAGCTGGTGGAGTGGATTGGAGCTGCCTGATATATCACTACTTTAGATCTAGCCAAGGGGTATTGGCAAATCCCCCTAAGACCCTGCGACCACCCTAAGACAGCCTTTGGGAACCCATGGGGCCTATATGAATTTGTGAAGATGCCATTCAGCTTACACGGAGAGGCAGCCATGTTCCAACGATTAATGGAATGCATCCTGGCACCCCATGTAGAATACGCAGTCGCGTATATTGATGATATTGTCATATTCACCCAGACGTGGAAGCAGCATCTATGTGCCCTGAGGGCAGTCCTGAGCGAGCTATGGGAGGCCAGCCTGACTGCAACCCCTCAAAAGTGCATGATCACATATAAATACACAAAGTACCTAGGGTTCTTAGTGGGGCAAGGAACCAACCGCCCGTTGGATGACAAGGTCCAGGTTATCCGCTCCTTTCAAGCCCTGCAAACAATGAGGCAGTTACGATCCTTCCTGGGACTGGTAAATTATTACCGCAGATTTGTCCCACGGTTCTCGGAATTATCAGCACCTCCCTCCGAGGCACTAAAAGGTCCGCATAGAAAGGGGGTTCAGTGGACTAGGGCCAGATTGCACAGTTTTCAGGCCTTGAAAAAGGCCCTATGTGATGACGTAATCATCCAGCGGAGGTGGTTCAAGCGCCTACATTGAACACCTTCAAGAGTAAATTGGATGCTTATCTTGCTGGGATCCTATGACCCCAGCTGACTTCCTGCCCTTTGGGCAGGGGGCTGGACTCAATGATCTCCCGAGGTCCCTTCCAGCCCTAATGTCTATGAAATCTATGAAATCTATGAAATCACACCCCAGATTTTAAGAAACCCTTCTTGCTGCAGACAGACGCTTCAGCAGTGGCAATTGGCACTGTGCTAACCCAACGAGACTCGGATGTGGACAGACCTGTAGTGTATGCCAGTCGAAAGTTGCTACCAGCTGAGACCAGGTATGCAACAATTGAACGGGAGTGCTTGGCAATTCGATGGGCGGTGGAGCACTTCCGTTACTACCTACTCAGGAGGGAATTCACATTGGTCACAGAACATGTACCCCTGAAATGACTCAGTACGGCCAAGGTGGATAATGTATGCATAATGCAGTGGGTCTTAGTGCTCCAACCCTTTAAGTTCCATGTGGCACACTGCTCTGAGAAAGACTATGTAACTGCGGACTTCATATCTAGAGGATCCTGAGAAGGCTGGTGAACCGAGGACTAGGCTTGTCGGGGATAGAGGTGCCCCATCAACATCCCTCATCGTTTACCAGTGGAGTGAGCGCTGGCCTGAAGGAAGAAGATTGGAGGCAGCCAAGAGAACACAGCGAGACTCAGGTGGAGTGTTGGGATGATGGGGTGTGGAGGACGGCACACTGGGAGGCAAGAGCCTGGAATGGTCCAGACGGGGGTCGTGATCGGGATGGGGTCGCTGCCAAGGCCCAGGAGGGCAAGCGTGGACGGGCGGCAGCTCAGGGGCGATGGATAGGGTGGAAAAGTCCCTCGTCGCACTAAGGGGCTAAGAGAAGTGGGATCTACAGTGGGTTGGTGGAGGAGCACTGCATTTTGGTGGCTGCAAGTGCATTACCCCAAATTGGAGAGTTTGAGTTCGGTGAAGGCACCCAGGGTATGAGGCATATGGAAGCTAGAGAGTAGGTCTCGTGAGGTAGCTCCTCATGGGACGGGGGCTAGGAGTGAGGCTCAGCCGAAGTGAGTGCGACCTGCCCACACAAGGCTTCAGTACGCAAGGAGGGAGGCCGTGGTCCACAAGGAAGGCCTCAAGATGTCACCACGGCAGCTCAGCAAGGTGGCATGAGGTCAGGGTGTAGGGGTGATGGAGCCCCGTGAGCAACCACCAGGTCGGACCCGGGCACCCGCCAACTGACCCTGCCCATTGAGGAACACCAAGACATGGCAGGTGAGAGCAGGGTCTGTGATGCGGGAAGGTAGAGCTACCTTGATGCTAAGGAAGGGCCTGAAAGAGGTGTAACATCCAGCAGGAAGACCCGAGCCACCACAAAGCGGCTAGCGAAAGCCTGGCAGTCGCACAGGGTCTGCCCTGGAAGGGGAGGCTCAAGATAAAGGGGAACATGAGGGAGAGTACTAGCTCCCCACTCTAAGGGGTTACTTTTATTTTGAGTTTATTGTAATTACAATAACAAGCTGAAGGACTGGCAATATTTTTGACGAACACCAGAGTGTAGATTAGAAGTAAGAACAAAGTTAGCACCAGCTGAGGGTTCAGGCTTAAGATCCACAGGTGGACATGGACACGGTGTAGGGACAGGTGGAGCCGTGCGTCTCGGCCCAGGTATCAGCGTCACACATATAAGGCAGCCTCCCACATATTTTCCCAACAAAGTATTACATCAAGATGTGGCAGGTCAGAGTGAGCTAGGCTGCCCAAACAGGATGATTTCCCTACTCTTTTTCCAGCAACATTTAACCAAGAGCTGGAACCAGATGTGTAGACACATGCAGTTTGTGGTGCTGCAAGCCTTTTTGCCACAAGCCCACAAACTGCACACCTAGCACATTAAAACATGCCCTGTGCTGCAAGTTTGCAGTACACAGGGAAATTTTGCTATTGGGAACTCCCCCAGGTCTGCTGGGACTGTCCCAAATTTCTTTATGCCCCTCCCCCAGGACTCACTGACTTGGGACTTCTGTCTCAAATTTGAAAAATCAGTCCCAGATCAGTGCCAAGGAGCAGTGGTACAACTAGGGCAGAGAGACAGAGACAACCACCCCAGATGCCAACAGGGAAAGGGCGGGGAGAATGGCTTTTGCCACAGCCATGTGATAATCTTGGCAGTAGTGTAAGAACATGCCCAGATGCCCTGGGTGACTGCTGCACACTGCCACTATCCTTGTCAGAGGGCTAACTAGTATGGTTGTGTGCTCAACCATCATTCCCCTTCTATGCCCTACTCCTCTGCCTATGAACTGTTTCTTTGATACACCCAGTCTGTTTGCTGTTACCTCAGCCTTCCCTGCTCTCATGCCTCCCTAGTCTATCTGTCACCTTTTACCCATGCCACTGACTGCTCTAGTGAGATATTGAACAGCAAGAGAGAGGGCAAGACAGAAAGAGCATGGAATAGGGGGACAAAGCAGTTGGAGGGGACCTGGGGGTGCCCTCTCTCAATCAGCACCCAGAGCTAGTGCCCCAGGGCTCATCTACACCTGCCTAACAGGAGGACCATTAAGGGTGCGCGTCTACATGTGCATGCCCTTTATACACTTTAAAACAGTGATTTTAGGCTATTTGCACCTAAATTTGATACCTGCATCATGATACTAACAATCCTGAAAGTAATGATGGCTAGCCAGTTTTGTAACTCAGGCAATCACACACATTTTGCAAACACTAGCCCTGATCAGCAGCAATACAACTAGGAGTTGGAAACTGGGGGTTCATCTACACATGCACATACCAAGGTGTAATTTGTACACCTTGCCACAAATAGGTAAAGCACCTTAATGCATGTGTAGACTCACTAAAGCGCATTGACACTGTGTATGTCGCCTGACTTGGGGCTGACCTTAGTCCCAAGTCAGTCTGCACACTATGTTCAGGCACCTTGGTGCATGCACGTGTAGATGAGCCCCCAGTTTCCAACTCCTAGTTGTATTGCTGCTGATCAGGGCTAGCGTTTGCAAAATGTGTGTAATTGCCTGAGTTACAAAACTGGCTAGCCATCATTACTTTCAGGATTGTTAATAGCTGTGTGTAGAGTACCTGGGATAATGTTCCAGATTTTGTTCCTTGTTAGCCACTCCACAACCGGCACACAGGCCAACTGACATCAAGACGCCTAGCTTGACTTGGCTCTGGGACCCTATTACTGCTAGCCACCAAGAAACTCCTTTGTATCCATCCTAGCAAATGGGGTGATTTATATACCTCAGTATTAATACTACTTGCAGCAGATTTGTGTTGCTAGGAAAACTTTTGTATTGTCCCATTGTGCCGTTTGGTACTGAAAAGGGCCACACCCAAAAAGCACTGAAAAGCCACAGGTTGACATGAAAGCTCGTGAGAGCCTAAATCAAGGTGAAGTTACAAATTTTGACCACAAACCCTTCCTATGTGGTATGGTAGCAAAGTCATTACATCATCTTGGTACAGAGGTAGTGAGTCCTACTCTGATTTCTGGATAGTACAGAGGCCACACCCTGTTGATGCAACTGGTTATTCAGGCTCGGGAATAAAAGGCAACCAGATGTGTTAATAGCTATATTATTCCCTCTTATGCAGTCAGCTATGGAAACTGTTGTGCCTTGACTATGCTGAACGTAGGAGCCACCAGGCTTGGGAAAACTCTTGTCCTTGAAAAGGGTTTTCTTACATAGAAATTAAGGGAGTTTACTCTAGTCTGGGATCACTATTCTGTGAAATATTTAAGAAGCTAAAACTATGCATACTGGAAACTAAATACTGTGGTCCTATCAGCCATTTGCTGAGCGAGACACTTCGCATTCACTGAAGACAAAGACCAGAAGTCTGAAATTCTTCAAGCCTACAGGATGAACATAGCATCTGTGTACTCCAGGCAGCACCAAATCACCGTCTCCCAAATCAGGTTCCAGCTGAAGCTCTATGACCCAAACTATCCAAAATAAATTGTCAAATTCCCAGGGTTCATTTTTTCCTAATCTTCTCTTGCAGTTCAGTTGTGTTGTTCTTTTATAAAATCATCACGTTAAACTTCTCCCTTGGCACATGGCCTGTTCCTATATTAACACTCAAATCTAAAACAATTATAATCTTCTGTCACACAGCAGTTATAACGACCCCCATTGGGCTGGGCCTCTTGACTTGAGTTCAATTGCTGTCTCTTAAAAAATGGATTCACCTTCCACACAAATGCAGGCTCATCTATTTTGTTAAATAGACTGGTACCCTCTCTCCAAATCGCAATCACTTGACTTCATTTTGCATTTCTCTGACATCTGTCCGCCTTGTAGTAATTGGACAAAGACAATAAGAGACAATGAGCAATCATTTCCAGGTCCTGATCTTTTTGTTCTTTTACTGAGGCACAGCTATAATCCCAGTCCAAATATTTAACATGCTAAACTGAATCAGAGCACAGAGTTTCTTGAGATGAGCAGAGGCCATAGCTGCATTTGTTCTTTTTAATGATTTTTTTCATGCTTTTTACTCAAAGAAAAAATTTCACTTGATCATCTCTAACCAGCATTGATAGCCTTTAGGGCTTCTTATTACTTTCACCATTATTGTCTATAAACATCTCATGCTTTTGAGGTCCGATGCTTCATTCAGGGCAGGGAGAAGAAAGTTGTGACTTGTCATAACAGGGTATTGGGTTAGGTATAATTTTTTACTGGTCAGAAATGGATTCTTTCAGATTTCTGGGATCTACTCAATACTGATTATTACTACTACTAGAGCAGATAGCCTACGATCTAAGACATTGCCATGGTCAGCCCTGGTACCTCCAAGCCCACCCAAATGTTTCAGGCAGGCTGCAACTCAAACTGAAAGCTATATGCTCAAATTTGCACAGCACCATGGGTAAGCTAAGTAACACAAGATAAGCTAATTAGTGCTGTCACTCAGTGGTGCTCATTAGTATGCCTGAGATGCCACAGATCATGATTGCCCCACTCCTGGTTGAGACAGGCCATGCAGAGCAGTGTGATGGGCTTGAGGGAGCTGCTGCCACGCACAGGAAGTTCACTGTGTAGACATGGCCTGAGTGTGCCATTGAAGTCACTTTGATCTCCTTATTTTACTTTCTCTCTAGGAACCCATCACTTCCTTAAAGGCAGAATAAAACCAAATGTTGGTACAGCTAATCAATATGTCTTTACCATGCATGGATCTTGTGGGCTTGCAACTTAAAGGATTTGAGTTCTATTTCTCTTGACAGCAGGAGTAGAAATTACTATATATATATATATAATATATATATATATATATATATATATATATAACTTGATTGACAGGAGCATCTACAGCCCTTAGTCATAGATCAGGACTCCATTTTTACTTATTACTTGGAGAGAGCCTGACAGAATATACAGTCCCTTCCTCCAAAAGCTTAAAATGTCAGGACAAGACAGAACTGATTAAACAAACAGGTGGTGTAGGATCATAAGGTAATTGTACAATAGAGGAAGCATCATACCTCGTATGTCATGGCCTCGAGCTGCAGCAAATTTATGTCACGGAGCAAATTTATGCAGCAAAGCATGTCATGGCCTCAACCAGTCATGACCTCAAGCTGCAGCAAATTTAGGCTGGAGATTAGGAGGCACTTGCTGACTATGAGGGTGGCCCAGTTTGGAACAGGCTACCTAGAGAAGTTGTGGGATTTCTATCCTTGGAAATTTTCAAGAACAGGTTGGATAGAAACTTGGCTGGGATGCTTTAGTCAAGGACAATCCTGTCTTGAGCACAGGGCTGGATTAGATGACCTTGTGACATCCATTTTTCTCACTCCTGCTGATCTAAACTATAGAAATATTAGCAAATGCGACAGAGGTTACATGTGGAATTGATGGGAAAAGGAATGGAACCAAGATCATAGCTTCACACTGGATATTGATTGGAAGTGATAGCACTACGTATTAATGCAGGAATTCAGTATTTTCTATGTCAACATTATCAGAGCAGGCAAGTACCTTTAGGTAATGAGTCAGGAAAGGGATCCAAATTAATTTTCAGTGCTTCATCTCTAAAAATCTTAAATATCTGACAGGTACAGACTTCATTTATATAAAACTGATAATGTTTCACCTTCTCCCCCTAACCTCAAAACTAGGCATTTAAAAGCACTATCATCTCCTTTTGGCTCTAGGTGTTCCTGTTACATATACTGTTAAACCCTACCCCAGGTTCTTGGATTCCTTTGAGTGCTGATCACCTTCTACTCTAGTACAGGAAAGATTGGGTAGCTTTTGTACTGAATGTAGTTATACATGACAAAACAGGCTGCCCAACACATCCAGAGGTCATCTAGCTGCTTCCCAAAGAAACCAGATGGGGTCTTCAGTTCTTCGCTGGAAATGCCAAGTTACTAGATTCGCAGACGTTGGGTTAAAATCTGTAATGTTTGTTATTTAGAGATCGTGCAATGTTACAAAACAAGTAATAATTGAGCAGCAATCAAGCAGGGGGCATCCTGGAGTGGCTACACTTCAGAAAGAAAAAACAAAACACAAGATCCCCTCCTCATGTCAGTAAAGAGAGAGATCTGTTAGTGGCACCACCTCGGCCTTTCCAGCTTACAGAAGCAGTCTCACATTATGCCGTCGTGATAACCACAGCTTGGTATGAAGACGATATGGAACTAGCCAGACTGTTTAAAACACTACTGAACTCTTTATATTGTTTCCACTGAGGAAAAAAATGCTTACAAAGTGACTCAGCTAGTGATTTTTTTCAAGAGTCAATAACTGCCTGACCACTAAAAGGTCAATGTTTCACTCGATAATGGCCTCTCAGTATGTGCTGCTTGGTAGATCAGGCAGTGCAAGAAGCATCCTCAGCCTTCAGAAATATTCCGAGCAGAAGCTGACTTGTCATTGCCACAACAATAAGAAAGAGAAAACAGAATAGCTATTTACCAGCTCAAATATATGTGGTCCAACTGCCAGTTGTAAAAAGGCTGCGATGAGGCTGAAGCTATTTGGTTCAGATTTAAAGAATTAACCCCAGAATGGTATGCTGAGGGGAACATTTCCCATAAAAGGGAACCTCTTCACTAAAATGGGTCAGGAGAGACCAAAAACGAGAATGCTTTGGTTTCTAGGGTTGTGTGGCAAAAGTATGTTGTTGATTCCTATAATAGATCTTACCGTCTGAGAATAAAGCACCATAGCTTATGCCCACATAAAAAAAATAAGCATGCTGTGTTTTCACATTCTTTCCTAAATAGCAATAGTAAAGCTAGATGGAAAAGGATATTTAAAAAATCATTAAAACCTCGATGAATGTTGTTAACCTTCCAAAAATTAGATATTTCAACTGGCAGATGAGGTTCTTTGGGTAAATCTGATAGCTTTTATAAGACCAACTCACATTTTATTTTGAGCTGGTCTAATACATTTGAGTTGGTCTAAAAGATGATGTCAGATTTACCCAGAGAACCTTGTTGTCCTGTGTCCTTGGACCAACATGGCTACAACCTACACCCCTGTATTTCAACTGGTGCACTGGGGGTGTCCAAAGTAGTAAAAGCTTTGAGAAATGTACTTGATATTTGAAATACTAAGTGGGTTTTAAACTAATAATATATATGGTACATTTCATAGAAGAAGAACAGTGTGGGCTAGTGGCTGGGCTTTTGTACTAAGCTTCAGGACATCTGGGTTTTAATCCCAACTTTGGCACTGATCCCCTTGTGTGATCCTAAGCAAGTCACATAAGCTCTATTTTGCCCTGTCCAGTCTAGTGAGAGTATAAACTCTCTGGCAGAAGATCTGTTACACACTGTGTCTTGCTGAGCACAAGTGGGTCCGTAAGTGGGTCTTAGGGATGGAGATAGTAGGTACTACCCAAAAGCTAGTAAGAGCTCGTGCAGGACCTTCTGTGCCACATAAGGCTTGTGCTAGTCCTGTGTTGGTGGGATGCAACAGCACAAGGAGCTCATGGCATTGTCCAGGCTGTGGATTGCTTCTGAATTTACTGATGTGAAGAAAGCCGCAGTGCTGTGCACCAATGTAGGGCCAGTCATTGTACACCAGGTTAACATGGTCCCTCGACTGAAATAATAACTCCTGAAGGAGGTCACCATGCCCCCTACAATCACCTGTTGAGTTCCAGACCATCTCTACAATGCCTTTCTCTCACTTGAGTCAAAGACAGAGTGAATGTCACCCCTACACAGTCATCAGAGATGTAACACAAGGTTGAATTTCCTTTAAAGAATGGAAATGGAGTCCTGCCATTCCCATCTGGCAGCTCAGTACTGACAAAGGGACTGAAAGAAACCTTGTCACTCGTTCCATTACTCTGGTCCGCCAGAGCTCCTTGGCATGGACCTACGGCACCTGGACTTCCAAGGTGCTCTCGCCTCCGTGTACCAGCCTGGCTCAGGACTGCTTAGCGGGGGCCAGCCTATGGCAAAAATAGACCCTTCGTTGACCCATGACTTGATGCGGCACAGCAGGAGGGCACGGGCAGCAGTCAGGGCACTATACAAATGCTTCCCCACCCTTGGTTGCTATGTAGGGAGAGGAACCCAAGATGCCGCAGCTGAGGACTATTCTCCTTTCCTACCCTTAACCCATACAGTTGGGGGCCGATTATTTTCTTTCCATTTCAAGCCATAACACGATGGGCGCAGTCACAAGCGGTACTGCAGCACACGTGATATTTTTCTTAAGGTACTTGAGTACTAGTGTTTGACATGTACCAGGGTTTCTAACCACAGAGACAACATCGTCTTCCTCTGGTTTCCCAGAGGGGAGGGGAGTTTCTCTCCTCCCCTCTGTCCCCTCCCTGCGTCTCCCAAAGCCGTGCCCATGCAAAACCTGAGTCCATAAAAGTCCATAAAACATTCCCCTCTGCCTATGCTGGGAGCTCATTTCCAACCAGGCTTTGCGATAAGAGTCCTAACTCTCGACTCCCCAGTTAGGCTGTGTGTGGACCTTTGTGTCACGGCTAGCAAACTCAGGGCCTGTATTATCTCTAAACATTGGCTCCTGCACACTGCCGTGTGTGCCTTATTCACCATACAAAGTAGCGTGTGCTAGGGAGGAGGGATGAGGCCCAACTTCAGGCTTCAGTGCAAACGAAACATCAAAAACAGTAAAAGGAGAGAGAGAGGAAAAAAAAAAGTACCGGTACAGTATATATTTTTTTCATTTGACACAGGAAATAGGCATCAAAGGGCTGTTCTGAGGCCCCCATGACAACTACAGAGTGTAAACTCTACAGCACTTCTATCAAGCAGCCTTTGTGCTTCACGATCTGATCTTTTGCCTTTCCTAGAAGGAAAAGAAAAACATTGCACTTATTTGATTTCGATGTATAAAATCACCCACAAGAAGCCCCCGTCCATCTGCTGGGGGCATGCTGGGTAGACAAGTAAACTGTGTGCTGAGGACAGTGGGTTAAGGTAGCACCATGATGGATTCAGAGGTGCATTGCATGGGTAGCAGTATTTGGCAAGCTCGTGCCTTTGCTCTGGATTTGTCCGAAGGCTTCCCCCAGCTGTAAAAATGTCCTGGTCATTCAGGCTGGGAAGTCAAAGGTCGCCAGGTGTGATGCTGGCCACATGACTCCTTTGTGTGCCTTTGGCTATAGAAACTGATGTGCCTTAGCTATACGAGAGGTCTTCAGGCTCAGGTGAGCCTTCTGTCACATGTTCCTCTGACAATCGTCTCCCTCCAGTTTTCAGATGTCTGGGAAAAATGATGTGTGTGCTCTTGAGTATTTGTGTCCAGCTGAACTGAAAATGGGGATGGCATCCATCGCACGTCCAGGTATCACGGGTCATGCTGCTCACGACATTTTCTCTTGCATTCATTCTCTTCTCTGCCCTCGCTCCAACCGACCTCTGTGCATAACTGCTCTTGCGGATGAAATACGTTGCCTCTCTGCCACCAGGCTGCATCAAGTATTGAGCATCTTCTGGAATATATCCCTTCAATTTGGTTTCTCTAGACACCTCCTTGCCCCATCCCCAAAAGGCTTGGTCTCTCTTAAAAAATAAAGATTTGAGAGAGTGCAAATATTTGTTGTGTAGCATATTTCAGAGGGCATCTACAAAAAACATTTTTCCAAGGAAGATTGCTCAAAATGCAATGAGGATTTTGAGCAAAGGCTTGATTTTAAACAGATTCTCTAGTGATTTTCTGCAATACAGATGAGATTAGAGGTGCATTCTGATTGGCCCCGCACCTTCTTGCTGAAGCCAGATCTTAAGTTCTTCTGAATATAGTTTCCAGAGTTTCCTAACAGGTTATGTTCCCCCTTCTGTTTGCCTCCGTATTAATACTCCACATCTCACTATCTAGTAATACTTCACGTCACTTCGCAGCTAGATTTTGCTGAGCATTGGTACAGGGGTATAATGCAGGGAAAGGACTCCAGGAAAATGCTCTTCCCTGACTTGAATGTCCAAGAAAACTGGCCAGTCCTTGCACTTGAAGTTGCTTGGTGGTCACTCCCTTGATGCTCCAAACAGAAAGAGGCAGGGAAAATGGTTGACTATGGTTCCCCATAGAAACCCCATGGAAACTAGCATAAATTAGCTGACATTTGGAGAAGGGTAAAGTGTACTCCACAGAGGGGTATAGCAATAGGCAGTAGGAAGGCAGCTCCACACAGCACCAAGTGAAGAGTTTAACTACTTGGTGTTGGGGGCAATCTTGGTGATTTGGGGCAGAGTTTGCATAGTTTGCATGGGATTGCATAGTTTTAAGACCAGGTTAGACCAACACTTGTGTAGAAAAGTTTGGATCCTGCCTTGAGCAGGGGGCTGGGCTAGGTGACCTCCTGAGGTCCCTTCCAGCCCTACCTTTCTACACTTCTATGATTCGAAGGCACAAATTCTCTGCAACTGGGCACCCAACTTTCTAGACCTCCTTACTGTCTCCAACCACCTTTAGTCTCTTTCTCATTAAATCCTTTGATGACAACTTAATAGTAAGGCTGACTTAATGGACAGAGCACTGTAGAGTGACTGTGAAGATCAGCCTTTTATTTCTGGTCTGTCCACTGACCTACCATGTGGTTTCTGTTATATCACTTTACCTACTTTGTGCATCACTATGGGCTCCTCTACACGTTACAGGTCAGACACAATTAATGGGTTAATGGTGCACTTTTTTTAATACCGGCAAAGTACTTATCACATAATAAAAAGCTCCAACCAGCTATGAAGTTAGACCTTGAAAATGTGTATTAACTTTGTAGCTGGTTGCTACTGAGCTTTAAATGCCATGTGTAGCAGGGCCTCCCCTGTGGCTGGGAGCCCCACCAGCTGACAGGGCTCCCAGCCACAGGGGAGGCCCTGCTCTACATGATGTAGATGGGACCTTAATACAGTATTAGTTATCAGCACGGGCGACTTGTGCCTCCTGAGTCTGGGGGGGCACCAAATCACCGACGGGGGGTGGGTCTCCCAGCAGTTGATTGCCGACCGGGGGGAGGGCACCCCCCCCAGCAGCTGATCGCCAAGCCAGCACTTCCGCTGGGAATTTTGGTTTCGTGGCTGGCACTTCCAGGGGGTGCATGGCCTATCACAGGGGATGCACGTGCACCCGCGTGCACACCCTACACGTCGCTAATGGTTATCAGCAGATTCTGACATGATTTTCAAAGGCAACTTAGTACATCCATTTACAGAGGGGATATCAAAGCAAAGGTGGGTGTAGTGATGGGCTCCAGAGCATTCAGCAGCTAAGTCAGGACTAGAACAAAAATCTCTTGATTTCTTTGACATCCTGCTTCAGCAAACCAGACTAGCCAAGTCATGTCTGTAAAACTGGGATAGTACTTCCCTGTCTCCCAGAAATATTAAAGAAGATAAATCCATTAATGACTGTGAGGAGCCCAGATACTTCGACAACAGGGCCATGATAATACACAGAAAGACTCACACATAAAACCAGTAAATAATTTTTAATCAAATATCAATTCTCAGAGAAATAGAATTGCCAAGAGACCAAGGGTATTTGTGAATTCAAGTTAATTTGGTAGTTTCAGGGGGGAAAGTAAGGGAGGAAATGTCTAAACATTTCATTTTGACATCTTTTCTATGCTATGATTCTACTTTTTGTCTCAAAACTTCACTTTTCAGGCAAAGATTGACCCACATTATAGCACAAAAGGTTAAAAGTGCAAATAATCAGAAAATGAAATGAAGTGTTTTGTTTTGAGTCTAACAAAATATTTTCACTTAGCCCCAAATTAATTTTTTCCATCTTTTTTTTTTTTTTACCCATTTCACAGGAACACTTGAAAAATTCTCTTTTTCCCACTTTCTTTTTTTCCAATTCTGCTACCAAACTAAAAAGTTCATTAGTCACCCTCCTCGACTCATGTTTGTTCTGACACAAACCATTTCCTTCCTTCACTTCTGGAAAAACGACGGTCATGATTGTAGCCTTGTTCAAAGGTAAAACATCTCACCAATCCACAACTTCACTCTCAGTACAGAGGAGGCAATTAAGACCCTTACTGTAAATGAGTGTAGGTGGCACTGCATTCTGCTTGAACGGCTCTGGAAGAGATGGTGTCTGAGTGCATCAGAACTGAGACAATGAGTTACGTTCATCCTTTTGATCATTACCCCATTCAAGATCTCCCAGTTACTCAGCAGACAGGAACGTGACCGACTATCAGGGACTTGAATTCAGCATTATTTCATATTAGACAGAAAAAAAGTTGTGGCTTGTGCGTGCATGCAGCAGATGTTCCAGAGGCTAACGTAGCTAATCAATAACAACATGGAAAAGGCAAGGTAATGACTTTGCTAAGCCGGCATTGTTTTCAAAAATAAGACTTTCGGTCAAAGTGTCCTTAGGGCTGTGGGCAGGGGGCCGGTGGGAGTCTAGGAGAGGATGGCTCTGGGGTGGTATTGGATATGTGGTGTTCAAGAGCCACCCAAAGCTATTCTCTACACTACTGATAGCTTTCCTATCACCTGGAAGATGCCCCCAAATTCTTCCTCCATTGTCTATCCGATGACTACACCTCCTCAAGGAGACCAAAGGTTTAACACGTTCTTAACTCAATAATGGGTACTTTTTATATTCTACAAATGATATATCCTACAATATGTATATAATCCTACAAATGATATATTTTTCCATTTGTTCTCTCTGCACATACTTAGTTCACAGACCCATTAGCAGGGATAATCTCATACCTGAGATTCACCCGTTCACCTGCCTCCGGATTTTCTTTCAGTTCCTATAGCCCTGCTTCAGACACCACAAGTGCCTCGTGCATTGAAAACTAATAAATGTCCCACCAGTTTTCAAGCTGATGATCCAGTCTTCTTTTGCTGCAGATATCCACTGCTCCTATAAAGAATTCCTCTGAGCGAGCGGTGCTCTTATCATCCTCTTTGCCCATGATACCCCACTCTCCAGTGCTTGGAGCCCCTTGCAAAGTGATGGACACCATTGGACCTTGCACCAATATCGATAGTGCATGACCGCTGATTCATACCCTTTGCCTCAAAATAGATTCTTGCAGGTGCTATTTTTTGGTGGTTTCTGACTTCGAAGGTCACATGGCTTTCTCACGTCTGTTCTTGCAGCAGTCTCGATTCAGGTCTACAGGGTCAGAGCCCCATTCACCTTCCATAGGATCCAGTCTAGACTGGTTTTCTTCTTCTCTTGCTTGACGAACTCTCGTTGCTTTGTCAATTAGAGTTACTTCTGGGATTTGTTTTGTCTCAGAGCGCTGTTATTTAGTCTCTTACAAGGCACTCAGCTGGCCCCCGAAGCTGCAATGCTGGTTCTTAAGTCCTAGAACAGTCAAAAAGTCGTGTGTGTGTGTGTGTTCACCTTCTAAAACCAATGTTTAGAAACATCCCTCTCCTACATTTCACTTTTACATGGAGAGTAGCAGTCCTCAAATTTCTGCAATGCAGTCTCATAGGCAGCCACCTCTGGCCGAGTTAAATGGAAACTGTTGAGAGCATCAAGTGCTGGGTATTGTCAGCTATTGAGTGCTTTCTGGTTGCCCCCCTTTTTTCCACCTTCCTCCCCCTCGCTTGCCGAGGCAGAGTGAAATGTTGTCTAAACATTTCTCGTTGTCTTCCACTGTTGTCACTTGTCTTCCAGCTCCTGTGGCTCTTTTAATTGCTCGTCCCATTTTCCCATTCAGGGTATTTTTAGTTCATTGTCCTCCTGATAAATCCCAGCAGCATGGTGATCATTAACAACTCAGAGCCAAGAAGTCTGGTGGAGGCGGCTCGAAAAGGGTTTGCAAGGGTTGAAAACCTAATTTACAATCCAGTTCCAGTCCAGATCCTACTCTTGGCAGGTAGTTTGCTGTAAGCAGCTTAAAAGTTGATTTTCCCACAACACACGTAGCCTCTTGCTTCTAGGTTAACTGTCAAGTGCTGATAAAATGCCGAGTAGAAACCATTGCCTCGCACTGATTGTCTGGTATCTTTTGTAAAAGGAGCGAGAAGAACTCACTCTAGTCCAGCTGATGATACACATAAAAAAAAATCGTGGCCAAGATCTGATTGAATTTTCTTAGTAGATGTTTAGGATTGTGAATCCAAAAAGATGAGTAGGGAAATACAAATTGCCCGAGCAAGGGACTAACATTAGAGGGATGGGTGTGAGGAGGGGAATGCAACTAGGTTACAGAAAATAGTACACTAAGCCCAAATCCAAACCTTTAGCATTAATATTTCAACTTAAATTTTTCAGAGGTTTCATAAACAGAGAGAAGAGCAGCCCTCACCGACACAGGTGAAGTTGGCCCGCTGGGCAGCCTAAAGAAGATATGCAGAGCCAGGAGGAGAGCAAACTAAGAGGAGCGTGGATAAGGGAGGGAGCACCTGGGTTTTGGTATCTGCTCCTATCTCCAGTGGGACAGACATTATCTCCTTGCTGTCTGGCTATTTCATCCAAGGACTGTTAAATACAAAATGCAGAAAAATCCAGCATCCACAGGAAAGGGGTCTTGGCAGTGCTTCTCCAAGCCCCCTTGGCTGGTACACGTTGTTGGGAAATGGGTCCGTAAGTTCAAGCACTCTCCAACTCTGAAGGACCAGAACCCTAACCATTAGGTTATTCAGCAGGACAGCCCTTCTCCTCTGCTTTCACTTGTGACTTACACTCATCAGTGCCTTCCTGGAGGGGTAGCATTTCAAATCTACATGTACGATTTACCTGTCTAAATATGGAGCTGGACTTGGACCTCAGTGTGAACCTTGTCAGCAGAAAGGCCTGTGGAGGCAGAGCTGCAGGTCTATAGACAGCCTGTCCAGGTGAGGACTGAAAGGCAGGAAAGCTTCCCTGGTCAAAGACATCTCTATGGGAAGAGAAGTTCAGCTGCTAAGGCAGACCGTCTCAAGCATTTTGGACTCAAGGCACGGCTTGTTAAACTCAGCCCCCTGCTTCCCACCCCGCTCTCAGAAAATACCAGCTCTGAGCTTGTTCTTATTTTTGACTACAGGAAAATAATAGAGCAAGACTTTCGTTTCAGAGACCTCAGGAAGATCTCAACAGGTCACAGTGTTTATGACATGGTGGATTCCTATGTGAAATCTCTCTGGGTTTATCTCATGATTCATGCCTGCACACCTAATAGAGCTGAAACTGTGCAGCACTCCACAGCATCCTTAAAAGGATCTCATGGCACCGCACAGTGCAATGGGGCTCCAGCTGAGAATCGCTGCTCTTGAGTTACCAGATTGCAACTTTTCAGTCCTCTTTTCTTAAAAGAGTAGTCAAACCCCCGCTTCGCTTTCGAAAATTAATGTCATTTTTGCATTTTTTATATCCTTTTGTCATCATCATCTTCACTTTATGGTTTATGAATCATTGCTTGTTCCAGCTTCAAAAGCTTTCAGACCACCGCTTTCTTCTCTTGTAGACTGTAACTGAAATTTTTGACATTGGGGGAGCTACCAACCCTCATGATCCGGCCTCTGGCATAAGAGATTTAATTTATAAAGATAATACTCTGAGGCATTCAGCTCCAGCACCGAGGCTCAAAGTGACGAAGGGAGTCTTGCTTTTTGGGTTACCTTCCATAAGATGCCTTACAGAAGCTTGTTTTGCAGAACAGAAGCCCTAGAGCAGCATTTTGTGAACGTTTTGTCCCATTCAAATGTCTTTAGCTGGGAACTCAGAGGAATCTTATAGGTAACCCTGACTTCCTTATCACCAGCAAACACTTGGCCAAAAGTCCTCACAAGTTTCTTTCTGATGTTCTCGGTCTTCCAGTTTTTGTACTTCTTGCTTCTCAGCACAACAGCAGCTTGTACTGGTATGTACGACATTAACTTGCTCGAGCTCCGCTGAATGTTTCCTTGACATTTCAATGTCACATTTATGCAAATAACTTTGGTGTCAACTTAATGCTAGCGATAACGTCTCTTTAATTTTGCCATTTCCTCTCCATTGCCCACCTTTATGAAACAGAAAAATACATCCATGATATTTAGATCAAAGGGAGAGACACTCTTTCAAATCGTCAGAGGAAGACCTTTGAAGTTCAATGTCTCACTGCACAGCGTTTGCACACAGTGGGATTTTTCGGTATTGGTGAATTCTGTTCCCAGTCAGCACTTTTTGCAAATGCTTGCTGTAAAATGCTTTTTCTTTAACTCAGAAATGACCTCTTGCACACTAACAGTAAATGTGGCCACTTAATTTTCTTGGACGTCCACATTTTGGGTGACCCTTTAAGCCTCTTTATTTTCTAAAACATGCTTAGTCGTGACTCTAAGGTATAATTTCCATTAAGGCAGATGTGGTTTGAAACTCTACATAGAGCTTTGTGATGTATTGCATGCTTAATTTATGTGAACGATTCTTCTTTATAAAGTGTCCCTCTTGTGCGCTGCATGTTGTACCAAAAAAAATGGGTTAGAGACAACAATGGTAATTCTCTATTCACTTCAATGCAGCAAAATGAATTTATATCCATTCAGGATCTGATCCTAAACACACACAGGTTAACGGGTTGAGGGATTAAAAGCATGCCACGGCAACCTACATCTACTGCCTCATGTAATTACAGACACAGAAATCATTTCTTCATATGAAAGGCGGTGTGAGATATGGGCACAGAACTGGCCGAGGACTCTGAGACTTAGTCTCAGTTTTGCTAGTGGTCTATTGGGTGACCATGGACAAGTTACCATACTACGCTGTGTGCCTCAGTTTACCTCTCTGTCAAATAGGGCTAATGATATTCTATCTATCTATCTATTTAGATATGATATTTTATCTATCTAGCTATCTATTTCTATCTAGAAATATCATATCTAGATAGGGATAGTAAAAAAATAAATATTTCACATCTTTGTGCAAACTTCCTGGATGTTTTTCTGCTCCTTCATCTAAAAAAATTCAATATTGTTGATGAAAAGCTTTGAAACTTTTTTTTTCAAAATGATACATTTCCTGTGTTGCTTGACCATTTCTAAGAATCAGATCGCCCATCACACAATTCCTCCAGCCTCCTCTTCATCCTCCAAAAGGCCATTTCCTTCTTCAAAAGAAATCTAGTGCGATAGATTTGCCTGTCTGCAGCATATCGTGGAAGCAATAGAAAATACGGGCTCTGGATCGCTAGTTGTGGCTGCAAGTTTCAGGGTCAGTTTTCTCAGACTCCCTGGATATGTCTTTCGGCTCAAGCAGCTCCGATGACTTGTGTTGCTGGAAACAATGTAGAAAAACAGGGAGAGAAAGGCTTTCTTAAGTACACAGATTTCCAATCACTTATGGTTCAATACAAAGTTAGTGGGACTCTTAGGCTCAAAATTCAAATCATAGAAGAGTAATTACTTAGCTTGACTATTAACCATGGCCAGGCAGACCATCCACCGTACAAGGCCTGCAGTTTGGGAGCCACCATACGAAGGCACCTGCTGTCCATGTTTCTGGGGTTAGACTGACCCCTCGGCTGTCATGGGGTCGCCCCTCCCAAGCACGTCCTGCCCACCTACGCTTCCTCCACATTTCTAGTCATGGAAATAAGGTAGTAAAGCCACCCTGAGGGCAACTCTTGCCTTTGCTATCAAAATCTCACTCCCATGCATTCAAGAGCACCGGTGGGGGATTCCCTCCAAGCAGCTTCACCACCTCCTTTCCAGGGTCGGTGCAGGTTGAGCGGGAACAGGTGGGTGGTCCAGGGGCACTGGGAAGGCAGTGCAGACAATACCTTCGGTGAGCAAGTCCTGACTGATATACCCCAGCACTTATTTCTACACCCTGCACCAGAGAACAGCCTGAACAACAGGAAAACACGGCATCATCTGCACACCCCGTCAAAGCATCCCGATGACTAACAGGTTATCAGAATATGCCTCTGTCTGGATAATGGGAAGGACCGCGTCAACTGTTCCTATTTGCCGTGGTCTGGTCTGTTTTGATTCTTCATCTTTCGGAGTTTAAAATCCAGACTCTGTTTCCAACACAAATGAGCAGTGCGCTTTCAGTTTCGAGTGTCTATGGAAAAAAAAATCAGGCTCTAAGAGGGCTCTGTGAAGTTAACTTTTTTTTTCTTCTTCTTCTTTTTGTTGTGTTAAAAACAGGTACTGAAATAAACACCCCGTTCAGTTTGTTTCCCTCCTGAGCGGAAAAAAAGATGACTCAGCCATCCCCAAGCGCTGGGCCTGATCTCCATTACCTGCTGCAGAGGTAAAAGTCCAGCAAATGCTAGGGAGTTGTACCAGAGCTAAAATGGGTGTCCACAGCAGAACCCAGGAGTCAAATTGAGAGCAGTTACTGGAAAGGTTTATTTCATAGTTTCCTTTGTTTACTGGTTTTCCAGCAGAGGACTGCTTTCTTAGTATTATTATTATTCTGTACAGTAGCAATTTGTGGCTCCTGTAAAAGGGCTGCACTTGCAAATGCCTCTATGGCTTGCAATGGTGGAGGTGATATCTTTTGTTAGGCCAACTAGATTTTTGCAAAAACAAATGCTTTCATTGCAAGCTTTTGGGCGCCAGCACCCTTCATCGGGCGTCGGAGAAAAGTCGGGTGCGTGCGGATACACCCGCTGTCTTGCTCAAAGTCCATTCCTCAAAAACTCCTTAACTGAACAAATCATTGAGGTTGTTGGCCTGCATGTGACAAGTCTGACCTACTCCTTTCATCCAAGGTATAAAACAGCAGTGTATTAAAGTACATGGCTCTGTTCTAGCTGTGAGAAATGCTAGTAAGCATTTGCCTGTGCAATCGCTCTCAGGAACTTCTCTGAGCCTTATCATCACAGCATCTAAAAGCCTGCATGATCTTTGTTGCATCTAACACCACATAACACCATGGAGAAGGAGGGAAGAGCTTTTATCCCCATTTTGCAGATGAGGAATGGTGGCACAGAGGGCAAAATGACTTGCCCCATGTCCCAAGTTCAGTCAGTAGCATAGCAGGGAATTACATAAAGGCCTCCTGAGGCTCAGGCTACGGCTCTAGACTGTGGACTGAAGTCCTAGCCACAGGAACAGTAAATAGCATAATTGAGCTTCCTGTGGTGAAGCAGGTACTTTAAAGAAAAAAAAAACTTAAAAAGACAGGAGGCATCCTGCATCCAGTGCACATGGGGAGTAGGAGGGAGACCTGGGGAATGTCACAGCCAATTACAGGCTCCTAATCCTCTGACCTGGCTATGCAGCACCTTGAGGGAATAAGCTGGCCATGTCTTGCCCAGGGTGGACCCTGATCTACAGGACAGGTTGAAGTCCGTCTAAGACAGTGGTTCTCAAACTTTTTTGTTTTTCATAAACATTGCCCAGTCCCGACGCAGTGCCCCTCACTCCCGACTCACTGTCCCTTGGCCCCAGGCCCCAGCAGCTCCCTGGTGTGTGGCCAAGTGGTGCCCCAAGCTGTCCCTTGCAGGCTGGGGCTCTGCCAGCCTGCAAAGGAAAACCCACAGTTTCCCCCTTTTTTTTTTCTTTAAAGGAGAATCAATTTTTAAAGTTCATTGATCCATTTTTAAAGTTTGTTCACGACCTTTTTGTATGGTCTTGTGACCCACTTTTGGGTCATGACCCACTTTTTGGTTGAGAAACGCTGATTTAAGAGCCCCAGGGCATGACCTTGGGCGGCTCAGAGCGCTCCTCGGAGTCCCGCCCTCCCCAGGATCCAGCCCCCCGCTCAAGTTTCTAAACCAGGTGTGTTTTGTGTGGTTTCTGGTTTCGTGGCAGCCATTCCCCTCTGTGTTCATCAAACACATTTCAAAACAGACACAGGAAGTTACTACTGAAGAGTACCGTCCAAAACAACTCGGAGCCTTTCATTGCATTTTTACCTTGCAAACCGTGTGATTTTTTTTTTTTTCTTTCTTTTTAAAAGCCCATCTGTGTAGTTTCCAAACAGGCAGTGCTGAAATGAGAGCTTTTACTAGGCACTGGGAAGATGCCCGTTGGCTTCATTGGACCTGGGCTAGTTCCTAACGATGTTTTTTTTCATGTGGGAAGAAACCAGTTTCCTTTTGATTCTTGCTACCTCTGTGCAGGGCTCCACAGGACAGGCCCTTTATCTCCTTATGGCCAGCTGCTCTGCCCCCACCCCAGCAAAGCAGAGGAGCGTATCTTGTAGCCCTGCCCTTGCCTGCTGGTATCCTGTACCCCTGCCCTTGCCCTTGAGGGACTGTGCGCCTAGGGCACGATGCCGGTGGCTAAGAGCAGAGCTTCAGCCGAAAGGCTTTTCATCTTCCTGCTTCTGTGACTTCTTGCAGAGCCCTCTGACTTGCCTTCACCACGGTTTAAATGCCATAGATCGTCATCCTCCGGCCAGAGACGCACGGGAATCAGCGGAGATTAGTGCCATTCTCATTTCTCTCCCCAGGCGGCAGCTGGCACCCCTGGTCTTTGTGTGCCATTGTGAGGGGTTGTGTGTGATGAAAGTGGTAACCCTAGACTGGGCACAGGCACCAGTGGTGCGGACACACTGAGTTGATTGTTAGAGGAGGGCCATCAAAAGCACCAAGCTTTCACAAAACCGGGGGGCATACAAACTATTCACTAAGCTTTCCCGACCCCAAGGGCATATAGAGAAATGCCAGGTATCCTGAAATGGGCAGTCAAAGTAGAGAATAAACTGAACACATTTCATGGATTTTCAGTTTGATATTTGAAGCTTTTATTTTATCATAACCCATCATAGAAAGACTGACCTCCTTTCCACTAAAACTTCATAGAGCTGATCTAATGCAGTACCTTTTCCCAAATCAATGGGAGTACGTCCATGGTCTTTAATAGGCTTCACTCCAGTCTCTGCATCTTTTTGGAGCCCCCTCCTATCTAGGGTGACCATATTTCCCGCTGCTGAAAACAGGACACCTTGTAGGATTTTACTAGTGTTCAAGGGAGCATATGCAAACACAGATAAGAAGTATACAATACAGTTAAACATGATTAATAGCACTTCCGAGAGATTGAGCGGGGTTGACTTCATAAGCTAACCGATGCAGTAGCTTGCCCCTTACCAACAGCTTAAACAGTCAAAAAAGCAGTTACAATAAAGTAGTTGCAGATGTTTTGCTGTCCTCTGGAGTGTGAAGTTGCTCATTTCTAGTTATATTTCTTTGATGATGCTATTTTTTGGACGCTCTGCTTGTCTTTCAGCAGCTTGTCATACAATCCAGATCAAAATTAACTAGCACAGACAATATCACCTTCATGGTGGAGACCTTCAGATATGATTTTTCAAGGAGACCACACATCATCCATGATTGAAAAGACACTTTCAACAAGGGCTGTGGTGCTCAGTAGGGCTGTGTGAAATGACAGCTTTCCATTTCGACCGGTGTTTCGCCATTTAAAATAAACTTGAATTGATTTTGTAGGAAGCTGACAATGTATCACATGTGCACCTGATGTGGGTAGATACTAGATAGATCCCAGAGATGCCATCGTATGCCATTAGCACCTTTCGTTAAACCAAACCGAGTCAGAAAATGTTGAGATGTTATTGTGAAATGGAAGGAACGAAAAATGTGCAATTGCATTTATTTTTACATAGTGTGATACAATAAATACTATATTACGAGTATGGAATACATCAACTGGCAAAAAAAATGGGACAAATAGCCAATTTTTGCAAAAAAGACAGGACACCTGGGATAGGCGTTAAATATAGGGCTGTCTCAGCAAAAATGGGAAACATGGTCATCCCACCCATATCATTCCTTCCTACCTTTGTCGTTCTCCCCTTTCAAACACACACGGGGAGTTCCCCACTTTGCTTGTGACTTTGTAAGGGCTGGTCAGAAGATCTTGATCAAAACAGTCTTTGATGGAAAATTGTTGCGAGATTTTTGTCTATTTTGGCTTTCCATTGCAAATTTTGGTTTTTCATTGAAAACTCAGTAACTCCCCAAACCAAACTATTTCTATATGGAAAATTGCCATGGTACATCATAGGAGAGACAGTGCTTGATGATATACCTTCATTCTCCTCTATGGGCCAGATTGTCCAGCCAAATTACGACTCTCATGAAGTCCTATTATACATTTTACCTTTACTCTGCACAAGGACAGACCGAGGTTAATCATGGGAGATTAGGGCCCTCTAGGAGGAAAGGGACTGTGATATTTGGGGTGCAATTTCAGTACTAGAATTTTCACCAATAAATCAGGATTTTCCATCAGGAAAAAATTCTGACCCATTCTCTCGTTTAGCCAAGCTATGGCTACAGACACAGCGGTAGCTGTTTATCTAGTCTTAAGATATCATTGTAAGATGATTATCCTCCAGGAACTTAATTTCTTCCTTTATTTTAAACCCAGTGCAGGCTTTTTCTGCATGAGAAAGTTGCATCACTATGACCTAAAGTGTAAACTGAACTGATATAATTAACCTAGTGTAAACTCCAGTTTGAATACTCCCAATTCAATAAAAGTGGTTTATTGTTTTTTTTGGCTTAAATTGATAAGGAACTAGTTTAAAATTAACCTGCCCATATCACTTTTAAAGGAATAAGAGTAATTTGTGCTGATTCAAGCACTGATGCAGGCCCAGATATATTCTGTTGGGGCTGTTACAGTTTAATTGAACTCTTGCTCACAAAAGCTTACACATCTCTGGTTCAGTTAATCTACAAGGTGCATTTCTACCCTGTCTTCTGCCTGACTTCATCATAACATGGCCAATGACCTTAGTCTTTGTTTTTGTCAGGATAAGTTTGCATGGCACTCAGTGTGGGGGTAGCAGACAAACCTGAGATGACTTTAAATGTAGAACTTGGGGTTTTATGACAGCATAATAACAGCAGCACCGAACTCAGTGAGCACTGCAAAAGCTACCAAAAAGTATGATTAAAGAGCTGACTGACTAGTTCATGCTAAGCTCTGTGCTACACAGCTATCGTTATCCTAAGATAGCTAGGTCAAAGCTCAATTAGAGAAGCCTACAATATTTTTTCTACTTCCATACTTGCTGTCTGGATTCCAGTTGGCGGAATACAAATTTTCCACTCACCAACATTTACATCACATTTCTCAACAACGATTCTCAGGATTTCAGAACCGCCATCATAGATTGGCTTGCCCCGTGATAGGAAAATGGAAGATCTTGTAACAACTACTACTCTTGAATTATTAGGACCATGCAGCATGGATAGACCCTTAGTTAACAGTCCATCGGTTGAGCTGGGTGAATGATCCATTGCAAATAAGCCATCCAGCAAATGTGGTCTCCTTGCCCATTTGCAAATTGCCTTCAACTGATTTCCCAGGAAATATCCAACAATTTCTGAGCAAAATTTCAGATCTACAGCTTCTGTGCAAAGAATTGCCAGTATTCAGTAATCCAGATAAAGTATTGTTTTCAAGGATAAAGAAGTCACCTGATGTATTTCCATGCTCTGCAACTGCTAGGGCTTGTCGACACCACCTCTGTGCCAGACCCGGAAGGTCTGGATTAATGCATAGGCAAACTAGGCATATGTCTAAGGCCCTGAGCTATGGGGGTCCCCAGTCCTTCTCTCCATGGTGGCAGCACAAATGACCCCATCTGCCTCCCTTCCCTTTCCTTCCTTTCCCCTTTGCCAGCCATGGGCAGAAGTGCCTGGGTGGGAAGTGGGGTCTCAACCAGCCCAGGCCCCACAAGTTTTTTTGCCTAGGCTTAATCTGGCCCTGGCTGCCATGCAACATGTTACACCCACCTAAACCCACTGTGCGTGTGTCCTGGCAGTGCATGCAAGGGATGTGACTGAGAGATCTGCCCTATTTATATCTTCCCACATGCACCTGAGCCTGCAAATTAGGCTTCTACTCAGCCAGCTTGGATATGCACCTGAGTGGCACAAAACATGTGCCCCCCCGGCTCTGCTGAGTCTGGACAGCCTGAGTGCTAGGTTGAGAAGGACACTCAGGGTCACTAAGGCTTGCCCGCCTTGCCCACGCTGCCTCGCTTGCGGGCATGGACGGGCATACAGAGAGCACAAGTGGTGCAGCTTCAACATTACCCTATTCCTTCAAATACAAGGGGAATTCTTTTAAAATGAAGTATTTCTCCTAAAAACATCTCACATGTCAAATTCAAGGTAAAACAGAAGGCTTATAAGCACCATAAGTGCCACGTTATATTTGGCTTTTATTTTTGAGAGACAGAAAATGTGGGTGCATCTTAAATCTCAGGGCACCTTGTAATCAAAGGAGTACGACGTCCCAGAATTCGCTCTTTTTGGGAGCTTTCCTGCAAGTAGACTTATTTTCTAGAACAATCTTCTTGGCAGGCATGTCACAAATTAGCCTCCCCGAGTGCCACTTGCATCCCCTTCCCCTTCCCAATATGCTGCTCTGCTTTCTGCTTCCTGCCCTGATCTGCTATTCTGCTTTAGGTTCCCTGTGCTGCCACGGTGCTGCCTGTCCCCTTCCCAGTCTGCCAAGTGCCACACACAGAGGCTGCCCATGCCACAGGGTGGCCACCCTATTCTAAAATATTCTCTGTATCTGCCGGTGAATAAAACCTGGCATAGGGGCATTTGCTTCACTATTTAAAGGAAGGCTGAAGGCAGGGCAGGGTGGCACCTTAGAGACTAACTCATTCAGAAATGCATACGCGTTCATCGGCAACACCTACTTTGCCAGGCGCTAGGATGCTGCACTGAAGGAAGGTGCATTTGAGCCCTTCGCGGCATTTGTGTGTCCTTGTGTGTCAGTGTAAGTGCTGCGCCCGTGTAACTTTGACTTGGAAATTAGGAGTCTACTTCTCTCCGTGGAGCTGGCTCATGGGATGTCCATGCGCCTGGGAATCTCTCTGGGCTTGGCTTCACTGCCCTGGTAGCTCAAGTTTTGCCCTTCCTCCAATTCTTGCCCACACCTTATAAAGTCTGTCGCTTGAGTGAAGTGGGGCTTTGACTGAAAGCTGGCTGCATGGAGATGAACTCACGGGCTGCTAAGCAGATCACTCTGTGTAGCTCTGGTGTTGATTTGCTGTGTGGTGGATGAAGCTACTGGCTGCACGGAAGGAAATCCCTTTGTCCATCCACTCAGAAAGTAGAAGCTCATACTGAAGGCGCTGTGTTCAGCCCTCCCCCCAGGTGATGGTGATGGAGGTGCTCTCATGGGTGATTTTTTCAAGGCTCAGAAGCAAGGGAGAGATAAGCAAATGCATTTGCCATACGACTATTTTTGTAAAAAACTAGATATGTATACAACTATATAAATAGTTAAGTGTAGATAGTCCCTTTGTGGAGAGGTGTGATATACAAACTAACAGTCAGTCTGAGTCTCCCAATTATTCTGTCAGACTGATGCATCTGCCCCATGCACGGCTGTGAATCTGAAGTTACTGCAGAGATTTCCTCTGAATTTCCCCCATCTAAGTGAGAACAGAAGCCAGCCTTGTGCACCCATCTGCCATGTATAAACCCCTTTCCTTTCCATCAGGCTACATCATTCTCCTAGCAGTCTGCCTATTTAGCAACGGTGCACAGCTGCATGGTCCAAGAGCCACTACAGCAGACACTTTGTCAGTGCCCTATTTTTGCTGGGGGGGAAAAACTCCCTAAGTGTCACCCATTTATCACCAAGTGCTCACACACACTGAGTGTATCATGTGCTGGGTGAAGAAGTGCAGCCATGGCTCCACCAACTCCCTGCTCTACCTGTCCCCTTTGACAGCCACTCAACACTAGGTCCCAGGCGTCTTGAGATAAAGATGGACTCGTAGTGGACAACTTTGTACTATAAACTCATTGAGATAGAGGCAGCTTTGATTTTATGTTGGTAGACATATATATTTCACAGCCATTACAACCATCTCATCTGATCTCCTGCAGAGCATCCAGTCATCTCTTCATCAAGCCCATATCTCCTGCTTGAGCTACCACATCTCTTCCAGACAAAAATCAAGACTTGATTTCAAGACCACAAGTGATGGAGAACGCATCAAGACCCGACATAGGCCACATTTTTTAATCGGTCACTCCTGGAACAATCTATTTCTAGATTGAATTTGTCTAGGTTCAGCTTCCAACCATTGGATCTCTTTAGACCATTGCAAGGATATTTATACTACTTCCCGGTTCTTTATACCATTTCCAGGCTATTGCATATTCTTTCATTGTGTCGGTGCTTATAGGCAAGCATTACAACTTCTCTCTTTACCTTGTTTTAGATAAAACAGACACTGAGTTTCAAAGGGTATTTTTAGTTTGGCTCTTACAAATACTCTCTCTCCCAACACACCTGACAGCAAAGATCAAGATGTTCAGATCTTAAAAAGACTAAAATGCCTCACAGCAGCTGTCTCTTTTAACCTTTGGGTATTTTATATATTTTTTTCTCATAATCACATTCCACCCACTGACAGATAATACAAAGCGTGAGAAAGATGGTTTTCAGAGTACCTGTTATAAATGCACTTGGAAATTATTAGAAAGTGCCGTAGAATAAATGATCCTCGCTTCATTTATTCTAATTTAGAGAGGATCGTATTATTTTGAAGTAAAAAAGAAAATGCAAAAATATTTCAGGAATAGAAAGGGTTTGGAGCCATAAAGTACAGCCTGGGATCTAGATCTAATATTCATGAAGTATGTTCAGTTCCTAGCTTTACTGGGGCAGGTATTCAACTTGCAAACACTGTAACAGGTTGAACTTATTAGTTGTAAATAGTAATGCAGTAATATTTGGAGATCGTGACTGATATTGGAGGCTCTGAGGGCCAGGCTTTGTATATCCATACCAGGAGAGAGTCCCTCTCTTGAGAAGCTTGAATGTACAATCCCGACAGAGAGAACCGTTCATATAATCATAGAAAATGAGGGTGGGAAGGGACCAAAGAGGTCACATCTAGTCCAACCCCCTGCTCAAAGCAGGGCCAGCCCCAACTAGATCATTTCAGCCAGGGTTTTGTCAAGCTGGACCTCAAAAACTTCCAAGGATGGAGCTTCCACCACCTCTCTGGGTAACCCGTTCCAGTGCTTTGTCACCGTCCTAATGAGAAAGTTCATCCTAATATCCAACCTAAACCTCCATTGCTGCAACTTGAGCCCATCGCTTCTTTTCCTGTCATCTGCCCCCACTGAGAACAGTCCAGCTCCATCCTTTTTGCAACCCCCCTGCAGGGAGTTAAACCCCCCCTAGTCTTCTCTTCTCCAGACTAAATAAGCCCAATTCTCTCAGCCTCTCAGAAGTCATGTGCTCCACCCCCTAACCATTTTTTGTTGCCCTTCGCTGGGCTCTTTCCAATGTGTCCACATCATTTCTGTAGTGGGAGGAGGAGGGTGGGGGGAGACCCAAAATTGCACACAGGACTCCAGATGTGGTACAACCAGTGCCAAATAGAGGGGAAGAATCACTTCCCTCGATCTGCTGGCAACGCTTCTACTAATGAGCCCACTATGCCATTATCCTTCTTGGCAACAAGGGCACACTGTTGGCTCCTATTCAGCTTTTTGTCCACTGTAACCCCCAGGTCCTTTTCTGCAGAGCTGCTGCCCAGCCAGTCGGTTTCGCAGCAAAGATAATGACTAGCGGCTCTGCAAGGAAGCTTTATTCTTTTCCCTGTATAGCTGGAGAATGGATAGACTCCGTTTGCAAGGTAGTGCTGGCAAAGAGACAACCACCAAGCTACTTGTTGAACTGGAAACAGTAGAATTACCTTGGCCCCGCACTAATTGGAAGCAGAGTTAATTAGCTCGAGAACTGCACCACTGTAGCTACACCACTACTGACTCCAGAGCGAACATGAGTATCTTCGTATAGCATTACTCAAGGTCCTGTAATAGTTGGTGGCAGGATCCAGGAATGAACGTAGATCTGCTTTTTGGTCCATTAAGCACATTACTAGCCTTTCCCTGTCTGCACAGCATATGTCAGGCATTTTTTCTTATGGAGAGGCAGCTCACATGGGGAGAAGAAACAGAAACAGATTTCTCTGTATTACACTTCCCATGCATTCAGGTTTCCACCCAAAACTCAGGAGTCACAAATGGGCCTCTGGAGAAACTGGAAGGCTAATTTGTGCTTGGGTTTCCAAGCCAGACTGCTGATCTCACACGCTTACCCCAGCTCTGTCTCACCACTATTGTAAGCTGTTGAAATGCTGCTACTACGCTCCAAGCCACTGCCATCAAATGCCTCTTTTGCCAGTTATATTCCATTAAAGACTTACATAACAATACATTTTGAACCACTACAGTCTTCGTATATGCTTCAGAGATGTACAAAAAACCACAGAATAAAACTACAGAAAGCCAGTAATCCATGCATTCTTCTATTTTTGCTTCAAAGCCATAGCCACCTATGATTTTTAGCCACCTATGATTTCATGGGTTGCTACCATGTGCGTGAAAAACCATGCAGCGGCTGTAAGACAAGAACGCACATCGTTCTGCCCCCAGAAGTGTAGATGCGGCTGCTGGGACCATTGAGACTGCTTCCTGATCTAACACTAGCTTCTACCTCAATCCCCTTGGCCTTTCAGCTGATGTTGGCACTAAAAAGATCACTTATCTCATCGCCTTGCCCTCCTTTGACCATAGAGGTCCTGTCCAACACTTCTTCCTGTGGGGATTTTCTCAGCACCAATTAAGGGCATCAGAATCTTGCCATTAGGCCTTCCTCTGGACCGGATACTACTAAGTGAACATCATAATACAAGATGTGCCCTATTGTGTCGGCCTGTAGTCCATCCAGCCCAGTAGCCCGCCTCCAACAGTTGCAAACAGCAGGTGCTTCAGAGGGAGAATATATGGACAGGGCATGTCTAGCCATCCATCCTCTCCCTGGCATCAACCATCGTTGGTTTAGGGATGTCAGGATACATTCCTGATTGTTCTGCCTACCATAATAGCTCCCAGCTGACCTCTCCACCATGAATTTGACTAATCCCTTTTTGAATGCCTATGGAAGTGGCTTCCATGGGAGCTTTAACTGTGGAAGGATTGGCCTCAGCAGCAAATTGTTTGCAGCATCCAAAATATATTGGGGAGTTTAGTGCATATGACTTGCCTAATTCAGTCTCTATTTATTCCGCGTCAGTCACCATCATCCAGTTTACTCACCATCTTCCTGGGCACCTTTCATTATCTATACCTCTAATTGACTGCTACCAAATAAAAGCTCAGATAGAATTTATGGTTAATAATGACCCCTCTTAAATCCATGTACCATAATAATGGCAATTAATTTGAACAGCCCATTTAAAAGCTATTGTATCGAGCTCTGCCCAAGAGCAATTGACATGCAGGAGCCTTTTATAACCTTGTACTCTATATGCTGTCGTTAATTATCTCCTAATTAAACAACAAGGTTCCCTTGAAATGGCCTGGTTAGACATCATTACTAAGCATTTTGCCATCATTTAGTGGATTAATGCCACTAATTAAACAACCTGCAGCCTGGAATCAAGACTTTGGCATGACACGCAAGATGAGGTGTACAGATCTCCTTATAAATTGCTTTAAGTCAGAGCGTGTTTGTCCTTTATTGACAAAAAGGATTACTTAAAAAGTCAATAGTTCTCTTTTTTCCCCACATTGACTGGGCGGAGGGAGAGGAAAAGTAGGATGGATAGATGATTAATCGTTATTGGATGGATGACTAATTGCGCTTTTTCTTGGGACAGGAATGAAATAGCTCAGACATGTGAGAGGCTGCTCTGTACTGTGATTTTGCAGTAAAGCCTGAACACTACCATGGCATCAAAGAACCTTAATTATGTACTTTCATCAGCCCCTTAAGGACTCAGTTCCACCTAATTAATGACTGGGATATTCCCACTTACCAGAACACATGCATTCAGATAGCTCCACCCTGCTCCTATTGAAACCGGGAAGGCCCCATTAACTCCAGGAGGAAGAGGCACTGTTGGGGCTATAGTTTGCTCTTATCAATAGCTATGCCTGGTACTTAAAGTGATCAGAGTGGCACTTGGGGAGGGCATAGGGATTAATTTGTCATAGTTTCTGGAGTAAGGACTGTGCAGTGGCAGCATAAGAGCAGTCAGAAGGGTGGGTGGACTGGTTTAGCTTCAGAGGCAGGAAGTCTGGCAAGAAGCACACGTTCTGTTAAGAAGAGATGGTTGCAATCAGTCACTAATTAAAATTAACCCTGTTAAGCACTTTGGGACCAAAGTGGCTAGCGGGCATGTAGTATAAACTAAGCATTCACTTCCCCAGCACTGGAGAGCACGGGTCCGGCCTCAGCACTTATCTCCTGGAGCAAGGTAGCAGCAAGCAAACTCTCTCCAGAGCCAATCACTAAATCTAACCCACAGAGATGAGCTTAAGCCATAAAGTAGCATACATGAGTTGGGCAGTTTTATTGTTTTAGAAATCATTTGATTGTGTTGGTCTGATCCAGGAAGTGATGTTGACTGCTGTGAGGCTTTCGGGTGATGTATGGGCTCGAGGCCAATTGTACACACAGCTCTTTGGTATCCTTCATTGCTGCAGCTCCACTAGGGATGCGGGGAGAAGTTCAGCACCGAGTGTTGGTCTCAGGCAGAAGAATTTACAAAACCCATTTGAATGGGAAATTGTGGAATAAGCAATCATCTGTAGATTGGATTGTGTTAAGTGTAGTTCAAACACGGACTGTGGATGCTTATACCATGACCTGGATTAGCTTTTGTGATCCCTTTATTCCTATGGGCTTTTTGCTCATTTGCATTTCCTATCACTGTCACCCTCCCCCCGCCCTCTCCTCCCTTCCTCTCCCTCTTCTTTCCCCACCTTTTGTATCCAGATCACTCACTCCTCTTGATGCGCTGCCCCATGCCATCCTTTCACAGGAGCTGATGAAGGGAACTTGAGTTCACAAAGGCTTCTCCCTTATTTAGTTAGTCTATAAGGTCACTATGTACTCTGCCTTCTTCCTCTATCCTTTTGCCATTTGTAATGCAACTACTCAAATGCAAGGAGCAAATCTGGGTATTCCCTTCCACTGATAAAGCTAGAATTAGGCAAAAGATCTTTATTTTGGTCTCCAGCCGGGAAGATTCCCAGTCTGCCAGGTGCAGGTGAAAATCAGTTGGTCATCTTTGCTTCTGAGTGCCACAAGGTTTGTGATTTGCAGTCATTTTCCAGGTTCCCCTTAAGCGGTTTAAAAGCAGAATGCAAATACGTAGAGAACAAATGCAAGCGATGGCTACAGCTCAGCACCTTGTTTCTTCAATTAAAGTAACACCAAAGTTCTCCATGTTTTCACAGTGATGTGCTCAAGGTATGCCCAACAGGAGATGACAACCCTGCTATTCCATATGTGTCCAAGTGCTAGTCCATAGAAAGGTCATAATGGAGGGAAAAGATCATCTTCAGCTGTAATAAATAACACGAGCATAATTTCATTATTTAACGTTCTACAACAAATTAATATGGGGCCGGCTGCTGCTTAACTCCCAGCCATGAATTCATAGGGAAGAAAATCATGAGATAACTGAAATAAAGGAGAAATACCCAGGGGTGGATCTGGAGAGGTGGGATGGGGTTCCTGGTCCTTGGATTCGTGGTCCACCCAGCATTTGAAACCAACCTCCTGGCGGTGACAGCAGCATTTTTTGTCAGGCAGCCTGGAGGGGGTCTCTTGACTTCATGACCATCTGCCTGATCCCTTCTAAAGTCTTCAGTCCACAGGTATTAGTGACTCTCTCTTCTTTTTAATGGTCTTGACCAATCAAACTATCCTTTGTTCTGCAGTTCTGCTGTCCAGCAGGTGCTTCTGGTAATGAAGTTCCTATTTCATAGCCCTGCAGATTATTTTTAACTCATTCCAGTGAAGTCCTATTCATTTTTGCTTCCATGTAAAACTGCTTCCATGTAAAACTACATCCTCCTATACACGTGCACAGAGCCTTCTCTGATGCCTTGGAAATCCCATGCATCGGAGCAGACTTGATGAATTCAGTCTCCTGGAGCACAAAAATGGATGCTCTCCAGCAGCCTTCTGCATCACGTCTGTCAGCATCACCGCGCAGTTCTGTGCTGAAAACATGGCAGCAAGGCACTTTGAAATGAAACATGTTTGATGAGGTTTGTTTCAAAGTGCACCGTCACCATATTTTCAGCATGGGGACGGGGATACGCGTGATGTGTAGATGCTTTTAATTAGCACGGCTCACTGATTAAAGCACCCGACATTGCATCCCACAGCACAGATAAAAATGCTCAAAGTTTCTAGTTTATTTTTAACTGGAGAAAAATGAGCTAGTTTCGATATGACGATGCACTTCACTATCTGCACCCTCCTTTCATAGTGCTAGATCAGGGGCAGGCAATTATTTTGGGCAGAGGGCTGCTTACTGAGTTTTAGGTAGCTATTGTAGGCCACATGACAGGCAGCCCAGAGCAGATAAATATTAATTTTCTAAATTTTTCAGGGCTCTGCAGGATGGATAGAATGGCCTGGTGTGACACATCTGGTCCCTGGGCTACGTTTTGCCCACCCTTGTGCTTGATCCACCCACGACAAATATCCTTTGAGAGTCACACTCATTGCATTGACAGTCAGTGAGCTATTTATTCTAACGTCTACTGCAATGGCTATGCAAGGTTACCATGCCATTGGCATGCATTGTGCTGCATGTTCTGCTTGCTCTTGGATGCCAGTATTTTGTACCTATGATCAGCTTTGCCTCTGGGGATTATATACAAATTTGCAAAAAAAGTCATATATATCAAAGTAAAAGAGACTAGAATACAGTATTCGAGTCTGGATGAAGTTCAAACAAATTGAAACTGGCCTGAGCTTTGGCTTTAGATTGGAAGGTGTCAAAAATCTTGTGAGCTGGCTTGGAGAAAAATGAAGCAGGGTCCTCAGGCACTAAGCTGAGGGACACAATAAACTAGCATGAGGCCTAGGGTGCCTTAAACACTAGAGATGGGAATATTGGTTAGAAACTCTGAAGAATTTCTAGGAGGCAAAGCAGGTTGTTTTTAACCCCCTTCTCCCCCCGCCAAATCCATCTCAAGGTTTTTGGTTATAGTTCATAGATATTTCATAGACGCTAGGGCTGGAAGGGACCTCGGGAGATCATCAAGTCTAGCCTCCTGCCCCAGGTGCAGGAAGTCAGCAAGGGTCAAAGGATCTCAGCAAGATAAACAGCCAGATGTTTCTTAAAAGAGACCAGAGTAGGTGGTTGCACCATCTCTGGAGGGAGTCTATCCTGGGCTTTGGGGGCTTGGACAAGTGGATCGCTCCTTTGCTGATCAGTCTACCATGCGTCTAATCCTTGATGCTCGATGGTACTCCAGAACTCAAGATCTCTTATACTCCTCTACTGAACAGAGCAGTCAACCAGGCTTCAGGAGACCTGGGCCTTATTCCTGGTTTTCCTTCTGTGGGAACTCAGGCAAATCCCTTTGGCTCTCTGCTTCTTCCTCCTCATACTAAGTACTTGCCTAAGTACCTGTCTTCTTCCAGGCCTGGCACTGTCTATTCCTATGCATTTGCACAGTGCCAACTGCAGTGAGGTCCCAATCCCAAGTGAACATTGACGCAACAACCAAATAATAATCATAGTTCTTAGAATCACAGGATCATACAACGGAAGGACTGGAAAGGACCGGAGGATCCCTGCTTAAGGCAGGATGATCGCCATCTAAGCTATCCCATACAAGTTTTTGTCTAAACTATACAAGCAACCCTGTCGTACAAGGCCCACAGCCCCAAAACAACTCCATGTCAGTCTTTAGGATGGGGTAGGAGATGTGCAGCAGCAGAAGTGATATGAAAACAGCCTGTGACTTAAGGGAGTTGGAAAACCACTACTCTCACCAGAAACCTCTGGGGTTTAGTCCCAACGGGAGCACTGCTATTCCTCAGTCAAAATCACCAGCCTTGGCTGCAGCCAACACTCAGTGCTTCTGAGGGACCTCACTACCTGCAGCAACATGGGGAGAAAAAAAATTTCTTCCACCCCCAGGGGCAACCAGCAAATTGGTCTGAGCCCACACAGAGGGGCAAGACGCTTGCAAGAAGCAGCATGGGGCAGGGGGAAACAAATACCCTCCATTCAGCTCTGCTCTTGTTTTTCTGCAGGCTAGATTTGCACGGGAAACAATCAGTGTACCTCCAATGGAGTTCTGCTGACATACCATTGAAGACTAGACTCTTATGTCCATTAACCTGTCCAAAAGCTATTGCAAGGTTCCCAAAGAGCTTCTTGGGGCAAGGCTTGTATTACCCCAGATTTTATATTGGCATGGTAAGGCCACTCGCACCAGGTGGATCAAATAGGAGGATCAGGAAAAAGTAGCCAGGAGCCATCTTCATAAGCAAGTTATTGAAACACAACAAGGATAGCAGAGTCTTCTCCATGCTGGAAGACTTAGGGCCAAACTGATATCTGATAGCAAAGATTCAGATTCAAGTAAGATGGATCCCACCAAAACTGAAATGGTGCATCTTACCTCATGATCTGGGAAATTAGTAAAATTCATAATGAATGCACATGCAAATGGACCTAGTGATTCTGTTTATCCTCTGCTATTCAATAACTAGACATGAAAAAAGCTGATTTATTAACTGCCCAGCAAGCTGCTTCTTAGATGTCTTAATAATGCTATACTAAATGAATTTTCATTTGCAAATGATAAGATTTGCTCTTGATTTCTGTATTTACCTTCAGCGTGTTAAGCAGCTCAGCTAATCCTTTAGTGTAAAATTAAGTAATGAAGGATACAAATTCAAACCAACATGCATATGCAAATTAACTCAGTGACTTAATTGTCTCTTCCACCTGCCTGATGGTAGATTTGTTCTAAACGGTTGATTGTTACACTTGCTAATTGTTCTGTTCTATTCAAGTGCTTATCACTGCAGTAACTGCACTGATATAGTGCATTAAAACATACGACTGACATCTGTCCTGTGCCGCATGATTTAGGATAAATGCTGTATTATCACCAGCAGAATCTCTTGGCAACCTTCCTATCATCACTTACTTATTTGTGACAGTGCCGAAGGGCCGATAAAGCCTGTTGTCCCAGAAGAAGAGACCCTGCCTGAAGACCTCATCATCTCGATAGATACTGTTCAAAGCATTTGTAATTTAAATCGACAAAATGGTCACAGAGAGGAAGGGCTATTGCATATGAGCAAAGCAAATACACTCTTGTGGAGCTGCACACATGACACTAGAATCACATATCCAAGAGGAACAGCCTCTCGCTCCTTCCCCAAGTTCCTTGAACTGGAAAAAAATCATGGGAGTATTTCAACTGATCATTGGTTTTCTGAAAAAAATTGGGCCAGAGCCTGAATTGGTTGAAAGAAGCAGAGTTCTGTGGAAGTCAAGGAGAACATGCTGATTAATACCAGCAGATGATATGTTCCCTGGATTTTGCTATGCAACTATTTTGGGTCCAAGGCAAACTATCAGCTCCTCTTCAAAGCAAAGCAGTAGCTGAAGTACATGGGAGGCAAAGGAGATTGTGATGAATAATTTAAGAAAATAATCCTTGAAGTGTGTTGCTATTGAGGTTCACAGCATGTGCTAATAATGCATGTCAAGAACATGATGGGCCGTATACGGCCAAGCCGCACCTCTTCTTCATGAAGAAAGAAGCTTTCAGGAAACTGTCATCATCCGTAGGAGTGCAATGGTTTGTTTGAACGAGTGCTATGGGATGCTCCGTTTCTTGCGTTCTTTATTAGGGCTATGCTAGCCGATTCAATTCGAAGGAGATTCAGCCCGATTCGGTGACCAAATCTCTGAATCTGAATCAAATCAGCAGACCAATTAAAACCTCCAGATCAAATCAGAAGCCTTCAAATTGATTCAGAAAAGATTTGGCTGATTCAGATGTTTGGCCATAGACTAAATAGACAGCAGTCCTCACCACACTGGACACAGCTGCCAAGTCTGTTGTGGTGGGCAGAGGGGGAAAGGAAGGGGCTGGGACAATCTGCCTAGCTGGAATAGGATTTGGGAAGGGGGGCAAGGAAGTGTGGAGTGACCATTGCTCCTGGTTTTCTCCTGGGGCACATTGGTGAAGAGTTCTTCACCTAGGCCCTGATACATTTGTAAGCAGCCATCAAATCCTTCCCTTTGCAGTCCCATATATGTCAGCCATTCCTCATTTGTCTTACTCTTCAGGCCCCCGATCATTCAGAAACTTAGGAAGGAACTACATGAGATAGTAAATTGGATGCTTATCTTGCTGGGATCCTATGACCCCAGCTGACTTCCTGCCCCTTGGGCAGGGGGCTGGACTCGATGATCTCCCGAGGTCCCTTCCAGCCCTGATGTCTATGAAATCAGGCCCCTAATAAAGCAGCTGATTGACCCAGGTGGGACTTGAATCCACAATCGCCAGCTCTAGAGGCTGGTGCCTTAGCCATTAGGCCACTGGGCCTGGCTACCATCCTCCCCTTCCCAGCTACCTGGTGAGTGGCTCTTCTCTGGACTCTCTCAAGCCTCTCCACGTCCTTCTTGAAGTGTGGTGCCCAGAACAGGACACAGTACTGCATCTGCAGTCTCACCAATGCCGAGTAGAGCAGGAGAATATCTTTCTTATTTTGGCTTGAGATGCATCGGTTGGTGCATGCCAGTGTAGCATTTGCTCTGCAGACTGTAGCATCACAATGGTGGCTCATATTCATTTTATGGTCAATTATGACCCCCCAAGTTCCTTTCAGATGTGGTGCTAGCTACTGCAGCACCACCGAGCCTGTACATTCGTTGCAGATTTTTCCTTCCCAGACGGAGCACTTGCCACTTCTCGGTTTTGAACGGCATCTGGGTCTGGTCTGCCCAGCTAACTAATGTGTCTAGGTCCTTCTGGATCATCACCCTACCCTGATGCGTGGCCGCCCTTCCCCACAGCTTAGTGTCATCGGCAAACTTTGCCAGTGTGCTTTTCACCCCCACATCCAAATCAGTGATGACGATGTTGAAAAGCACTGGTCCAAGTACCAAACACTGGGGAGCCCCTCTGGCAACCTTCCACCAGGGTCAACACAGGTCCATCAGTTAGTACTGTCTGGGTCTGACCCTGCAGCCAGTTTCCCACCCATCTGACCATTGAATTGTTGAGCCCACACCCCGTTCATGTGAGCCAACTCTGGAACCACCCAGCTGGGGTGGATCTTTGAAAGGAGACTTTATAAACACCGTGCTGGGGATATTTGCCCCTTTCCTGCCCTGAGCAGGGGAGCTGCACCTGATGAGCTCACAAGGTCCCTTCCAGCCTGAAACTGCTGTGAATTTGTGAATCTGAGAAGTGCAGCACATACAGACCAGTTTAAAAATGGCAGAACTTGGGCTGAGATTTACCCCCCCACAACACACACCAAAAGACGAACCCATGTTCTGTTCCCTACTGATCTAAACCACTCGCTTACAGACAACCGCGTAACTTTGATCCCGCCTCGGGCTTTTTGAATGTCTGTACCTAGCCATAGACGTGTCAGCCTCTGCCAGAAGGAGCTTGTAATCGAAATCAGCAGGGTGAGGGGGAAGAAAGAAACAAATACCAGGGGACTTCGCAACCAGCTGAGTAGGCTTCAGTAATCAGTGCGCTGACATTACAGAAAGCAGGGCACGGCGCATCGTGTGACCTGCTCATTGCAATGTTGAGTGGCTGCTGCATTATTGCACATTGCCTGAGCAACGGCATTTGTAAAACAGGTGCTGGCTTTTAAGGGAGGACAAAACTAAATATTAACTGAGCCTTGGAGGTTCCTGGGGTAGGTGCAGAGAGCCAGGCATTCCCTTCTTGGTGCTGTGCAGCAACCTTTGAAAAACCATTCTAGGCACTGCATGACCCCTCTGTTTATGGAGCTCTCCTCGCACCGAGGCTTCATCAGCACTGGAGTCTTTCATTCACATCGTTTTGCTGCTGATATATGAAACCCTGGGTTCCCTCACCTGAAAAGGAGCTCGTGACTAAGGAAGCCAGGTTAGCAATGATCAAGGGCTAGATGCTAGTCCACCTATTAGGCACCTACATGGGATTCTCTTCTGCTTTGCCTGCGTCCCTGAAAAGACAGCTCATACAAAAGCAGATGTCTCCTCCTCCTCCTCCTCCTCACTGCCTTTTAGTACCACTGAGCCTGTACATTTATTATCAGCCTTCAGGTTAACAGGATGGTGTGCTACACAAATAAATGCACTAATGGATTTTCAGGACCTGAAGGGGATGGAACAGGATTTCATAGATTTCGTAGCCATTAGGGCTGGAAGGGACCTCGGAAGATCATCGAGTCCATCCCCCCGCCCAAAGGGCAGGAAGTCAGCTGGGGTCATAGGATCCCAGCAAGATAAGCATCCAATTTGCTCTTGAAGGTGATCAGTGTAGGTGCTTGAACGACCTCCGATGGCAGGTTGTTCCAGACCTTGGGGGCTTGGACAGTAAAGAAATTCTGCCTTATGTCCAGCCTGAAATGGTCTTGCAGTAGTTTATGACCGCTCAACCTCATCATCCTTTGGGGCGCTCTGGTGAACAAACGTTCCCCCAGAAACTGGTGGTCACCCCTGATAAACTTGAAGGTGGCCATCAGATCACCCCTGAGCCTGCACTTTTCCAGGCTAAGGAGCCCTGTGGCTCTCAGCCTGTCGTTGTAAGGTCTGCTTCCTGACCTCTGATCATGCATGTGGCTCTTCTCTGGACTCTCTCAAGCTTCTCCACATCCTTTTTGAATTGCGGAGCCCAAAACTGGACACAGTACTCCAGCTGCGGCCTCACTGAGGCTGAGTACAAGGGGAGAATGACGTCCTGGGATTTGCTTGAGATGGTGTTTACTAGGCACTAAGTCCACTTCGACCAGTGGCTCTCAGTCCTTTGAGGTTCAGGGCAAACTTCATAGCTCTTCTGATCCAAGATGAGACCCACTGGGTGCATCTACACGTGCGCTTTACTGCGGAGTTGCCCAATTAGCTCTGCAGTAAATTGCCATCATCTACACGTCTTGCGCTATTAGGCCACAGTAAGTTAATTAGCTCTGCTATAGGATTGTACTGCCTGTAGGTGACTGGTGCTTCCTGTGTCTGGGAGGGCACCCGTAGAAGTCACCACCAGTGTCAGCAGTGGAGACAGCTCTGTCGGGGGGGGGGCACATGCCCCACCCCCGTGCCTCCCCTACCAGTTGCATATGGTACTGCCAGACACGAGTACTATCCTGTGGCAGAGTACTTTACTCCACTGCAATGCACATGTAGATGATGACCCAGCTGGTTGGGGCACAAGGGTGCTACAGTGCAGGGGCTGCTTGCTGGCTAGCCCCACACTGTCACACTCTCCCAGCCAGCCCTCTGAGCACCAGGTTGAGCTGGGGCAGAGCAACCCCAATTTGGCAGGCTGACCCCCTGCCAGGAGGGACCGTGCTACATTGGCTCAATGTGCTGTGGTCCTGGGAGCACGTGAAGACACTGCATCGAGGAGCAATAAACTCTGGCACAGACTGCACTGGAGTTTATTTAGGTGTGCTAACCACCTGCTCCATGTGACTCCATTTCCAGGAGATACAGGTTTTGAATGGGAAGGGCTGCAGAAAAAACACTCATTCCTGCCTGCTTCAGGCTTATCAGAGAAACCCTAATGCAGGCAGGAGCACGTGCATGCCACAGCCCTTCCTGGTCCGACTGTACACCTAGTGCATAGGGCACTTTTACCCGGTGGCAATGATAGCAGAGCACCCATGCCATGGCATGTCTGAAAGGGTCTCATGGCACCCTAGTTGACAAACATTACTGTGACACCCAATAGGTGGAACAGAATCTGGCCCTGGTTGTTATTATGCCTTTATGGCTTACAACAGTGGTGCTCAATCCATTTGACCCCACAGGCCCAATGAGTGGCACAGGCCTGATCCACAGTTTGGATCTGGCGGGTGGGGTTGGTCTATCGGCCTGATCCAGCACTAAGTTAACCTCCAGGGTCAGTCTGCGGATCCACACTGCAGACCTAGCAACAGCCTAAGTTATGACTGATATGTGCTTTACCTGGTATACAACCAATAAGCAATAAGGTTGCATTTAAATCATAAGCTGTAGCCTGGGAAATTAGAAAAACAATTTGTTCATTAAGCCAGTAATATTAAACCAGGCCAAGAATGAATAATTGCTGTTTGGGAAAGTAACAGCAGCCAAAAGTAACGACTTATGTTTTGTTGTTTGATAGTAATTGATGTTGTCAGCTAAAATTCTATTGAAATAATGAGTTTTTGTTAACCTATTGTACATTAAAACTAGCCTGGTCTGCAAAGTGAGAGAAACATAGTATTCCCAGATGGTGGGAGAAAGAAGTCTCTTCCAAAATAACACTTTTCCCTGGGACACAGACCCCAGCTAATTGGCATCTTCCAAGTCCACAGAAAAACCAGTTTAGTCCAGTTCCCAAAGTCTCAGTGTGAAACAAAGACATTTGAATAATACCAATCAGAGTATTTATTTAAATAAGCTGCATATAAATTTGGGGTAAAAGCAGGGGGGGATTTTGGGAGACCTCAGCAAATTCAAGACAACCTGCTGCTAGCCTGCATGACACCACCCTCCGTCCACCTGCATCTCCCCTAGATGGTATAGATGAGAATCTGTATTGTTGCAGGAAGGCATACAGACAAGTGCTTACTCTTGTGATTTTTTGGTGTAATCAAATAAAAGGTCAGGTTATAGACCTCTCTCTTGTCTCTTTATCTGGCTTGGGTGGTAGTAATACTTTACCTGCTAAGAGGGAATGAAGGATCCTTGGGAAATGTGATTGTGTCTTGATTTGGTAGAAAAAGGGGTAATCATTAAGGAATTTTTAACTGTCTCTTAATTTTGTGTCTAAGGTTGCAAAGAGGCCCCGCAAAAAGACAGTAGCCTTGTCTCTATAAAGACCGGGTAGTACTGGGTTTTTGATAACTGCCCCATACACCTAATTTCAAAAACTTGGGCTGACCCCATGAGCTAGCTAGACCCTACACACCAGATCTGAATGTGGACTGACACCGCACGCCAGCCTTGTGCCATGCACCAGAACTGGTCACGGACCAACCCCGTGTGCTGGTCCCATCTGGTATGTGGGAGCATGTTATCTGGCCCATAGGGCTTCTCATGAGGGAACGGTGGCAGCATGAATTGCTGGAGTAAGAGCCATGGAAAGTAGTATTTCCACAGTTGCCAAGTTACTGGACTTGTGGAGCGCCCCATGGGCTGGATGGCTTGGCTCTGTGGGCCAGATCTGGCTGGCAGGCGATAGGTTGAGCACCAGTGGCTTATAAGTAAGCACCTGACTGCAAGTATTTATTTGAAGATGAAGTATGAAGCCTACTGACTATGGACATCCTGTTTAAGCCTTTGCAATTTGGTTTAAGGGGGTGCTACATAGTACACTGGCTTTCTGTACACGGATCTACTGTAATATGCTTATTCATTTTCAGAATATCTTCAAGCTCTTCCTCGTAAGTCCTAGAGAAACCACCGGCCTGGGTTAACTCGCATGGATCAGACAGCAGGGAATCAATTCAAGCTTGGTCCAGTCTGGATCCCAGTTATCCAGACCTCTGCAAGAGTGCTCTTCAAATGAACACAAAAGCAAATAAAGTAACTGGAGCATTTATACAGGTCATCCAGAAAGCTGAATGCTCAAGCTGCTAATGCCAGAGTCAAAGGAATGCCAGCCTTGATTTCAATGACCCGCTTTTAATATCAGAGACCACTCAGGAATCAGGGGGCTAGGATAAAGGGACAGTGGTTGAGAACATTTCTTAAGGCCTATCTATATCATCTCAGTCGCCAGTCCTGGAGAGGACGGAGCGCATTGCTTGTCCCCCACAGACCCGCAGGACACCGATGGCTGGAGAGTAGGAGCTCTGGATAAGGCGGGAATAGCCTCACTGGGAAACTTTCAGCTCTGGAGCTTGTTAGTGGACTTGGGTGGGCAGGGTATACTCAGTCCTTGTGCTCCCTGGTACACACTGCTGGCATGGCATACACGAGTCCTTCAAAGGGAACAGACTTGTAGCCGGGGGGGGGGGGGGGGGGGGGGGGGGGGGTGGGTGACTCGGACATTTTTGTGCACTTCTGATCCAGGCTCCCCTGTGTTCCCAGGTAAATCTGTACAGCAAAATGAAGGTATGACTGAGGCATGTGTTTCCATGTGGGGGCTAGTGTTGTCTAGTGAGCATGAGCGATAAAAGCAGTCAAGATGTGGCAGCACAGGTTTGGCCATGCACCCGAAACCAGTCTGTACCCAGGGTCCCTGGAGCATGTGCAATCCAGCTGACAGCATGAGTTACCCTTGCTAGGGTGTATTTGCTTCAAGCATGAGACAAACACAGCTATGAATGTGCTGTGCAGAGGGGTGTAGGTTGTAGTAGCTGTGTTGGTCTAAAGCTTGCTAAAAAAATTTTTTTCCAACTATTTAAGTTGGTCTAATAAAAGATATCAGATTCACCCCAAGAACCTTGTGTATGCTGTGTAGACACACCCTGAGCTGAGTTGCAGCATAGCTCCTGTCAACCCAGTATCTCTGTGGTGCTCCAGCATGCTCCTCCAGGCCCCAAGCCCATCATGCCAGGTCTTTGACTGAGTCCTTACAAGGCAGCTCCAGCTTCAGCTCTTTTTCCCCTTTCCTTTCCTTAGAGTTCATAGCAAACTTTTAGCCATGTTATGTCATCACATTAGCTTATTCATTCCCTTACTAGTAACCAGAACCATGATTTTCAAAAGCAACTTCAGCTTTTGAAAGTCAAAACGGTTGGCTGCCTGATTTGAAGTATATTGGGCTTAATTTGCATAAGTAACCAGCTCTGACAGGCTTCAGTTTGAGGTGTCACACTGAAAATGATGGTCAACGTGTCTTATGTTGGTCTCTCCAAAACTATGGCACACTTAACTGGAGGCAACTTATGGAAACAGTGGCTTTGCTGTCTCTCCTCAGACTGTTCATGGTGGATGCTGTGAGAAAAGGCAAATCCGAAAGTCATCATTTTGTGGCTTTTGCGGAAAGGATATGACATCTCTGATTGCCTCCACTGCAGGTCAGCATGTTTCCATGGTTAGAAATGATGGTAAATGTATGGGTAAATGTGTTTTTAACAAACAGCTTTGCAGTATTGAAAGATACTTTGACCTGTCTCTGTAACCTCTGTGAGAAACCAAGCCACCACGTTTGTCCCTCATCAGAATTATTAATGACTGTAAAATACAGGTTGGTCAGGAGTGAAAGATCACTTCCTGTGGGCCACAGTGATACCTGGCAAGCTGACACACATGCACTAAGTTAACAGCAAAGTTAAGACAACAAATGTCTTGAACTTGAAGGCCAATATGCAGGAGCTCTCACAGCTATCCAATTACTCTGGATAGCTCATCATGCCGGTAATTTTCATTTGGAAATAGAAAGCCATCTGCTGCCATCCTGGCTTCCCTTAAGACAGGCTGCTAATGGTGGAAAAGTATTCAGGCAGTTTGAAAGTCTGTTGATGTAACAGAGCTTATTGTCTTTTTAAGAGTCTATCACCACCTCAAGGTTATCCATGGAGCAGAACTGTTACAATGCTAATGAAGACAGCAAAATACAAAGAAAGAGATTTTTTAAACAAGCATACATCAGTATGTGTTATTCATCCTGGCTGGCTGAGCTGTGCTCTTGATGCAAGTCTAGGGCAGGAGGTAGATGACCTCCTACTATCTACCACCATCTCCCCACCTCCTACTATCTACCACCATCTCCCCACCTCCTTTCACCTGTCACCTTTGCAGTAGTCAGAGGTTGGCCAACTCTCTCTTCAGCTCAAGATAGATAGAAATATCACCAAAGGTGGCTATATTTACATAATACTCAACGTTATCACATGGCTGATCCAACATTTGGGAATCACTTAGGCAGAAGGACAGATGAAAGGTGGAGTAGGAGGTGCTCAGGCAGCTGTATGACCCCAGGGGACTCTTTCAGACTATGCAGGCAGTGTATATGGATGTTTAGTGTTTGGTAGTGCCACCACCCATTTCTTTCTGCAGTATCCTAAGTTCTTCTTTCATGTCTTCCATCAATGTGTGGTCCAGAACCAGCCCCAATTATCTTTGAACATTGGGAAAAAATATGGATAAAAATGAACTACTCCTACCCATGGCTTTAAAAATCATTATTCCTAATTACAAAGACACTGCATAGCTGTGTACCTATTAACTTGATAGATCATTATAAAAAGAACTGCAAGTCTAAGATGAGAATACTGTAGCTTTTGAGGAAGCATTGCTTTTCATGTCATACCCACTGACACTCCATATCAATAAAAATCCCCTTCAAGTCCCTAAAAAGAAACCTATGCAATAAGATGTTGGTCTGGTCTTTTCTTTTCCCCATGAAACAGCTTTTCTTAATGTCAAAGTGACCTGTCACTCTTTGATGTGGTCCCCATTGTCACCTCAGTCATACATCCTCCTCTGTTTATTAGTTGGGTGAGGGTCTGAAAACAGAGGCCTCCTATCAATATGCCTTTGAATTTTTTCTTTCCCATCAGTTCTTGGAAATATTAATAATTTTGAATGTCATTCAGGTCATTTTTAAAAAAATAAAGCACCTGTAAGAGCAGGAAAAGGAAAGAGAATGAGGAAATTAGAGGATTGATAGAGAAATACAGAAGCATCTACCTCTCCATTGACTGGAGAGGGGAAGGACAGACCATTAGCAAGAATATCAACCCATAGCTCAAGACAGCACTTCTCTCTTCCCTGCCCAATATACAGACTCCCTCTGTGACCTTTGATGAGTCATTCAGGGCTCATCAGCCTGACCATGCTCTGCACACCCACTCTTACTAACATGCTGAGTGCCCGAAATTAAGCTCTCAAGACCTTGCTCTATAGCACTCTTGAGAGCATCTGCTGGGAACAATCATAGTGTGACTTCAAGGAGGTATACAGGAAGTCCTTGACTTACGTTTCAAGTTACAATGTTTTGCCCTTACAATGTTTATAAATTGACAGCCTGGTTAAGACTTTCAGAAAAACCTGGGGCCAAGACTTCTGAGAAGACTGCAGCCAAGAACCCTTCAAAAAGTCCAACCAAGAGCCCTTCAAAAAGTCCAGCAAAGTCACCTCAAAGAAGTCCTTCCAAATCAATATGATTGCTACTTACAATATAAATATATTAATGTAGCTATATTACTCATCTATAATTGATTGAGTACAAAATTCTGGGTTATTTTTGGTAAAAACAGGGTATCGGACCTTGGTTCAGTAACCAATCCCCCATTTATAACATCGTTTCCTATGGGAAAATCGGTTCCAAGTTACAACTTTTCAACTTAAGATGCTGTTTTCAGAAGCCAATTGTGTAGCAAGTCTGAGGACTGCCTGCATGTGAATTTGGGAATGGACAGATGGGGTATGCTGGGTAATGCCGTTGCTGGCACACACTGCTATCGAGATGTGGTCATATCTACCACTGAGAACCTCTAACCTCATGATCAGGTGACCCCTAAATTTTTGCTGGTAAATTCTCTTTAGTGACTAAGTTTCTACTTGCCCAAGCAGAACTCCCCCCCCGCCGCCCAAATCCTGGTAGCCCCAGCTCACACCTCAGTCTGGGAAAGATGCTCAAACTGGCCATTTCCCATCATATTGCACCTGCAGGGCCCCATCCAGTAGGTGTTCTCAGAGCAGGTCTTCAGATTGGGCTTTGTATCAAAGAAAGCCAAGGACAAAAGTTTTGGGGATGGCAGGGTGTGCAAATGTCCCATTACAGAGAATGGTCTGGTGGGGAGGTGTTTTCAAGCCCCCAGCTCTGCCTAAGGGCTTTGAAATGGATCCTCCCTCATCCCAGGTGAGCTTACAAACCACAGACCACAGAATTAACCTCTCACTCTCCTCTTTCTTTGCCCCTCTCTCTCAGATCCAATTTCAATAGAAAAGACTGAGTAAGCCTTTTCCCTCATTCTACCCTGAAAACTTAGGTGGTTAGGGTACTCTATTGGCATGTAGGAGAACAATATTTGTTCAATGTCTTCATCAATGACCTGGAAGATGGCACAGAGTGCACCCTCAGCAAGTTTGCAGATGAGACCAAGCTGGAGGAGTAGCAGATGAAGTGGAGGACAGGGCTATGATTCAGAGTGACCTGGACAAACTGGAAGGTTGGACCAAAAGAGATCTCATGAGGTTCAACAAGGACAAGTACAAAGTCCTGCACTTAGGATGGAGCAGTCCCATGCACTGGTGCAGGCTGGAGGCTGACCGGCTGGGCAGCAAATCTGCAGAAAAGGACCTGGAGGTTACAGTGGCCAATAAGTTGAATATGAGCCAGCAGCGTGCCCTCGTTGAGAAGGCTAATGACATACTGGGCTGCATCAGTAGGTGTGTTGCCAGCAGGTCAAGGGAAGTGATTCTTCCCCTCTATTCAGCACTGGTGCGGCCACATCTGGAGTCCTGTGTTCAGTTTTGGGCCCGCACTACAGAAAGGATGTGGACAAGTTGGAAAAAGTCCAGCAGACTTTTAGGAAAAGTCCAGCAACAAAAATGGTTCAGGGGCTGGGGGACATGACTTTTGAAGAGAGGCTGAGGGAGCTGGGCTTATTTAGTCCAGAGAAGAGAAGGCAGAGTGGGATTTAATAGCAGCCTTCAACTGCCTGCAGTGGGGTTGCAAAGAGGATGGAGCTGGACCATTCTCGGTGGGGGCAGAAGACAGAACAAGGAGCAATGGGCTCAAGTTGCAGCAGGGGAAGTTTAGGTTAGATATTAGAAAAAACTGTCTCATTAGGAGGGTAGTGAAGCACTGGAACAGGCTGTCCAGAGAGGTGATGGAAGCTCCATCCTTGGAGGTTTTGAAGACCCGGCTAGACAAAGCTTTGGCTGGGATGATGTAGTTGGGGCTGGGGCTGGTCCTGCTTTGAGCAAGGGGTTGGACTAGATGTGACCTCCTGAAGTCCCTTCCAACCCTTATTTTCTCTGATTCCATGATTCTATCCTTTCTCTAAGTTAGAAAGAGTGGGAATTGGAAAACAGCATTCCCACTACAAGGTCTCCCAGAGCCTAGCCACTTTAACCATTGGGATATTGGACATAATGAAATATGGGGAAGTGCAGCCATGCCTCAGAGTAGGCTGACAATCCAGGTGAACTAGACAGATGAGTTAGATGGGCAGACCAGACCCAGATGCTGTTCAACACTGAGAAATGCCAAGTGCTCCATCCAGAGTGGAAAAATCCTCAACAAATGTACAGGCTCGGTGATGCTACGTTAGTTAGCACCACATCCGAAAGAGACCCAGGGATCATAATTGACTATAAAATGAATATGAGCCACCAGTGTGATGCTACTGTTAGCAGAGCAAACACTACACTGGCATGCATCAACCAATGCATCTCAAGCAAAACCAAGGAAGTTATTCTCCTGCTCTACTCGGCATTGGTGAGGCTGTAGCTGGAGTACTGCGTCCAGTTCTGGGCGCTGCACTTCAAGAAGGATGTGGAGAGTCCAGAGCAGAGCCACTCATCTAACTAGAGGCTTGCAGAGCAAGCCATATGAGGAAAGGCTGGCAGGACTGTTCAGCCTAGAACAGAGAAGACTTTGGGGGGATTTGGTGGCAGCTTCCAAATATATCAGGGGGAGCATCAGGGGTTAGGCGAACAACTATTTTCCAAAGCACGCCAGGGGAAAAACAGGAACAATGATCATAAACTCCTAGAAGGAGGCTTCAGACTGGATATAAGGAAAAACTTCTTTACAATGTGTGTGACCAAGCTCCCAGCAGCGGTGATGCAGGCATCTACCCTGGAGAGCTTCAAAAGGAGACTGGACGCACACCTTGCAGGGGTTATTTGACCCCAGCAGTCTATCCTGACCATAGCAGGGTGTCTGGATGTGATGATTTCATGAGGTCCCTTCCAGCCCTAAACTTCTGTGAATCTTCTGTGAATTTAGGGGAGTGGGGCTCTCTATGCTCATTTGTGAGAAAGGACTAACATTGTTTAAGCTCCCGGTTCCACTAGAGGGCTTGTGGCTGAAAATCCTAGGCGTGAACAAGTGAGTCTCCTTACCTTCCTTTGAGGGACAAAACCTGTTCCTATCCCTATTAACTTGGCCATCTAACTTCGTCTGTGAATGTCATTAGGTGACAGGGTGCCCCAGAGCCAGGCCCTGTGATGGCTAAGTCCTGTGGCAGATTTGACCCCCCATCTCCCCATGTGCTTTTATAAAAGAGCACTTCCCCACATGATGTGGTGTGGCAAAAATAGGCATGGGTCGGGACCCAGAGGTACTAAGTTGCCCTAGTAATGCCTGTCGTGAGATGGGCTGCACCAGTTCTTAAGTGGCAGCCAACTGGAGGTTGACTCTTAACCCCCACCCAGTATGCACCAGTTTGCAGTGAGAGTCCAGGGATGTGCTTTATGCCTATGAATCTAGCAAGATATTTGCTGTCCTTTCCAAGCCTATGCCAGTGTCGTCTATTTGAATACACTCTTTGTTTGGACTGACTCCTGTATTTGTACAGCATCTGGCACAATGGATGTCCTGAGAGGTACGGAGGGCCCCATCTGTTGCCAGGACACCTCGGCACGCAAGGTCTACTGCCTACCTGGAGCGAGGATTCAGGATGTGAAAGGGATGCTCCAAATGGTAATCCAGCCCACCGATTATTACCCCATGGTCCTAGTCCATGTGGGCACTAATGATGGGCCCAGGAGAAGCCCTGATCACCTGATGGAGGACTACCATGCTCTGGGGCACGTGCCGAGGGAGATGGGCGCACTATCCCTGCCAGTGAGTGGACGTGGCAGACGGCATGAAACATGCATCGCAGAGACCAACTGGCGGCTACAGGAACAGTGCTTTGAGGTGGGCTTTGGCTTCCTCAACCATGACTGGCACATCACGACGAGAGACATGCTGGGATGGGATGGGCTCCACCTTTCCCCTAAAGGTAAGTGTGTGTTCTCTTCTAGGCTGGGGGACCTCCTCCAGCGGGCTTTAAACTAGGCTCGTCGGGGGAAGGGGAAGACGAGGGCGGAGGAAACATCGGACTGCCAGACCAAGCAACACCCACAACTACAGCCCAGCCTAGACCAACGAGCGAAACGAATAAACAGCTAAGCGACAGAGGCCAGGGCAACGCTGGGACTAGGAGGTCAGTACACATCCACAGGAGGTCTCACATGCCTCTACACAAATGCTCGTAGTATGGGAAACAAGCAGGAGAAACTCACCCTCCTGCTGGCTGACGCCAGCCTGGACATAGTGGGGATCACCGAAACGTGGTGGGACTCAACGCATGACTGGGCGGTAAATGTCAAGGGCTATACAGGAGGGACAGGATAGGAAGGAGAGGTGGGGGCATAGCACTCTATATTAAAGAGGAATACACATCCTCGTTAATCAGCAAAGAGTCAGAGGAAGGGCTCTCTGAAGTGCTTTGGGTTAGAGTACAAGGCAGTCAAGGGGAAAGGGACTTAATGGTGGGGGTCTACTACAGACCTCCCAACCACGGGGAAGAGCTTGACCAGGAATTCTTGGGTCAGCTGACTGGGGTAGTGAATGCTAAAGATGTGGTAGTCATGGGGGACCTGAACTTCCCGGACATCTGCTGGGAGGAGCAGTCAGCCAGGTCTGACTGCTCATGTAGGTTCTTAGACAGAGTGCAGGACCTCCATCTAACCCAGGAGGTGCACAGCCCCACCAGGGGAGACGCCTTGTTGGACCTAGTACTGGCCACGGGAGATGACCTGGTGAGGGGGCTGCGGGTGCTCGACCACCTGGGCGACAGCGATCATCGCCTGCTGGGATTCACCATCCAGTGCAAGGTGGCAAAGGCATGCAGCAAGGCAGCAGCCCTAGACTTCAGGAGGGCAAACTTCAACGGGCAAAGAAGGATAGTTGGGGAAGCACTGAGGTCCCAGAGGGGAGGGGAGCCAGATGTCCAAGGAGAGTGGTCACTCCTTAAGGAGACGATCCTCCAAGCCCAAAGGAAGGTAATCCCAATGAGGATCAAAGGGAGCAGGAGGGCATATAAGCCCCCATGGCTCACCAAAAGCATCCGGGAATGTCTCCTTGCTAAAAGGGTGGTGTATACCCAATGGAAAGAAGGGGAAATCACCAGGCATGACTACACTTCAGTCGCTCGGGGATGTAGGGGGCAGTCAGGAAGGCCAAGGCAGAGATGGAATTAGATCTAGCTTCTCAGATTAAGGACAACAAGAAATCCTTCTTTAAATACATACGGGGTTCAAAGAAGGTTCCGGGTAATGTGGGCCCCCTGCAGGATGCATTGGGAAATTTGGTTGTCACACCAGATGACAAAGCTAACATGTTTAACAATTTCTTTGCCTCTGTCTTCCTAAGCAGGGACCAGAACAGCACCTCCCTGCAGGGCCCCTGGCAGGTCCCAGGGGAGGCACACCTGGGCCAAGGGTTAGTGAGGAACTAGTTAGGGAGCTTCTGGAGGGACTGGACGTATTCAAGTCAGCCGGTCCGGACGATCTCCACCCTAGAGTTCTAAAGAAATTGGCCGAGGTCATTGCAGGACCCCTGGCACGGCTTTATGAGCACTCATGGTGCTCTGGTGTGGTGCCGGAGAACTGGAAGAGGGCCAACGTAGTTTCCATCTTCAAAAAGGGTAAGAAGGAGGACCCAGGGAACTATAGGTCAGTTAGTCTTACCTCGATCCTAGGCAAGCTGTTCGAGAAAATTATGCTGGCACACATCCAGGAGGGGCCAGCAGGGGACTGCATGCTTAGGGGCAACCAACACGGGTTCATCAGTGGCAGGTCTTGTCAGACCAACCTGGTGGCCTTTTATGATCAGATCACGAAATCATTAGATGCCGGGGTAGCAGTGGACATAGTCTTCCTGAACTTTCGGAAGGCCTTCGACACTGTCTCTCACCCTGTTCTCATTAAGAAACTCTGTGTCGACACCCACACAGTCAAATGTGTCACCAACTGGCTGGAGGGCCGTACCCAGAGACAGCGGTGGTGGATGGATCATTTTTGACCTGGAGGGATGTGGGCAGTGGGGTACCCCACGGCTCGGTCCTCAGGCACGCACTGTTCAACATCTTTATAAGTGACTTGGACGAGGGGGTAAAAAGCACCTGTTCAAATTTGCTGATGACACTAAGATGTGGGGGGAAGTGGGCACACTAGAAGGAAGCAACGGGCTACAATCAGACCTAGACAGGTTACAAGGGTGGGCAGACGAGAATAGGATGGGTTTCAACACAGACAAGTGCAAAGTGCTGCACCTGGGGAGGAAGAACCGGCACCATACCTACAGGTTGGGGAACTCCCCTCTTGTCAGCACGGAGGTGGAAAAGGATCTTGGGGTCATCATTGACTCCAAGATGAACATGGGCCGGCAGTGTGGGGACATGGTCAGGAAGGCCAACCGCACCTTGGCATGCATCCACAGATGCATCTCGAGCAGGTCCAAGGAGGTGATCCTCCCCCTCTATGTGGCACTGGTCAGGCCGCAGCTGGAGCACTGCATCCAGTTCTGGGCGCCGCACTTCAGGAGGGATGTGGACAACATGGAGAGGGTCCAGAGGAGGCCACCCACACGATCAGGGGCAGCAGGGCAGGCCCTACGAGGAGAGGCGACGGGACCTGAACCTGTTCAGCCTCCACAAGAGAAGGCTATGGGGGGATCTAGTGGCCTGTTATAAACTAGTCAGGGGGGGACCAGCAGGCATCGCTGTTCCCCCGAGCACCGCCAGGAGTGACCAGGAATAACAGTCACAAGCTGGCAGAGGGTAGGTTTAGGCTAGACATCAGGAGGCGCGACTTCCCGGTCAGGGCGGCTAGGGTCTGGAACCAACTTCCAAGAGAAGTGGTGCAGGCTCCTACCCTGGGGGTGTTTAAGAGGAGGTTGGATGAACACCTTGCTGGGGTCATAGTTTCATAGTAGCTAGAGTCGGAAGGGACCTAGGTAGATCATCTAGTCCGACCCCCTGCCTTAGCAGGAAAGAGCACCGGGGTCAGATGACCCCGGCAAGGTGCTCATCTAACTTCCTTTTAAAAATCCCCAGGCTAGGAGCCTGCACCACTTCCCCTGGAAGCTGGTTCCAGGCCCTAGCCGCCCTGACTGTGAAGCAGCGCCTCCTAATATCTAATCTAAACTTACCCTCCGCCAGTTTGTGACCGTTATTCCTGGTCACTCCTGGCAGCGCACGGGGGAACAGGGACTCCCCCAATACCTGCTGATCCCCCCTGACCAGTTTGTAGCAGGCCACAAGGTCCCCCCTTAACCTTCTCTTGTGGAGGCTAAACAGGTTCAGGTCCCGTAGCCTCTCCTCATAAGGCCTGCCCTGCTGACCCCTGATCATACGAGTGGCCCTCCTCTGGACTCTTTCCATATTGTCCACGTCCCTCTTGAAGTGTGGCGCCCAGAACTGGACGCAGTACTCCAGCTGCGGCCTAACCAGTGCCGCATAGAGGGGGAGGATCACCTCCCTGGACCTGCTCGAGATGCATCTGTGGATGCATGACAGGGTACGGTTGGCCTTCTTGACTGCCTCCCCACACTGCCGGCCCATGTTCATCGTGGAGTCAATGACGACTCCAAGATCCTTTTCCGTCTCCGTGCTGGCAAGAGGGGAGTTCCCCAACCTGTAAGTGTGGTGCCGGTTCTTCCTCCCCATGTGCAACACCTTGCACTTATCAGTGTTAAACCCCATCCTATTCTCATCCGCCCACCGTTGCAACCTGTCAAGGTCAGCTTGTAGCCTATTGCACCCTTCTAGTGCGCCCACATCCCCCCACATCTTAGTGTCATCACCAAACTTGAACAGGGTGCTTTCTACCCTCTCATCCAAGTCACTGATGAAGATGTTGAACAGTGCGGGCCCGAGGACCGAGCCCTGGGGGACCCCACTGCCCACGTCCTTCCAGGTCGAGAAGAACCCATCCACTACCACCCTCTGGGTGCGGCCCTCCAACCAGTTGGTGACCCATTTGACCGTGTGGGCATCGACACCACAGTCTCCCAGCTTTTTGATGAGGACAGGGTGAGAGACAGTGTCGAAAGCCTTCCGGAAGTCCAGAAAGACTACATCCACAGCAACCCCTGCGTCTAATGATTTGGTGACCTGATCGTAAAAGGCCACCAGGTTGGTCTGACAAGACCTGCCACTGATGAACCCATGTTGGTTGCCCCTGAGCATACATTCCCCCGCAAGGCCTTCCTGGATGTGTGCCAGGATAATTTTTTCAAAGAGCTTACCCGGGATTGAGGTCAGACTAACTGGCCTGTAATTTCCCGGGTCCTCTTTTTTTCCCTTTTTGAAGATAGGGACCACATTGGCCCTCTTCCAGTCCTCCGGCACCTCGCCAGAGCACCACGAGTGCTCATAGAGCCGCGCCAGGGGTCCCGCAATGACCTCGGCCAGTTCCTGTAGAACCCTAGGGTGAAGATCGTCCGGACCAGCGGACTTGAACACGTCCAGCCTCTCCAGAAGTACCCTAACTAACTCCTCGCTAACCCCTGGCCCAGGCGTGTCTCTCTCGGGGCCCGAGGCGGGGCCCAGCAGGGAGGTGGCTGAACTGGTCCCTACTTAGGAAGACAGAGGCAAAGAAATCGTTAAATATGTTAGCTTTGTCATCTGGCGTGATGACTAAGTTGCCCATCGTGTCCTGCAGGGGCCCCACATTACCCGGGACCCTCTTTTTACCCCCTATGTATTTGAAGAAGGACTTCTTATTGTCCTTAATCCGGGAAGCTAGTCCTATCTCCAACTCTGCCTTGGCCCTCCTGACTGCCCCCCTACATCCTCGGGCGACTGTAACATAGTCCTTCTTGGTGATGACCCCATCTCTCCATTGGGTATATGCCTCCCTTTTAGCAAGGAGACATTCCCGGATGCTCTTAGTGAGCCATGGGGGTTTATGTGCCCTCCTGCTCCCTTTGACCCTTGTTGGGATTACCTCCCTTTGGGCATGGAGGATCGTCTCCTTAAGGAGCAACCACTCACCTTCGACATCCGATTCCCTTCCCCTCTGGGTCCTCAGCGCTTCCCCAACGATCCTCCTTAGCTTGTTGAAGTCAGCCCTCCTAAAGTCTAGGGCTGTTGCCTTGCTGCAGCCCTTTGCCACCTTACGCTGGATGGTGAATTCCAGCAAGCGATGATCGCTGTCTCCCAGGTGGCCCATCACCCGCAGCCCCCTCACCAGGTCATCACCCGTGGCCAGCACCAGGTCCAACAAGGCGTCTCCCCTGGTGGGACTGTGCACCTCCTGGGTTAGATGGAGGTCCTGCACTCTGGCTAAGAACCGACGTGAGCGATCAGACTTGGCTGACTGCTCCTCCCAGCAGATGTCTGGGAAGTTCAGGTCCCCTATGATGACCACATCCTTAGCCCTCACTGCCTCTGTAAGCTGACCTAAGAATTCCTGGTTGAGCTCTTCTCCCTGGTTGGGAGGTCTATAGTAGACTCCCACCGTTAAGTCTCTCTCCCCTGGACTGCCTTTTACTCTAACCCAGAGCACCTCAGAGTGCCCCCCCTCTACCCCCTTGCTAATTAACGAGGAAGTATATTCCTCCTTGATGTAGAGTGCTACTCCTCCACCTTTCCTTCCTATCCTGTCCTTCCTGTATAGCCTATAGCCCTTGACACTCACCGCCCAGTCATGCGATGAGTCCCACCACGTTTCTGTGATCCCTACTATGTCAGGGCTGGTGACAGCTAGGAGGAGGGCGAGTTCCTCCTGCTTCTTCCCCATACTTTGAGCATTCGTGTAGAGGCATTTGAGGCCTTCAACGGTTGTGCCCACTGACCCCCTAGTCTCAGCAATGCCCCGTCCCCCATCGCTTACCTGTTTCTCCCTTTTGACCATTGGTCTGGGCTCGCTGGCTGTTGCTGGGCCTGGTAGTTCATCGTCTCCTCCGCCCTCATCTTCCCCCTCCCCCGACGAGCCTAGTTTAAAGCCCGCCGAAGGAGGTTCACCAACCTGGAAGAGAACACACGCTTACCTTTAGGGGAAAGGTGGAGCCCATCCCATCCCAGCATGTCTCTCATCACGATGTGCCGGTCATGGCTGAGGAAGCCAAAGCCCGCCTCGAAGCACCATTCCTGTAGCCTCCAGTTGGTCTCCGCAATGCACATCTCGTGACGTCTGCCTCGACCGCTCACTGGCAGGATGGAAGAGAAGACCGCCTGTGCGCCCATCTCCCTCAGCACGCCTCCCAGTACTCTTTCCTGCCCACGGCAGGGGCTCGGACTAGATGATCTACTCAGGTCCCTTCTGACCCTAGAAACTATGAAACTATGAATTTTGGCTGGGACCTTTCAGCACTCCCGTGTATATACATCAGCGGATCCCAACCTATTTAGAATAAAAGGACCTGTCCACAATTTTTCAAAATTTCTTGGCAGTCTATTTAAAAAGATAGGCAGGCAGGCAGGCCTCTATCTCAGAAGACAACAGATTTGCACTGAGTGAGACACCAACTCATTGAACATCTGTGGATGTGGCCGGTTCTCGAGCGACAGTCCCTTCTGCACCGATTACATGTGAAGTTCATATCTAACAGTCCTGAATGTGGTGCTGGGCTCTGCCTGAGATTTCTTCTTTCCTCTTCATAGAATCATAGAAGTCAGGTCGAAGGGACCTTGTAGATCTTCAAGTCTGACCCCCGGCCTGGGCGGGAGAAAAAAAAACAAACCAAAAACTGGACTCAAATGAGTCCAGCCAGGTAGGCATCAAGCCTCTTCTTACCCCAGGGTAGGAGCCAGCACCACTTCCCTTGGAAGTTGCTTCCAGATCCTAGCTGCCCTAACTGTGAAGTAGTTCTTGCAGATGTCTAAATCTAAACCTACTCTCCAATAATTTGTGTCCATTGTTCCTTGTCATGCCAGAGGGCACTAAGGGAAACAGTGTCTCCCTCAAACCCTTCTGGTCCCCCCTAGTAAATTTATAGACAGTCACCAGGTCCCCCCTCAGCCTTCACTTGTGAAGGCTGAACAGGTTTAGGTCCCGCAGTCTTTCATTGTAGGGTCTGCCCTGTAGTCCCCAGATTATGCGGGTGGCCCTCCTCTGGACCCTTTCAACATTGTCCACTTCCTCCTGAAGTGGGGCACACAGAACTGGACGCAGTACTCCAGCTGTGGCCTGACCAGCGTTGTGTAGAGGGGGAGGATCACCTCCTTGGACCTGCTAGAGATGCATCTGTGGATGCATGACAAGGTGCGGTTAGCCCTGCCAACCGTGACCTCGCATTGTCGGCCCACGTTCATCTTGGAGTCAATAATGACTCCAAGATCCCTTTCTGCCTCCGTGCTCTCAAGAAGGGAGTTTCCCAGTCTGTAAGTGTGCTGCTGGTTTCTACTGCCCAAGTGCAGCACCCTGCACTTGTCAGTATTGAAACGCATCCTGTTTATGTTAGCCCACTCCTGTAACCTATCCAGATCTTGCTGCAATCTTTCCCTCCCACCTGGCGTGCTCACCTCACCCCAAATTTTGGTATCATCAGTGAATTTAAACAGATTGCTTTTCACCCCGTCGTCTGAATCGCTGATGAAGAAATTGAAGAGCGCAGACCCCAGGACCGAGCCCTGGGGAACTCCACTGCTCACTTCCCCCCAGGTCAAATATGGCCCATCCACCACTACCCTCTGAGTATGACTCTTCAGCCAGTCTGCAATCCATCTGACTGTGTAGGCATCAATGCCACAGTTGCCTAGTTTTTTAATGAGGATGAGGTAGGAGACAGTGTCAAAGGCCTTGCTGAAGTCTAGAAAGACTATGTCCATGGCGACACCTGCATCCATTGCCTTTGTGACCTGATCATAAAAGGCAGTCAGGTTGGTCTGACATGACCTGCCCCTAATGAAACCGTGCGGGTTGCCCTTGAGCATCCTCCCTGAAGCCGGCCCATCACAGATGTGCTCCTTGAGGATCTTCTCAAAGAGTTTCCCAAGGATAGAGGTAAGACTGACAGGCCTATAGTTGCCCAGGTCCTCTCTCTTCCCTTTTTTGAAGATGGGGACCACATTAGCTATCTTCCAGTCATCTGGCATCTGACCTGAGCACCACGAGCACTCGTAAAGCCATGCCAAGAGCCCTGCAATAACCCCAGCTAGCTCCCTCAACAACCTGGGGTGGAAAGCATCTGGACCCGCTGACTTGAGCACATCCAGCCCCTCCAGAAGCTCTCTAACCCGGTCCTCCCCAACCTGAGGTCTGGAGGCGTTCCCCTCGAGTCTGTCTGGCACCACAGCGGGGAAGCCCCGGTCCCTGCACAAGAAAACGGAAAGAAAACTTCATTCCTCACAAGTCTTCTTTCCACACTTCACAGACTTTTTCCAAGATCTTTGATCGTTTCCCAATCGTTTGGCTCACCCCATTTCCAAAATTAATATAAATATATTACGAATATTATAGTGGAAAATAATTTCATGGTTAACTATGACTTGGAGATTCATTGATTTGATCCTTGCAATTATATTCTACCCGCTGCTGTGGCTGGGGGGATCTGCACTGTGTTCCTCCTGCAGAGTTAGGTTTGGAGGCGGCTTTTCTGGCCTGACCTTGCAAGAGCGTCTCCTTGAAACAGAAGAGTGCCGGGCAGATGGAACTGTCCGGTGTACTTCTATTTTCAGGAAGCATGTTAGAGCCAAACTAATAAATGGATGCAGCACAAGTTGTGTCTGCCTCTATTGCATTATATAGGCAAGCATGCCATTTCTGATGCAGCTCTTCCCGGCTCGGTGAGTAGTAGTGCTAGTAGTAATAGCAGTAATAAGCAGGAAAAACTGCTTTATTAGATAGAATATATATTTAATGTTTGAAGGAGCCACAAAGCTCCAACTCATGGAAATTATACACATGCAAAACCCTTACTCTGCAGAAAGATGATTCCAGAATTACTCACCAGGGGGTTTCTCCTCACTCCTTTGAAGCATCTGTTGTTGCGTGTGGTCACACAATCCTGTTTAAGTGGCATGATCTGTTATTGCATTTCCTATATTCGTATTGGAAGAAATAAAAGTGTAAACATCTAATCATGTTTCATATTCTTACAGCAGGAAGTAAAACCATAATAGAGGAAAGGGGAAGAAAGACTTTCTGTTAGGGTTATTTTAATATCAGAAATAACTAGAACGAGTGACCCTTGCTCCCTTTTTATGACAAGCGCACTGACACCTTGATAGCTGAATACAATTTGCTGAAAGCAGTAAGAGCAATTTTCTGCTGTCATCTATGGTGACTGCTGAATTTGGGTAACTTTTTATCTGCTTAACTTTAATGAATAACTGCAAACAACAGTTGGCAAGATAAAAAATGACACCAGCAAATATTTTGAGGTGAGATTCTCCAGACAGGCCCCTTCCCTGGGTAAAAATGCTCTATCAGGCTAAATTTTTGCTAAAAATGTGGGTGGTTTTCAAATACAGGAAAGAAAACACGATAGCTTGTGGTGACATTTTCCACCAGATAGATGCAGTTTTAAGAACTTTTGGTTTCCAGATACTACACCCACTTTAGGGGCCTCCTCTATTGTAGAAGGTGATATCTGGCTGTAAAACAATGTGTAAAATTAAGTGGCAATAATAGCATGCGGTCATGTGTGATTCAGTGGAAGTTCTGTGTCAGCTGGGCAATTTGAATGGCAGCAGCTTCAGCAGCTGTAGCCTTGGGCAGCTGAACATGAATGGGTTTTGCTGGAAATCAGTTGATGCTTCTTCTGCCTCCAGGTCAAAGGCAAAGGGCCTGGTTCACCTTTGCAGTTGTGACATCTGCTCTTTGCCACCAAACTGAACAGCTTATGAGAGAGATGATGTGACATGGCTGTTTGCAATAGTAAGGGACAGTATGTGATGACCTATGGGGTTTCTTTGGGCCCATGGTCATGACTGAATTAGGGGAGTCTCTAGACGAGAGGTTGGCAACCCCCAGTACATGTGCCAGAGATGTGGCACGCTAAGGCATTTTGCTTGGCATGCATGCCTCAGGGCAGATGGGGGGAAAGGGCCCAACCTGTGCTGGCACAACAAGGATTGGGCCCCTCACAGCTCCCCTGCTATCTGCCCAGAGGCACGTGTGCACCCGCTGCCAGCAAGACACTAGTCGGAGACTCTACCGACCCTGGTGACCCTGCTTGCAGCCTGCCTGCTACCTGTTGCGAGCAACCTGTGATCCGTGGTGGGAGGTAGGGCCTTCCTAGCGCTGAGGCCAGCTGTGGCAGGTAGCCGGGAAGCTGCAAGCAGCTGTTCCAGGGTCCCTGGAGCCCCAGCCTGGATTGTTGCTGGTGGCGGGTGCACATGCTGGCGGGATCTGTGAGGGACTTAATACTTGTTCTGGCAGTACAGCCCAGGACCCTTCCCCACCATCCACCCCAAGACGCATGTGCACCTGCAGCTGGCACCAAACTGCTCCACAGACCCTGGCGCAGCCACTTGCATCTCCCAGCCATGTGCCACAGCCAGTCTGGGCTCTGGCAGGCTGGGCAGACACCCACCACAGAGCCCAGGCTGCTCACAGCAGGCACCGAGGAGGCTGCAAACGCCTGCACTGGGATCTGCGGAGTCCCAGCCTGGCTTGTTGCCAGCAGTGGCTATGTGAGCATCTTGGGGAGGGGCCCAGGAAGGGAAGGGCCCCAGGCTGCACTGTCACAACAAGACTTGGACCCCTTATGGCTCTCCTGCCATTTGCCCATGGCACACCAATGTCTTCCAAGTAGAGTTTGCAAGTGTTTTCAGCACTTTGCCCAAGGCACATTAGGCAATTTAGGAATGGATCTACACATAGCTATGCCAGCTTAAATTTAATGCACCTTAATGTGTGTCTAAGTCATAATGGTGCACTTGTAGCTGCACTGATACACATTGACACACACCATGGTAATGCGCATTAAGTGTCTGCATGTGACTTAACTATGTCAGTTTAAATTTGGTACTTGCTTTAAGCAGGTACAAATTTAGGCAAGGTTAGCCTAAAATCACCATTTTTAAGCCACATTAAGGGCACGTATGTGGACATGCACCCTTAATGAGCCTTAAAAATGGCAGTTTTAGGTTAATGCCACTGAAAGGGCCACGTGCAGACAAACCCACTGAGTAGTGCACTTGACTCACACATTGAAAACTTCCATTAAGTTTTTGTCCATTAAGTCTAAAAAAATGTGGGCCTGAGGAAATCTTTTCCCTGCGCCTACCTCCATACAGTGATGTCCCCAAGCAGCTGTGTTTCTGCAAGTCCCTTCAAGGTCTTTGCTTTCCGTTAACATGTGGAAGCCCTATTAGCCCTCTCTATTTCTAGGTCAAACATCATCTGCAGGAGTAGAGGGCTGAACTCCTACCCTTAGCTTATTCTATGTCTATTGAAGGGAAAAAGCATTGATGCTGGAGTATAATTGAAAAAAGGAACAATATCAACTGCAAACTCCTTAGGGCAAGAAATCAATCGCATTGTCTTCTGTGTTCCATAAACAACCAAGCACATTTCAAGTGCTATTAGAAAGACAAGATTTACTTTTTCTATAGCTCACCTTCAGTTTGTAAAGTCAAAAAACCTTTAACGTCTCCTTACAGTGCCAGAAGCGAACCTAATATATGCAGATATAGACAACCAGGCTGGGTATGGAACTTAATGGAGTGGGTGCAACTGAAACACAAGATGGTTTGTCTCCTGAAATGCCATTTTCTTTCTTTCAGATCATTTTTTCAGCAATGAGAATATGCATTATATTCAGTTGCAACCATTCTAACAAGTGTCAGAAGAATGTCATGTGAAAGCAGTACATTTATCCCCATGAATTTCCCAAAGCCAAACAGATTGCTCTGCTTGGTTCTTCTCTTTCTGACCCCTCTTGCCCTTGAAGTCATCTTACAATTATGCATTTTATGACTGTCATCTTCTTTGCCGTGTCTCCAATATTCTGCTGTGTCTGTTCCCAATATTCTGCACAGGCCACTGCTTCTGGTGTTGGTATGGCCAGTTCTCATGGGGTGCATTGTGGTGCTACAGGACATCTCAGGAGATGATCCGTGGTGTGCTTCTCCTAACAAACACATTGGTTGGTTGCATAGTACCCCATGATTTAATGAGAAAGATGCATTTTCTGAAACCCACTCCCAGTTTATTCAAGCTCTGCCATGTATGCAAGTTGTAGTTGGAGCTGGATGCTAACTTCTTATTGGGGCTAATTCCTTGCTGGCTTTATTCAGTAGCTTTGTTGCCTGCCTATTTTCTCCCACTCTTCAGAGGGTAGTTCTGGCTGATTCTGGTGATATATTCAATGCTATGGTAGAAGACAAACAGCTATTTTGATGACAGTGTGCTGGTTCATGTCCATATGGTGCCTATCTGACTCTTGTATCTGCCAGTCAATGTTGCCTGCTACTTTCCTCCTGATGTAAGGGGGCACTATGCCAGATAGTACCTATAGGCAAGGAACATGGGTGGGTTTTAGGCAGCCTATTATAATTCTACATGCATCATTTAGGGTGATGTCAGTAAGTTTACTGTGACAATCATGATGACTTATCTTACCATTTTGGACCTGGGTCTTAGTGTGCTGAACTCTGTTACCAAGAATGCTGTCTTGGCACGGCAAAGGAAACATTATGATTGTTCTTGTTGTGCTGGTATTGTGTGCACATCTGGCCATGCCAAGACGGCATTCTTCATAACAGAGTTCAACACACTTAGACCAAGATCCAGCGTGGTAAGGTAACAGCCATCAGTGATGCAAGTCAGTCTGCACCTGGTTATATCCATCACTCAGATCCTCTCGAAACACATGTGCGTGCCTGGTCTGCTTGCAGTGTACCGGTTCCCATCAGCATGAAAACAATTAAGGAATGTACCTGGTTGCCTAATGGTAGGATATTTTGTAAAAAGTAGCCAGCGAGTGATAATAAGGCCCAGTTTTTATGTCAGAGAGATGTTGCTGAGACATCCCAGCATGACAAAGCTGACCACAGCGGGTGCTAAGTTTTGGGACAGGCAGTGCCACTACATTCAGTTCTGCTTTTATGTCATTGTTTTAAGTTGAAAATGATCTGTGCTGATAGACTGTAAACTCTTTAGATTAAAGATCATGTCTCTTTTTGTGGGTATGGCTACACTGTAGTTCACTGCTGATCCAACACTTTTCTTGATATTATTCATAGATTCAAAGATTCATAGATGCTAGGGTCGGAAGGGACCTCAATAGATCATCGAGTCCGACCCCCTGCATAAGCAGGAAAGAGTGCTGGGCCTACATTACCCCAGCTAGATACACATCCAACCTTCTCTTGAATACCCCCAGGGTAGGGGAGAGCACCACCTCCCTTGGGAGCCTGTTCCAGACCTTGGCCACTCGAACTGTGAAGAAGTTCCTCCTAATATCCAATCTAAATCTGCTCTCCTCTAGCTTGTGGCCATTATTTCTTGTAACCCCCGGGGGCGCCTTGGTGAATAAATACTCACCAATTCCCTTCTGTGCCCCCCTGACGAACTTATAGGCAGCCACCAGGTCGCCTCTCAACCTTCTCTTGCGGAGGCTGAAAAGGTCCAGTTTCTCTAATCTCTCCTCGTAGGGCTTGGCCTGCAGGCCCTTAACCATACAAGTGGCCCTTCTCTGGACCCTCTCCAGGTTATCCGCATCCTTCTTGAAGTGCGGCGCCCAGAATTGCACGCAGTACTCCAGCTGCGGTCTGACCAGCGCCCGATAGAGGGGAAGTATCACCTCCTTGGACCTATTTGTCATGCATCTGCTGATGCACGATAAAGTGCCATTGGCTTTTCTGATGGTTTCGTCACACTGCCGACTCATGTTCATCTTGGAGTCCACTAGGACTCCAAGATCCCTTTCCACTTCCGTGCCACCCAGCAGGTCATTTCCTAGGCTGTAGGTGTGCTGGACATTTTTCCTCCCTAGATGCAGCACTTTGCATTTCTCCTTGTTGAACTGCATTCTGTTGTTTTCTGCCCACTTGTCTAACCTGTCCAGGTCTGCTTGCAGCTGTTCCCTGCCCTCCGGCGTGTCCACTTCGCCCCATAGCTTAGTGTCATCTGCAAACTTGGACAGAGTACATTTCACCCCCTCGTCCAAGTCGCTGATGAAGACATTAAAGAGTATCGGTCCAAGCACCGAGCCCTGCGGGACCCCACTGCCCACACTCTTCCAGGTCGAAACCGACCCATCCACCACAACTCTCTGGGTTCGACCCTCCAGCCAATTCTCCACCCACCGGACTGTGCAGTAATCCAAGTCACAGCCCCTTAACTTGTTCACCAGTATGGGGTGGGATACCGTATCAAAGGCCTTCCTGAAGTCCAAGTATACGACATCCACCCCTCCTCCTGCGTCGAGGCGTTTTGTGACCTGGTCATAAAAAGAGACTAGATTGGTCAGGCACGATCTACCTGCCACGAACCCGTGCTGGTTTCCCCTCAGCATAATTTGTCCTGCCGGGCTCTCACAAATGTGAGCCTTGATGATTTTCTCAAAGATTTTGCCAAGGATGGAGGTGAGACTGACTGGCCTATAGTTACCCGGGTCCTCCTTCCTCCCCTTCTTGAAAATGGGAACCACATTGGCCCTTTTCCAGTCCTCCAGGACTTGACCCGTGCGCCACGAGCATTCAAATATTCCCGCCAGTGGCTCTGCAATGATGTCGGCCAGTGCCTTCAGTACCCTCGGATGGAGCTCATCCGGGCCTGCCGACTTGAAGGCATCCAGTTCCTCCAAGTGACCCTGCACCACCTCAGGGTCCACGCATGGAAGTCTGGTGCCTTGCTGCTGCCTCCCTACCCTCCCAGTGAGAGACTTGTCGTGCCTCTCGCTTAGGAGCACTGAGGCGAAGAACTCTTTGAGGAGTTCAGCCTTGTCCCCTCTGTCCGTCACCAATTGTTTCTGCCCATTTAGCAGGGGTCCTATTCCTCCCTGGGCCTTCCTTTTACTCCCTATATATCTAAAAAACAATTTCTTATTGTCTTTTACTTGGGTTGCCATCCTCAGCTCCATGGTAGCTTTGGCCTGTCTAACTGCCTCCCTACAAGCACGAGCAGAAGAGGTATATTCCTCTTTGGTGATCTCTCCCTGTTTCCACTTTTTATGTGCTCCCCTTTTGGCCCTTAGTCTGCCCTGGATTTCTCTGGTCAGCCAGGGAAGCCTCCTGGCCCCTTTCCCTCTTTTACCTCGCACGGGGATCGTCTCGCTTTGTGCGAGAAGGATAGCTTCCTTAAGGCACAGCCACCCTTCTTGGGCTCCCATCGTTTCAAAACTACTACTCTGCAGTGCATCCTTCACTAATCGCCTGAGTTCGCTGAAATCAGCTTTCCTAAAGTCCAGCACGTTCACCCTACTGGTTACCTTACCCACTCGACGCCTTATGTTGAATTGTACTTTTAGGTGATCACTGTCCCCCAGATGGCTACCGATCTGTAGGTCCCCTACTATGTCATCCCCCGTTGCCAATACCAGATCCAGTAAGGCATTCCCCCTAGTGGGACCATGTACCTCCTGCGTCAGGTGGAGGTCCTGTACACAGGTTAGAAACCTGCGTGAGCGGTGGGACTTTGCTGTCTGTGTCTCCCAGCAGATGTCCGGGTAGTTTAGGTCCCCCATGACCACCTTACCGCGGCCCTACATCTGAACACTAACAAGCTTCCAGACAGAGTGAAACTAAACTACTGAAAGGATGGTGAGCTGTTTAATCTCAGCTGACGGTGAGCCAAAACCACGGCCACCTTGACCTCGATCACTGAGTTCTAGCATGCTGATGATACTGTAGCATGTGCTCACTCGGAAGCAGGACGTCAGGCAATTGTCAATGTATTTACTAAGGCGTGCAAGAAAATGGGACAGAAGCTTAACTTTCAGAAGACTAAGGTCCTCCATCAACAAGTTTTTAATAAGCAATCCCCAGCTCTGGTCATTCAGATTGATGGTGCGACGCTGGAAAATGTCGAGTGCTTCCCGTACCTCAGAAGCCATCTCCTGCAGAAAGCTGACATTGACAAACCCAAACGTGCAAGCCTGGGGAAACGCGTGTTTGAAGATCGTGACCTCAGATTGGAAACCAAGCTCGTGGTTTATCAAGCAGTTATGATGAGCCCTACTTTACTGTACGGAGCAGAGCCCTGGACAATGTACAGGAGACACCTCAAGTCACTGGAAAGTACCATGAGCATGGCCCTCAGAAAATCCATTGAATCCAGTGGTATGACAGATACACCGATATTAAAAGCCTCCTGTAAGCAAACACCATGAGGACTGAGGCGATGATCACCTAATACCAACTTCGCTGGGCAGGCCAGGTCAGCCAGATGTCCAACTTCAGAGTCCCGAAGCAAGGTTTATTCTCTTTGTCTGTCCCTGAGCTGACCGGGGCTGGGATGATGCAGCCCAATGCCCCCCCACCCAGTGCTGTCAGTAGGATGGGAAGGGGGAGAAAGGAGGAGAGGGAGATCCAGGCTGGGGTTCGCCAGGAGTGGGGCACCCATCTCCCTTCTCCTCACTTCCATCCTGCAGACAGCACTGGAGCTAGGAGGGGGGATAGGGGGACAGGGCTAGCGGGGAGAGTCCAGGCAGGTAGCTTATCCTGGATCAGCTCCAAAGTGGAGCTCCATCCCCTACTCCACCCTTTGGCCCAATAGTGAACATCTTCTGGGTTGTTGTGAGGGGGGTTGCTGTATCTCATGGTGCTTTCTGTGATGGGCTGTCAGCACCCATAGTTCTTCAGAAATACTTTTTGGACCACAGAAGATTCTGTTCGTTGGTGCATTGGTGCAGTGGAAATGTTCCTGGTGTTTCTAAGCAACTTCCTCTGAAGTTTAGGGCCCTGCAGAGCCCTCTCCACAGCTCTTGTTTTTGTAAATTCCTGGCTGATCCTTCTTGTTTGCTCTTAAACCCATTTGCCATCACACCATTACTGAGTTCTCCCTTGCTGTCGATGTCCATAAAGCGTCCTCAGCCCTAGAACAGTCCCTGCTTCACTCATACCCTCTTGTTGGAAATAATACATGGCTGCCTTGTCCCAGAGGGGGGATTTCACCCTCATGGTCCCAGAAGCAAAAGAGAAAGAGTGGGGTGGGTGTGAATGTGGTGGAGAGGGTAGGAAGAGCTATCTGGTCTTTTCAAAGTCTCAGATAGTGAAGCATACCACACTTCTCCACCACATTCAGCCAGATCTGGCAGCCAACAGAGGAGATAAAGGCAGAAAGTGAGGAAAATCAATCTGGGGCCCAGCCTCACTGTCCCATGCCATCTGACAAATGTCACCTCCATTCGCCCAGCACCCCATGCCTGCTGGAGCAAAGGTTCAATACTGATGCAGAAATCACCAAAACCACCAATTGGTGCACGAGCAGTTTCCCTTCCCTGCCAAAACACTTTGTGCGAGAGATTGGATAAGAACACAGCCCAAGGTGTCCATACCAATGAAAGCATAATCATCTCTCACATGCCTATAGCAAATTTGCACTTGAACAATCCCAAAGCATCTTACAGGAAGGCCACGAGGCAAACTCAGAAAGTCACGACTCATTTGCCTTGTGCACCAGGCAAACGAAAAGCTTCGTTAATTTAAGAAATAAAAAAATCATGCACCTATGGGGCTTCTTTATCAAAACTTTTATGAGCACACTGCAAAACCTCTGCATTTAAGAGGGCCTGCTGTGGTAAGACCAGAAGCCACCACCTTTGCACTGAATACAACATTGCTCCATGATGAAATGAACAAGGGCAATCACACAATAAAGTGTATTCAGTGTGATCATGGGAGGCAGAACCTGTCTCTCAGGGGTAATACTGGACCAGATCCTCAGCAGGTATAAGCAGATGCAACTCCAGTTGACCTTGTATGTGAGGTAGCATGGTCCAGTGCACACAGTGCAGACGTAGCTTCAGGAATCCTCCTACTCCTGGCTGTACCAGTGATATGAGCTAGTCTTTTGCCTCCTTTTTTGGCTACGTTTACACTGCTGAGTGCAATATATTGTACCAATGTCTGAGCTAACTTGGGGACTAGAAGCAAGCTAGCTGCAGCAGTATGAAGCTCAATACAGGCTATTTCACTCCTCTGAGCACTAGGGTTGACCTTGCCCCTTGCTACCATAGCTAAACTGTTTCAAATACCCAAGCTAGCATGTTTAAAGTTAGTGCTGGTGTATCTATGCTGTACTGGAGACTGCATACATGAGACATGAGACAATAGGGACGTCTACACTGCAGAGTAGAAACCTGAGTAGGAGGCACAGCAACATTGAACCTTATAGAGTGACTAGGTCAGAGGTGCATAAGCTTTTGTAAGCAAAAGTTAGTAGCACAACTAGGCTGGGGTGACTGGGGAAGCCTCCTGGGTTCTTACTTGTGGCAGAGGGGCTGATGCTTTTGCAGCTCCACAATTGTGCTGGCACCACTGCCCCCATTTGTCGCAGCGACCCAGGTGCCTGGCTATGTTGTTACACCCCTGGCAACAGCTAACTTCATCCAATGCTATTGGTGGTATCAAATCCATCAGTAATTTCAGGTGAGGTAAGCTGTTGCTTGTGAAACCATACACATCTCTGATTTATTCAGTCTATGAAGTGTAACGCTTCCCTGCCGTCTGCTTGACTTCAGACTAACATGGCTAGCTGTCTCCCTTGACTGCAAACTCAATAGGGAAAGAACTGCCTTTTACTGTGATATGCCACATCCCAGAATCCTTGCCCCTATTCACAATCAGGGCCTCTACTGGTTACCATAAGACACATTATTATTGACAATAAAAAGATCTGGCCTGACGAGCATCGAGTATGGGACATGATGGCGATATAAAACCTAATGTCCATATGTATATGCCAGCCTGACCTGTTGTCTCAGGAGATCTGCTGCTTGCCCAGAGCCTGTATCTGAGATGTTATGGAGGGATTACCCAGACTCATCTGACCCTCTGACTGTTACCCCATGTTGCTCGTCCAAGTGGGCACCCATGATACTGCCAGGGTGAACCTGAGCAGATCAAAAGTGACCATAGGGCTCTGGGTGCAAGGATGAAGGGCACAGGGGCTCAGGTGGAGTTTCTCCTCTATTTTTCTGGCCGAGGGGAGGGACCCGGGGAGGAGCAGATGCATCCTGCAGATCAATGCATGGCTGTGCAAGTGGTTTCACCAGTGGAGCATTAGCTTCTGCAACCATGCTGTGTTGTTCCAAGAAGGATTGCTAGGAAGAGGGTAGCTATCCATCTGACGAAGAGAAGGAAGAGCATCTTTGAGGATAGGCTCACTAACCTAGTGAGGAAGGCTTTAAACTAGGTTTGCTGGAGGATGGAGACCAAAGCCCTGAGATAAGGGGGGAAGTGGGTGATCTGGAGGCAGCACAAGCAGGAGGTGGCAACCAGGGAGGTCTTCTCATTCTTCCTGAGAAAGTGAAGCAATTGGCTAACTACTTCAGGGGCCCGAACAAAAATGTATGGACCCCGGCAAACAAGGAAGAGGAACTGGAAGTCCTTGTACGAAGTCCTGGAACTGTGACATGATTGGAATAGCAGAGACTTGGTGGGAGCTTGCATGATTGGAGCACTGTCATGGTTGGGTATAAGCTGTTCAGGCAGGACAGGCAGGGGAGAAGAAGAGAAGGAGTTACACTTTATGTAAAAGAGCCATGTAATTCCTCAGAGCTCCTGTATGAAAATGGAAATAGGCCTCTTGAAAGTCTCTGGGTTAGGGCCAGAGGGGAGAGCAACAAAGGGGACGTGGTGATAGGTGTTTGCTACAGACCACCAGACCAGGAGGATGAGGTGGATGCGGCTTTCTTCTGACAGATAGCAGAGGTTTCCAGATTACAGGCCCTGGCTCTCATGAAGGACTTAAATCACCCAGACATCTTCTGGGAGGGAAATATAGCAATCTGGAAAGTTTTGGGGAGTGCTGGGGACAACTTCCTGGTGGAAGTGTTGAAGAAGCCAGTTAGGGGTCTTCTTGACCTGGTCTTCTTGACCTGCTGCTCACAAAGAGGCAAGAATTGGTGGGGAAGGCAGTAGTGGATGGCAATGTGGGCAGCAACAACTATGAGATGATTGAGTTCAGGATCCTGAGGAAGGAAAGGAAGGAGAGCAGCAGAGTAAGCACCCTGGACTTTAAAAAACGAACTGATTTGCTCAGGGAACTCATGGGCAGGATCCCCCAGGAGACCAGTCTGTGGAGGAAAGGAGTTCAGGAGAGCTAGTTGTATTTTAAAGAAACCTTACTGTAGGCTCAGAAACAAACCACTCTGATGCTCAGGGATACTAGCAAGCATGGCAGAAGACCAGCTTGGGTTAGGAGGGATCTCTTCAATGAGCTAAAACACCAAAAAGGAAGCTTACAAGAAGTGGAAATTTGGACAAATGACTAAGGAGGAGGATAGGAGCATTGCATGGGCAGGTAGGGATGAAGCCAGGAAGGTCAAAGTGCAATTGGAGATGCAGCTAGCAAGGGATATAAAGGGTGCCAAGAAGGGTTGCTACAAGTATGTCATCAACAAGAAGAAGATCAGGAAAAGTGTGGCTCCCTTACTGATTGGGGGAGGCAGCCTTGGGACAGAGGATGCAGAGAAAGCTGAAGTGCTCAATGCCTTCTTTAACTCAGTCTTCACAGATAAGGTCAGCTCCCAGACTACTGCTCCTGGCAGCACAGTTTGGGGAGGAGGTGAGCAGCCCTCAGTGGTGAAAGAAAAGGTTAGGGTTTATTTAGAAAAGTTGGATGTATACATGTCCATGAGGCCGGACAGGATGCACCTGCGGGTGCTGGGAGAGTTGGCTGATGTGACTGCAGAACAACAGGTCATTAGCTTTGAAAACTCATGGTAGTTGGGAGAGGTCCCGGATGATTGGAAAAGGACAAATATAATGTCCATATTTAAGAAAGAGAAGGAGGAGGATCCAGGGAACTAGGCTGGTCAGCTTCACCTCCTTCCCTGGAAAAATCATGGAGCAGATCCTCAAGGAATCCCCTTCTAAGCACTTGGAGGAGAAGAAGGTGATTAGGAACAGTCAGCATGGATTCACTAAGGGCAAGTCATGCCTGACCAACGTGGTTGTCTTTTGTGACAATGTAACTGGCTCTGTGGATACAGGGAAAGCAATGGTCATACTATACCTTGGCTTTAGGAAGGGTTTTGATACCATCCCCCACAACATTCTTGCCAGCAAGCTAAGGATGTACTGGTTGGATGAATGGACTGTAAGTTGCATACAAAACTGGATGGATCATCAGGTTCATAGGGTGGTAGTCAATGGCTCAATGTCTAGTTGGCAGCCAGCGTGCCCCAGGCGTCGATTCTTGGGCCAGTTTTGGTCATTATTTTCATCAGTGACCTGGAAGATGGCACAGAGCGCACCCTCAGCAAGTTTGCAGATGACGCCAAGCTAGGGGGAGTAACAGATACACTGGAGGGTAGGGTTAGGATTCAGAGAGACCTCAACAAATTGGAGGATTGGGCCAAAGGAAATCTCATGAGTTTTAATAAGGAGAAGTGCAGTCCTGCACTTAGTCCCCAGCCTGCACCGGTGCATGGGATTGCTCCGTCCTGACTGGCTGGCCAGCAGCTCTGCAGAAAAGGACCTGGGGGTAACAGTGGACAATGAGCTGAATATGAGCCAAGAGTGTGAATTTGTTGCCAAGAAGGCTAATAGTATACTAGGCTCACTGGTAGGAGTGCTGCAAGCAGACTGTGGGAGGTGATTCTTCCCCTCTATTCAGCATTAGTGAGGCAACATCTGGAGTCCTGTGTCCAGTTTTAGGCCCCCACTACAGCAAGGATGTTGATTTAATCTGAAGAAGAGGGAAGATTTAATAGTAGCCTTCGGCTACCTAAAGTGGGGTTCAAAAGAGGATGGAGCGGGACTGTTCTCAGAGGTGGCAGATGACAGACAAAACAAGGAGCAATGGGCTCAAGTTTCAGCAAGAGAAGTTTAGGTTAGATATTAGGAAAAAAAAATCTCACGAGGAGGATAGAAAAGCACTGGAACAGGTTACCCAGAGAGGTGGTGGACTCTCCATCCTTGGAGATTTTTAAGACACGGCTAGACAAACCCTTGGCTGGGATTATCTAGTTGGGGATGGTGCTGCTTTGAGCTGAGAGCTGGATTAGCCCAGTGGTTCTCAACCTTTTTTGTACCAGGACTCACGTGTACACATCAATGGCCAGTCCCGACCCAGTGCCTTGCACTCCCGACCTGCTGCCCCCTGCCTCCAGGCCCCAGCCTCCCAGTGTGTTGGGCATGGGGGGCCCCAAGCAGCCCCTTTCAGGCTGGAGGTCTGCCAGCCTGCAAGGGAAAACCCACAGTTTTCCACATTTTTCTTCTTTAAAGGAGAATCCATTTGTAAAGTTTGTTCACAACTTTTTAATATATTCTTTTGCCTCCTGCTTCTGGGTTGCGACCCACAGGTTGAGAAACGATGGAGAAGACCTCCTGCGATCCCTTCCAACCCTAATTTTCTATGATTCTATAGAAAAATGGGGCTGGAAGGGGCCTCTGGATGTCACCCAGTCCAGCCCCCTACTCAAGGCAGGATAGTCCCTGTCTAAAACATCCCAATAAAGTGTTTGTCTACCCTCCTCTTTAAAACTGCAACTGCTGGATAGTCCACAATCTGTCTAGATAATCTGTTCCAGGCCTTAAGCACCCGCATAGGGAGAAAGTAGTTTGTTGTCTACATGCACACGCCATCCTATGAGGGCTAGTGAGATAAATAGTGAACCTTGAAATCTGCTCCTGATTCTTGCTCTGCACTAGTGGTTCTCAACCTTTTTAGGCCCAAGGCTCCCCTTGATAGACTTGAGGCCCTCCTCGGAAAATGCCAGCTTTTAGTTCACTTGATTTTTGGCCACAGAAAAAATAATAGAGCAATTCTTCTGCTGCAAAAGGCTCAGAAAGATCACAACAGATCAGGTGGTTTTTAACACACTGGATTCCAATAGGAAATTTCTGGGTTTATCTTGGGAGTCATGTCTGCACATCTAACAGTGCTAGCATTGTGCGGTGCTCTGCTGCACCCCTGGAAGGACCTCAAGGTACCCCAGGCTGCCCTGGCACCCTGGCTGAGAATCACTGCTCTACACCGAGTCAATCTCAGTCACAAAAGAGACCTGAGGAAGAATATCTTACACCCAAAAGCTTGTCTAACAATATCTTGGCTACATAGTTGATCCAATACATGATATCGCCCTACGAAATCCTTGCCTCTCGCATAATTTCTGGACCATCGCAGCTATATCACTTTTATACCGCCGTATCCTCTCTGTGTCTCAGTTTCTCCACCTGTAAAATGGCACCAATCTGCTCTGACCATGTGATATCCTGTGTAAGGGCTCAGTACTTGGATGCAGGAAAGAGCTGTTGTCCAGCTGACCTGCACAACAGCAGGAGGATGCTGCTTCTGCCTCCACCCCTCCTTTCTGCTACATGGGACAGGGTGTTTTGAAGCCTCAGAGGCATTGGGGGTGCTTACAATACACGAGCAGCTCTGATGTGCTGTAATTACAAACACGTCAGACTCAGTCGAGTCTGTGGGAATGTGGCAATTACGGCGCTCCGGCATCTTAAATATCAGCATCCCTGATAAGCTTTAGATAAAGTGGCCCTGCTACCATTTTTAAGGGCAGGGATGCTGATACACAAGATGCCTCTGGGTACTTTAATTAGAGTAGATCTGTGAGTTGCTCTAATTAAAGCACCCCCCAGAGCTGCTCTAATTAAAGCATCCCACTCCCCCCACCACTCCCAAAGCATGTATAGAAATGCCCTGGGTACTGGCTACAGCCCAGGCTGGCAACTTTGACTGGGGTGTGCCAATGCTCTTGCTGGGACCAAAGCCAGAGGTTCTTGGCTAGAGAGTTTTCCCCTTTCCCCCAGGGTCAGACTGATCCGCCGTGTTTGGGGTCAGGAAGGAATCTGACCCCACGGTCACATTGGTACCGACTGTGGAGGTTTGTCTTCCTCTGTAGCGGGGGGCATGACCCTCTACCCCAGATCTCTTGGGCATCTATTGAATTGATGTTTCACAGAAGCAGGACGCGGTTCCCCCACTCTTTCCCTGTGCCAGGTCCGTGTGCCTGGGTTGCCCCATACAGACGATGCTTTGCCCCATATAGATGATGCTTTGCATGGGATGGTTGGATAGGATGGTTTGCATGGGATGGTTTGGACAGGGCTGATCCGGCCTCGGACAGGGGCTTGGACTAGATCAGCGTTTCTCAACCTTTTAAGTAGCAAGTACCCCCTAACTTCTGAAAATTGTAATAAGTACCCCAACACTCAATTCTCCAGGGGATTTTATATTTACGGACTAAAGTGTGCCGTATGTTGGAAGAAGGGCTGTGTATATAAGGCCGTGGTATGACAGATGCCTGATCTGGTGCGGGGAGGGGTGCCACCTTTTACGCGGGGGGTGCGCAACTCAAGTACGTACGTGAGCTAGAGGGGATGTTGGCCAAAGCTAGGCAGGCTGAACCCAGTGCCTAGCGCCAAATTATGACCGGGGAATTTAAAGCGCTGCACACCGAATTTTTTTCGCCGTAGTTTAGAGAGGAGGAAGGGGCAAGAGAGCGCGGAAAAGGGGGCAAGCGCGAGAGAGTTTCGGGGTTCCCGCAGACGCCCTGCCTGTCTCTCACGTCCCCCCCAGAGGTACGCGGACCACAGGTTGAGAAACCAGGGCCTAGACGACCTCCAGCCCCCGTGACTGCTTGCCCCTGCCTCCCTGAGGAGTCACTGAGGAGGCCGCAGGGATGGCTCAGCCCTGAGGGGGGAGATTTCCCTCTGCAGAGCAACCTCCTGAGGGGGCTGGAAGGCGCCCGGAGCCAAGGGGCAGGCAGGAGCTGCTGAGGCCGAGGAGGGCAAGGTGCCACGGGGGGCAAGAGGCGGGCACAGCAGGGAGGCAGGGCCGGGGGCGAGGCACAGGAAGGCTCTCGGGGGAGGAGGCTCGAGGCGGGGAGCGAGAGCAGCCCCGGTGCCAGGCGGCCGCTCGCTTCCCCTCTCCCCGGCGGCGGCGGCGGGGGCGGAGGCTGCAGCCGGCTCCGAGCCGGGGCAACGGCTGCAGGTAGGAGCCCGCCGCGGCCGGGGGTGCGCGCGCAACGCGCGGGGCTGAGGGGGTGCGCGTGCAACTCACCGGGAGGAGTGTGAGAGGGATGTGTGTGTACAACCGGTGGCGCTGGAGTTGTGTGTGTGTAACAGAGCTGAGTGTGAGAAGGAGCTGGGTGTGTGTGTGTGGGGGGGGGTGACACGGAGCTGGTTATGGGAGGGGATGGGCAAGTGCAAGACGGAGCTGGGTGTGCGGGATGTGTGCAACACGGGGCTGGCTGTGAGGGGATGTGCATGTGCAACAGAGCTGAGTGCAAGAAGGACGGGTGTGAAACTGGGTGCAAGAGGAGTTGTGCAAGTGCAACAGGAGGCTGGGTGTGAGAGGAGCTGGGCGAGTGCAACGTGGAGCTGGGTGTGCGGGATGTGTGTGACATGGACCTGGGTGGGAGAGGGGATGCGAGTGCAACATGAGGCTGGGTGGGAGAGGGGATGTGCATGTGAAAGCAGAGGATGTGAGGGTGAAAGATGGAGCTGGGTGTGAGCGGGGAAGTGCATCTAACAGATCTGAGTGAGGGATGTGCACACGCAACGCAGAGCTGGGTGTGCATGGCTATGAGAGGATGCACACAACTGTAAGATGGGTGTGAGCGCGAGTGCTGTGCATTGGTAAGTAGCCAGGAAAGAGGCGCGAGGAGCTTTGCAAGCGTGTGCACGAGAGCACTTGTGTGTACAAGGGAGTCTGCCAGAGAATGTGTTTGGGCACAAGTGTGCCTGTGAGCACGACCCAGAGGAGATGGTGCCCTGATGCTTATGTAGTAAATAAGGGCGCTTGTGGGATTGCATGCCCTGATGGGGGTGCGAGTGTGTGTGCAGAAGTGTCAGTGTGTGCACACGCAGGGGAAGGCATGGGAGCTGAGTGTGTGCTGGGGTGTTTGTGCCTCCGAGCGCCCAGCACAGGAGGAACTGGAGTTCGGAGACAAAAGGTTCCAGGAAGTTTTTCATGTTTCAGTTAAGAGGAAGGAAAGTGAAAGAAAGTTTTGGAAATCTCAGGGATTCTTATTTCATGTTGCTCGCTCCGTCGGTGCTGAAAGCATTTGGTTTCTACCACATCTCTCTCTTCTCTTATCCTCCTAAAAGCCCTCTCTCCACTTGAGTTCCAGCCAGCTTTTTTTTTTTTTTTTTTTTTTTAGAGAGTTGAAATTACTTTCGGGTCCTACACCTGAGGCATCTTGCAAGTTGTTGTGGTTTCACAATCACATTTTCCTGTCTTTCAAAAATTGTTTTTCTCTCCCCTGGCTCTGTGAGCAACGGAGAGCCCGGGAGAGAGTGACTGAGCGCCCATGGGAAACAGCGCACCCGGCTTGATCTGCAGCAGGATCCGGGACACCAACTAGAAAAGCAGAAAAGGAAATGCTTTTCTCATTTATATGATGCTTTGCTGTTTGTGGGGATCCCTTGTGGCAGTGGTAGATGAGGAGCTTCTCATCTGGTGGTGCATCTCTTCACAGGAAGTATTTTCGAGAGTCAGTTTATAATGAAAGACCCTCCCTAGAAAAGTGCCGTGTTGGGTTTGAATGCAGTTAAGGAATGCAGATCTCTCCTGCATGACTTGGTGCAAATAAGCTGCATTTCCTTTCATAGGAGGGGATTTGAAAGATCGGGTTGTCTGTACAGTCATGGGACCCGGGTTGGGTTGCAGGCTTCTGGGGCTGAATGATAATGAAGTTAAACTCTTGGGGGTAATTGGATTCTTTGGGCAATAGCTTTTGATGGTGACTAAAGCACAGCTAACTTTTCAGAGCGTCTTTCCTTCATGGTGGAGACTAGTTAACATATGGTTTGCAGAGAGCATTTCATGTTCTTTTTTTTTTTTTTCTGCCAGTGAAACAGTAGCAGCAAAGAAAGGGACTTGAGCAGCTGACACCCAGGCAATTGAGTCACGCTAATAGTAGATTATTTAGTAAGGTTACTAGGCCAGGAAGAGATGAAGTTTCACTGAACTGCTATTTAAAAAGGAAAGGGGGCGGGGGAGAGAAAGAGAGGAAAAAAAGTAGAGACTTTTGAAGTTTCGAAGTGCTGTATTTTGGGCTCCATAGTCTTGAATAAGCAAACATTCAGGTTCTTGGATCAGGGTCATGATATTTCTTCTTGAGCAGAAATGCCTCCAGGACCACAGGGGGTTTCTGCACATGCCCTTTCACGGTGGGATGTGTCCTAGGAGACCAGTCAAAGGGCTAACAACAAAAAAATAATCAGTGCCTCAATGCTGGTTTCTCTCTAATCCATTGCAGGGGGTACTCCGTAAATTTGACAGTACTTTGAGTGGTGCCAGAGGCCTAGGCAAGCTCCCCTTTGTGGAGTATTCATGAGGCTGCTGAGCTGGGATCCTCACAGTGGATCCACATACTTTTAAGATGCTGGACAGGGATCAGGCAGTCTCACTGCTTGGACATAGATTCAGCGGGCGCCTATAGACACGCAGCAAGGCAGCATAATTACATGCAATGTAATTACAGCGCGTAGGAGCAGACTAGATTAATCGATTCGCCTGGGGCAACTCCAGGATCATGTGTATCAGTGTCCCTGCAGTGGCAGGGGCACTTGAACGAAAGCTGGTTTGATTAGCTTTAGTTAAAGTGCCCCCACTGGCATTTTGCAGCTCTGGGATGCTGATACACATGATGCTCCGGGTGGTTTAATTAGAGCAGCTCTTGCCCATGATAGTAGAAGCAAGGCAGGAGCTGTTAACTCATGTCCTCTCTTCAAAAATCATGCTCCTCTGTCTTTCTCTAGGCCTGCATTAACACTTCTGCTGTTATATTCCCTTTGGGGGGATTTTCTCTTCTCTGCAGATAGCCTGGATAAAACTAGTCTTACTATGGCTACAGCCGTCTCCATTGCTGTTTTGAGGCCAGGTGGTGAGTTGGTGGTGGTGACTGTCCCATTTAGAGGTAGACACCAGGTGTCTCTCATCTGCTTAGCACCAGAAATATAATGAACCAAAAAAAACCACCCCGAAGTATGACAAACAGAAACAACCACACGGAGCGACTGTCATAAATATAGACAGTGACCGTAACCCCAGGCAGAACGAGGCATGGTGCATGAGCAAATTCCTCATATGATTAGCATGAGGTTTGTTGCATTTTGTGAGCAGAGTCCTAATAGGATCATAGGTTTGTTGTATTTTCCATCTCCATTGTACTTCCTTTCAAGGAAACTCATTCGTTTGATCCTCGGTGTTGCCGTACTAACAGTGCTCCATACTAACGGTGTCCCTTTTTCAACAAAATTGCAAATATTTAAATCAGAAATACAGAACCATAAAGGGAGGTGCACAGGATCCACTGACAGTAAGGAAGGAAGTTCACAATATTTTAATTTCCCAATATGATATAGTATTCATTTTCCTCATTTAGGTTTTTATCACGTTGTCCCCATTATTTGATGCTTTTAGGGTCCCAAGCCTCTCACATTTGGCTTTTGATATGCTTTCCAGATGTCCTTTTTTGAAGAAAGAAAACGTGTAGATTTTATCATTTCATTAGTCTTTCCATTTTTCTCTTGTTGGTTCAGTTTTGACTGCAAGAAGCTATACGTACTTGATCCAGTTTTATGAGATAGTCTAACAGTCCCCTCTGGCTTTGTCCGGGGTTTTATTTTCTTGTGTCCCTCTCTGCTTGTTGCTTGAACTTTAGTAGAACAGCGTTTATATTGGTTTGAAAGCTTTTGCTCCAAATTCTCCTTTACATTTGTGCAAGCCTTTCAAAGCCAGAATTCATGAAAGCAAAACGGAGCTCTTTTTGTGGGCTTTGAACATCATTCTGAACAATAAAAAGAAAATGAACTCACTGGCAGGAACCACTGAAGACGGCACCAGGCGGGAGATGTTGCCTAGTAGTAAGTGGGGCTTTGATCCTGCAGTCACATGTATGAGCAACTTCTGACATGTGAGCAGCCCCATGCACATGTGAGCCTGAGTACTCAGAAGGCTATAATTTAGGTGCGTAAAATGTTTGCAGGATTTTGCGTCCTTGATTTCAAGTCGGCAGGCGGCTTGAACTGAGCAGAAATCGTGATGGCTTGTTTCCATTCTCGAGGACTGCTCTTCAGTTGCCTACACACCATCCTAACCAGAACATCTCAACTTCTGTTCCTAGGGGAAAGAAAACATTAGCAAAGGTGGTATAAGCTGCAGATTCTTATCAACAGCTGATTTCAAGCGATATCCATATCATTGCCCGCTCGGGTTAATTTTTATACTTGATCCGGCTCGTGGAAGGTTTTTAAATTTTGTTAGCATCAAACTTGTTGCATCCAGCAGCAGATGCAAAAAATAAATTAATTTTATTAATTTGGATAGTACATTTGGCCTGAGACGAGAGTGCTTTTGAAATTACAGCTGTCCTAGCAAGCAGATGACCTCTCCAGGTGATGTGTTGTTGCATAGTCCCATCGTTGAATTTAAGCAGCGTGTTAGGCCAGAATTATGTTGTCCTGTTACTTGACTCTTTTAGCGCCATATACATGCAAATTAACAGCCATATATATATTAGCTTGTATCCTGCCCACTATTTTTTAGGGGTCCTGGATGGTTTTGGACCATTTAGGACTATGGAAAACCTGTGCTGGCTCAAGGTGAAAGAAGTACTTGTGTATGGAGCTGCAGCTGTTCTCTAGGATGTTCAACTGGAGGTGTCCAATGCATGTTGCATGCTTAGGAGATGTGGGTTTTATTCCTACTTCTGCCTCTAACCTTCTGGGTTACAGTATGCAAATCTTTTTTTTTTTTTTTGCGCCTGTAGAATGGAAATAAAGATGTTTATGTGCTTCATAAAGTGCTCTGAGATCTATAGAGAGTAAGAGCCAGGTAGCAGTTTTATTATTTTAAGGAAGAGCTTGTTTCCAAGTCACAGTTCCAGTAATTTTGAGTCTGTACAGGGATTTCATAAATGAATGCATGATTTTTATTAAAAATGGGGAAAGGGGCTCCTTTTTCAGTCTCCTTGTGCTTGAGATCTTCTGACCTCTTCAAACCTTAGACAGTAATTGCTGGGGAGAGCCCAAGGATGGAACATTTCAGCCCCAAAGTCAAAAGTTTCCAAAAGTCATGAACGAACAGAGAGAGGGTCAGAATGGAAACCATTATTAATCCTTAACCTTAGCAGTTGCGGCTGCTGCATCTATATTTAGTACTACGTTGCCCTGATTTTCGCTTATGCTAAGGCACCGATATGATGGCCCAATGGTAAATTAAAGGACCTTAGCATTTCTACCTACCATGAAACATCTTTATGTGCCAGAGCAAAGAAAGAATGATGGTCTGGTAGATGTAGGACACTGGCTTTAGAGTACAGAGCTCTGTGTTTAGTTACTCTACTCAGCTGTTCTGTGTGGTAAAGACATTTAATCTGACACGTGTTAGCTCTGCCATCCATAAAATAGGTTAGTATCTCCCTACTTAAAAGAAATAAAAGCTGTGAATGACTGAGCTGACCCCTTCCCCCCTGCTCTCTCCCTCTTATACCTGCTCCCGTACTCTGCTTTCTGCATGTCCTTTCGCAGTATACGATGAAGTGAACTTGGGTTCATGAAAGCTTGTGCTCTCTATGGGCGTGTCTACATGTGACACTTTAATGCGCATTAGCCTACTTTACTATGCATTAAGACTGTGCGTGTCTACATATGCATGCCCTTAATGCATATTAAAAATGGTGAACTTAGGCTATTTACACCTAAATTTGATACCTGCAAATGCAGGTATCAAATTTAGGTGCAGATAGTTAAAGTGCATTAACACATGTGTAGACACACTAAAGCGCATTAAGGCTGTGTGTGTCCCAAGTCAATCCACACACAGCGGTAATGTGCTTTAAAGCCTGTATGTGTAGACGCCTGCCTAAACCCACTTAATGTGCATTAAGCTAATGCGCCTTAAATTTAAGTGCACTTAAATGCACATGTAGACACACCCTATATGTATCTTATTTAGCTAGTCTATAAAGGCACATATTTACCCTTCCTTCTGACTGACTTCAGATTAACAGTGCTAACTGCCTCTCTGAGATGCTCACGCAATGAGGTGGTAAAGGAAAGCCATGTGATACAAAAGGGAGGTATAAAGGGACCATAGGTTATCTGAGGATGACCTTTACAAGGCATCCTCTTTTGATGACCTTTAAGTTAAATATGCAGTTAATTGTTTTCTGTTGGTTTAAGCTCTTAAATCAAGGTAGTGGACAGTAAGGGGAAGAAATACCCTAAAGGAGAAACCTGTTGACATGTCATTTAACACAATTCTATTGCAAGGTGACCTCCTTGCACATTGTGTACAACTGCTTTTAAAAGACCAATGGCCTCTTTTCCCACAGTTTATTTAATCTGAAAATGAATGTTTATAGTGTCAGCTTTTTCACGCTTAATAAAAATACATTTACTTCTCAATAACATCACTTAGCAAATGCTCCCTGATTGACCAGAACAGCACTTCATTGCTCACCCAGTTGTAAATTTTTTCAACCATGACAATTACATGCATTTTTTATTATCATCTTCACTAGCAGTAGCAATAATCAGAAGCAGAAGAAGACCTGCACAAGTGTGCAGTAAAAGATAGTTCACTAGACAATTCAAAGAAGGGCAAGTTGCAGCAAAGGCATCAAGAACACAATAGGGATAAAAGAGGAGTGAAAATAATAGGACTGCCAGGGCCAGGTTGCATATTTTTTTAGCTAAAGCCAAAACCCTGAAAATTCTTATGCTTGGCTTCACAAACATCCTCATATACAAGAAATGACCAAGCATAGCTAACCTGGTAGCACCCTCCCTGGCTAGATACGCACCAACGGTGCCTGTACACATGTGGGGAGGCTGCCTCTGAGATGCTGTAATTACAGCAAGTTAGAGCAGACTCAATTGAATCTGCTGCAGCATGCTAATTAGCACATTCTAGCCAGTCTCTGCACTTCATGTAATAGCATCCCACACTTGGAAATGGCAGCAGGGATGCTTTAAAACTCATTCGAGCTTTAGTTAAAGCGCCCCCCCCGCTTCCATTTTGAAGCATGGGGACACTGATACACGAGACACTACAGGTGGTTTAATTAGAACTGCTCTAATTAAAGTACACTACCCTCAGAGCACGTGTAAAAATGCCCCAAACGTCTTCATTTGGGTCCAGCCACTCAGGGCTCTGGGGTCCTTTAGGTATTGGTAGGCGGCAGCACTGTTTCTTTCTTTGACTTCCTTGTCCACTTGTGAACCAACTGCCCTAGGTCTTGGGACCAGAGCTAACCCACCCCTCTCCCCAGACTCCCCTGTAACATAAGCACACCCTTTCTGTTATTTCCGACCATATGGACAGCCTGGTTTTGCAATTTACCACTCTGTCCTCCATAACATCCCTCAAGCTCTTTGGCTTTTAGGGCTCAGTGTTAACACCTGATTTGTTCATTCTCTTGGTAGAGGATTTCCATGTGATGTAAACCCTAACCCCTTATAGAGAAGCTGTAGAAGACCCACTTTCTTCAGACTTCATCCATCTGTTTTGACTGGTTCCACATTTATTCATTGATTGAATAAATTCTCAACAAGTCACTTTTCCAAAGGCTGATCTTCAAGGCTCTAACAGAGATATTTACCACATGATTGACCCCTTGAAAGTGCTTTACATATGTGCCCTGGCAGAAATGCACAGCTGCAGAATGCTTTAAAAATACCCAATCGCGTGACAAATTAACCCTCATTTAATGAGTGTTCAAATGAAGGCGCTCCAAAGTGGAGCGCCTTCATTAACTTCTGTTTGTCCCTGTATTGGGGCAGGGCTGGGCTGATGCAGCCTAGCTCCGACCCTGGTGCTGTCATCGGGATGGGAGGGTGAGAAGGTAGAGGAGGGAGCTCTGTTTGCCTAGCCTGTGCTGGGCAGGGGATAGGCAATGTGGATTGGAGCACTTCTCCTGCCCCCACCCTCTGGCCCCGTTCCATAATGCAAGGAGTCTGGGGCAATACTCTCTAAAAGGCAGTAAGAAGACACAGGAATACAGATGGTTCGTGAAATCTGACTAGATGCCATAAGCTGGGCATGGGCTGGTCTCCCTAATGCCACTCACCTAAATCTTTTGTTCCTGAATCAAAACACAGAGAAGTGCAGCAGGAAGTAGATTTTCCATTTACGGTCGTGTTATTGCACACCACATGCTTTTTGTAAGCAAAAATAAACTCAGGCTAGTCAATGCCTACATTTCCCTCAATAAGTGCAAGGCCTGAATAGCTTTTACTTATTTCAATTCTTTCTGTAGCAATGTAAGTGTACGCACTGGCCTGGAACGTGTAGTTATGCTGCTTCATGGGAAGCCAGGGGCAATGGAATATGTGAATATTCTGATCACAGAAACAGGATTTGTTTGGTTTGCTTTTTTGCCCCCATAAAACTCATACAATAAGGGTATTTGTAGATGAAACAGGGGGCCTAAATTGTAGCAGTGGGTTTTTAAACCCATCAGTTCAATTTAGGCCTTTAAATCTCCGTGTCATGCACACATCCCACGCTTACCTGCCTCTCTGGCAGGGAGGGCAGGGTGAGCTGCTGGCAGGAGGAGTGGTCCCTGGGCTGCAGGGGGCATGTTTTGATACTTCCCTCCATGGCAGCAGTGGCCCCCACTGCAGGTGGCACCTGGCTCGGGCAGTCCTGGGGGGAACCGTGGCCGTGGAGAAAAGCACCAAGACCCCATGTGCCTCAGGCAGGCAAGCTTGGGGGGGTGGGAAAATCAGGCTTGCCGCTTTTCTTGGGTGGAGCCTGCCTTCCCGGGCTGCTGCCAGGCTGCCTGCAGAGCCCCTGAGCTGCACGGAGCCCAGTGCTTCACTCTGCAGCTGTAGTGGCAGAAAACGAAAACTCCTCAGGGGAGTTGCACCCCAAGTCATTTAAGGCACATTATGCCACCAAATTTCCTACAGCGGCTGGAATTAATCCGCAATCTGCCATGGATGTGTGCAAACACCGATCCCATTAAAGCAGCGCAAAAGCATTTAGCCTGCTTTAAAGTGTTGTGCACTCATGCCTCTTGTTTCATCTACACACGGCCTAAGGTATTCTGAGATTTTATGGGAGAATAATTCAGTTAAGAAAGTTTTGCAAATTTAAGTCAGATTCTAAGATTTTCTCTCCATTTTTACTCACCTCATCTTTGGCTACACTTCTGATGGTTTCATTCATAATTATCCCTCTTGGAATTTTTCTTATTATGATTAAGTACATACTGGGCACATCTACTTAGGCATTTGATCCAGAATCAGTTTACTCGTGAGTAAACTACTTACGAGTAAATGCTTCTGGGCAGACATCTACACGTGCAGGGAAGCCGGAGCAGGTTTGCCGTGCAATGGGCCCCTGCCAGCACCAGAGGGAGATCTAGCTCCCCTCCCCCTCAGGTGCTGGCCCAGGGGCTGACAGGGAGTACTGTGCCAGGAAACAGCTGTCTGTTGGCTGGGAAGGAACACTACTCCCTGCCCCCAGTTTGCTGCTAGCTGCCCTGCTGGCAGATCAGGGCAGGAGGCTGGGACCTCACCCCATCCCTGCAGCTCTTTCCAGGCCCTGTGCCCCATGCCTGCAGCTCTTTCTAAGCCTCCACATGTGTGGAGCTGGATGGGGAACAAGCTGGGGAGCTTGCTCCCTACTCATCTATATGAGCGCAGAGCTTGGCAGGAAACAGGCTGGGGACTGGAGTGGGAAACAAGCTCCCCAGCCCCTGGCAGCAGGGAACTCCCAGCACCGGTGCCACACTGCAGGACCGGTGCTGGGAGGCCCTTATCTCCAAATGCCAGCTCTGCAACCGGACTGCAGAGCTGGCCCTCAGAGATGAGGATATCCCAGCCCCCCAACTCCCTGATTGCGATGGCGGAGCAAGGGCTGGGAGATAAAGATCGGCAGGCCCTCGCTCCCTGATCTTGATCTTGGAGCAGGGGGGGCTTGGAGCTCCTTGTAGTCAGGGCAGGGGAACACAGTTGCCACCTGGACTACAGTAGCAGAGCCCACCCCACCAGCAGGCAGCTTGGGGCAGGGAGAAATCTCCCACCCCCTGGTGGATAGCTGGCCAGGAGCAGATTTGCTCCAGGTCAGTTGTTTACGTGAGTGCTACTGCGCTATTACTAATCAAAAATAAATTTGCTACTTGTATTTGCAGGTAGCAAATTTACTCACAGTTAGCGAGGTTTATAGTATAGTAAGCATGTACACATATAGACACATGCTTACTTTGCAGTAAACTATATGTCACAATGCTGTTAAGCATCTTGTGCAGACACACCCATTATTGCCTCTCCATACTGCTGTTCTTTTTACTATCAAGAGAACACATCCCAAACCCACTGCTGTTGTATTCAATGGGGCACTCCACCAGTTTCAGTACTGGTAAGATGTGGCTGAGTGGGGAGCATGTAACCTTTACTCCTTCAAATTTGCATTGATGTGAGTGAAGCAAAACAGGCCCAGATTCCAATGTCAGAATGCCTCCCTGGCTCCAGCAAGATTAATCTTTACTTGAACTGATGTGGAGGAGATCAGAGTTAAACCTTAGAGATTTCTTTTTGGAAAATGTGTCCCTGTAGCCCTAATCCAATACCGGGTCTTTAGAAATGCACAGGCAATAACCATGGACATCAGTGGGAGTTGCAGGACTGTTTCTGGTCTCGTTTATACATTCATTAATGCGTCGTAGTTATGGTGCATTAAGTTTAGCATTTGTTTAACCAAATAGTATATCAATGCACAGTAACTTGCACTACTGCGCAGTAGCACTGGTGCATGGGTTTTTAGTGATGCTTACTGTGCAGTAGCCTAACACTACCGCGCAGTAGCATATTAACACGATTTTTGCCCGGCATGTTGCACAGGTTGTTGCACAGTTAGTATCTTGTGCAGATGTGCCCCCCCAAGGGATTGAATGTGGTCCTTTGACTCAATAATCTGCCTAGCAAGATCTTTGAGAGGCAATGATTTTTTGGGGGTCACACCTTTGATTTCCTGGATCATTGCAGATATAACAACGATCCAACCTAGTAGCAGGATACATTTCATTTTTACCGTAGGCCCTCTCCCAGGCAAGAATCTTCGCATGACTATACCAGTGAATCTGGGATAATTCTCCTGACAACACTGGATTTGCTTTGGATTTATATGAGTCTAAGTCAGGGGTCGGCAATGTTTTTGGAAAGAGTGCCAAAAATATCTGCAAGGTCAGCTTTTAAGATGTTGGTGTGCCAGGGGCAGATGGCAGGGGAGCTGTAAAGGGCCTGATCCTTACTGTGGCAGCACAGCCCTGGCCTCTTCCCTGCTATTCACCCCAAGGTGCACATGCCAAGCAAAATGCCTTTGCGTGCCACACTCTGGCACCCATGCCAGGGACTGCCTACCCCTGGTCTAAGTGAACACAGAATTTGGTCTCTTACTTTAAAATGCTCCATATGAGTATTTTAAATAACCACCGAGGATGAACCCCCAGCCCACTGAAGTCAATGGCAGCATTCCTATTGATTGTGGTGGTTTCACAGGATTTCACCCCCAAATTTTTAGACCCAGGTTCTGTTTTCTTGTTGTTGGTTTTTTTAAGTAAGTTATTTTGACATGATTCTGCTCTGGGTACCATGTGCACCAGTGATTGGTTTTCTTCTGATTTGCTTTGGTGTAACTCAGGAATAAATCTGTGAAAGTCAGTGGTGGGGGAGAAAGGCATGTGTGCAAAAACAGACTGACCTAAAAGGTTCAGTGCTAAAAGAACAGCTGAGGCTCAGGCAGATCTGTACTGGCTGTGCATGGCAGTGAGGCAAGGTCAGACTGTAGCTGTCCATGGCCAAATCAAATAGAGACGCAAACAATGACATGGGAAACACCGCTATTTGCCCCGAAGGGCTAAGCACACAGTCAGAGCTAGAACTGAGCTAGGTTTTCCCCTTCCCTCCCTTTCTGTAATCAAGCAGTAATGATTGCTGTTTATATTTAGCTTTTTACCACTGGTTCAATAAATGAGAACACCCACCACCCGGCTTCCTTTTTTAGCTACCATTGCCCCCTCCTCCTCCTCGCAGGAAGAGAGAGTGATTGTCACAGGAGTGAAAACTATAATGATTGGTATGACCCCCCCCCCCCCGCACATCTGTTTAGATTAACACTCAGAGGTAGCAGACTTATGCAAAGATCTGCCCTCTCCCCACTTCCAGGTTCACTGCAGTGCAACTTGTAGGGCCCCGACTGTCCAGCTGAAATAAAAGAAGTGATGGTTTTTCCATCAGTCTAGCAGTTCTTATTATCAGGATAGTCATTGTTCAAATCAGCATCATTTTTGCTTCCCTTATTATCACCCCCCGCTACTGCTCTTCCTCAGCCTTGGACCCAGTTCGGAAGATAGATAAATATTTGGATGAGATGATCTAAGCAGGAGTGTTCCTACTTGCAGCAGAGGATTGAATAAGTGAGCTCTTTGAAGCCTTGTTCCAGCCTTATTTTACATGACTCTGATTTTTAAAACCATTGAAATCAGTAGAAGTCTTTCCATGGACTTCGGTAGGCTGCAGCTCAGTCTGTTCTTTAGAAACTTGAAGGCAGCTGTCATCCCCTTGCCTGACCTGCCACTTCACCGCATGACAAGCGTGTTAATCCATTTAGGCCCCAATTCAGAGACACGCTCAGGCATGGAGTTCAATTTATCACTGTGAAGGAAAGCACTTAAGCCTTTGCTTGAGTCCAATTGAAGTCAGCGCACGTCTTTACGTGCCTTTATCATAAGATCTGGTCCTGCCGCTCTGTGCTTATCTAGGTGCAACTTTTGCTACGTAAATGTGACTTTTAGGGTTTCCATTTTTTTCTCCCTGGCAGCTTATGAACTTCATAGCTGGCAGAGCAAAACTTTACTAAAGATGTGTTATGAATTTTGCTTGTAATCCTGGGACTTTCCTGTTTTAGGATCAATATGACATAACCAGTCACCACCCATTATGTCTAAATCCTGTACAAATTATAGACCTGGGAGAGATGTTAACACAACCCTAAGCTAATTACCACTTCTGGCCTGCTCATGATTACCTGTGTAATTACTGTCATAGGGTATAATGAGTAAACAAAATGCAGTTTACTCGGCGTTTCATGCAGTGGGTCATTTCTTGTGCACTGCACTACTAAATCAAAGTAGGCTCGTGCTATTTAGATGAACACTTATCTTGCTGGGATGATCTGAGCTCCGCTGACTTCCTGCCCCTTGCGCAGGGGCCTGGACCCGATGATCTTGTGGGGTCCCTTCATGCCCTAATGTCTATGAAAATCAGTGAAGTTCACTTTTATGAATCCAAAGCCAATAAAGAGGAGAGTTCAAGGGGCAGGACAGAAAGAGGAGCCACTATGAGTGAGACATCCTGGATGCAGCCTTCCAACCCATTTGGCATGGGGCAAGTGGATGTTGGTTTGGCTTGAAGGAAACGGGTTGAAGGTAGATGATCTGCTCAAGGGGTGGAGGAGACTGTCTGCTCTATCACTGTTTAGCCTTCACCAAGGATGCAGTTCAGCCACCAAAATCTCACCTAACGTCTTATCGTAGAAGACAGCTTTTATGCCTAGCTATCACTCTACTGGACTAAATTTAATATATTACCTCTTCATTGTGTACTGCACCTTTCATTTAGCTTCTGTCTTACAATACTCTCTGGAGCTCAATAATTCAGGACATAAGATGTAAATAATGACAGAAAAAGAGAGACATGAATGGGCTTGGGAAAAGGAAAATATGTTTTCACCACCAATGTAATGTAAGCTGGAGAACTGGTGAAGCAAAGAGAGATAAGGAAGCTGTGTCGATAGGCTCACATGTGTGGCAGGGCGTGGGGAAAGGAAGGAGGCCAGTGCTCGATTGAAGGCAAATGATCTGCAGCCTGTGAATCTGGTGATAGCAAAAGCCTCTTTTTCTTAAAACAGGGCAGGGCTGTTTTTAACCAAAGCTTGAAATGAATGGGGAGCCAGTAATCATTCATGGGGTAGGGGAGGGAGAGGGTGATGTCCTGGTGTTACTTTACAGAGAATAAAAGATTGGCAGAGTCTGGAGAGCTTGAGGTCTTAGGGAAGTCATAAGGAAGCGTGTTGCAATGATGAAGACAAGATGGGATGTAGATGAAGAAGGGGCTGCAGCAACAATGGAGTCATGGCTGTAGTGTAGCCACGAGTCTATGGATGTGGGTCATAGACATAGAAGGAGAACTCAGAGTCACAGCTATAAGCAGGACAGATCATTGGGAAACCTTAACTGCGGGTGGAGATAGCTTGTTAATGAGAAGAGGCGCATCCTTTCCAAAAATACTATGCCCACTAAGGAAATATAGACCAGATGAAAGTGCTCTAAGGCATTAAGTATATTAAGGTACACAGCTGGTTGGTTCATCATGCTTAATGAGAAGTCATCAATGGGACAACATCCTTGATGATTAAAATGATGGGATTGAGTGCACTGTTAGCAAATTTGTGGATGACACCAAGATGGGTGGAGTTGCTGGAGGGCAGGGCTAAAACCAGAATGATGTGGAAAAATGGTCCCCAATCCATTAGATGAAATTCAGCAAGGATAAATACAAATCCTACACTTAGGACAAAATAATTACACACACAAATGCAGAGTAGGGAACGATTGGCATGGCTGGGGGTTACAATAGATTTAAGCTGAATATGAGCTAACAGCATACTCGTTTTGCACAAAAAACTGGGTCGTGTTAGCAGGAGTGGTCCCCACACTTCAAGAAGGATGCGGACAGATTGGAAAGAGTCTACTCAGAGCAACAAAAATGATTAGAGGCCTGGGAAGCAAGGGGACAGGCTGAAAGATTTAGGGTTATTTAGTCTGAAGAAGAGAAGACTGAGGGGGGGCTTTTGATAACAGTCTTCCAATACCTAAGGGGTGATTATAGAGAGGATGGAGATAGGCTTTTCTCTGTGGCCACAGGGAACATGACTAGGAACAATGGCCTCAAGATGGAGCAGAGGAAATTTATGATGGAGATTAGGGGGTGGTTTCCTGGATTATAAGGGTGACTGAGCACTAGAATAGGCTATCTAGAGAAGCCGTGGGATCTCCAACCTACTCCAACCTGTCGAGGACTAGGTTGGACAACCAATTGGCTGGAATGGTTTAGTCGGGGGGCTGGACTACGTGACCTCATAAGGTCCCTTCCTACCCTACTTTCCTATGATCTTACCCAAGAGAAATGTTTCAGCCTTTAATATATTGAGCTAAAGAAAGTAGAGGGAAGACTATGAGATACTTGGTTACAAAGAAAGTAGACAAGGGTGAGTTATCAAAGGAATCCAATAATACGTATAATGGTGTATCAGCAGCGCAGGAGGCTGAAGTAAAGGAAACGTGAATGCTGAATGGATGCTTGTCTTGGGGATACAGATGCGTTAGAGGATTGACAGTGGGAAATTGGAGATATCGGGTGACAAACCCAACTATTGTCCTGATGTGTGCTGGTGCGTCTGTCAGGCTGCCTTCTTCTGTTTCTTCCACTTGGTGATCAGGAGGCATCCCTTCCAAAAAAAGGGACAAAACACTAGATACTCCCATTATGATGGGGACATCCCCCAGACCAGTATTTTCTGAATGGGGGCCTAAATTAGTCTCCTCAGTCCTTGAAGTCTCTAAATAAGCATCTTTGATAGCTACATGCAAGCTCCTAATTTTAGGTTCCTAGGCGTGCTAGCCTTGGACCCCGTTTTGAGGAACTCCTGGTTCCCTCCAGCCTGTGGTCCTGTAGCCGATTTCCAGATGAGATTAAGTTGGCAAAAATCTATATTTCTAGCCAGAATGAAGGGGAGGTGTCAAAACGAAGGATGTTTGAAACATCGAGCCCTTTGTGTTTTTCACCTCTTGCTTTTTTAAAGAGAGAGGCAGTGAAAAACAGCCCAGAAGCCGTCTCAGGCAGGAAGCTCTCTGAAGGAGATGCCACACTGCGTTACACCGGCTGTGCATTGGTTGAGACAAAACTCCACCTGTATCATATTTTTCAAAAAATAAACACAACAGGAAGTCTGTTAACCAATGCCACTTATGACAGCGGTGTCTCTCTCCTCTTTGTTGTCTTGTTCGTTAGCCCAGCAGTTCCTGTATTTCCGTATCTCAAGTCAGGTTTTCTTTTGGGTCCTCTCATCTGCCCAGGGAATGCAGCAGCGGTGGAAAAAGCCTTTTATGTGACACTGCGCAATCCAATTTGGGCCAGCCTGGTGAGAAGTTTAAAAGGAAATTAAAAGGCTGTGAGAAATAGTTCCAAAATTTATGACAAAAATCAAATGCAGAGAGCTTGTTTTCCTTAAATAAGCCTCTGGGTTGTTGCTGTTTTATTTTTTGCCACTCGCGTTTTGAAGAATTGGGCTCAAGAAGGAAGTTGAGTGAGTTACTGATCAGAACCAGAAATGAAACTGAGCAGTCAGTTTTAATGTTCAGGGACCGAGAAAGAGCAAGCTAGCAAGAAAAACAGAGGAAAGTAAACCCCGTGTTTGTACTTCTTTCTGTCTGATTAGGGTAGCGATGTATTCATTTGGTTTTGCCTTGTCAGAGGGAGATGTTCATTGAGTAGTAGGAGGAGACGTGGCACCTGTCTTGATGCCACAGGAGTTGCTCACAGAAGGTCCTTGTTGCCGTCCAGCCGCTGGCTCTGGTCTGTGGCTCTCGGCCCTAGCAGGGGTGGTAGCTTGGTCACCAGAGACAGATTAGCTGCTCTATTGGGGAACAAGCACCCAGCATCCGTTTTGACTGACAGCTCTATACCATCTTCCTGGGTATCCATGTTTCTGCAGTGATTGCCACAATGCCATTATTTCACCTCAAAAGTCTGCATCTCCTTATCAGTAGTGAGGACCTGAGTGGTCTGAAGGTCCAATCCTCTGCTGCTGTTCATTTGCAGAGTTAAAGTAATATAATACAGTGAAACCAATTTATATGACCTGAAGTTTTGGCCCAATATGCAAGTCACACGGGAAGTGCACTAAGAAGGAACTCCCTGAGGCTGGTGGAGCCAAATGGCCGTGCTTACGATTATATATAACCTGCAGTGCCAGGCTTCCTACGTGCATTGCTGCATCTCTAAACACAGAACGTAGAGAGTATCACTAGATGGCCAATAAATGCTTGAAAAAGAAATCCCCTGATTTCTGCATGCTGCAACTGGCTGCTGTAAATTCGGTGCCAGCATTTCCATGGAGCAAAAGGAAGAAATGTGCTTTCTGGCTTTGGGCTCCAGGTAGGCTAGTGGAGGTGCTTGCTGGGCAGTGGGTTAGGCAGGCATCCCCTAGGGTTGGAAATCAAATTTGCTTGTGAACTTCTTGGAGGTTCTTAACCTCCTGGAGTCTCACACTATAACAATCCTGTTAGTGACAGCTGGTTTCCTATCATGCCTTTCCCTCCTCTTCCACCCCCTCTCAGCCATTACCTACGCGTTCTGTGGCTGACTATGGAGAAATGGCAAATTAAATAACTATTGGAAGTCCTCCGCTCGTCTTCCTTCTTGCTGCCCCTGGCAGCCTCTGTAAGAAACTATGACATAGGGACTGAACCATCCAAAAGGCTTTCAAAATTCGTTTTTCCCCCCCAAAAGACATTTTTCCCTCTTTAGAAGGAATAACCACTGTTTATGCTCCAAATAAAAATCAGAAGAGGGATTATTTACCTATGTTCAACACTGGGCATGTCTACACGTTCATTAATGTGCTGTAATTACGGCTTATTATGTTTAGTACCTGAACGGACAGGTACTAACAATGCACCGGAATCGGCGCTACTGTGCATTAACTCAGATGAATGCTTTTTTAGTGATGTTAATGCGCATTAGACTAAATCGACTGTGTATTAAGGCATTAGCATGGCTTTTGCTCACCACGCTAATGCGCAGTAGAATTAGTCTTCTGTGCATTAAGTGTCTCATGTAGACATGCCCACTAAGTCCTAACATCTGTTGAACTGAAAAACATGGAGAAAGAGAAATAAGGCCAATATCCTGCAAAAAACTTGGGTGCTCAGCTTAGCTCCCTGGGTGTGATCCTGCCAAAGTCAACTTAATAGACAAGAGGTATGCAAAAACCTCTCTGGAAGATCCAGGCTTTTTTTTTTTTTTTAAATGTGTGTGGCTTCTCGTTAGCAGGGAGGGAGGAGTTAAAGTTTTGCCCCTCCTTCCAGCAAAGCACTGGCTCCTCTACTTGCTTGTGGGTATGCATCAGAAAGCTACAGGCAGAAGCATTCAGATTCACGACTACAGTTCATTTTGCAATTTGAAGCATTGCCAGCAAAAGAGAAATAAATATACGCCGTGGAAAGATCTCTATGTAAAATGTGAGTTTAAAGGCTAAGACAAGCAGCTGCTTCTCAAAAGCTCAGTGTTTCTCCCCCTCATGGGGCCCTGATTCAACAGTGCACTTGAGCACAGGCTTAACTTTACGTCCCATTCTGCAGAAAATGAATCCACGTAATTAAATGTCATTGGAGTCAGCTGCATGTTGCTGACTAAGAGCTTTGGTTTGGTGGTTCCACTCTGTTCAGGTTCAGTTGATTAAGTACCATAAGGAGTTCCCACTCAAGGAAGGGTTTCCATACATTGCATAACTCTCGAGAGGTTGAACCTGCCTTTGTGCATGGAAACAAAAGGCCAGGCTTAGTTTCAACCCCGTTGAAGTTGTATTTGGAAGGCACAGCCGAGCACAAGTTGTAAGCTGGCCTTTTACAGAATGGAGAACTTGACCCTTGGTTTTCAGATGCCGTATATATCATTTCTTTTTTCCATAGGGAAATTAAGAAGCCATTCCCCAAATGCAGTGCAGCTGTCTCTAATGTTAAATGAAACCTCCCCCATTAAAGTGAACCATTGCTGCAGCAGGCTGGGGTTGTGCTGTAATTCTTTATGGTTAAGAGCTTCCAGCCAAGCAGCAGTCCCGTAATTGCAATGTAGTCAGTGTGACCTGCTAAGCAGATGTTTGGGCAAGAGCTGATAGATTTGCAGGAAAGATTAAGAAAGAGATGCTAGATGCCTGCTTTCTGTATGAATTATTCACAAGGGTGCGATTGTCTGGAAAAGACCTATGCACCATTAAAGTCCCATTTCAACCCTTTTTTTGAGGGGCCGAATTGGCCGCTGTCAGGCATTACTGAGTGCAACAGCTGAAGCTGAGCTAAATCCACTGACTTCCACCCAGTTTTCCCTCAAGTTTCTCCTCCAGAGGCACTTTAAAGTGACCTATAAATCCTCATTATCTGATGCCTGTGCATATCTGCACACACATGCATGCAGGTGAAGAAAAGCAGAAGGGAGGAACAGAGAATGAAGGCAGGTTGAGAACAAATAAACAAACACCCAAAGGGTGTCCAGGAGCTCCCATCCTGCAGGTGATTTTCTTCTGAATCCTGAAGTGGCTCTTGTTCCTCCACAGGAAGCTGGTGCACAATCTCTCTTTCTCCCGAAAGGGGCCAGTGGGAGGCCCTGTGTTTAATAATTTCCAGTCCTCTTTTTCAGGTGACCCCCTGATCAGCCACATCAGGTGATCCAAGCTACCTCTCAGTATTTGCGCATCCTGTGAGCAGATGCATGATCTCATCCCTGTGGCCTGTGCCTTTATGTCCCTGTATGCCACCACAGTCATACCCATGTGTTTGGCATAGCCTTTCAGAGATCTTGTCACAAAGATGGTACTTGAGAGGGAGGGGAAATGGTCTGGGTGCTATGGAACTAGCTTAGTATTTGGGAGAGACAAATTCAAATGCTTGCTCTGCCACATGTTTTCTGGTTGACCTTGGGGAACTCCCTTAGCCCTGATCCTTAAAGATACCGTTTCTGGTGCCTAAGTGTGATTCTACCCTGTTCAAGTCCCTGAAAATCTGTTAACACATCTACTTCTGTAGCACGCCATCGCCTGAACCTTAAGCTTGAAGAATCACAATAAGGTGGCAAGGAGGAGAAGGATCCATCCATCTTTTACATTCGCTGTTTTTCAGAGACTTGAATAGGGTAGAATAAAGTTCCACTTAGGCACCTAATGGGGGAACAGAATTTGGCTCCTAGGGCCATGTTCAGACAAGCGCGGTTGTGCGGTGCCACACTGCACATTCAGGTGTTCCCCGTGCTCCTACCTTGCAGTGCTGGGGGGCTTGATCCCAGAAAAAAAGTGGGGTGGTGCATCTAGCAGCAGTGTGCGCTGTCCAAAACCGGAGCCATGCTCCAGCAACTGGCCAGGCTCCCAGCTTCAGGAACAATGCAGCTGCAGCTCCCCCAGATCCCCAGGCAAGGCTGCTGGGGCCAGCACAGTTGCTGGCCTCAGTCTCCCCTACCCCACCCCGGGTGCGCGGCACGGGCATTCCTCGGGGACAAGAGACAGCGGCACAAGGTATGCCGCTGCTTCTTGTTTTCGGGGAGACAAATGTCTGCACTTGTGTGAACACGACCTAGGTGTCTATGTAATTTAAAGTTCTGGGCCTTAGTCTCTTTGTAGCTTGGCTCCCCACCTGTAAAATGGGGAAGACATTGCCCAACCGCACAGAGGGGATTAAAAGTATGAGATTCTCAAAAATTAGTCATGAGAGCCATGGAAGCATGTTAGAGAAAGGAATTGGCACAGTGCTTTCTGCAAACACGCCACGTGGGAGGTGCCGTTAGCAGTAGAAGAGCTCTCAACAGAGCCCGTAGTGATGCCCGTAGTAAATATTGGCTATATTGAGGCTTTTTATTTTAAGCTTTCTGGAGCAAGGATGTTGCATTTTGTTTCTTGCTAAGCTCTGTGAATAAGTACATAAACTTATTATTTATTTCCATAAATACATATGGAACAATTTATAAGACTCCTGCGCCTCTTTTCCCCCCCCAGACAAGGGTTTCCGTCCATTCCTCTTAATCACTGGGAAGTGGCTGAACAAGCCATGTAGAGACGGTCCTTGGGGACATGTTTACTTTCAAAATCATCCCATGCTTGCTCATCTTTTGTGACTGTGTTATCTTGTGTAGGTACAGGATACATGGCAGCTATATGCAAAATTCAAGGCAATGTAGTTTGGACTTAAACACAGTTACAGAACTCTAAACCCTATGTGATTTTGTGGCATACAGCACTGAAATATAGGTGTTGCTGTGATAGAGAGGACTATTCTCCTCCCTTTTTTTGCATTAAACCTCTGCTTCTCCATAGGGTAATATTAAAATGAGATGTTACAGGTACTGAACATGCCAACAAGAGTTTTTATATCCCATATGTCTCTTATGAGTGACATTAATTCTAGTGCAAGCTCCTAAGGGCTTTGCCAAGCTACTGGCTGCTACTTGTAGTCAGCACCTGGAAATAGGTAGGAAGGGTAACATGGTTAATCAGCAAATGTCTGTAGGGAAAGGAAGGATCATCATGTGTTTAAAGAAATGAATTGGAATTTAGGGGGCCTGAGTTTAATTCCCAGTTCTGCTACAGGCCTGCTATACAATGATGGGCAAGGCTTTTAATTTCTCTGTACTCTAGATCCCCAGAATTGGAGATGATTGCAATTCCCAGCCTGTGTCTGTCCAGCTTATTTGTATTATTTACATTGCTAAGTCTTCAAAGGCTAACTCTTCAGTCTTAGGATCTTGGTTGGGAGCTCATGGGGTATGTGCATTGCTGCATCCTGGTTCTCAAGCAGGGCGTTGCAGAGCCCTGGGGTGCAGCAAGGTCCTCACCTGGGGTGCCGCAGGGTGCCATGCGGTATTAGCATTCTTTGGTGTGCGGATACCTACATATCATTCACAAGATAAACTCAGAAATTTCAAATAACCCACAGCCTCAGAAGCATTCTGGCCTATTGTGGTCTTTCTGAATTCTTTGCAGCAAAAGAATCGCCCTTTTATTTTTTCACAGTTAAAAAAAACAAGTGAAAACTAAGAGCCAGCACTATCTGAGAGGGGCTTTGAGTCTGACAAGCAGTGTCTTGAGTCTAAAAAGGTTGTGAACTATTGTATTAGAACGAGTTGCTAAATCAGCCGGGTTTTGTCTGGTGCGCAGGCTGGCAGCTTTCATCCAGCAATCGTGTGCACGCCTCTGATGCACTGAGTGTACGGATTAGGACCGTGTAAAATTTTGTTTCAACGCTGTTTCGAGCTCGAGACAGCGAAACCGAAATGGAACAGAGAGCTTCGAAACAGCCTCGAAATGAAATGAGACAAGTCGAAACATTTCAAAATTCTCAAAACATTTTGAGTTTCGAAGCTCAAGCTGAGCTTGCCTGCAGGGAAACTGACACTAAAGTAAGGAGGGGGAGGGGAAAAGCAGGGAAGGAGCAATCTCATTATGGACTGTGTAGCTGGCCAGTGACTGTCATCCTTCCCTGAAGTCTCTTCCAATCCCAGAGCTCTGGGGGAGGGATAGGAAAACTGCATAAAGGGCAGCATTGTTTGACCTGCCTTGCTTTCTGCCTCTGTGTCAGCTGAGTGAGGGCGCACCTTAACACACACACACACAGTCCCCCCCTCATGTCACGAGTTTTGCCTGTCAGCAGCCACAGGTGCAGGGCCCCAGGACCCAGACTCCCCTGCATCTATCTCCGTGACAGATGGCAGGTGTTGTGGCTTCAGCAGGGGCCACCATCCCTGCAGCTGTCACCCTGCTGTGCCTTAACACACGCAGTGTCACCCATGGCATGAGTTTTTCTTGTCCGCAGCTTGAGGTGTAGTTCCCCCCAAACCCCTGCACTTACCTCCTTGAAACTTGGCAGGCTTTGTGGCCTGAGCAGGAGCCACCATCCCTGCAGTTTTCATTTTGCTGCGGCTTAACACACACAGGGTCATCTATGTCACGAGTTTTGCCTGTCAGCAGCTTGAAGTGCAGTTCCCCACCAACCCCTGCACCTTTCAACTTGAAACTTGGCAGGCTTTGTGGCCTCACCAGGGGCTACTACCCCTGCAGTTGTGATCCCGCTGTGGCTTAACACATATACGCGACATGAGTATTTTGCTTTCAAGACTTTGCAGTTTCCCCCTGCAGCTATCTCTTTGAAACTTGGCAGGCTTCATGCTCTCGGAAGGGGCTACCATTTCTGCAAGTCTCATCCAAATCAGGCCAGAAATGACAAAGTTATAGGCCGTTTCAAGTTTCCCCGTTATAGCCTATGGGCAAAACTTCAAAACAGCGTTGAAACAGTGAAGCTCAGAAAGGGAACAGCGGTTTTGAATCGAAACAAATTTCGAAACAAAATGCTGTTGTGTCAAAATGCAAGTCAAAATGGAACGGGTGCCATTTCACACAGCCCTAGTACAGATAGTTTTCTGGGGAAGACTCATGCATTTCTATCCATCAAACTGGTGGGGGGAGGGAACAGAGAGTTTCAATTTTTCGTTTTTTGTGAAGAAATGCAATTGAAGGCTCATGCAGGCAGCCCAAATAGGTGGCATGGATACTCAATGAAATCTCCTTTGGATCCAGTCCAATTCCTTTGTCTGTAATGAGCCCGCACAGCCACCTAAAATAGCCTCATTTGTTGATGACTTATTGTCAGGACCTTTCAAATTCTATAGAACCTAATGGTGATAGATCGGTTTGTAAGAAGTTCCTTACATATTCCTCATACAGAAGTTCAGTCTTTCATCGTTAATGCATTGATGAATCTCTTAAATAGATTTTTTTTTATAAGTTATAATGATATATCATCTTGAAATCAGTTAATGTGCAATGAACCAGATGTGTATCCCACTGGGGAAAAGGGTTTCCAACTTGCCAGTGTACATGCTGTTATGGTATGAGGTCACATTTGTGAGATAGGATTATTGTTACTGAGTGATCATATTAGACTTCATTTCCTAAGTCTGATAGGTCATGAGAGAAGGGAATCATATATCTGTTAATAGCTTGGAATCTTGTAACTGTTCCAAAATAGAAATGAAAGCCAGTGTTTCCAAAAAAGACTAACCCAATGGATCATGTTCATTGCTATAATAACTGCATTAACTAAACGGCATTAGACAAATGATGAATACAACCGATTATTTTTAGCTATTATCATGTTTTCCAAAATATTTGAGACAATAATATAACACACGGCCTATTTCTCTGCCAAAGAAATACAGAACGGTATTTGGTTTGCTGTAATAAACTTCATCCTCCAAATGATGAATAATATTTATTAGTAATACAGTGATTTTGTAAGCCAGAGTTACTCACACAGCGGTCTCTGGATCACTAATAGAAATATATTTGAGGCTCCTATGAGCTTCCCACATTGCACAGAGCAAAGGTTACTATCACGGGCATTTCACTCTTGCTGCCAGAAATCTTTAGGTTAGTTTTTTCCTTTTATTTGTCGATATGAAGGGCGTGCCTCAATAGTTGAAGAAAAAGAAGCAAAAACAATATCTTGATTTCTTCCAGTGAAACTACATCAGCTATTTGGATTGGGTTTTTCTGCCTTAGCCCATTTGGTCTAATGTCAAACTGCTTCTCTCCTCCCCACCTTCTTCAGCAGCACAGGCCTCTCTACTGATAAGTGTCTTTGGAGGGATTTGTTTGCCACTACTCACCTGGATTTTCATGCATGTCCCTGCACACCTATCCAAGCCTGGATATATAATACATGTCATTTCCTAGAGGAAGTTTCTTACTGTTTCCCATAAAGGATGTATTTGTCTAATGTGGAAGCATCACTGATACACTGAATGCACTGATACATCCAGAGATGTCTCACCCAAACCCTGCAGAGAAGAAGATGGGTTATGCTAACACCCACTGTCCTTCTGTGCACAGCATAACCACTAATATTTACTCCCTGTACTTTTTCCTGTAACATCTAAAAAGCAGCAATGCTGCCTAAAGTCCTGTCTCCCAGCTGGGGATGGCAGCGCACACTGAGCACTTTGGGAAGTCTTTTGAGCAATCTTAGGAGCTTTTCTATTGTAATTTGTAATCTGTGCCCAGCTGAGGGGGATTATATGCAGTGGTTCAGGGATCTTTCTGTCTTTGCCCAACATCCCTACCAAAGTACCAAAAACTTTCCTCTAGCATCTGAATACCTGCGTGGTTCACTGATTACCAGATCCCGTAACTATATACCTCAAGTCACTTCAGCCAAAACTAGAAGGAGACTGTCCCATAAAGCCAGGTCCGTAGCTCATCCCGATGTTGGTGACACTTCTTTGGAGAACCCCTTGAACAATTATTTAAAGATGTGTCAGAAACTAAATCCACCATGCGATGATGCAGGAGCAAAACAGATGATCCAGTTTGCAAAGATGCTGAACTGAGTCCCTGGGAAGGCTTTTGTATCCAATTTGGTTTCAAGTCCAGATGTCTGTTTTAATTTTTTCCAGGCAGAAAGAACATCCTGCCATATTTAAAGAAGAAAGGACAGTGTTGCTCACTTAACGAAAATCCTTCTGGCTACTGCAGTCACCCTGAATTTCCTTGTTTCAAGGGCTGATGGAATCTCATCTCTCCAAGTTACTAAGTATGACCAAAGCCATTCCAGCAAGTGATTGCTACATGTCTTTGCTCCAACACCCCAGGTTACTGTGTGCCATTCACATACCTCTCTCCCATCTCCTTGAACAGAGAGCCAGAGTTTTAAAACCAGCCCGGCCAAAGGAGCAGTGACGCCCATTCTTTCAGATGAGAGAAATTGTTCCATGTTTTCTGCAAGTGTGATGCAAAGGAAAACCCATCTCATTCGAGGCTGATCTTGTCCTTCAGTTTAATTCTATTTACAGGTAAGAAAAAAAGTCTCTCTACCCGGCCGTAGACTTGGGTCATCTTGCAGTCACCAGCGACTGGGTGGTGATATCAGTAGGTTGGCAAGGCTTTATCATGTCAGAAGAAAGGTTTTGCAGCCTTCCCAAAGTTAGTTAAACCCTCAGTTCATCTCATCTCTTCTGGTAGGTAATTGCACAACTGATTCCTCACCACTGTAAATGCTGTCTCATAGACTTGGTTCTGGGCTTTGTGATCATTGTGATCCAAAAGAGTGCAGTATTTTAGGACAGGGATCTCCAAACTCTGACAGATGGCGCACCACCAATTTAAAATGATACAACCTTAAGTACCACCAGCAAGTTTTTCAGTTCAATGTTAAGTACCACCAGAATTTTTTTTGTCATATCAGGTAATTAAAATAAATCTGTTAACTTGTGCCCCTGCCAGGTTGTCTGTGTACCACTGGTGGTACATGTACCGCAGATTGGGAACCACTGTTTTAGGCAGTTGATCGCTGGAGCTGGGGTGTCTTACAATGCTGGGACCTGAAGGATTAATGGCTACAATGACAAGAAAACAAGTTTACAACTAGTGGCTGCAATGTAACGAAAGGCATTGGAGGACCCAAATCAGAGATCTAAACTTTTCGCACTATGTACTACGTGCGAGTATTATGCCGATAGGCACCCAATAACTCTGTGAATAAATACCTATTCTGTTGGCACAAAGGATTATTTCCCTACATCTTTTCACTGCAAATTGTAGAGTACCTGCAACAGGAGGGCAAAAATGTTACTCGCGGCTTTCCTATTATTTCTTTGATGGCCCATTTTCTAAGTACTTTTTTCAGTTGCCAATTACTCTGTGAAAATTTCCCACCCACACCCTAATAAGTTCGTTTGGACAAGCTGAATTTTCTCCTTAAAGTAATTATGGGCCAGCTAACCAGTGATCTAAATGCCTGGGATCATTGCCATGCTGTGTATAAATAGCACTTAATTATTTCACAGTGTCATGTTTAGCTTGCAGGCTTGCAACAGAGCGGTATTCCCAAAACCCAGTGCAGTCTCACAGAGGTCTGTTTCCTGAGCATTTGACTTCACATGAGCTGCGGAAGAGGTTATCCCAGGAAACTTATTCCTTGGCGCAGGGTTCCTACAGTACCGACAGCAGGGTCTGCGTGGGCTGGTGCTGAGCCAGCGGTACGCCGGTGTCCGTTAGGTTTATTTCCAGCAAACACATCATGATGGGTTAAAACTACGCAATGAAGCCAATAAGTGAAGTTTCATAACTTCACTTGCTTGCAGGCTTTTGGTAGTCCAACATCTTGCTGGACAGAAGAGGAAGTCCTGGAGCCTCTCTGTGGATGGATGACTAGCTTCCAATTTACCCCTGGCTGGCGGTGATAAGAGACTGCTTAAAACACCGACCGTTTTTGAACTCTCAAATACTGTTGTTTTTTCCTTGATACAGGATCTGATATGTCACCCTTTCTCCGGATTGGTTTATCAAACTATGACAGTGGGCCCTACCTGCCATCGCAAGGGGAGGTGATTAACCCTTACTGTGCCGTGATGGTCAAAGAAGCAGTGGAGTCAGGTAAGCACCTACATGTGAGGACAGGTGAAGTTCGGTCTCTCTTGTAATTGGTCTGTGTCTAGTTGTATTGTTGAACCTATATAGCATATGGGTGGAAGAGCGTATACAATGTCATGGAATATTATAAATAGAAGCAATTGTATAAATCATATCATTCTGCAGACGACTGCACCTAACGGCTGGGTTCTATGCGAGATCTGCAAAACCAGGGAGTTTTCAAGTTGCAGCTCCAGACAAGCCCTCACCTGTAATACGGGTCCTTGCATGCCTAGGTGTAGAAAACCGAACAGAGCCGTATCCCTGATTCATTGTGTTCAGCTGATGTGCAGCTTGCCAACAGGGCCCCCCAACCACCATAGTTTTGTGTTTCTGGTGTTGAGTGATGGTCCTTAAAATGTTTATTCCATTTTTTAGCGATTTTACCCAGTCTAGTAATTTCCTTCTTCTAAGTATCATGGGAAAGCTTTTGAATGAGGCAGACTATTACAAACCAGAGCTAGCTTTTCTTTGCAACTACTGCAATGTGTTTTCTGGGTTGATTTGATACTTCAGCATGATGGTAATTAACTAGATTAGCCTATTCCTAGCTCTAAATGTGTGGATCATTTTATTAGCTTTGTATCTATAGCCCTGCGTCATGGAAACAACGCATACGTTTATGTGTGAGAAGAAAGATATGTTTCCTTGGGATTACTTACATGTGCAAAGTCATTTCCCTCCATAAGTTTGTTCAGGGTGGGGTCCATAAAATTATTGTAGACTGCTTGTATTTATTGCGGTGTATGATCATGATTCATCTTAAAACTCAGATAATAACATTAATCTCATCCATGTACTTGTCTCAGAAATCCATCTCTCTCAGGAAATCAAGTTATCTCACAAGCCTGGAGGGGAAAGTAACAGTCTGAAAAAGATGATTTTATACTTTTTAACTAATTCAGTGTTTGGCTGTCAATTTAAAATAAAACGATGAGTATGCAGAGTGAACATATTAACTGCTTTTGGAAAGCTGTAGTCAAATCCATCCATGTAGAGAAAAAACACTATCACGTGACATTTTTAGGATCTCAAATTTACAGTATTTACTGAAAATGGTGCTTTCAGTTTCAGTTTAACTTCAAGCCAGTCTTCCTGCTTTTAGTGAAATCTTTGAAGGAGCCATAACATAAGAGTGAGGGCTTGTCCATTCAGAAGTGAATAAAATCAGTTTGGGCAGGATCAGTTCATGTGCACCTTGTGTAAGGATGAGAACATTGTTGGGGTTAATTTATTAACCAAGGAACGTAACTTTTCTTCCATTTAGAGTCTTCTCTAATGGGGGGAAGGAAAAGCCAGTAGGTAAAATTTTTTTTTTAAACAGTCTGAACATGAAGAACTTAATTCCCTTGGTTTAGGAAGCCCTTAAAAATCTCCTAAGCCCTGTTCAGCTAAAACGAGTCCCTTCCCAGAAATGTCAGAAATAGATACAAGGGGCACGTCCAAATGAGTGCACACGTGTGCTTCCCCAGGGCCAACTAGCAGCAGAACATATTCATAGATCTATACGTTGGAAGGGGCCGGAAGAGACCTGGGGGAGACAGTCCAAGGTGTTAATTTAGAATACAGTAATTAAAAGAATTAAGATGCCCAGCTCCCACTAAATTCCAGTGCAATTTAGGTATAACAACTCCCTTGGACGCATTTGAAAATGTTATGCTGTGCATTCTTTTTACTCCTCTGTTTCAAATGTTTTAGGACGTTAGATTATGACTGGTTAGTGTTTCTGAGCTTTACAGAGGATACGGGTCACTCAGAGATACGAGAATGGGAAGGCAGTAGGAGTTTGCTATACTCTGATCTAGTAGCATGGGGGAAGGGATGAAGCAAGTAATTACAGAGGGAAATTAAAGAGCACAAGGAAGAGAAGTAACATCCATGGCAGAGTGGAAGAGGCTGGGAAAGGCAAGGCCTAAGTATACAGGAGTGAAGTGTACAGTACTTTCACCAGTATGCTTTTGGGGATGGGAAAACTTGCCCTTTTCCTGCCATCTGGTATGTTTGAGAGTCTTGGATCCTTTCTGATATAGTTTAGTCTTGATTCTCTCTTGAAGGTTTCGTGGAACCTCAATACCTCTGAAAATCAGAGAGTTTGTGTTTCTCTGCCCAACAGGCAGCATCCAAGTATGAAAATCGTGGCCTAAGTCACGAGTCGGAGGAGGCAGGATTAATCAGTTGCAAAGCTGGTAATAGAAACCAGGAATCCTGGCTCCCAGACTGCTGCTCTGATCATGAGACAACAATCTCTCTCAAGGGGCAAAATTAAATGATTGCTGTAGAACAGGGAGTGATCTATAAACTTTTCATACATTTTGATTTGTTCTTTTTAAACTAGAAGTTTCTATGCTTGCTTTGTTAGATGACTTTAGGAATATGTCAGGGAAGAAAGAGAGAGAACTCTACATCGGGTTTGATTCAAATTCTCGTGAAATTCCCATTGATCAGATGTTCACTTCTGGAACCATCGTGATACAATATTTTGTTCTGTATTTGCAATGTATGGCCGGGTCATGTCTATCGAGCCTTGTTTTTCTGTCTGATGTATTTTGGTGAGGTTCTTTTCTTTTTTTAAAGGCACTTTAACAAAAGCACCACAGTAGTTTACCAAAGGCGGTGTGTGCGCAGCCATTCTGGAAATGGGTGGCAATGCTGTGGTGGGATGCTACCCAAAAGAAAATTTTTCAGTTTGCATAGGGCCTGTTTGAAGTTTAAAAAAAAATTCTGCCCTTTAAAAGCTGTTTCTGAACTAATGGGCCACCTGGACCAGTGCCCTTTTAGCACCTGTCCTGGTGACATTTGCTGCAGGAGAGAGTGCCCCTGGATCACTTGGACACATACTGAGCTCTGTCGGCCATGGAGAAAACTCCGCTGTGCAGAAATGCCAGGCACTGTCTTATCTTTCAGGGGTAAATTAACTCCTGGACTTCAGTGGAGTTGTACCAGGAATGAATTTGGCCAATTTGCATTGGCCAATACATTCCCATTCTCATTTTTGTTTAATCCATATATTTCCCAGAGCACTGGGTGGTTTTTCAGGTGTTGCTGACTCTTGGATAAACTGATTTCTTTATGTCTGCAGAAAGCGGGGCCCATGCTGAAAGCAAGTCACGGCTCTTTTTTCCTTAGATGGTTCTTCACAGAAATGCTTGGAAGTTTATAGTGTGAAATACTTGGACGTTTATAGTGTGAAATGCTTGGAAGTTTATAGTGTGTGTAGTACAGCATTTTGTTGAAATCTATTGACTGTCTATTTGTGAGCTCAAGTCTTGGTGCCAGCCTCAGTTGTCCGTCTTATAGAGGGCCATATCCATCCCCAGAAGAGTTCCAGGAAAGGTGGCAGGTTTGCATCAGGGATGAACTAGGTTTGCAAATAACCGAGTTCTTTGCAATTAGTTATTTGCAAGCCTAGTTCATCCTCGATGCACAGTAATTCGTGACTTGCACAGTAGGGCTGTGCGAGGCTTCGGACTGTGCTTCGGATCCAGAGAAGTTTCGAATGCTTTGGTGTCTGAAGCAACATGTCCAGATTGAAGCACTGGCTTCACTCAGCTTTCCAAAGAGGTTCGGAGCTCCTGAAGCCCTTTGGAAAAGCTTCAGAGCTGCTTCGGAGATCAGGCCATAGGGTATAATGGGGAAACAATGAAATATCTGTAACTTTGTTACTTTATCTGATGTGGATGAAATTTTCAGGGGTTGTAACCTCTGCTTCGAGCATGAAGCCTGCCAATATTCAAGACAATCGATGCAGGGATTTTGGGGAGGAACTGCACCCCAAATTCTTGAAAGCAAACTCATGTCATGTGTCATGCAGTTTTCATGGGGTGAAAACTGCAGGGGTGGTAGCCCTTGGCGAGGCCACAAAGCCTGCCAAGTTTCAAGAAGATCAGTGCAGGGGGTTGGGGGAACTGTATCTCAAGCTGCCGACAGGCAAAACTTGACATGGGTGACCCTGTGTGTGTTGAGGCGCAGTGGGCTGAAAGCTGCAGGGATGCTGGCCCCTGCTGAGGCCACGATGTCTGCCAGCTGTCAAGGGGATCGGTGTAGGGGGGTTCTGGGGCCCTGCACCCCTCGCTGCTGACAAGCAAAACTCGTGATATGCGTGCTTGTGCAACTGTCTGTCTTGGGGCGTAAGAGACGCTACTGCAGCCTGGCTGCTAAGCTACTGTCTTACCAGTTACCAATCAACCATGATTCACTCAGGGACCAGCTCAATACACAGTTGCTAGCTAATGTAGCCAATTATTTACCATCAATTAACACCTACAAAACCAGAGACAAAGGAGAGGAAATAATCAACACAGACAATCAACTGCCCCAAGACAGACACAGTTGGTCCCACAAGCACCCATGGCATGAGTTTTGCCTGTCAGCAGCTAGAGGTGCACGGCCCCAGAACCCCCCCGCACTGATCTGCTCGACAGCTGGCAGGTGTCATGGCTGCAGCAGGGGCCACCATCCCTGCAGCTGTTAGTCTGCTGCACCTTAACACACACAGCGTCACCCACATTGCAAGTTTTGCTTGTCCACAGCTTGAGGTGCAGTTTCCCCAAAACCACTGCACCAATCTTCTTGAAGCTTGGGCAGGCTTCATGCTCTCAGCAAAGACTATGCCCTGCAAGCGTCTTCCAAATAAGACCAAAAAACAACGAAGTTATAGATATTTCATTGATTCCTCATTATACCCTATGGCCAGATCTACGACGTGGCTCCAAAGCTTCGGAGCCGCTTTGGCGGGATCAAAGCGGGAACTCGGTCCGGATCTCCAGATCGGATCCCTGGCATCCAAAGCGGCCAGATCTGAAGCGGGATCGAATAGCTGCCTACTCGCACAGGCCTATTGCACATTAATCCCCAAAATTGACATAAATGCTGTGTTAAACTGCGAGCAAAGCGTACCCTCCCTCACTCATTTAAAGATTTGGGGTCTTATAGAGCAGAGATGGGCTTGACCTGCGAAAGAGCAGCTACGCAACGTAAACTCGGCAGTGCAAGTAATGGGTTTACAGTCAGGTCCTGAACTAGGAAAGTCTACGTATACCACTAAATGTCAGTCTCAGTTGCACAATCTCATCTCACACCAGTGAATACACGGATGGCAAGTCCCATTTAAGATGAGGCAATGATGCGTTGTTAATTTTGTGATGCGGGTTCTTTTGGCGGAAGCCGTAGTAAAACAGTTTGGTCTCTGCCTTTGTTTTTCTAATGCAAGCCCGCTCCTTGTGCAGAGCTACTCCCAGAAACCCAGCATTAAGTTGAGTTTCCAACAAGGGGGGCTTTCCTGCCTATCATCTATAGTTGCCTCTGGTCAAGGACTGGTCCTTGCTATATGGATATACCAGGTACAATGAGCATACTCTCCTTTGCGAGTGAAGGGTTTACAGTCTGGCCTTGATTGCTGTATAAAACACTGACACAGGAAAAAAAAAAAAAAAAAAGGAGCTGGGATCGGATCCCTGATCCTTCCTTTAAGATCATATTTTTCTTTCCCCAGCCCCTGTCTCCACTTCCTTTTTGAAGACAGGGGATGGGGTCACTGCTCTGGAGATCTGCAAGCAGGACAGGCCCAGGGCGCTGAGAGGCAGCCACCTAGCTGAGAACGGCACCAGGTACAGTAAGAGATACGTCGACCCTGCTTCTTCCTCTAATGGTCCAGCTGCTGGAAGTGAGGGGAGGGGACCGACTCCTCTGGGTGAGGGCGGGAGTCTAACTTACTGCTGGGCGAGGGAGGTGGAAAGGAGCAGGGACGGGAGCTTGCTGCTGTCACTGGATAAGCCAGGCCAGGAATAGCGTTGCCTTCTGCCAGCGCTCGGGGGATCAAAAATCATCTCCATGCTCCCCAGTCCCTGCACTCTCCTTTCTAATTCTCTCTCCCAGCAGCAGCGGGGGGCAATCCCGAGTGCCTTGTCCCCCACCCCTCCGCCAGCAGTGCGTCTCTGTCTCTTTGCTTTGCCTCTCCACGGACGGACCCTTAGAGGAAAGGCAGGAGGGAGAGATTGTATGTAATGGATGCAACATAGACCAGTCTCTTTTCAAATGCTGCCTCTCCTAAGCCTGGTCTGCCCATAGAGAACAAAGTGGTTTCACTTAAATGGGATTGCAAAGTGACTTCATTAAACCGAGGCAAGTTTGTGTATGGACACACTTCATTTAAAGAGTGCTTACTTTCTTTTAAAATCATCAGATAAGGCAAAATCAAACTGAGCTGCTCTTAACCCCAAATAAGTGGCTCTGCAGAAATTCATCCCTGTTCATTTAACCCAATTGACTTTAGTTAAATCAGGTGAAATTTGCATGAAGACCCAAATATTTAAAGGTGACCTGTAGATGGAGGCAGATAGAAGCTGTAATCGCTGTTCCTTTTGTGTGTGTGTGTTATCTAGAAAGGCCTGAAATCATTGCAATGATATTTTAAATTCTTTTTCAACTGTCTAAAGGAAAATGCTGTGGAAATGCAAATTTTTTATTTCTGTTGCTGTGGTAGAAGTGACCAGCTTGCGAGTTTAGAAATGATCCTACAAATTCTTTGTCTTAGGAGGCAAGCGGGATGCAGTCTTTGAAGTAAAGCTGTATTGTCTTTAATTTCATGCAGGTTTTTATTTATTGGGGGGGGGGGCGGGCAACTGTTGCAAATAGCCAGAGGGCTTGCTCTTCAACTTTGTTTCTTTAATTTGGATCACTTCTTTGGGGCAAAGATGTTTCATGGGAAACAGGCATTGGATTTGAGGCAATGATTTCAGGAAGTGGATTTTTTTCTTCCGTGCTGTTTGTGCAACTGCTTCTGTTCATGGCCTGTTTTGGTTCATATAAATTGACCAATTTAATTTGAATGATGCCCTGCTGCTGCACCATCAATGATTTCTCCTTCAATGGGAAACCAACATGAAGGGTGTAAAAACCAGCTACCACTTTGCAGATGGACAGCTCTATTATTATTGTCCCACAGTGCACTTAAACAGACTCCATATCATTTATTATTATTTTCTAATTCCATTAGTTTTCCCATACTGTGAGTAGAAGATTTCCAAAGGGAGATTGGGAAACCGAGTTCACCTTGAGCAACAAATTCAAGGTGCTTACCTGTTATATAAAGCAACTATGCAATAGGAAAAAAAAATCAATTTGTCTTGACCAAGTAGTGACAAATAGACATTTCTTTACCGGTAGTAAGCCTTAAAGGTATCTCTTGTCAATTAAGATGTCCCCTGTGTCATACTGAAGAAAGGTGAATTTGTACAGACAAAGGTGCAGGGAAGTGCTGCTACGATGATTAGGTGAGTGGGAATCAGAAGCGGCTTTACTAGTTGTCGGAAGAAGAAGTTTTCAAAAGGGCCCATCAGGAGTAGTAGGGCAAAAAAAAACCCCTGACTTGTTTTAAGATGAAGCTTGATTGGTTTATGAATTGTAAGATATGACATAATTACCTGTAATAGCAGTGGACTGGACTTGATGACCCAGGAGTCTCTTCCCAGTCCTGCATTTCTTTGTTACTGTATTGTGCTGCCCTTCTTTAGGGCTTCAAGCCTTAATGGTAGGGGAAAGGGTTATCATTATCCTCCCCAAAGCCTGTCTTCTCTAACGCCACTCTTATTTCCTCCATAGACATGGTCTAGCTATTGGTTTGTTTGCATGGGTTCAGGCACTTGCTTGAATCTTTTTGGTGTCCTCAAGGAAGACAAAGAATTTGAGAAGCAGGATTTCGTGGTACCAAAAGCATTTGGACCTACACCACATACAGGGCTTGACTCCTTATCAACACGAAGGCTGCTCTGTGTCTTCATGACTGTATAAGGGGACCTTAAAGTAGTCATACATCTCATTTATATCTTCTTTGATGTCCCTTTATACCATCAGCATGGAATACAGTGGCCTTAGCATAAAACAGAATTGGACCTACTGTGTTTCATCATCTCAGGTAAGAATCTCAATAAGTCGAAATATCCCTTTATTAACAGAGAATGGCCAAGTGTACATCCAAAAGAAGCCCACCATGTACCCACCTTGGAACAGCACTTTTGATGCCCACATCAACAACGGGAGAGTCATGCACATTGTTGTGAAGGACAAAAGTGCAGAAATGGTTTCAGAAACCACCATAGAACTCAAGTTGCTGGCAGACAGGTGCAAGAAGAGCAACGGGAAGACCGAAATATGGGTATGTGCTTTGAATACTTACCTCCACTTGCAGTTTGTTGCAGATAGCTGCTCTGGAATAGAAGAATGCGCTGTGTTCAGAGGCCACGCTATGAGTATAACCAATAGGCCAACAGTAACTGGCTGCCATCCCAGGGACACATTTTGAGTCTACTTGGGTATTGCCTTGTGGAAAGATGTCCGTGAACATCAAAAAAAAAAAAAAAAGAACAGCACAACACATTTCTGTTAGGTGCCATTGCTGTCTTAAAACATGCTAGTTCATGTGAGTCATGCAGGCATATTAACCTTTTCTTTTTTATTTAGAAAAATCCTTGGGGACACATAGTAATCTCAGTGATTAAATGTAAATTATTTCATGTGTCCTGGGGGAAATGTTTTCAAATGTAATCATTTTAATATCAAGGGGATGCAGCACTATTGTATTATTTCCACGTTCTTCAAATCAACGGAGACATAGCAGTCTAAATCTGCAGGAACACAGTCCCGAATCAGGGCTCAGTTATTAATTACACATCACGATAATCCTAGCAAGCAGGTGGTTGGTAACGCTATGTAACGCATAGCATTTTTGTGACAGCAACATTTTTAATAAGTGCTGAGCAACACACAATTAGGAGAACTGTTCATTGATTGGAATTGCGTGCAGTTTTTCCTTTCAGATTTCAGACTATGCTCCTAGTGTATAAGTGTATTATTTTGAAGAGCACCCGTTTTGGGGCCGGATTTATAGATAGTTAAAGTTCAAAGGAGGGAGATGGGTAAGACAGTGGGATTCTGGAAAAATGAGTAAGTTAAGCCCCTAACTCTCCCTGAAGTCTTGGAGGTTGGGAATCTGGGTTCAGGGTTTTAAAAGGCACCTCAAAAAAGTGGATAGGGTTAAAAAATGCCCAGTTCTCAGGAGCAAGTATGAGACTGGCACGTTCTTGCCTTGAGCTTGTTGTACAGTGAGCTTCTTTGGAAAGCCTCACCATTATTTCGTTGCTGCGCTTTATTTTCTGTTGTGCTGTTCCTAAGCTTTGGGGAGAAGCCACACAATCTCCTCACTGAAGCTAATTACGTAGAGTTTCTCCAACAACACCCTTCTCTTTTGGGTGGTTATTTTATGTAATAGCAAGCAAACCAGAAATAAAAGTTTACTGAAGTTTAGTGAACAAACACCTGGCTGGAGTCATCTGACCCCAGCGCTCTTTCCTGCCCACGGCAGGCAATTGGACTTGATGATCTGTTGAGGACCCTTCTGGCCCTCAAATCTATGAAGTCCACCTGGACATAATTTTTGCCCCCTGAGATTGTTGCTGGACTTTTGCTTTGCGTTAGCTCAAACCTTCTGACATCATTACGATTGGGTAGTTTTATTGTGTAATAATAGCTTTGTTTTCTGTGTTTTTTTTTTTATTTCCTTATCTCAATCAGCTAGAACTAAAACCTCAAGGGAGAATGCTAATGAATGCAAGATACTTCCTGGAAATAAGTGGCAAGTGACTTTATTCTTTTAATTGATCGGGGTGATTTTCAGTTAACTGGGGCAGACGTGTTGTCTCCAAAGAAGTGCCTACTATTGAAAACAATGCAAATTTTCTTACTGATCATTCATGGAGAGACTTGTGACATGTTTATTGCCATGAGTTCAATGCAGTTTCACTATGAAAACAATGCATACAGTACCATGAAGTTCCACGTTCGCTGCTCCCTCATTGTTTTGCAAATCAAATTTGCTTGGTTTGCCAGGGAAAAAAAGAGCGGATCCTTTAACTGCTGGCCATATAAATGCATTCTCTTAAGCCCAATATGGATAAGAAAGAAGGACCTAATTCCAGCTTCAGGTCCTCCTGCAGTCACTGGAAAGGATCCTGCTTATTTCATGTGTTTGGGCTGCACCTGTACAGAACTCCCAACTGTAAAATGCATTCATGTGGCTTTGTGAACAACGCAATCCTTACACCTGCACACCTCGCTGTTAAGAATGTAAAGGTCTTTATTTGCAAAAACCACATTGTGAATATTTATGGTGACACGCTCCACAGTTGGATCAGGCCATACCTCACATCAGTATTGTAGTTTGCAGCACAGACAAAGGAGTATCTGAAGTAGCATCACAAATATTTCCAAAAACACAATACTTTAAAAATGCAGTTGCCATTTATACAGCTCTGTCCTGCACTTAATATTCATCAGTTTATTTCTTTTGAGGGCTCTGTTAAGATCAAGGTGTTACTCACACTGACAGCAGTGCCCCAACAAGGCATGGCTCACAGGGGATTTAGCTGTTGAGGTGATCTTTGAGTCTTCATGGCCCCCTGCCCACAATCCCAAATTTTACATGGAAATCTAGGGTGAGCACCTTTTTGCTACACTTGAACCCCATCCTGGGACATCAGCTCAGTTCTGCTTTAGAAGGAAGTATTCTGATTACTAAACCAAACTAACCACTTCCTCGAAGACCAAGGTTTTCTTTGGAAATACCCTTCCAGATACCAACCAGAATCAACACTGTGAGAGCCAGCACCATGATAAGGCCTTCTCTGCATTAACACATAGAGCTGGTGTTGCTTTAAAAGAGGTGGGATGTGGAAATCGGGAATCAAACCATTTTTGCTGATCCAGCAGTGGAAACATCCCACAGAATTGCTTCGGTTTTGCCGAACTTGCAGCAAAACTCAGGCAGTGTCCGAAATGGGTCCTGCCTACCAGATAACACCTGCCTGAGAAGCAAGTCTCCATTAGGGGCTCCTGTGGTTTCCTTCAGGCTTTTCCCCTTGGCCTCCTCAGTAGCCTTCCTAGCTGGAAACGCTTTATTCCAGGGTAAGTGGCTTACCCCCACTCCCATACATTTCCCAGTCTTTAACTGAGTGCAACTGGGATACACTGTGTGTGTCTACACATGCAGTTACTTCAAAGCAATAAACTCCAATGCATATCATGCTGGAGTTTATTGCTTCCAGATGCACAGTTTGAACGTGCAGCATGTTGAGCTGAGTAGGTGCAGTCCCAGCTGGCAGGAGACCCAGGGGATCAACCTGCCAGTTCAGGGCTCAGTACGTTGCAGAGGGGCTGGCTGGGGCACGAGGGTGCTCCGATGCAGGGCTAGCTGGTAGGCAGCCCCTACACTGAAGCACTCTTGTGCCCCAGCCAGACCCATCAGCATCTACACATGTGTTGCTATGCAGCAGAATAGTACTTGTATTTACAAGTATTAACCTGCTACAGAGTTTATTAGTTTACTGCAGCCTAATAGTGTAGATGCTGAGACATTTACTGAGGAGCTAATTTGGCAGCTGTGGAGTAAACGTCTTGTGTAGATGTGCCCCCTGTCTCGGAGTCCAATACCCCAGGCAGGGTGGATAAAAATCAACAGTTGTTTTTTTTTAAATAAAATAAAATCTGATTTTTTTTTTTTAAATCAGAGTGAATAAAAAGCAACATTTTTTAAAAATCAAATCAAATCAGATTTTGTTGATTTAATTGTATTTTGATAGGTTGCTTTTAAAAAAAAAACCTATATAAAGATAGTTCTAATTTAAGATATGTTACAGCTCAAAGCTATCATCATGGAATAGGGATTATAACTTCTAATTATATACTATTTGAGACAGTATACTCACGTAACCTTTTTAGAAAAGCGTTACAAATAGGTGACAACAAGCTATGGATTTTATTAAGGGCCCAATCTTACAGGTTTCCCAGAGGCTCCTCTATAGATTAGTAAAGATTAAAGGAACCTGCTCTACCCAGTGGGACTCCAGTGCTCAGACTAGAAGATCCCATTAAGCATCTCTGTGAACTGAGCTTGTCTTTCTTTTCCAGTCTATGAATAAACTGAAGGAGGACAGTGAAGGCTGAATTTGCTGCATAATCCAGTATTTTAAGTTTCTCATGTTGACCTGGCTGAAATAACCTATTTATTTTTTTGTTAAAAGCACATTTCACATTTTTAACTAAAAAAGTTAAAAATGCAAAAATACATACGCTTGTTGTGTTAAAATACATATTTGTTGAAGAAAACTATCCCAAAACACATAAGCTTCTTGTTTTAGTGAAATAAAACTATTTAAATATCTGTTGCTTTTGGTGATGGTTGTTGTTGCCCTCCTAATACCGCATGGCAAAAATATCCCCCAAGTATCCATGATTAATTTAGTGAATTGGAGATAATTCACCTCCCAATGACTTCACAAGGATCTGCTTCAATTAGCTTTGGTTAATAAAATAACCAAATGTTAATTCCGTTTTCTGATGTGGCTTGCAAAATTAATCTGAAAAAGTATCAAAATAAATCACTGCTTTAAAATGTATAGTGTATACCTTCCAAAAATGAAACCTGTATCTATCTCTGAGTTGTGAATAAAATGTATTCAGGTTATATCAAACAACAAGAATGTATTTTTTTTTTGTAGAAAACAAGGATTCAGTCCAGGCTTCCTGCCCGGTGATGTAAATCATGATTAAAATCCACCCTGATGCCAAGGCTGCCTGCTCTCCGATTCTGGGGCTCCATGTCTTTGGCTGTGATTTTTTTTAAATGTGGAGGTGTGGTTCTTAATCAAAGCAGCACCCCAAATTTCTAAATATCAAATCCTCTTTGAAACTTCATTGCCTTTCTCTGCACGGCTCCTTTTATTATTCCCATCCCTTTTCTTCTCCTTGGATCATGGCCCCTGTCATAAATTCACATCATCAATGCTGAAAGCTTCTCTGCCAGCAGGTTCGGAGAAGCAAACTGGCATTTCATCAGGTTAATTGCTTAATAGAAGTACTTTCCCTTTGTGCTTTGATGTAGTGCAATGGGAGCCCTCATGGAACTGGCAAAGCCACTCTGCCTGCTGCCTTTTTAACAAGAGGATTCCTATGTAACACTTAAAAGTCTTATAATAAGTATTTTTAGGCCACTTCAGACCCATATAATTTGCTTCCATCAACCTAGGTCTAGGAAATTGGATCAGAGGATTCCTGGGTTCAATTCACATATCTCAGTGCCCCCCTTTATCAAGATAACATCATATTTATCCCCCCAGGGGCAGTGTCTGACTTCTTTACTTGTTTGCAAAGCATTTTTTGATCCCTCCGTAGAAAACGCCATAGAAGCCCAGACTGCACCTCTATATTTATCTACCTTAATATTTCTGTATGCGATTGCTGCATGTTCTAATGAAAAGGTATGTCTCTGTTTTTCCCCAGATGCCAAAGAGATGGCTGACTGCGAGACAGAAGGGTTTTTCTCTCTGCACCAGCGGAGGGGGGCTATCAAGCAAGCCAAAATTCACAACGTCAAGTGTCACGAGTTCACTGCCACCTTCTTCCCACAGCCTACGTTTTGCTCTGTCTGCCATGAGTTTGTCTGGTACATGCAACAATTCAGTGCTCTAATTCCAAAAAGGCTTTGTCCGTGCAGTTCAGCAGCTGCCCTCCGGTGTACAAAGCACTCGGTTGTTGCTAATACATGAGAGTGGGTTCAAGGAAAGTATTTGTCAGTCAGACCTCAGTGCAAATCTGGATGTCTGTGTGCAAGCAAATTTGCCCAAGCACTTCTGTTAGACAGAAGCTGGTGCCTCAACTGAGATCTGCTCCTGCCAATAATAATACTCATCGCACTGCCAAAATCAATACAGAAACATTATTGTGGTTCTGAGCTTGTTCACAATTAAAAATCCTGGCCCTGTATATTTGATCCAGTGGGACATTTAAATGAGAGTTTGCTAATCAGGCATGCAAACAAGCCAGTGTAAGCCAATCACAGTCTTTCCATTGGTTTGAGTTGGGATCTGATGAGGGTCATAGGACTGGACATGGAAAAAAAACCCCATAGGGCATGGACCGCTGGGGCTTTTTGAATGAGTAAGGCTGCAATCCTCAGTGAGGGTGCCCTAACACCATGGGATGCCACCAGATCCTTTCAAGGGTGCCACAAGGTGTGAGGAGGTAAGCAGATGTGAGGCAATAAGTACAGGCTCAAGCTGCTCCTTGCTGGGCTGCTTCCCCACTACCACTGCCTGGCCCCTCTGCAAGGAGGTAAGCACTATAATAAAGAAATATATATTTTTAAATGAGGTGCCAGTAAATTCACAAAACTTTGGGGGATGCCTTGAATATAAAAAAAGGTTAAGGATCACTGGAGCAAAGACGTGTGTGCAGAGGTGTAACGGGGCAGTTTGCACCTTGAGCAGTGATGCTGCCCTGCTATTTTTTCACCCCCTTTTAGCTACACTGCTGTGTGAGCACAAGGTTGCAGGAACAACCCTATTATTTGTTATGTGTAGGAGTTGCTGTTTCATTGTTGGGGACATGATGACACACAGTTGTGCTTCTAACTGCATTTGCACAGAAATGCACTTATTTTTTACTTATTCATTGCTGACTCAATACACATGCATTTCTAATAAACCTATTAATTGCTGAAAAATTAAAAGGTATCAGAAGTGCTGGACAGGCTGAAAGGGCCACACACAGTAGTTAGCTAGTAGGTAAATTAAATTAGAACAACTTGGGGCAGCTACACCTTCTCAGAGTTAAAGATCCAAATTGTTTCAGCCCATTTTCAGTTCATACATGCTGCAGACCTCAGCTGTGTAGGCAGGCTCTGAAAATTCAAAACTCACTCACTTTGTTTCTCTTTCAGGGGTCTTAACAAGCAAGGCTATCAATGCAGGCGTAAGCAGCTTTATTATCTTACTAGCATTATTTATTCAGCCAGGTTTTTAAATGGTGTTTTTACTGAGCCGATGACTTGTTTGTTCTTTCAGAATGCAATGCTGCCATCCATAAGAAGTGCATTGATAAAGTCATAGCAAAGTGCACAGGGTCAGCAATCAATAGCAGAGAAACGATGGTACGTAGCACTTTTTCAAAAGAATGGGGGCCTCTTTCTGATCCCTGCGATATGGGTGTAAATCAGGAGTAGCTCCACAAAAGCCACTAGCATTATGGATGTCAAATGCATGCTAGCAAGGTCAGATTTGTGTCCCTGCTCTCACATTCCTAATCAATCACAGGCTCCTATTTGCAATGTGCTCTAATTTGATAGCTCAATCTGCAGCCTTTATGCCAAGATTAAATCTCTTTTTAATATGTGTGCTCAAGCTCACATAGAGCTTGCTTGTACAAGGGAGTAGGTGCTCAGGAAACCGCTGTACATTGTCGCTTCCACCTTAATTCTGTCTCAGAACAATCCTTTTATGCACTGTGCATTGTCTTCAGGGAAACTTTAACTGCCCCATATTAAAAGTGAATTCATATTAACTGCATTAAACCCCCACATGGATACACACCGTGTTTGGAAGTGAAGTGAAATAGAACTAAGGTTGCTCTCATTCTGAAAGAGAGTGTCCACTCAAGGGTTAAATGTAATTTAACTGCCTCCTATTTTAGATTGCTACCTTTACTTAATTCAGATTAGCTTTCCTGCTGGTGCCTCAACAAACCCAGAGAGTGTACACACAGGGATTTATTGTGGAGCAATCCGTGATCTGTAAATTCACCCATTCCTTTGCAACATGCTAACTTCCCCATGGAGATAAGCCCTGCTGCAGCAATTGTTGGGCAAGGCTCTCAGGCCTGTGAAGTCAGATTAGATTTTTTTTTTTAATGGCCTCTCCTGGTTTTGCTGTCTGTTGATTTGCCATTGCAAGAGCGCATATCTTGTCCCAGATTTGCAGTGTTGGAGGAGATCTATATTTTGACAAGTCCCTATTTAGTTCCTATTGATTTTGCGGTCCTGTAACTCCATGGCAGCGCGGTGTTGGCTGGGCCCCGTGGTGCAGGAGATCTTCTGCCATCAGTATTACACTAGGTCCTCCAAGCAGCAGAAGCTCTGCTGACAGAAGCCTTCTGCTTGCACAGCTATGTCCACATCAGGGGTTTTACCTGCACTAGCTACACAGCTCTGGCTGACACAGTGATGCCAGCAGGACTTGATCCAGCAAACAGAGCTGAAATCCCCCAGTTGCCTTTGCAAACTTTAACTTTACAGAGAATTCCCTCCTGTTTGTCAGCCTCAAGAACAAAGTTGCAGTGATAGCACTGGTGCCACTTGCTTTCCTACCCTGGTTTCCATGTGCAACCTATTCTTCATTGCTAAGGATTGTTTTCCCAGTCACAATAAGAAAGCTATCAAATAATGATGATCATGATGTACGCAAAGGCTACACCCACGGGTAGCAGCATAAAACCCTAAAACAAAGAAGATAACATGAACAACGAGCAGTAGGTGTTGATGCAGCCCTGGCACGCAGGGGAAGGGATTTTCAGAGCAGTCTTTCTTTTGCAGTTCCACAAGGAGCGGTTCAAGATAGATATGCCTCACCGGTTTAAAGTCTACAATTACAAGAGCCCAACGTTTTGCGAGCACTGTGGCACGCTGCTCTGGGGCCTGGCACGGCAGGGCTTGAAGTGCGACGGTGAGTCCCATTACTGATGAATATTTAGAGGTATTTAGAGACCAAGTATAGGTGCATCGGGTCTTTGCAGGGCCCCTCCTGAAGAGCTGCAGTCTAGACGCCAAGTCCTGTTTATCTTACAGGGGAGTTGAGTGATGGGGTTCATTCTAAAGGCAGGGCTGGAGAATCTCCCCCTCCTACTGCAGGAGAAATTTGGGATCACACAAGGATACGTAGCCCATGGAGTTGATCCACAGGTGTGACAGGGCTGCATCTTTTCCCCTGATACAGCTCCCCAGCTCCCAGGGTCACTGCTGAATTCCTCCTTTGCAGTCCTTTGTATGCACAGACCTTTGTATGCACAGGGCACAATTTTGGCTTTATGCTGTCCCAACCAAGGGGGTCGCTCCCCATGAGTAAGAAGCAATTTATTTATCTACATAACTGTGCAAGTTCTCTGAAAGCTGATGGCTGCTAAATGGGACTCTGCTTATAAGTGGGCATTGGAAGACTTCGGCGTTTGTTGCTAATCCAAGTTATGCCATCAACAACTGTGTCAAGCAGGGCGACAGGCCTTGAGCTGTTTCAGGTTGAGCTGGGGCAAACAGGACAGTCAGTCATGCCAGTAGAAGTGCACGTCATTGCCCTGCCTCATGTCAGACAAAGGCAATTTGTGAGGCAAGCCCACCCTTCTCCCTGCCATTCCTCTCATCCTTTATTAACTGCTTCTTTTCAGCATGTGGCATGAACGTCCATCACAAGTGCCAGACAAAAGTGGCCAACCTTTGTGGAGTTAACCAGAAACTAATGGCTGAAGCCCTGGCAATGATAGAGAGCACCCAGCAGGTATGCTCCATACAAAGCTGAAACCAGAGAGTCTAATTGGGTAGACCACCAGTGGGAGCTTAGCTGTGCTCCTGATGTGCTGTGTGATCTTGGGCAGGTCACTTCACTTTTGAGTTTCATCTGTTGTCTGGTTTAGCTCAAGGACCTTGTGAGGTACTGACCCTCTCATGTTGTGTGTATAGGCAGTGCTTAAAATAATGGGACCATGATCTTGATCTTGGGCACTACTGCAGTATAAATAATAGTGCACTTATATGAAAGATCAAACTCTTGAGCCATGTTTAGTGAGACATTGCCACCTTGTTCATCATGGCATGCAGATCCCTCGGTCAGTCTGAGCCTGAGTGATGATCAACCTCTTTCTTTCTCAACGATCATGCCTATAGGATTAAGACCTCAGAAGGCACCTGAGCTGCTAGACATTTTCATCCCACACCTCACTTGCTGTTGTTTTGATCTAGGCTCGCTGCCTGCGGGACTCCGAGCACATCTGGAGAGAAGGACCTATTGAAATCGGCCTTCCAGTTCCCATAAAAGACGTAACAGCACTTCAGTCTGTGCCAGCATCTTCCGCAGGGAAGAAAGGTACCTTTCCAACGATGTGTATGGATGGGGCCAGTTTAGTTGCACAGTTAGCCCAGGGGGGTGATAATGGGATCAAGCCAACCACGGTGTTGCAGGGCATGGATTCCCACTGTTACTCACAGGGGGTTGCTGCTTCCTCACTTTGCATGGTAGCGTGCTGGTAGATACAGCTGCAAGAAAATGATGCGTTTAGATCTAAGCCAGATCTGCAGCATGTAGCTAGGCGAGTCAGGGAGGCAAAAACAACTGGGATCAGGGACTGATGTGAGAAGCCACTGGTATCAATGCAGGGATGCCAGCAAAGCTACTCTTTGCCCTATATTTTGAGGAAGGGGGGTTATTATACTGGGATAGAGATCACCTCCGTGTCCAGCAATCCCAGTGAATGATCCCAACTATGTAGTTTTCACAAAATATCTCACTCCAGGTCATGTGTTCATTCATCAATACAAGACAGCATCTTTCTTTTCTGGAGTCCCATGCCTTTGTCAAAACCTGTCCCTCTGATATAGTCTGATACGCATGCCCCAAGCCATTCCCAGCTACCTGACCCAGAGATAATCCAGCTGCTTAGGTACAACCCAGCCCTTTCATTGCTCTTCATAGGCATGGCCTCTCATCACTCCTGTTCTTTCCAGCAGTGACTTGAGTCACAAACCATCCCCTGTATTAAAGCTTCCCATTGACCAAGAACCCCAACACACCTCTCCCCAGCTGCCAAAAATGTCCCTGTCCCCCAGTGACACTCTAACTAACCCTATTTATGGTGATCAGCTAGAGAAATGCTGCCCAGCATTTACTTTGAGCTCCCTGCCCACTACCGTCAATCCTTTCCCTGGTGTTATTGTTCTCCTTATGCTGTGGTTTACAGCTAATGAAATTGCAAGGTCTTCACTATTAGTGGCTTTACAACAATGTGCTTTTTTTTTTAATGTCAGCCACAAGCCTGTCATTAAATCCTTAACTGATTATGCTGATTACAGAAGGTTACCCTCAACACAAGGCTTTAAGTGCTTTAATTCTCTTACCTGTGTACACACATTACTTCTGGCAGTCTCCACTCTGGTATCCACCTGGGTACTAGCTCAAAGAATTAGCTTAATACTTCTGCTTCCCTAGGAGCTAACCCTTGCTTTTTTCCTTTCCTCTCTTTAATTTTATTAGTATGCAGCTTTATGACTGTCCCTGCAGGTAATGATTGTTGACACTGTGAGTTTGGTTGCTGTGGGCACTTTAATAGTCTGTTCTAATCTCACATAGAACAGCATTGGTACTCATACACATGAGATAACCATTGCAGGAGAGGAAGGGAGGAAGATGTTCAAAAGCATAGAAGCCAATAAAGTGCCTAATCTCCACAGAAAATAAATGGAAAATCTCCACTTGACTTTCCTAGAGGCTGATCTAAGCATCAAAGTGTGGTACTAAAAAGGAATGTTTCAGCTCCCCCATTTCAAAATGACCTTCCCTAAGAGCACAGGAGCCCATATTACTTTCACCCTGAACAAAGGTGATTTAAAATTCAATTACGGTCAACAAAAAGAAGCCAGAGCACAGTGCATGCCCCACTGTTACTCCAAAAAGGCTTCATAGCTACCATATGTCCTGTGAGCACCCAATTCAAGTATCACTGTAACTGGGTGATGATGAGGGAGTCCTGACTTGGGTGTGTCTTTGGGCTAACTGGTCTTATTAATGTGTCCCTTGAGGTTGAAGAGCTGGATCTGGAGACAGCTTTGCTCCATGGTTGTCTCATTGTCACTTGTGTTAAGCCCCTGCATGTTTCAAAATGGTTGCGGGGTTGCTTCTGTGTTTCATGTATTGTCTGGTTTAGCTTGAGGACCTTGTGGGGTACTGGCCCTATCATGTTGTGTGTATGGACAGAGCTTAAAATAATGGGACCATGATCTTGATCCTCATTGAATGAGCTTCAGATAAAGCATCCCATGTCCATTTTGAAAGGCTTAATACATTTTGGAGACTTAATACACGTTACGGTGAGCTGTTTTAATTAGGACGGCTGTCTAGGAACCACTCTAATTAAAATATACCCCCACCAACTCCTGAGCTCATGTATAACCTGCTTGCATTTCAAAAGGCAGTAGCAGGAGGGTGAGGCAATAGGAAGGAGAAGGGACCAGGAGACTTGAGACCAAGCTGGCAGATGTTGAGTGGCCTTCAGAGAGGATGCAACTCCCCGCCCCAGATCACCTATGTGAAAAACCTTTGCACATCTGTTTCCCAAGGGGTCCAGATTACAACAGGAATTAGGATCAAATATTGCATTGGCTTTTGTTTGGACTGTGCTCCTGACTTGCCCAGGCACATGGGACAATCCCACCTCTGATCCACAGTGCCTCTCTGAGTGCTGCAACACAAACCATAGATCAGTGATTCTCAGCCAGGGTGCCACGACACCCTGGGGATCCTTGAGTTCCTTTAAAGGGTGCCATGAGACTCCACTTAATATTGGCACTGTTAGGTGTGCAAACTAATGGTTCGCAAGATAACCCCAGAGATTTCAGATAGACTGCAATAGGTCTGAATGGTCTCGACACTATGGATTCCTAAGTTCTTTGTAATAGAAGAATTGCTCTATTATTTTTCTGTACTCAAGAAACAAGTCAAAACTAAGAGTTGCCATTTTCAGGGGGATCTACTAAGGGAGGGTCCCCTGAGTCTAAAGACTAAGAACCACTGGCATAGATCAAACTGATGATGAGACAGGTTGTAGAACATGGGAGAGTATCAGTTGGTCGATGGTCACCAATCAGTTGACCTCCAGCTAGTAAAAAAGTAATGGGCAGCCCAGTAACCCCAACCTTACCTGCAAGCTATAAAATCAAGAAACAAGACCAAAAATGAACCAAACGCCAATAAGGGCCAGCAGGAAGCCAAGAAAAGAAGAGCACAACTTTTCTTTCCCAGCACTTGCTTTGCTCTAATCATCCTTGCCTTTGTCACTTCAGAGCTACACTGCCCTGTGCCAGTGCTCGTGCTAGTGCAAAATGCTGCAGGGCACTTGGAAAAGCTGAGTTTCACAAGCAAAGCACATTACGGGGATGCTTTGGACTTTGTGCAATGAATCCCATCCTGGTCAGCACCAGGGTTTCCTAGCTTGAGCTAGAAACCAGACAGATGAGCAGTCTTTGTGATTGCGTGTGGAGGGGATACTTAAAAGACCCTAACAAGTAGATTACAGCGGTCCTGGTTTCTAATGAGTGAAATTTAAAAGGTGGATGCTAATCTATAAAGGCCTAGATGATTTGGGGCCTGGTGATCTCAGGGACCATCTTGTCCCCTAGTGGTGACTTATTTCATCCATCAAATACTCCTGATCAATCCACTATGTTGAATAGTGTATCTGAGTTTGTGGGATAGGTTCAGTAAGGGATGGAGTCCCAGAAAGGTTTTTTTATAAACCTAAGGTAATACAATATTAAGGCCACTCCTGAGAATTTCACTCCAGGTGACAGCAAAGACATCCAGCCTGATCTTAACTGCTGGGACTGGGGCACAAAGTGGAAACAATGTCGTATCTATTTCACGCAGTTGCTTCAGCTGTGGATTTGAGCAGGCTCAAGGGTAACATGTCACAACATGGTAGGACAGCTTGCAATGAGGAATGGGGAGCAGAAACTGCACCGAGTCTGAGGACAAGGCCATACTGTTCTGCCTTAAAATAACAGGATTTGTATCTGTGTAAATTGGGAGTAATTCCACTGAAGCCTGTGACGTTACACCAGCAGGAAACTACTGGAAGTAGAAAGCAGTTAAGGTCCAGAGCCTGAGAGTATCAATTTCCCTAGTGGATGTGGACACTATTTCCATTGACAGTCATGAGAATTGGGTGATTTCCAAAATCTCAGTGAGAATGGATGCTTAGGATGGGGATATTTCTCCTTGGGTCAAAGGTCAATGTTAGTGGTTTAACATGTGTTTCAGAGCCACAAGGGATCTCCTGGGAATTGCCTGTGGAGGAAACGACCAGACCACGGTCTCTCATAGAATCAGAACCTGAGAAGGAGCAGCCGTGTGCGCATCTGAAGCTAACGATCGATGATTTTGTCTTGCACAAAATGCTGGGGAAGGGCAGCTTCGGCAAGGTGAGCAATAGGGGGGGTTCAACTAGGCTAGACACAGATCTGTGCATTTTGAAGCCTGAGACTGTAATCTGCTTGTTAAAATTTCACTGCCAGCTTCAAAACACCTTACTCCACGCTTTCAAACTGAAGCAAAAGCTCTGCCTGGAGAAAAAAATACTTACTAGTAAACACATTTTCAGCTTCACTGAAGACAGCCACCTGTGACATCTCAGAGAAACCCAATTCTCAGAGGGCTTGGTCAGAAACTGGGCCCATGGCTGCCTTGGAGAGTGCTAGGTTGCAAGGAGTCCTTTTACCACCCCTGCATCTGCTCCTCACATTGCCAGAGCCTGTGAGGGAGGGAAGCAGCTGCTAACCTACTACTTCCCCTTCTGGGCAGGTGGGCTGTGTGCGAACAGAAAGAGGAAAGGCCTGGGCAGAGTGTTACATCTGGCCATCCTCCTGACCGTCCAGCCATCACAGCCTAGCTAGCTCATAGGAGGAAGTGCCCTGCCCCAGCAACAAAGACTAATGCTGATGACTCCCTCCTACATGTAGGGCAGAGAAGACCCTGAGACACTGGCTATGAGTTGTCTCCCTGCTCTTGGGCCAGGGGAGCTCTGTGCTTCCCCTTGTTCCTGGTGTAACGCTCCAGTCCAACCCTGAGCTCTTTGATGGACATATAAATCAAACCAACCACTAGGAAATCAGTGAAAGTTGGCCTAATTTACACCAACTGGGGATCAGGGCCCTGGGTCTGAAACCTGCCTATTCTACCTTCAGTGCATTCATTAGTCCCACTTCACAGCTACTGTGGAGCAGCAGTTGCACGTTACAACCAGTGACTGATCATTATTCATCCTTTCAGGCACCCCCTGTAATGATATTCACCATGATGAACTCATTTGGAGCTAATGCAGCCAGGAGAGGCAGTCCTGAAACAAAATCTTCATTGTGATTCAGCACCAATTAACGAGCATGTGCTCAGTACATAATACAGTGCCCACATCCCAAATGCATCCAGGATGGAAACTGCCCCCCTCCCCCTGTTTATGGCTTATTCTGATATGCTCGATGGACCAAAGCAATTGCTGTAGCCAGCTTCTAAGCTGTTAATGAAACATTTTTTTTTTTTTACTGTGCGTTCCATAGTAAAGATGGGATAAGTCATGCCTTTCTGCAGAAAACCTTGCTTGCAGGCTTCCTTTGGAAAGTCCTTTTCCAATTTGCCCTTTGGTGAAATGGGCTTTGACTCCTCATGGACACAGGGAACTTGCTGGATCTCCCAAGCACTGCATGGATATCGATGGCACTGGGACCCTTGTGTCTCTCCACCAATTATGTCCCAACTCAGTTGCAACCTCCTGGAGCAGGACAGTTCTGCTGGTGCACTCTCTCCTATCCCCTTTCTTAGTGGGTATTGAACAGCATGGAGACACGGACACAGTGAAAGGGTTATTATAATTTCAGCCTGTATGAACTTAGCTGTGGGGCCTGGGAGAGGACAAGGCACAATCCATTGATATGAGCCCAAATGTATAAATAGTCAAAGGGGAACATAAAACTCGCAATGGAGTTGCAGATCCCTTGGCCTTGTTTAAAACTGCTGTCCTGTTAAGAGTATCTAGAGGCCTCTTAAATCAATCAGTCTCTGATTTAGCCATCCAACCACCTTAAGGGAAAGCAAGTTGTCTAGTAATTTGAGCATGGGCCTTGGAGTCGGTCTGCAGCCAACACTGGTACTGACTCACCATGTGGCCTCTAAGTGCTTTTCAATGCTATGGTTTCTCTGCCTGTATAAATAGGTACAATCAGGCTTTGGGACTCTTGTTTCTCAGCATTTCCCACGTGCTTTGATACGCTCAGATAAAAGAGGCTGTAGCAGAGCAGTGTAGTCATCCCAACTATTCATGCTACATAATAAGATTGGATAGAGCGCCAGAGGCTCAGCCAGTATGAACCAGCCTAGCTCCGCTGATGTTAACAGAGCTGCAAGAATTCACCTCAGCTGAGGATCTGACCCCAAGCTGTCAGTTTTACATTTTGCCCTGGAAAACAAATGGCATAAAAGTGGTTTCTATCACCAAAAATTTCAACTTTCCAAAACATTGTTTCTTCTATTCTGGCTGCTGTTGACATCATTGCTGAGCATCCATTGGCTTTGAAGCTGAACACATCCTTCCAAGTTTGGAAGCATAGTTCCCATTTTACAAAGGGGAAATGAAACACATGGGAGAGCAAGTGACTCTCCCATGGCCAGGCAGGCTTGAGGTAGAATCAGGCCTACATCCTCTTTTGGTAAATGAATCTCTGGCCTAACTTTCCTCCCTCGGTTTTCTGGTCAGCTTCAGAGCTGAACCGGGTATTTTCAACTTGCACCTTAAAGTGGTTCTGAAGATGGTTTGAGAAGACGCTCATCTTTTGACGAGGTCCCCTTTCCGTTCCAGGTCTTCCTTGCTGAGTTAAAGAACACTGATCAGTTTTTTGCTGTGAAAGCACTGAAAAAGGACGTGGTCTTGATGGACGATGACGTGGAGTGCACCATGGTGGAAAAGAGAGTCCTCTCCTTAGCTTGGGACCACCCGTTCCTAACCCACGTGTTTTGTACATTCCAAACCAAGGTAAGCCATGATCCCAGCATCCTTGCTGAACAGGTCTCGCTTTCATTGTTTCACCGGGCCACAGTCTCAGATGGTTTATTCTGAGTTCATTTTTCAGAAATCAAAATAGAGCTAGGGGAAGAAATCTTCAGTCTCTATGTTCCTCAAACTTCAGCTGCCTCCCTGGTCAATGAGTACGGGGAGGGTGGAATACATCACCTACTGACCCTGTCTAGGGAACACACCTGGGCTTTTGTCTTCCTTCAATTAAGCATGGCCACTTACAGCCACCAATATTTAGGTCTCCCCTATGCTGCCCTGGAGGGTTGCACAGGTACTACATTCGTGATTTTTGCTCCCAACATTAGAGCTGGGACACACTGGACATAGATGCTCCTTCAGGATGAAGTCAAGCTCTGTATGTAGTAGGCTGATTTTTAGCTCTGTGCAAAAGGACAGCACAAGGCATATCCACCATTCAAGCCTTGAAATCAAAGCTCAGATGGAAGTTAATTACTATATTTACTCAATTATAAGATGGCCTTGAATATAAGATAACTCCCCCCAATAATTAGATTCTGTATATGGAAAATTTATAACTTTGTTATAATTGTCCAGGTATAAAATCTAATTATTGGAGAGTTGCCTTGAATTTATCTCCCTCCCACTGCAATAGCAGGGAAAATAAATCTGGGGGGTCAGGTAGCCCCCTTGCCATCTGTCCCTCCCCACCAACTTCTTCCCCCTGCAGCCCCACTCCTCACTCTTTACTGTCCGACCCTGTTCCCCCTGAGTACATGAAAGTGAGGGGTAAATTTGAAAACACTTAAAAAGGCCTGTAGTCATTTGCATACCTATAGACTTGGTTTACCCAGGATTGATACATTTTACCTTTTTCGAAACTGCTGCAAGTTTCAGCACAGGTACTCCATAAACACACTTTTAAGCAGCATTTTTGTACCTCTTACATATAGTACAAACTATGCATGATATTAGTCCAGATTCAAGAAGCTAATTATTTATGAGATAGTTCTTTGGGTTGAGCTCCAGCAGAGTCAACAGCATTTCAAGCCTCTGTGACCCTACAGCCCAGCACTACTCAGTATATGAATGTACTCCAGATAGCCCCCACAAAGGATCCACATGCTAATTAACCCCCCTACTCATGACTCCATGTTCTTGTCATAAATTCTGGGATCCTCCAAATGCAGATGAGGCACATGGCAATGCAGTCTGGCTCCACCTCATAGAGGAAAAGGCCACGGTATTCATATAAAATAGGCTGAGACTAGGGGCAGCAGAGGGATTCTGGGTGAACTTTTTGGGGCCCTGTTCAATGATGTTTGCCAGACATTTAAGGCTGGTGAAGGAACAAGAATTATTGGAAATGGGAAAGAAAGGCACAGTTCAGCCATGGGAGTGAAGAGGAAGTTGAAATATATTCAGTGGAGTGGCTGACCATGACTTGCATGCAAAACAGTAGGCATTGAGGGGGACTGAGTACAGTGAGTGATACCATATGTCTTACTCAGAGGAGCTGAGATTCCTGTTAGTATGTTTGCCCAGTATAGACCATGTGTTCTGTAGTCATGTGCATCTGCATTTATTCAGCTTCATAGTTGGCTTCCATTATTGAGTGTGTTCTGCTTTTAACAGCACTGTATTTAATGAGGTTTCCTTGTATGCAAATATAAGACAAGGGTCTTTTTCTCCAATGCTGATTGTGGAAATAATCCTCATCTTGTATTTAAGTATGGTAGTTCACAAGCTTTGTGTTCCATCCTTCATTGGGCATATTTCCTCTTAAAGCATAAAAATTGCATGGAGAATACCTTCTTTGAGGTTTTGTACTTTAAGGGCTAGCCTTTCAAGCACCAGGGGAGGCAAAGAAAATGGTGGAGGTAAAATCTAGGATGGGGGCCTTCAACCTTTTTTTACCAAGTGTACCTCTTATGGTGGCAGAGGCCAGACATGGGGGAAGGAGGGGCGTTTGTACATCGGGGGTGGGGGGCTTACACACCACATCTGCCACCACCACCCCCCATCACCCCGCCCCACCACTGCTGCACCTGCTCTCCTGCAGCCAGTTGCACGTGCAACTCTGCAGGCTGCTGACAGGCCTCACACCTAGCCAATCACGCACTGGTTGGGCAGTACCTGTGCAGCCCACAGAGGGGCACTGCTGCCCTTACCTTTGCCCCAGCCCTGTTTCTGGGAGGCGGCGGCGCAGGGTGGTGGGTTGCTGTGGTGGCCACCATGTACTAGCCCCCCCACCCCGTGTCTGTCCACAAAGGGGCTCCGCTGCCCTTGCCCCTCCTGCCCTGTTCTGTCCTCTCCTGTCCACATGTACCCACTATCACCTTTTCAAGTACCCCTAGGGTACCCCCAGTTGACAACCTCTGATCTAGGAGAATGTGAGATGTTGTGATATTGCTTTCTTGCCATGATGAAGCATCTCTTCCTGTCTTGTCCAAGTCAATTCTGCTACATTAAAACAGTTTGGCTTCTTCATTTCAAACCGTAGTTTGACACTGTAAGAATCAACACGTCTTTCCAGTTCAAATTAGCTGTCGACTGTGGGACATGTGCCCCATTACTACTCCCTTCAAGTAGGCCTGGAAAGGCTGGATCCATCTCAGAAACCTCTGCAATCATTCATATGCTCTGATTTAGTAACACTGTGTGCTGCCATAGTGCTTGACTAGGACCTATTTAGCAAGAGAGACTAATTCCCAGCTGGTGTTTTAGGAAACTAGTATTACCCATGCTGAATATTACAGATAGCTCTCCAAAGCACATGCTTATTGAAGGACAGGGAATGAAATTTATATTGAGGAAGAGTGTAAGAACCTCGGATGGTAGATCATGACATTCTGAGCCCTCGGCGTAAAGCCCATCAGCCAGTGGGTAGATCTGCAAAGCAATGCTTGCAAAATAAAAGAATGGAGTTATTACCATTTGCAGCAGATGTTAGGTAGAAATTACTTGAATTTAGGGGAGGAAGATTGAGGCTAGATAACAGGTAACACGCACTTCATAATACTAATAGCAACTGGAAGCGACATAATGTCCACAGGGGTATGGGACCTGACTTGCCCATGACAGTAGATATTCAAAAGTACATTGGTTGAGGTACCACTAGGAATATGCAGGAACATATGCATTGCACAGCATATGTAGCCTGTCTTGAAGCAATGGTTGACACCAGAGGAAAGTTACTGACTACAGGATTTTTTGTATTCTGGGGTGCCTTGTCCACAAAGGAAGCTCCTCCTAGTCCTCCAGAAATAGAGGTTGGCTTATATGCCCCGAAGCAGGAGGGTTTATATCACTGCATGGTGGCTTGAGATCAGATGAGACAAACCCTCTTTTCCAGCTCCCCTCCCTACTGTGTGCTGTTACAATATTGTCCTTTTGATATGTTAAGCATCTCCTTCTGCCTTGTGTAAATCAACTCTGCCACACTAAAACAGTGTGGCTTCTTCATTTTACACTGTACTTCGACATTATAAGAGTCAACACATGTCTTTCCAGTTCAGATGATCTGTCAACTGTGATTGATTTCTGGCATATGTTTTTCTCTGCTGACCTTTCTGAATCAAGTGGCAGTCATTCAGCTCATGAAAGCCATTCAGAATGAGAGCGCTGTAACAAGCCACAGACGTTTTTTCACTGCACGATGCAGGCATGTTTTCATAATATCCTCCGAGTGAGCATTTCAGAGCAGATGCGCCAGCATGTAGCATCCAAGCCTGGGAGTTATTATTGGAAATGTTGTTTTTGAAGGCTTCACCGGAATGGCTTTTGATAGATGGCTTCAAACAGAAAAGCACGTGTCCAAACCCTTTCCAAAACATTGATGCTTTGGTCACGCAAGGTTTCTGAACTACTTACTGTACCAAACTCATCTGCAAAGCACAGAAGGAACACTAGAAAAATAGCAATCTCTATACTGAAACATTGTGTTAGTTCTGTAGCACGAGTGCTGCATGTCTACACAGACATAAAAGTCCCCCCAGCTGCAATATTATGGGAGAAGTTTCTTCCCGCTTCTGGACAGTGGTCATCACCAGGGATCCTAGAAATCCGTTAGGCATGTAAAAATGTAAATTCTGCATTTTTCCAGGGAATCATTAGAATCACCAGGGGGAAAAAAATAAAAACTTACTGAAAAATAAAACGTGGCTCCCCCGTGAGAGCCAGGCGTTGTTGTGGCTGCTGCGACAGCCCGCCAGGGGGGAGAAGCTGCTGGCACACAGGGAAGCAGCCACGATGGGGGCTGCCCCTTCCCCCCTCCTTCACTAATTGGCCTAGAGAGATGCCCATTGTGCAGCCCTGCTCTCCTCCACCAATCTGCTGCATGAATGGCATCCCTCTTGGCCAATCAGCATCAAGGAGCGGGGCTGCTGCTGGGACCTGTAAAGCAATCAGCATGGCAGATAGGGCTCGTTGCAGAAAAATGTGAATTTTTATGTGTTTTTTTAATCAGAGAATTTTTTTTTGGGGGGGGGGGGGGTGGCTATCATGGAAAACTAGGTGATCACCAAGTGCTCTGAAGTTAAGGAATGAGAAGCCTTTGCCTTGCTTTTCGAAGATGCTGAGCATCCACAGCCATAAGTGGATCCAGGATTTTACAAAGGGGGAGTGTGGGAGCAGCAACCGACACTGCAGGGGTGACTGCACTCCCCTGCTCCCCACGACCGGGGTGGGTAGACCATGCTGAAGGTCTACCTACTTTTCTTATGTGTTCGAAGCTAGTACGAATTGCCACCTCCCTACTCCTCCATGCACAGCAGCAGAATCTCTCCCCTCCCATTCCTTGTCTCCCCCACCCACTGCTGCTGCTGTCCCTGGCTGCCCAAGAGTGGGGGGAGCTCCAGAGCCGTCTCTGCTTACACCTCTGGACCCTTCCTGTTGCTGCACTGTCTCGGCCCCTCCTGCCCCATGCTGCAGGGGCTGAGCAGAGGATGTACACGGATGGAGCAGGGATTAGTTGGGGACAGCAGCAGCTGCACTGGCCTCAATTTCCCCTCTCTGCACCTGCTCCTGGGATGGCAGGGAGCACTTGGAGGGAACTGGGGAAGGAGGGGGAATCTGGCCTCCTGTGCAGCCTGGTAGAGTGAGGCAGGAGGGCCTCTGCAGGGCAGCAGTGGGTGGGGGAGGAAAGGAGTGGCGGGATAGGAGCATGGAAGGAAAGGGAAGGGGGTCTTATTACCTGATCCAGGGATTTTAACAAGTCTCCATCTTTTGCTTCCATGGCATGGTCTGATAAAGGGGGATGCAACTATGCCCTGCACCCACTTTGGATCTGCCCCCGTCTACAGCTCCTGTTGACTTCTCTAGAAGCTGTAGCTGCCCAGCACTTCTGATGGGCCACTCAACATAGGAAATTTTGTTTGAATAAATGCAGGTGTCTTTTTTTTTTTTTTTTTAAGATCTGGCATTCTTAAAATGTACCTTTTTATTAGCAAGACAAATGCCTTGCAGCAGGGAATTCGAGGGACCCATGTTTTTGTGTGTAAAAAAAAAAAGTCATTTGTTTTATGGATTTTAAAGGGGCACTGTCAAGTTCAAATAGTTCAGAAAAACGGTTTCATAATTCCCATGCTGCTAGTCCTGGAGCTGTTAAATCCAACATAGTGTTCATTACTGAATTAACTTTTTACAATTTATATTGGATTTGGAGGCTTGGGGGCAGAGGGGTTTGCATTTTACTGATTATGAACAATAAAAATAGACTTCCCAATTTAGCAGGTCACTTCTGTTTACCAGTCTTATTTACAATAAGGCCCCTCTGAGGTAAGGAGCCTTTATGTAAATGCAAATCAAGCCCCTGGGCTTTTTTTGAAAGCACAATACCACAACCCAGAAGACTGTTTTACCCCAAAATAGAAACCATTTTCATTGTTATGTGAAACTTTCTCCTTGTTAGACTTCTCTTTTGTAAAAGCTTCTTTGTGCAGGACTCCACACACGGAGCCACATTAACCATGATATTTATTTATTTGATTTAACAAAGGCACAGAGTGGTTGGCAACCAAAAAGCAGAATAACTTATAAATAACTTCTAAAAACGGAGAATGTGCAAGAGCACAAAACAACTTAAAAGGCAACCAGAATATCGACATAAAACAGCACCCCCTTAAATAATATCCCTGCCCAGTTTTCTTTGCTAAACTCCTACCTAAATAGGAAGGTCTTGCACTGCTTTGGGAAGATGTCCAGGCTTGGGGTCTGGCAGGCTTCGGGGGAGACCATTCCTGAGCTGAGCTGAGGAGTGACTGCTGGGAACATCCTCGCACACGGTTTTGGGAGTTGCGTCACTTTAACATACTTTATAGCAGCTTGAAGAGCTTTTTACATTGCTAATGTGGTCAAAAAGGGGGTGGCTGAGAGATACAGGCATTTTTAATGAGCTGTTTTTGCTCATTTAAAAAATAAAAAAAAAAAAGGAGGGCCCAATGCAGTGACCACCTGAAAAGCTTCACGTCACTTGCACAGGTTTGAAGGTTTTTTAAAATGATAATCCTGACGAAAGGTATTTGTACCCGAGAGCTTGCAATGAAGAATTTTTCCAACTATTTGAGATGGTTTAATAAAATATACCAGATTTACCTACAGATCCTTGTCTGCCCTAACCCCACAGGGCAGCATTCAGCAGTCAAAACACTCCTGTAATTATTATATTAATGTGACCACACAAGCTTACTAATGACAAGTCAGAAATTCTAGCTTAAATGCTTTAAAGAGAAAATGCTAAAATCAGAATTTTGGGTGGGAAAATACCTAGTTTGTTGACTTTTTTATTTTCAGTTCCCTTTGGGAAAGCTGTGGTGAACTATTGCAGGATCTCTCTGACACATTTCAAGTTAGTTTGGCTTTCAGCTGCGTTTCTCTGTTGTGTCTCAATGCTAAATTTGAGCTGTGGCTCATGCCAACACGTCCTCCTGTGGACAACACAGTGCCTTGTGTTCTCCTGTAACCAAGCCGTGCGGTTCATCATGGGTGAGTCATGTGATTGCAGCTGCTTCATCATGAGACAATTACCAAGTTACCATATTTCCAGTGTCAAAAATGAGGACACCTGTTGGGGGAAGTGGCGGGGAGGGGTATATGACTGGTGGGGGCAGCGATATGCCTGTGCCATGCTTCTGCCCCTACTGGTGCCCTCACTCCCACCCCACAGTCTCCTGCCCCCTAGTCTTCCCAGCACCCCTCACTCCCAACCCACAGCCCCTTGCCCCCCAACCCTCCCATTGCCCCTCACTCCCAACCGAAAGCCCCCTGGCCCCCCAACCCTGCCAGTGCCCCTCACTCCCAACCCACAGACCTCTGCCCCCAACCCTGCCATTGCCCCTCGCTATCAACCCACAGCCCCCTGCCCCCCAACCCTGCCATTGCCCCTCACTATCAACCCACAACCCCCTGTCCCCCAACCCTGCTGGTGCCCCCTCACTACCAACCCACAGGACATGAGGAAAGAGGGCCAAAAAAGAGGACATGTCCAGGAAAACCCGAATATATGGTAACCCTAAGCTACCCAGAAATCTTTGTTCATAAAGGAGAAAAAATTCAAGCTTCCAAACTACAGCATCCAGGAGGCAATGCGACGCTTTCAGGAAATGCTCTGTCATGTCGAACTGCCTCTAAATGCGATGTCTTAGGTTAGCTTAGCACTCTGAAATGGAGCACTATAATTTGAGGATGTTGAAATATTTCATTTATATTGAAAATACCTAACAGAAATGTTTCACCATTGCTAAATCAGACTTTTTTTTGGAACATTGTGATCCACAGACAATTTTGATATACCTACTTTCATCTTGATTCAGGACAACCCCCCCCACCCCACACACATCAAACAATTAGAAAGCCCTTTGTCTTGGAGATTCATATTTTCCACCAGTTTTACTGACAGTAGTAGGCTAGATTTTCTGGGCCTGTCACTTCACTCCATCCCTGTAAACAGGGGATTGAACTTTTGGCTGGGAAATTTAATGGAAAAACAAATGCCTGTTGTCTTGAATCAAGCCCCAAATGCTTAATATTACTCACACAAGTAGTCTTTTTGATTGCTTATATGAGGAAAGCTAAACAAGTATGGGTGTGCAGGATCAGCCACAAACAATATGCATGTGAAAGCCACTGAAATCAGTGAAAGTCTTTCCAATGATTTGCTAATTTTTTTCCTCAGGCTTGCTAAGCTGTTGTCAGTTCAGTGGTGGGAGAAACTACAATTCCAGCTAAGAAACTGGCCAGTTCCAGTCATCAACTAAACGGAGAAGGGAGGGAGTGACCACACAATTAATTTTCCCCTCCATTTCCACATTTAAAAATCGTTTTTAAAAAACTTGGCCTTTCAATAAGTCAACATTTTGGACACTTTGAAAAAAATACTCTCTCTGACCACTCCATAAGTGGCTGAAAAGAGTGGGCAGATGAGGTTCTTTGGGTCCATCCGGATTGACCCAAAGATCCTTGTCTGCCCACGTCCTTAGACCAACACGACTACAACCAACACCCCTGAAAAGAGTGGGAATTTTCATGTTATTTTTCATAGCGTGTTCTGATTTTGGCTTCCTAATTTTAATTCCTAATTTCTGCATTTAGAAATTTGAAAAATATTGACTTTGAGGTTTTGGAAAGGGCTTTAAAATTGGGAAAGAATAGCATATGGGCCTGTAAAATGTGCAGGTTAGGGGCAAATCGGTAGCAGGAGTAACTTGTTCAGGAGACGAGCTTAATTTGTGCTTGGTGGACAAGGGTCATTCCAGTCCACAGGGGATTTCAGGAGCCCCAAATGCGGTTGCATGTGTTGGGAATGACGATCAAAACTGTTGACTATTCCTTACCGAGCCTCACCTGGGGGGTGATGCCTCTTTGGCACAGACTGGATGCCCTGGAGCCCAGGCTTCTGAGCAGTATAAGCATGACATTCGGTGCTTGGAGGTCCTCCAGATTACCAGCTCCCCATTTTTCTATGTGGAGGTGTGGAAGGGAGCTTTGATGTTGAACGTCCCAGCTGAGCCAGAAGTTGGGGGCCACTGCTCCTAGGGCCTAGCCTTGTCGAAACAAAGACACATCTGCAAAGTGTTCCCAAGGATTCTTCAATGGACAAAGCTTCCTCTCAAGAAGCTCCAACCTCTCATTATAGTATCAGTAATATATCGTCCCTATTAAAAAGTCGTTACTCACACAATGTCAGTACATGTAGTAGGCACAGTTCTGCCCTCCTTGGGGTAAGTGAAGCAAGGGAGGAAATGAACAGACTCGTTTGTGTCAGGAGTAATTAGAGCAGCGGTTCTCAACCTTTTTAGACTTGAGACACCACTCGTTCGATTCGAAGCACCCCTTGGGAAATGCCGCATTTAGTTTACACAGGGCGCGTCTATACGAGATGCTAACTATGCCATAGCCTAATAACACTGGGCAGTAGTGTGCCAGGCAGAAATCATGCTAATACGTTACTGCACCGTAGTATTGGGCTAGCGCACAGTTAGCATCACTAAAAACCCGTGCACCAGCAGTACTGTGCAATAGCACAAGTTACTGCACATTGATTTAGTATTTAGTTATCCAAGTACTAAACTAAACGTGTAGTAACTACAACGGATTAGTGAACATGTAAATGTGCCCTCAGTTTCTTTGACTAAAGAAAATAATAGAGCAACTCTTCTGTTGCAAAGGACCACAGCAGGGCACAGTGTTTTTAACACTGGGGATTCCTCCCAGAAATGTCTGAATTTATCTTGTGAACCATGTTTGCACGCCTAACAGCGCTGACATCGTGTGGTACTCTCACAGCACTCTTGAAAGGCTCTCAAGGCACCTGTGGGTGCTACAACACCCTGGTTGAGAACCCCTGAATTAGAGCAACATAGAAAAATAGTCTTAGTGTAAGTATGCCTCACTCCATGGACCATCCATGGTCCAACTCCATTGAAAATCAACTGTATTTACACAGCTGAAAAATTGGCTCTGGGATTTTTAAAAGGGCTGCAGATCTGATGGGAGCAGATCAAAACATTTCTCTTGCAGAAAATGTTGAGTTTTTGTGTCTAAAAAACAACCCCCCCCCCAAAAAAAAAACAAAACAATTTTGTGTTTGTTTTCGGCTAAGAAAAAATTCTGCAGCTCTGGAGAAACTAATATATATTTTTTAGGTTTTCCAAACAAAAAATGGAATTTTTTTGAGCAAAAGGACATTTTTGTTTGGTCAAAAAAGCAAGTTTCCATCCAGAAAATGTTGACAAAGTTTTCAACCATCCCTAAGACACTTAGTCTCTTAAAAACTGCAGCCTGATATGTAGTAGCCAGAACAGATCCCTCACCTTGCAGCAAGGGGCAGGTCAGCGATGCCACACAGAGCCCTGCTTTGAAGTCCTAAGTGAGATTTCAGCAAAGAAATAAGCTTTTTGCGGTCCTTTGCTGAGTTTCAGTATCTCCGGAGTTTGTTATTGCCTAGAGATACAGTACTCTGCATCTGCACCTTTGTACACAGTTTTCAAGGCTTTAAATCAAGCAGATGGGCTTGCAAAAAGCCAAAGCATCCAGAATCAGGTTGTTCAATATGCAGTAAAAGATGCTGGAAGTGCAAGAATGAGAATAGCAAGCTAATTGTGAAATCAGGACTGAATTGAATTGGCCAGCAGCTGTAGGAAATGCTGCCATCTCTAGAGAATAGGTAGATATTACACAAGGGAAAACATTCTTTAGGAGTGAAGAACAAAATTAAACTGTCAGTCGTTTTTATCTTTAGCAACGATGCTTCAGATGCAAATGGTATCCTCTATCCTTGTGTAACGGCCCAGTAAAGGGGCACGGGGGCACATTCCTATACAAACCTTTAATCCTATGAGCAGGTCCAATGAAGCCTGTGAGATTCCCACACTCCTCCTTACTTAAGTAAAGGATTTATAAGCTCAGTCTCACCATCCCAGATATATGGCCTATAAATATTTGAATAGGTGGAAGGCCAGATAGCCCACTGATAATAATCTCCCCAATTCAATTGTTAAGTTGCATTCATTAATATTAAACTCAGGATCTGACCCTAAATATCTAACCCTTGACTATCACGAGTTTGCTGAGATAACAAAGGAAACAAGCAGGCAGTCTAAATGACATGCATGCCTACCACATTAATGGCTTGGATATCTGCAGCCACAAAAGCCAGGGGAAAAGCATTCTTTCTGCTCAGTAAATGCCATGAAATTGTACATTTGTACGTCTGCAACACTAAAAAATGGAAAGAAAAAACGAACCCATGGAAAGTACTTTGGAGTGTTTCCAGCTGGTTACAGGATTTAAGAGCCTATTAGCTAGGATGCACCTTCAAGAGGCCCATTTAAATGCTACCCTGCTTTATACTTACTGTTTGTAAAGGCAGAAGCCTCGCTGATAGCAACTATTCATTCTCACTGCAGTTGCATGCAAAACAGGAGCAGGTTGGCTTAACTCCTTGTCTGCCGTCCCTAGAGAAGGTGGGCAGAGTAGCATGTGGCACCACAGAGTTGGTGTCATGCTGCTCAAAGCATTTGGGGTCAATTGTGCCAGGTCATGCGTGCCCCTGGCTCCTGCTGAAATCAGTCCTGCAGCACTTCACAAGATCAAACCCAAATAGAAAGCCAACATGCAGATGAATACATGTTTGACATTATGTCCTGTCTGTGGTGTTATCTGTCTTCTCAGTGCTGAGGTCCTTAAATATGTCGCAAATGATGTCCGCACCGAGTGGCACAGTTCTCTGTCCTGGGATAGTAATAGTGGGCCCAGTTAAAAATGACTGCTTACTGCATTGGGGTAATTAGAGTATTCCCTATGCTGGGAATGGAAAAAAGCTACTAGAAGATAAATGGCAGTAAATAGGGCGATGTGCAGGCTTGAATGGTTCCCAGTTTCCACGTTCCTAGGACACTGCAAACATAGGACTCGATTTTGAGGGAAGGAGAAAGAATTGCCTTTGTAATCCTGCTTGAATAATCTGGGTCAGGGGATGTAGGAGAAAGCAGGGGTGTTTGCTGGCTTACTCCCTGTCCAGACCACATGCATCTCAGCTCACACCCAATACTGCTTGGACAAAGAAGCTGTCAAGGCGGAGGAGCCATTTCCCTGCTGATAGAGGCCAGCGGCAGATTACTGGCCCTCAGGACGAAGCAGGACGCTGGACAAGAGTTGTGGCTCCGCTCCTTTATTTGCTTTTTACCAGAGCATTATAATGTAGTTATTCTTCTTCTAGCTCTGCATATAATACTGTCAGCTTCACCTCCCAACAGGTCCTTCAACTTCCATCAAGTATAACGGGAGCCACTGGCTATCCGTGGGAACCTCACATCGGTTGAGGCTTTGGGGGAAGTCAACCAGCCTTCCCAGGCCAAGAGAGGAGGTCGTGTCAGAGCCAGGAACCCTGCCAGCATGATCCTCCATTTAAATATTCACCACTTGGACCAAGGCAACCAGTCGCATTTTTAAAGGACTCAAGTGCCCAGGCTTACTCCACTTCCCTTTTGAGACTGGTCTACAGCTTGGTGGACCTCACTTAGGAAGCTCTCTCAGATCATCATTCGTATTTTCCTTTGCTTGATGTCATCCAGCTGCTCATCTTAGGGGGTCATCTTAGGTAACCCCTCTCTGTGGGCCACGCCGTGCTGTTGTTGCTACTGCAATTGCTGGCCCTTAGGAAGCTATAGGGATCCCAGAACGGACTCCTCGGGGTGGTGCTACGTATGACACTTTGATTTGCCAAACACAGTACATCTAAGTGGTTGCTATAGCCCATATAATTGTCTCACAGATCTCGCCTAAGCAAAGCTCCCAGCTCCCATGTTGCAGTAGGAATTCTTGTCTGAATTAGGACTGCAGTAGCCGGCGCCATGTATTTAGGCAGGCGGTTCAGAAGCACGGACTGTACAGACATTCAGAGGGTAAGCACCACCAGGCTCAGGCACTTAGGACTCACTGCTTCAGTCACTCGGCATCAGCAGCAGAAGTTTTATGAACTTCACAGAGCACAGGATCTGGCCCAGTGCTTGTCAAGATGACAGGTGTGGTTTCCAGCCAGATTTTCAATTAAATAAGAGTGCTGTAATTAAAAGGATCTGGCTATAGAAATTGCACAAATTAGTGCAGAACAGCTGTTATTTGAAAAGAATAAACACCATTTTTTTTCTCATCAGCTCTTGGCTGGCTGCCAGGAAGGCTTGTATTAAAGGGTCTGGGTAAAAAAAGCTTTAGCCATTGGAAAAAATATGAAAAACAAAACCCAAATTAAAGGAGCATCTTCTCCAACAAAATTATTATGGGCAGTAACCGAGACAGAGGGGAGATAATTCCTAAACTGTTGTGTACCCAGGAGATGAATAAACTGAGGTATGTAAGGAATGGAGGGATGTTTCCACTGAAGAGTTCTGCTTGCCATTTGCTTTATGCACAGCTTGATGTGTGGAGCTGAGATTTTTAAATATAGAAGCCCAAGCATATCACACGTGGACGCTCTCATCTTGGAATAGGAATTCATCTCTCTCAAAATTAACTCAATCTGGTTTGGAAGCAGATCAAACTAAAGCAGAAAACACTCGCGCTCCTGAAGAAGCAGATCCGCACGCGGAATTTTTCTTGAACGCAGCGTTGCATTTACACTTTGTCTAATCTCAAGCTTCCTACGTAGACAACCTGTTAGGAAGTTAATTTAAAAAGCACCTAGGTGATTTAGGAGCCAAAATGCCACTCATTTTTCAATGGGATTTGTGCTTCTGTGTCACTTAAGTTCCTCTGGAAACTCCTACCCCTTAGGTACCTTCCTGATTTTCAGCAAGCATAACCTTCAAAAGTGCTGCACACTCGGTAACAAGTCCTGGGAGATCTGTGCCATACTCCTGGCTGTGCCACCAATAGACAGTACTGCCAGGTAAATCAGTTCACCTGCATTTCCCTTCCTCCCTTTTGTCTATTTAGATAGCAACCTGTGCGGGTCACAGTGTTTCTCATCTCTGAACCTAGCACAGACTGGGCCTTGATCATGATGGAGGCCTCCACGTGCCACCGTCCTATAAATTACTGTACACGGGATTCTGGTATATATGGGAGACACCGAGAGTACAGCGTGTTTGTGAGTCAAACTCATGTCTAAAGGGATGGACATGCTGCAGCTCACGTCTGGATGTAGCCGAGCTGGATTTAGATGCGCCAGCTCAGCCGTGGTATCATAGAAAAGAGGGGCTGGCAGGGACCTCTGGAGATCCTGTCTAAGACAGGATTGTCCTTATCCAAACCATCCCAAGCAAATCCTTGTTGAACCTATTACTAGAACTACACAAGTGACCCTGTCCCACAACCACAAATGATTATCCACATGGATAAAAGCATAGCGGTGGTGGCACAGAGCTTAGTGGGTAGCTGCCTGGGTCAACGTGATTTACCCAGCTTTTGGGTAATGACGTGGCTCCCAGATCTGGTGAGTTTAAAGCTGGCTTGGGTCCTTCTGCATGAGTTGCAGTCATACCTTGACATATGCTAGCGGTGAAGAAGAGCTCTAAAAAATATGGGCAATAAGAGGAGGTGGGGCTTTGTGGCATGACAGTAGCTTCATGGTAGTTGCTCGTGTGCAGACTCTCCCTTTGCAATACAAGCAAGTTAAACCATGGTAGTTAGTCCTTTAGGAAAGAGGGGTGAGCTGCCATGGATTAACTGTTGTGTATCTTGGGATATCTGAGGGCAGCTGATGCCCAGTAAATCCCTGCCCGCTTTACCCTCCTGGTAACTATTTCATGCACCCAGGCTCCGTGGGCAGATGCAGAAAGACTGTGGCACCCCATTTGTCTGTGCTATATGTGAGCTCTGTGCCCGGGGTCTGGGTGGCTCCCCTGCTTTCACACAGTGCCAGAGCCCAGGGGTGAGTGGGGAGGGGGAAGGAGAGGAAAGGCAAGGAGCAGTAGCAATCGCTTCTGGGCTCCGGAGCCACGTGAATGCAGGGGCTCCTGCCAGACCCTGACCTGATCCCCTGGTGAGCTCGGGGTTTGCTGAATGTACCGTACAGCCAAAGTGGGGAGGAGAGGGGACACATCCTCCTTTCCCTATTCCCAGATCTGCTACTGCTAGAACCTAATATTAATTTCCTAGTTTTTAGCTGCAGATACATCCTGGTAACCACAGGACCCTTGCTTGTATTAGTAGGCCATGATGTCATGGGAAATGACAAACTTTGTATCAGATATTTTTGTTCTCTTCCTGTGGGGGTTCAATGGCAGGATTTGAGCAGTGGGCCCCCTAAAGTCTGAGTAGTTTGGGTGTATACTAATCATCATCATCATCAGCATTATAATAGTTATCATAATAATAATGTCTTCCCTATAGTGGCCTAAATATGGCCGCAACAATGGGAATGCTCATATGCATAAAATAAAGCACCTGCCTCAGTATTTTGCTTGATTGGCATCATCGCATTTAGCTCCTTGCAGTACCAGGCAATCTTTTGTGTTGGTCACAGATGAAATAAAATGCACAAGTGTCCACAAGACTGTCCAGGCCCAGTGCACTGGCACTCAGGAGATTTGGGGCTCTATTTCCTGCTCTAGCCTGCTGCAAAGCCTTTTGCAAGTTATTTTACCTCTCCGTGCCTCAGTTTCCACATATATACAATGGAAAGAAAAAAGGAAGCTAATCTCATTTAAAATACTTTGAGACCTCATGATGAAAAAGACTATATAAGGAAGTAGATATTTCTCTGACTGTGCTGAGCTACTATTGACCATGTAAATCAAGGCAGTTGGAGTCAAGGCTGAGGTCAAGAAATAAAAAGGTGAAGAACATATGGAAGAATTTTCTTTGAAACAACTAACCTTGTAACAACAGAAAAGAAAAGAAAGCAGGAGATGGCACTTTTCCTTTTTGGATCATTTTTCCTCCCCATCCCTAATGTTAGTCCTTTATCATTTTCTAGGAAAACCTCTTCTTTGTAATGGAATACCTGAATGGAGGAGACCTCATGTTCCACATCCAAAGCTGTCACAAGTTTGACCTCCCAAGAGCAACGTAAGAGAATTACAGTGCCTTTGTTTATGGTCACATGCATATGGGAAGATCGGGGTCATTTGACCTTCCTATAGAAATCTTGAGTCTCAGAGGATGTGGGTTTTATTCCTCTCTTTGCCACTGGTCTCTCCTCCGTGCAAAAGAACCTCACTTTCCTTCCCTGAGTTTCAGCTTCCTTCTTTCTAGAATGGGGATGAGGATATACTGTCTTTCTTTGTAAAGCCCTGAGGGCCAAAGCCAGTTTCACTTTACTTGCCTACACAGTGCACTGGAAGTTGTACAACTGCAGATCTAGCCTCTGACACAGTTGATGATTCAGCGTTGCCTTACTGGGCTGCATGTAAGGCCAGGCCAAGCATTTTTGGTTGGCCAATTTTCTTCCATGACTGGTGTGCAGTGGACACCGGAAGAGGAGAGTGCTGACACGTCTTGAGCCCAATAGTTTAGTAGCTGGGGCACTTTTCCAGGGTGGAGTAGATCGGGGTGCTAAACCCCCTGTATGGGCTTCCCAATGAAGCGCTCTAACCACCAGATCCCAATACAGGCTTTACCCAGAACTCGGTCCAGCTTTCCTCCAGAAACTGGCTCACTGGGCATTCCAGATATGTAGAGCCAAGAGGAAGAGAATAAAATACAAGGTCTTGTGGCTCAGTGATGTGGCTGCTGTCCGGGAAGGAAAGAGCCCAATGGGACAGAAACGTTTCTGCTGTTCTCCTTCCATTTTATCCAGTGAATATGAAACCAGGGACCTAAACCAAGGGGCTCCTGCCACTAGGCTGTAGAGTGGGAAGGTTTTTATTTCAGACAGGCACATTCACAAGGCAGTTCCATTTCACCATGGGAAAAACTGGTATCCCAAACTTGATTCTTGAATTTCATGAGTTTGCTGAGATAACAAAAGGAAACAAGCAGCCAGTCTAAATGACCTGCATGCTTACTTACCACATTAATGGTTTGGATATTTGCAGCCACAAAAGCTAGGGGAAAATCATTCTTTCTGCTCAGTAAATGCCATGAAATTGCATGTTGTAACCCGCAGTGACATGGCTACATAGCTACACGTGTAAATTAAAAAAGGATTTAGCTCTGTGAGCGTTATAGATGTAGAACACTATATAAAACCAATGGGTTTTATTACAAGGCTAATTTGCTGTCCCAAGAGAGGTAGATAGCCCAAGGCAAGGTGACGATGCCTGAGGTAAACCCTGGTATCTCTATCCTGCGCTACATTGTGCCATATGGACATATCCTTGGAGACAGATCCTTAGATACTAGGCTGCAAAAGAAGTCTCTTTGGAGGAGTCTCAGCCATATTCCAGTTAAAGTGCTCTAGCTTTACCATGCTTGTGTACGTGATAGCCAAGCTACATTCTCCTTTACACTAAGACCCTGAGAAGACACACACAGGGCAATAATATTGTTTGAAGAAAGCAATGGGCATCTCATTTTCCTCACTGAGCCCCCAAACAAAGGCAAATCTGATCCTAGCAAATGTGAGAAAGGCAAATTTAAATAAAAAGTAAATATACCCAATGAGAATTAGAAATGCATTTAGCCGCGATTAGAATCAATGGGGGAATTAGAATAAAGGAAAGTTTCTCTAAGTCCCTGTGCCAACAAGAGCTATTTTAAAAGTCAATATTGAAATGGCCTTAGGAATTCATTTTTATTTAAGTAAAAGGAATTAAACAAATGTTTAATTTGTTGGAGTTAAAAAAAAAAATGTGAACATTGAGAACTCAGACTCGAGAGCAGCATGTTGGTGATCTGGTGAAAAGATGCTGTATATCCCTCCTCTGGGAACAGGGTCTTCTGGTTGAATTCACCCCTCAGCAAAGAAGCTCCATTTTGCAGTGGTGCGTATGTGTGTCAGTGCTTTGGACCTGGAGGATTTTTTAATTTAAATATAAAAATGTGTTGGAACAAGGTCTAAAAAATTTTGAGAATGGACTTCTTAAAGGTGCTTGGTAAGGACCTATGAGTACAGTGCAAAGCAGTGCCATTCAGAGAGTCCCAAGCTAGCTCTATGCATGTGAGCTCCAAAACCAGGAGCAGAAGAGCGGCATTACCACCGCACTACACCCAGGTTGATAAGCTCCCCTTCCAGTTCCAGAACTAGTACATGCAGGCCCAGGTCAGGGACCTCTACATGTCACTACCTTGCACCCTGTACACTGATATATAAGCTACCCTATTTACACCTAGCTCAGGGAATCCCTGTGCAGGCATGCGCTGTGCTATGCAGACTTACCCACAGTTGGTTTCGAAAATACTGCCTATGCTCCTTTGACTTGATTGGCCTGAAGTTAGTTTACAGTACCTGTGGAGCTGGCACAAGACAAAGACTTACTGTTGGGATACCTCTGCTCTGACCTGTGTACTTTTATTTTGCAGGTTCTATGCTGCTGAAATCATATGTGGCCTACAGTTTCTTCATTGCAAGGGAATAATATACAGGTAGTTTTACACTTTGGAATCAAATACTCCAATCAATATTTTTCGTTAGAGTGTTGACTGCACTCAGTAATTAGATTTATATACAGATTGGTTTTTTCATCCTGTCCACATATTTTATGTTAGCAAGATCATGGGGAAAAGGAGGTGTCCTAGAATTGAAAGGGACCTCAAACATCATCTACTCCAAACCCCACTCAAAACCTTCATCCACATTGCTCCACCCAAAACTACTGTACAGATACTGTGCACTGGCTGACAGCACCCCTGGAACGTACTAAAAAGGAGCTTGGTTGTATATATCCCCTTTCAAACCTGCAAGGCCACCTTTGCCAGACTTGTGCTATTCCGCAAGCCTTGACTTACAACCCAGTCTTACTCACATTAATGACAAAACCCAGTGAGTGCATCTGCTAGGCCTGTGCGAAGTGGCTAGTATTCGCTTCAGATTCAGATTTGGCCGATTCGGGGGGCAGTGATTCAATTCGGTGATTCGAATCACTGTCCCAAATCGATTCAGCTGAATCTCCAAGTCAACCAGGTCCATCCCTCCCCAGCCCACCCCTGCTTCCCCAGGCTCCCCCCACCCCTCCCCACATGGCTGTTCCACCCTCCGCAGCTCTGGCCCTTTAAGGGGGGAAAAAAAACTGAGAAAAATCCCCACACTCACTGTTCCCGCTGGCAGGGGGCCATCCCCACTGCCCCCCAGTGCCCTGTGCTGCATGGGGGTTCACCATGAGCCCCCCGGGGCTGCTGCAGGAGCAGTAAGTACAGGGGCTTGTCTTTTTTTTTTTTCTTTTTCTTTAAGGGCCAGAACTGTAGCGGGAGAGCAGCTGTTCTGGAGCTGGGGAAGCAGGGGTTGGGGGGTGTCAGAGGACTCATACAGAGCCCCCCATGCAGCGTGGGGCAGTAAGGATCACCCCCAACCCAGCAGCACCCAGTGAGCACTGGGGCTTTTATTTAAAGGGCCAGGAGCTGGGGCAGGCAGGGCAGTCATAGGGGGCTGGGGGAGCGGGTGGGGGCCATTTTTAAGGCGCATTAAGGGTGTGCATGTGTAGACACACCCAGAGTGTATTTCGAGCCTTGACTGTTATGACATTTATACTGTGCAGTAAACCAATGATGCCAAAAAGTATCATCCAAGTGCTAGGTTGGAAGACATCTCAAGGGTCATCTAGTCCAGCCTGAGCTATTCAACAGTCCGTAGCTAAGGCAAAGATTTTGAAGCCCAGCTACCTATTATGTCTTCTGTATCTGTAAGACAAGTATCTCCTCCCCAATGGGTACATCTACACATGAAATCAATGAAAATTAATAAACTCTGGCACATTTATTGCTCCTAGGCTTTGCGTTTTCACATGCACTCAGAACCACAGCATGTTGAGCTGGGTCAGAGCAGGTCTGGCTGGCAGGGGACTTGGGGAGTCAGCCTGCCAGCCTGGGGCTGCTCCAGCCCAGCTCAGCATACTGCAGAGGGCCTGGCTGGGCCCCTGCACCCTTTTGCCCCATCCCACCCTGTCAGCGTCTACACGCATGTTGCTGTGCAGCAAAGAATGCATAGTACTTGTGTTTACAAGTACTAACCTATGGTGGAGTTGATTATTTTCCTGCAGCCTAATAGGGCCACACTTGTAGACAATGAGACTTTACTGCAGAGCTAATTAGGCAGCTCTACAGTAAACATAACATGTAAATGCACACCATGGTACTAACCTTATAGTCTCCAATGTTATTGGTGGAAACACCACCATGAAACTAGCTTAGGAAGCCAAACCAAAAGAGTTCATGATGTGTGTAAGTATTTTGAGGTTATACCTGGGTATCTTACCAGTGACTTTTCAAAAGTCACATAATGAGTGAGCAATTTAATCATTAGTCTGAATTTTTCATGGTATTACTCTGAACTTTGCTTTGATCCCATTGCTCTTAATTTCCAAAATATGGCATGTTGTAAGGAATTACTGGGATGTAAACACTGAGGGAGGTCACAGCCTGGGATCTATGTTGGTGGGGTTTGTGATACAACCTAATACTGAACGAGGCAAGCTGTTGTATGGGATAGTCCGGAAGAGATGATTCTGCTTTGGGTTGGACTAGATGGCCTCTGGAGGTTTCTTTCAGCTTTACTCTTAAGACTTTGAGCCTGTTATGCAGTGAACCCTTGATATCAGACCAGTGAGCTACTTTGGGCCGCTTTACTTTTTGAGAATAACGCAAAAGCCTGCGCTTTGTAACAAACTTTAGGCCCAACCCGTTTACCCATAGCCTTAATGGGTCCCAATTTTCACTAGTTTTAAGGCTTCTTTATATGGCTAAAGTGGTATAATACAGTGCTAGAGAATGAGACCCAACATGGGTTTTGTTAATATCTCTTAACCTACAGGGAGCAATCAGTAAATACACGGCACTTGATTTCCTATTGCCTGACATCTTGTGAAGCTGCATGCATTTATCCTGGTAGACCTTAAGTGTTGCCATTCTGATTTGCCTTCACACTGTGCACACTTTACACAGGTACAGAGCATAGCAGTGACACTTTATGACAGTGCTGGGTCTGAACACAATCACTATTCACATGTCACTCCTAAATAAAAGGGCTCAGACAAGACCAGGGATGAGAGGGGCTCCTGACACCCCAGACCCATGTCACATGTTCTGATTGCTGCTGGCAGCTGGCTTTCAGAGGAGTGAACTGATGTGAATCCCTAGATCTTTACAAAACTACCTCTCCCTCAGCATTACAGTGCAGCCTAGCTAGTACTTTATTGCCTTTTGTAAAATTGGGAAGCAGGCAGCTTGTCGAAAGCAAATTAGGGAGTCCTCTGAAACAACACGTAACTGTATTGCCTGCAACCAAAATGAGATTATTTTAGTATTACTCATGCAACGTGTACATTGGAAAGAAAACTAGGAGTGAATGGCTTGTTTATAATCAAGTCTCCCATTAAAACCCAAGCATTGACTCATAACTCTTGTTATTCGCTATTAGTACTCCCTGGAGAGCAGGTTTTAATCTTTACCGACTAATGAAGGTGATTATATAAACACAAGATCAATCTCAATAGCATTAAGGAAGGCAGGTACTCTCTGGTATCTGGTGCTCTCTGGTATCAGAATTTTTGGCTCTAATGATTGTTCCTGATGGGTAAAATTGTGAAAAGTGCACAAAGCAATTGGGTATTATCTAAAGAGATTAACCAAACTTCTCCAAACAGTGCATGAGAGGGAATTTGATTATATACACACATGCATACACATTTTTTTTTACCTGGGGAAACTTTCGAATGTTGGGTAAAAATCTGAACCCCTAAAATTATGACCATAACCAAAATATTTTGATCTGGAAATGGCAACTCAGGGTCTCACGTGGGGTGTAGTTCAGGTGCTTTTTGCAGCCAGTTCTCCTCAGTCACTTCACCCCCCTGTTCACAATTGCTTTCCCAAGATGCCCTCCTTTCATAGAGAGGGGAGGCGGTTCACCTTGGGAGCCCATGGCCAGGGTGCATTTTGAGATACCAAAGGAAGGAATGGTAACAAGAAACAGCCAAATGACAATCCCATAAGGCATCAAAATATTTTGGTGATTGGGCAGATAGCTCCGGTGGACAGTTTTTTTCTGCCATCTCGTAATTTTTATGCACTAAACATGAGACATTTTTATGCACTGCTTACAAGTCTTATCGTCTTGCTCAGCGAGCTGGTGAGACTTACAACTCTTAATGACTTCAGGAGTTGATAAGTGATCTGCAACTCAAGAAAGGGTTTGCCGAAGCCAGTGGAAAATAAAGTATCTGTGAAAATCATGGTATATATTTAAGGCCTGAAGTATGAATCATACAACTACACACCTACTTTTGAAAACCTTATTTTTAATACATAATTTGATTCTGATTGGCTATGCCATGTATAAAGTCTTTCCAGGGAGCCAAAAAATGTTGGCTTCTCAACAATGGAACTGAGGGCAAATGATATTCTTCTTCTCTTTAATCTGTCAAATACAAAATCCCCCAGTGCCAGATGAATCTTTTTTATGAAGTAGAAATAAGTCACAGGAGTTCAGGGGTTGTGATACCATGACTGTCTGCCACTTGGAGAGTAAATGCCTCTGTTACCACTATATTTCTTTTTGATCAATTTTTTATCACAGCAATAATCTAGCATCAAGAGACCATTATCCTGTGGCAACACTTTATTCTTTGGACTAGCACAGGTCCAGCTCAGGTGCTTTGACTGGGATTTTCTGTGTAGCTTAAGGGAGTTAAACACCTAAATTCAGTGGGATATGAACACCTGGTTCCATTATGCCGTCTTGAAAAATTCCCAGCCTTTACCAGGAGGTGCAGAGAGGCTCACATTTGACTACTTAAGTAGACAAATTTGCCAAGAGTTGTAAAAAATACCTAAAATAATTGGGGGGCGGGGGGGGGGGGTGTCTCCTAAATTTTAGGCACTCAATGCAAGAAGCCTTGAGAGGCCTTGGGAACTCTGAGCAGCCCTCCTTTGAAAATCAGACTCCTGTTAAGATGCCTCATAATCCTAGGCAAAAATCAGTGGTTAGTTCTGAAAATATAGCCCCGTTGAGTGTGTCCAGCAGACCTGCTCAAGGGCTGGTTTGAGCATGGAGGTGCAAAACCCGGTGCTCTTTACAGGAGGTAGCTGCGCTTTTGATCAGAGGTAGAAGCTAACACACGTATGCAAACTAGAGCATGCCCTTTTCACATGCTGCCCACATGAACACTCAAGACCTGAAAATATGCCAGCAAAGAGTGGCCCTCTGTGGTCATTCTTGAGATCTCAAAGTGCTTGAGACAAACCACTGGAGACAAGCCTGGAGCAGCTTCCCCTGTGTATTTCCAGTGTATTTCCAGGATCGAAGCATGCATGCAGAAGCGGGTGGGTGAGCCATGCTTCTGATCATGGCCACTGTCTTTTAAACAGGGCATCATCCCCTCTCTTTCTCTCCCCATTCAGCAATTATTCCCATGGGGGGGGCCTCCGTTCTGTGGTGATGTGCATGATTCCTTGGCTTGCTTGCTTTTTTATTTCTCTGTATGTACACGTCTCTCTCCGGGGTGGCTTCTTCCCACAGCAGCTTTTAGAGCCCCAAACCCCTGACAAGATCTTTGCAGTAGTACGCAAAGGACATATGTAAATAGGTAAAGCTAATGCAACCTGAAGGGATGTTCATAGTCAGGAATGCTCCCAGCCTTTGCAAAATGGGCCTGTGTTTCCTTCTTATAGATTTACAGTGTCTAGGGCAGGGGTGGGCAAAACGCAGATGCGGCCCGCCAGGCCATTCTATCTGGCCCGCAGAGCCCCTAAAAAATTAAGAAAATTGATATTAATCTGCCCTAGGTTGCTTGTCATGTGGCCCTTGATGGCTTGCCAAAACTCAGCAAGCGGCCCTCCGCCCAAAATAATTGCCTGCCCCTGGTCTAGGGCGATGGCACTTTCGGCATCTGGAGTTATACGTTGAGGCTAACTCAGAAATTAAATATTGGGAAGGAGTTGGGGGAGAACAGGTTGTATGCGAGAGTATCTGGCATTTTTTGTCCCAATCACAACTGTATCCCAATGCCAGTGTTGGGGCAGAGATGCTCGTATTTACTATGTAGAGTGGATGTGAGCCTTCATCCTACCAGCCGGGGAGCCAGAATATTGCAGCCCCTGTGCTTCTCTAAGAGCAAAAGACAGGTCTTCCTACACTCCTCTGCTGTTCAGGATAGCCCAGGGGAAGGGAGAGAGAGGCAGGGAAGGGATGAGACCTGGGCATGTGTGTAAGGCAGTATCTTATACACCTTAAATAGATATATTAGGAGAATGCGTCTTTGGTGTAGCCAAGAACTGGAGGAGGGATTGTGCTTCTCCAAGTAGTTCACTTTCCGGAGCTTCCTGTGAGCAGCAAAACAGTTAATCCCAGTTAACTTCATAGCATATGGCAGGTGTCATAATTCTGATTACCCCATATGGTACACAAGGAAATGGGAGTAGACAATATAAAATTGACTGAGCTGGCCACGGTCATTGCTGCAATCAGAATACAGATTAATAGTCAAGAGGTCCTGGCTCTCTCCATCGGCCTCTGAGACCACCAAGCCTGACCACTCTTTCCCTGGAAATATCTTGAAGGCAGACGCACAGAGAAGTACACTGTTATGTGTTAGTTTATGCAGCTGGAGAGCTTGACTTGCAAAGGAGAGCTTGACTTGGTTCTGATTTTGCAGAGACCTGAAGCTAGATAATGTTCTCTTGGACAAGGAAGGACACATCAAAATTGCTGACTTCGGGATGTGTAAAGAGAACATGTTTGGAGACTCCAAGACGAGCACTTTCTGTGGAACCCCTGATTATATTGCGCCCGAGGTAAGTGTGACTTCAGCCTCCTGACCTCACTGAGGTTACTGCGAGTGGCATTTGATCCCATGTTTACATCGTTTTTAAGGAAATAAAACCATCATTGATCAATTGTTGAGCGGTGTGAAAAATACAAACTCCTGTTTACAAACAGCTGCTCGGGTTAGAAATTGGATCTCAGTTTGGTTTGTTCATGCCCTGTGGTTGTCTGTATTTGGTCATTAGTATAGCTGCAGTGTTAATCATGTTTGTAGAAGGCACCGTTTGCACTCAGCAGGGGGTTAAGCGACAAATGCAATTTATGCTGTGATTAGATGAAACTTGTTTCAAGCAGAAGCAAGAGCAGTTTATAAAGGCCACCCAATCAGGGGACTGAAGTGACACCGTGTCTGGGAGTGTCACAAAACTCAGAGAACCTGAGACACTTGGCAGAATCCATCCAGCACAACGCTGTCTTCAATAAGAGAAGCATGCACTTATCATTAAAAGTGTGCTGGAAAGTAGTTTTGAGACTCAGAATGGGCTACAACTTTCATCAGTGCTTTGTGAATTGGGGCTTACGTCCAGTCATTAGATACCTGGGTGCTAAATACAACTCCGGCCAGTTAGTCCAAACATGCATGAATAGCAGCTGTCCTTTCACATACAAATAACTGGCATCAGTGGGCCCAAACTAGTCTTCAGCTCCAATTGAGAGAGTAGATGAATAGACTGTAAGGTGGATAGAAAATTGGCGGGAGTGTTGGGCTTAGAAGGTAGTAATCAATGGCTCGATGTCTAGGTGGTAGCCAGTATCATACGGAGTCCCTCAGGTGTTGGTCCTGGGGCCAGTTTTGTTCAATGTCTTCATCAACAAACTGGAAGGTGACATTGAGTGCACCTTCAGCAAGTTTGCAGGTGACACCAAGCTGGGGGCGTGTGGGGTAGTAGATACACTGGAGGGTAGGGCTAGGAATCAGAGTGACCTCAACAAGTTGGAGGATTGGGCCAAAAGAAATCTCATGAGGGTCAACAAGGACAAGTGCAAAGTTCTGCACTTAGGACAAAACAAGGCCATGCACCAGTACAGGCTGGGGGTGCCAGCCAGGCAGGAGCTCTGCAGAAAAGGACCTGGGTGTGACAGGGGACAGTAAGCCGAATATGAGCCAGCGGTGCGCCCTCATTGCCATGAAGGCTAACGGCACTGGGCTGCATTGGGAGGAGCATTGGCAGCAGATCAAGGGAAGTGATTATTCCCTTCTATTCTGCACTGGGGAGGCCACATCTGGAGTATTGTGTCTAGTTTTGGGTCCCCCACTACAGAAAGGATGTGGACAAATTGGAGAGAATCCAATGGAGGACAATGATAATGGTTCAGGAGAGGAAAGGCTGAGGGAACTGGGCTGATTTAGTCTGAAGAAGAAAAGACTGAGGGGGATTTAATCGCAACCTTCAAGTACCTGAAGGGGCGTTCAGTGGTGGCGGATGACAGAACAAAAAGCAATGGTCTTAAGCTGCAGCAAGGAAGTTTAGGTTAGGTATTAGCAAAGGGGGTGGAAGGCAGGGCCTAACAGGGCTCAGCCCCCCCAAATGCAGGGCAGAGGATACGGCTGCAAGTCAGCCTGGCTGTGGGCTCCAGGTAGGTAGAGCAAGGGTGGGGAGAAGTGTGCATGTAGCCAGGATCCCAGCCCGAAGTGTACATCACTGGCTGCCCAGCACAGCAGACAGGTACCAGGCCATTCTGTGAAAGGGAAGGAGCTAGTGGGGAGGGAGGCGCAGATCAAGGCCCCCGTGGTGAGGGAGGGAGCAGGGCGATGGTGAATGAGGCCCCAGCCGGGCTGGGTGGTGGGACAGTCTGAGCCCAGGCAGCTCATCCAGGGATATGGGGGGGCTTCTGCCACTGTGTGCATGCACTTCGGGGGAGGCCCGAGGGGCACATGCCCCCCGATCTGTGCACAGGGTGCAGGCAGGGGCAGCCACCGCTGCATGCTGCATTTTGCACCCCATTCACCCCAGCCCCTACATCACTCCCTTCCTCACCACTGGGTCTTCAATCTGCGCCCCCGCCCTCATTTCCCTTATAGTTTCATAGTAGCTAGAGTCGGAAGGGACCTAGGAAGATCATCTAGTCCAACCCCCTGCCTTGGCAGGAAAGAGCACCGGGGTCAGATGACCCCGGCAAGGTGCTCATCTAACTTCCTTTTAAAAATCCCCAGGCTAGGAGCCTGCACCACTTCCCCTGGAAGCCGGTTCCAGGCCCTAGCTGCCCTGACTGTGAAGTAGCGCCTCCTAATATCTAATCTAAACCTACCCTCCGCCAGCTTGTGACCGTTATTCCTGGTCACTCCTGGCAGCGCACGGGGGAACAGGGACTCCCCCAATACCTGCTGATCCCCCCTGACCAGTTTGTAGCAGGCCACAAGGTCCCCCCTTAACCTTCTCTTGTGGAGGCTAAACAGGTTCAGGTCCCGTAGCCTCTCCTCATAAGGCCTGCCCTGCTGACCCTTGATCATACGAGTGGCCCTCCTCTGGACTCTTTCCATATCGTCCACGTCCCTCTTGAAGTGTGGCGCCCAGAACTGGACGCAGTACTCCAGCTGCGGCCTGACCAGTGCTGCATAGAGGGGGAGGATCACCTCCCTGGACCTGCTCGAGATGCATCTGTGGATGCAGGACAGGGTACGGTTGGCCTTCTTGACTGCCTCCCCACACTGCCGGCCCATGTTCATCGTGGAGTCAATGACGACTCCAAGATCCTTTTCCGTCTCCGTGCTGGCAAGAGGGGAGTTCCCCAACCTGTAAGTGTGGTGCCGGTTCTTCCTCCCCACGTGCAACACCTTGCACTTATCAGTGTTAAACCCCATCCTATTCTCATCGGCCCACCGTTGCAACCTGTCAAGGTCAGCTTGTAGCCTATTGCACCCTTCTAGTGCACCCACATCCCCCCACATCTTAGACTTACCTGCTGGGCGGGGTGGGGAAGGGGGGGCGCAAAACATGCGCATACACTTAGCCCCTGCAAATATTTTTTTCTCCCTTTGCCTGGGGATATTAGGAAGAATTTTCCAAATAGGCGGGCAGTAAAGCATTGCAACAGGCCGCCCAGAGAAGCTGTGGACTCTTCATCCTTGGAGGTTTTCAAGGCCTGGATCAACAAAGCTTTGGCTGGGATGATGTAGTTGGCAATGGTCCTGCTTTGAGCAGGGGGTTGGACTACATGTGACCCAAGGTCTCTTCCAATCCTCATTTTCTATGATACTATGCTTGGCTGGGGGGGTTCGGGTCAGGCCAGCGTGGGCAGTCTCCAAGCCCCCTCAACCGAACAGCTGACGTCTGCTCTGTTCATTCGCGCTGTAATTTATAGCGTTCACATTTTCATTTTCAATTAAGTATAGCTATTTCTGACAAGGGTTTCCTCGAGAAAGGAGCAAACTGCTTTAAACACACCAAGACACCCAAAGAAAGACAGTTCTTACTGTGGATGGAGTTTGACTAATTTGGCAGCAAACCAGGGCCAGAAAAAGCATTTCTCAGCTTGGAAGAGAACCCGGGAGACCCTCGATGCATCATGTCTGACACCGCTCTGAAATCCATTTGTTTGCATTTCAAGATTCAATTTCCTGATCTGGGTGTTTTTGTGATGGATATCGGTCCTTACCAATGGCTTCAAAGCCTTTGTTTCTCTGTATTTCATTGATCTTTCACTGCACTCCACTGGCCAAATCCCTATCTCACTTACACCTGTATTATGGAGGAAGAGGCCTTTGGAAGTCATGGGAAATACTCAAGATAAAAGCTGGTGTAAGAGAGATCACAGTCGTGCCCCGAGTGTATTTTATTCAGCTTCAATTTTCTTTTCTTTCTAAAAAAACAAAAACAAAAACAAAAAAAACCAACCTTTTTTCTGATAACCAAAACTGAGCTACAGCTTCCAAGAGATAATCCGTTATCTGTGACTTTACTTAATGCAAGAGGGAAAGTTTAAAATAGCATTGAGGTTTTATCTCTGCCCCATCATTTATTCTAGAAATTCAACCCATGCATATAAAAACATTTTACTTACAAATTGAAAGTACGGTTACAGTTTATGGATCATTTCTCAAACCATGTGCAGCAGCAGGCGACTTTCTTCCTGCCTTTCAGTGCAGCTGCTTCTCCCTGCTGGTATTATATGTACTGTAATAGCATCTCAGGGACGACTGTTCAAATAATGGATTGTTTTGGTTCTGTGGCCAAACAACCCCCCCCAAAAAAACCCCCCAAAAAACAGTTTCATTTTTGACCAGCCTGAAACAAACGTCTTGTTTATTTGTTTCAGTGAAGCAAAAAAGCAGAAAAATTCATACTAGGTTGACACAAAACATTTTTTTTTCAATTTGAAGTGATAATTATCCTTTTTACTTTTGTTTAAAATGCAGTGAAACTGAAGTGTTATTTCAAAATGAAAAGTCTGAGCATGTCGTATCAAAGACCTTAGTGTTAAACTTCCTGACCATCCTGATTTTTTTTTTTTTATTTATTTTTAATTTGGGGGGTTGACATTAATGGCTGAATTTGACCCCGACTTCACAAATGGCTTCAGTCCCATCAAAACAGCATTTTTCCATTTCATTTATAACTTGCTAAAATAATTGACCCTGCTGTAGCCTAAAGACAGCTAAACGCCAGGCCCCATGTTGCTGTTTTGCATTCATTATACTCTATGTCCCAAAGGCCTTACAGTCAAAGCAGTCAAGTCAAATTCAGAGGAAGAAGAGCTCTACAGGCATAAAGAGAGGAGGTGGCTCACCCCAGAGCACATGGTAGAGTCAGGAATAGAAGCCACATCTCCTGTCTGCCCATCCAGCAGACTACAATTTTAGATCACATTGCTTCAGCCGCCAGCAACTATGTTTGCGGCAGTTTGTGCAGCTGCCTCTTGCGTTAGCCATTAATGTCTATGATTGCAAAGGAAGTAACTAGTGGAAAGGGTCAGAGATAATAACAAGGCTCTGCTCTGAAAAGCAAAGGTGGGAAGTATTATCCAGATTATAGTTACCCTTAACTATATAAGGGTTTACTTATATAAGTTACCCTTTACTATATAAGGTACTCTTAACTATATACGGGTAACTTATATAGTTACCCTTATAAGTGGGGGCTGCTGATAAAAGATGTCATAGATTTCATAGACATTTGGGCTGGAAGGGACCTCAGGAGATCACTGGATCTAGCCCCTTGAGCAGGAAGTCAGCTAGGGTCAAAGGATCCCAGCAAGATAACCATCCAAATGTTTCTTAAAAGTGTCCAGGGTAGGGGCTTGCACCACCTCTGGGAGGAGTCTCTTGCAGGCCTCGGGGACTCGGATAGTAAAGAAGGTTTTCCTTATGTCCAGTCTAAAAGAGGCAGAAATAGGCCTACAGCCTGACCTTTTATTTGCTCACACTTGAAAATACAAAACCAAACATTTATCTCAAAGTCTGTGTAGCTACCCATGACTGCACAACCTACATGCTCCCCTGTACCGGCTGAGGAAACTCAAGAGGTGGGAGGAGGGTGGCACAAATTGTCAGCAGGTCTTGAATTTGTGGATTTCTCTAAATTTCTCTCTGGTCTATAAAGCCCATATTTATAGATGGCTGGATCTAATAGTCTAATAAATTATTTCTGATTAGTTTTATTTTAATTTTTGTTTCACTGAAACTTTTGGAACTGGATTGAACCAGATCTCTCGTGGAGTTGAAAGGTGTCCGTTCATTGGGATTTATATCCATGGGAAAGTAAAAAGGAGGGTTTCTTACGTCCTTTCCTTCCCCATTGTAGAATGCTGTTCAACACTATCCTGTTCCTTCTTTACCTCAGTTCATGGTCTTCTCTGACAAGGCAGTTTTATTTTTTTACAAATTAAGCATCTTAACAAAAATATATCCATTATAGCAAAATAGCATCCAATACATTTGGTTACCTCTATCATTGCCACTAATATTTTAAAATAATAAAAAATACTATAGTGTATTTGGATGATTTAATGAAGACACTTCCCTTAGAAAGTCTCCTTTCATTATTTAATTTGTTTAGTTGTATCTCATTTCTGGATTACTTAGACATGTGAATGGCTCCCTTTACTTTGCGGACCAAGCCAGTAATCATATCTGCAAAGGTTCATGCCATGGTCACTCAGAAACAGGCTTGGGGGCCTTCTGCTTAGCCATACTTCTGCAGCTTGGCCTTGGCCCCTTGACAATGGCCAAAGCTGGCAACAGAAGCCAGTATTAACATGGCAGACAGCTGGCTTGGCCAGGCCCCTCTATAAAAGCATGTTGGCCCCTGGCAACGATGATACAGTTGGCACAGAAGCCCCAGAGGAGTTCTGGATCACACCCAATATTTCTCTTGGGGATTTCACCTACCAGCTTGGCCAGTGCATGTTGAACCTAGTCCGTCTCAGCAGTCTGACTCAGGCAAAAGTCCCAGAGACATATCAGATCCAGATAGCAGTCTTGGTCTTTAAGTCTTATCATGTTCTCCCATTTCATTGACCACAATAATAAATGTGCCTTAAGGTCTGCAGGATGGAGCCATTACAACCCATCTGAGAAGTGCCAGCGAGTGCTCAGGCTCAACTTTGCCATCTAAACAAGTGTTCCCATTCATGGCTATTCTAAGAGTGAAGTTACACGTAACACTTAGATCATGGGTGAGCGATTATTGAAGCTGGAGGGCTGCTTAATAAGTTTTAGTGAGCTATCAAGGGCCACAAAGGTAGCCCCACACCTAGACAGGTGCCCCGTCCCCCTGTTCACCATCTTGGGACCAGAAGTCCTTCCCATTAACCCCTGATATTTGCCACTAGAAGTTCCTCTCCTTGCTCTGGAAGTGCTCCTTTGGAAGGGGTCAGCGATTCCCGTCTTGAAACCAGGAAAAAAACTAAGTCATATATTTAAAAAAAAAAATCTACTATAACATATTTTAATTTTTTGTAAAAAAAGAGGTTTTTGTCTTGATTTATGTGTGTTTGTGTAGTGTATCTAGAGATGATTGCAGACTTGCTCAAAATACAGCCTCACCCTTGTATATTGTGTGGGGGAAGGTGTATGTGGGGGGGTGTTTGAAGAATGACTGTGGTGGGGTGTAGGATGTGGGTATGGTGGGAGGGTCATGTGGGGGAGTGTGGAGGGGTATGGGTGTGGGGCTGAGGGTGTGTGGGAGTGTAAGTGTGTGTGTTGGTATGGTGGGGGGTTGGGAGGTGTAGTATGTGTGGGGGCTGTGGGAGGGTGTGGGTGTGTTTGAGGGTATGGAGGTGAGTGGGGTGTATGAGGGGGTGTGGAGGGGGGGCTCTTGGAGTCCCCAAAGTATACGAGTCCCTGGACCTGTATGTGGTCCCATAGCGTACAGCTCCCTGTATTCTCACCACAGTCCCTGGCCACAGGTGGTGGCAGTGTGCAGGGCCAGCCCCACCCAGCCCCATAACACACAGCTCCTGCCCCAGTTCTTGGCTGCACATAGTGGTAGCATGTAGGGCCAGCCCCACCTGTCCCAATAGTGCTTCCGCCCAGGTCCCCAGCCACATGTGGCAGCAGCGAGTGGGGCCAGCCCCCTCCAGCCCCATAGCTGCAGCTCCCATGCTCCCACCCCAATCCCCAGCCGCACGTGGTAGCAGCGTGCAGAGCCAGCCCTCCTGGACCCCATAGCATACAGCTCCTGCAGCGTGTGGGGCCAGCCCTTCTCAGCCCCATAGCATGTGGCTTCCCATGCTCCTGGCCCCATTTCCCTCAGTGGGAGTCCCTGGCTCCCAGCCTGGGAAATCAAGTATGGCCCCACCATTCTCACAGGCATAGAGGCTGGGAACAGCTTCAGGGGACCAGGCACAAGCTCTGCCAGGCAGAGGCTTCTCATCTCCAGCATCTCTAGCTTGGGGCTGGGGTGGGTCAGGCCCTGGGGGCGGGGGGGAGGGCCTTGTTTGGCAACCAGACCTGCAGCTCCTGCATGGAGGTATTGGTTTGCAGAGGAGCAGTGCAGGCCAGGGCTTACAGAGGGGCCCTGCAGGCCAGATCTGACTCGCAGACCGTATTTTGCCCACCCCTGATTTAGATCATACTGATGGCACTTAAAACATGAGCATCTGCATGTTAAAGCTCATTAACTCATGCTAAGAGCCCTGCGTGCATCTAAAAGTTATGCCACTTTGAGCAAGGGTTGGGCTTTGCTCCCTAGCTTGTGTTAGAGTAACTTCAGCCTGCTCCATGGAGATAAAATGAGCAATTTGCAGTCCTCCCACATCCCAAGATGCACTGCTGCTATACCCCTCCACCACTACCCCCAACACCTAGAGCAGGGATAGAGCCCAGATGTCCTGGCTCCTACTCAATTCCCCTGTTCCCCAGCCCTCTAGATCTGGGACAGAAATTCAATAGAGCAATTTAATGTAAATCAGTTAAGTCTGATACTACACCCATCCAGGTTTATTTTAAACCAGTTTTGGCCATTCTGAAAGTGGTTTATGTGCACTGAACTTTTGTTGTGTTACAGATTTGAACCAGTTTCAGATCACTTATATCAGTTTGTGTGTAATTTCTGTCCCCAGCCCTAGTGCCAATCAGAGCACTATCGCCCAGAAGCAGTATTATCCCTTAACATGTGACTGCTCACTGCATGCTCTAACTTTACCACCGTTTAACGTTCCACAGATCGAATGTGGTCTACATGCAGCATGTAACTTCAGCCCTATTTAACCTTCTGACCGATTTACAACAATCGTCGTTCTAGCCACAGAGTTGGTGGGGATGGGGCTTTATTTTTAATGCTCAGACTGATCTCAAGGAAAGGATCATTTCATTCTCAGCTACATCCCTGAGTCCATGCAGTTTCCAGCAATGAAAAGCTCAGTGAATGCACTGTTTATAGTTGAGTGAAATCCCTGTTGTACCGTGCAACTTAGAGCAGCAAGTCTCAACCTTTTTTTGTTCCAGGACCCATTTGTAAACATCGATGGCCAGTCCTGACCCAGTGCCCCTCACTCCTGATCTGCTGCCCTCCAGGCCTCAACCCCCTGCAGTGTGTGGGGCAGGAGGAGGCCCCAAGCAGGCCCTTGCAGGCTGGAGCTCTGCCAGCCTGTAAGGGATAACCCACTTTCCCACGTTTAAAAGGAAAATCCATTTTTAAAAGTTTGTTTGCAACCCTTTATATATTCTTGCAACCCATGGGTTGAGAAACGCTGACCTAGAGGGCTTCCACTACACCAGAGAACACCTTGTAGAAGTATATGTGGAGCTTAGAAAAAGTTTCACTTCCATCCTGCTGCTTTAAACACAGCTAAACCGTTAAACTGACTTAGCACATGGTATTTTTTTTACCTCCTTCTTTGGAAACTGAGTCATAGTTTCATAGTTTGTAGGGTCAGAAGGGACCTGAGCAGATCGTCTAGTCCAACCCCCTGCCATGGCAGGAAAGAGTACTGGGGTCAAACGACCCCAGCAAGATGTGCATCTAACCTCCTCTTAAACACCCCCAGGGTAGGAGCCTGCACCACTTCTCTTGGAAGCTGGTTCCAGACCGTAGCTGCCCTGACTGTGAAGTAGCGCCTCCTGATATCTAACCTAAACCTACCCTCTACCAGCTTATGACTGTTATTCCTGGTCACTCCTGGCAGTGCTCAGGGGAACAGTGATGCCTGCTGGTCCCCCCTGACTAGTTTATAACAGGCCACAAAATCCCCCCTCAGCCTTCTCTTTTGGAGGCTGAACAGGTTCAGGTTTAGCCTCTCCTCGTAGGGCCTGCCCTGCTGTCCCCTGATCATGTGAGTGGCCTCCTCTGGACCCTCTCCATGGTGTCGACATCCCTCTTGAAGTGCGGCACCCAGAACTGGACGCAGTACTCCAGCCGCGGCCTGACCAGTGCCGCATAGAGGGGGAGGATCACCTCCTTGGACCTGCTCGAGATGCATCTGTGGATGCATGACAAGGTGCGGTTGGCCTTCCTGACTGCCTCTCCACACTGCCGGCCCATGTTCATCTTGGAGTCAATGATGACCCCCAGATCCCTTTCCGCCTCTGTGCTGATAAGAGGGGAGTTCCCCAACCTGTAGGTATGGTGCCGGTTGTTCCTCCCGAGGTGCATCACCTTGCACTTGTCTGTGCTGAAACCCATCCTATTCTCGTCCGCCCACCCTTGTAACCTGTCTAGGTCTGATTGTAGCCTGTTGCATCCTTCCAGTGTGCCCACGTCCCCCCACATCTTAGTGTCATCAGCAAATTTGAACAGGGTGCTTTTTACCCCCTCGTCCAAATCGCTGATGAAGATGTTGAACAGTGCGACCCCGAGGACCGAGCCCTGCGGGACCCCACTGCCCACGTCCTTCCAGGTTGAGAAGGACCCATCCACTACCACCCTCTGGGTGCGGCCCTCCAGCCAGTTGGTGACCCATTTGACTGTGTGGGTGTCTACACCACAGCCCCCCAGTTTCTTAATGAGAATGGGGTGAGAGATGGTGTCGAAAGCCTTCCGGAAGTCCAGGAAGACTATGTCCACTGCTACCCCTGCATCTAGTGATCTGATCGTAAAAGGCCACCAGGTTGGTCTGACAAGACCTGCCACTGACAAACCCGTGTTGGTTGCCCCTAAACATGCAGTCCCCTGCTGGCCCCTCCTGGATGTGTGCCAGCATAATTTTCTCAAACAGCTTGCCTAGGATCGAGGTAAGACTAACCGGCCTATAGTTTCCCGGGTCCTCCTTCCTCCCTTTTTTGAAGATGGGAACCACGCTGGCCCTCTTCCAGTCCTCCGGTACCTCACCAGAGCACCATGAGTGCTCATAAAGCCGTGCCAGGGGACTTGCAATGACCTCGGCCAGTTCCTTTAGAACTCTAGGGTGGAGATCATCCGGGCCGGCTGACTTGAATACGTCCAACCCCTCCAGAAGCTCCCTAACTAAATCCTCGCTAACCCGTGGCCCAGGTGTGCCTCCCCCGGGGCCCGAGGGGGGCTCAGCAGGGAGGTGGCTATTCTGGTCCCTACTTAGGAAGACGGAGGCAAAGAAATCGTTAAACATGTTAGCTTTGCCATCTGGTGTGACGACCAAGTTTCCCATCGCGTCCTGCAAGGGTCCCACATTACCCGGGACCTTCTTTTTATCCTTTTTACAGGATTAAAGAGTCCTGTGTGCGTAATGATTGTTTGGACCAGAAAGCCTCTGAATCATCATTGCAAACAGGCTATTAGATACAGTGTCAGCTGTGAAGCAAAAATACCGAAAGCAGCAAGGAGCAGGTTGAAATGGAGTGACTCGTTGATGGGGTTGTGACAGATAGAGGCTACAGGCTGACTTGTACTTTCAGTGGACAGGCAGCTTTCCCATCGGTTGTATATCAATGTAATCAGTGCCATCAAAACAACAAATGAATTTGCTAAAGCCCAGCAGACAATAACAGGGGCTCATGGACACTGTTCACATCCTTTCATTTTTAAACTTGAGCCTTTTTGCCAGTTTGATTTTGATCTCTCGGGATGTCAGATGCTAGCAGCCAGTGCTGAAGATCTGGAATCTCGTTTTTTTTCCACAGTTCCCAGTATGTCTTACTTGAGATCAGTCTGTCTGGTACCGACACCTTTATATTGATCATGTTGTGGAAACCTCCCCTCCGTTTTCTACTGGGGATATATTCTAACGGAGAGGAATCCTCAACCAGCGTGGAGCATCAGGCCTGTAATGTAATGGTTTCCTCTCCCGCTTTCGTGCGATTAAAGATCCCGGTAAAGATCCCACTTGCAATTGCACAAAATCCCTGTGGGAATTGCAGCAGTCACATCACAGGCGGTGACACTTGTTCCTTCCTTCTTCCCTCCTGCGGTTCCTATCGGCCTTCCAACTTTTATTTATGACGGAAAACAAACCTACAGCATTAGCAGGTGAAGGGGTGGAGATAGCAGCGTTATCTGACATGCTGTCTGTGAACTCCCCGCAGGAAGTCCTCAGAGTACAGCTGGAAGACCACTGTTATGGTTGCCAAATTCATGCAACCCTGATGACTTAAATGTGTCCCCAAATGCTAAGCTGTAAACTAGGGTTTTCTTTAAGCACTGAGAACTGATTTTTCTTTCTTCCTATGAATTTTGAAAAGGAATTAAGGGCTGCTATGGTTTCAGCTCAGCAGTTCAGAGCCATTTTTATTACCTCTAACGCAGTAAACGGCAGGGTTTATAAGGTAACTTTGGCACATCCTTAACTGCTATCCATGTGAACACCTCTTCTGCAATAAATTTCACTGTAGTGGTAGTCTGCTGTTTCAGGAAAGTAAACTTCAGAGTAAAATAAAACTCAGCACATTCACTGAGCTTTTTTTGTGCCTAGATTTCAAAGGTTAGTAGGGATCTTTTTTTGTAGGTGAGGAAATTGAGGAGCAGAGATTTACCCACAATGACACAGCTGCTTCTGAACCCAAATCTTGAGCTATGTCCAGGCTGGATTTGGTGCGGGTTGAGCATAGGGGGCAAGGCCAAGTTGCTTTATGTATCCTTTATGCTCTTGATCCCATTACTGGCCAATAAGTAGTTAAGGTTGTCTTGAGAGGGCTCTAATTTACGGTGGTGTATAGCCCAAAAGGATTATTCAGGCAACCTGGGATGGCTGCAACTAAGAGTTGTCCTGACCACATTCCCAGCATCGGTAGCTGTGAAGAAGGATAGTGAAAAACCATTATGGTGATTGTGTGTTATCCACAGATGGCTTGGGACAGGCCATCAATTAGCAGGAAAACTAGCATTACAGCTGTCCTGAGGCAGTGCAAAACAGAGCAGTGGGACTAAGTCTTACATTGAGGTTCAAATATTCAAGTCACACGGTTTCGTCTTCCTTTCTCACTTCTTCCCAATCTCCGTCCCAAACAGATTTTGCTCGGGCAGAAATACAACAATTCCGCTGACTGGTGGTCCTTCGGTGTCCTTCTGTATGAGATGTTGATTGGTCAGTCTCCTTTTCATGGCCAAGATGAAGAGGAGCTTTTCCAGTCCATCCGCATGGATAATCCATACTACCCTCGCTGGCTCGACAAGAACGCAAAAGAGATTTTAGTGAAGGTAAGAAGGAACTGAACTTCTGGTCTTACAGGATAGGTATCATGATGCCAAACTCTTAATGTCTCCCTTGACTTCTGTGTCTTCTAAACGATGTGAAGAAAAACATCTTTCATACTGTGGAGAGAAAGACTGTGTTTTGTCTCAGGAACTCAAAGTGCAATGCCCTGCTCCAAAGCCATGTTCCTATCAGAGTATCCAGGTTGTAGCCATGTTGGTCTAGAGGCAAAAAACAATCAGGACTCGTGGTAGAGGAAATATCTTTTATTAAAAAAAAATAATTTTTTTTGCAAAAATCTAGTTGGTCTAATAAAAGATCTCTCCTCTACCACGAGTCCCAATTGCTGATGTTTCTATCCAGCTTCTCCTGAGTAGTGCTCAGTGCTTCTCACATCCAAGGACTTGGGCCACAGTGCTCTGAAATAATAGAGGTACCCTCCTGTTGCAGAGGCATGTTGCCAGGGAAGAAAATCTTGGATACACACCGGTCATCCTTGGACCAGTTTACCCCTGCTTTAGCAGGCAACTCAAACCATAAACCATTTCCTGCAAATGGAAACCACTGCTCTGCCAGCCTTTAAGTTGAAAGGCAGGGCGATTTTCTTGAAAATGTATCTAAAGGCAGTTTTCCTGCTGTAAAGTGCCTGTCACATCAGACCCACAGTGAGATGACAGACAGGATTCATCATCAGAAGTGCTCTGATTGACTGTTGAGTCACGAGTTGTTTGCTACTTTACCCAAAACTAAAACGCAGCAAATATCAAGAGCCTTGGGCTAGATACCCCAGTTGTATAAATGAGCATAGTCCTCTGTGGTCAGTGATGTGACGTAAGTAGACACCAGCGGAGTTGTGGCTCTTTAATGCTTACAGCTGGTCTCCTTAACCTGAATGACCAGATGTGGTTGGGATAACAGGAAATGGTCTTTAGAGTGAGCCTGAACTCATCCAATAGCCCCACACCCTCAACACGGCCACCTAACTTCTCCGCTGTTCCCATGTCCCTGGAAAACAGTGAACATCAATAATGAAGAATGAACATGCTTCCCCAAGGAGTGCGTAGCACCTCAGTAGAGATTACAAAGGCCTGATGGCATGCACAACACACCATCTTTCTGCATAAACAACTGGAGCCTTTGCTAGACTTATATTCAGTCATGTCAGACAGGCAATCTTCATTGTTGCCAAACACTGAACTTCCGTTTAGGGGGAAGAGACAGTCGAGCCAGTTATTGGCCATTCTCAATACCACTGACTGTTTTATTAAATACTCTGTGCTCTTTAGCACCGTTAGTAGAAAGCCCATCATTTAGGACAGGGGAGTCGACGTAGCTGAATTACAGTGATATCATCCATCTCCCGTTCAGCACGGGGAAGGGGCTATGGCTTGCTTGCTCAGAACACCAATCATAACCTAACTCTCATTTCTTTTCAAAAAGTCGTCGTCGAACTGCGTCCTCCCATCATTTCACCCAGCTGCTACTTACTGACATTTATCATTTGTTGAGCAGCAGCCATGTACTTACGAGTTACAGAGCATGCACGTACAAGGCACTGTCCTGCCCAATATGCCCAAAGCCTATGTCAGGTTTAAGGCCAAATTTTCAGCATCCACATGTGGGGCCAGGTTTCCAAAGGAGCTCAGCACTCTGCCTTTTGCGGAGGCCAGTGGGAGAGGACGGGTGCTGTGTGCTTTTAGGCGTCTTACCACCTTACAACCAGAAGCATAATGATAAAGTTGTATCGTGGTTTCCAAAAAAACACATGGGAACCACTGCCATACCTCTTTATCTAGAACTAGAAAAGCTCAGTGTGTTTACAGATGAGTTTGAGAAAGGAAGGAAGCCAGGCCCAGGACATCACAATAAGAAGGCCAACAGAAGAAAGGAAGGAAGACAGCATGCAATGTGCAATGACTGATCTCTTGCTGTGTTTTTATCAGACTTATTTAAGGCCCTGCATTTTTTTCCTCAGCCAAGGAACTCTGCAAAATACAAAACTAAGGGCTTCTACACATGTGCACGTGATGCACAGGCGCTTTTAATTAGCACAGCTCACTAATTAAAGCACCTGGCACCATGCTGGAAACACATGTAAGAATGCTTTTAAGCTACCTGCCTTCTGAGCAGGCCTGTTGTTCAGTGCTACATTTTCTAACATTTATGCCTTAAGCTTTATCTGTCCTAGCATAGAGAATCCAAAAAATCAAATGGCCACTCAAGCCAAAGGGCCCATCAGGTTAGTGTGGTTAGGGGCACGAGTTTCCACAGCTAGTAGCACACAAGGAAGTGACTTAGCAGGCATTACAACTGACCACCTGTGAGTTTGCAGACCACAAGTACTCATTTATAGCTGGGTCAGCTAGGATCAGTCCACAAAATAAGTCCACAGCAAGTCTTGAACTTGCACGCCTGGTGCTACGGCAAGACGCTTAACCACTTGCTCACTGCACCCCAGCACACAAGCAAGCACACATTTGCAAAACAGGCATCTCTGAAAATCGGTACAAAATCGTTGTGCACCTTTTTAAGTACATCATTGTCCATTTACTTTTGCCTGTGCCCATTTTGAAGGCACTACTTAGCTGCTGATGCAGAGTTTGGCCTCACCCTGAAAGAAAGTTGGAGCAAAGTTGTTCCAACCTGACATGATGGAATAAGCACCACCGGCAACAAGATTCAAGTCCTGACTCAGATTTGCTGCCTAACCCTACGTGTGTTAGACAGCACTAGGTCACCCACACAGAAATGTGCCAGGGTACAGTGTTATTATCAGAAAAGTGACTTATTTCTCCCTGTTGGCCTCCAGCTTTTTGTCAGAGAACCTGAGAAGAGACTGGGGACGAAGGGGAACATCCGTCAGCATGCTTTCTTCCAGGAGATAAACTGGGAAGCTCTAGAAGACAGAGCGATGGAGCCACCTTTCAAACCCAGAGTGGTAAGGACAAATCTTGGGGAATCAAACAAGCCAGATCCTTCCTTTTGCTCTATTATTCCCAAAGCACAGACACAAAAGCAAGTGCCAGTAGAAGATAAGAAGAGCCTGTATGCAAAGCACCTTTGGCATTTAAAGTAGTATTTCCAAGAATATTAGCCAGGCACTCTGGCAAAAATGTTAACAGCTGGGTGTCTAGACCTGTGGACTTTAATCTGATGTCTAATGGTCTTTGATCCATACTTAGGCATGATATTTTAGGTGCCTTCCCCACATTTAGATCAGTAAGAGCCTGGCTTCTAAGTCCTTTAAGAATCTGAGCTTTCATTGTGCCTATTTCTTGCATGCATTTCCCGTTCTGCAAACCAGGCCAAACCCTGGATAAAGGTCTTTCAGTTTGGAAGTTCAGTTAGGAAAATGAAGGCACCATGAAGGCCTTGTATTAGGTGTCCATGTTCAAAAGTCACCCCTGACTTCTGCTTCTCCATGGGATTCTGCTTCTCAGCACCGCTGACAATCTGCCAGCTCCGCTGCAAGCTCGGGAGAACCGAGTGCTGTTGATAATAACAACCACAGCTATAAAGGGCTTTTAAACTTCACAGTCTTTTGCAAACACTCTTTAATTGGCACATTTATGTAATCAGCCCTGTTTTATGGAAGAGGTAACCCTGGCTCTAATATTCCTATGTCATAGAATTTATGGGGTCAGAGCTGCAAAGTCTCCCATATAATTGATATACCTGCATGCCTGGGTATCGCAATGATATTCAGGTGATTAGCACCACAGTGTGGGAGAATAAGTTAGGATGGCAATATAGAGGTGACTGATAACCATAGCAATAGATACATGGATTGCCAAGGTTATATATTTACCGCATATATCATTAGATTTAATTAGATTCATTGTAAATGCTGCAAAATGCAACAGGTAACGCTATTTTTACTCCTTTATTCTTTTCTTGAAGAAATCACCCAGTGACTGTAGCAACTTCGACAAGGAATTTCTGAACGAAAAGCCTAGACTATCGTGTGCTGACAGAGCACTGATTAACAGCATGGACCAAAATATGTTCAGCAACTTCTCATTTGTGAACCCTAAAATGGAGAGGATACTTTCCTGAGGTTTGCCTCACCCAGCACTTTCCTCGAAGGAATTCTGTGAGCTGGTTCGAGCAACACTTTTGTCAACTGAGAACATGACTGATTTGATCAAGAGCCAGGAGAGAAAAGCCTACTGGTGACAGCTTAGACAGCATTTGTCGGTGTTCACTTGCTTCTATGACTGTAGCACATGCCAACCAAACTTCACTAATGACCATGTCTCTTGTGAACTATCTTGGTCTCTCTTCTCAATATTCATGAATTTGAGGGCATTAGAAAAAGAGTAGGTAGCCAATCCTGCTCCCATTACTGATGCATGTAGCCAGCAAAATTCCCCGTGCAAGGCGAGCACATTTCAGCCCTTGCTGTACTGTTCAGATTTGCCACTTTGGTGCCCAGTCCTGCAGTTCATATTCAGGCAAAATTCCCAGCGAGAGGGTCGTGAGCAGCAGGACTCAGATATCTCAGCAAACTACCATTTCAACTGGGCTCCTTTGCAGTTTCCGCGTGCGCACGTGCAAAGATGTACGTACGCATCCACGCATTTTTGCAATGAGAAAATACCTACCCACACTTTGAACCAGAAGATGTTCCCAAGTGCAAACATTAATATTTGTATATACAAAAAAAAAAAAACCCTTTGGGACAGGAAAGTTTTGCAGGGGCAGACTCCAACACTTGTATGCAAATATATCTTAGACTTCAAATCTAAATCTGAAACTTCTGTTGTAGCATGTGCGGTGTTCAGTGTAAAATGTGGCCTGTTTCTTCTGGGGTGAGACCCTTCATCTTACAACACAGTCAGGGATATCAAGGGAATCTTTTCCTTGGAGGTTTTTAAGTCCCAGCTACACAAAGCCTTGGCTGGGATGATGTAGTTGGGGCTGGTCCTTGCTTTGAGCAGGGGGTTGGACTAGATGTGACCTCCCTCCTAAGATCCCTTCCAACCCTCATTTTGTATAATAATCTTCTTGAACGGTGATTTACAGATTACAAGATTGGGCCTCTGCTCACCGCACAGTAGTTATTTACTTGAAGGAGAGAGTGTTGAGTACTTTCAAAAACTGCACCAAATTTATACAGCTGTAAATTATGTCCCTGCTCTTTGATATTCAGCACAGCTCTCAAGCCAGGTACAAAACTGCACACCACATCTCAAGATGAGCCTCTACCTTGTATGATACAGCAAATTATGGTCTCCCCAGTGGCAACAACAAGTTGCTGACCTATTTTATTCTCTTTCAGTGTTTGTCAAAATGTAGCTGGGCAAAAAAACCCATCTTCATGGTAATGAGATTTTAGAGGGAATCCTTTAGAAGAAAAAAAAAATTTATTCTGTCTTCTAAGATTTGCAAAACCATTTTCCTATTTAATCACTTGCTGTTCAAGAGAGAGAAATGGAAAGTTAGGAAGATCTAATGCCACTAAGTTACTTCTTTTCACTGACAGTCTAATGGAAATATTTGGTCTGGTTATCATGTCAAAGCAGAAACAAGGAGCCACATTCTCTGCTACGTGTAGTTCTGTTGACGCCGATGGAGCGACATTAGATTATGCCAACCGAAGATCTCGCTCAGTATTTAGCGTTTTGAAGGACAGTGTAATCTTAGCGACCCATCCATTTGAAATTTAGACTTTCTATACGTGGAACTACTTTCTGGGTATCATTAGTAGTGATTATGGTACTTGCAGTGTGTAAAATAGGTACTCAGATAGCACAGGAAGAAACAGCAGCATACAAGTCTGAGCTAGAAAAGAAAAGCATCCTGTTGTTAAAAAAAAAAAAAATATGCCAGTAATGTTAGTGTAATGGCTCTTGAGAGGTCGTCGTCTGTGCTGTATGAAATGTAGGAGAAATTTGTGCATACCATTTTGCAGCTGGTCGTCATGTTTAATTAGGAGTGTTAGCATGAATTTTAAAGTGTCAGTGGTGTTTGTACAGTTTAATAAAATATTGTGTATGACTGGAGAATGTATGTTAATGTGATTAAAAGGAGACAAAGAAAGAAGACTCATTCAAACCCATTCATACATTATGTGCACTCTGCTGCCTGCTCCCTCGTGGAATTTCAACAAGGAAACATCCAAGATGTTAAAAACTACTGTAAGAACTAAAATACACTTCTGCAGCAGGAGATATGCACACTTACATACCTAGCTCTTTGCTTTGGATTCATATCCATAAACACACTCTTGGACTTAAATATCCAGGCCCATTCTTTAAAAAACCAAGAAGTCTGTGCTTTCTGATGAAGGATGGCTTGGAGAAGTAGACAGTGCCCTTCTCCCTTCCACTTACAGGTTAGGGAAGGGGTCAGCAACCCTGGTACACACGCCAGAGCATGGCACGTGAAGCACACGTGCCTTGGGGTTGACAGCAAGGAAGGGGTTGCGCTGCCACAATGAGGATCGGGCCCATCGCAGCTCCCCTACAGTCTGCCCGGAGATGTGCATGCACCTGCCACCAGCAGTGAACAATGCTGGGGCTCTGCAGACCTCAGTACAGTGGCTTGCTCCATGGCGGGCAGCAGGGGCCTGCCCAGAGCCCAAAAAAGCTGATCCTTGTTGTGGCAGTGCAGCCCCAGGCCCCTGCCACCCACCATGGAGCCTGGGCTGCCGGCAGCTGCGCCAAGGTCCACAAAGCGCCAGCCTGGCTCATTGGTGGTGGCAGGTGGATGCACACCTTGGGGCAGATGGTGGGGAAGGGGCCTGGGCTGCGCTGCCACAACAAAGATCAGGCCCTCCTAGCCCCCCTGCCACCTACCCCTGTGGAAGAACTTAAACCCACATCCTGCATATGGATGCTGTGGGCTTCCAGTCTTTCCTAATCTTCAGGGCATGTCCCCCACGTGACTGCTCTAGCCACCGGGCTGCAAGGTATTCCAGGGCAAGAGGCTCCCATCATCCTTTCTTCTTGAAGCTGTTCTGCTCGACCTCCCATAGGATATGAAATATTTCAACATGCCTTGGAGTACAGATTCAAACCCAGGTCTTCCCTCTCTCAGAAGAGCGCCAAAACCACAGGGCTTCTGGACAGGAGGGGCACTACCACCATCTTGTCCTCTTGCTGTCTTTTGTGACATGGCCACCAAATCAGGCCCCAAATTGAGAAAAGAGCAAAGGCCAATTTTTTTTTTCCCCCCAAACCTGCCAGTGTTTAAACCCAAGCTGCACTGGTCGGTGCCATCAGGACTTAAGCCATTTTGCGTGCCCTGTGTCCAGGTGGCCAAGGGACTTTTGGGGCATGTCAGAGTAGGTGGGAGCTGTATGAATGCCACCGAGTGATGCACCTAGAGAAGCATCCAACCACCTAAGACCTCTTGTGAAACTAGCCCTGATGGCCTTGATTCCCGCTTGTGCGACACTGGTCCAAGCGAGGTCAGCATCAAGCCAGCAGTAGTTAAGAAACAGAAAGGTCTAGTAGCCAACTTAGTCCATTTTTCTGACAATGCAGCCCAAGCCCAGCCATCTGGGTGCAAGGGCTGTGCAAGGACCTTCAGCTCATGTCTGCAGAGCGGAGGCTATAAGATCCCCGGAGGGACCCTTAACATCCAACCCAACTACTGCAAAGAGACATTCGCTCAGGATGCATCCCCCAAGTGCAGGCTAAGTCTTAAGCATCTATTAACCTTCTCCAACCAGGTATACCAGGGCATGGGGCCCAAGTTTCTCATTAAGGCAAAACCTAAATGAGTAGTCCCTGTGGTTTGGCAGACCGGAAGGTGTTAACCCCTCTGCAGCCAGGGAGCGGTGCTCTGAAATGCCCCCTCAAACAGACCGTCAGAGCGACTGTACGGGGAACACGTCTGAACCAGTGCCAGGCCGGTTAGCTTGCTGTAATGCTTTCAGCTGAAACCACAAGAAGGAGGTGTGTGCCTCATTCGAAGAGAAGTCATCGTTCTCAAACGTGAAGAGGCTCCAACAGCGTGAAAACGAATCTTGCAAGAGTGTCAAACGCCGCATGTCCCACCAGCGCGATGGCCTGAAATTCTGGTATCTTCCCTGCTAGGCTGCGTCTGTGGTGTGCCGTGAGTGACGTGGTAGGCGACAAGCTCTTTCCTGTGGTAACATCTATAAAGTGATAGGAACTGCTGAGGGCTGAATGTTAAACAGCCGTGCTGCAGCTGACAAACTCAGGCACTCACAGACATTTCCCTTTGGTTTCACTAAAATAAGACTCTCCAAACCATTGTCAAAATGTCTTCTAGAGGGGGTGTGCTTTACTGCGAGCAGTTTCCTCCAGCTCCTGCAAGGTTCGGCGATTCATTCAGGGTCAAATAGTGCTCTGGATTCCTGGGCATACCCAATGCATAGGGTGCATAGGCCAAAGAATTACTGCCTAGGGTTCGGGGGTAAATGCAAGTCCTGTTTTTACAGCCTCCAGTGGATCACAACGTTGGAATTTGAATGACCCAGTCAGCAATTCAGCCAAAATGCCCTTATTAAATACGAAGGCCAATAGCAGTTAGTGGCTTTAAATGAATGCTCTGAAACACTAACATGATACTAACTATACCTTAGGTAGCAGGGTTACAATACTTATTAATGGCCACCCCCACACGGTAATGACAGCTCCGTGCATTTGATCAGAAAACCTACAACTGGGTCAGGGAGGGAGAGTCTAGCTGTCCCCATGCTGGCTGGCTCCAGCAGACCAGCTCACACGAGCAAAGAGCCCCTTCCTCTTGCTCCATTTCTCATGACATGGTCCTTTGGTGAGGCTACATTTGGAGACCTGTGTCCAGTTTTGGGCCCCCCACGACAAAACGGATGTGGATAAATCTGAGAGAGTCCAGCAGAGGATCATGAAAATGGTTGGGGTGAGGGCATATGGCTGAGGAGACTAGGCTTATTTAGTCTGGGGAAGAGAAGACTGAGGGGGGATTTAATAGCAGCCTGAATCCATCTGAAGGGGGTTTGAAAGAGGATGGAGCTGGACTGTTCTCAGTGGTGGCAGCTGACAGCATAAGAAGCAATGGTCTCAAGTTGCAGCAAGGGAAGTTGAGGTTGGATATTAGGAAAAACTCTCTCACTGGGAGGGTAGTAAAACATTGCAACAGGTTACCCAAAGAAGTTGTGGGCTCTCCAACCCTGAGATTTTCAAGACCCAGCTAGACAAACCCATGGTTGGGATAATGTAGTTGAGGATGGTCCTGCTTAGAGCAGGGGGTTGGACTAGATGACCTCAAGTCCCTTCCAACCCGAATTTTCTACGATTCTGTGATTATGAGTTCTAGAAAATGGTCAGAACTAGCCTGGACTTCCACACAGCCCTACCTTCTCATTCCCAATATGCAAGACCTCCCCTCTCAACTTCTGGTGAGATTCCTCCTAAATCTACCTCCCCCACCCCCAACACACAGACACACCCCCCTACCAGTCTCTTTGCTATCTCCTCCCCTACCTTTCCTCCTGCATCATCATTTTGTGGCTCATCACCTTCATCCTGCCAACATTAGCATTTTGTGTCTATATGCATGTGTGTCTGCTAATGCATCTCAAATAATGGAGTTATAGCATTGTCCTGTTTGCACTCAATATAACAAAACACCCCATTCACCTACTGCATTATCAGGCTACATTTCATAACTCCTACACATGGCCTCTGACCAGGAAATTAGAAAAGCAAGAACTCTAATCAATGCCCCAGGGGCATTGTCCTCCTTGTTCACAGTGAAATGTGGCCTCTATTCACAAAAGAGGACAGTTCCTTGTGGAAGTACCCCATTTATGTCAATGGGACTGCTTGTGGGAATATTTGCTCACCAGCATGAAAAAGGGGAAGGAGGTTTGCAGTCTGGCCAAATACAAGTGCTTCCATGCAATTAAGGTGCTTCACAGCAAGAGAGAAGCTGGTAAAGATAGGACACACATCCCCTTGCATTTGTACTAACCACCACATCATAGAGGCTCAATGATACATTGCCACGCCTCTGTCCTTTTTTACACTATTACAATGGCACTGGTGATGAAATACATCCAGAGGAGGCAAAATCATCTGGGAAAGATGGCCCTTTAGCCTCCTCAAATAACTTGAGGAAGGAGTAGCCTCAGACTCTGCTACCCAATTTCAGCCAGTTGCCCAGAAATACATTGGATAACCCCTGAAATAAGTCAATGTGAAAGCCAGTGCACACATCCCAAGCTACTGGGTACCTTAAAAACCCCAGAAACAGAGTTAAGGAGAAACCTCCCCAGCCTCTCTTAAATCATATCAGCATCATCCCTTCAAAACAACCAGGCAGGTGTTTGCCTGTTCCTTTTATGCTCTTCCTCTGAGAGTCTTATGTGGGACACCTGGAGAAAGCCCAGACCACCTTCCCAGAGCCAAAGGAAAGCAGACTATGGGCTGTGATTGGTGGAGGTGGTGAGGGGGTGGGATCACAGGCTCTTTAAAAGGTGGACATCCAGCTAGCCCTTCTTGCAAAGCAGTAGTGGTTCTTGGGGGGAGGTTTTGCTAAGGTAGCTTAATGCAGCAGCATGTGTCCTTTTAGGTTCTCCAAGTCTATTTGCATCTTTAAAAATTGTCCTGAATGTAGTAGCATGCTGGAGATTTCCTTTCTATACAGGAATAGGGTTTTCAGAGATAATGAGTATATGTGCAAGCTCACCTTAAATGCATAGTCTGTAGGAGTTCAGCATTTCTGTATTGTTTTGCAGGAACTAGTGATAATTTAAGGAGCTAACACTAGGCTTTCTAGCCTGACCTTGAAGCATGAAACATCTCATTTTTTTCCTAGAACTTCATTTCTTCTCACTGAGCACAGCCTGTCCCTACAGCACCTAGCAGACCCTGTTTTCTCCTGCCTAGCACCAGATGGTGGCTGCTTACTGCTAAGAAAATCAGAGATAAAACAAAGGGGCAAAAGACTTGCTTGTTCTCCCTCATACACTTGCACACACAGCAGAAGACCTGAAACACATACCCTGGAGCAGGATGGAGGGCAGGATTGCTCTTTGCTTCTTGTACCTAGAGCAGACTCAAAAGCCTTCTTTGCCTCAGCTGTTTCTCATTAGCTAGCCACCCTCTGGGGTTTTACTTATTAAACCTGGCCAGGTGCTAACTAGATAAACTGCTTTGCTTTCTTCTTTCACTAACTATAAGTGAGCTGCTAATTAAACTAAGAGAGATGATTTCAGTGATCTCCACTTTGAGGAAACATTTTCAGTACAAAGCCAGGGGGAAAAAAGCCGAAACCCATCAAGCAAAGGGACTTAGTCCTGAAACCTAGGCTGGGTTTATACCTCCTAGTTCACCCATCTCTCTCCTCATCTGCATGCTGTTCAGACCCCAATCTCAAACCCTTTTGGGCTAAGGTAGGAAGTAGGACTGAGGCTAGGGTAGAAAAATATAGGAGAACATACCCAAGTTTCTACCCACTAGCCTACAGCAAGGAAAAGAGGAGCCAGGGGATATGCTGATGCCAAAATAAGGATGGAGATAAAAGGTAGAATACATGGAGAAAATGTCATAACGGTTATAGAGAATACAGCAAACCTCAAAAGAAATAAAGCTGAAGAAAAACAGTGCTGACCTACAGGGTAGGAAATTAGAAGACAAGGAGAGAAGGAAAAAGGGGGAGAGAAAAAAGGGATGTATACATGGTGATGATTATGTAGAGAAGTTTCTCTTTATAACACTTGATTTTGAATCTAAGACAAGGTGCCACCAGCATCTTGAGAGAAGAAAACCAGCCTTAATACTAAGGCACTGGGCTAGCACTTGGGTACCTCCCAGCACTTAAGAGGTGATGGTCAGAAACGGTTATTAGATCATTTACTTTGGTCTCCTGTGTAACAGAGGTCACCAATGGTCACTGAGACTTCAATACTGAGCCTAGGTGCTTCCATAAAACCAGAGCACTTCACTTCTCAAGTCACCAAACTGCTGTTTGGCATGGAGGTTTCTCCAGAGAGATCAAATGAATTGAGAGCTGCCACTTTGACCTGCACAGGTGAGCCCTGCTGTAGGCTGCATGTCAGAGCTGGTGGACAGTAGCCGTCTTCATCCAGAGCTGCAAATAATAAGAGCACGTTGCTGGTAAAGTGAGTAACACTCACAAAACCCATGAGCAAAGGGCAAGAATTGGGGTATTTTCAGAGTCTAAGGCAAGAAGAGACCCTACCAGCCCATTACTCCAACCTCCTGCCCACATAGCTCTCCCAGCAGGTGGACTAAAGCATGTCCTGTAGATCAATTGATTGGGTAAATGCTTCTTAAAGAGTCCAAAGTGCTGGCAAATCTACCACCTCCCCCCTGTTTAAACTGCCACCAACAAGTCATCAGCAAAGTAGCATCTTATAGGAGATGAGGCTTTTTTGGTCTAATCTCAGCTCCTAGCCACTGGATCTTGTTTATACCTTAAGCAGCATGGCTGAAAACCTCACTGCCACCCAGCCCCAGCATCCCTTTCCCATTTGTTGAATGCCTGTGCGCAATGATAGCTGTCTCTCCGAACTTCATGGGAAGCCAAATAGCTTGCTCTTTAAAGTGCTTAGAGTAAGGTTTGCTTTCTAGCCTCCAGGCCACTGTGCTGCGACCTATCTGCAGGATTTCTACCTTTTTTTTCTATACTGTGGGCTCCAGAAACGGCATAAAATCACATCTCCCTGGGTGACCATAGGCAAATCCCTTAGACCCAGAGCCTGCAAGGTTTTAGGAATTAAGCACTGCAGTGTCTGGACTTCTGGCCGCCCCGTGGAACTGGCAACCCTATGAGCAGCACTCCTCTCTATTAAATGCCTGAGGAAAGATGGATACCTCGGAAAGGGGTTTCTCGAAACCAGCAGTGAAGGGAGCGGCCTGGCTAGCCAGGAGTGAAGGAAGCAGGAAAGGGGCCATGTTTAATAGCCCGTGCTACTGACTGGCTTCCGGGAGCTCCCTGTGTGCTTTACCATACCTTTTGAACTCTCCTATGAAATACAAACTTTCATTTCTACCTGGGAGAACTTTTGACAATCTTTTCTCCTATGCCTGATTTTGAAGGGTGTTTTGTGCCCAAAAGCTTGCAATTTAAAGAAACCTTTTTTTGCAAAAATCTAGTTGGTCTAATAAAAAGCATCACCTCTACCACGAGTTGTGACTCCTGACTCTCTCTCTCTCTCTCTCAACCAATACGACTACAATCTGGATACCTGGGAATCCATCTGCCTTTATGACCCTAAGGACCTCAGCCCATTTTCAGCGGATGTCTAGCTCCATCCCTTCTGCTAGAGCTATTCCACTAGAGACAACTAATATTCACTGAGGGAGAGATGAGCTCTGTAGTCCCGTAGGTGAGCTAGGTTCCTGCTGTTTGGGAGAAATGAGGCCCAAGTGCCTGCTCTGAGCATCTTCAAAGGATTGGGTCTTGGCAAGATAAGCCTGAAGAATGACTTTGGAGGGGTCCCACTTCGGGGCTTTCACGTGAGCTAGGATGCTGAAGATCAGGCTGGGCTAATTTGCACATGCCCATCAGCCGAAACATGGAGCCTACAATCTCTTAACCCCCAATGTGGTTATGGGGTAGTAGATCAGCGTGGGTTTTGAGGAAATCAGTGGCACTTAAGCACTCCTGAAGACTTGGGTCTTTAGCCTCTCCTTTTACCTCCAGTCTTCTGCCCCTCTAAAACGGGGGTGATAAGACGAGCTAATTCCCATCCTATGTACCTAAGCTGGGAGGCATTTAATGTTCTTATGTCAGTGCCTGGCACAACGTGATTCGGATCTTGTTTGTGACCGTGGGCACTACCACGGCAATAAGCTATCTAAAAATACTCCTCCAAAAGCATTTTTGGAAGGGAGAATAGATGTCATCTGGCCCTACTCACAGTCCATTTGGGATGTCTTCAGTAACCTCCTTCCTCTCTCTAAGGAGCTGGCAAGCATGCAAATGATTAAAATCACCCCTTTTATTTTTTGCTGTACTAAAAAGGAGCTGTGACTTTTTTTGAGGATGCCATCTCATAAACCAACCAGCTGACCTTTTATTTTAATTTTATTTTCTTCATTTTTATTTTATTTCCATTGCTAAAACAGTAGCTCGTTAAAAGTGAGTCACTAGGACAGCAGAAAGATGACTCGCATCCGAAGCTGCACCAGACGCAACGGCTTTCACTTCTGTGCGTGTTATCAATCGCTTGCATAAAAATAATCTACCGCTGCATTATCGGTCCTTGGTGAAGATCAGTGTAGGTTCAACGAAAGACGCAAGTAATTTACATGTCTCCGGCGACCGGCAGAACTGAAATCCACTGCTCGATGTAGAAGGGTTGCTGAACATTGATCTCCTGGAAACAGCATGATCAAAAGATTGGACGTTTCGCTGCGACTTGTCTGCCAAAAAGACCTTAAGAGACTTCAAATGAGTGAATGAATCGTCAGCTAGTTTGTGTCCAGGGGAACCTTCATGAATATGATTCCCAGTAACCCTAGCATGCACTAAAAGAACTGCGCAGACCAAGTCTCATTGCACTCCCAGCTCCTCACCTGCAAGCCACCAGCATTAAAGTAACACTCCATCAGAGCTGTGCAAAACTTATTATTTAATATCCTTCTCAATTTTTTTTTTTCATTGTCTTTTTTTCATTATGGCCTCTCTGGGGGTTACTGAGTTTCACCTAGCGTTTGTTGAGTTGGCAAATCAAATTCCATGTAAATTTAAAAAAAAAATAAAAAATTTTCACCTGCCTTAAACCGATCAAGCTGAAATGTTGTTTGTGCACAGTTCAGTGGTAACCCTTGTCAAATGCTTGCTCGCAAGGTTGGCACACCCGGGGCTTGTCTTTAACTAGAGTATTGGCCAACTTGGAACATGTAACTTTGCAACCCACGTGTATCGGGGTAAGCTGTGCCTTTTAAAGGAAGGATTGTTATGACTTAAGATCTTACTTGGCCTTAGTTTCCGATTTCTCTTACCTATGCCTCCTGTGGTCTTACACAAGTCTGTTCATCTCTGTGGTTCAGTTCCCCATCTCTGAAATGGGGGAAACTTGCCCCTGTCTGCCTCTCTCAGGTCACAGACACAATGACTCAAGGAAAAAGCCAGACATATATATTTTTGTGCCTAAAAGTCTGGCTAGCCCCTCTCCCAAGTACAGAGCTGGCCTAATAAAAATAACTGCTAAGCAAATCTTATTTCTTGCTGCATGACACCTATCACCTGTTTGGGACAGTAGGTTTCTCACTGTGGATAGGATGCATCTGATCTTGTGGGGTCCTGATCTCTGTTTAAGGCCTGTATTCAATAACCCAGTCCAGGTGCCACAGATTTTAACATTGAGTCAGTTGGCTATGAGTGGGTGCAAGTCTGTCCTTGTGTGACAGATTAAATGCTTTGTTCCAGTGTTTATACTGCTGTGAATAACAGAGTTTTTCGTTTTTTCCATGAAGTCCAAACAGGCATTTCCTCCTACGCTATACAGTATCACAGTTGGGGCCCTCAAGTTGGTGGCCTAGCTCTCCTGGGTTATGTAGGACAAATTAAACATGCTGTGGTTGCTTTTATGCAGCCCTGTAAATCCCATCTCAACACACTGTCGCTTCTTTTTTGCTATGCACCCACCTCTGCCACATAGTAGTTTTAAAGCAATGATTCTCAACCGTTTTTTAGGTTCAACATATACCCCCTCATTAGATTCAATGCACCCCTAAGAGAATTCGCTCTTCAGTTTTCACTCATTTATTTTTGACCATGGAGAAATCATAGAGCAGTTCTTTATGTTGCAAAACTCAGACCATAATAGGTCAATGCACTGTTTTTTTTTGTCTGGTGTTTTTTTTTTTAACTCAATGGATATTTTTTTTTTATTTGAAATCTCTCGGTTTATCTTGTGACTAATGCTTGCACACCATTGCTAATATGTATGTAACACTCCAGGTCACCCTTGAAAAGATCTTAAGGCACCTTAAGGTGCTACAGTGCCCTTGGTAATCCTTGTTAGAAGAAACTTTTTTTTATATATGCCTAAGGAATCTGAAGCTGAGTGGTGTGAGGCTTAAATTAAAGACCAGTTATGTGAACTGGTGATTCTTATATAACAAGGACACCAGGAGTTCCCCGGGACATGCACTGTCTTTGCTTTGTGCAGCACCTAACACAATCTGGTCCCAATCTCTGCAGTAAACCAATATTAAGCTCTATGTATTTAAAGCCAGAGTCCTGGGAACAGGAACTAATTGAGGCCGGTTTCTCAGCCGGTGTTTAATGCATGCAGATCCCCTGAGTAAGCGCCACATGAGTATAAGCCATCTGAAATTTAACCCATTCTTCCGGTAATCCCTAAATGGGGGTCCTTCAAAATGCTGCCCAGGTAGAAGGTCAAGTCAAAACTAAGTATTAAAATTTATATTTATACTTTGAACTCTTATTTTTCAAATTAATGTAAACAGAAAATGCATAATATCAGAGCACCTCTGCTTTCAATCTTATTTTTATTGTTGTTAGCCTCCCTGTAGCATAGGAAATGAATTTCCAGACAATCTTTCCATTTAATTTTCAGTGCCTTTCTGTTGGTGACATGTATACAACCTTTTTATTTTTTTTTTCCCCCCCATAATACATCCTTTAAATGTGTGCTTTGATTATTCCTTTTTGGCTTGTGGGGAAAAAAAATCAGCTATATGAAGTCATTTTATCTCTGCTGTGCACTGGCTCCTACAAGGTAATGTAATATCTCAGAGAATATATTTATTTAAAATCATTTGGTATTTTCCATCAGGGTGAAATTCTTTGAGGTGTAACATATATCATCTTCCCCCAAAATAATGCCATGGGGCCAAAGCAGTTGAGAAATAGGGACAAAACAATGACACTCATTCAAAAGGCACAATAATCAACCCATCAGATAGTATGACCAGAATAGTCTAAGAATAATAAAAAGAAGGTGCGTTTTTTGTCTGTTCCATCATAAAAAAAAAAAAAAAAAAAAAAAAAAAAAAAGACTCAAGTGTGGCATTATCATGATGATAAATCCCAGACCACAGTGGAGTTTTTGAGATGGCGAAGTAGGATCTGGCAGTGACGTGAAAATGGCCCTTCTGAAAAGATGATGTTTTAAGCTTTTTAATAATGCATTTTAATTTTATACTAGCTCACAAGCTGCAGGATTCAGAAAGCAAGAAGGAATATGGGCTGACTAAGTGCTGCATTTCCTTGCTGTCCTCCAGCCCCCCCATATCCCCTCTCACACACAGACCCAGTGATGACATGTGTTTTTGCCTGGGCAAACCCAAGAAAGAACAGACATAACATCTCGGAGGTAACAATTTGCATGTGGCTGGTACTGACCCCACTTGACCCAGAAGTGGGATCTAAACATAACTATGAGCTGTTACCATTTGAGCTAAAGGTTTTAAGGTCTCCATCCAGAAGTACCAACCAATTCAAATGTCCTAGATGGACCAACCACTAGAAAGGAGCAGGTGAATCCATCTCCATCCTAAGGGAGACCACACAATTCCTTCAGTAGCAGTGGCTGTTCCGAATTAGTGTTACTCCTCAAAATGGGGAGTCTTAAGCGAGACAGGCTGGTGGATTCCTTGGATACTTTTAAAAGAAGCAATAAGAAAACAAATAACTGCACTGAAGAGTTCATGGTATGTCTGCAATGTTGGACTGGATCCTGTACAAATGGATGAGTTGTGAAAGTGGAAGGACACTTGCTTTCTTCAAGTTTGTCGAGCAAAGTTGCCCTTGTGAGTGACGTTGTATGCTTTAGTCATTGCTAAAGTCTCGCTTTGGAAACTGAGCAGCTAGGACTAGATTTATGGCTGACTATCTATGGAGTATCCTTACAATCAGTCTGTTTTGGACTGCAGGTACAGGGCAACGTGCTTGGAAGTGCAGGGAGGAGGTGAAGAGCCTAATGGGTAGGCAGCCGAACAAAGCCATGGTAGACTAGAGAAGTTCTCTTCCTGGCATGAAGCGCTGGTAAATCTCTAGCCCTGAAAATACTACTGCTGAAGTTTACTTCTTCATTTTTATGCTTCTGGGGCAGAGCAGAGCTAGGTGCTAACCCACACGCAAGCCTTGTGGTAAAGCAATGAGGTAGAACTTCCTGCCTTCAGAAGAAATGACTCAAAGGGTCATCTTTTTTTTTTTTTTTTTTTCCTCCAAGTAGCTTCTCATGGGTATCGTTCCGCTGTCTTCCAGGGAATGATTCCTATTTTACACCAGACTAAAGAGAACAGGATGCAGACATTTTGCTATACCCTCAATGTGATATTCCCCCCAACCCCCCTGAGCACTAGTAGTGTTCTCAGTACTGAAGTGATCTGGCAAAGACAGCTAAACCGTTTTAAATCAAGACTAAGAAAAAGCTTCATTTTTGTTGTTGCATGCATGACACTGGTAAGCACTTCTTGTAAAAAGAAAAAGGAAGCCTCATTTGAAACCACTGAATTCAGGTGGTTTGGCTTAGAAGCTCCCTTATGCTTGACAGTCTGTGAGGCTAGGGACAGACATTACATGCAAACCAGTTTTAAGCGATCAGAAGCTTGTTTAAACCTATAACAGAACAGATGTTCAGTGCACATAAACCAGTTTGAAAATGGCTGAAACTAGTTTGGGGTATACCTGATTGAATGTCATATCAGACTTAACTGATTTGGGTCAAACTAGTTCCTGCAATGTCTTTCCCAGATGCCTGCCTTGTTTAAGTTTTAAACCAGATCTCCCCCAGCATCCTGGCATGCTCTCTGGGCTGTGGGGGGCAGGTGTCTCTGCTCCACAGCAGGGCTGGCCGCTCCCCTCTGGTCCGTGGTCGGAGCTCTGGCAAAGACTGCAGGCATCTGCCTGATTTCCCCCTTCTTCCTCACCTCACTACTCCCTGCTAAGCAGGGATTCCCACTCCACTCTGCCTTACATGGGCACCTGTCAGCATTAGCTAGCAGACCACATCCTGGCTACGGTCCGTGCTGTGGAAGACGGGACAAAGGCAAACAGGACTGTCAGCTCAGGACTTTTTGGAGCTAATCAACAGGTAGCTGGTAATGTCCATTCATTCGTCCTTCCTTGTAGTTCAAGCTCTTTAAACAAATGGAGAGAAGCTCTTGTTTTCTTAATGGGCTGATTTTTAAACACTGAGTCAGGGTGATAAACTCTGTGTTATCCACTGCCTGCTGGGCTGCTCAGGAACGAGGGATAGAACCCCTCCCTAATCAGAGCACCCTGTCAGGGCCTGGCCATGCCCCACTTAGCTCAGCACTATTGAAGGGAAAGGAGGACTGTTCTAGCACACCCCAGCTTCTAGCCTGAGTCACTGTAGGTGTGTGCCTGCATTTCTGGGATGTCTGTGCTGTTATAAACTGGTTTAGCCTAGCCAGGTTAAAGTAACCTGCAAAGATTTGACTGTGTTCAGGCTCCGGCTTTTTGAATGTCTGTCTCTAGCCTGTAGGTTCAGATTTAGTACTTAAACCCTGGGATTCCATGCTTGGTGATGCTAAGGGATTGTGTCACCTGGAAGCTGCACTTGACAGTTGTGAAAAGAACTGTCCATACTTGGTTTTAATCAAATAATTATGTGCAGCTGTCATGGACTAGAAACACCATGCATGCATACTGGTAAGAAGTGGGTACGGGCAGGAAGAACAAAACTCATAGCAGATGATCCTAATGCCTTAAGCTCCATATATTTCTTAGCCAATTATTTTCTGTTTATCTACCAGTTAGCCAAAAATAAAGAAACCAAAGCTCTGATCAGCTTTGTCCTCACTTCCCTTGCAGGGGAGACCACAATCAGATGCCGTAACTTGCTTGTCAACCATAAGTGATTTTCTTGTCACCCACAACAAGGTTTCATAGATTTCATAGACATTGGGGGCTCGAAGGGACCTTTTTATGAGATCACTGGGGCCAGCCCCTGGCCATAGGCAGGAAGTCAGCTGGGATCAAGTGACCCCAGCAAGAAATACATCCACCTGTTTTTTGAAGGACTCTAGAGTAGGTGCTAGCACCACCTCTGGAAGGAGTTTGTTTCAGAGCCTGGACACATGCACCGTAAAGAACCGTTTTTTCTTGTCTAGTCTAAACTGGCCTTCCTGGAGTTGATGGCCTTTAGACTTTGTTATTCCTTGGGGAGCCGTGGTGAATAAGTGTTCCCACAGGTCCTGGTGTACCCATCTTATGTAATTGTAGGCTGTCACCAAATCCTCCCTGAGCCGCATTCTCCAGACTGAAGAGTCCCAAGTGTCTCAGTCTCTCCTTGTACAGCCTGCCCTCCAGGCCTTGGATCATACAGGTGGTTCTCCTCTGGACTCTCTCAAGCTTCTCCACATTCTTTCTGAAGTGGGGGTGCCCAATAATGGATGCAGTACTCCCAGCTGCGGTCTCACCAGGGTCAAGTACAGCGGGAGGATGACTTCCCTGGTTTTGCTTGAGATGCGTCAGTGGATGCACGCCAGAGTTTGGTTAGCTTTGCCAGCCACAGCATCTCATTGGTGGTTCATATTCATCTTGTCAATTAAAATCCCCAAGTCCCTTTTGGTCATTGTGCTAGCAAGCATAGCACTGCTGAGTCTGTAAGTATGTTGGGGGTTCTTCCTACTGAGATGCAGCACCTTGCACTTAATTGCATTGACGGCCATCAAGTTTTGGTCAGCCCACCTTGAGAGTGTCCAAGTCAGCCTATATCCCTAGTCTGGCCCACGGTGTGACCCACCCTCCCCCGTAATTTGTTATTATCCAGTTCACATCTGACTCCCAAATCCAGATTGTTAATGAAGATGTTAGAGTACTAGGCCCCGAGGGACTCCACTGGTCACCCTGCACCACAGTGATTTTGCTCTCTTCAACTAGTACTCTTTGGGTACAACCCCGTAGCCAGCTGCCTAGCCATCAGACCGTATGGTGATCAAGGCCACAGTTCCCCAGCTTAAACATGAAGATATCATGGCGAACTAGGTCAAAGGCCTTCTTGAAGTCCAGATATAACGTGTCCACTTCCTTCCTTGTCCAGGGCACATGTTACCTAGTCATAAAAGGAGGTGAGGTTGGTCAGGCAAGACCTGCCAGTCACAGAGCTGTGTTGGTTGGCATTCAGAAGCTTGCCTTCCAATAGTCTGGCATTGATGGATGCCTTGACAACTTTCTCCAGGATTTTTCTCTGTCAGACTGATTGCTCTATAGTTCCCTGGGTTATCCCTCCTCCTTATCTTATAGATGGGGACCACGTTGGCTCTTTTTCTAGTCATCTGGGACCTCACCCAAGCACCACAATTCTAAAAAAAAATCTCTGCCAAAGGGAATGCGATGATGTCTGCCAGCTCTTTCAAGACTCTTGGGTGAATTCCATTTGGGCAGACCTATGAATGTCCAGTTTCTTAAGGTGTTCCCCCCCCCCCCCATGTGATCCACATGGATCTTGGGCCAGTCGCCCACTCCCAGATTGGTTTGGTTTGCGTCATTCCTGGCAGTGTGATCCTCCTGGGAAAAAACAATACAAAAAAGTCATTTAGGAAAATTGGTCCTTTCTTGGGCATTGGATGTCAGTTGCCCCATTGGATCTCTCAGGAACCTAGTGTTATCCTTAAGGAGGCAGGGAGGTGGTGGAAAGAGGAGACAGAGGAGGGATGCTGCCACCTCCCTTTAAATGTATTTTAGTTTCCATGTTAAAACATGAGCAGCAGTGGTCTTCAATGGTCTGGGGTAGGGATGATTTGATGACAAGTCCTTACAACCACATGCCCACATTACGCCAGTTACTGTAGCACTATGGATCTTCTTTGCTACCAGACCCAGCAAAGAGGATGAGAAGATTCTGTATGATGGCTGACCTAACCTGTCACTCATAGATGTGAAGCTTACTTTTAGGCCTCTGGTACTTGGACCTTCAACTTTATCATCTGGTGGCTCTTCAGAAAAAAATGTGAAAAAATTAGTGCATGTTGTCACAGGGGTGTAGATGGTTTTTCTCTTTGGTTTACACTCGCTGGTTGTGTGACTTCTTCTGAGTCGGTTAGTGATTTGTCACTGCCTTGATGTAATTCTAGCCAGATTTTTATTCCTGAAAAGGCTCGTCTCTGTGAGCTATCTGGATAGTCATGTAGTGAGCTCTACTTCCAACAGAGACACCTAGCACGAAGTTCCGATCTAGCTGTTTCACTCACTGAGTGATTCCAGTCATGGATGGGGCACTGTTGGCTGTAGATCTGGTTCGTGACTGGAAGACTACAGACCTAACAAAAGCCTGAATTATGAACAATATATGCTTCAGCTGGTATGCAATCAATAAGCTTGTATTTAAATCTCAAGTAGTAGCCTGGAAATTGGAACAAGAATCTGTTTATCAAACCACTAATATTAAACTAGGCCAAGAATGAATAACCACTTTTCCAAAAAGTGTAAAAAGTGTGTGACACGCAAGCTTGCAAAGAACCAAGTTGCCAATTATTTGAGTTTGGTCTAATAAAAGATATTGGATTTACCCAAAGATCCTTGTCTGCCTATGTCCTTAGACCAACACAGCTACAGCCAACACCCCTGTAACATAACATTACCATCTGATGCTGTGCCTTGTGATCACAATTGAGTCGTGTGTAGTTGGCTAGAATTCTACTGAAACAAGAATGAGTTTTTGTTAACCTGTTGTCAGCCTTGGCCATTTTTCAGGGGACTTGTAAGCTGTAAAGGTATGGCTAAAGCAGGCCACAAAGCCTGTTTCAGAGTGAACCTTTGCAGATGTTACAACTGGCCTAGTCAACAAAGTATGAGAAACAGAACATGGCGAGTATTGCTTTCTTTCATCTAGAAATGGTAAGAAGCCCTCTCTCCCAGGTTGTACTTTTTTCACGAAGACTCATATCTATCACTTGACTCCTGATTTAAAATTCTTAAATCATAGTTACTCTTCTTCCATTTTTTGTAATAGTATCTAGCACAATGAGACCCTAATTCCTGGTTGGGTGTACATGCTACCTGAATACAAGTAGTAATAGTGATGATGATATCCAATCCCACAATACGCCCCTTTTTCTAGGGGGATGCGAAAAACCTAATTTAAGTGGCTTTTAATGGCAGCTGAAACTAATAAGAAGACTGGATCTCCAGTCCAAGTTTTATACAAAGCCACCTGTGCCTCTGTCCAAAGGTATCCCCAACTACTCCAGATTCAAGACTTGGATTCCTGAATATTTCGGGGCTACTTAAGGATTTTTTTGGGTTCAGATCCATCTCTCCCCTATATCCCATATTACATGTCCAGCCTCTCTTTGCTCGCTGTGATCAAATGTTGCTTTCCTTCAGGCAGCAGAGATTAGGAAATTGCTGACCTCCATGATCTAAAAAGAGATGGGAGAATGGTGTTGATTTAGGCAGTTGAGATTGGGATGCTAATAGCTTGCTCAGAGTAAATTAATGTTTGAAAAACCATGTATAAACCTTTATAGAACTCAGTGAAGCAAACTGAATAATCCAGCTGGAAATCTATCTGGGATTCTGGCGAAGCAATGGCACTCTAGAGCCTTTTTCACTTATTAGTGCTGATGCAAGACTTGATTAGATTAACGGTCTGGATCTAGCTAGAGATGAGCCTGGGCTGGAACATGACATTCAAATGAGATGCTTGCAGCTGATGTGTGAAAGGGGGATGGGGAATTGCAGAAGCACAGAAATGTAAAATGGCAGGAGCTGTAGAGGTGGACCCAAGCCCCACAGCAACAGGGCTCCTATTTAGATCTAAATTCAGACTTACTCTGATAGCAAGGGTGTTCAAGCTGGAAAATGCAAATTTGGCCCCTTTTGTGGGGAGGGGGGGTTTCACAATTGTTCGCATGTTTGGAAGTTATGCGTGTATTTTACGTCCCTTACTGGGCTTTTTTTTGTGAGGCTGAAGGTACAGAATCCATTATCCATCCCCAAGTGCCAGTTGTAAAGGAACACAGGGTCTACATTGGAGGAGGGGGTGGTACAGTTGTACTCATGGGTGACTGGTGCCTCCTGAAACTGGAGGGCACAATTTGTGGGTGGTGGCATCAGCGGCAGGGTGGCAAGCAAAAATTTTTCTCCCCCCTCCACCTGCAGAAGCCAATGGTGGCAGTGGCCAATCTCAGAGGGGGGTATATGCCCCTCCATGCCTCCCTACCAGTTGCCTATCGTTGTACTGAGTCCCCTGACTTGGGGGGGGGGGGGGGGGCAAACGTGAGAATTTCCTTTCTTAATAAAATGCAATGATTTTACCCATAAGTAACAGGCCTATAAGAGAGGTAGAAATATGATATCTAGAAATGTCTGAATTACCAGACCTCTGGGTTTAGTGGTCAAATTACTTTCACCTTTTTTTCAAAAAAAATAGACTAGGAGGATGTTTTGCCAGGAAGAACCCCAAATTTCTCACAGGTCCTGCCTGAACATGTATCCAGAAATGGCCACACTGTATGGAAGGACTGAGAATCTCTCAATGCTGGACACGGGGAAGAAGTGGGTTGGGAGTAAGAAGAGGAACTTCACAAGGTGCTTTTTCCACAGTGACCTTCCCTCCTGTAGACCAAGTCAGAATAAAGCCCTTGTTCTAAGATGGGGCCTGGATATATCCATGAAAGGTTTTAAAACATGAAGGTCATTTGTGTTTAATTGTTCTTGTGAAACACCACTCCTTAGGGTTCTTAAAAACTTCCAAGGATTCTTGACTATCCCCTCCTTCTCCTTTCCCCCATTTTTATTTCTTCATACCTTCTAGGGTCGGAAGGGCCCTGAGCAGTTCATCTAGTCCAACCCCCTGCCGTGGCAGGAAAGAGTACAGGGGTCAAACGACCCCAGCAAGATGACCTCCTCTTAAAGACCCCCAGGGTAGGAGCCAACACAACTTCTCTTGGAAGTTGGTTCCATATCCTAGCCGCCCTGACCGTGAAGTCGCGCCTCCTGATGTGTAGCCTCAATCTACTCTCTGCCAGCATGTGACTCTTATTCCTGGTCACTCTTGGTAGTGCTCAGGGGAACAGGGACTCCCCCAGTGCCTACAGGGACTCCCCCCAATGCCTAAAATTCAAATTCCATCAATAAATAACAATGGCAGCAAATGGCCATGAAAGCACAGGCAGTCTATGGGAGGCTTGCAAATGCATAGACAGGTACAAGGACAAGACTGTGATGCCCAGCTCAGTCAATGAAGGGGTGGAGGAACATGTGCACTTATGCACATGTGCAAATACATGCCTGCTTCTTTTGTACATGCAGATGCACACTCACTCTTACCTCCCTGCTCTGCAATGGGAAAGTGGCTGCTGCACAGGAATACTTATTCACCTAACTATTCATCTTGGATAGGGCTGGAAGGAAACCAAGCAGAGATGGTTCTGCTTTTATCTCCCCGGCAATAACTGCCTGAATAGAAAAAGGGATTCCAAGTGTGCAGAGTCAGACGTTCCCCTAATTACAAAGGGTTCTAGGCCCTGCCAAGTGTGGTGTCCCTCACTGGCTCATTTGCATGTGTGTGAAATACCTCTGCAGCCTCCTCCCTTGTTCCTCTCTAGATCATGCTTTGTTCCCAAATGTGAATACTGATTTTTTTTCTTTCCCCTCCCTCTCCCTCCCCCCCATTTCTTTTCCAGAGGAGCTGAACCATTGGATATGAGCTCTGCTGAGCTGTTTTTATATTGAAATTATTACAAATTCAATCATAAGCTCTGGACGCTCTTTGGGGGTGGGGGAGCCCTTATATTCTCAGGCAGGTTGACTTGTAACTAGTTGGGTCCTTTTGAGCACTGGTGATTTTTTAGACTCTGGGAAGATGGGCCAAAAGCTGGGCCTTCAAGCATGCTTCCTAGTTAATTAGCTAGAAGCTATAGAGCATGGATCTGAGCCCCATACCAATCCAGTGATATCTGGTGTTGTAAAACAGCTGGGCAATCCTGATGAATGCTTATGAAGGGGGTGGGACTTTACATCATCATGATGAGATGTGAGAGGTTCTTCTTTTCTCTCTCTCCATATCATTTAATGTAATGCCACACAAGTGCTTTATCACTGATGCACACCTAGGATAAGGTCCTGGCAAGCTACACACAGGAGAAAGTGGTAAGCAATCTGGTGCATCACCACAGTCGCATATTGGACTGTCCTTTTAAGCCAATCTGTCTATAGAGCATGGCATTAAAGTGCCCAGCCCCAGAGTGAATCCTGTTTAGTCCGTAAGTTGTGGGGGAGCTTGTACCTGGGTGGATAGGATGTTGGGATGCTTGTGAAGCATTTGAGATGGGGCACAAGCCCTCATGTAGTGTCCCCTCTTTGTAGCTACATAGATGAGCCAACTGTGCAACCTACTCTCAACCTACCCATCTACCATCGTAAGTCTTCAGCGAGATGAGATACTCAAGTACTTAAGCAATCAAAGGGCTGGACAATTGCAGCTCAAGAAAATTGAAACTGGCAAGAAAATGTTTTTTTTCTACCAATGAATGATTAACCTGTCAAACTCATTGTCACAAGATATATCATTAAGCTGAGCATGGCTCCAAACACTTGAGTCGGCAGGAATGAACTTTTGTGGAGGGAAAGAGCCTGAAGAAGAGCTGGACTTGGGGTCCTTCAAATGATGTGTTCCTAAGAGTATGGTGGTCTGGACAGGGGTAACAGTCCTATGGATAAAACACTAGGGTGAAATTCAGGGATTCATTCCCTGCTTCAGTACAGGCGCTCATTATACAGGCAATCCTTGACTTAACATTTTGAGTTGCAACATTTCACACCCACAAATGTTTATAAATTGAAGTCCTGTTTCAACTTCCTGATGTCAGTTTTGACTTCACAACGTTTGATCTGACCCCGCACCATGCTGCGAACAAGCTCACCGTGTCACCCGTCTCCCTGGAGAACATCGGTCCAAACTTCCTTGGTCACTTACTTTCTTTAAGAAAGCAGACAAGGCTCCAGAAAAACCTGCAGCCAAGACTCCTGAGAAGACTCCAGCCAAGAGCTCTTCAAAAAGTCCAGCAAAGTCCACCTCAAAGGAGTTCTTCCAAATCCATATGATTGCTATTTACAATATAAATACATTAATGTGGCGATATTACTCATCTATAATTAAATACAAAATGCTGGGTTATTTTTGGTGAAAATAGGGTATCGGGCCTTGGTTCAGGATCCAATCCCCCATTTAGAACATAGTTTCCTATGGGAAAATCATTTCCGAGTTGCAACGTTTCAACTTAAGCCGCGGTTTTCAGGAACCAATTGTCGTAAGTCCAAGGACTGCCTGTAATCTAAGACATGTCACTAGATGAGGGGAGCTATGGCACAGAGTTAAACAATGAGATAATAAGACTTCATAATCAGAGTTGTTTCAAGGATACATTTAAAAATACATCAGAAACGTTTTATTTTAACAGTGCTGGACTATGTCAGTACCTAGTGACTGGTGTGTTTGTGTGTTTTAAAGAAAAAATTCAATTTAAAGGGAACTGCCCTTGATCCATGTGAGGGACTTCCCCATGATAAACTTTTAGGGTATTTCCCTGTACAGTGACATTGCTGGACTAAGCACCAAGGCAATGCCCCAACCCTGTAACGTTGGATAAATTTTATTTGCAATAAAGTTTATTTCACAATAGAAATTATTTCATTTGTCTCAAGTTACCCGCTAGCAGGTGGTGGGTTTTTACCAATTTGTTTGAAATTGTTTTGATGAATAGGTTGCAAATAGATTAACTGCAGCTTTTTTCTTGGTGGCACTTTATCACAGTTCATTATTCATGACTTGTGCCTTATGAATGGTCACCTAAGGCACATGCTATTGTTTGTGTTGCTTGACCGAGCCATGTAAGCTTTCTCCAAAGGAAGAAAAATCCATTTTCTGTTGGCAAATTCTCTATAAAATCTCAACACTTTGAATAATAAAGCTTTTGAAAAACCTGCTGTAAAAGCACTTCCAGTGAAACTGTGCTTATGAATATTTATTCCTACCAATACTATGACAACGTAACTTTTTCCAGAGACCTTTCTTAAGAGTAAACACTCAATCACTGAAACAGTCCCCCCAAAAGCAAATAAATGCATTTGCACATCAATGCGAAGCATGCAATTTTGTTTACAAGACTATTTGCAGATTATTTATATTACAGTAGTGTTTAGAAACTTCGACTGAGCTCAGGGTCTCTTAGTGTTTTTTGATGATGAACAAACAGTCTCCTCCCCCTGAGCTGCTTTGTCTAAATAGACAAGACATTTGAAAGATCCCTTTCTTTGTTCTATAGAGGACAGGCTGAGGCCGGGAGAAATTAACTATTTGTCCAACGTTGCACAGGAGGTGGCAGAGCTAGAAACAAAATTTGGATCTCAGGCTGTTCTGTTAGCTCTAATGCTTTTGTATTCTTCAGTGGGCAAGGTCTTTTCAGAAGGTTGAACCGTGGGGTTCATGCTGTTCACGGTAGTCTGCGCAACTTGGCATGGGACGATGTATAAATAAAAACTGCTGCTAATGGTGGCTATTGTAGCATTTATGACTTTTTTATGTAGCATGAACAGAGGCAGATCTGGAAGGAGGGTGCACTTGCACACCCCCCATCTGATTCCTGGTCCACCCAAAGTTTTAACCCCAGCTGCCTGGCAGCAGCTGCATTATTTACTAATCGGGCACTGCTGAGGGAGACCACGGACTTCATGGCTCATCACAGTTGACCTGATTCCCTCCTAAACTTTTTTTTTTTTTTTTTCATTCTGCCAGTGTTTAAATGATGCTCTTTTCTTCATATTCCACCAATCAAGCTATTCCTTGTTCTGAGATTCTGCTGTCTTGGCTACTCCTGGAAATGAAGCTCTTATTTCACAGCCCTGCAGACTTGTTTTTAACCATTCCAGGGCGGTTTTTTTTTATATTTTGTGTTTGATTCGACAGCAACCAGAATAATATAGCCTTTGGCCTCTAGCATATTAGTAATGCTTCTAGTTTTCTTTTTAATGGGAGAAAAATGTGTTTTTATGTGATGCACAGCACCATCTGCGCTCCTCTCCAAAATTTCTTGATCCACTCGTGAGTGTGAATGTTACATCATCACAGTTCATTACTCAGGACTTGTGTAGTGTGTCAAAGGCTTGACTGGCATGGCTCAATTGGGGATAATCCTGCCTTGAGCAGGGTGCTGAGGTCCCTTTGAGTCCTACTTTTATGTGATTCCATATCACTGCAGAGGTAAGGTGTTAAGATGGCTCAAGCTAATGCGAAACATTTGCCTATAGTCAAATTGCATAGATATTGCATGACTTTTTTTAACCAAAGGCAAACAGCTAATGATCTACATCCTCTGAATTACCACAATATTACATAACTGAATTTTCAGCATTTTTTTAGGTGAGCCAGGGTGGAGAGGAAGCGTAACAGATTCTGTTGGATACTTGTATCCACATATCCTGTTTTAATAGTCGAGTTGAATAATAGCAAATTATGTCTGGTTGAAAGGAAACAGTATATTCTATGGCATTTAAAGATGTCATGCTCATTATTGTGCTTTTACAAACAAGTGAGTCAGCAACAGAAACACAATGCTAGCTCTAGCTATTAGGCAGTTTGTTCAAAAACAAAACAAAAAAAACGCACTTGTAACCTTGACAGATGCAATGAATTATCCTGTTTGCTAGGGCTAAAATGTTTGCACAGAGTAGGGAGGGATTTTTTTATTGACAGAGGTTGCTCCTGTTCAATTATTTGTTCAAATTGTATTTATTCAGTGTTGGGTTTTTTTTTTTCTAATCGTATTAGAGGATGATGCCTGTAAACAAATTTTAAATGCACAATGAGAATGGAAATGATGCCAAGACGTGTGCATAACCAATAGTGGAATGACAGGGAGATGCACCATTTGGAAGCAGACATGTACTGAATTTTAAATCCTATGACAAGAAATATGACCTAGCACTCTACATTTTGTCACCAATTTGGAGAGGGGCCAGCATTGGGAGGTGGCATTTGTCTAATGGATAAGACATTTTAGTGGGAGTCGAAATCGATTCCAGTATCTACTATAGACCTGCTGTCTGGTGTTTGGCAAGTCACTTCGCTCTCAGCACTCCCCCCCCCCCCACACACTTTTTTTTTTCTTATCTACTTTGACCACCAGTATTCCCCGCCCCCCCCCAAGAGTCTTAATGGCTTAAGAGCCAAAAGGCCAGACCTGGAACAACCTTGCCAGCTTCTGCATTTGGGTGTTGCTGCACCTAAAACATTGGCATCTTGGCTTAGGAGGGCAATTCTAATGTACCCTGGTAGATGCGGAAATTGTTCCCCTTTCAGTCTGGTGGCAGGCCTGCATGTCTCCAGAGCAATCCAGTTTGCCCAGGCCTTGATCAGGGACAGGGCAGCAGATCTTCTCAGAAATGAAGGATGATGCACATGCAGGGGAAACCCCCTTTGACTCTTTAACCCCCAAATAGCAGTGCCCAATTGAAAATTGTGTTTCCAGTCCCAAGCAGTTTGCAGAAGGTGCCAGGCACTTCTTCCTTGGCTAAAAACAAACACTCCTGAGTAGAGGGAGGCCAATCTTTTTGGCATGGGTGCCACAAATTTGTCCTGTATGCTCCCAAATGCCACTCCTTTTCCCTGCCTGATGTGTTGCTCTTCTTTCTGTTACCTCCCAAGTATGCCGTGTGGTACGAGTGCCTTAGGTTGGCCAACTCCTGCTTTAGCTATTGAAACAGCAAGCAGGGACAGAGGCACCAGCATCTTCCCACAGATGTCCCTGCAGGACATTTTCCATGCACTGCTGCTATGGGCACTTATTTTGCAGGGCACTCCTCCCCAGCCCCCAGGTACATAGGCCACGTGCATACCATCCACAGATGGCAAACTCAACAAGTTGCTAGGACTTGGAGCAGGCAGATGTGGCTCAGCACCAAACGGCACTCCTGCCTTCTTCACTTTCTTTTTTCCATGCATTCAGCTTGCCCCAGACCTCCGTTCCAGGAGATAGTTTCATAGTAGCTAGAGTCGGAAGGGACCTAGGTAGATCATCTAGTCCGACCCCCTGCCTTGGCAGGAAAGAGCACCGGGGTCAGATGACCCCGGCAAGGTGCTCATCTAACTTCCTTTTAAAAATCCCCAGGCTAGGAGCCTGCACCACTTCCCCTGGAAGCTGGTTCCAGGCCCTAGCCGCCCTGACTGTGAAGTAGAGCCTCCTAATATCTAATCTAAACTTACCCTCCGCCAGCTTGTGACCGTTATTCCTGGTCACTCCTGGCAGCGCACGGGGGAACAGGGACTCCCCCAATACCTGCTGATCCCCCCTGACCAGTTTGTAGCAGGCCACAAGGTCCCCCCTTAACCTTCTCTTGTGGAGGCTAAACAGGTTCAGGTCCCGTAGCCTCTCCTCATAAGGCCTGCCCTGCTGACCCTTGATCATGCGAGTGGCCTCCTCTGAACTCTTTCCATATCGTCCACGTCCCTCTTGAAGTGTGGCGCCCAGAACTGGACGCAGTACTCCAGCTGCGGCCTGACCAGTGCCGCATAGAGGGGGAGGATCACCTCCCTGGACCTGCTCGAGATGCATCTGTGGATGCATGACAGGGTACGGTTGGCCTTCTTGACTGCCTCCCCACACTGCCGGCCCATGTTCATCGTGGAGTCAATGACGACTCCAAGATCCTTTTCCGTCTCCGTGCTGGCAAGAGGGGAGTTCCCCAACCTGTAAGTGTGGTGCCGGTTCTTCCTCCCCATGTGCAACACCTTGCACTTATCAGTGTTAAACCCCATCCTATTCTCATCCGCCCACCGTTGCAACCTGTCAAGGTCAGCTTGTAGCCTATTGCACCCTTCTAGTGCACCCACATCCCCCCACATCTTAGTGTCATCACCAAACTTGAACAGGGTGCTTTCTACCCTCTCATCCAAGTCACTGATGAAGATGTTGAACAGTGCGGGCCCGAGGACCGAGCCCTGGGGGACCCCACTGCCCACGTCCTTCCAGGTCGAGAAGAACCCATCCACTACCACCCTCTGGGTGCGGCCCTCCAACCAGTTGGCGACCCATTTGACTGTGTGGGCATCGACACCACAGTCTCCCAGCTTTTTGATGAGGACAGGGTGAGAGACGGTGTCGAAAGCCTTCCAGAAATCCAGAAAGACTACATCCACAGCAACCCCTGCAATCAAAATGGCCTTGGGACAACTTGAGTCTAAGTCCTAGAAGCAGTTAAATGACTAGTGTCCCTGCAAGAATGGAAGAGCAGGCTCTCTCCCTGACATGGGAAGGACCTAGACGTGCTTCTGAGTTGGGTATGAAGTCTTCTCATACAACATCACCACCTTTTACTGTGCTGGGCACACCAGGAGGAAGTCAAAGCCACCATATGGCTCTATGTGGTGAGACACCTGATTAGTACAGCATTTAGAAGTGGCATGGCTTTAAACCTTTTTCTTCCCATAGTATCTCCCTCCCTGTATCGTTACCCTGCCATCTCTCTGTCACTGACTAGGTGTGTACCAGGCTCCTGGACCTCTTTTAGGGCCATGGTTGAGGCATTGGAAGGGGAGGCATGTCAACTGCCTACAGGGAGACTGTTGCATGAACAATATTTTCAGGCATGTAGATAATACACTCCCACAAATATACTGCTTAAGAAAATTTGTGACCCCTGTCCATTGAAGTGTCTGGCCCACTCTTATTCAGGATACAAGGCCTGGCCCAGATAGCCAGTCAAGGTGGAAATGAACAAAGACCCACAGCTTTTAGCCAGAGAATGCACTCTTTCCTATACCAGATTCATGTATGCACCTCTCTCCGTGCCAATGAAGCACACAACAAAGCCAGGACTCTCATTTGCCTATTTTGTGAGACTTGTGCTGTGTAATGCAGCTCTTAGTCTGTTTTTGACCCAATGATTACTGATGGCTTGCTATTCCAAACCAAGATCATCATTGCATTTGTCTCTAACTTGGCTGTAAATCCCAAAATGCAGCCTACTACAAGAACCCAAGGAGGTCATCCTAGCGGGAGGGGAGAGGGTGGTACTACAAGCCACCATCTGATCTGGGTGGTATAGGAGGTAGCATTGGCAAGCAGCTGCATGTGAAACGACAAGCATCCCTATGCGTATCCTGTCTCTCCGTGGTGCACAACTTGCAATGCATACTTGCTAGACAGTTGGTGAACCCAGAGATCAATGCAGCAAGCCTCGCTTCCCCAGCCACAGCCAATACATAAGTGCTGACAGTGCGGGGGGAGGGGGGCATAACTTCATGGCACCACTGCCACCACCCCCACTGGCCTTGGGTCCAGCTGGGCTGAATCCCCATGCCCTGCCCTTGGCACAAATTGTGCTGCTGCCACCACCCCTGCCGCTTCTGGGCCCTGGCTCTGGCTAGGTTGCAGCCCCATGCCCCCTGCTGTTGGCATGTGCTTCCCATGCCCCACAACAAGTTGCCTATGCCTCCAGCCACTTTCATTCTCTCCCAATTAAGTTAAGCACTTGAATAGGAGTGAAATCTTCTTCCGAGGGCCTGGGCTTTAGACACTTTTGAAAACACTTTCCTAATTTCTCAGTCAAAGATGTTCTCTATAGTTCTTAAAACTGTTCCTCCCAGAATAAAGCATTGATTTTTGGCTGGAGTCTCTACCTTTTACTGGAATATTAGGAGAAACGATATTTTCCATTTTTACTTTGCTTGAAACTTCCTGAAGTGGTGGGGATAAAAGTTCTTTTGTCCTTTCAAGCTGCTACTTCTCAGTTGCTTAGCACTTGAGTTTTAAGGAGCTCGACTATCTCCAAAAACAAGTTTTTATTTGAAGAGGACAAAAATGAACTACTTTGTTCAAGAGCCATCTGTGCGCAGACGCTGGTGTCACTAATTTGTTTACCAGTCAATGTTATTTGATGAGTGCATTATACACACATTTTGTCCTCTTAACTTGCTTTCATATTCTTGGAGACAGCTGTCCCCGTTGTTGTTCCCCACTTTGTACTTCACAATGCTCACAGAATGATTGGTTAACAAAGGAACATGGTATCATTTCTAATCCCCAGATTTGGTGACTCCTGAACTCAAGGTTTTCAATATGGCAGCTGAGTAGTTCCACCATGCACATGAAATTGTACATATCTGTGGGCATTTTTATTAATATATAAATATATTTGTAGCAATTCTTGCAAAGCACAAATAAAGTAAATCAAAGTGCTTCTTTAACCATAACCATACTCCCAAGCCCCTTCCCTAGTTTCATACCTTCTAGGGTCAGAAGGGACCTGAACAAATCATCAAGTCTGACCCCCTGTCCTGGGCAGGAGCAAGTGCTGGGATCATAATACCCCAGCCAGATGTCTATCCAACCTCCACTTGAAGACCCCCAAGGTAGGGGAGAGCACCACCTCCCTCGGGAGCCCATTCCAGAGCCTGGCAACCCTAACCGGAAAGGTTAGGGCTTTCTTGTAGTCTTCTCCAGTTCTCATGGAAGCTCTGTAGGGAAGAATTTGTGAGTGCTGACTTCCTACTGTCCTCCTAGACAGGCATCCCTCTAGCATGAAACGTGCCTACTGGGGGTAGAGGGAGGGATGGATTCTTCCTTTTCATAGTTTCATAGGTGGTTGCGTCAGAAGGGACCTGAGCAGATCATTGAGTCCGACCCCCTGCCATGGCAGGAAAAAGTACTGAGGTCAAAAGACTCCAGCAAGGTATTCATCTAGCCTTGTTTGCAAGACCCCCGGGGTAGGAGCCAGCACTACTTTGCTTGGAAGTTGGTTCCAGACCCTAGCCACCCTGACCGTAAAGTTGCGTCTCCTGATAGCTATCCTAAACCTACCCTCTGCCAGCTTGTGACCTGTTATTTCTAGTCACTCCTGGCGGTGCTTGGGGGATCATGGACTCCCCCAATGCCTGCAGGTCCCCCCTGGCTAGTTTGTAACAGGCCACAAGATCCCCCCTCAGCCTTCTCTTTTGGAGGCTGAACAGGTTCAGGTCCTGTAGCCTCTCCTCATAGGCCCTGCCCTGCTGCCCCCTGATCATGCGAGTGGCCTCCTCTGGACCTTCTCCATGTTGTCCACAGCCCTCCCTGAAGTGCGGCGCCCAGAACTGGACGCAGTACTCCAGCTGCGGCCTGACCAGTGCCGCATGGAGGGGGAGGGTCACCTCCCTGGACCTGCTCGAGATGCATCTGTGGATGCATGACAAGGTGCGGTTGGCCTTCCTGACTGCATCCCCATACTGCCAGCCCATGCTCATCTTGGCATCAGTGATGACTCCAAGATCCTTTTCTGCCTCTGCACTGCTGGACTCGATGATCTCCCGAGGTCCCTTCCAGCGCTAATGTCTATGAAAAGAAGGGAGTCCCCAGCCTGTAGGGATGGTGCTGGCTCTTCCTCCCCAGGTGCAGCACCTTGCACTTGTCGGTGTTGAACCCATCTTATTCTCATCCGCCCGCCCCTGTAACCTGTCTAGGTCTGACTGCACCTGTTCTTCCCTTCTACCATGCCCACATCTCTCCACTTCTTAGTGTCATCTGCAAATTTTGAACAGGGTGCTATTTACCCCCTTGTGCAAATCACTGATGAAAATGTTGAACAGTGTGGGCCCGAGGACTGAGCCCTGGGGGACCCCACTGCCCACATCCCTCCAGGTCGAACATGACCCATCCACCACCGCTCTCTGGGTGCGGCCCTCCCGCCAGTTGGCGACACATCTGACTGTGTGGGTGTCAACATCACAGCCCCCCAGTTTCTTAATGAGAACAGGGTGAGAGATGGTATCGAAGGCCTTCCAAAAGTCCAGGAAGACTATGCCTGCATCTAAAGGATTTGGTGACCTGATCGTAAAAGGCCACCAGGTTGGTCTGACAGGACCTGCCTCAATGAACCCATGTTGGTTGCCCCTAAGCATGATCTCCCTTGCTGGCTCCTCGTGGACATGTGCCAGAATAATTCTCTCACAAAGCTTGCCCAGGATTGAAGTAAGACTAACTGGCCTATGGCTTCCCAGGTCCTCCTTCCTCCTTTTTTTGAAGATGGGAAACATGTTGGCCCTTTTCCAGTCATCTGGCACCACACTAGAGCATCACGAGTGCTCGTACAGCCGTGCCGGGGGTCCCACAATGACCTCTGCTAATTCCTGCAGCACTTGGGGGTGAAGATCGTCCAGATCAGCTGATTTTAAATACATCCAGTCCCTCCAGACGTTCCCTGACTAGATCCTCCCTGACCCTTGGCCTGGGTGCGCCTCCCCTGGGGCCTGACGGGGGCCTGGTGCGGGGGCTGATCTGGTCCCTGCTCAAGAAAAATGGAAGCAGAGAAATTTTGTTAAACAGGTTAGCTTTGTCTGGTATGACTACCAGATTTGTAACGTGTCTTGCAGGGGACTCGCGTTACTGAGTACCACCTTTTTGCCCCCTATGTATTTTAAAAAAGGACGACTTGTTGTCCTTGATCCGGGAAGCTAGTCCCAGTCCCATCTCCGCCTTGGCCTCCCTTGCATCCCTGAGCAACCGCAGTGTAGTCCTCCCCGGGGATGGCCCCTCCCTGCCATTGGGGGTGCGCCTCCCTTTTAGCTAGGAGACATTCCCGGATGCTTTTGGTGAGCCATGGGGGTTTTTGCACCCTCCTGCCTCCTTTGATCCATGTTGGGATTACCTCCCTTTGGGCTTGGAGGATCATCTCCTTAAGGAGTGACCACTCTCCTTGGACAGCCGACTCAACTCCCCTCCCCTCCCCTCCGGGACCTCGGTGCGTCCCCGACTATTCTCCTTAGCTCATTGAAGTCCGCCCTCCTGAAGTTCAGGGCTGCTGCCTTGCTGCCGGCCTTTGCCACCTTGTGCTGGATGGTGAGTCCCAGCAGGCGATGATCACTGTCGCCCAGGTGGTCGAGCACCCGTAGCCCCCTCACCAGGTCATCTCCCGTGGCCAGCACTAGGTCCAACAAGGCGTCCCCCCTGGTGGGGCTGTGCACCTCCTGGGTTAGATGGAGGTCCTGCACTCTGACCAAGAACCTACGTGAGCGGTCAGACCTGGCCGACTGCTCCTCCCAGCAGATGTCCGGGAAGTTCAGGTCCCCCATGACTACCACATCCTTAGCCTTCACTATCTCAGTGAGCTGACCCAAGAATTCCTGGTCAAGCTCTTCTCCCCGGTTGGGAGGTCTGTAGTAGACCCCTACCGTTGTCTCTTTCCCCTCGACTGCCTTGTACTCTAACCCAAAGCACTTCAGAGTGCCCCTCCCCTGGCTCCTTGCTAATTGATGAGGATGTGTATTCCTCCTTAATATAGAGTGCTATGCCCCCACCTCTCTTTCCTATCCTGTCCCTCCTGTACAGCCTACAGCCCTCGACATTCACCGCCCAATCATGCGTTGCATCCCACCACGTTTCCGTAATCCCCACTATGTCTGGGTTGGCGTCAGCCAGCAGGAGGGCGAGTTCCTCCTGCTTGTTGCCCATACTATGAGCATTTGTGTAGAGGCATTTTAAGGCTTCTCCTGCCCAGATCATTAGTCCCCACATGGATTAGGAACATGGGGTAGTAATTGGTGGGCTGGATCATCCCCATCACGGAGGCCCAGGCAGTCACCCAGTTTACCCTCCCTTAAGGCCCTACTGGTTGGAAACCATTGTCAGTGCCAATCATCCCTATGCATTTTAAATTAATGCATAGCTGTAAACTTAAAGGGTGGGGGAACAAACTCCAAACAAGTGCAAACCTGAGAGATTAAAACAAGTGTTCACAAAGTGGGATTTTCAAAAGTGCTCAGTCTTGGTCGGACTGCCCTCCTGACTTCAATAGAAAGACTCCCATTGATTTCAAAGAGCTTTGGATCAAATCCAAATACCACAAGTCCTTTGGCTTATCCAAAGCGTTCTGGACTTTCAGGAAAAATGACAATGAAACTAGGTTGCGTCATGTGTCACTACTTCCAGGTTAGCTTAACAAGCCTGGATTTTAGCAAGGATTTGATTCTAGCCGCCCCTGTATTAAATCATCGGAGACTGTAAGAGCATGAGGAATAACTCCTGTGCACCTTACTGCTCTATAAGCTGCCCTACACGGGTATAGCCAACAATGTTCAAGTCTAAGCAGAATGATATGGTTCCAGGGACTTTTTTAAAGCTGCATATTGGTTCAGCAGATCTGGGATTTCACCCTGGGTCTTAAGTAGAGCTGTAAACAAATGAACTAGGTGTTAACCACAGTGCTAGAGATTAAAACCTGATGAAGTTGGCTGTAAAAGTACCGTAGACTTCAGCAGTACCCCGGCCCCCCTTTTAGCACAGCTCACCTTTTGTCAGACTTATGTTAGACTAAAACCGTGACCTGGGAAAGTCATGTTTTTGCTCAAAGTTCAGGCTACACTCCTGACCCTGGCAGGACATGTCTTGTAAAAGTAACACCTCTCAAAGTGGACTGTCCCTAACTTTTCACACCAGTCCACTCCTCCACACACAACTATGTGCGTAGAAATGACCTCAGGCGTTTTTTCTGGGGCATAGCCCTCTTTCTTTTAAGCACCTTGATTTAGATCGCTGCTGCTTTCAAAGAACAAGCTGAGTCAGATGCGAAAAGAGAAAAGAATAGTTTAGAACAAAAATTCACATCAAAGAAGAATCCCAGAAGCCGCCTTGGTTATAATAAACCTATTTCCAACACAAGTTCATGAGAAACCATAGTTGGAAACAGTGGTGGCCTTAGGGTTGTTGGGGCCCTGGGCAAGACACATTTGGGTCTCTTGAGGTTTAATTTGGACGACCTATAAGCAAGTCAGACTCTTTCAGTTTTTCAATCTCACTTTGCCCTATCCATGAAACTGCAATGCAAGTATCTTAATACCCTGCATATTTGTATTCTGAATGTTGTAATTAATTGTTATTTTTTATAAACTGCAGGGGCCCAGGAGATCACGTGGTTTGCCCTCCCATAAGGCTGCTACTGGTTGGAAACCACTGTCAGTGCCAATTTCCTGGGTGGTAAGGGTGGCATCATTGTGGCAGCACTGAGAAACCAATCAGTTCTAAGTTTTTGTGGTTTCTTTTTCCTCTGCCACCCCTCTTACCTTTTATTCACCACTAAATACTCCCTTAACTTTCCTCTGCTGGGGTGCCTGCAGGATCTGGCCAGCAGTCTTGGCTGTGTCTGCCATAAGTAAAAGACCTGATGGCTGCATGTGGTGCCAGGATGTGCTTATTCTGCTCTTACACCATCCTTTAACTTCGACATTCCCACGCCCCACTTGCTTAGGGCGTTCAGCTACTGGGGAAAACTCATTTTGTTGGTTGAACATCACCTAAGACTAGCATGTAGGGCCTGGTTACAGCTCTCAGATGGATGCAGTGTAATAACCAGACTACTGCTGCTGTCAAGTGACTGCGGACCCATTTGGGCAAACAGTTTATTGTGTGGTGCCGTGCGGTAGCAGGGGATTTGGAGTCCTTCTGGTCTCTTGTTCCAGTGACTGGACAAGGAGAGTGGAGCTCTCTCAAACAGCCTGGCAGGAAGGACACAGAAAAAAGAGTTCATTTGTTACCTTCCTTGTTACCACCTTGCTGTGACGCCTCTCATCTATCTTGTTATACCTCCTCGAGGAAATGAATCACTTGTTTTCCCCTCTCAAGGAGGTTGCTTTTCTGACACAGGAGGGCTTTTTTGGTTTCTAGCTTATCTGGGTGTTCATTTTTCCTCTCTACTTCTGGTACAAACGTAATGTCATAACTTCAACCAATCAATGCTTGTATTTCCTTCTCTTTGCACCACCCCAATGAATTTCTCACCTGTGCAATGGAGACAACTAAAATAGTAGTCGGCTAAATATGACTTAAGCCCAGCAATATTCATTCTGTGGAAGAGAATAGCCCTAGGGACTCCAGATGTCAGTTCAGGAATGTACATGCCTAGCTTGACTCATCTTATTGCTCTTAAAATTAAGCTTTTGCTTGAGGCCTGATTTCAGCAAGGTACTTCAAGGGACAGACTTGCAAGTGTTATACATCTACCATGGAGCTGGATTTCCCTGAAAGTTTAACACCTAATATGTCCCATTAAAAAAGACTGGTGAACACTTCCTAAAAACCTAGCTAGTTACCTTTCACTGGTTCACATCCACCTTTTTTGCAAAAGACTTCCACATTACCAGAAGAGCCAGAACTCTGAAACCAGAGGTTGGCAAAAATCAGGTGTACTTCTATTGCATCAGAAAACCTCACTGTATCAGCTGGGCATTTGAATCTTCCAAAAAAAAGTTTGTAATGGATAAATATAAAATGGGGAGAGGCAATCGATAAAATAAAACAGAAGAAAAACCAAGGCTAAGTAATCTCAACCTTCACTATTCTCCCTAGTTCTTCATGGTCTTGCAAATGGCTATGAATCTTCTCAAACTCCAGTCATCTTCTGGAATAAATGATTTAGTAATTAATGCAAATAATTCTCCATTCATTTTGAGACTATTAGCCATTGAATATGTTAAATGCTTTTTTGATTGGATGCACCAGTTCCATAATACTGTCATTTAACACCACTGGTCCAAACTGGGTGAAACTCCTTTCACCTCTGGTGAAATGTCTACACCTGCACTTAACTGCAGGGTAGGCCAATTAGCTGTGGAGCAAACATCATTGTCTACAAATGCAATACTATTAGGCTGCAGTAAACTAATTAATGCTGCCATAAAATAGTCCTGTCTGGGATTAGTACTACTTTTTATGCAAGGTAATTAACTGATTTTTAAGCACGTGTGGAGATGCTAGCTGTAGGTGCAAATTGCACCTAGTCAGCCCAGCGTGCCACCTGGGCACATGGCTCTGCATTTTCAGCACCTTTGTGTCCTGTCTAGCCCAGATGCTGCCACCCAGGGCTGACCTGCCCTCCTTCACCCCTCCCCCCATGCCCTTTGGCAGCATAGGCCTACCCTGCAAAAACCAGGCCACATCACCAACACAGCTGTACCAGGAATCATTGGCACACCAAGCCACCTCCACCCAGGCCTCATGGAAGAGCTCCCGTAGGCCTTGAAGATGTTGTGCAGCACACAGGTTTCGACAATGGCTCCAGGGAAGGAGGCAGCGGTATGTTGGCCTTGGCAAACTCGGGGTGGGTGGTGAGGGTGCACCAGCATCCCTTGAGGTGCCCAAAGGCAAATTCCACCAGTGTGCAGCTCTGGGCCAGGCACCAGTTGAAGTGCACCAGATGTCAGGCAAGGTATCCAGTGTAGGGGTGCATGAGCCACAGGAAGGATAGGTAGGTAGGATCCCTGATGAGGGGCAAGATGGGTCACGTGGCCCAGCTGCATGTCTGGGACTCCTGGAGCAAAGCAGCTGCTCTCCACCAGGGCTGGCAGATTTTCTGGAAAATCTGGGCATTGTGGGTGCTGGCGGCCCAGCCAGTGTAGATGTTTGTGAAGACCCCCTGTGGTTTACCATGATCTACAGCACTACAGAGCGGAAGCCTCACTGGCTATAGAAGGGGTGTTTGCCCGGGGTGGGCAGGTGATAGGAATGTGTTTCCCATTGAGGGGCTCAATGCCCTGGGGGAAACCAAGTTCTCAGAAGCCCCCCACCAACTTCAGGGGGTCAGCAACCTGGACCACAGTGTTGGCTAGCATGTCCTGGAGGGCACTGCAGACCTTGAGGAGCACCTCGGAGGTGGGTGAGGTAGCACAGGATGGCAGGCAGGGCAAAGTTTCACAATGGCGATGGCGGTGTGGGTCTCTGCAAGGAGGGGCTGGTGCACCCTGAGCTGCTAGGCTAGCCCATGGAACATGGACCAGGTCACGCAGAACAAGTTAAGCCACCAGTCGTCTCAGTTATGCCGTATGATACAATGCTACCAGTCCTAGCTGGTGGGGTGGGCCCAGGAGCAGCAGGGCCAAAGCACCATGAGCTCATGGATTCCAGACTCATTGGCACTTACATGGCCATTGTCAGCATTGCTGCCTGCGTCTGGGAGGTGGGCCAGGGGCTGGTGGTGGGTGGCCTGGTGGCAGTGGGTGCAGCATGGGCTGTGCCAGGGGCCCAGCTGTCTGGCAGGCTGGGGAGAATGGGGTCAGTGTCATCGGGGCCAGGCAGCCACCAGCATGGGTCTGGAGCATAGCTAGCATGGTGGTGAGCAGGCCACGGCACTAGTCATCGCTGCCGGGTGGAAGGTGAGGAGTGTCCGTGGCATGCCGGCTACAGGCTTTTGGGACTGCATCCTGGAGGGCTGTCAGCAGGCTGCAAACTGCTTGGTGCCAGAGAAGCATGCGACTGAGGAACAAAGCGTGGGGCTGGCACACGAGTAGCTGTGCCCAGAGCCTGGAGCTCACCCTGGCTGCTGCAGAGGAGCAAAAGCAGGGCAGGAGTATCCCTGGTATAAATTGTTCTACCCCAGCTCAGATTGCTGCATCCAGGCCTAGTTTACTCTGGCTCAAACTGCTCTGGAGTTTATTGCTTTGTATTATTTACACATGTAAATGCACCCTGTGAAATCTATTTTTTGCTGATAGATACGTTAAAAGGGCTGCTTTGTTGTTTTTATTAATTGGCCTGCCAAGCTGCCTTATTTGTGCATGCTGCTCCTTGCACAGTGCTGTGTTGAGGGTAAGCCCAAACAATTTAGGTCACAGGATTTTTGTCTGTCTGTGCCTGGATGCACTTAATCTTTGTAAATCTCATTTCTAGAATATGGACTTGACATGGCAAACTCTGAAATTTTGCTTTTCGTTTGGAGATTTCTGCCAGCAAAATCACTTCTGAATGTGGATGGGAAGTATCAATTCTGGCATGGCTTTTTTATACCTGGAAAAAATGTCTGTGTGACTATATTTTTAATAGCAGTTGTCATGATTTTGGATGGTTTTACATGGGGTACTGGTAGCCAGATCACTGCCTTTGGGCTTCTGCAGGCTGGCTTTTGCGCCCTGAGCACTCCCTGCTGGCCCCAGCATGAAATGATCTTTAAACAGGCAAAGCAGCTAAGCAAACTCTTGTTTTTCTGCTGTAGACACTGGAGGTGTTCCCTGTGGCTCTGGCCTTCACACAGCAGGCTTGTCTTCCATGTAGTTCAGCTCACCACAGCTTCTCCCAGCTTTTCATTGTGGCTCTACTTTCTGGGGTTTTTAACTTTTCAGGAAGCCAGTTCCTCATTAATAGCCTTTGCACAGCTGCAGCTCCTCAGCCAAGTTGGCTGGCTCCTCAGGGACCAGACCACCCTGGTGTAGTGTCCCAAGAAGAATATTCAAGATACCGCTGCTGAAACATGAAGCTATTCACTTCTAGGCCACTGACACCGAATCTGGTCCAGATTAGAAGAGGCAGCAAATCACTAGCATCTGTCGCGGGTGCATTGCCATCTCACTGCACTTAAGACAATCAGTTCATTCAAAAAACCCACCCAAATGTGACTGGTGATTCTCTTCCAAGAGAGGACATTGACATCGAGATCAAACCCCTTGCTCCTGGAAGCGCAGATCCATCCAGGTTGTGTCTGAACATGCCACTTCTCGCCCTGAACTTTAATGCAGGTGTCACGTGTGTTTGTACTACAGTAGCACACAAGATCTCGCTGAGACAGAGCTGTACGACACGGACCAAAACCCTGATCCTAGAGCTTTTCAGTCTGGTTACAGCAAATGGATACAGGTGGAAAAATGGGGAACAGCCCCAATGGCGCCTGGTGTTGAAGTTGTTACGGGCCCTTCTGGGGCTGATGTGTGTTGCATAGCTGTTGGAAATGGCAAGACAGCTCGATGGCACATGTGGTCCCTTCAGGTCCTGTGACCATGGCATGCATGCCACTTCAATTCCATCAGCCTAGAAAAACCCGCAGCTCTTTGCAGCATGTATTAGGCTCTGGTTTGATGAACGAAAGAAGCCATATCCAGACATCTTAGTCCTCTGCCCCAAAGATCTGCCAATTGAAATAATAGATTTTGAGGAGAGGTGGCAGTATTATCCTTGTCTTTAACAAAAGGGAACTGAGACGCAGGTTGAGGATCAGCTCATCAATGTACCTACCTACCTTTGAGACTTTGACACAGTCCTGTTCGGAGCCCCATATCCAGGCTGTGACCATGTCAGTACTTTAAACATCAAAGTGATTTGTGCACCATCCTTGTGCAGCCTAGATCTGAAACCTAAATCTCTTGCTTACTACTCAGGACCTTAACTCCAAGGCCATCCTTCTTCAGAGCACAGCTGTCAGCTCTCTGCTAATTAAAGCAGGAGCCTAATAACTCAGTATATTGAAACTGTCTCTGTATCACAGATAAATACAGAATATCAGTCTTTCAGCTCTCTCCACCTACCACCTTTCAATAGTACTAAATTCGCTCATTAAAATGGAACCACACTGCACAATAATAGCCCAGCATGCCATGATCACACTATAATAAGCTCTTCTGTGAGGATACTATCAAATTCCTTCTTTTTTTAAACTTTTAGCTTTTGGTTGGGAAGGCTTGTGTCAAACTCGAGAATCAGGTAGCAAAAACAGGGGAGTACTAATTAAACCCACAAGGTCACCCCAAAAGATAGCTAAAACCCAAAGGGAACACTTTCAGGTTCAAATGTTATCAAGCAGACGGGTATTGGAAACCACAAGCCACTTTGCATTGCTCTGTTCACGCTGCTTTCTTCCATCCCCGACTGGAGAGGACTGGTGAAACTGGCCCAATACTTTTTAACTTGGTTTAACCATCTCCCCCTCCTCAGCCAGTCACTGTAGATGCATTGTGGTATTGCTACCTGCTGTTTAGCCGGCAGAACAGTCTCAGCACCCTCTAGTGCTTTATGACAGCATTTTAAGCACACTTTTATTTTAATTTTTGTTCAACAAATAACAAGAAACATTGCAACCAAACAGGCTTTTTAATGAGAAAATGCTAATTTAGAGGACACGTTGAAATTATATTGGTTACAACAAAAGCTTTTTTGGGGGATGGTGTCTCAGAAGCAGGATGGTTATTCCTGGATAACAGACGGTGGAAGACTTGACCCTGGGATAGCCGAAGCTTTGTGGTTAGGATGGCACCTGCCCTGTGGAAGATGCAGGAAGCGGAGTGGTTATTCTAGTCGCATGAGTGTCGGCGTTCCTGGTCATTCATACTCAGTCTGGACAGGAATATGAAATAAGGCCTGTGTACGCTGGGCTCTGGGGTCAAGCCCAGCATGCATCTCCTCCAAAACGCCGTAATAAAGCTTTGCAAACATAAGTGAAACGGGGGGGGGGGGGGGGGGGGGGGTTGCCTATGTTATGCCTTAACCCCATGACCAGAAATCCCAAGTCTGTTCCTCCTGTTGGCTCTGTCCTAAGAAACCCCATCTCTCCTTCCTTTCGGGGTCACGTTCCACTTTTCTCTACCAGATTTTCTCTATCCATCTCTCACAGGCTGCTAACTACTATCCTAAACTCTGCAGTCCAGGGAACTTCTAAATCTACCCTGTTGTCCTCCGACTGCCAAGGTAATCTAGTCTTGGAAAATCTATCTCCGCTGTTTATAATGCTCTTTACTACATAAAGGGCACATCTACGTTTGAAACTAATGCCATTTAGACTGACTGCACAGTAAGTTTTACTGCACAGGAAGTCAGCCCTGGGATTGCATCTACACGTGCACCCTGTTGGGAGCAAAATTTGATCCTTTTCTAGGATTAAGTTGATCCAGGGTTGCTCGTGCCCTGCTCTGACCTCCTGCTACAGCCTCCAGCTCCAGCTGCCTGGGTGCTGTAAGGGGGGACAGGCTCAGCCTGGCAGGGGTCTTGGTAGGCATGGGAGAGGGGGATGGGATGGGGTGGGCAGGCACAGTCTGGCAGGGGGTGTTGTTCTGGGACGCTCTGATGAGTGTGCCATGGATAGTGCCTGCTGTCCACAACAGTGGCAGACAAGGCACTACCTGTGAGGCACCCAAGGGCTGCCACTCCCTACCCCCCATAGTAGAGCCCCTGGGCTGCTGCCTGCAAAACCCAGGCCCACAATGCTCCCCCAAGACTACACCCACTCCAGACGGTTTCCATTCAACAAGCTTTATTTCCCAGCACGGCACGTTCCCTCTTACCCCCCACAAAGCCTAACACCAACCATGAATAAAACACCCTCTTCCCCATACAACCACATCTAGCAGTGTGGCTGGTGTATGTGTGCGGGGAACAGTGGGCTGGTGGTGCCAAGGAGTAGCGCATGGCACCACTGTGGCTCCGGGCACCACGGTAAGGCCGGTGGCCCAGGGACTCGGCCAGGGGTGAGGGCGGGTGCTGGCCAGCCCGCACCCCCTCATCCTCTTTGGGGAAAAGGCTCAGTGGGGGCCATCTCCCACTCAGGGGCCACATGGTGGGTGCGGGATTGGGAGATGCCAGCCCAGGTGGGAAGCCCGGCTGCCGGAAAACCAGTATGGGAGCAAGGCGGAGTCTCCTGTCAGGCCCACTATCATGGGGTGGGGGCCAGCTACTGGGGCAGCGCCATTTCCCTCCCTGCCCATGGGTGGCCACCTCATCCAGCGTGGGCAGCCTGGGTTGACACCTCTGGCAACTGCAGGCATGCAGGGACAGGCCAGGGAGTGACCCATCCATGGCCACTCCAGCTCCACCCCCGGCACCCTGCAAGCACGCCAGTCCTGCATTAGCCTATTTTAATGGGCATTAGCTAAAGAGTACAGGTCTTTTTGGGTGTCTGTACACTTGCAGGGCCGATGTATCTAAAGGTGCTGTATACTTTAGGGTATCTCTACGCATGCAGCAAATATACAAAGGTGCTTTTAACTTTTAGTGCTTTATTTAAAGTGCTTCAGATTAACATGCTTTAAAATTGAATCTGCGTGCCAGGGCTTCATGCAAGTCTCATGCCTTGCTGTAACTTTGCACAGTAGTCAGCAGGGGGAGCCAGACACTGCGTAATCGAATTGCACTGCTGCCAGCGGGTAAATGGTGCCTGCCATCTCCTTTGTCATAAAGAAAAAATAAATGAACAGAATAAAAATCAACTTGGTCAATATTTTTAATCATTTTCACAACACCCTCCGTGAGAGGAGGGAGGGATAGAGGCCAGGGCTACAGATGCCACGCTCCCCACTGTGTGCCATCCCAGTAAGCACATCTGGAGCTTTGCTGGAGGGGAGAGGACCTCCCCAAGAGCCCTCCACCCTATGGTCCAGAAACCTTTAAGGACTTTTACACCCAGAGAAATGAGGGCTTCTCTGATCTCCAGTCTACTTCCCAGAGTAAGGACGGGGTGGTGGTGTCACACTGAGGACCAACTAGCACACTGCACCCCATAATGCACAGGTGGGCAAGCCCCTCTCCCACCCCATACTTCACCCCAGCCAATTACCCCTGGAAAAGGGGCTAGCCACCTGATACCTGCTTGCAGCCATCCCGCCACAACACTGTCAGGCTCATCCCCAGGTTCCCCTGCACCCAAGAGGGGGACAGCAGGGAATACACCCACTTCCTGCTATCACTACATGGCCACCGCACACCCCACAAAAGGAGGAACCCCCCAAGACCTCTGCAGCCCCCCAGGACCCTGCCCATCAGACCAGACTGGGTTCCTGTGCATAATGGGGGATAGTAGGCAACATCCCCCCTATCCCCCCCAACCACAGCTCCACCCCACAGGGTCCTGTGCACAACTGGGGTTAAACCCCCACACTCCCCTTCGCAGCAAGGGGGTGGTGACCTCCCCCAAGGCCCCCCAGACCCTGAGCAGCCACTGCATTGTAGGAAGAGAACTACCCCCACCCATATCTCTGCTCATTAGCACCTAATTAAAGCTAAATGAATAGCACACAGTACACGGTTCTCACTGGGTTGAGAGTTCAAACCCCAGGTCTAGCCTGAAAGCACTAGTGTGCACCCCCCTCCCCACCATCACAGTTTGAACTGGGGGGGGAGCCCCCTATGAGACCTCCCCAAAACTCTCTAGGCCCATCTGGTGGGGTCACTCCCACCCCCCCACTTCTGCCCCAGGGGCAGGCTCCTGTACAACCTCTGCTGCTGCTCCTGGGGTTAGAGCTTGGCTGCAGCTTCTGCCTTGGTCCGAATCCATTGCCCTGCTGGCACCAGAAAACCCCCAAAGCCCCCCCCCCCCGCACCCCCATGGGCCCATGCATGCTGTGGAGAGCAGGTAAAATATCTGCCTTGCCACCCATTGTAGTGAGGGTGGGAAACCCCTGCGCGATGCTCCTCCCCACCCCAGCCTGGGTCCCACGCACACCTCGGGGGGAGCAGGTCCCTACACCTTCATCAATGGCCACTGTAAATTCCCTGGGGGGGGCGGGTTCCCCACAGACTGCCTTTATGGGGTTGCCACAAGAAACGGAGTAAATGCAACACAGATACTGTCAAGTGAAACTTTAACAAAAACTTCATTTGTGTAGCCAACTCTGTGCATTGAGTTCAACTCCCCACAGCACATCAACAATGAAAAACTGCCCTAGGGTGCTGAGCTAGGGTTTCCCACCCCTGGCATCCTGCTGCTTGTGTTGTGTTGTTTAAAGGGTGCCATCCTTCCCCCACCCTTTTCGCCCTTCCCCGCCTTCTCCACTGCCCCTGAACCGTGGGGGGCCCTGCGAGCCTGAAGCGACGGCTGCCGGCCCGCACTCGCACCTGGTGGAGCCTCGGGAGTGATGGGCCTGAGCCCCAGGCTTTCCTGAACTGCTCCCAGCTGGGCAGCAGACTCTGCGACCAGCTCCCAGCATCGGCTGCTCACCTCTGATGCCCTGACAGTGGCCGCCACCGCTGTCTCCATTGTAGCCTCCTGCCTTTGCCAGCTTTCTAAACCCTTTCCCCAGACTTTCTCATGCCAGGCATCTTCTGCCCGTGCCCTGCATTCATCGATGTCCACTACAGCCTGCAGCATATCCTCTTTAGACTGCCTTCTATGAAGATCTCGCATCCACTCGGGTCCCGACCTGGCAACCCTCCATGGTCCAGCACCACGCTAGGCACGTGGTGCCTGCCGACAGTGGAGAGTCAGATGTGGCGGCTGGAGACAAGGGAGAAATAGTTTTGTGTTAGAGGCCACACTGCCCTCTTTCCAGGCACCTGGGGCTTCAGCCTGTGCTCTGTGCCCCTTCCAGACCCCCAGCACGAACCCCCAGGCTCCCTTAAATGCTCTGGGGAGCTGGTTAATCATTGCAGCACGCAGAGCTTAAAACCCCTGGGGGAGAAGCCCCCCAGGCAGCTGTCTGCACCAGCAGCGTGCCCCATGCTGCTGCCACTGCTCTGAGTGCTGCAGCCGGGGCTATGGCTGGGGCTCCTGCCTCCGCTCTGCACCCCTAGGTCCCATAAAAGATCTGGGGAGCGGGTTAAGCACCCGCCTTCCCGCATTGCAGCACACAGAGCTCGAACCCAGGGAGGGGGGGAAAGCCCCCCCACAATCTCCCCAAAGCCCCCTAGACCCCAGGCAGCATGTAGCAGGGCTCCCCCAATTTTGGGCCAGAGCATGCTGGGGCTACAGATGGAGTCTGGGAGGCCCCGAGACCCCCCCCAACACAAACCGCCAGGCTCCTTTAAATGCTCCGGGGAGCATTTAAATTACCTGCTCCCCACCACACTGAAGCACACCAGAGCTTAAAACCAGTGAGGGGGTGGAAAGCCCCCCACCCAACCCCTCTGAAGCCCCCAGGCAGTATGCAGACACTTGCCACTCCTGGTGCCTGAGCCATCAGGGGCATGGTTTGGGGTCTGGGTGGTGGTGGTCTTGTGGCCATACTCCTCAATGTCCGTATCCTCCTCTGTGTCCTCCAAACCCTCCCCTTCATCTGCACTCAGAGAGGCCTGCTCCTGCAGGCCCAGGCCTGGGACTGAGCAACGACCCCTGGTTCAGTCTGGGTGTCTTGCAAGGCCTGCCAGAGCTGGCAGCAAGGGGATGTTCTCATTCATCGCCATCTCCACATTGTGGCGGTCCCCAGGCATGAAGCTGTCTTGTTGTGGGTTATTCGGGGTCACAGTCCCAATACTCTTATCACTGGTCCAGGGAGCTCCTGCTCCCCTTGTAGTGCCAAATGTTTTGGTTGCCTTGCAAACCTTCTCCTTGGAGAGTATTTGTGACAGCTCCTCATAAAATGCACCTTTCCCTCCTTGCTCCGGATCTGTTGTTGGCATCTCTGGCCCGGTAAGTCACTTCATCACCTTGATCTTGCAGCGGCACGGCTTAAAGTCTCTGCTGTGGTCACGGAGCTGCATCTGCTCTGCGATGTACTGGAAGATGCTCTTGTTTTGGTGGCCGTCCTCCAGCAGGCGCTGGATTGTCTCTTCTCCCCGTATGTCCAAGAGGTCCGTTAGCTCCGCTTTGTCCCAGTTGGGTGCCCGGGGGTTGGCTGAGGAGTGAGAGCAGTCTGCATCGTCCCTGGGTGGCACAGATGCCAGCCTGTTCCTGGCTTCCACAGCTGATTTCCACACTCTCTTCCCAGGCCCCTTGTCTGTCTGTACCTTGCATCTCACTCTCTCAGCGCCTGGGTCAGCTTGCTCTCGGGGAAAGGGGTGCGTGACTTGTTCTGCCCCAGAGCTCGGCTGCATTCCCTTTTTCTTGCTGTGCTGGGTGTGTCACTATATTCCTCCTCACGGGTACTTTGCAATTCAGACTGAAGTAATCCCCATTTGTTAGATGGTAATGAGCCAGAAAGTCACTGTCTGTCTTTCAATCCCGTTTATGCCATCTGTCCTGTGCTAGCGCTCAGTCACTGGGAGTCGCCGGTGCACCTTGCCCAGCCAACAAGGGCACTGTTCCTGCCTGCTCTCATGTGCTGAACTTGTCACTAATGCAGTCCCTATAATACAGTAACTGCAGTTTTTCCCACCCCAAAGTTGGGACTGTTTTAGTGTTCCCAGCTGCACCTTGATCTCAGATGAAATGCATAAGAAATAGCTTCTAAAGTCTGTTTATAGCCTGGGAGAAATACTCCTTCCATCTGCATCCTTATCTCATGTGTAAACCATTCCTGGTGTAAAGCTTTCCCCTATCAGGTCACCTCCCTCTGCAACCTTGCTCTGTACTACTTTTGCACCGCTGCACTTAATGCAAGTCTAGCTAAGTGGTAAATGTCAAATATATATGTACATACTCTAATAACTAACTAAACTATAATATAGTATGCTAACCGCATGTTAAAAAGTAAATGAAGGTCTACGCCCAAAATCTAGCCAACAGTTGTTATGTAGGGAAAAACTGTGATCCAGTTGGCCTTTGTGTACCTCCTGTCCTTTGGTTTGTTGTGGGCGTTTTTGGGGGGTTTTTTTGTTTTTGTTTTTTGTGTGGTGTGTTTTTTTTTTTTTATTATTATTTTTTATTGTGGGTTCATTCTGGTACACACTTCTCATCTTGTTTTATCCACATAGTTTCTCATATCTAGCATGCTAAATGCCCGCATGGAAACTCTGTCCGGAGACGCCTGTCAGATCAATGGATGCTAATGGCTTTTGTTAACAGAGCTGTCGATCGTTGTGGAGCTATAGATGTTCACAGGTTTTGCATTTATGGTTAAGGTAGAGTGGGAGTCTGTTGATTTTGAAGGGAAGTTTTCTGATTGAGTTGGTAGAGGCTTGCAGGGTGCTTGAAGGCCTGGGGGGTTGGGAACCCTTCATAGTTGTTAGGGGCTGGAAGGGACCTTCCAGGAAAGACTGCTGGGATCAGATGAAGCTCTGATTTTTGTGTGTGTGAATAAGCTGCAATGGTTTGAACATCATTATCCAACACTGGAATCTATATGTAACAACCAGGGGAGTACAATCATTGGGGGGGGGGGCAGTTTCTTTTTTGCATTGTAGTAGGCTATCACAAGGCTTGTGGGGACTGTTCAAAGTTATACCGTCTTTCTCTGCTGGAGTGTCCTTGCTAGGTGAGGGGGGTGGGGTGGGTTGTAGCCATGTAGGTCTAAGGACATAAGCAGACAAGGTTTTGGGGGTAAATCTGATATCTTTTTTTAGACCAACTGAAAAGCTGGCCTAACGAAAGGTATCAGATTTACCCAAAGAACCTTGTCTGGCTGGGTAAAAGGCTCTTTTCCAGTTGATGAGGTGGGTGTCAAACGTTTTCAGCAGATGCAGTGGTATCCAAAGACTTGACTCGAGGTTACAGCTTGCTTGTTGTGGCTGGGTAAGTGGTTGGGTTTGTGGACAGGTGGTGTGTAACAGGGAGCGGGTCTGGGGGTCGCCGCGCTCTACCCTAGCGCCTCCCTGCCGTGCCAAGCTGCCCAAAGGGCACCCTCCATTTTTGCCTGCCACATCTTTGATGTTATATATATTATAGGGAGGCCATCTTTTCATCCACTTGGACACTGTTTCCCTTCCTGTACACTGGCCCTGTTTCCATAATGGGCATTTCAGTACACCCCCGCCTTATGGGCTATGCGTGGCTCCAACCACCCCTGTACCATGCCCGAAGCCTCGCAGATGTAATGGGCGTTCTTCAGTCTCACTCCATGTTTCACTGGCACTTGGGGTCTTCGCAGCCCTGCATCACTTAGCACCTTGTCTCACTCACCATACCGTGCCCTTTTGGCTTTCGTTGGTCACTGCCCCACTCTACTGTGAGTCCCCTATGAGGCCTTCTCCAAGCCACCAGTTGCAAACAGCAAATGCAAAACATAAGTCCTTGGGCTAGAACATAAATCCCAGCCGCCCTGCTAAAACCCCTTTTGAGCCACTTCAGGGTTGCTCCATCTCTCACCCACCAGCAGCTACTAGTGCAGTCAGGCCTCCCTCTTTGCTCACTCGGGAAGAGCTCTTTCCCCTTTAGCTTCCAGCAGGGAAATGGCTCCTGGCATCCAGCCTCTGCTTTATATAGGAGCTAGGCCCTGCCCCTTCCGGTCAACTGACCAGGCAGGTGTGGGTCACTAGCTCCCTCTGGTTACCCTAACAGCCTGCACCTGGGTGGATATCCTGGCTCTCCAAGCACCTTAGTGCCCTGCTACATGGTGCTTGTGGGTTTCCTCTACACAGGGGTGTGTAGGGTGCCATCCCTGATGTGGATTGTGGTGCTAGGAAACTTTGATGGTGCAGGAGAATTGGATCAAAGGGTGGTAGCTGTTGACTGGGTGGTGATTCCACAACTTTTTGAATGGGCAGATGCACTAATTCTTGGTCTCCTCCTTCAAACTGTCTCCTGAGCTCTTTTTGTTACATTCAGCCTCTAGCCGGTCGTGGACCTTTTAACAAGTTGGTTTTCATCACTTCCTCCACTGTGTTCAATAACTTGCATGTTTGCACGATGTATTGGACTCCGGGCTGGATTATGAGATGCTGGGGCCCTAAGATGGGGATTCCCAGCCTTTCCGTGCTATGGCCCAGCAAGCTGTGGACCAGAAGTGGCCACGGCCTGGCAAACTGTGGGCCACCACGTGGAGCCCACAAGGTAAAGTTACTTCCACGTCACGGGTGGGCCAAACCTCAACCATGGCTACCGTGGGCCTTGCGGTAGGAGTTATGGCCTCTCCACCCTGTTCTGCGGAGCCATGGTTTGCCAGGCCATGGTCACTTCCAGTCCAGCAGCTGACCCTTCACGGCCCAGGGGTTTGTTTAGAGGCCCCTCGTAATGTGGGGCCCTAAGCTACAGGTTGCTTAGCTTCTGCCTAAATCTGGCACAGATTGAACTGGGTTCTGTTCTTAAGTTTTCTCTTAGTCATCTTTAATAATGTCTAAGATACCTCCCAGTTGCCCCCCAAATAACTCAAAAAGGGAACACTCTGTAGGTGCCTGGGGGACCTGTCTTATAGTGAACATTAATAGTGCTAATAACTAGTCCCAGTGTCTGGGATCCTTTGCTATAATTTTTTTTTAAATGTTCTTTAGTAGTCTGTCAAATTGTTCCACCAGGCCATCAGTTTGCAGGTAGCACACAGATGTCTACAATTGTTTGATGTGTAGGGTCTTGCATGCTTCTCATACCCTGCCCCATGAAATTGTTCCCCTGGTCAGATTCTCTCTCTCTCTCTCTCTTCTGTTTGTTGCCTTAAAGCAGTGGGTCCCAACCTTGGGTCATGACCCAAATGAGGGTTGCAGGGTGCAATGCCGCTGGCGCCATGCAAAAAAAACTGAGATACACTGTGTGTTGGGAGCGCCACCACCACACTCTGCTCCCAGCAGCGGGTCATGGCAAAAAAAGGTTGGGAACCACTGCCTTAAGGAATCATGCCCACCAGTACCCACCAAGTTAACTATTAGCCTCCCTTAAACAGGGGAAAGGCAGCAACTGATTTCTGGGGACAACTAAAGACCCAAGACCAACCCACCCAGGAGAATGTGAACTGACACTTCAGATACCCATGGGGCTGTTAGACTGGCAGGGCACAGAGTTGAGATTCCAGGTGGTGGAGCTGAGTGTAATCAAAATATTAGTATCCTGCTGCACTTCTCTACTGGCTCTCCTTCTCTTGGGTAGACCTCTCTGGTATAGGAAGACTTTCTCTTCTTTCCTTGGCACAGTAGTTTGCTATATGATCTACTTCCCACATCAAAATGCCTGCCTCCACCATTCTTGTGAGGGGCAGGGTTCCCTCTGTCTGCCATCCCTCTCTTACAGGTCTTCTTCCTTGAAGAAGTGAACTCCCTGGTTTCTCTCTTCCTTATCCCCACTACCTGTTCTTGCTTCAGTTCACCTCCTTCAGCCATGACTTTGGCCTATTGCATGGCTTTCTCGGATGTCTGGGCAGTGTTGCTTCATCCTCTTTTAAAGATGTGTCAAAACTGAGAGAGATTGCTGTAGTACAGTCTGGTTTTACTATTTCTACTGTAGCTTGCTCTTTGGGAGGCTGCATCCTGGAGTGCTTGTCCCAGCTGTTCATTTTGAAATTGTTGGCAATAGGACTCCCCAAAGATTTCTAGTTGTTTTAGTTTGGTTTCCTTCCATGTGTCATAGTCCTGGGCTGCTGCTTGCGATAGTGCCTGATAAGCAGTTTGGGTTTCCCCAGTCTAGGAGGTCTGTAGATGCATCCAATTAACCCACCGCTGTAATCCATTCAAAGGTCTCAATAAATGCCTCCAGGGTCATCCCCCCCCGTATCATTTGCTCTAAGGCAAGACCCCAGAGTTTCCTCCATGACTTCCATCTCCCTGTGGCTCTTGAGCCGAGTTGGTGAGTTGTTCAAACAGCCACTGCTGTCAAGTGAATAGAGCTTTTGGTTCTTCTTCTTGTTGCATTTGATCTTCAGCAATTCTCTAGCTCAGCCCTGCTGCCCCTGAAATATTTCTAGTTACAGATCTTGGTTCTTTTGCTTTTGTTCCATCACGTCTGCCTACTGTTGTGCCAACACACACGCAACTGATTTCATCCTTGCCCTGGGGTCTCTTTACTTCTGCCAGGAGAGAAAATATACTGGCTGTTGGCAAATAAAGCCTTTTTCCTTGCCAGTGCACCAAACTGAAACAGGCCTCAATTTCCATGCAGAATGTTGTGCCCTCTGATGGTTTGATAAGACCTAATAAATGCTCTTGCTTCTCAGTCCCTTGCTTTTTTGCCTATTATGCCTTTATTGGTAATTTATAAATTTTGGAGGTGGTTCTCAGGTGAAGCCAAAGTGACACCAGGTGCCTCTCCCCAATCTAATCATCGTGAGAGACCCTCTTTTGGGACTTACCTGCCAGTTGGGTCCACTGGGGCTGGCAAACCCACCAATAGAGTCCACCAGGGTTCAAGTTTCTGCCTTGGTTAAGACTGCTCAGGGCTGCAGTTCTCCTTGAGTCTCTTCCCATAGGTTGATGTACTAATTAGCACTGAACTGGGCTCATTTTATCTGGTCTTGTTGACTCATGCTTGCCTCTCCTTTTGGCCTGCTTTATAGTAACCCACCACCTCCCTTGCCAATAGGTCCACTTGAGACAACCTGCTGTGTCAGTCCCAGAGGTCTCAGCCTGCTGATGTACAGTCCTGGGCCTCACGCAGGGTTGGGAGCCCTCAAGATCTAGTCCCACACATACAGGGCTGGAAGCACTGAAAATCCAGGCGATGCCAAGCCACCAGTTTCAAATGAACAACTCAGCAGCAAAAGAAGTCTCTCCTTCAAATGCACTCATTCCTAGCTGCCAGTTCTCTGGCTACCACCCAGATAGCAGGTGTCACTCCCATCTGCCATTGCCATGTGGATAGCAACTTCACTGAACTTCCCTGGGTTCCCATCAAATTGATCCATCAAAGATACCTTGGCTTCTGGGGGATGTTGGAGAGCAGATACAGATGGGATGCCTGGAATAGCAACTTGCACTTTCTGGGCTTGCAGGGTCTGCCTGAGCTATCAGGGCTGCACTTTGTATCCGCAGAGCCCTATTGCTGCATGGAGGTTAAGCAGGATGATAATCAAGGTATTAGTTTAGTACCTGTGGAGTATCCCGATTTTATGTCAAGGCAGTGCAAAGGGCTCAAACCAGGGAGTTGGAGAGTGCCATCTAATCCAGAGCAATATCCGTACTTGTCCAAACTGGCCAGAAGGTGAAGAGCTGGGGAGTTCAGATGTGCAGTAGGATAGGCAGGCGTGAGGGGCTGGAGGCCAGACGGGAGTAGGGCTGAGCTACCACATACTTTGAATAGGCAGAGTACAAGGGATAGGCCTGTGTTAATGTATTCAGCCCAGCTGGCTCTGCAGCCAATCAGCTGGATTTTACTCTGGGGCCAAATAATCCATCTGTTAAAAGACGGATTTCTATCTACCACCTCCCTTTGTATAAGTGGCTCCAGTGGCTCATTATCATCACTACAAATTATCTTGTTTCTTGTCAAAAGGTGCTCTAGCATCTGGTTAGTGGGTTTTGCAATGTCTTTGTCAACTAGATTAAAGAGCTCCATCTACTGTCAGAAATCTTATCCTCATGTAAGTACTTCTCGACCAATGTTTCCCAATCTTTTCCAGCCCAAGGCACATTTACATTCATAAAAATTTTTCCACGGCACACCTGTTAAGGTATTCCACGTCTTCATCCCTATTGTGCTGCGGCACACTGGTTGGGAAACACTGTTCTAGACCATGATTATGAACATGGGGGGGGGGGGCACGTGCCCCCCCCAAGATTGCACCAGGGCTTGCTGCTCACTGTCCCTGCTCGATGACAATGACACATGCAGCCTCCAGTGTAAGTGGTCCCTGTTTGCCCCTCACCACCATGGTGCTCCCCCAGTCTCAGGAGGCACCAGTCGTTCGTGGTCACGTGAGATCTTGCCCTTCTCTTGGTAAGGCCACATGGATTGTCTGTCTGTTATAGACCACCAAATGTGTTGACTCAGAGTCATTCTTACAGCTCCATTCAGAACTACTTTCAGGCTGTGGATACTAGAACTGTGCATGTTATTACAGTAACAGTCATGCTTATGCCGTGTTGGGTGGTAGGGAGGTGATGGCATTTCCACCTGATGGTTTTTTTTATACACACTTCTGTGAGATTAATTATCATAAGCATTTCATTCCTCAGTGATTCAGCAGCAGCACTCAATGTTTATTGCATCCATTCATTCTTTCCTGTGCATGTTTGTAATAAGCGGGTGTCCTGGGGCCAGTCCAAATCACTGGCCCGCCCACTTGCTTCCAAGCAAACCACCTGCCTATCTTGTCTGCCACACCTTGATGTTAATACTTCCAAGAGATGTCACAAAAGTTGGAGGCTGCCCGTACTTGTCCTGGTGACAAGGGCCTATGTACACAGCTCCAACCATGCCTCACAGACATTCCTCCAGTGCTTTTCACCACCCCACTACTCCACGCCTCCGACTGGAGCTCGTGATCCCAGTGCCTTCGCACCAAGTTCTTCCTTTTGCTCACATTCAGGGCTCCATGCCCCATCCCCTTTCCTCCCTACACTATAGTCCCTCATTCTTTTGCCCCGGGAGCTTCACTAAAAACTCCCCAAAGGCTCAGGGCCCTACCCCCTGGAGCCTCAATCCTCACTCCCTAGTGCAGTCTCAGAACTCAACTGCGAGTCTGGGTGCTACCTTAAGTCCCTCCACCTGACCTGGGCCCTTCCTCAGCACTCAAAGTGAGTCTGGGCTCCCCCTGGTAGGTCTTGGAATGTGGGGGCTGGGGTTATAAGGCACCCCATAATCACCTTTCACTGTGGAGGTGACTGGCCTGGCATTTTCCAGGGACTACCCCACCATGGGCAGCCCCATGAGACCACCCTACCCCGGCAAGATGCAATTTTCTGTCCTACCCAGGACAAGCAGCCTTCTGCCATCTCCTTAGCTCCATCCCTTACTTACAAGGTGTTCTGAACAGCAGCTCAGCTGGTGGTCTCTCTGGCTGCTGGAAGCAGACTGCTGCCTTTGCTGTTCAGAGTCCAGTTCTTATAAGGGGCTGGGCCCTGTGCCCAATGAGACAGGGCTGCTTATTTGGACTTGCAGCCAGCTGCAGGCTGCTTTGCTGCTGCTCATGCCCCTTTGTAACAGACCACAGGGTATGCTCTGTTACTCAATGTTTAAAATGATTGTCAAAATAATTAAGACTTTTTTTTAATCGGGCCTATGACTGGGGCATAGGTAGTGGCTAAAGTAAGACAGAAGCCAAAGAAAGAGTCTGGAGCAGAGGGGCCAACAGCCAAGAACCAAGAGCAAGGACAAAGCTACACGTTCAGGATCCAGGGAACAGGAAAAATAAGCAGAACTTGGGACATGAGGACCAGAGTCAGGGACGGATCAGGGGGTGGAGTGCAGCAGCTGCACCTCACTTTGCTGCCAAGAACTGCTCTTGGCTGGCCAACACGTGCGCTGAGTTTGCTCCTGTGACCTCAACTCCCCGCTTTTGCACAATCCTAGATCTGCTACTGACCAGGGTATTACCAGAAATCAAGTAGCCAAGACCAAAGCCAAGTATCTGTCCAGTTGCCAGGGTGTAGATCAAGGGTCAAGACAGAACTGCAGCAAGGGCAGCAGTTGATCAAAGCCAGGAGGTTCAAGGAAGAAACCAGGCTGGAAGGTCCAAGGCAGCAACACCTGACAACACTGTTCCTCCTTAAAAAAAAAACTAGCAGGGTTGTGTAGCCCTACTGTCAGTGGCCCGTGGTTCCTGCTGACTTCCCCAGGTTACCTGGTCCTGTCCTAGGAAACCCCAAGCTGTGCCGGGGCGGGTATTTGGCCTGATCCTGGGTGGTGCTGCAGCATAGGCCCCTCTCTGTGGATGTGGAAGACAGGTGTCAGGACCCCTGGGATTCAAACCCATTTGTTGAAATTTGTTTCGGCAAAGAAATGTTGAATGTTTTATGAACATTTTAGCTAGCTCTAACCAACTACTAGACCAGTCTCCCTTGTTACTGAATGTTAATAACTCTGTTAGCTTTGCAGGACTGAAAGCAATATAAAAATGCTCAAAATGATCTGTTAGACTAATTTTGGACAGTAGAGAGCAGTAGAGCTATAGTAAGCTGCCTCAGTTGTGATACAGGCACACAGTGATCAGCTTCTATTCAATTCTCCTCTCTAGGGATTGGGGTGCAGGGGGAGAAAACGGGAAATAGAAGGTGAAGGGAGAAGAAGAGAGTAAAAGAGGAGGGCATGAACAGAAACATTCCTCACATGACACTTAAATACTGTATAGCTCTTGTAGCACATAGATTTTATAGCAAGTTTTAAAGCACTTTACAAAAGGAGGCCAGTAGCATTATCCCTGTTTTACAGATGGGGAAACTGAGGTGCAGGTGCAGCATCGTGTCTGTGCTCACTGGCAGAGCTGGAAATGACTCGCCATATCCTAGGTGTGTCCAGTGCTCTACGCAATAAGAAACGGTGTTGATTCAGGCCACTTGAAAGTGTGTCCAGAAGATTTTTCCCCTACTATCTGGAAGTAGAGGATGTGTGGGCTTTCTTTTTTTAAATTCCAAAGGTTTGAGTGAATATCTTGTGTAAATACTACTACAGCCCAGTAAGGAGTAGGAGCTCTACCAATTCTCTTTCCACTTTCTGATGATCCTGTCTAGCTGCATGTTTTGCGTGGCATTAGTTGTAGACATTAATTTGAGTAACTTTGTTCCCCTGAGCAGCCAGTTTTAAATACATGGGCTTCCTCTCAGGGCTCACCAGAGGAGACCTTGGCAGATGCACTCAATCAGTACTCTTTTTAGAAATGGGCCTTGGAGCAAAAGCATGATCTAGTGCAAGCAGCCTTTTTGGCAGGCATGCTGCAAATGAGTCCTGTACTGTCCCCAAGTGCTACTCTGACCCCACTTCCTCTGCGGGAACTCCTGCTCTGTGCTCCCCACCTGCTCTTCTGCTCTGCTTTCTGCTTCCTGCACTGTCTGCTGCTGTGTCTCCTATTCTCTCTCTGATCTGCCACGTGCCACACACAGGGGCTGCCCGTACCACTTCTGGTACTCATCCCACAGGTTGGCCATCGCTTTCTAGAGGTTGGAGGGCAGAACTCGCTGAGCTTTCTCCACTTGGGTATCTCATCTCAACAGGCTCATATGCTCTTTCTACTGGAGAATGATGATATTCTAGTCCAGAGGGGTGATGGGAACAGTAATGTTAGTCTATTTTAGTCATTCAGCTGATTTTCTTATTTTTACTATCAGTTGAATTTTTTTATGCATTCCTTTCTCTTTCCACATTCTCAAGTGTTTTGAAGATGAAGTACCGCGTAAGCACAATGCATTATTATTTTCAGTTGGTAGCACTTGGGGAAAGTACAGGGCTAGGTCTGTATTAACCTGGGAAATCCCAAACATTTCAATACATTGCTATTAATACTGTCAAGGTTTATATTATAATAGTACCTAGAATCTCCAGTCAACACATGGGGGAAAAAACCTGTCCCTTAAGGCTTTCATAACCTACCTATTTATTAAAGATAAGTTGTTCCATTTCATGGAGTTTCAATACTTTAGAATATGAGATGCAGCCTAACGAAGAATAAAAAAATACTTGAAAATCCTCTAGAAAAGAGATGGAGCCCCCTTACTGGACAGGTGCACTTGGTGATCCCATCTAGGGTCATAGGCTCTAGAGACCCTGGCTACCCCAGCGCCCACCTGGGGCACCTGGCTACCCCAGAGCCCACCTTGGCAGAGGTGCCTTGTGGTTTAAACTGGCAGGAAATAGAGGTTCAGCAAAATGAAATCACAAAATGCTTCAATTATTGTTGAATCGGCAAATTCAAAAGGAAAATGCTTCAGTAGAATTTTTTTTTTTCCCCTTGAGCACTACTGACAAGACTTGTCATCGATAATCCTGGTAATGCTGTATTACTACCTTAGTACTCAGAAATCCCAGATGCAATCGCAGCACCCTGGTAGGAGGCATAGTGCATGACAAGATACTGTCTCTGTCCCAATGAGCTTTGGATCTAACTTGGGCCCTAGAAGGACCTGTGCAGGAGGAGCACTGATGGGCACTGTGCAGTCACATAAGGGATTTTTGGAAGTCCCTCCATTTGTTAAAATGTTTGCCTGGAGGATGCCTTACAGCCTCGAGAAAGGTTTGCATGGTGGAACGGTGTTCAAACCCAAAGTGGAATTTTCCCTTCAGGAACGAAGGGGCATTTCTCACCTGTTTGTTCATGACGTACACTTGCTTCACCAGAAAAACTTTTCCATTCTTGTTCTCCCACCAGATAAGATCACACCCAGCGTGACAGCGCGGCGGTTCTTGCCTGATCTACACGTTACTCCGAACTCTCTGGTCTCAGGTATGCGGCATGTGATGCTTCAGGTGTGCCTGCACTTGGGAAGGACGGGCTGCTTTGGTGTGTGCTTGTTCGCAGTTCCCTGGTGAGTGATCCGAGGCAGGACATATCATAACCAGATAGTTTCAGTGTATATACCCAGAGGCAACATTTATTCATTCAGGCTTGAGTCCTTTTTTTCCTTTTTTAAACTCTCCTGTCTATTTGTATCTTCCAGTTAACATGGGCCTTAGGGCCCACCCATCTAACTAATAGCCCCCCCGTGTGGGGCCAAAGGGTGAAAGATGCAACTAATTTTTTAGAAGTTGGCCTGCAAGCTGAGGTACCAGGGTACAACAGGTGAGGATAGCAGGGTATTTTGAACTAAGGTTTATTTCAAACAACCTTTTGCCCAGGTGCCCAGTGTCGATGAGGACCCTGGGGTGGAGGGAGGCTACAGATCCTGACCCAAAGCTCAATGGCAAGGTGTTGGTTGAAAGGCTCCCGTCAATTTGAATGGGCTGTAGATTTCGAACCAGACTCGCCACTGACGCCTATTAGAGCCTGTAGGAAAGGGATGGTTGCTGTGAGGTGTGAGCTCATGGTTTAATTAAAAGGCAGATTGCTAGTAACTCCTGCATCCCAGTCCTAACCTCTGTAGTGACTTCTATCATTTCAGCTTGGTCAATGAAAGTATGCATTACGGTCAGATTAAATTCCACCTTTTGAGCGCATACATGGGCTTAGGCACCCAAGTGTGATTTAGGATTTCACCCTGCTTCAGCCCTTGAAAAAGCTAATGGAGAAGGTGTGTGGGTTTTCCTTCCCCTTGCTGCTTTTTTTGACTCTCTCTCAAGGGACAGATGACAGTGTGTTACAAAAGAAGATGAATTTAATGGCTGTTCAAGACCAGAACAGGATAGAATAGAATTGTACTGAGGTGCCTAAAGCACTTGGACACCCAACAAGTAGAATAGCATCTGTATCATGTGGAAACACCCCTTCAGAGATTGCACAGTTATGGAAAATGAATATTCAGTTCTGTATTTGTAAAGCCAAAGCTGCTCGTGACCATTTGCAAGCAAATGAAAGTCAAGTTCCCCGCATTTAACAACCTCATGGCAACATGACAATGTGAAACTTTTTTTTAAACCAAAAGCATCTCCTATGGAAAGTTCTACACTTTTCAAACTCACTTCCCCACTTAGAGTGGAATAAACCCAGGTTTGTTAATCTTTGGGGTGGGGGTGGGGTGCTTTCAAAACCTGGTCCCCCCCCACCCCCAAGGCTTTTAGAAAGGGTAGGAATTGGGGAAATTTGGTGGATATTTATGGGTAATCATTTGTGTATGACACAGGATGGGGGCAGATGACCCGAGTCATTGAATCCTGTCTGCTGCTACCACAGGCACACCATATGGGAAGGGCATATCAATTTAATATCCTGTTTGTTGTTTTTGGTGGTTTTTTTCTGCTAGTCCTTTCATAACATCTAATCATAGGAAAGGAGGATTGGAAGAGACCTCACATCTAATCCAGCCCCCTGCTTAAAACAGAAACATCCTGGTCTAAACCATCCCAGCCGAGTGTGTCCAGCCTCATAATAGGAATGTTCTTCCTAATCTCCAACTTGCATTTACCCTGCTGTAGCTTGCGGCCATTGCTCTAAAGCTCTGACTTCTACAGTCACCGAGAAAAGCCCGTCACCATCCTCTCTCTGACCGTGTATGAAATAGGTTGTTCCCTGTGACAGCTTGGATGGCCCTACCTTCTATCTAATACTCGGTGCTCTTCAGTCAACTCTACAATATTGTATCCTGTTCTCTTCTGTTGAGGTTTGAGAGCTGCCATCACCATACTATCCAAGCGCCTTCCAGAGATTCATGTGAAGTGACTAGTGTATCCTCTATAGAGTAGACCCTTCTTGTTGGAAACCCCCTTCTTATGAACTCCCAAGCAGATCCCCAGAAGTGTAAAGAAAGTAATACAAACAGGCTTGTTTTTTTTATTGGATGCATTTAATATAGTTTCTGAACTGTTATATTAGGGGGGTTTTGTCCCCACTTCCCTTTTTGTTCTACTTCAGGTTGTTGGTGCTTCACATCTGAGCACTTTGTATAAATGAACAGGGGTCAGACCTACAGAGTTTAGATATGCAGGGATCTACTGTCATTCATTCTTCCCCTTCCTTTCCCAATGTAAAATCAGTTGGGAATGCAATGTTTATACAGAGGCTGTGCTTCTGTTTCCCTTTTCCATGACGAGGTGGGAAGTGCTCTTTGTGCTTGGAGCGGAGAGTGGGAGATATGAGGCAGTTCCAATGTCCTATGGAAATCTGTTCTGCAGTTTCAAGCAAAGCTTTGGAGAGAGCTCGTATCCACCAGGCAGATTAGATTACCCTGAGGCTGCATTTTTGCATTCAGGTTACCCAAAGCTGCATTTTGGGGTAGCTAAATGCCATGCTGAAGGGAAAAAAAAAAAAAAAAAAGTTTTTCCAGCTCTGCTCAGTTCTTTTGGCACAGATGAAATAGAGAAAGGGTAAAGCTCTTCATGAATGTACTGTGTTCAGCTTTGGGGCCCTGTAAGTGAGTGGGTCCAGTCACCTCCCTTTCATCCTGTTATGATCACCGGGACCTCTGCAACATCTCCACTCCCTCTCACTTGCCATGTCCTGATGTTATGTTACTCTTTGGGAGCATAGATGGTTTTTAGAGTGCTGGTTGGACTGACGAGGGCTGGTCTTTCATGGGGCTCCCCCACCTCTACACCCTGCCCCTCTCCTCTCAGATGACAAGTCGTACTTCTCTGCTGACAATGAGCAAGAGTCACTGGGTCTTGGCTTCTCCCTAATACGATTCAGTTACTGACTCCACAACAGGTTGCTGGCCATCCCCTCTAGATGGGTCTCTCTCTGTCTAATGTTCCAGCCTAACCTGCAGCCATCTTCCTTCTCCCAGGGATTGGGGGATCCTGGGCGGTGAGATCTCTACCCACTGATTTCCAAGATCCTCAGTGACGTGGCTCTAGGTCCTATAACCTCATTAGCTGAAACTCAGATGCACAAGGGATCCAACTTTCTCCTGCTCTCTCTCCCTTGCCAAGGAGTGTTAAATAAATAAATTTTAAAAACAGGCTCTTGCCCTTGTTTGTATTATTCTCTGCAAGAAAAACCTGAAACCCAGATTTGGAAGTCCAGCTTAGCTCCCTGTACCTGGTTTCAACCTGGTGACCATTTTATTCAGTCCCTCCAAACAAATCCCTCCTTTGCCTGAGCTTTCTGAGGGTCCCTCAAGGCTAACCCTGTCTCTGGACACACTCTCCATGTGTCATAGTTCCATAGTAGCTAGGGTCAGGAAGGACCTGAACAGATCATCTAGCCTGACCCCTGCCACAGGCAGGAATGAATGCTGGGTTCAAAAGACCCCAGATGGGTGATCATCTAACCTCTTTTTGAATTTGTCCAAGGTAGGGGTGAGGACCACTTCCCTAAAAAGTTGGTTCCAGATTCTGGCCACCCTAACTGTAAAATATTGCCTCCTGATCTCTAACCTAAACCTATTCTCCATCAGCTTATTACCATTGTTCCTTGTCACTGCAGGTGGTGCTGGGGAAAATAGGGCTCTTCCTATTTGCTGATGATCTCCCCTGTTGAGTTTGTAGGCAGCCACCAGGTCCCCCCTCAGCCGCCTCTTGCTGAGGCTGGACGGGTCCAGGTCCCTCAGTCTCTCCTCGTAAGGCCTGTCCTGCTGCCATCTCACCAAGTGGGTGACCCTCCTCTGACCCCTCTCCAGGCTGGCCACATGCCTTCTGAAGTGTGGTGCCCAGTACTGGATGCAGTACTCCAACTGCAGCCTAACCAATGTTGCGGGGGACCTCTTGTCCTGTATGGAATCAGCCTAGTCAAGGGGCTGTGCAGCCCAGCAATTCTCAACTACCTGCCCAGAGATGCAAACACCTACATGTGATTCATGAGATCAACCTAGAGATGTCAAATCCCAAGTTGTACAGACTGTTTCTAACCTGCTGCAGCCACTCCGAGTTCAGTTGCTTTTCTGTAGTTAAGCACAAAGGAAAAGCAAGGCCACAAGCATACTTTCATTTAAGGGCACCATGGGATCCAAGCCTGGATCCCAACCATAACACCTCCAGCGATTTGGGAAATCAGCTAATTATTAGCCCTGGCCCCAGAGCAATTTCTGAGGTTCAGTTTAAGGCACTGTAAAAGCTAGTCGTAGAATTTTTCTACATCACAAGTGGAACATTTTTATGGCTGGTTGGTCATTTTATGGCCCCTTCAGTTTGGGTGCATTTGCACCCTTGTCATTTATGCCATGATTAATACATTCGTTGCCATATAAATATAAGGGGCAGTATCCCGGCCCACAAGGGTTTGGCTGGCTGAGTCTGTTGTGGCAGAGTCCTCTTCCCAGTCCTTCTGCACCACCTTTGTTCCCCTGGACACTGAACCTCTCTCAGCATCCTCCTTTGAAACCCCACTGGCTTCCTCCAGCCGAATCAGCACCGGCTCCCAAGGCACACGTTCCCTGGACCCTGGAACCAGTGTGCTGCTCCAATTCTAGGTGCCCCCTCAACTTCCTCACATACTGGGGAGTCTGGATGTTGGTTTGCCCATCTCCTTGCCACACCTCACGCAACATCTAAGAGACCCCATGGTCAGTGGCCATACATTAATTCATTTATACATTAATTCAAAGAGGGTCAATGCCAGGGGTGCCTCCTTGATGGCAAATAACAGGAGTGGAATGAGTAAATCCCACTTCCTGTGGTCTCCTTGTATGCAGGCCTCTTCCTGGGTTCATTTAAAATGTTTGAGGAGCACAACCATCTGAGGGTGGTATACAGAAATGCACAGGTGCCTTATTTATAACATTTTGCATACCCCCTTCAAGACTCCAAACATGAAATTTGTGTCTTGGTCTGTCAAGGGGTATTCCTGTTTTGGAGATCCACTTTATTAATTCTTCTGCCACCTCCTAGAGCAGTGATCTACCTTCTTAGATGGCCTCTGGGTACCTGAGGGCATAATTGACAAAGACTAAAATGTACTGGTACCCTGCAGAGCTTTTTGGAAATGGGCTCTCAGTGTCTAACGCCACCCTCCCAAAAGGGGTCTCAACCAGGGACATGGAAACCAATGGGACCTATAAGGGGAGAAATGTCTGAAACCTTCTGGTATTTGAGGCAGCTCTGACAGAACCCTTTGACCTGTATGTGAAGGCCTGGCCTCTACACTTGCTGCATTAGCCTGGCTACTGTCTTCTCTCCCCAGGTGCCTATCCATAGGGCGGGCCTGGGCCAACCATAAGAGCTCCCATTGATGCTTCTGGGGGAAAAAAACCTGGATCACTTCCTCCCCCTTTATCTGGCCCTGGTCAGTTTTGGTACAGGATCCCATCCCTTTTGTGAAAGTGGGGATAGCTCTTGACCAGGTTGGAGTGTCCAGTCTTGGTCATCCTGTCTTCGTATACATGACAGAACATGAGCTCCTCAGCTTGCTCTTCTCAGAGTCTTTCTTTCCCAATAATCCCATCCAAATCAATCACCTTGGGTGACTCCTCTCCTTCATCTCCAAGAATGTACTCATTCCTTGCCATCCCCTGGTCCTGGGTTTCTCCCTTGCATACCTATACCTTGGCTTCTGTTTATAACCTGATTTAACACCTCATGGAAACATGGACAGTCTCAGCCTAACAACATGGGGCACAGTAACTTCTGGGCCATTCCCATGGGTATCTCTTCCATCCAGCCCAGAATGGTCAACGACAGGCATCTCCTCCAATATATGTGTATGACTGCCTGTGCATACATACCTCTGTTCTCCAATAGAATTGGTAAGCATGCTGAGGGAGATTTGATGTGCTTGTGGTGTACATGGCTGGAAAGTAGTACTACTGCATTGTACGCTGGCTGTCACTGCCAGAAGGCTCACAATTTCTTGCCCATCAAGGGTACAAGTAGATTTGCATTACTATACTGGAGTACCCCTCTGAAGTGGGTGGCAACTGGAACTACTACCAAACATAAAATATCATTCCTCCATTGGCTTCCTGGGAGCAGGGACTTGTGCAGTTTTGGTTTAGGCTGTCCCCTGATGCTTCTGCAGGTACACAGACAGGCACATGCATGCCTGGAACTCTTTTAATCATATATGCTTGGTTCAAGGACTGAGATTAGTGGCACCACTTTTCTGTGTACACATCAGGGGACTGCCTATGCTCACCTCAAATCTGAAGTGTTCTGAGAGCACAAGGATGAGGAAAGTCTTTATAGGAAGTCACCAGGATGGGATTGCAACATTTTGTCTTTCCCAGTGTGCCTTGATTCTATGTCAGCTATTAGGCCCATAAGCAGATATAGGTGGCTCAGTGCTATTCTTTTCCACTCTGCTCAAATCCTTGAAAAAAAATTGTTGATTAAGTGGCTAGGAGCTTTTTCTGTTACTTTAAGTGTCAAATAATGGTATGTTAAAGTAGAAGTGCTAATGCATTTTCAGGGACTTGAACAGGGTGGAATAGATTTGTACTTAAGTACTTATGTCCATTTAAATTCTCAAAAGAATCACTGTGGTTACAAGAATCTGGATGCCCAAAAGTGTCACTGCAGTTTAAAAGCATGGAGATGTTTGGTCTTCCTGGAATACAGAAGAAGTTGACCTCTAGGAAGTTAAAGCATTTCTGGTTCCCCTGAGCAACTTGGCTTGCCCAAAAATGACATGTTTATTTGTTTTAAATCGAAACCAATGACTAGTCAGCGGATAAGGTGGTCAGGTCAGATCTTCGGGGACTAGGAAACGGACATCAGACTTTCCGTAGTGCTACAGGTCTGGTACATGAAGAGTTCATTCTTGTGGTATATGTATGACTCGTTCTACGCTGCAGGGGAAATGTTGCTGTCTGGCCTACAAACTTGTTTTTTTCAAAACCAATATAGCCTGGATAGAGATTCTGTTGGTATTTTATGTTCTTTAAAATGCGAGTTGACCTCATGTGAGAATACTTGAAGGCCGAAACTGACTCTGTGCATTGAACATGTCTAACATCATTTAGCAGAGCCAGGACTTGGTATCATTATTAACCTTCTCTTTCACTGACAAGGCATTTGTTGACAATGCATAGTTGTCTTTTGCCATCATAATTTAGATTCCTGTAATGCAAACAGGCATACTTTAGAACAGGTGGGGTTATTCTAGACGCCGCTTTGTTATATAAGAAATGACGGAATAATAATAATTAACATTAGGCCTGTAACGGGGCCAGTTTAGGGCTGATCTCCATGTGGCCCGACCACCTGTTCTTAGGCTAACCACCCACTTTCTTGCCCGCCATGCCTTGATCTTAATAATTAATTGATAGATGTAATTAAGCAGAAGGCTGCTCATTTTCTGCCCTGATGCCAGGGGGTGCTATCTGGGGCTCCATTCCTCCCCTACACCACAGCCCAAGCCTTGCAGATGGTATCTAGCTGTTCCTGTCATCACCAGCCCCACACTGGGCCCCAGACGCCTTCTGACTGGATCTCAAACAGATTCCCCTCATCAGGTGGCCTCATCTGCCTTCATACAGGCTATTTAGCTCCCTGAAGCCATTTTCCCCTCCCAGGTGTGGTCCCTTCCTGGGACCTTTGGCTACCAGCCCTGGTCCACCTCCAGGCCAGTTGGAACCCCAGGACCTCGACTCTCGGGTGCACCTCACAGTGGGCCCCTGGCCCTTTTGACCAATCTGGTCCTGGTCCCAGCATGGGCCAGTTGAGGGTACTCTCTCAATTAGTTGGAGTCTCTAGCCCCTCACCCCCTCCAGGGGTCCACCCCCTCAGCCTACACATAAAGGAGTAACCCACCCAGTGGTAGGGGCTAGGGGTTAAGGCACCCAACCCGCCTTTCATCGGGGTGGTAACTGGTCTGGCATTTCCTGGGGGCTCTTGCAGCACTGGGAGCCCCACCAGGCCACCCACTCCCAGCAGGATGCAGTTTTAGGTCATGCCCAGGACCAGCCTCCTACCATCCCCTACAGCTTCTCCCTTACCTCCAGATGAAACTCAGCAGCCCTCAGGCTCAGGGCTGCCTATATAAACAAGGCAGTTTGGCTGTTGGGGGTCAGGTAACAACATCGCCTGGCCTAAAATGGCTGCCCTCATTAGACATCTGGAGGCTGCCAACTCCAGGGCCTTAAAGTGGCAGACGCACACAGTGCCCTGCCACAAGGCCCTTGGTTATAGTTTCAAAACATGTTTAGACAAGCTTATATAGATTGAGTTTTCTTATGTAATGTAATGACTTGAACTGCAACAGAAATCTTGCATGAATTTATTTATCGTGTATACTGGAGCAATGCTGAGCTTGAAATCCCACTGCACTACGAGTATAAATCCACAGGTAGAAATGGTCTTTAACCCAGAACTTTATAGTCTAATTTGGTGAGACAGGGTTGGGAAGAAGTCGCACAAGGAGTGGCAGTGATTTATGCACCCAAGTTTTTGGAAGATGCAGACATGCAAGGATAAAAAAAATAAGCATTTCATACTCATTAAAAGGCATTCAGGAGGCCTGGATGTGTTCAATATAATTCTGAAATGGGATTTAGAAATTTCTCTTCTCAGAATGTTAGATTTCCTGTCATTTAAAACCATTGGGTTTTTACTAGTGAAAGGTATTAAGTGATTGGGTTTTTGTTTTTGTTTTCTTTTTATTGAATGCAAAGTTGGGTTCTGTAACCCATAAAGATGTTTGTTATCCACTAGAGGGAGTGTTTTGGGCATCTGAGGCCACTGAAAACAATGCCATTTGCCAAAGTAAATTGTAGTTAACTCTGGGATTCTGTTCTAAATCTGGAAGTCGTGGATTCTGCATGGTCCTAAAATTTGAAAGCAACAAATTCCCCTCTCCAATTCTTGATACCGAGTCAAATCTTTCACCATTTTACCTATGCAAATAGTGGAGGATCTTTCTTGAAGTCACTGAGGACTTTCCTTGAAGTCCTTCAGGATTCATCCCAAAATAATCTCAGGATCAGATTTCATAGACATTAGGGCTGGAAGGGACCTTGGGAGATCATAGAGTCCAGCCCCCTGCCCCAGAGACAGGAAGTAAAAGGATCCCAGCAAGATAAATGTCCAAATGTCTCTTAAAGGAGTCCAGAGCAGGTGCTTGCACCACCTCTGGAGGCAGTCTGTTCCAGGCCTTGGGTGCTCAGACTTTAAAGAAGGTCTTCCTTATGTCCAGTCTGAAATGGTCTTGGAGGAGTTTGTGACTGTTTGTTTGACCTTGTCATCCCTTGGGGTGCTCTGGTGGACAGGTGTTCCCCCAGATCCTGTATCCAGATCAGTAATGTTTCTTCTGTAAGTAGGTGCTTTTGAAAAATAGGCATATTGTCTCCTTAATTTACCATCTGGATACTTTTGTCTATACCAGTCTTTATTCCACTGGTTGAACCTCAGTGACCATAAGAACAATATGTCTTTTGATAGCTGCCAGCATTTTTCCCCACCTCTACTTAATGGCAAAGTCTATTGAACTAGTTTTCTTTGCAGTATATATAATGTCTCATCATTTGACCTGGAGGGATGACCTCAACATGGAGAACCATGAATCCTATTCTACTTATTAGGTGCTGAAGTGTGATCCTACTTCTTCCTACTTGAAGCCCTGGTTTTAACAGTTCAGTGCAAAAGACTGGGGGGTGGGGGGAAGTCCTCCTCCTGCTGACTGCTTTTTGTGACTTAGTCTCAAGGCTAAGATGATGGTGTCCAACAAGAATAGCTGCACTTGTTTTTTCAGGGATTGAGCATTTGGGGACCTTGATGCTTCCTTTGTCTGGTCTATTTACAAGCCCTTGATCTTGGGGGCAGGTGTTTTTTCCATTCATTAACCCCCTGCTGGACAGGTGCTATGCTGATTAGACTCAGATTAGTGATTTTTAGGCATTCTGTTGTTTCCATTGGCTGACAGCCATATCTTCCTGTAGTAGTCTTCAATTCCTCCCTCCAATGTGATTTGTTGAATCCTCACACATGGAGAGTTTGGCAGTTCTTTACAAACCTCTAGCCTGTATGGAGCAGTCCAGGGCCTTGGTCCCTTGAAAGATGCATGCATGCCAGTAGATCGAGTCATTATGTCGCTAGTTTTTAGACTTAGGCATCCAGGGTGGAGGGGATGGTTCCCTTTGGTGTCTGTGTGGCCTTCTAAGTAGGCTAATCAGGGTACCACATAGACACTGAGCACTTGAGCTTCTGGGATAGCTTTGTGGAGGGCTCTGACAATCCTGTCAAGCCAAGAGGCTAAATTTGCAAAATTCTGGTTTAGATGTCCTGATCCACAGGTCCACCTTTAGTCTCAGATACTTTTCTGATTCACCTGGAGGAATTGTTCTATAGTTGTTGGGGTCGGAAGGGACCTGAGCAGGTCGTCAAGTCTAAGGGCACGAATGAATGCTGGAATCATACGGCCCCAGCTAAGTGATTATCTAGCCTCCTTTTTGAAGACCCCCAAGGTAGGAGCGAGCATTCCAGGTAGTGCTTGGGGTAACAGGGCCTCTCCCATTCCCCGCTGATCCCTACAAGTAAGTTTTATAGACGGCCACCAGATCCCCTCTCAGCCGACGCTTGTAGAGGCTGAACAGGCTCAGGTCCCATAGCCTCTCTTCGTAGGGCCTGCCCTGCTGTCCTCGGATCATGCAAGTGGCCTCCTCTGGACCCTCTCCATGCTGGCCACATTCCTCCTGAAGTGCGGCGCCCAGAACTGGACGCAGTACTCCAGCTGCGGCCTGACCAGTGTTGCATAGAGGGGGAGGATCACCTCCTTGGACCTACTCGAGATGCATCTGTGGATGCAGGACAAGGTGTGGTTGGCCTTCCTGACCATGTCCTCACATTAGTTGCCCACGTTCATCTTGGAATCAGTAATTACTCCAAGATTCTTTTCTGCTTCGGCTGATGAGAAGGGAGTTCCCCAGCCTGTAGGTATGCTGCTGGTTCTTCCTTCCCAAGTGCAGTACCCTGTACTTGTCAATGTTGAATCCCATCCTATTCTCATCTGCTCACCCCTGTAACCTGTCCAGATCAAGCTGAAGCCTGTCCCTCCCTTCTAGCATGCCTACCTTTCCCCACATCTGAGTGTTGTCTGCAAATTTGAACAAGGTGCTTTTCACACCCTCATCCAAGTCGCTGATAAAGAAGTTGAACAGTGCGGGCCCAAGGACTGAGCCCTGGAGGACTCCACTGCCCACGTCCCTCCAGGTCAAAAATGGCCCTTCCACCACCACTCTCTCTGGGTGTGGCCCTCTAGACAATTTGTGACCAATTTGCCTGTGTAGGTGTCGATGCCACAGGTGCCTAGTTTTTTTTAATGAGAATGGGGTGAGAGACAGTGTCAAAGGCCTTCCAAAAGTTCAGAAAGGCTACGTCCACTGTGACACCTGCGTCCAAGTATTTTGTGACCTGATCGTAGAAGGCCACCCGGTAGGTCTGACAGGACCTGTCCCTAATGAACCCGTGTTGGTTGCCCCTGAGCATAATCTCCCCTGCTGGTCCCTTGCAGATGTGCTCCTAGATAATTTTCTCAAAGAGCTTCCCCAGGACCGAGATAAGACTAATGGGCCTATAGTTACCTGGGTCCCCCGTCCTCCCTTTTTTGAAAATGGGAACCACATTGGTCTTTTTCTCATCCTCTGGCACCTGGCCAGAGCACCATGAGTGCTCGTAAAGCCAGGCCAGGGGCCCCACAATGAGCCCTGCCGATTCCCTCAGCTCCCTGGGATGGAGATCATCAGGACCTGCTGATTTGAACACATCCAGCCCCTCCAGAAGTTCCCTAACTCAGACTTAGGAGAGACTCTGCCAGGCCTAGGGTCAGGGAGGACTATTTGGGATCCCAGTGAGGGGGATGTCCCAGTACCTGCTCAGAAAAATGGAGGCAAAAAATTTGTTAAAGAGGTCAGCTTTTTCATCTAGTGTAACCACCAGATTGCCAAGGGTGTCCTGGAGGAGCCCCACATTACCTTGTGCCTTCTTTTTACTCCCTATGTATTTAAAAAAGGACTTCTTGTTATCTTAGAGATGGGACTAGGACTAGCAACCCAGATCAGCCTTAGCCTTCTTAACAGCCCCCCTACAGTCTTGAGCAACAGAGGTATAATCCTCTTTGCTCATAGCCCCTCTCTTCCAAGGGCTTCCAAGGACGTATGCCTCCTTTTTAGCTTTTAGACGTTTCTGAATGCCTTTAGTTCACCATGGGGGCTTTTGAGCACTCTTGCCCCCTTTGACTTGCATTGGGACTGTCACCCTTTGGGTTCCTTAAGAAACAACCACTCGTCTTGGATTCCTAACTCCCCTACCCTCTGGGATCTCAGTGCCTCCCCTACTAATCTCCTTAACTCACTGAAATCAGCCCTCTTGAAGTCAAGGGCTACTGCCTTGCTTCAGGCCTTTGACACCCTGCACAGGATTGGTGAATTCTGTCCCTGGACTAGACAGTTAGCTTGGTCACTGCAGTACTTGGGGACAGAGGCAACTTTGTGATCAGCACAGTGCGGTACTTTCAAGATTGAATGGAGTCTTGGTTTACCAAAGTCTGAATGGCATATCCCAGCTCTGGTTTTGGCTCTTGATTCAGTGGGATTCAAGTCAGAACTGCAATCTCAACTCTGGCTCTGAACTCTAAGTCAGGGTGAGCCTAGAGTCAGTCCAACAGGAGAAGCAGGAAAGTAGAGGGAGGTCAACAGCAAGTACCCAAGTCTTTTCCCCACTAAGGTACTGAGAGTTGGGCCTACATTTTAATGGACGGAGTGGGTGGGGCCTGCTGTTGGTGGCCTCAGGGGATTGGCTGTTCTGATTTGCCCCATGAGAACCAGCTAGACCTAGAGCACTTAACTGGGCTCTGCAGGCGATACCAGTTCCCCTGCAGCCTCAGAGGGTGAATTGCCCTGAACCTCTGATTTGGGCTGGTTGGGCCTAGGTCTCTGTTCTGGCCTCGTTACAAGCCAAGCATCCTTCTTTAATCACTTGCCTGCTTGGTCACTTTTTGTGTTAAGCAGGTTGTTGATGTTCCTTGTGCCATGGGACTTCTGGCTTAGTTTAAGCAGGAAAGTTTCTTTTTCAATTATACGGAAGCTCTTATGGGCTCACCTCTTTGGGTTGCTCTTGGGTTGCTCTTCTTGAACCAGTTCCACATTGCAGGCCTCCGGGTGCACCTATTTCTCGTGCTAGAAAAGACCACTGTTTGATCTAAATTCTTTACACAAAATTCAGAAGACCAGTCCCCTGCTGGTAATCATGGTTGCAGTTCTCTGCATTTAGGGCTGTGGTGCAGGTCATCTCATACAGGGCACACTGAGATGTAGTCTCCCTAACGTGTCTCTGCAGACGTTTAACTAGAACTGGTGTTGTAGCCACGTAATTACTCCAGACCAGACATGCTGGGTTGGCATTACATAATTACACTAGGACGGGGTCCCTTAAGACTCAGTTCTACTACTTTTGAAGCTGTAAGAGTAACTTTCCTCTGCTAGGGGGCACAGCTAGCCCTTATCCTGCTGTCTGTCTGGGTTCTTGGTCTGGGTGACCGCAGACAGGAATTTCACCTGGATGCCTTTAGGAGATTCACAGATGCTAGGGTCAGAAAGAACCTCAACAGATGATCAAGTTTGAACCCCTGCCTAGGCAGGAAAGAGTGCAGGGGTCAGATGACCCCAGCCAGATGCCTATCCAGCCTTCTCTTGAAGACCTCCAAAGTAGGGGAGAGCACCACCTCCCTTGGAAGCCCATTCCAAATTTTGGCCACCCTTAATGTGAAGTTTTTCCTGATACCTAGCCTAATCTGCTCTCTGTCAGTTTGTGACCATTGTTTCTTGTTACCCCAAGAGGTGCCCTGGTGAACAGAGCATCTCTGATCCCTTGCTGCGTCCCACTAGTGAATTTATAGGCAGCCACAAGATCCCCTCTCAGCCTTCTCTTGTGGAGGCTGAAGAGGTCCAGGTCCCTCAGTCTCTGCTCATAGGGCTTGTCTTGTAAGCCCCTAACCATACGAGTGGCCTCCTCTGGATCCTCTCAAGTCTATCAGCATCCTTCTTGAAGTACGCTGCCCAAAACTGGACGCAATACTCCAGCTGTGGTCTGACCAATGCTACGTAGAGGGGAAGTATCACCTCCTTGGATCTATTTGTCATGCATCTGCTGATGCATGATAATGTGCCATTAGCTTTACTGATGATTTCTTTACACTGGAGACTTGTGTTCATCTTGGACTCCACCATGACTCCGAGATCCCTTTCCACTTCTGTGCTGCTGAAAGGGTCACTTCCCAGCCAGTAAGTGTGCTGGATATTTTTACACCCCAGATGCAGCACTCAGCATTTGTCCTCATTGTCCTGCATCCTACTGTGTACTGCCCACTTCTCTAACCTGTTCAGGTTTGCTTGCAATCGTTCACTACCCATGTCCTTCCAGGTTGATACCAACCCATCTGCTATCACTGTCTGGGTGCGACAGCTAAGCCAATTTGCCACCCACTGGACTGTGTAAACATCTATGTCACAGACTCTTAATTTATTTATGAGAATAGGGTGAGAGACCCTATTGAAGGCCTTGCTAAAATCCAAGAAAATGACCTCCATCTCTACTCCTGTGTCTAAGCATTTTGTGACCCTGTCATAAAATGAAACCACAGTCAGGCATGATCTACCTGCTACGCATCCATGCTGGTTTCCCTGCTGCATTATTTTTTCCCACTGGACTCCCACAAATATGGTCCTTCATAATCCTTTTCAAAGACCTTTTCAAGGATGGAGGTGAGGCTGATTGGCCTATAATTACTCAGAACCTCCTTTCTCCCCTTCTTGAAAATAGGGACCACATTGGCCCTTTTCCAGTCCTCCGGGACCTGCCACGAGCACTCAAACAGCTGTGCCAGTGGTTCTGCTATGACACCGGCCAATTCCTTTAGCACCCTCGATGCAGCTCATCCGGGCCTGCTGACTTGAACACATCCAGCCCATCCAAGTGACTCTGCACCAAGTCAGTGTTGACTGTTGGTGGGCTGGTGTCCCTCTGATGCCCATCTAGGAACCCGTTAGGAGACTTATCTTGAGCCCTGTTCAGGAACACCGAAGCAAAATAACTCATTGAATAGCTCAGCCTTGTCCCCCCATCTGTCACTAATTGCTCCTTCTTGTTCAGTAGGGTCCTATGCTGCCCTGCGCCTTCCTTTTATTCCCTACATACCTGAAAAAAAGACTTTTTGTCGTTGTCCCCAATGGGCCTTCATGAGTCACTACTGGGAGTCCTGATCTCCGAGTTGTTGACCACTCCCTTTTCCAGACTTGGGTGTTACCGTGGTCGTTCGTCCTCCCGAGTTGCCTGCCATGACTTGCTGTTACACTAGTGGGGCGGGGCTAGCTCATAGGTCCCTCGGTGGCCTGGGTCTGGCTCGTCGGTTGCACACAGGGCTCCACCACCCCTACACCCTGGCCTCACGCCACCTGTGGCCTCCACTTCCCCGTGCCCGCTCAGTTATGGTCCTGCAGGCTTCTATAACGGTTTTCATCTTTGAGTATTCCCCAAAACCTTTGGGTTACTCCTGCCCTGATGTCAGTTCCTTCACACCGGCCTGAATTGGTGCCTTAGCCCCTACCACAATAGATGCTTCACCACAGACCCATCACCCTACACACCATGTGCTCCGTGCCTCCTCAAAGGGGGTTCTACTGTACCGGCTACCTCGCTGACCCACCACCAGCTCCCTATGATGGTGCCCGGGAGTAGCACCTCTCAGCTGTTTTAGAGTTGCACCCCTTATCCCTCAATCGGCGTCCTCTATTCTCGGCGGTGATCCCACCCCAATCTCTCACCAGCCAGGTGATCCTGCAGCCTCTCGCCCCTCTTCAGTGATTCCCGCACCCACCGCCTCAGCACTTACTTCGGGGTGCTCTGAATCCTCCTGGGTTGTCTCAATCTTCCTTTGCTCACCCGATCCGGTGCTTCGGGGTCGATCTGCTGGCGTTCTGGCCATCACTCCTCCTCCTCTCAGAGCCACTGTTCTCTCCAGCACGCTGGCTCTTCTCCAACTGTCCAGTGGGGCTAGCGTCGGAGACGGCCCTGATAGCCGTTTGCTCCCCTTGCTATCCGCTGCCTCCGGAGCAGCGGCTGCCATTTTTAAATCCACTGGCCGGCGTCTGATGACACCATCAGCTGCCAGCCGCAGCCGTACATAGAAGCGGCTAACGAGCCACGCAGGTTCTCCCTCCGTCACAGCGTCTCTCCTGTCCTGCTCTCCCGGTAAGTTTCCCCTGCTTTCTCGGCTCCTGGGACAGTCATCTTTTAATTGGTGTTGCTAGCCTCAGCTCTGTAGTTGCTTTGGCTTTTCTAACTGCCTCCCTGCAAGTGCAGACCAAGTAGGTATACTCCTCCTTGGTAGCTTCCCCCTGCTTCCACCACCTATATGCCTTCGTTTTTACCATTTAGGCTCCCCTGGATTTCCCTGTTCAGCCAAGGAAGTTTTTTGGCTCCTTTCCTTCTTTTCCCTCATACTGGGATAGTCTCCCTCTGTGCCCGAAGGATCGCGTCCTTTAGGAACGACCACCCTTCCTGGACTCCCATCTCACCAGTAGTCCTATCCTGCAGTGCGCCATTGACTATGCTCCTGAGCACACTGAAGTTAGCCTTCCTAAAGTCAAGCACTTCCACCCTACTAGTTATCTTATTTGCCATATGACATGGGGTGGGTTCAATTGATCGGTGGTCACTGTCCCCAAGGTGACCACGAATCTGCAGCTCCCCTACCAGATCCTACCCCACAGCCAACACCAAGTCCAGTAAAGCATTGCCCCTAGTAGGCCCATATCCCTCCTGCATTAGGTGAAGGTCCTGCATGCAGCAGAAGAGAACTGATTGAATAGCAGCCTTCAACTACTTGGAAGGGGGTTGCAAAGAGGATGGAGTTGGACTGGTCTCAGTGGTGGCAGATGACACAACAAGGAGCAGTGGTCTTAAGTTGGATTAAATAGTGGGAAACACTTTCTCAGGAGGATGGTAGTAAAGCACGGGAAAAGATTACTCCTAGGGGTTGTGGACTGTCCATCCTTGGAAGTTTTTCAAGACCCGGCTAGACAAAGCCATGGCTGGGATGATGTAGCTGGGGGGTTGGATTAGATGCGACCTCCTGAGGTCCTTTCCAATCCTCAATTGTCTATGGTCCTATGACTCCCACATCTAGGCCCCATAGACTAGTTCTTGCTGTTCTTCATAGATGCTCCAGATTAAATGCAACTGGTCTAATCAGCAGAACTGGCCACACTGGTATAATTAAAAAGCATTCGTTCCTCTCTCCGCTCTGTTCTGTGCTGTCTGCAGCCCCTAGTAACAGCCAGTTAACAAGTGCTGACACTGTATATGTTCATAGTGTCTGGCTAAGAAGCTTGTGCTGTCTTTGCCACCTTCATTAAAGCAGACAGTGATCAGATAAGCCTTCTCCCTTCACTGCTGTCTGGGTTTGTTTCCTGATTATTAGGCTCAGAAAGGAAAACTTCCCAGGGCTGGGTGTCTGCTCTCCTAGCAAGGGCTGCATTGTTAGCAGTCATTCTCACAGCGGCTTCTGGGACTGGAATGGTGCTAACCCAATAAATCTAATTTCCTCCTTGTTTCCTCTCCCTTTGAACAACAATTGATAGTCGCCCAGAGCAGCACGCAGAGGGCTGCTGTCTGGAGGGGGGGAAACAACCCAGCAGGTGTGAAACTCAAGTGATCCTGCTGTCCAATTGTCCTTGGGCACAGAAATGAACCTTGGGGCATTTGCCAGAACTGCTTTTGAGCTCACTGACACAATGGCTGAGCAGCTTTGAAAAAGCAATAGGGAAAGAAGATGGAAAATTAAGATGAGTTAGAATCGGCTATTAATTATAGATGGGCTTAGAAATACTGCATTCAGCTTTCTTAACCGTTCACCCATCCTCTCTCTTCTACCTTATCTTAATCAAAGTCTACTGCATACAGCATGCATTTGAGTTTCAGGAGACTAGGGATACAATTCCTGGCTCTGCCACTGTCTAACTGGGTGTCCCTAGGCAAGGCACTTCATACCATCTACCTCAGTTCCCCCCAATGATAAGGGAAGGGCTTCCTCTGGAAGCTGCTTTGAGATCTCCAGATGAAAACGCAGTGCAAGAGCAATGCACCTTCCATCTCTTCCAGCAACCGACAACCATGTCTTTCATTATACAATCCTGATTCACCCCCAAATTATAGTCTGTCCTGTGTGGTGAAATAAGACAGGAGTGCTGTGGAGAAACAAGTAGTATGTGATTTTTTTAGACTGCAAAGCTAGAAGTAAGCATAAGGATTATCTGGTCCAACCCCCTGCATAAATGCAGAAATGCCCTTCCTAAATCGCCCCCTCCAATGTTTGTCTAGCCTTGAAAACCTAAATAACTACCACTACTGTGCTTCAAGTAATGCTTAAACTCACAACCTTGGCATCACTTTAACAATGCAGCCTTGGGTAGCATGCATTGATTAAGCACAATTTTGAATATTTGCATCCTAATGTATTTTCATGCATGAACTGAATTAAGGTTCACAGACCGTAGCAATCCTGCCATGGTCATATGAGTGTTTGACATTCTCCTGTGTTTTTTCAATGCAGTTGACTTGCATGTGATCCTAAACAGAACATGCAAATATAGGAAACTTTACATATGCATGTTCATCTGAGTTCTGCATTGGTTTATGGGCAGCACATGTGACTTCAGAGAAGAAAGTAAGTTAAATGCAATTCAACCACTTCATTTCTATTAAAGATGATGTACCTGCAGTTCTCTTTGTTAAGGGAGACGCATTATAATTTCATATGACGTGAGGCCATTTAAAACAATTCAGTAATGGATTAGTACTGCAGCAGTATCCCACACCATGCAGAATCCTAGGTTTTAGTCTGACATCCTACGTAAATTTAGACAATTGCACATGCCTTTTTAATTAAGAGATTAAAACAATAAAATCAGCAAAAAAAAAAAAAAAAAAAAAAAAGAACATGCCCACAGAGGCAAATCATGCCTCTGTACACATCCAGACCCCTGTTGTGGATGAGACAGCCACATCAGCTGTTTCTTTTGGGGCTGGATTTGGCTCTTGTTATTCATGACAGTCAATTGTCTATACCAATACAATTCCCCCCTGTCACTGGACTCGGAAGCCAGTGGCGGGAGAAACTCAGCAGGTTTGGAGTTTGGGTCTGGTATGGATGCGCATCATAAGGGTGATCATAGAATCATAGCAAATTAGGATTGGAGGGACCTCAGGAGGTCGCATCTAGTTCAACCCTCTGCTCAAAGCAGGACCAGCCCCAACTACACTGTCCCAGCCAGGGCTTTGTCTACCTGGGTCTTGAAAACCTCCAGGGGTGGAGATCCCACCCCCTCTCTGGGTGACCTGTTCCAGCATTTTACTCCCCTCCTAGTGAGAGGTTCTTTTTCTTAATATCCAACCTAAACTTCCCTTGCTGCAACTTGAGCTCATCGCTTCTTGTCCTGGCATCTGCCCCCACTGAGAGCAGTCCAGCTCCATCCTCTTTCTAACCCCCCTTCAGGTAGTTGAAGACTGCTATTCAATCCCCGCTCCGTCTTCTCTTCTGCAAACTAAATAAGCCCAGTTCCCTCAGCCTCTCCTCACAAGTCATCTGCCCCGGCCCCCAAACCATTTGCATTGCCCTCCACTGGACTGTCTCCAATTTGTCCACATCCTTTCTGTAGTGGGGGGCCCAAAACTGGACACAGGCCTCCAGATGTGGCCTCACCAGTGCTGAATGGGGGAGTGTGGGGGAAGAATCGCTTCCCTCAATCTGCTGGCAATGCTTCTACTAATGCTGCCCGGTATGCCATTAGCCTTCCTTGCAACAAGGGCGCACTGCTGGCTCATTACATTTCTGCAATCAGGACCACACGTGTGATCTTGAAACGTCGTAGAATTGCTGTGTGATAAATTCTGCTGCTGATTACAGTAGCATGACTCCAGCGTCACTGCCGGCGAGCAGTTTGGTCCCATGTATGGGTTAATTGAGGAACTGGATTCTGGTCTGGTTTCTGCCGCTGATTCACTGTGTGATGATGGGGAAGTTGCTTTCCACTCCCCCCAGCCTCAATTTCCTGCTCTGTCAAGTTGTGCTAGTAATTTGGGCCTGGAGGGGGGGTTGATTTAGATTCAGATCATCCCCGTGCAGCCCAAGCAAATGGAAACATGACCAGGGTATGGTTGTGCCTGATTCTGAAGGCAGCAGCGCTAGCATAAATCTGGGGGCATTTATCTGGATTCGTGCCTCCGTACAGCCCATGTTCTGCCGTAGAAGTGTCAGAATAAGTTTCCTGTGGTTTTCTGGCTTCCAGCGGGACTTTGCTGCTTCTTAATGCCTTACAGTCAGATCACGGGCTGGATTCTAATCTCACTTATGCGCTAATCCTGGCAACACATGCATCTGTACAAAGTACTACGTAGTATGCTGTCTTAAGGCAGAAGAGTCGAAAATCCTGAGAGGATGTGATGAGTCAGGCTACCTCCAGAAAAAGTCTGAGCAAAGTGCATGTATCATACTGAGATCCCACTCTGCCTTTGAAACAGAGGTTTCCCTGGGGGGGGAATAATCAACATTTTCTTCCATGTGAGTCACAGCTGCCAAAGACAGCGCTTACACCACATAGTAATTTTCCATCCTTTCCCCAATATTGCATAATGCTGCCCACTTTTAGAAAGGCAGGTCAAGGACAGTGCAGCAGCTTCTCTGACGAAGTCTGTTGTTGACTACTTGTAGCCTTCAAGCATGTAATTTGGAAGCACCAAAGCGTGCATGCATCGTCTCCATCTCCGTCTCTCATGCCTTATTTTCAAGGATGCCTTACAGCAGTGGTTCTTAACCTCATTAGACTTGAGGCACTTTTTAGGAAATGCCAGCTCTTAGTTTTCACTCCATTTTTTTGACTACGGCAAAGTAATAGAGCCGTTCTTCTGTTGGGAAGACCTCAGGCCCTAGTGGGTCAGAAGGTTTTTGACCCTGTGGATTCCTATAGGGTTTATCCTGTGAATCCCTTGGAAGTATTTCAACGCCTAACAGCGCTGAAATTGCGTGGCACCCCACAACACTCTTAAAAGGATCTCTGCTGCGGCACCTTGATTGCAAACCGCTGCATTTTATAGTATGCATGCACTGCTATGAAATGAGTGTTGTGCTATTGTGTCTCCACCCAAAAAGCTCCAGTCTCTTTTGCAGGTATAATTATGCAAGCAGTGTGCAAGTGATGGGGGGACATTTAGAAAGGAGAGAAGCAGGTTATGAAATCTTACTTTGAACTGTGGGAATAGCGCTGCTCAGATCTGAAAGCCGTTCCCTCATCTCTTAATGCTTTCCTGCCTAAAACCACTAACTCCCTTGTATTTTCCAGGACTACCCCAGATATTGGGGCTGTGTTCTGGTGTCCCCCAAAAGCACTTGAAATAAACTCTTGGCCGATTTAGGACCAGTTTTTCAAACTTGGTACAAATGCCCCTATCCTCAAACTAATGTTGTACTGGTAGGCAGCATCCTACTAGGACCCTGGACCATGAGCATGGCTTTACTCCTCCTGATGAGTAAGGAGGCCCATGGCTGTCTCCTCTCTATTGCTGCCTCCCAAACTGAAAGTTGTTTGGCCATTTTCACACAAGTCTGAAACCAGAAGAAGAGGAGGAGAGAGAGGATATACCTACCCTTTGGATTGCAGCTTGTGTAGACATATTCAGCCTGGCTTTGAGTTCAGGTCAGGCTACCTGTGCCTGTTGCTTGAGTGGGCCTACTTTATACCCACGTGTATACCCCAGTCAGACTTGTAAAGTAAGCAAATGTCCCTAGTAATGCTAACAAATGCAGTAGTAACCTCCTTTCCCCAGCCCCTCCTCGAGCCTGACAGTGCCATGTCTCTCCCTGTGGACATCTTGCCACATTGGACGCAGCTGATCAGTACTGCCAGCTCTTATGCAAAGGAAGAGGCGAGTTTGCAAGGGACATTCCCCAGGGATCATAGTATTTTCAAACTATTTGCTTGCTTGGAAAAGGGGCCAATAATAGCAGCTTGGAAAAGAACTAGTTGCTGCGGAGATGGACTGAAACTTCAGGGGCACAACTAATATAGGATCCTTCTCTATTCTTCATCTGTCGTTCCTTGATACCATCACATGAATGCATCAGATACCCGGGTTATCGATGGCAGTGCCTAATTGAGAAGACAGAGCATGGGATTGGACTTGAGGAGACATGAGTTTCATTCCTGACTCTACCACGTTATTCGAATCACCTCACCTCTTGGTTTCCTGGTCTCTTCAATTGACAGTGTGATGCTGACCAAGCTTTCTAAAGAACGGTTTTGAGGTTGACCAGTGAAAATGGCCATCTAACCACTACATATCTTGGTGCCTTGAGGGAAGCCAGCAGAGGCTGGCAACATCCCCAGATGAAAAGATTGGACTTCTCATGGTAGGCAATAAGACACTTCACCATGTCAAAGAAAACTGCTGTATCTGATACAAAACAGGGCAGGGAGCTATATTGGTGGCTGCTTATACTGACAGAAAGACACCTGTGTGAATTAACCACCAGGATTTATAGCCACCCATGAACCTGGCCTTTCTTACCGATTCCCACTTTTCCACCATGCTTTATACAGCCCACCACCTCACTCTCTTTACCATTGCTATTGATTTTATGGAGGTGGTGTGCTACCGGGTCATACAAAACTCTCAGGTGAAAGTCCTGGTTGTGGAGCTCTTCCTTGCTGGGGTCGTTTGACCCCAGTACTCTTTCCTGCCATGGCAGGGGGTCGGACTAGGTGATCTACTTGGGTCCCTTCCGACCCTAGAAACTATGAAACTATAAAGGGCCCAAATTCTGGTATATGGTTGTATGTTCAGGGAAGCGGGTAGGGAATAAGTTAATGGGATGAAAGGATTTTAGCATTAAGCAGGGGTATTGGTGTTAATAGCATCCTTATGGTGGCAAACGTTGCGTCTGAGGCAGCATGATTCTGGTGGGTTATTAAAATAAGGAGGTGGGAGAAAGAGGCAGATAGACTGGCCAATATACTGCTTCAAAGCAGTACAATTTTGTGTTCATATGAGCAATCCTTGTAAAGTCATGAAGTGTGAAATGAGTACAGTATGCGGAAGGACAGGGCTGGGTATCACCCAGGCTGCTGCTCTGAGCGCTGTTTATCTTCTAGGCAGAGGCCTATCTCCCTGGCTCCTCATGCTGCTCGGTCTGCCTGTGTCCATCTATTACATTGTCTGTTCTGTGGATCAGGGACTTTTATTGTTGTCATTCCATGTTTAGTGCAGTACTTATTTCCCTGGGTCCTTGTCCACTTCTGTATTGCTAGCACTACAGAAATTCAAATGCTAGTAATGCACAGCCCATTCTGCACTGCAGTGCTCTGATTCTGCAGGGTAACGTGGTGGACACCTTGGGCCAAATCTGGGTTTTCTATATCCAGCACCCCAATACACCACACAGACGCAGCACACGGCACCACCTGGGTCAGGCACAGTGTTGCCATGTCCACAAGACACTGAGGATGAATTAATCAGCTATGCTGCTTCTGACAGGGCTACTGCTGGGGAAGACGGCTTTGCAAGTTGAGGGTGGTCTAAAGTTTGAATAAGCCCAATGGGAGCAGTCAGATCCAGGGATGCTCTTGCCCTGCTCTGCCACCCTGAAGCAGCCAGGGACAGCTCCAGACTCTAGCCACAGCTACCCGAGTGCCAGGGGGCTCCAGGGGTGGGCTCAGCCTGGCAAAGGATGCTGTCCTGGGAGCTTGTGCATGCCATGGATGCTCCTCACACTCCCCCGCCCCCGCCCCTTCCCCCAGCAGTAGCCAGGGCACCGTGTCTGTGAGGCATGCATGGACCACCTCCTCCTCCACCCTCCTCAGTAGGGCACCTGGACAGCTGCCCATGGCCCCCAGGGCAACCCCAAGACCATGCACACTACAGGTAGCAGCAACCATGACACTTTTTATTTTTCTCCACCACACCATAACAGACCCCCTCCTTCCCCAACAGCACGCTCCCTTCCTAATCCCAACATGCACCAACAATAAAGGACCTACTTCTCATGTAACTATGTACAGTGTGTTTTGTCAAGCGTTGCGGGGAAGGGACAGTGGGGGGGAGCCATCTAGGATATAAATCCAGGGGAGAGGTGCCTGGCACACCTGCAGGTGCAGATGATACTGGGGGCTCACCTGGGGGTGAGAGCAGATGCTGTCCAGCCTGCTCCCCTTTCCCCACCTCTACCATGGGGTCAGGGCCAGCATGTCCTGTGTGCAGAGCAGGCCTACTTGCAAGCTCTGGCTCAGGAGCCATGTGGCAATGGGGTGAACAGCACATGGTGGGTCGAGGCCACTGGGGGACCCAGCTCAGGGGCAGGGGGCCCTGGCCACTGCAAGTGGCACTGCACCTTGTCCCAAGCCCACTGGGTGGTTTAGCACTGGGCCACAGTGGCTGCTAGGGGGAAGGCAGGGCTGGGGATGGGAGCTGGGTTGCAGGCTGCTGCCAGGGGACACGTGGGAGTGGGCCGTGGGTGGCTGCAAGGGGACAGGTGCAGCCAGGGCCAGAGGCTGTCTCCGAGTGGCATGAAGTAGATTGCTGGGGCCAGGATGGTGTCCAACACCTGGCAGTCATCCCCAGTTGCCTCCACTGCCCAGGCCACCATGGTGGCCTGCCACTCCTGAGCTTCAAGCAGTCTCTCAAGGAGGGCAGTGTGCCTCTCATAGAGGGCACAGTCTTCCTGGGCCCTCTCTCACTCCAGGTGCTGGACTCGCCAGGCCCACAGACTGACTGGGCACAGTGGTGAAGGAGTGGCTTGCAGATTTAACAGCAAGTTGCAGTCCTGCATGCACCACTGGTGGAGGCAGCACATGCGGATATCACTGGCTGACAGTGGTACCATCCTTGCAAGTGCATCCCCTCCCAGTAGCTGGTGCCTCTTCCCTGTATGCAGCTGGTGGACCTGGAGAGCAAAGACAGAGAGGCTTTTTGTGAGAGTTTGCAACATTGCAGAGACAACATGCTGTGTACCAAGGGGCTATGTGCTGACTAGCCTCAGATCAGGGGTTGTGCATGCACAGGTGCCTAGGGACTATGATAAGTTGCTACAGCTACAGGCAGGCACCAGTTGAGTCCTCCATCCCTCCTCCCTAAGGAAATGGCCCACCTGCCCCCACTCAGCCAGACAGGAGAAGAAAAGGCACCCCCTTGCCTCCTGCAGGGTCTCTGGCTCCAAGTGTGCAGCCCAGGATGGGTGAGCTGGTGCAGGCATGGGTGGCCATGGCACCCCCTTCTCCCCCTGCCCTTCTCCCTGTCTGGGCCTTACCAGACAGGCATGGCAGGAAGTCCTGATGGTCAGACTCTGTCCCTAGTGGTCCAGTTGCCTGCATTGCCCCAGGGCACAGAAGCACAGTGCCTGGCTGTCCATGCAGTTGTCCCTCTGGGGAGGAGATGGAGCTGCTCTCTGCTGAGGCAATCCCCAGCCTGTTCTCCCCACTGGGGATGCATGGCCAGAGTTAGCAGGGCAGGTGTTGGCCAGGGCTCCCTGAGCTGTCAGATGAGGCAGGGCGCACACTGCGATCTGCAGGGCCTGAGTGGCCCTCCCCCAGGGACTGGTCATCACAGCTGGGCCACAGCAGAGGCTCCGGCAGGCTGCCTGTGCTTGAGTAGACATGACGGCTGTGTCCAGGGTCCCTCACAGCCAAGATGTGGGCCAGCTCCTGCATGAAGGGCATAGTCCTGCAGGCAGCCCCAGACTGCTGGATGTAGTCTGTGATGTGGGCCCACAGGGCCTTGATCTTGATGTGGCACTGCTGCCCAGACCACTGGTGGCTGTGCTCCCACATGCAAACCACCATGGCCTCATAATTGTGGGCATTTGACTGCTTGCTTCAGCTCGACTGCCTCTGCACCTCAGTATCACCCCAGACAGCTATGAGGTCAGAGATCTCTCTCTTGAACCAGTTGGGGTTGTTGTCTATGGTGCTGAGGATACTGCTATGCAGCTGCTTCCAGGGGCTTCTGGGGGGTCAGGCAAAGACTCCAGGTGCTGGTGAGGCTTGGCATGTGCCTGCAGCGGAAGGCACAATGCCCAGGAGTCAGATAGGTGGTGGCAGATGCCCAGGGGGCAGAGCCTGGGTCCACAGACCTGGCAGCTGACATGTGCCCACACCTGTGAAACGCAATGCCCAGGGGCAGGCAGCATCTGGAACAGGCCCCAGGGTTCAGGCCTGGGGTCAGGAGTCCTGGTTGGGACAGCCAAGGAGCTGTGTCTGCCACGTGCCTGGAGAAACTGCTAGTCAGGCTGACCAGGCACAGATTTCAACTCAAGTTAGTGTCTACACATGCACTACTGTGCGGTCGCTACTGCATGGTTAATCTACTACCTGTATCTCTAGGTACTAGGAAACTGTGCAGCAGACTTAATTTAGTGCACAGTAAATGCCACGCACATGTAGATGGTGATGGTTTACTGTGCATTAGATTAGTCTAATATGCAATAAAGTGTCTTGTGTAGATGTGCGCAGTGTCTTGTGGGCATGGCTGCACTGTTCTTGACCCAGGCAGAGCTGTGCAGTGCATATGAAGGGGCTGATTATGATGACTTTGCAAGTTCATGGTGGTCTAAAGGTTTAGCTCTGCTGTCATTAAGTGTGAATAATTACTATTCAATCTACCAGCTGAATCCTCCTTACTCCCAGCACTAGTCCTATGATGCTAGCTCTGCAATGTGCGTAAGGGTTGCGCCCCCTGACGACTAGAGAAAACGTGTTCCTGTGCCATGAAGATGCTGCTGTGCTTTGTGCCACAGAGGTCACACAAAAGACCTTATGGACTCGAACAAGCTTGAGGGAAACTTCCAAGAGAGGAGCAGATTTTAGGCACATGCTGTTGTGGTAACACGGGAAGCCCATCTCTCACAGGCTGGGGGAAAGGGGTGAAGAAGTGCTGCGCCATTCATCTTCCTTTCCCAGACTTCTGGCAATTAGGAGTAAATCTCTGTCTGAAACCTTTTGTGTAACTGCCTGACGAAATCTGGCTGGGGCTCATTGATTTGAGTAACTCTGAAGAGTAAATCTGTTCTCTCTTCCTGGAAGTTGGCACAGTCTCTTTTAGAGATTTGCCAAATGGTGTTGGGGTATCAGCCGGGCTCTGAAAGATGGTCATTTTTAACACGCTGAGCACCGAGCAAAAGGGCCCATTCAAACTGTTTGAGCATCATTGGCAGCGAGCCGTGAAGGCATTTCACCTGTGTCCGCAGAACCGTGCTGGTGACGGTCTTTTGAACGGTCAAGGATAATTCATGCCACGTGCGAGGCTTGAACTGTTCTGGGGGCTTTATGGCTTTCTTCCAAAACTCCTTTCTGAGGGGTCCAGAGCTAACTCGACATCTGGGTTCATTGCCCCGACTCGCCAAAGACGAGGTGGGACTTTGAGCAAGTCTTTCTCTGTGCCTCCGTTTCCCATCCATACAATGGGATTGTCTCTGCACCCTGCACTGATGGGTCTGATGTTCATATGCAACTTCCATTTCCTTTTAAAACGCATTTCATTTCCATGCAGAAATGAATTTAATTTCCTTGTGGAACATGTCTTGGTTCGGGGCCCTTCTTTTGCTTTCCATGAGTGTTGCTCTAGGTAAAAAGTCCATTGATACAAATAAAAACCAGGTATCTTTAGGGTCAACACAAACTTCTGTTTTCTGCTAGTCAAATATTTGCAAGTTGTTTTCCTCACCCTCCTTTTGGTTGCAAGCGGGTGATGGACTCTGTTCTGGGACGTTTCATCAAAGGTTACTATTATCTTGCTAGCAGTGCAAAAGGAGATCCATCCCTTGTAGTAGCAGACAGCATGTCTGCTCCTTTGCCCAGCCAGGCTACTGGGCATAATTTGCCTGTATAACCAACTATACACCATGGTCCCAGCAAGGGCAGAACCGCGGGCCTTTCTGCATCGTACCCATCGATTTCCACAATTTCAGCAAAAGTAAAAAAAAAAAACAAAAAACTCTTAGACTGCAATGGAGTTGAAGCTGTTGCAGTCTCCTTGAGACCATCGCTAGAGGGAGCCACTCTCATACTCATCAAAGCCAATGTTCAGCCTTCTCTCCACCTTGCCCAAATTGTTCCCCAAGTACTTACTAGATGGCCAAATCCCACCTGGGATGCAAATTGTATAATATACCGCTGGGCAATTAACCCAGAACCATCAGTATCAGAACTCACGCTGCTACTATTTTAGACCTGGAAGTGGGCAGGAATTTCCAGTAATGCTGGACATTGTGTAATTATGGCAAAAAACTGCTATTTGACTAATACAGATTGGGTAAGCAGCAGTATAAATAATAGTGGGGTATGGATATTTTGGAGTGAGTTGTCTACCAAATGGTCGCTGTACTGAGAAGCAAAACCACCTTTTTAGATCTAGTTTCAGCAAGAAGTGAGGGCCTTGTAAAAGCCCTGGTGGGAAATTAGGGGGAATTATTGGCCAAACTGGAGAGAACTGGGACCAATCCAGTGGTTTGGAGGTGGATAAGGAACCGGTTCAATGAGGGCCTGCAATGGGTTATATTGCATGTTATCTAACTGGAGAGTAGTTACCCATGGTAATTTAGTCTTGAGACCTCTCTGTTTAACATTTTTCTTAATGATCCTGGCACCGAAAATGGAAATGTCCTCCTGAAACTTGCAGATGACACTCAGCTGGGGCAGTACTGCCAGCACAGAAATGTTTAGGTAATGTTATGGGATGGAGTATTAGAAAGTGGAGTTTGTTTGGCTTCCTCTGAGACATTGTGATGATGGCCACAGCGAAAGCTGGTGGGGGGGAGGTTGACTGGGTACACTGATGCCTCTGGCCACGCATTCAAAAACCCAGCGGTTCCTGGCTATAGGGTTTTGCTAGTCCACTTGGGGTCAGACCAAATTTGTGGTGAGGGAGGAATGTTTCCCCTCTGCCAGACAAGAACAGATGGCATGTGAGGTTTTGCCTTGCTCCTAGGATCCCCCTCAGCATATATTATCCAACTATCCCTGCTATTACAGTGGCAGACTATTGGCAGTGCCCTCTTCTTCCTTGCATTTATCTAGGGCACATTAGTGCATTATTGATGTGTTAGTTCTAGTGTCTTTACATGAGTAGTTGTGAGCAAGGGTTTGAAATGGTGTTTCTTGGGGATTCCTGGGATAAATGCTTGCTCCGAATGCAGGAGGTTGGGCTTGGTGCCCCATGAGATCCCTTCCAGTTCTGTGTTCCTATCAGATAAAGAAGAACGTGCCGAGTTGTAACTATGGAGGGCAACTATGGAAGGGAGCCTTGCTCATATGCACCTCGTCAGTGTATTTTTAGATATAAAAGCTGAGGGTGTCCCTCTAGTCCAGTGATTCTCAATTAAGGTATCAATTAAGGGTGTAGTAGGATGCCATGCAGTATTAGCACTGTTGGGTGTGCAAACACCTACACATGATTCACAAGATAAACCCAGAGATTTCAAAGAGGAATCCAGTGCGTCGAAACCAATCTGACCTCTTGATCTTTTGAAAGGTAATCCATTTTTAGTTCCATTATTTTTACACAACATCATAAATACACTTATTTGTGAAATGGGGTGCCGCTAAATTCACAAAAACTTAGGGAGGCTAAAAGGGTCGAGAACCACTGCTCGAGTCTGATTTCTGTTTTTTTTGCGGGGGGGGGGGCCGGGTTTCCTCTCAAAGTATTATTTGCCAAAACCCGATGAGGGCATGGAGGGGGCGAGCATCCCTATAGAGTCGGTGTACTTCTTTACGGGATGCACCATAAATTGATTCTGACAGAAGGCAGCCTCCGTTACCATAAGCTGTGAACAAACAGACTGTGTGAGAGCTCACGTACACTGAAAGGCTCCTAAAAGTGTAGATGCAAGAGTAGCAAGATAAACGACTCTTCAAGTGCATCAGCAGTGTCACACCCTGGGGCCTGAAGCACACATTGAATTCCCTGCACCAGTGTCACGAGCAGAGATGCTGTGGGGTTTTTTTTGTTTCCTCTCTCTGGGCACTTCTGTAATCACTGGCTTTGTGTGTCATTTTAGCTGTATTGGTTTCCTATTGGCATCCAACGGTCGAAATCGGACTCGGATAATGATGTGCAATCAGAAAGTATGAATGGCAGGGACTGTGCAAAACCTTGGACGGTGTATCACCCTGCTAACTTAAATATGCAAAGACTCCTCAATCCAAATGGCAGGTTGTAATCACCTTGTCAAAGGCACAGCCCTCCAGAAATCTGTGGAATCGCAATGGGATTACGCTGACCCTACTGAAGCCATCCGAGAACGAGTGATTAGGAGGGTAAACAAGACTTTTACGACCAGAGAATGGAAGTCTTGCACGAATGCCCATATCTGATCATATTTCTCCCTTGAAATCAGCTTTTTCCATGAGATCTGCAGGCTGCTTCAAAATGACGCTGGTGCAGATCCCTTAACTGAGAAGGAACACGTGTTGGGTTAACACCAGTATTATGGGCCAGCATTGTGGGGGAGCAGAAAAAAACACCAGACCTCTTTCTATTCTGGTAGCCAAAAATGCCAAGACTTCGGAAAGACCTGGGAAAATATTGATTTGCATAGCACAATAATCCTAACAAACCTGTGTCCTCCTAAGGCTTTATACTTTTAATTATGCTTCATGCTGTAACTATTGAGGACAGAATTCAAGATCCTCGTTTCCTACCACTTCTTCTGAGGAAGAATCTTCCAAAACTGGTAATCACAGAAATCCTGTGAAGAGTTCAGGTCCCATACAATAGCGGAAAATGGTGCGAGAGTACGGCTATGGCAGTGTGCATGCACATACGCACACACTACTCAAATATTTTGTTCTCGGAAGATCTCACTTGGGAGAAATGCGAAGTCTCCACTGCTTTGCTTCAAATTTCTGTTCTCTCCTTGCCTGGAATGCTCTATCCTGCAGATGGATGGATGGGTAGGAAAAAAAAATATATATAAAATAATATATATATTATTCCCCCCGCCCAAAGATTTTAACCTAAGGGAGTTGGGTGCTCATTTGGACTCCTTCACTCTTTTTCAGGTTTCTGTTCAACACCTCAGGGATTTTCAAAGCCCAACTAGACAAAGCTGGGATGATGTAGCTGGGGCTGACCTTGCTTTGAGCAGGGAGTTGGTCTATATGTGATCTCCTGAGGTCCCTTCCAATTCTAACTTTCTATGATTCTATGATCTCAGCCTAAATATTTTAATTGACTTGGGATGGAGTGGAGAGAGACCATAAATGTGACGTGTTCAGAGGGTAAAAGCTGTTTTGGGGTTTTGTTTTGTTTTTTAAGGAATTAAGTGACTTAGGAGCACAAGCCCCACTGAAAGACCAGTGTTTAGAGTTTCACAGAGCTTAAGTCAATTAATAACTTCTTGGGTATTTTAGAACTGGGGTTTATTTTTAGAGAAGGATGGTCATAGGTATGGCTGCACCACTCCTGAATACAGAATTAGCCCCAATGTGTAGCTGTATTTTTGAAGAGTATTGAAACACCAGATAGAGCCCACTTGGTGTTCAAGGACAGCCTGTTAGGGGCAAGCTTGCTTTAGATTACACATGAAAGACCCTCAGCCTAATCCAATGAGTTCCAGATACAGAAAATAGTTTTTGATGGAGTTGAATGGGTTGCTTTGACCACGGGATCTTGGCACCATGATCTCTTGCATGGACCGCCAACAAGACCCATCAGTTTTTAGCAAACAGTAGAGGACTGAGGGTCAAACAGTTGAGAAGAAAGACCCCAAATGCATCCTAGCAGCTTTTCTTATGGGTTACGACCCCATCTTCTTCAGTTTTCCCTACTTTTGGGGAGCTCAAGTTTCCAAGCTCAGTGGCCCAACCCACACTCAGTGGATGCTGTGTAAAGGACAGCTCTGTTCTTTTATAAATGCTTCCTGTTTAAAAACTCTAAGGAGATTATTAGTCTGGATATAAAAATAAATTCCAACTAAGCTAATATATTTTCCAGAAACGTAGGCCATAACAACAGAGCTACGTAGAAATAGAAAGAGATGCTAAATGTCGGCTATAAATAGCAAATGCACATCTGGCCTTAGATAACTTATCTGCCAGGGTCAAGATTTAGATCATAAACGGCTCAGGGTAGAGATCATCCCTTCTTATAAATGTACATGGCACAATGGGGTCGCTGAGTGCATGTGCCATAGAAACAGTAGACAGCGCCATCAGTCAGCACAGTTCTTGGGTATCATTAGGATAAGAGCAATGAAAAATCCTATGTATGCTGAGAGACTAAAAAGCTGTTTCTTTTCGAGACCTCTGTTATAACATATTGGAATGGATGGTGAATGCAGATTGTGACTGAGCAGAGGTGCTGTGCTATTTCCTACCTATACCCCAAATACCGAGAAACCTTTTGAATATTGATCTCCATCTCTCATGCAGAATATTAGTGTGCTCTCCCTGGTGAAGTAACCACGCTTATTCTTTTGATGTCGTTGATTGAAACAAATGCCCTATATGCTCACGCTCACTCACACATACATACATATGTATATGTATATATTTTAGTGTCTTGAAGGTTGAGAGTCACTGTTAAAAAAGGAAAGATGATGATTACCACTAGGAAAAGATGACTCTTTCTGATTTTAAAAACTGAAGTCAGTGAATAAATTCTTAGATATTGCACCACCTGGGTTTATTTGGGTTTCACAGAGCTTGTCTTTCAGTGGGGATTGTGCTCTTAAGTCACTTAAATTCTACCCTCTGAAAACATCCAATTTATAGTCTCTCTCTCTACCCCGTCTCAGGTAATTTTTTTTTTTTTTTTAAAGGAATTAAGATATTTAGGCTGAAAGCTATTTATGTTGAAAGAAACCTGAAGGAATGAGGAGTCCAGCTGAGCACCCAACTCCCTTAGGCTGGAATCCTTGCAAAAAAGAAAAGCAGATCCTCGTTCGTTAGGAGTGGTGTAGCAGTGGATTGATAACTGGCTTAATAGCTTAAGAGATCTGGGTTTTAGTTCTGTCTCTGTCAATTCGCAGAGTAGTTGCAATGAGCAAGTTGCTTCTCTGTGCCTCAGTTTCCCCATGTGTGAAATGAATAGTATTGACAACCTTGGTGAAACTGAGATCTGCTGAAATGAGTTATGTAAGAGCTAAGCGGTACTGACTTGGGGCCCGGATCACGCGAGTTTAGCTAACTGTCTACACAGGGAAACTGCAAATAAACATGCTGCCAGGTGCCTAAAAGAGCAAACCACAGCACGGATGATTTTTCTCTAACTCTGTAAATTGCAATAATATTGTAATATGCAGGGGAAAAGTTGATATCTAATTTTATTTCGGATACAGGGAAATACAGTGGAGACCACACTGTTCTGTTCCTATTACTGCAGCAAACCGTGTATGTACTGCATTTGATATATAATTGGCTTTTAAAATATGTATCTAAGGACAACCTTTGTGCAGTTAATGTTTCAGTAAGAAACACTTTAGAAAATGCTGGGTAGTGAAACTTCTAGTTCCTTATCCGCTCTCTCTGCTGCGGTAGCTGAACCTGCCTTGTGTGCGCATGACATTTTTCACCCTGCTTGCACAGCCGTGCTGCGCTTATGTAAGGCAGCTCTCTGCTCTGTTGGCAGCAGAGACTGCGCCTTGGCAAACCACAAACTTCTCTTGCCCTCGGTGTTTCCCTTTGTCCTCAGATGACTGAGGTTTGATTCGAGATTCCTGCTTGCACATTCAAGTCATTAAAGCAAATAGCTGATCAGTCTCATAATCCCTATGGGAGATGTAGGTAGCCATACCAAAGTGAAGTCAAGTAGCAGGCAGGGGGGATTTGCATCCAATACACTAATGAAGGTATTGGATAAGTACAGCACAGGTAGATAGCACAGGTTTTGGTGAGCTGAAGCTCACTGAAAGCTGCAAGGCGGATCACTCCCTGATGCAGACAACTGGATCTCAGCTGCGAGAAATCCCCTCAATTGCACTGACCCGGATGGAGCTCTGCTGCTTTATACTAGTAGAGGAGCTGACCCCACTTGTACTCAAGTCTTGGGAGCTGTGCCTAGCCTATGTTAGGGGAGGATCTGGCCTTTGCATTGGAAACTGCAGGCGTGTTGAAGCTCATAGGTAATGGAGCAAGGCAAATAAGCTGTGTTCAAACACAGAATAAACCCTGCAGGGGAAGGACAAGCAGCCGTTAAGTTGCACGGTTCGTATCAAATCCTGGGAAACCCTTTTCAGGACACAATGATTTTATTTGGCCATGTTCAGCAATTAAATGCAGACTGTTAACAGCTAGCAGAATTTGCGGGGCTTCGGTCACCTACTATAATAGGGGCGGAGTTTTTTGTTTTTTTTTTTAATGTGAATTTTGAGATGATCTATACTCTTTCCTGTTATTTCCAGGCCATTTATCCAGGGTCGCAAATGTAAGAATTATTCCCTTTGCACGTTTACACAGTAAAATGTGTAAACGTACATACATAAAAATGTAAACAAATTAAAATGTGCCATTATTTTATCCAAAATACCTGCATTTATTTAAAAAAAAAAAAAAAAAAAAAAAAGGCAAGCAGAGTCTGCTTTACATTTCGAGTCAGGTCCCTTTTTATGCGGCTTTGATAGTGTTGGAGGGGCTTTAAAATTGGTGCGGCTTCCTCCCCCTTTTAAGTTGCCCTTTCCAGTGCCCAGGAGATGTAAGCCCATTGTAGAATGAAGGAGAAAAGGACTGCAAAGCATTTAAATAGCCAGAAATTGCCAGGGCAGGAGCTGAGGAGTTGAATCTCCATTCACCCAAATGTGGCTGGGGATCCTGGCTTTACTGGAGGCAGCTGGGAATGGGGCAAACGCAATACAGTTATGCTGCGCCTTTAAACAGATGTGGATCTCTCTTCAATTCCCCTTCATCTCTCTCTCAGCAGTGCCCCCTCATTTCCTTTCTCTTTCCTTATTCTTTGCATTTAAATGTCCTTTTTTACTTAATACCCCTGCTCTCCGACTGTTCAGAGCATCTGATAAAGTAAGCTGTTGCCTATGAAAGCTCCTGCCTCTGAATTAGTTGGTAAGGTGCCACCCTGTCCTGCCACCTTGTTCAATCTTCCTAGGTTTCTAACTGAAAGAAATGCCCATCTGCTGGAGCCTCATTGTTTTGCATACAGTCATGCCCAGGAATACAGCACAGTATCACCTTCGCACCCCAGCAAGAAGGCAGTGTCCCTAGCTTAAAACTACTGGGATCTGACAAGACAAAGGTGCTTGGAACTGGGGGTTGCAGTGGTGGTCAGTGTCTCTGCAAATCAGACCCCTTTCATCTGATTGCTGAACCTCAAGCCCAAGCTTGGAAATGTTGGCTTGATCCTACAAGGTGCTAAGCTTGCAGAATGACTGTGGTTCCCATGAGGAATGCGAGCCCCCTTGCACTTCTCAGGACCAGGACTGGGCCCCTTCATACATGAGTGCAGCTACCACTTTGTCATGGTCGTTTATAAGTGGTGCAGAAAAGAAAGTTATCCGTTTGCGGCAGGTCTATAACACTGACCATGGGAGTGGCACCGTACAGGGGTGATGTCCCCGTTCTGTCCTATCATCCGCCATCCCTGGCTGAACGGCAGCTCCTGTGCACTCTCTCTGGCCGAGTAGCCAAAACGCCTGGGAGTCGCAGAGTTTTGTTCCAACTTTGTAGTTCAGTGACAGTATGATTATAATTAGTGATGAGCACAAGTTGCACAAAAAAAAAAAAATTTGGACCCACCCATACATTTCGGGTTCTCCAGTTCCAAGGTTTGGGATTCAGGAAAGGGGCAGTCTGCAAACTGCAGGGTCACAAAGGAAGGTAAAGCTAATTAACACGGCCAACGCAAAAGTAGTGCCACCTTCAGGCTACATCGCTTCCATCTCGGGGTTGACCCCTGCTTGCTACCACAGCCCAGGTGCAGTGCAGACATGCCTTTTGTGCCCCAGTGAAGTGGTTTTTCAATGATGGGGACTCCCAGAGCAGAGACATCAGCAGGGATGGAGCTGTACAGAGCCTCAGGCCCATTTCCATGGACCGCTGCTATGGTGGTTGCAGTGCAGAAGGTAGCAATGGATCCTAAAAAGGGAATTAAGGTGCAATGGAGCATATCCTTGAGTGACGTTATGGAAGTCAGTGGAGTTATGCTAGGGATGTATTTGCCCACTGCCTCAGTTCCACAATGGGTGGACAGAGATGAACACTGGTTGGCATAAATGAACAAGACGCTGATTCTCCAGGAGAACATCTTTGGTGGAGAACCCTGGCCTCCATTAGTGGCAATGGCAAAGATCTGATCTCTTGACCAGTTAGTTTCACGGCCATGTGGTTCAGATGATGCCGTGTCCTCCTGTAGAGCAGCCAGCTGGTTTTGCTGCAGGATATTGGCTGGTTCCTCCTGGGAACATGTACAAGAGATGGTGAGTTACCTCTACCTTTTTAGGCTTTTGCTGAGGTAGAGGAAATGCAGCTGCAACATGAAAGGAGGGGTTGGAGCCAAATCTCACAGCACACAAATCGCTGATAAAGAGATTGAACAGCACGGGCCAAAGGACTGAGCCCTGGGGGACTCCGCTGCCCACTTCCCCCCAGGTCAAATATGACCCATCCACGACCACCCTCTGAGTACAACCCTTCCGCCAATCTGCAACCCATCTGACTGTGTAGGCATCAATGCCACAGTTGCCTAGTTTTTTAATGAGGATGGGGTGGGAGATGGTATCAAAGGCCTTGCTGAAGTCCAGAAAGACTACGTCCACGGCAATACCTGCATCCAATGCTTTTGTGACCTGATCATAAAAGGCGATCAGGTTGGTCTGACATAACCTGCCCCTAATGAAACCGTGCTGGTTGCCCTTGAGCATCATCCCTGAGGCCGGCCCATCATGGATGTGCTCCTTGATCTTCTCAAAGAGTTTCCCTAGGATTGAGGTAAGACTGATGGGCCTATAGTTGCCTGGGTCCTCCCTCCTCCCTTTTTTAAAGATGGGGACCACGTTGGCTATCTTCCAATCATCCGGCACCTGGCCCAAGCACCACAAGCACTCATAAAGGCGTGCCAAGGGCCCTGCAATAACCTCTGCTAGCTCCTTCAACACCCTGGGGTGGAGAGCATCTGAACATGTCCAGCCCCTCCAGAAGCTCTCTAACCCGGTCCTCCCCAACCTGCGGTCTGGAGGCGTTCCCCTCGAGTCCGTCTGGCGGGGAAGTCCCGGTCCCTGCACAAGAAAATGGAGGTGAGGAATTGGTTAAAGAGGTCTGCTTTCTCCTCTGGCACAACCATCAGATTGCCCAGCGTATCTTGCAGGGGCCCCATGTTTCCTGGTGCTTTCTTCATCCTCCCTATATATTTGAAAAAGGACTTTCATTATCTTTGATCTTGGACGCTAGTCGTAGCTCTATGTCCACCTTAGCTTTCCTGACCGCCCCCCTACAGGACCGAGCAGAGGAGGTATACTCCTCTTTGGAGATAGCACCCCCCTTTCCACCAGGTGTACGCCACCTTTTTGACAATCAGGCATTCCCGGATGCCTTTGAGCCAGGGGGGCTTTTGGGCACTCTTGCCCCTCTTGCTTCTTGTTGGGATGGTCACCCCTTGGGCCCTGAGTATCGTCTCCTTAAGGAACAACCACTCATCTTGGGCACTGAGCTCTCTTGCTCTCGAGAACCCCAGTGCCTCTCCCACTAATCTCCTGAACTGGTTGAAGTTGGCCCTCTTGAAGTCTAGGGCTACCGTCTTGCTGCAGGCCCTTGACACCCTGCGCTGGATGGTGAATTCCAGCAAGTGACGATTGCTATCACCCAGGTGGTCGAGGACCTGGAGGCCCCTGACCAGGTCATCGCCAAGTCCAACAGGGCATTTCCTTTGGGACCGTGCACCTCCTGAATTAAGTGGAGGTCCTGAATCTCGGCCAGGAACCTCCTGGGACGGTCCGACCTGGCTGACTGTTCCTCCCAGCAGATGTCCAGGTAATTTTAATCACCCAGGACAACTACATCCCTTGCCTTAAGTGCCTCTGCAAGCTGGCCCGAAAATCCCCGGTCCAGCTCCTCCCCTTGGTTGGGGGGTCTGTAGTAGACCCCCACTGTTAAATCCCTCTCCCCACAGCCCCCTCGTATCTTAACCCAAAGAACTTCAGCTTGCCCCTCCTCTGACCCCATTCTGCTGGCAGGGGATGTGTATTGCTCCTTGACATAAGTGCCACACCTCCAGCTTTCCTTCCTTCTCTGTCCCGCCTGTAAAGCCTATAGCCCCTAATGCTAACTGCCCAGTCATGGGATGAATCCCACCACGTTTCTGTAAGCCCTATTACATCTGGGTCTGAACTGGCTATTCTGAGGGCGAGTTCCTCCTGTTTGTTCCCCATACTACGAGCATTGGTATATAGGCATTTAAGGCCTTGCCTAGATGCATGTGCCACCCCCGGATTTGGGAAATTGTCTGGACCCCTGTTTCTTACCTGGGCACTCCTTGCATTTGTCACCTGTCTTGCTCAGGTGGTGTCTCCTAGTCTTTCTGCAGCCTCCTCCCCTGGCGAGGCTAGTTTTAAAGCTCGCCATATGAGATCAGCCAACCTGGAAGAGAAGACACGCTTGCCTTTAGGAGAGAGGTGAAGCCCATCCTGCCCCAGCAAGTCCCCTGCCCAAAAGCATGGGTCATTATCTAGGAACCCAAGGCTTGTCTGGCGGCACCAACTGTGTAAGCGCCAGTTGACCTCACCAACACAGGCCTCTTGTCGCCGTCCCCACCTACTCACCAGAAGAAAAGAGGAGAATATCACCTGCGCCCCTGTCTCCTTAAGCTTGTCCCCCGGAGGCTCGAATTCCTTCATAATGCAGTCAGGGTTGCCCCTCGCCACGTCATTCGTCCCCACGTGGATGACAACCATGGGGTACTGGTCTACAGGTTGGATGTAGGCCGGGATCCTCTCTGTGATGTCCCTAACCCAAGCCCCAGGCATGAAGCAGACCTCTCGCACCATGGGGTCAGGCTGGCAGATGGGACCTTCCAGTCCTCATAGGATGGAGTCTCCGATGACGAGGGCCTGGCATTTCTTCCTGCTGGTGTTTGCTCTCTGCCCATTCTTTGTCATGTGGGGAGTGGCATCATCCCCGCGGGAGGTGATTCCTCTGTCTTTCTCCATCACAGCTGCCAGGGCATCAAACCCATTTCCCAGGTGAACCTGGGGAGCTTCCACCGCTCTAGGCCTGGCAGCTCTGGATTTGGACACCTTCTGCCACTCCTGCATTGGATGCGTCTCCTGTGGGGGCTGTCCAGTGGGTCACCGGGCCTGCAGAGAACAGAGAGAGGCATTGATTTCCTCCTCTGCATCCCTGATCCCCACCCCCCCCAGCCTAGAGCTGCCTCACCTGCTCCTCCAGGGCCCTAAATCATGTGCAGGAGGGAGAGGCAAGGGGACCACCAGGCCCCACCTCCCCAGGACCCCACCGAACCCCCCCCAAACAGGGGGGCAAGGGGCCACCTACCCCGCCTTGAGCTCAGTCTAGGTGGAAGCCTGAGAAGAGCCCATGACAAGTGGCACCGCCAGGGTGGGGCCCCTGGCAGCCACGCTCCGCATCTGCACCATGTCTGCAGAGCTGCGCCTGCTGCTTTTGCTCGCTGAAGGTGCCACTCTGGGCAGCTACCTCACAAACGCCAGCGCAAACGCCAGCACACCTTTACAGAGCGTGGCTCGCTGTTGGGTGATCTAAGAGGGCTCCAAAGGGCTTCCCCTCCGGACCTGCCTCAGGTAAGTGGGGCAGAAGGTACAGCACAGCTTATGGGGAATCGGCTGTTGCTGCCCCCGCCACTGCTTCCTCTGCAGCTGCTGCCTCCACTGCCAAGGTAAGAGGGTACACGTGTGTGTGTGGGGGGGGGGGGGGCACATGTGCGCCCTGCTCCCTCTGCTCCTGCTCCCCAATTGCCCAAAAACATTGGGTCCAGCCCCTTACACTAGGCAGGAAAGACAACTGAGGACAGGTGACCCCAGTGAGGTGACCGTCCAGTCTCTTCTTGAAGATTTCCAGGGTAAGTTATTGCACCAGCTCTGGAGGGAGTTTATTCCACAGTCTGGACACCCTGACTGTGAAGAAGTTTTTCATAGTGTTAAGCCTGAAATGGTCTCCCAGGAGTTTGTGGCCATTACTCCTGATTTTCCCCACGGGTGCCCTGGTGAACAGTCGTTTGCTGAGCCCTTGATGTACTCCCCTGATATAGTAGTAAGCTGCTATGAAGTCCCCTTAAAAAGCCTTTTAAGGCTGAAGAGGCCCAAGTCCCTCAGCCTTTCCTCATATGGCTTACTTTGCATGGCTCTGATCATAGGCATGGCTCTTCTCTGGACTTTCTCAAGCTTGTCCACGTCCTTGTTGAAGTGTGGCACCCAGAACTGGATGCAGTACTCCAGCTGCAGTCTCACCAATGCTCAATAAAGCGGAAGAATCACTTCCTTGGTTTTGCTTCAGATGCATCAGTTGATGCATGCCAGAGTATTGCTACCGCATTGCACTGCCAGCTCACATTCATACCATGGTCTATTCTTACCCCCAGGTTCCTGTCAGTCACAGTGCTGGTCAGTTTGGCACCACTAAGCCTGTAAGTATGTTAGGACTTGTTTGTCCCCAGATGGAGCACTTCACACTTCTCAATGTTGAACTTCATCTGGTTCAGATCTGCCCAACTTGCAAGCCTGTCCAGGTCCACCTGTATCTGCAACCTATTTTCAAGTGTTACCATACTCCCCCATAACTTGGTGTCATCCACAAACTTGCCCATAAGCTCTTCACCCCCATATCCAAATCATTAATAAAGATGTTGAAAAGAACTGGGCCAAGCACCAACCCCTGATGGACACCACTGGCCACTTCTCACCAGGACAATACAGATCCATTCATTAGGACTCTCTGGGTCCTACCCTGCAGCCAGCTCCCTCTCCATCTAACTGTCAAGCAGTTGAGCCCACAATCCTCCAATTTTCCTGTGAGAACATACATGGGATACCAGATCAAAGACCTTTTGGAAATCTAGGTATACAATGTTGACCTTCTCTCTCTTATCCAGGTGGTGTGTTACCTAGTCATAAAAGGAGATGAAGTTGGTAAGACGAGATCTGCCTGTGATGAAGCCATGCTAGTTGTCATTCAGAATCCTACCTTTCATAGAAGTAGGGTCGGAAGGGACCTTGTAGATCTTCAAGTCTGACCCCCTGCCCTGGGCAGGAGAGAAAACTGGGCTCAAATGATCCCAGCCAGGTAATCATCCAGCCTCCTCTTAAAGGCCCCCAGGGTAGGAGCCATCACCACTTTCCTTGGAAGTTGATTCCAGATCCTAGCTGCACTGACTGTGAAGTAGCGCCTCCTCATGTCTAGTCCAAACCTAATCTCTAACAACTTGCGGCCATGATTCCTTGTTACTCCAGGAGGTGCTCGGGGGAATGAGGTCTCTCCCAAACCCTGCTGGTCCCCCATAGTGAGTTTATAGATGGTCACTAGGTCCCCCCTCAGCCTTCTCTTGTGAAGACTGAACAGGTTCAGATCCTGTAGCCTCTCATTGTAGGTCTGCCCTGCTGTCCCCGGATCATGCGAGTGGAGAGGGTCCAGAGGAGGGCCATGCTGTCCACATCCCTCCTGAAGTGCGGCGCCCAGAACTGGACGCAGTACTCCAACTGCAGCCTGACCAGTGTCACATAGAGGGGAGGATCACCTCCTTAGACCTGCTTGAGATGCATCTGTGGATGCAAAGTACAGTTAGCCCTACTGACCATGACCTCGCATTGTCGGCCCATGTTCATTTTGGAGTCAATAATGGTTCCAAGATCTCTTCCTGCCTTCGTGCTCTCAAGAAGAGAGTTTCCCATCTTATAAGTGTGCTGCTGGTTCCTACTGCCCAAGTGCAGCACCCTGCACTTGTCAATATTGAAACCCATCCTATTTTCATTAGCCCACCCCTGTAACCTACTCTAATCTGTCCTTCCCTACTAGCGTGCCCACCTCACCCCAAATCTTGGTATCATCAGCAAATTTAAACAGGCTGCTTTTTACCACATTGTCCAAGTCATTAATAAAGAAATTGAATGGTATGAGCCCAAGGACCAAGCCCTGGGGGACTCCGCTGCCCACCTCCCTCCAGGCTGAAAAAGACCTGTCCGCCACCACCCTCTGAGTATGACCCTTCAGCCAATCTGCAATCCATCTGACTGTGCAGGCATCAATGCCACAGTCGCCTAGTTTTTTAATGAGAATGGGGTGGGAGGTGGTGTCAAAGGCCTTGCTGAAGTCCACAAAGACTACATCCGCTGCGGCACCTGCGTCCAGTGCTTTTATGACCTGATCATAGAAGGCAATCAGGTTGGTCTGACAGGCCCTGCCCCTAAAGAAACCATGATGGTTGCCCTTGAGCATCTTCCCTGTTGCTGGCCATCACAGATGTGCTGCTTGATAACCTCCTCAAACAGTTTCCCCAGGATTGAAGTAAGACTAATGGGCCTATAGTTGCCTGGGTCCTCCCTCTTCCCTTTTTTTAAAGATGGAGACCACGTTGGCTTTCTTCCAGTCATCTGGCACCTGCCCAGAGCACCACAAGTGCTTGTAAAGCCATGCCAGGGGCCCTGCAATAACCCTTGCCAATTCCCTCAACACCCTAGGGTGGAGAGCATCTGGACCTGCTGATTTGAACACATCCAGCCCCTCCAGAAGCTCTCTAACCTGGTCCTCCCCAACCTTAGGCCTGACAGCATTTCTCCTGAGTCTATCTGGAATCTCAGTCGGGGAGTCCCAGTCCCTGCACAAAACAATGGAGGTGAAAAATTTTTTTAAAGAGGTCTGCTTTCTCTGGTACAACCACCAGATTGTCAAGCATAGCCTGCAGGGGCCCCACATTACCTGCTGTCTTCTTCATTCTCCTTATATATTTAAAAAAGGACTTTTTTTATTATCTTTGATCCTTGATGCTAGCTCTAGCTCTGTATCTGCCTTAGCTTTTCTAACAGCCCCTCCTACAGACCTGAGCAGTGAAGGCATAATCCTCTTTGGTGATAGCCCCTCCCTTCCACCAGGTGTACACCTCCTTTTTGGCAATCAGGCATTCCTGAATGCCCTTGGTGAGCCAGGGAGGCTTTGGGGCACTCCTGCCCCCCTTGTTTCTTGTTGGGATTGTCACCCCTTGGGCTCTGAGTATCATCTCCTTAAGGAACGACCACTCATCTTGCGCACTGAGTTCCTCTACTCTTGAGGACCCCAGCGCCTCTCCCACTAATTTCCTTAACTCCATTGAAGTTGAGAAGATACCTTCTGCAAGCTTATTACACATAGACTCCCCTTGATTAATTTTTTCAGGATTTTCCTTGTGATAGAAATTAGGCTAATTGGCCTACAGTTGCCCAGGTCCTCTCCCCTCCCCTTCTTGAAGATGGGCACAACATTGGCCCTCTTCCAGTCTTCAGGGACCTCCCCCAAGCACCACAAGTGTTGGAAGAGTTTTGCCAAAGGTCCCGCGATGACTTTGGCCAGCTTCTTCAGCACTCTCGGATGAAGTTCATCTGGTCCTGCTGACTTAAACTTCTAACTTTTCTAACTGAACATGCACCAGCTCAACATCTACAGTAGAAAGAGGAAAATCATACTAGATAAGGTTCAGAATGGGCATGGTAAAAATGACCACCTTAGTCCAGTGAAATGTCAAAGCAAAGTAATCATCCAGGAGTTCAGTTTTCTCCCAAATGTCAGTAACCAGCTGTCCTGAGTTAAGCAATGGACCCATGCTTCCACTTGTTTTCCTTTTGTTCCCTAAATGTCTAAAGAAGGACTTCTTATTCTCTTTGATTTCTGTTACTAGTTTAAATTCAGTCACTGCCTTAACCTTTCTTATCTGCTCCCTACAAGTGCGGGCCATTGTCATATAGTCCTCCTTGAGGACTGTCCCAAGCTTCCATTGTTTATATGCCTCTTCTTTTTCAAGAGGATCATGATATCCTTATTAAGCCAAAAGGGCTTCCCAGCCTTTCTGCTATCTTTCCTCACATGGGAATGGACTTCATTTGTGCTTCAAGGATCATGTCCTTAAGGAGCAACCGCTCTTCATGCACTCCCTTTCACCTTCGGTCCCTAGTCCCATAGCACTTTCCCTACTTATTGCCCTGAGCCTGTTGAAATTCACTTATTTGATGTCCAAAACTTCAACGCTGCTAACTGATGACAGACAGTGAATGTGCTGTCACCCAGGCTACCCTCTATATTCAAGCTGCTCATCAGATCATCTCCTATGGCCAAGAGCAAGTCTAGGGAAGCGTTACTTCTGGTTGGCCTATGCACTTCCTGAGTTGGGTAGAGCTCTTCAGTACAGGTCAGGAAGCAACGCAACCAATCTGACTTAGCCAAATGCTCCTTCCAAGAGATGTCTGGATAATTGAAGTTGCCCATGATGACCATGTCCCATGTGCATGCAGCTTCTGCCAGTTCTCTAGAGAACTCCAGATTAAGCTCCTCCCCCTGGTTTGGTGGTCTGTAGTACACACCTACATTTAGGTCTCTCTCACCACCCCTGTCCCCACCCCCATAGTTTGATCCAGAGGGTTTCAAGCTGCTCTTCATTGGAGCTGATGTCAGCCTCCGAGGAGTTGTATTGCTCCTTTGTATAGAGAGCTACACCTCCATCTTTCTTCCCTACTCAGGCCCTTCTGTGCAGGGTGTAGCCTTCTATGGCCTCATTCCAATCATGTGAGGAGTCCCACCAGCTCTCTGTAATCCCTACTGCAGTAAAACCTGTATTAACCAGCATTTTATAAACTGGAAAACTCTCTATTAAACATTATCCGAGTGACACGGCAAAAGCGAAACTGGAAGTACTGCTTCTGGGGGACTTCCTGTGTTGCCGCCACAAGCTGAGTTTTTCTTTGCCACTTCTTCAACCCAGGGCAAATAGCCTGGATGGGAAAAAGCAGCCTGCGTGTGGCCCCCCTCTCTGTCCCCTGGCACAGTGATGGGGGATGCTGGATAACAGAGCTTTTACTGTAAATTGTAATGCCCACTGTAGAGTAAGAGGTCTAGGTCCTCCTGCGTGCTCCTAGCATTAGTGTACAGGCACCTGAGTCCTCCTATTGAGACCCTAGATTTCCTGTCACAGCTGAGGGAGAACAATTCCCTTAGCTCTTGGAGGAGTGGGTCTCCTAGTGTCCCCAACTTCAGAGCTTTCTTGTGTGCCAGTCCCCAGGCATGCTCCAGCCAGTGTTTCCCATCCCCCGGTGACCTGAGTTTAAAGCCCTATCTAGAAGATTGTCCATCCTGGCTGAGAAAACTCTTCCATGTGAGATGGATGCCATCCCTTCCCAGGAGTCCTCTCTCCGTGAAATGTGTGCTATGGTCAAAGAAATGGAAACCCCCTCCATAGCACCACCACTGGAGTCATCGGTTTACTTCTTTGACACTTCCTTTGTGCTCCTGGTTGAAGGCCACAGACCTAGGAGGAAAGGATAAGACTACCTATGCCCTTACCCTTGAGCCGAGCCCCCAGAGCCCAGTTGGCATTCACGACCTGTTCTGGATTACTCCTGGCCATGTCTTTTATGCCCATGTGGATGAGGAGCATGGGGTAGTGGTTAGAGGGCCAGATAAGCCTAGGGATCCTTTCTGCAACATCCCAGATGTGGGCCGCAGGGAGGCAAGGGGGTTCAGATGGCAGATGGGTCCCTCAGTGCCCTTCAGGAGTGAATCCCTCCCCCCACCACCCCCCTGCATCTCCTCTTGGGTTGGTAGTTTGCTGACTACCTACCTCCTCCAGTGTCTCCATCAGAGCCCCCTCATGCGTGGTGAGGGGAGCATACCTGTTGTGCAGTGCCAGGGGAGGTTAGTCCTAGTCCTGCATGTCCTGGAACCTGAAACAACGGTTTTCCAGGTAGGTCTTTTCAGCCAGCCTTCTTGTTGACCACCTTCTCCTCTATCTTCTCTTCTTTTTCATTCTTCAGGAGAAGAGCCTGACTTGTAGTAGTCATCAATCTCCTGCTTGTGGGCCCTGTTGGCATGAAGTCTGCCTACCTGGGCCTGGAGCTCAGTCACCTATGACTCCAAGAACCTCACTAAGAAGCATACACCACAGATGGGGGAAACTGTGCTCCCATTCCGTTGTTAGCTCCCATTCCTGGGCCAGGTAGCCCCCGCAACCCAATCCAGGGACTCCCTTTAGGTGGAGACCAAAACCATGGGTTTGATCTGGGTAGAGACCTCAGTGCTGCAAGAGAAGGGAGCACCAGTTGGAGCCGATGCAGGAAGCTGCAGGGTATGACACATCTCTACCATTGTATGGTAATAGGCTATGCTATTACCCATGAACTGGCCTAGGAACTGGCCTGCAAACTGCTTCCCCTGTTGGCAGGCACCCTGGTGCATGAAGAGGCAGAGGGGACACTGCTCTCCCCATCTGTTATGGTGTTTTAGAGCCAAGACTGTAGGCCAAGCTCCCAGGACTGTGGGCACAGCATCAATCTGGCAGATGATCCCAGTCAAATCTCATGTAAATAGTCAGTCTTTGCAATAGCAGCTGTAGCATCTATAAATACCTAGCCCCATAAATATCCATCCATCTCTTCCTGTTTTCTAAGAGACAAGTTTCCGACCTTTTAAGAGATCCATTGTTATTTATCTTGATCACTGTCATCCTCACACAGAGAATGTTACTGTCATCTATCTATCTATCTATCTATCTATCTATCTATCCACCCACCCACTAACCCACACAGATGTCATCCTGGTTCTGTATTGTATAATGTATAGCTGATGTTTTTCCAGTACCTACAGTTTTCATCTTTATGATGTGTCCCAGCTATTGCGGGGGCACGCTTTCAGGGGCCCTATGCCTTGGCATTACATCAGGCATGAATCTCTACAAGGTATGAGTCAATGGAGTTGACTCAAAGTATAGTCATCTCCAGGGATGTGTTGTGCTGGGGATGAATTTCATCTGCCAGGGACAGTCCAATGAGATTGCTCCAAGGACTGATTTGGCCTTATAAACAGATACACAGGGAGATGCATGTGTTCCATTTGCAGATGGATTAATTTTCCCTGTATGCCCCTCAGAAAAAGAAAAGGGGCATTTAATTGATGGATGTAGTGAACTTTGTGACTTCCCAGTCTCAGGTAGGTTAATACAAGCTCATTTTCACCCCAGCTCATGCAAGGTTATGAGCTTTCCAGTTCAGCTGATGGGATTCTACTGTCCAGTGTCTTCATGCATAGGTAAAATAGTGTTTACAGCAGTAGCATGAGAAGCAGCCAGAAAGGAGCTTTCTCGGAGGCAACATATTTGTTGAAATCTTTATGCTCCCCTGATCATGCACACAGATTAATAAGTCGCAGTAGCATCCAGATCTTGCATGGCACTCTGTCAGTAGACCTCAAAGCATTTTGCAAAGAAGGAACTTCACGTCATGGTTACAAGTGTGGATAACTGAAGCACAGAGATGAGATGATATGACTTGGTGAAGGTCACCCAGCAGAGCCAGAAGACACATCTCCTGAGTTCCAGTCCAGTACTTAATCCACTAGGCCCCTCTCTGGCTTGGAGAAAGTGGGGGAGGAAAAAGGGACTAACAGAATCCAATTTGTATAGTAAATAAAGAGGTCCCCAAATTCTTCCAGACATCTCTCAAGGGCTCCAGAACTAAGAACAATTTTTCTTTCCCACAATGCAGCCCAAACTGAAACTTAGCTACTCTTCTCTTCCTTGGGAGCCAGGTCTCTATGGGCACATCTAAATGTCACCATATGGTAACATTGCTACGGCACTGTGTTGCAGTACTTCTAGAAGGAAGCACTAAAGCACAGTGCAGTAACAGGTGGTTACTGCACCATACACATGGAGCACAGGTGGACGTTGCCGTAGTGACACGCTATATCCAGGGAGCACACCACTATGGTAACGGAGCTGGCAATCGCATGTAGACCCATGTGATCACCGTGGATGTGCCCTATGTGAGGAAAATGTGTTGTAGCTTCACTGTCCTCCCCAGTTCGTACCAGCTGAGGATCTGATCCCAGCAGAGGTGTGAGATGCTACCATGAAATGAACAGGAAACCTGACCCCTTCCTCCATGGGGGACTAATTTAGGAGCACATTTGAATTCAATGAAAAATCCCATTGCCTTCTGGAAGAGCTGGATCATGTCCTAGGTGCATCCTTCCCCTCTTACTCTAGAGCTACTTGTCACAGGACGGGATCCTCAAAGATGGCGGTGTTACCCCTGAGGCCCCTCAACTATGCCAATACAGCCCTCTGGGCACCCTCTAACCTCGCCTGCCACGTCTTGATGTAACAGTAATGAGTAGGGAAGGTGCCTTTAAGCCTACTTGAGCATGATCCCGATGGACTTTCCTGAACCCTGTGGGTCCCGCACCCCTTGTGGGTCCCATTTCAAAATAGATGTCCTGGGACACCCCAGCCTAATGGGCTATATGTGTGGCTCCAACCGCCCCTTTACCACACCCCAAGCCTTGCAAATGGCATTGACATTGTCCTCTCTGGGCTCTCTGCAGCCTTGTCTCTGCCATGCCCTCTCTGGCGCCAGGGTCCCCACACTGCAGTGGGCCCCCAGTGAGGCCTCCTCCTTCCCCAGATAGCCTCATCCAAACCACCAGTGTTATCAGACGGCAAACAAACAGCAATCAAACAGGAGCTCCTGGGCTATAACATAACCCAAAGTTCAAGGCATGCTCTGCCCCTTTAAAAGAGTAAAACTTCTTCTCTAATAGTGGGTGCTTGTAGGCGAGGGTACCTTATGGGCTCCTGGGGCTGTAGCATCTCTGAGCCCTCCCTTTCAGCTGCTGGCAGGGAACTGAACTGCCTGGTCCCAGCCCTAGGGTTTATATAGGCCTAGGGCCCTGCCTCTTCTAGCCAGCTAACCTGGTGCAGGTGTGGCCAATTCCCTCACTAGCCAATTGTCATGGCAACCTGCACCTGGGCTCTCATCTGGCTCTTTGTGTTCCATCCCCAGGCAATCTCTGCTCTAAGAGGAGCAGGCACCTTAATGCCCTGTGACGCTGCTGTTGAAGGCATGTGGCCAGGGTGTGTAGAGTGCTCTGTGGTATAAAGCCTGGTCCAAGGAAGATCCTTGCACGTGGTTCCCTAGTGGGGAGGAGCGATGGGCTCCCTCCCGCTACATGAATCCTCTGCTTCTTTCTCCAGTACTCAAGCCGTCCTGTTGCTGAACAGCAGCTTGGTCTGATGAGTGAATTCTTCCATTCCCTTCCCCCAGTGCCAAACCCAATCTCTCATTATGTGAGACTTAATTATAGCAATAGGAAAGTTCTTTAAAAGTGGTTACTTCATGGCCAGTGGGGCTGAGTGCCATGGTGGCAACATCTCAGAGCCTGTCTGGAAGGGTTTTTAACCCAGCAAGGACCAACCTCTGTTAGCTTTTGTATTCACTTCAGCATGAGAGTCACATCCTTTTACCAGTCAGAGATAGAGTGAGAAAGGAAACAGGCCTTTCTCAGGCCTTATGAGACGCAGAGAAACAAAGATACAACTGAATCCCAATGCTAGCAGGTCTCTTATTTACCTTTCTTGATTTCTCTGCCATCTAAATTCAAAAACTTAACTAGTAAGGTAATAGCATCTGAGGGGGATTGGTTGGGTTTCATTAGGAAACCTATATTTAACATTCACTGATGTTAATTGGCCTGATTTGTCAGTAACCAGGTCAACAGTCAGGGCCTGAAACTGTCAATTATTTGCATATTATTTGCCTCTGGCCAAGGTTAAATAAGGATGCCGCTAACAGCTGCCTTGATCTGGAAACCCAAAAGAGGAAGTCTGTCTCCAAAAGCAGCCTTATGTTATTATGCCTGAATTTATTTGATCCTACAACCCCCTCTAGAAGTAGAAGGCATGAACTAAATCCAGATGGAGCTGGAAGGGGAGAGAGAGAGAAAATAGGTTGATTATTTTTTTTCTTTATTTTAAAATAAGAGCTTGTCAATGACCTTCCTATCGGTCTTTTATGCCCATTGCAGTTGAGGTCTGCCAATGACCCTGTATGCCTTTAAGCAAGTAATTTAGACCCAAATTTTCAAAGAATCAATGGAAAGTTGGGCTGGAAGGAACCTCACAAGGACATCTAGTCCAGCCTCCTACTCAAGGCAGGATAGTCCCTGACTAAATCATCCCAGCCAAGTGTCTGTCTAAAATTTTCAGGGATGGAGATACTACAGCTTCCCTAGGCAGCCTGTCCCAACGCTTGACCACCCTCAGGGTCAGGTAGTTTTTCCTAAGCTCTAACCTAAATTTTGTGTGCTATAGCCCGAAGCTACTTATTATTCTTAGTTCTGTCCCCTACAACCATAAAGAAAAAGCCATCTCCATCTCCTTTACAATTGCTTTTTTGATAACTGCTGGTACTAAACTGTTCAAAAGGATAAAATAACCTATAGCCACTTGTACCAGTGGTAACTAAGAGAAGAATCATCAACTCGCATGGCTCAAGATACAGTCTGCAGCAACAAGAAAGGAAATGTATATCCAGCTGGGATGTACAGCATGGAATGACATCTATTTGCTGGTTATATTGTAAGGGAGGGGATTATTTTGTTTCATCTTCTGCAGCATTCAGCATGGAGCGCTGTCAGAAGCCGGATGTCAGAATAACTGGACAAGGGGCACATCCTGGAAGACTAATTCTACTTTCTTAACGTCAAAGAAGTGGATGTTGACAGAGCTCAGACCATCACCATGGCAATGGCAGGACACATAGGGCATAAGCCAGAATGAAAATCCTCAAGGTAGGAAATTCAAGTACAGTGGTTCGATGATTTAAAAAACTGCAAAATCAATTGAGTCTGAGCTGCTGTCTGAAGAAAAATGTGCTATTGTTTTTTTGACTGTGGCCTACTGTGCTTATGGCATGTATAAAGTAGGTTGCATATTGCAGTGTATTGTAACTGGAGTATAACTTTGGATAGTGGCAAAGCACTGAAGCAGGAACCAAGAAATGCAAGCTGCTATAAGCCCTATGGAGACATTGCTTCTGCCTCTCTGCAGAGATTTGTTCATGGACCACATTAAGGCCAAAAGGGAACATCGCCATCATTTAATCAACTATAAAACAGCTTATAGAAGCCAACCGATAACAATTGAATCAACCCTATGAATCATCAGCTTAAGGAGATCATTTTTATAGAAAGGTGCCTGGTTTTGACTTACTGTGATGGAGAATCCCCCAGCCCATAGGTTCCCCTGAATCCCAGTTAAGCACAGTTCAAGGGGTTAATTACCATATTAAAAATGTCCTCCTTATTGCAAGCCTGAATGGACCTCACTAGTAGACTTTGCAGGATGTCCAATCCTAAGCATAAGAATGTATAATAGTTACCATAGGCAGGCACTTGCTGTTGTAGAGACTGGGCTTTCAAGAAAAATACATATTTTTTGTTCTTATAGCATTTAATAATGATGATATAGCTCCAAATTCTTGAGTCCTGACTCAAGGCTAATACTAACACCAATCTTTCCATTGTTTCCAGTAAGATCACTTGGCGTTTTTCAATTAGAATAAAGCAATTAATTGCTCCAGGCAAACATGGTCGGACTTCTCTGACCATTATGACTGCTCAGCATTTTTTGAGTTTCAGTACAAGGATATGATGCTGAAGAATGAACTTCAGTGCCTGGCAGTGGTGCACAAGTTTGTCTTGCTTAAGGTCCCTAGATAAGTAATTTCTAGGGCTGGGTATTAGAGAGATGCCTTAAGCGGCCTGATCCAATCCTCTCCAAAGACTGTGTTGTTCATACTCAGTTTATTAATTCAGACTTGGGTCAACTGGGAACAGAGTTTGAACATGACTCTGCATTTTTTTTAAGCTCCAGAGCCCCAGGGTTTCTCAACTGGGAGGAGGTGGCCCGCCATGAGTGTCACTAAGGGCAAATGGAGGTAGTTGCGAATCCTTGGAAACTTGATCATTGTCTAAAGCAAAATTAAACAAACTTGGGTCAGCCAAATAATTGTGAGTTGCGAAGCTAAATGTAACAGTTATGGCAGCTCTTTGTTGCATGACCTTGCTCTGCCCCTCTTTGTTTTTCAGCCAATTTTATTCGCAGGGCGAGAGGTGTGTGCATATGTTGTGCAAGATAGCAGAGAAAGAAAGGTTAAACACCTGTGAAGAGTGTTCCCAGCTCAAAGGCAACATCTGTTGGTTTTAAAACTTTGATTTTAATTTCAAACCAAAGCCTCCAGTCAACCCAGCATCTCCCCTGACCCTGCCTCTGCTGAGTGAAATTAACATGCTCGTCAGTTTCACTTTAAATTAAATGAAAACAAATGTCCATGTCAGTTTCATGGAGCAGCTGCTGAGGGCTCAAGAGAGCCCAGAACTGGGGAACCACCACCAGCTCCCTCCATCTTGGGGCAGAAGATTAGCTCTGGAGCAAGCCCACTCCCCCCAGGTAGATTTTTCCACCTCGCTTAGGCACCCCATGGTATCTGAAGTTTTCACTCCCAAGACACACCTATTAAGCAGAAACCGAGGCAGGACTGCCTCCGGAAAAGTTAGTCAGACCCTAGAGGTTGTGAACAAGACAGCTTGGCCTCAACGGACTGCTATGTTTCAATAAACTATGTTTAACTGGAAAATTTCTGATGAACTCTACTGGCAAGTTCTTACCTTTCAAAGCCAAGCATTCTTTGTTGGCATCTTAAAACACAAGTGCTAATAATTTAGCATAGGTTTCTTGCTGCCAAAATGAATACATGTCCTAATCCCCACCCCCTTTTTTATAGTAAGGAGATCAAAAATGTTTAGTATTTCAAACGGTAGTTTGCTCAGCTGAAATGAAAAAGAAACACTGACCTAAAGGAATGCAAGACACTGAAAGGTCTCGTCTGAGTCATGCCTCCAGTGGCCTGTTTGCTCTTTGTATTACTTCTTTGTTTAATGTTCCACTAGTTTGTCTGCACCACTGCTAAATTTAACCTCCTCCCCCACTGCATTTTGTAATCCAGGTTTTGTCTGCAGCCTGACTGCCCTACTTTGCTGCAATACCCTGGTCTCCTTGAACAATTAGGGGCATCAAAAAACCCCATAGTTAACAAGCCACATATAATGAAGGCACTGCTGTTGCCCAGTCATCTTTGGCTTTGATCCCACCGTTTGCATAATGTCCTAACTTTTGAGTCAGCTGCTTGGATACCAGGATGTTACTAGGGTAGGAAATGCCAAACCTCCATCACCTCATTTTCCTATTCAAAGTAACTTCTGTTCCAAAATATCCTGTAGACTATGGGAAAATACTCTGGGCTAGAATCCAGGAAACACACTCAGGTCTCTTCTATGAGCCTATGATACCCTGATCAGAAAAAGAAGATCCTTTCATTTTTAGCACACGGGTTCAAATCTAGCCTAGGTCAGTAATGACAAAAAAAAATCTTTGGCCTGTTATCAGGATCAATACAGAAAGCACTAGATAAAACTTGTGAGCCTTTGACACACCAGGCCAGATAGGGTTTATTACAGGACAATTGTCCCTTCACAGGAGAATTATCCAAGAATTGCTCAAGAACAGTCCACAATGGAAAACCGGTGAAACTGGACAGCTGTCTCTACACTGTTTAATTGTCCTACCTTGGGATGCATTAAGTAATGGGGCATAAAGAAAGCTCCCAGTCTTCATCACCTTAACTGCTGCCTGGTGAATTACCAGGGAGGGAGGAAAAAAATAGCACCTCACATTTCCTTACTTTAAATGGTTGGCAAGGTTTGTCTTATTGCAACAGTACAACTCCAGTTCCATGTTCCTTTACTGGTATTATCTCATGGGACACGCCAGACTGATAATGCAGCACTATATATAGAATGGGGAACAATCGTATGTTGCTGGTCATAAATCTAAAGCATATCAGAGATATGGCTGATAAGATATTGCACTTTCCCAACCTTGGGTTGCATCACTACAATTTGCCTAGAGAGGACAAGGTGCTACATCAGAAGGTCAACAGCGAGTTCATGGCTTTGGATGCCAAGTCAAAGCAAGTAATCTCCTTCCACCTGAGGGCTAGATGACAAAGCTATGCCCCTTTCTCCAGCATTTCCTGTTACATAGGTGAGATGGCTCCCAGGACCATGTGTACTGACAGCCTGGGACCATATCTAAGGCAAGTGTGTCAAACTCTCCTAGGGCCCCAGGCCAGATGTGGACCCACAGGGCTTGGGGTGGTGGTAGCAATGGGCCACCCCAGTGGCAGTGAGGCAAGCCATCACAAGCCATAAAGGTACTTGTTTGGCAGAGGTGTACAAGTGGTAGTAGGCAAGGTGACTGCATGGTGTCAGAGGGCCATGTGTTGTGGCAGGCCATGCCCACTGCTGGCCATGTCTTCAACTTCTGGTAGCCCAGAAGGAGCAGCTCTGCAGGTCAGAACTGGCTCGCAGGCAGATGTCTGACACCCTTGAGCTAAGGTGTGTCACTCTCCCTGTGCACTGTATAGGGAACCCAGGTGCCTACCTTAATGCCACGGACTGCACCTGGCAGCAAGGCACCGAAAAACTGGACCACTGGACATTGCAACAACTAAATCCTGTTTGTGACTCTAGCACTCATGTGCCAATTTAGTCTCTAAATAAATGGCCAGGTCCCCAACTGTGCTGTGTACTGAGGTGGTTCTGCTTCCTCTGAGAGATCATCAGGCATGCGGTGGGGAGTCTAACTGTGGCCACACAGTTGACAACATCTTGGCTAATGAGAAGAATGGGAGGAAGCACTTGGGTGCTATTTCAGTTCCCACCCAACTTTAACGAAGGGCTTTGCACTAATCTCTGGGCAAAGTTGCCTAAGATAAGAGCAGCCCTCTTCCCTCCAGTTTCTTCCTCTTCTGGCTTTGTCCTTTTTTTCTCAGATCCCTTCAGTCTTTGATAACCCCAAATGAGGCAACTGTTGCTTGTTCCTTACCAACATCTGTCTCTGCTGTCATTTCCCAAATGGCCGTTTCTTCAAACTTCTGTTGTTACTGGGACGTGCACACCAACCATCAGACAATCCCACAATCTTCACTGTATTTTCTATTAAAAGGAAAAAAAGGATGGAAGATGTCCAAGCTCCTTTAGTTACAGTTTCCATGAAGTTGAAGTTTTTCCTGGGAAAAATTTGATTTGGCCAAGTTTTTCTAATTTTTTTCCTATGATGGGAAAAATAGAAACAAATCCCGCTTTGGGTCAAGCTGGCCTTAATCATAGCATTTGTCTTTGTTGAATGGAATTGAAACATGGACTGAAATCAAACTGACCTTAACCAACATATCTGTTTTCCCTCCCAGGACTTGGAGCTCAGACGGCTCCGACCCCTTTTCTCCTCTCTAGGCCAGGGTCTATGGACTTGGTACATCTCTCATAATGCACCAGGGTCACTCTCATAATGCTCTGGGTCTGTTCAATGAATAAGATGGCTGTCCTGGCTTACAGGATAAGATGAACATGATATATGTTGAATTACAGCTCCTACGACATACTGTAGCCACCGAGGTGGACACAGATCAATGTTAACTGAAGCTAGAAAAAATCTACTTTTGCTTCAAGACTCTAAAAATATTTATTTTGCAGAACAGAAATTTCTGAAGAATCTCACTTTTGAAAAATTTTAGATTGAATGCTTCAATGGAATGATATTTCCACTCTATCCAGAATTTGGTTTCACCCCAAATTGGGAAAAAGAGTCAAATTTCAGTCGAATTCTAACCTTATTTGGCTCAATTTGTGGCAGGTCTCTGGACTGAATGAGGCATGTCCTGACTTACACCAGGTATGGGCAGACAGAATATTTATAATGCTTTGAAAGGCCTTAAACTAATTTTAAAATCCGGCAGATGGATGATACTCAGTTAGAAACCAGTGTTACCCTGCCCAAGCATTACAAATTTATCCTGGGAAAAATTGGGGCTGTATCTACATTGATACAGGAGTTATCCTTCTGAATCCATAGATGCCCCATTTTGCAATTCTTGCCTGAGCTTTCCCCCCCCCACCGCATGACGAGGATGCCAATAACTTACAACAAGTGAACTCCTTTCCATTTGAGAGGCAGAAAATCTTTAAAATATGAGCCACCGTTAGGGGAGGAAAGAATGTAACAAGCTAATGAAAATATATATCTTGCGTAGACTGAATATTGTTGACAGCCAAGAGAGGCGGGATTCAAGAAGTAATGTAAAAATTTAAATAAATACATCCCTGGTGATGGGGAGGAATACTAGCTCAAATAAAGGCAGCGCTACGCTGGTGTTATTATTTCAAAGTCATATGAACGGCGTGAGTCACACGCTCTACCTCAAGGGGGCAAAGTGCAGCATTGCAGTTTCCAGGGCAGCGTGCTGGAAATAATCTTTGCTAGCCAAAAAGCGATGTTGGAAGGTCTCCTTATTTTCAAATACCGTGCTCCCTTATTTGAAAACATGTAAAGAATTGCAGTGGTCTTAACTAACGATTCTAGCAGGACAGCAGCCTTTTGTGCACTCATGTGGAGTGTTTTTATTATTATTATTATTATTATTACTACTGCGGTTACTGCACTCACAACAGCCATGTCTAGAATAAGATCAGGGCCCTCGTTGTGCTAGGAGGTGTACATATGTGTTGTAGGAGATGGTCACCACACCAGGGTTAAATAGCCATTCTTTAAGAGGAAGCATTTTTTAATCTACATATTACAGACGAGAAAAGACCCAGCAGGCATGCAGGGCTCAGTGAAGTGAAGTGAGTTCACTATTGCAAAGGATATAATTGGTAGACTAAGGAACAAAGCCCAAAGTGCCAATTTACTAAGTGCCAACTCAGTGCCTTAGCTATAGGCCACTATAAAGTTTCCATTTAAAAAGGCAATACCTCCAGGTTTTGCATTTCTGGGAATCCTGCCAGGTTCATTTTTTTTTTTTTTTGTATTACTTTATCAGCTTAAATTTAACCTTACCTTAAGTGCTGCTGCCATGTAGAGGGATCCTATAAAAGCCTGAGTAATTGCATCTCCCACCTGTGGATGTTGAAATGCTTTGGTGAGAGGACTAATGAAAAAAAAAAAAATACAGGTTTATTTTCCAGAAGCGATAATGTAGTAATGCAATCTTTTGCCTTTGGTAATATTGCATTACCGTTACAATATTGCATTGCATTATTATTGGTAATAATAATACCTAGCTACGGTGCTCTTTTTCAGTGGATCTCAAGACACTTCACACAGGAAGTCAGTATGGTGATTATAATGCGATTTTACAAACAGGGAAGTTGAGGCACAAAGAGAAGGGATGTGCTAAAAGTCACCCAGGGCCAGATCCAGGAAGGTAGAATACAGGTTTCCTGAGTTTCAGGTCCATGATCTAACCACCAGGCTACAACTGCCTTCTCCTTAGTAGAAGTCTACTGTATTTTCCTCTGGCATGACTCTCCTGATTCGATTTTTAAATAAAATGTAGTTTTTTAATCCAAATCAATGTCACGCTGTGAGGAGTGTTCGAGAGTTTGTTCCCAAGTACCCTGAAGTCAGTGGGAATCTTTGCAAGGTATGACTTTGTACCTGCTCCAAGGCCCAGAGGAAAGGCACAGAAGTTAATGGGATACAAGCTCAAGTGCCCGGCGCTGACTGAAAGCAGACTTCATTGCACATAGAGAGCACAGCATATATTTATCAGTGCCGAGGCTTGAAACATCCAGCGTAGGGAAGTGCACCCATGTGTTTCCTGCATGGTCCGAGCACCCTCCGTGCTTAGCGTCAGGTGTGCTGTGAATCCCAAGCTGATAGTGATTGGGCATGTCAAGAAAGGTATGTGGTCCCTTTTGTTGCACATGCGTGCAAACCGCCCTGCATCCCCGTTGTCATGGGAATTCAAACCTCCTGACTCTCTTGCACATTCCCATCCTCTGCCGTAATGCTGCGTGGATGCAGCTCTGTGCACTGAATTTCAACGAGGACAGCCGCGTGTAGCGGACTCGCCCTGGAATCCATTAGAAGTCGCATGCCACTGAAGGGCAGTGACCACATACACCAGCTTATCAGTGTTTCTGTGCTCACAAGTACTGTACTTTTATAGGAATTCAGGAACTGTTTGTAGCAGCAGGTCAATAAGAACAAATGTCTCTCCAAGCTGCAACACTGAAGAAAAGCATTTTAGGTGCATTTAAAAATATGGGGGTTTCATTCCTCTGTTGGTTATCTGTGGGCTCAGGTGATGCTAAGGGAAAGTGCAGGCCCACCAGCCTTCAACGCTTGCTTCGTATAGCCTGGAACACAAGGTATCCCCAGGCAGCCGATTTAAAACAAACCAAAGGAAATACTTATTTTTGCACAATGCCACAGTTAACTGGTGGAATGCATGGCCACAAGTCATTATGGAAGCCAATAAGAAAACAGGGTTCAAAAGGGACCGAAGGAATTTATAGAGGATGGGTCCATAAGAGGCTATTAAACAAGGGTTAGCATTGAAACCTTAGACTTTGGACTATCTCTAAACAGATGACTGCTGACAGCTGGGAGTGTCTAACAGGGGGCAGATCATGCTACACACAAAGCCTTTTTTTCTCATGTGCTTTCTTTAAAGTACCTGATACTTGCCTACTGCCAGAGAAAGGCCTGTTTCTGTACCATGGGCAACATGGGCCACCAGAAGAACTATAAACCTCCCTTATTCAGAGAGGCCACTGGAGGTATAGCAATTTATTACTTGGGACAAACTCAAAAGGAAAGAGGGATGTGAATGACAGTCCCGGGTTATAACAAAGCTTCCAGAGGGAGAGCACACAGCCGGCACCCACCAGCCCTAAAATGAGTCTAAGGAGCCAGTGGATGCACCCAGTGAAACTCTGCCCGGAGACGTGAGCAGATGAGGGACAGAGACATGGCCTCACAGTCACCAGGGATCCCCCTGGCCAGAGCCTCCTTCCTGGACAAAAAATGGCAAGTTTGGCTAGAGCCAGGAGGAGATTGACCAGGAGGTCACAGGACTTGGTGAGGCCATGGATGGGGAGTAGGGCAGTGAAGGGGCTGCAACCTGGTGCACTCCAGGTCCCTGTGGCCAGAGTCTCCCTCTTCTGGCAGAAGGGGAAGAGATATTGGGAGTGCCCAGAAGGTCCCCAGTGGCTCATGGGATGAGGATGGAGTACAGGTATGTTCACCAGGGACCTCTGCTGAGGGTATCCCACCACTTGGTGTCTGGGCAGGATGCAAGGACGGGATGGTGGAGCGTTCGGAGCACACATGTGTAGAGCTGGCAGTGATGGGTTGTGTGGAAACAGACCGTTTTGGTACCCCCACCTGCTAACGTGGTGTGGTAGAGAGTGCCATTTGGGCTGCAAAAGCAGGGGCTGGTGCTGCCGTAGTGGTAGAAATTGCCCCCTTCTTCACCCTGGTGGGGGCAAAGGCCTGGCAGAGCACTGTCTGAACCACCCAGTCAGCTACTTACCCTGACACTGGCAGGAGTGGTGCGGCTCCTTGGGATAGGGGAAGGGTAGGTTTGGAGAGTGGCAGGGCAGAAGATGGCAAGGGGGACTGTGCAGGGGAGCCTTTGGGGTGGATCTAGTTGTCAGGAGACCATGCTTCTCCCTGCTCTGTATTGGGGCCTGTAGCTGGGGTGGTTTGCATGGGGTATGGAGGCGACCAATCAGGGACCTAGGTGTTGGATGTGCCCTCCCTGGAGCCCAGAGGAAGGGGACAAGCCCCAGGGCTCCCACCTCCCTCCAGGTAGTTGGAGGGCCAGGACTCCACTCTTGGACCCACATCAGGGATGATCAAAGCCTGGGTCTCAGCACTGGTGGCAGCAGGAGGGCAGGTCATGGGTGGTGGAGTGTGGGGGGTCTCCTGTATGGGGTCCCCCTCCTCATGACAGCCTGGCCACCTTGGGTCCTCTTCTCCAGGGGTCTGCTTTTTCATTCTCCCTGGTGGTGGGGTGTCTGGAGCAGCCTGAGAGGTGATGGTGTGACCTTCATGCCAGCCCCCGTCTTGAGTCGTCAGAGGGGATTCCCTCCAAGTTGGAGGGCCTGAGCTGCACCTGAGCTTCCCATTTGGTATGCATAGCAAATTGCAACCCAAAGGGGACCAGCACCAACTCAGCCATGGGGTAGCTCATGGCTAGGTCAGCAGGAAGAAGTGGTGTGAGTCTAAAGGGAGGTGGTGGTGGTCGGGTAGGCGCACCCCTCTTCTTTCTCTTCCTTGCCTGCTTCCCCTGCCCTGGGATGCCACTGGTGGCTGTGGCATGCAGCTGGGATGCCAGGGGAGCTGGTGGTAGTGGCACCCCTCTCCATAGTGTGGGCCAGCGGTGCCTTTCTCTGATGGTTTAAGGTGCTCTCCTGGTGGAGGTGCCCCAGTGCCTGGCACCAGGAGCGCCAGACGTCCCCCACGGTGTAGTAGACTTCATTAGGGACCTGGAAGAGGACAACAAATGCCCCCTCTGCACCTTCCACCAGCAAGATGACAACCTGGCAGCAGAAGGATCACACATAGCAAAGGTTGGGGTCTTGGAGACATGACCTTCTTCAGGTCCTGGATGTGGGCACTCCACCTCCTCTTACACAGCAGCCTCTATGACAGGAAAAACACCCCCTTGCCATACATCCTGGACCACCCTGGTGGTCTCCACTACCCACACAAGCCCCTGCATGTACATCTCAAAGTGTGGGCCATCATTGGGCATCCAGCAGTGCTGTCGGCTGAGGGTAGGGAAGGGGTTTCTGCTGTCTAAGGTGCAAGGGGAAGGGGTAGTGAAAGGCCCCAATTCAGGGGCTTCAGGCTTCCTTACAGCTGCCTGGGCATAGGTGCGGCTAGCCTTAGCCCTCTACCAGCCCCACAAGCATGGTAGTCCCTGAGTGGCTGCAGGCTGGAGGGTACCCCTTCAGGGTGGATCACAAGGCATTAAGACACCCATGAGAAGGAGAGGGAGGCACACTGATGCCATATTCAGTGTAATCACAGAAAAGGGGGCAGTGGGTCACAGGACTTACCATACAACAAGAAGAAGATGTGGGGATGCTGCCAAAGCAGCTAGCAGGATGGCATTGGAGGGGCCTGGCTGGTCTTGCTCAGTTCCCTTTAAGCTGTAGAAGAAGGAAAGGGAGCAGGAGGAAGCTTTTCGTTGCCCTTGAGAGGGGAGGGCAGGGCAGGGGCTAGCCAAGGTAGAGTGCAGGGGCCTCCGATAGGATAAAGTGCTTGCAACCCTTGCCAGAAAAGGCCTATTAGGCATGTAAGGAGGAACATGAGCTTTACACCCACAGAGCAATTTTTATCCCTCCCTTTTATTAGAAGGGGCAACTAGGCATGTGTCAACTGAGTTTGAGGGACAACTAAAGAGAAAACAAGGCTGAGAATGAGATTCCAGGTTTCAAATAAGTGCTTCAATGGGGAGACACCAAACAGTGCCTACCAGCCCTCAAATGAGTCCAAGGAGCCAGTGGACGCTGCCCAGTGAAACTCTGCCTGGAGACATGAACACACAAAGGACAAGAAAATGGCCCTGCAGTCCCCAGGGGTCCTCTGGTCAGGTAGATCACTAGCTTGGGTAGGACCAGGAGGAGGTTGACCAGGAGGTCCTGGGAATTGGCGGGGCCATGGATGAGGATGCATAAATGAACAGGTGCAGGGAGTGAGCAGGGGGAGGCTCTGAAGGAGGCAGTGAAGAGGTTGCAACCTAGTGCTCTTCGGAGGGCCAGTGCCAGGTCTCCCTCTACTTGCAGAAGGGACAGGTGTTCAGGGAAGTCTGAATCATACCAGCTACATGCCCATGGTGCCAGCAACTGAGGTTCCCCGTGGTTCATGAAATCGGGGGGGATATAAGCTTGTCCATCAGGGACCGTCATCCCCACTGACAATCTGGGCTGGACACAGGATGGGATGGTGAAGGATGTGGAGCATGAGCACATAGAGCTGGTGGCAATGGGGTGCATGGAAATGGACTGGCTTGGGATCCCACAGTCTGTTAACATGATGTGGTGGGGAGATGATGATGTGGCCCCAGGGGACTGGCTGAGGCAGAGGTGCCACAACAACCTTTGGGGGGATGCCAAGGGCATGGACGGCCTTCATGCAGGACCTGGACAATGTAGATGAGGGCACTGTTTTGTAGGGAGGCCTTGACCCTCTGGAGTACATGATGGGGAACTTGCAGCATAGAGGGCTCCATGAGTTGGGACAGCACAGTGGCATCTGCCCACCCCTGCTTGGCAATGTGAGTGATGTGGACCAGACCTATCCCCTGGCACACCCAGGGCAGTAGGCACCTCCATCACTTTAACCACCATCTGGGGTTTTTTCAACAGGGGTTCAGCGACAAGGTCGGCACCCTGGGTGACTGTATTTTGGAGGTGGAGACCAGCTGGAGGAGGTCCTGGTAGAAATCCAGTAGCTTCTCCAGGTTCTGCTTAGGGAGATCTCATTGGTAGAAGAATTGCTGGTCATATCGGAGCACTTGGAGGTAGCAGGGGCTCCATTTCCTATGTAGCTCCATGCCGTGTAGCTACCAGCACCATACAGGAGCCTCTGAAATTGCAAGGTAGACCAAGCCCTGCCCACCCTCCTGCAAGGGGAAGCTCAAAACGCTTGCAGACCCAGTAACAATCTGTCCAGAAGAAACCCAGTGCCCATCTCTGGAGACGGGCCAGGAGCTCCAGGGGCATGGGCAGGGTGTTCAATTGGGGCCAGAGCATGGACTGGATTAGCTGGTTGATGACCAACATCCTCCTGCAGAGGCCTGCCAGAGAAAGGATACTGGCTTACAGGGACCTTTGATCTGACCCAAGATGGCTGTGCTCAGGGAAAGCAATTCCCTCGCACAAAAGCAGGGGCAGGCATTTTGTTTTCCATTTGTTCGGCATTTGGCACAATGCATTCCTGCATTCATACTTCCTATGAGGGCGTTTGGTTCGTTAGGTGTAATATGCTACATCCTACGATAGGTGTACGTAGGCTCCTACAAATGAACGGCAGTTGAACTGAATAACCTTATGTGTCTCGCACGTATCCCAGTGCACCAAATGTCCTTGTGGAAACTATGTGGGTGAAACAAAAACAACCACTGCACTTGAGAAGGACCTGTCACAGAACATGATGAAGGAGAAAAACACCCAGTTGCCAATGGGAGAATACTTTTCACAGAACCACTGCCTCAAGTCTAACTTCACAATCCTCATACTCAAAGAAATATCTACAAAATACCTTCAGCAGACAGGCCTGCGAATGAAAATCCAGGACTGTACTGGACACTAAAAGCCACAGACTAAACAGAGACACAGGCTTTATGGCTCATTATCATTTACCTGTTCTCTGCTAAAGCTGCTAGACTCTGTAAGTAATAATGATCATCTCCCCTTTTGAACAGTCTTACCTAGTTCAACTGCCTTTCAGCTGTTTGGTGTTTTCTTTGCTCTACATTTTACAGCTCTTTTCGTATTCTTTAAGTGATTATTTTCACTTAGCAAACACATAATGGGGTTAAACAAAAGTCATTTTTATAAGTTTTTGGTTGTTACCGTGTTGCTCTAAGGACATAGGCAGGCTAGGTTCTTTGGGTAGATGTGGTATCTTTTATTAGACAAACTGATTTATTTCCCATTTTTTAATTGGTTTTTAGCTTAGGCAGTATTGGCTTCTTTCCTAGAGGAAGGGCACTTAGTCCTAGAAAGGTGTAAAAAATGAGGGGTGTTTAGTGATATCATTTACTGGACCAACTATGTAGTTGGGAAAGATTTTAGGCAAGCTTTTGGGGATTATCACATCTACAACAACACTTCAGATCTACTGCTCCCTTCAGTCAGGGTGTACATAGCCTCTGCAGTCTCTTGACCTTTGAACCATAAGCCTCACACAGGAGGCCAGTCTCTGAGTATCATATTTATTACTTGCATCTCAATTATGTATCCACTGGAGCACCATAGGGTTCAATGAAAACAATGATGCTTCAGCAGGGGATGAAGGTGCCTGCTTCACCTACCAGGTGTTTTCTGCTCTGGTTTCCAGTTCAACCCTTCACAGGATGCTGGGAAGGAGGCTTGCCAGTTGTGCTATTAAAGAAATGTCTGTTTGGTTCAGGGTTAGCCTGCATTTTAAACCATTTCCTCAGTCGCACCTTCATTGTAGAGCAGGCATATCTTTCGAGGCAATTTCAAAGCTAACTGAGGTCAACAATAGCCAAAAGAAGCCAAATCAGTGGAACAGACTGTACTTTAGGCCCTTTGAATGTAGGTTTTGTGGGATAGGAGCTACACTTTTCTTCATGCCTTTCTTGTCCTTGGGAATGGTCTTGCCAGCAGTTCCTTGTATTTACTTGACTGAATTCTCAGGATGGTAAATCATCTAGAAGTGAAAGATGGAGTCATGCCAGCATGTGTCTAGAAACCTATCCCCAACAAGCGTTGAGGCTGCCAGCATCCAATTCAGCTTTTATGGGAAGGCAAATAAGACAGTTCTGCAAAACCAAGCCTCTGAGATTTCAGAAGCACGTAGGAGAATCAAGTTTCCTAAGAAAGCAATTAGAGCATCTAGCACGAGCACTTCTCTTATCCACTTACAGCTTTTCTTTATATCCATCAGGGTACATTATCTTTCCCTATGCCACTATGAGCAAAATACAAGTTTCCATAGATATCTTTCAATTCAGATCAGATCAAAGAGAAGCATAAGATCTCCAGGTAACCATGAGCACGCAGTGTTCTGCATCTGCAATGAAGTACAAAACTGCAATGGCCTCCCGACAGCTGGCTGAGAGGTGCCACAATTGTAAAGATGCAGTGCGAATGGGATGTGAACATCTCCTTGTAGTTGCATGGCTGTCCTTGGAAAATGCCAGCTCTTATTTTTAACTTTTTTTTTTTGTCTACACTAAAATAGTAGAGCAATGCTTTTGTTGCAAAGGACTCGGGAAGATCTTAATAGGTTAGAATGCCTCTAACACTATGAATACCTATCTTCTGAATTGCATCTGAAAGTCTAACCATGCTAACCCTATGTGTGGTACCCTATAGCACCCTTCACAGGATCTCGAGGCACCCTGGCTGAGACTCGTTGCTCTAACCCAACCTGGGGCTGAATGAAATGTTTGCAGTAGGGGTATAGGTTGTAGCCATGATGATCTAAGGACATGCAGTTCTTTGGGCAAATCCAATTTTTTTTTATTAGACCTACTAAAATAGTTGCATGTAAAATAGTTATGTTTGCAATACAGATAGGAGACATTTGTGATGATTCTGATGAAATCCTCCAAGGTTTTGTGTTTCACTGAGCACAGAAGTCAAAGTGAAGCTTTGGGATTACAAATCACGGCGAACTAAGAGCAGAGGCAAAAGCCAGCACAAACCACAGTGAAGTGAAACAAATATGTCCTATGCACATCTGGGGAAAGTGTGTCAGATTTATATGACTAGGACAGAAAAGCACTTCCTTTTCTCTGAAGTGGAAAAGGAGGATGTGTATTTTCTCTAAGGATCTGTTTGGCTGTTTTCTGGTATCCCTGGAGCCTGATGTATAGCATCTAAATCATAAAAGGGCAAAGTTCTACTTGAGCCTAGGAGCCAGGTACCTACTTACGCTGAGTTGACTGTGTTGACTGTCAGCCTTCAACACGAGTGCAAAGCAGGGGTTTGAACTCATACCTCTGAAGCCTCTAGTAAGATGCCTTAAGTGCTCTGCTTATGTTCTCCCACCGTGCCTAAGCAGCACTTGTCAAAGGAAGAGTGATCTTTTATGTGAATTTTTTACAAACATTTTCAATTTTACCATATTTTTTTTTAAAGTGAAAGCAAAGTTTGCATTTGACGGTATTTCTCCTATTTAATCACATTGCGTTCAAACTATTACATCACTCCGAAGATTGTGATGTTTGTAGTGAGGGAGTGTAGGCTGGGGCAAATAGTTCTCATTCTTCTGAAAGCAAGGCAACTCACTTGACTGAGACCAGCTGTGGAGCTGGCCCTTTGCCACTCCCCGAATAAAGCCCCCAGTTTGTAGTCAACTTCCACTTTTAATTTTACTAACGCTTCCTGGCGTTTGATTCTCCAAGTGACTCAAAGGGTTTCCCAGCCCTGGCTCCACCATGGGGTCAGCCTTTCTGAACATGCCCTCTGTCACACGGACACAGAGCAATAAAATTAATAAATAATGTTCATCCTTCCCACCAGCACGTCAAACAGATCTTCAAAAAAAAAAATACAGCTGGTTCATTTAATTTCAAGTCAGTGGAGGGATTTACAGGATTAGCGACTGAAATAGGATCTGAATGACACTAATGACAGTAGAGACACAAAAATCGGACTTGCCTTTGCTTCCGGGATTTCTGAAGGATATGAAATAGGACAAAAGCTATGCTAAAATCCACAGGTAACCCCTTGTCTGAGAGAACCACCTTAAATTAACCCCAGAATCCCAGCACAATTTTTTATGACCTGTGGTTTATAGACTTTGTCATCTTTTTCAAGTATCCTTATGCACCTGAAGCCTAGGCAACATTTAAAAAATAACCTTAAAGTTCGTAAAAGGTCCCTAGTACATTGTGGATATGACCATAAGAACTGCCATTTACTGGCTCAGACCAGAGGTCCATCTTGCTCAGTCTCCTGTGTCACAGGGGGCACAGGGTGGATGCTGAAAAGGAGAGTGAACTGGGTATAATCAGGGGTTTTCCCATTATTCCTCTCCCACTTGCAACCCTCCACCATTTAAGCTCTAAGAAATTCGGATTCAGAAACTGTATCCCTAACGCCCATGTTCAATAGCTACTGATGCCCCTTTCCTCCCTTTTTTGAACCTGATTAAACTAGCAGCTTCTGTGACATTGTGTGGCAATCAGTTCTGTGCTTTAATTACACACAGTAAGAAAAAGAACTTCCTTTTTTTAGTTTTAAACTTACTGCCGGTTGGTTTCATTTTATGATCCCTAGTTCTTGTATTGTGAGGGACAGTGGGTGCATCTACATGTTCATTGAGGTGCTTTTGCTACTGTGCATTAAATTTGGTACCGCTAAGGTGAGATACTAAGTGTGCGTTAGGCTGCCCAAACGCACAGTAGCAAAAGTGCACACTTTTTAAGTGACACTTGATGCTCAGTAGCCTAATTTTACTGCATATTAGCACTTTTTTGCCAGGACACTGTAATGTACAGTGGCCTATTTTACTACTCATTAAAGTGCACATGTAGATGCACCCAGTAAATAACAAATTCCTATTTACTTTCCCTTCCCCATTTAGGATTTTATAAACCTTAATCATGTACCCCCTGAAGCATCTCTATACTGAACTGAATAGGCCTAGCCTTTGTAGTCTCTCTTCACATGAAACCCTCTCCATACTGCAGATCACCCTTTTTGCCCTTCTCTGTACCTTCTCCGGGCCAGAAATTAATGGCACTACTAAATACAGCTGCCTTTAAGTTTCCTGCCAATATTACAGTTATACATTCACTTTTTTCCTTTCACTAACAAAAACAAAGAAACAAAAAAACCCAGTTTCCCTCAGTTTAGAAAATGAAAGTCAGTGGTTTTGTTGCTGTTAATTACACACAGTAAAACAAGCTTTCCTGAACTGAAAGCTTTTGATACATACATACTTTGGCTAATCTATAAGATGCAAAATAACTAGTCAGTGGGTGTGACTACACATGAGCATTTACTGTGCAGTAACCAAAATTACTGTGCAGTATGGGCATGCATCTACATGTGCACGGCCATACTGCACAGTAAATATGGTGACTTATGCCAACTTGAGCTTAACTTTGATACCTGCATCATGTAGGTATCAAATTTATGCCTGATTAGTTACAATGCAGTAATGCACACGTAGACGCCTTCCTGCGCAGTAGTGGACTGACTTGGGACTAACTTTAGTCAGTCCACCCATAGTGTTAATGCAACTTAATGCCCGCACATATAGATGCCGGCCTATTTCCACTTAAGTTTAAGCCAGCATAAATGCACATGTAGACATGACCTATAAAGTGTAAATCTACCCTGTCTGTAACTTGATTTCACACTGACGTGGATGGAAAACTACATCTCACCTGCTCATTTTGAGGTTAGGAGCACATGAGAGAGTGACTCAGCGCTGTCTAGGAGTCACGAGCCAAGCAGAACTTCCTGTCTGAGTCACTAAATAAAGGTTTCTTCTCTGTTATTTCACAGCTTTGTTCATACCACAGGTAAGGTACGCCCAGTGCAATATCAACTGTCACGAGAATAAGGCCAGGACTTACCTAAGCAGCAAGGAAACAGATTCCATAATCGCATTATTTGTTCTCATAACAACAGGCGAGGGCTTGGCATTTGGGAACTTCTCACTGGAACAGGTTTATGCAAGGCTACTAGCAGGAGACTCTTATATTCTGGGTTATCAGTGGATCGCAAGCATTCAGGGCAAAGCCATTGAGAGTGAATACGTATATTTAAAAAGAGAAACCACTTGGTGAATAAACAAGGTGCTCTGAGAAATATACCCTCTGCATTTTAGCAAGACCTTTTCCTTCCCAGCAGGGATTTCAGTTACAGTAAATGACCCTCCCCGAGCAGTCATTCTCTGGCACACACCATCCAATTCATAAACTCAAGCAGCCTCATGTGACTGCAAAGAATATTGCTGCAGAATTTGTGCTTTCCCTTCTGCTTGCCACACTTAGAAGCTGGCTGAGAGGAGACTGGGTGATGAACAGTCTCTCCTCTCAGGGAAGGCCGATCCCAAATAGATTCACAGCTTAATCTCTCCAGGGATGTTCTATTTTTGCAGGCCAGCAGTCTTTCCATTGCCTTTCACAGGCTCTGAATCCGGCACATCTATGTTGTATAGGCTACCTGAGTTTTTTAGCACTAAGTAACAAGGGTCGAGTCACCTTATATTAAAAAATGATGAAAGGCAGCCAGCTATCTTGGAAAACAAAGTCCTCTTTGTTAGTGTCTTGGCACGGAGAGCCCCTATAACGATAGCAGCAGCAGTAGCACCAGTCAGCTCAAACTGGAATCTGCACATGCATTTCAGACCTGGTGAAACAATAGTGGGCTCTGTGGCCTGTCTCCTCCCTGCCTCTCTCAGCTCAGCATAGGATGATTCCTAAGCTGTGGTCTATTGAGTTCATGGCTGTCAGGGTCCATAAGACCATAATCACGGGATGTGGCTTGAACTGGATCTTGCACGCCTTTATCATCCAGCTTCTAGCTGAAATAGTAAAGGTGTGTGATGGCCCATGGGAAGTGTAGAGGCCTGACAGTCTCTTAGGCCAAAGTTTTTGGGGACCACTGAAAATTTTGGAGTGTCTCTAGCCTTAAGCAATCTTGACCTCCAAGTTTCTCTGATCCTATAACTAATGCCATTTGTGGTGGTGGCAGGCAGATTTCTGTGCTGTAGAAACCTGTCGACTAGGAAGCAGACTGACTTCAGGGACTTCTTCCCTCCAGTTGCAGTATAATTACCTGATTTAAAAGGCTACCTTCGTGGCTGATCTATGCTAAAGGTTACTAGGCCGTTACCAGTCCCCATTTCCATCCAATCGTATTCAAGTGTATATCTTAAAATAGAATAGATATTCTTAAGTGACTAGACTCCTACTAGTCACACTAATCACACTCCCTTCCCCTCCCTTCCTGCTCTCTGAGTGTGTAGCCTCATATGCCTGTCCCCTTGCCCTGACCTACCTTGGCATGAAGAGTCACAATTCTACTCTTGGGCCAGGGCCTGATTACTCTCTGCCACACACACACACACACACACACACACACACACACGTGTACATATGTGTGTGTGTGTATATGTATATGTGTGTGTGTGTGTGTGTGTGTGTGTGTGTGTGTGTGTGTGTGTGTGTGTGTAAAAGGCTGGAATATATCCTATACTCATAGAAGCCAACCTTTTTAAGCAAGCATGCCACAGATCAGCCCAACCCTCCCAGAGTGCTACTCCAAGACCCTCTCCCTGCCTGATCTGCTGCTCTGGTTTCTGCTTCTCGCCCTGTGCTCCCAGCCCAATCTGCTGCTCTGCTTTCTGCTACCTGCTTTATTTGCTCCTGTGCTACTTTTCCCCTCCATGGTCAGCTGCTTGCCACACACAGAGGCTGCCCCATGTTGACCACCCCTGTCATATACTATGTGTCAGCAAGTCCAGCTGGGTTTTCAACCAACTACCACAGGAAAAAATAAATACAGGATGGGAAGAATCTCTCTCTGACATCAAATTTAATTCTTTATTTGTACAATGACCCTGTGTGTCTCAGCTTGTACGTGTCTGCCTTTTCTCTTGTCCTTTTAACACTGTTAGACTGAAATCCCAAGGAAGGGTTACACAGAGCTAACAGCTGAGGTCCAAGAAACCTTGATAATCTTCTAAACACCTGAAATCCCCTTTATGTGGGAAGTCAGACACCAACCCCAGCTAACCAGCCTGCTTAGTCAAAGGAGAGTTTTTTTATTATTATTTCTCAAATTAAGTAATTTCTTCTCCTTCATGGTCCCATCAATATTTTTATAAAAGGTACAAAACATAGGTGATGCATAGGAAAGGTACGGGGGGGGGCACATGCACCCCCCTGAGATTGGTCCTCGCTGGCTGGGGAGTAGGGGCACTGAGAGAAGTGCCACTGGCATGTCTGGTTTTGCTGCCGGTGCCTCTGGGGTGTCTGTCCCCCTGTCCCAGTTGGCAATCAGCTGATGGGGGATCCCCTAGACTCAGGAAGCACCAGTCAACCATCATACAAAATATTCCTGACAGTATATAAAATTAAAAAGTCCTGTTCTTAAGCAAGCAGACTGTTTACAAGGGAATAAAAAAATATCCGCTGTTGTGACAGCAGCTGCATTTCTCGGGCGCTGTCTTTGCATCCAAGGCCTTTGGCACAGCTGCTGTATCCAGCTGGGCATTAGGAGCAACAGTTTTTTCTGCAAGATGGGCCCTTGCCATGTTTGCAATGGCAGGAGCCGGCCCATGTACGAAAGATGCCAGGACCACAAGTTCAGTCCTTGGATCTATTGCTCTATTTGTTGCTTTGACACCTATCAGATAAGAAGGAAGCTCAGAAGCTTTACAAGTAGGTGGGTCTACTGTGTTGGCATACAAATGCAACACCTGTAGCCAGAGTCCGTCAGGAGGTGCTCTACTGGGGCATGGGGCAAGGTTCATAGATTCACAGATTGTAGGGCCAGAAGGGACCTCAGGAGATCGTTGAGTCCAGCCCCCTGCACCAAGCAGGAAAGATACCTGGGGGTCAGGGGACCCCAGAAAGGTGACCGTCCAGTCTCCTCTTGAAGACTTCCAGGGTAGGCGATTGCACCACCTCTGGAGGGAACTTATTCCACAGTCTGGACACCCTGACTGGGAAGAAGTTTTTTCCTAATTTTGAGCCTGAATCGGACTTCCAGGAGTTTGTGGACATTACTCCTAGTTTTCCCCTCGGGTGCCCTGGTGAACAGTTGCTTACCGTGCCCTTGATGTGCTCCCCTAGGGTAGCAGTAAGCTGCTACCAGGTCCCCTCGCAGCTTTCTATTCTTCAGGCTGAAGAGTCCCAGATCGCTCAGCCTTTCCTCGTACAGCTTGCCGTGCAAGACTCTGATTATACATAGGTGGCTCTTCTTTGGACACTCTCAAGCTTGTCCACGTCCTTGCTAAAGTGCGGTGCCCAGAACTGGACGCAGTACTCCAGCTGCTTTCTCACCAGTGCTGAGCAGAGGGGAAGAATCACCCCCTTGGCTTAGTTGGAGACTCACTGATTGATGCATGCCAGAGTATTGTTTGCCCTGCTCGCTACAGCATCGCACTGCCGGCTCACATTCATACTGTGGTCTATTATTACTCCCAGGTCCCTTTCATGCGTGGTGCCAGTCAGTTTGGTGCCACCAAGCCTGTAGGTGGGTCTGCTCATACCAAGATGGAGCACTTTACATTTCTCAACGTTGAACTTCATCCGATTCCAATCTGCCCAATTTCCAGCTTGTCTGGGTCTGCCTGTTTCTGTAGCCTATCTTCAAGAGTGACCACGCTTCCCCATAACTTGGTGTCGTCCACCAACTTGGCCAGCGAGCTCTTCAGCCCCACATCCAAATCGTTAATAAAGATGTGGAAAAGTACTGGACTGAGCACCTACCCCTGTGGGACACGGCTGCCCACTTCTTATCAGGATGGCACAGATCCATTCACTACGACTCTCTGGGTCCTGTCCTGCAGCCAGTTTCTCACCCACCTGGCTGTCTTGGAGTTAAGCCCACAGTCCTCCAACTTTCTCACGAGGACATTGTGGGATACTAGATCAAAGACCTTCTGGAAGTCACGGTATACACTGTGAACCTGCTCTCTCGTGTCCAGGTGGTGAGTTACCAGGTCACAGAAGGAGATGAAGTTGGTAAGGGAAGACCTGCCTGCAACAAAGCCATGCTGGCTGTCACTGTTAATCTCAGGTGTATTCAGGTGATGCAGCAATGGAAGGAGCAATCCAGTAAGATGCCATCACCCCCAATTTCTCCTAACCAGTAGTGGCTGCTGGGGCCCTCAGCTCCTTACCAGACCATGTGATCAGCAGACAAGATTTCTCCCATGATCTGCTGAAGGTGCTACCTTTTGCTTGGGGCCTTAAAGCCTTGTCTCTGATCCATCATCACTACAAATTCCTGAGAAATTATTAACAGGTTTTTGGCAGGGTTGCAAAGGAGTGTGCAGAGGGAGAATGATGAGGAGGGCAGGGCCAAGCCTTGTGATATATGTGGTAATGCTAATAATGTGTGCAGCTGTACCTGTAGGATTATGTACCTTCATTTTCCATTTCTTCATTTTCTGGGGGGTTGAGTCAGGACTATCAGGTGTATAGAGCCACCCTAATTGTTTCATGGTAATGTCTTTTGCTGTTAGCATTATAATAAGGGTCTGACATAAACAGAGCAACAGTGGGAAATGCAGGGTAGATCCTGGGACTCTCATAATATGCCATTCCTCTGCTCAAACCCCGTTTGCCTCTTCAGACAAATGACTCATGAGACTGCTAGTCTGAGTCAGAGGAATAGGATTTTGCCTCCAATGTTTCTGATGCATGTGGAAATGTCATGCCTCTGGAAAGCCACAATGCTGCTGGTTACAGAGGAGACTCGGGGAGCCCGATTCGGAGTTCCTTCACCCCGGAGTAAGTCTGGATTAATTTTATTAAAGGCAATGGAGTCTCGCCAAAACAGAAACAGCATGACATTGAAGTTGAGCCCATTGATATATTGCATAAATAACTGGTTGCGTCTCCAGAGGAAAAATAATCTCCTCAGGGCAGTGACTTCTTGGGAAGAACTTTTGTTTTCATTACTCCATATGCTGGTTATTCTAGGATTTGGTTACAAATGGGTTACATAATGGATTTGCCTTCTGCAGACTTTGAATTATAAAAAAAAAATCAAACTTTTTTGAGTTCATATAAACAAAAACAAAATCAATCAATGGGCAAGGGAGACAGACGTGTCATTTTAACATGAACGAAGTATCCATGTAGACCATGGAGATGGGTCCTCTAGCCTGTGGGCTGAGTGACTCACCTCCATTGGCAGGGTGAGGCCTGGGGGATTTTTTGCCCATTATGCACTGTTGAAATGGAGTTGTTTTGGTTGCTGTTCATGACTCATGTCAGTGGCAGCAAAAAGGGAGGGGTGAACAACAGTGGCACCCCTGGATTTTGGAGATGTCTCCAGCAGCGATGGCTGTTAATGCTCCTTCTACTGCCAGAGGTAGGTTGTTAGACCTCTGGGGCTAAATGACTGTGAGTGATCCATTTGTTGTAGGAGTCATTCATGGCAGCAGCAAGGTCAAGATCACATGGGTCTTGGAGAATAATTTTGCCAGTGACCTCAACCCTGCCCTGAAGACTCATCGTGCACTTGGTGGAGAAGTCAAAGTGGTTGAAGTCTCCACCGCCTCCCCGGTGTCTCTTTTCTGTGGCAAGAGTTTCCAGGGCTGGCAGTCTTGCACGTCACTTAAACATACAACATGCTTGCACTTAACATTTTTTTCAGTTGTGATGTGGCCCATAGATTATTAAATGCAGCTGCTGCTGCTGCAACACCCTACCTACTGAGAGAGAGTTTGCCAGCTTGCCTTTCCAATGAATGAGAAATCACTTGTTAAGGGTTAATGTTATTTCTTGCCTGCACAGCTCTGACTTACCAGTAGAGGTGTGGGTAGGAGCTGGAGCATCTGAGCTGTATGTGCAGTGAGGAGGGGAGGGAGGCAGATAAAGTGCTTCCTGGCATGCTGGAGGACTACAAGTTGTTCCTTTGATCACCATGGAGCAAACTAAAGTTATCCTAACAAAAGCTAGGTAGCACAGTGCAAAGTTAATCCTCTCCTGAAGTGGCATAATTTTAAGATGCTCAGAAGGCACTTAGTGCAAGCTGAACAGCTTTAACACGTGGACACTTGCATCTTAAGTGCTTGTCATATGGTCAAAGTGTAGTGTGTAATTGCACCCTAAGATTACAAGATCCTAAGCAAATGCATTTCATCCTGGAAAGGGTAAGACCACAAGATCATGGTACAAACACATGACTAAGCCGTGATTCCACTTCCCTCCATTAAGATATTAAATACAACAGAAACAAATAAAGTTTTCCCCCCATTGCAACAGCAGATCTGGAAAGGCAAAGCCAATAACAATGGGGCACAGCCAAACTTCTATATAATGAAAGAATAGGATACATTAATTAAGGCTGACCTAATTACCCCAAGCCCCTAATTACACAGCTATTAATTATGACATCAATAATAATTAACACATTAGGAACATGTGTATTAAAACATGGTGTTACTTAACATCTGCTTTCTACTTAAGGTTGGATGAAAAGAAGTCTTTGTCATATTCCTTTCTTTCTGAAGTCTTTGGAATGGAAACTGCTTAAAATTGCATGGAAGAAATGTCCCTTCAAAGCGGCTTAGTAATAAAATAGGCATGAAAGAGTTTGCGTGAAGCAACAGCACACACAACATCACTGAAAGAGTATCTCATTTTGCTCTTTAGACATCACTGGGCGCATCTACATGAAACACTTTACTCAAGATTAGAGCAAATTAATGCTCAATAAGCATCACCATCTACACATGCAGACACTTACTGTGCAGTAATTTGCTCCAATCATGAGTAAATTTGCTACCTGTAAATACAAGTAGCAAATTTACTCAGGAGTAATTACTGGGCAGTACAGCACATGTAGATGGCCAATTGGGAGCAGATGTGCTCCCAGGCAGCAGGGGGTGGGAGATTGCTGCCTGCTGACAGGGTGGGCTCCGCCACCAGAGCTCAGCCAGGGACAATGTCCCCCTGCGCCAGCAGCAGGGAGCTCCCAGCCTCAACTCTGTGACTGCAGAGCTGGGGCTGCAAGAGTCGTATCTCCCAGGCTCAGCTCTGCAATCACGGAGCCAAGGCTGGGAGAGAAGAATCTCCCAGCCCCAGCTCTGCATTGCAGGGTGGGGTCTGGGAGTTCCCTGCTGCCTAGATAGGGGGACATCGTCCTTGCCTGGGCTCCAGCAGCAGAGCCCACCCTGGCAGCAAGCAGCTCCTGGGGGCAGAGAGTAATCCTGAAATTGCACAAGCAAGGTGGATGTTCCTTCATTACCTGGTTCCACAGAAACTCCACGCCCAGACCTTCCTTGACTGTGTGCATCATGTGACAAACTCTCATATGATCGGAACAACCTGGCAGAGCAGATCATTCACAAAGGTCAGGGCAGTGTCTTTTTGGAGCTTCCAAAGGCATGGAGAAATGTACCTCTTTGTAGCAGTCTTACACAGTGCAAAGTTCAGGTAAACACATCATCCTTTATATTTGATTTATCTGAATGTTGAGATAATATTTATCTCTGTGCCTTCAACATGCCATCTTGAACTTTCATCTCCTGTCATTTCATAAACACAAGGTGGGGCGTGCTTAGGATCCCAAGGGGGAAAACATTGGTTCTGTAAAGGGTTTCAGTAGAAGATGCTCTTCATAGTTGACCAATGCCTCAGGTGATGCTAAACAAGGTGCTGTAGCCAGTGTCATTTTTTCAAGATGAAATTTCAAATAATGTGCAATGCTTAAAAAACTCCAAGCCCTTTTCAGTGATTCCTGGTAATGAAGATCAGCCTACAGTTGATATGGGATGCTGTTTCTTCCTGTGCTGTTCATCATGGTGGTTGGGCAATGTTACTGGGTAATGTTCAGCAACTGTTATATCCCATGCTAGGGTGGATTGCATTTTAAGGGGGATGGGGATTTGTAGGGATTCCTAAAAGCATAGGTTGTAGAGCAGGGGCGGGCAATTATTTTGGGCAGAGGGCCGCTTACTGAGTTTTGGCAAGCCATCAAGGGCTGCATGACAGGCAGCCAGGGGCAGATGAATATTAATTTTCCAAATTTTTTAGGGGTCCTGTGGGCCAGATATAATGGCTTAGCAGGCCACATCCGGCCCCCGGGCCGTGTTTTGCCCACCCCTGTTGTAGAAGGTTTTGGGTGCAAGGTACTATACAAATGCCCATCATCAGAAGAATCCTCCATATCAACAACAACTAAATCGTCCCATCCTGAGGTGTGTGGTGAAGCAAGGAATGAGATAACCAGATGGCCAGCCTTGTGACTGGAGCTCAGACAGGACCTAATTTAAATGGGAGTGTCATTTCCTCCTCCTTCCCTTTCTATTTATATTTTCCCTGCGTTCTGTACTATTGTCTTTCATAACAGAGCCACATTCATAGGTTCATAGAAGTAGGGTCGGAAGGGACCTTGTAGATCTTCAAGTCCAACCCCCTGCCCTGGGTGGGAGAGGGGGTCAGATATGAACTCCCACTCATTCCCGGGGCTCATTCCCATCTCCCAATCCATCCCCAGCTTTCCACCACCAGAGATGCTGAGTTTCGTCTTAGCTCTAGCACCCACCAGCTCCCGTAGCTTTTATTGGATCATGGTGCACTACCTACAGAGTCTGCTTCTGCCAGCAGTGCCTTTCAGGTTTTGCTGGGAAAGCTTTGGAAGTATACTTAGTATCCATAGCCCCCAGGCCTGAGAAATGGTGCATCTGCATGTTAAAGTGATTCATCAGTGAGATTAGTGACCACATTATGTGTCACCAGAAAGGAATCCCTGTTAGGGGGGTTAATAGTGTGAGCAAGAGTGGGGCACGCTTGGCCCTCTTTAAACCTGGACCTTTGATGGTCAGAGAAGCGAACTGTTTATGCCCTAATTCTTCAATCTATCCCTCTTCAGCAAAGTACCTCAGCTGAAGTCCCATTGAATTTGGCCTTTATTCAGGGAAAGACACAAGCCTGTACCTTCAATTTTATTAATTTGTTCAAAGTTAGGTGAGTGCGGAGGAACCACACTGAGTCAATGCCATTAATGAGGCTTCAGGACATGCCTATGTGCTTGGCTTAATAGGGCTGGATTTCACCCAATGCCCCCAAGCTCTGCTGGATGGAGGCGTTAGGCCGGGGTATGTTTATACTCTGGGCTGTCAGGTCTTGGAGTCATTTTTGTTTGCTAGATTCAATTTCTTTCATTTGCATGTGTGGCCAGAGATAGGGCTTATGGGGGGAAAAAAAAAACCCCATGCATTCCATTATTAATGCATTAAAGATGAGAAGAAAAAGATCCAACATACCATCACTCCCCACAACACCAACTGCTCCACTCAGGATGAGCTGAATTTGCTAACAAATAAAGTTTTGTGTGGGCTTAGGTCTAACTTTAACCAGCTTAGATTTAAAACTCAGCCTCCTAGCACTGGATAGTCATAAAGGTAGGGCAGGGTGGCACCAGTTCAGAGAAGCACGGCCTTTCATAGGCAACGGCCTACTTTGTCAGATGCTTGACAAAGCATCACTGCACCCCAACCTGCACCCAAGTAAATTGTTGCCTGTGAAAGCTCTCTGAACTGCCACCCTGCCCTACCTTCTGCCTAACTTTACACTAACGTGGTTTTTCCACCTCTGAGGTTTGGGATTGAAAAGCTAACAATCTTCTTTACAGCTGTGTTTGAAACCTGGTAATAAGAAGGGGCTGGAAGGGAAATACTGACTCAGGTGATACAAAGGTCTCCTTGTAATGGATGTTTCTCCTTTTAATAAGGATTAAGCTTTATGACTATGTGTAATGTGTTTCTTCTGCTGAGACCTTGGCATCTCACAATTTCACATGACTGGAATGCAGAGTTTAAAACTAATAACAATAATATTTTTGCATTTATAGTCTCCCTTTCATCCATGGATCTCAAAGTGCCTGGCTGTTAATAAAGGCCAAATCAAACATCCTGCCCCTGCCTAAAATGTTTTTGTCTGCTTTTGTTTCAAGTGACATATAAACTAGTCTGACAAAAAGAAAACGGGAAAGAAAATTTACCCCCCAATGCTTTGCACATTTGTCCGCACTTTCACTTAAATATTCTTTTCCAGGTGTTCAGTGGAGTCATTCGTAGTATATAAAGCTAACCCCACCGCAGGTCTTTCAAGACTGGGGTTTTTGACTATGCCCTAAGGATGAAGTCCACCCCAACTCAGAAGGCCAAAGCAAGGCAAAAGTGCGGTTTACATCCCTCATAGACTTGCACCAATAACAAGAAAGACTGGATGTGGTGAAACACACTGTTAGAAACACATCTCCAACAGGAAAATGCGGTGGCTAAAATCACAAATAGAAGCAAATGGAATCGGGGGGGTGGGGGGTACGTGACCTGAAACTGCTGGGAATGAGAGATGGTTGGAGAAAGTGGTTTCATTTCAGTGAAAAGTTGCCCTTCTCTTCCTGATCCACTCTACTTTTAACTCAGCAGACCAGTTCTTAAATTGGGAACATCCCTTGATGGGTTGGGCACGCAGCCAGGCATGGCATCAGCAAGAAGTCTGACAAATACAGGCTTTGGAGCCACTTCCTCTGTCCATCCAGCAGCATTGCCAAACCTCCGTGGGGAAACAACTCACAGATGAGACCCATGTGTTCACACCTGGATGCCAATATTAAGAGAAGATCAGCTGCCCTTGGCTACCATGGCAGTGAGTGAGGTGAGAAAGGCAGTGTCTCAGGTGGCAAGGGACTTCAGTCTGTACAGACCCTTGAAGACCAGTATTAGTTGGCACTGGTGAGAAAAAGAAGTGATACTTACTGCGTTCCTCTAGCTTCCTGAGACCTCAAAGGACTGTAAACATGAATGAAGTGGCAAGAGTAGGAACAACGGCTGCATGCTACAGCAGAGGAAATTTTGGCTGGAGATTAGGAGGAACTTTCTAACTGTGAGGGTGGTCAAGCATTGGACCAGGCTGCCTAGGGAAATGGTGGCATCTCCATCCTTGGAAGTTATCAGGAGCAGGTTGGTCAGATACTTGGTTGGGACGGTTTTGTCAAGGATCATCCTGCCTTGAGCAGAGGTGTGGATTAGATGACCTCCTGAGGTCCCTTGCAGCCCTACATTCCTACGGTCCTATGAACCGTGAGACCCCTAATGAGGTCAGAATTGTCATCCTTTAAAAAAAAAAAATGGGTAAAACAACCACAGGGAGTGTAGGTATCCAGGTTGTAGCCATATTGGTCTAAAGGAAAAAGCAATCAGGACTCATAGTAGAGATAATATCAAATTTTAACTGGAATGAAATCTTCGTATTTTCCTGAGCAGGAAGCAACTGTGACCACCTGAAACCTGAGATCCTGCTCCTGCCTTTGTCTTGAGATAATTTGCATCATCACCGAAAAATGCAAGGTCCTCCACCTTGGGAGGAAAAACCTGCAGCTTCCTCATAGGCTCGGCAGTGCTATGTTGGTTAGCACTACAGAAGAAAGAGACTTGGGGGTCATCATTGACCACAAGATGAACATGAGCCTGCAATGCGATGCTGCGGCTAGTAAAGCAACCAAAACGCTGGCTTGCATCCATAGATGCTTCTCAAGCAAATCCCGGGACGTCATTCTCCCCTTGTACTCGGCCTTGGTGAGGCCGCAGCTGGAGTACCGCGTCCAGTTTTGGGCTCCACAATTCAGGAAGGATGTGGAGAAGCTTGAGAGAGTCCAGAGGAGAGCCACGCGCATGATCAGAGGTCAGGAAAACAGATCTTACGATGACAGGCTGAGAGCCATGGGACTCTTTAGCCTGGAAAAGCGCAGGCTCAGGGGTGATCTGGTGGCCACCTATAAGTTTCTCAGGGGTGACCACCAGGATCTGGGGGAACGTCTGTTCACCAGAGCGCCCCAAGGGATGACGAGGTCGAACGGTCACAAACTCCTGCGAGACCGTTTCAGGCTGGACATAAGGAAGAATTTCTTTACTGTCCGAGCCCCCAAGGTCTGGAACAGTCTGCCAGCGGAGGTGGTTCAAGCACCTACATTGAACACCTTCAAGAGTAAATTGGATGCTTATCTTGCTGGGATCCTATGACCCCAGCTGACTTCCTGCCCTTTGGGTAGGGGGCTGGACTCGATGATCTCCCGAGGTCCCTTCCAGCCCTAATGTCTATGAAATCTATGAAATCACAGATCCTCACAGGAGGTGAGAGGCTCCAGACCAGCTATGAGTTTTCCATCTATTGACTCCTCTGTGAAAGCCTATGAAATATGAACTTTCATTTCTACCCAGGAGAACTTCTACAATCTTTTCTCCAATCCCTGATGAAGGCATTTGTGCCCAAAAGCTTGCAATTAAAGAATTTTTTTTTGCAAAACTCTTGCTGGTCTAATAAAAGATATCATCGCTACTATGAGTCCTGATTGCCACAGGGAGTATAAGCGTTTCCCCCACGTCATGGGGAAATGACTTGATAGATTCAGTCTCTTGTCTCCTAGTTTCATAGCTGGAAGGGACCTTACAGATCATCGGGTCCAGCCCCCCTGCACTTGGGCAGGAACAACTGCTGGGATCAGATGACCCCACCAAGATGGGCATCAAGATGTTCTTTGAAGATGACCAGGGTCTTGCAATATAACTGCTATAAAAAACATCCTCTTTCTGTTCTATAAGCTAGATTAGCTAGAGCTATGTCACTTGTGATATGGTTATAGAATAACACTTAAACAGCCATTTTTATCAGAATTTCAGAAACTCCTTTGCCAAGGAAAGTAACACATCATTAGCCCTACTTTACACATGGGGAAACTGAGGCAGAGAGACTTGAAGTGACTTAACCAAGGCAATGAAATCTTGAGTCAGAGGCAGGTCTGTGGGTGGAACTCAGATTCTCCAATCCCAACCTTGTGCCCTATTCGCTGAATCACACCACTCCTCAGATCAGAAAAAAGGCTGATCTAGCAAACAGCAATGTTATGCACCAGAGCTATATCAAAGATCAGAGGGCATCTCATGCTAATCTTATCACACATCTGCCAGCCATCCAAAAAAAATGCAGCTTGCCCAATACACTCCCTGAAATATTGTGCGGGTGATAAACCGACACATTCCAGGTGTTAGGTTTCCCCAGTGAGAAGTTAAGCAAGAAAATTAGGCATTCAGGTTTGCTCACTCCCATGGCTCAGGAGTCAAGTTATTCGACACATCTGTAATTATGACATGCTCCCACCGGCTGGAAGGAGGTACCTTTACAACTTAGCAAGGCTTGTAGTTCAAGGGTACTGCTTGTTAGGGAGAAGCATTTACTGCCTGCATTCCTGTTTCTAGGTCACAAGCAAGGTGATTACTTCAGAGCTGAGATTTGCAAAGCAGTCACTGGAATTTGCTTTCCTTTCTGTCAAACCTCATTGGTTTTTTTGCAGAATCAAGTTTCAGGGAGTTTTCAGATAAGAGTCCCAAATTACGCAAACTCCCGCCAAACAATGATAGGGGATGGATAAAAGGTCATTTGATATCAACCTTGGGTTTTTACCCCCAGTCTTTGGTAAAAAGAGTTTCTTATTTGTTTATGTTTCTGGCTCCCTGTTGAACTGAGCTTGCCTTGCCTTAACCAGAAGCACAGGCAACAAATACCAGAGCTCATTTCATATTTAATCCCCATGCCAAAGCGTTTCTGGATGCCAAAGCCAACACCCATGCCTGACATGGTTTTCCTTCAACTATTTCTCAGCATTTTCTCCAAAACTTCCCACTGCCTCAAATCCATTAGTTGCACAGAGAACTGGAAGGAGACGGGAGTCTGTTCTTTTAGCCATTCCTACACAAGTGAAAACTTTCTTCCAAGTCCCCTAAAACAGACGTTGAGGAAGAGTTTGTAGAGTTTAGGGGGTTCTCCTGAACATGAGCCACATGCAGGATTATAGCCTTTTGTTTTGTTCATAATCCGATCCTAATTCCTGGTGACAACTGCACTACCCATAAGCATTAAATGAACACAAACGTATTCCAATCCGTTGGTCACTTGTCTAGCAATGATGTTCATGTCGACACCTCACCTGTACAATGATCCTTTTTGCTGATCTGTGTTGGCTCACCTGCTACTATTCATGCTCTCTTTGTAGGCAACTGGAATAATACTTCTCAGATTGCATTTATAAAAGTATTTGTGAATCTGGATACCCAAGTCCACCAACAGCTGAAGTTAAAAACCACAGCATTGCCCCAGTATTTGGTACTGTGAAAAGTGAAAAGCAGTGGCATGAAGTTTTAATCTATCTGCCCTATCTATAACAGTGGCTGTTGCTTTCTGAACTGACTGAAGTATCCACATTACCTTCAGGATAAACCTCAGACATAGCCATGACAACCCATGAGTAGACTATACTACTCTATGTGGGTAGGGTCTAGCTTGTTGGACAGGTCCATGGAATGAAGCCATTCCTGAACACCGCTGCAGTCTGGGAGTAGAAATGAACCTAGAAAAACGCCTAAGTAAGATGTATCCTTCCAAAGGGAGAGAATAGATGTTTCCTATGAAGGGCTGTCAAGAAAGTCATCTTGCAGGTAAAATGATAACAGAAACTGGAGGCTGATGTGGTTTCCCATGCCTCAAGGTAGGGCTTCCAGAGGTCAGGTTCTAAATTCTCTCTCTTAGGCTCTGTCTATTCTCCAGTTTTGCCAGAAGAGCAATTTTGGCTCTGTGGTGTGAGAACATCATGTCCTCAAGCTGACATGGATAGTCCCATGTCTTAGAAACTCAGTCAGCAGGGGCTGTTTTCTACTGCTGTAGCTGTACCCATCATTCAAGGGGGACAATGCAATTCAACAAGCATGACAAGCCCTTGTTCCATTGTAGCAGGATGACGTCTCAGGGTCGCCGTGCTGCTCCTAGGTCCCCTCTCTGTACCATGCCAAGCGTGCTCCAAGCACCCTCAGAATCTTGCCTGCCACGTCTTTGATCTTATAATTTGATCATAGGGAGGCTTTGTCCTCTTGGCTACAGTTCCTACTGTATGCCGGACCAGTGGTCGGTACAGGTGATCAGGTATGCCCCCGCCTCATGGGCTATGCGTGGCTCCTACAACCCCTGTACCACGCCCCAAGCCTCGCTGAAGGACTGGATGTTCATATGTCTCTCTTGCCCACTCTCTCTCCGGGGCTTCTCTGCCGTGCTGCCCCCCCTCTTTGGGGCTGGGGTCCCCACTCTGATGTGGTTCCCCTATGAGGTCTCCTCCATCCCCTTACAGCCTCACCCAAACCTCCAGTATAACAACACAACAAAACACAAGCCTCTACGTTATAACATAAATTCAGGCCTCACGGCTAAAATGTCCATGGAGCCACACCACAAGTGCTCCCTCTCTCACCCGTATCACCAGCTGCACCCACATTCAGGCTTTTCCTTTTTCACTCGGGCAGAGGTCCTTCTCCTTTGGTCGCCATCAGGGTCCTCCTTGCCTGGCCTCAGCTTGGGAGTTATATAGGAGCCAGGCCCTGCCCCTTCCAGTCAGCTGACTCCTACTGGTTGCCCTAGCAATCAGCAGTTAGGCTCTTTACTTACTATTCCACAAGTAGCAGGCACCTCAGTGCCCTGCTACAGCCATCATATAGTGCATCTCCATGGAGGGGCTCTTCCACCATAATTTAGGATGCACAACTATAGTGGTAGGAAGGCCTTCATGTAGACTGACCTTTCCACTAGTATAAATCCAGGGTTATGCCATTAATTTCAGCCAAAATCTTTCCAATTCTCACTGGGGGAATTGAGAGTAGAATTTGAAATGGCGGGAAATAAATGCTTGTACCAACACCTTCCATATTTCAGGTGTGTAAGCTTTCATTTCATAGATTTCATAGACATTAGGGCTGGAAGGGACCTCGGGAGATCGAGTCCAGCCCCCTGCCCAAAGGGCAGGAAGTCAGCTGGGGTCATAGGATCCCAGCAAGATAAGCAGTGTTGGCCTAAAGACATAAGCAGACAAGTTTCTTTGTGTAAATCCAATATTTTTTTGTTTATTAAACCAAGTCAAAATCCAACTATTTGAGTTAGTCTAAAAAAAGATATCAGATTTACCCAAAGAACCTTATCTGCCTATGTACCAACACCTGTCACATGTCCTTGTGGTTGGTTTTTGCCTTTAAACACACAAAATGATTCTGATCAAATAACCAATGAGCCAATGAACAAATTTCTGCTCTTTCCTGTGTTTATCAGTTGGCTTCATGTCACTCTGGCCTTTGCTAACTTACTTGAAATAACATTATGCTGACTAAGCAGCCTAGCCTGGAGCCAAAAATAGATATGTATTTGCTTAGTGATTTTTATCCACCTGACTTAGAGAGAGGGGAAATGCAATTATCTGAAGAATTATCCAGTGCCGTATGATTTTCTCTATGTGAATTTTGTGATTGCATAAGGAGCCCAATTGACACTGACAAGTGCAAGGTGCTGCACCTGGGGAGGAAGAACCAGCACCATACCTAGAGGCTGGGGAACTCCCTTCTCATCAGTGCAGAGGCAGAAAAGGATCTTGGAGTCGTCATTGATACCAAGATGAACATGGGACGGCAGTGAGGGGATGCAGTCAGAAAGCCCAACCGCACCTTGTCATGCATCCACAGATGCATCTCGAGCAGGTCCAAGGAGGTGATCCTCCCCCTCTATGCGGCACTGGTCAGGCCGCAGCTGGAGAACTGCGTCCAGGTCTGGGCGCCGCACTTCAGGAGGGATGTGGACAGCATGGAGAGGGTCCAGAGGAGGCCACTCGCATGATCAGGGGCAACAGGGCAGGCCCTACAAGGAGAGGCGACGGGTCCTGAACCTGTTCAGCCTCCACAAGAGAAGGCTGAGGGGGATCTAGTGGCCTGTTACAAACTAGTCATAGGGGACCAGCAGGCACTGGGGGAGTCCCTGTTCCCCCGAGCACAACCAGGAGTGACAAGAAATAACAGTCACAAGCTGGCAGAGGGTAAATTCAAACTAGACATCAGGAGGCACAACTTCATGGTCAGGGCGGCTAGGATCTGGAACCAACTTCCAAGCAAAGTGGTGCTGGCTTCTACCCTGGGGGTCTTTAAGACAAGGCTTGACAATCACCTTGCTGGGGTTGTTTGACCCCAGTACTCTTTCCTGCCATGGCAGGGGGTCGGACTTGATGATCTGCTCAGGTCCCTTCCGACCCTACTAACTCTGAAACTATGACTCATAACCCAGAGTTCAGGGACAACAGGATAGCAGCAATTAATAGAAATTAGCTCTACAATTGACCTGGGCCCTAAAGAAGAGCCTGAGTCTGAATATTTGTCAATATATAACATACCAATAGATGGCTCCCAAGAGTTTGTGGCCTAGTTCCTGGCCTTTGTGGGACCAATATATGTGGCTGTGGAGGAGAGTCTCCATAGACAACCTGGGGCCCTCCAGGTTTGGCAAGGAAAAAGGGGTTGATGGCAAAGCCTAGCTAGGGCCAGCTTCATCTCAGTCTTCTTCCATAGCATAGGTATTGATGAACCCCATAGCCAAGTGGTAGCTCCTGAGCCCAGCAAACTATTGGCCACTGAGCAGCCACAACCCTGCTTTTTTGTATGGAGGGCATCTGCTGTGCCCCCTACCACCTCTCTCTCTCTACTGTTTCTTGCTGGAAGTGTCCAGATCAGTCTTACTGCTATATGTAGGGGTAGTTTCCCTTGACCAGGTTGACCCCCAGTGTAACTATATGTACATAGCCCCATAGGTGCATCTATGGATTATGCAAGTGCTTAGAATTGGCCCCCTGCCACACTTGACTGCTGCTCCCATGAGACTGTGTAGGATTTAAATTGTTGGTAACTTTTACCTATCTTTGTGGCAAGAAGATCTGACAGCATTGAGCAGTCAGTCACCACCTTACTATCTGAAAGAACATGCTAAATCTTATCATGTGATGCCGCTGCCCTGGGGAAGACGATGTCTGCCCTCATTTGGTTGCCTTAGGGCTTGGGAAAGGGCTTATCATTCTGCTCATTTAGGTACGCGGGCTCTCTGTTATGTAACAGGTGATGTGCACAACATAGGGCAAACGTGCTGAGACTGGTCAAAAGCACCATGTTGGGCTTCTGTATAAGTCTGCAGTTGCACAATATGCTTACTTCACGGCACGTCTGAATTTGGGTCATTATGTTCTGGGCAGGAGCCTCAGAAAAACAAAGCCTGTCAAGTTGCTGACAGCTCAGAAAGGAGAACAACTCTGGAAGGGGAGAATCAGGACTTCTGGAAGGAAGAGCGATCATCTCTGCTGACCCAAGTTCAAATAGATGATGGGCTCTGGAGTATCTGGAAAGTACCCTGAGATGCTTGGAAGAAGCTGCTCTCTCTGCAGAATATTACTGCTGTAATCATTGCACGGGTTTAAATCTAAATGGATCGGATTCCCAGACCTTAGCAAGTCTCTTAGGTCTGGCAAGCCAATGGTCTTGAGGGTTCAATTGAAGTCGCAGGCTCCCAGCATACAGTCACAGCAGCTGTTCGAGGAGGAAAGGCATCCTTTCCGATGCCTCTTTTGGGCGATTTATGTTCTTGTTGGAGCCTTCCTCTGTTGCCTCACTTCCTAATCCCTGGGTTAAGTACAAGCAGTTTGCATCTTCTCAATATTAAGGACACTATTGTCTACACCAGACAGTTGCGCTACTGTAGCTCACACTGGCTTTTAAACCAATAGAAAAGGACACAAATTCCTCCCTGGACTCTCATCTTGCTAGAATGGCAGTTTGTGTTGGTTTAGCTTAAACTTCTTCCTCATTAACTGAGATTCAATTGACAAAAGGTGCTTTTGAACCAGGGGGAAAAAAAAGATCGCACAGCCTTTTACAGTTAACCTGAAACAAGTTCTTTAGTCCCTTCTTCTTATGCAATACCCACATACTAGTTTACAAGTATCAAATTTAATATTATTTAGGTTGGGGGGGAGGGGGTTAGCATAGCCCCAGCATGGTTTGAACTTGGAGAAAAAAACAAGCATAGTTTTTGTAAAAAGTTATTTGTGGCCCCCCCCAAAAAAGGTGCCAGACCCTGCCCCTCTAGGGTGCCCAGGCCCCAAATAAAATTCCTCCTTCTCCACCCCAAGGTAGCACTGAACACTAGTTTAAAATCATCCCTTAAATTATACCAGTTCAACATTTTTTGTATGGATGAGCTGTAAAAGCCATCTCCAAGTTATATTTGCATCTAAAAGAACTTAAGACAATCAGTTCATTGAGAACCACTCCCTCCCCCTGTGTATTTCAGGGCCCTTCAAAAGGGTCATCTCCCCCATGCAGGGCATAGACCTTTTTTTGACCTCTGGCAACCCTTTGTTATTCAACATCAAGGGTCATCATTAGCAATTTAGGCAGGAAATCAGGCTTCTCACCAAACTTCCTTATCTAATGATCGCTGTCACCATGTTGTAATGAATTTCCCCCAAATGCAAGGATATTTTTGTGGTGTAATGGCAGATCAAAGCATATTTATTCAGATATCAAAGGCTTTGCTGTGTGTCTAATTACAGGAGTCCTCTTCTCCCAGGCACTGTTTAGCACTTCTATATCTTATCTACTGCAACCCTCACTCAGTATGCTATTCAAATGAGATTTATTAGCATGTATAGGGATTATCATCCCAGGATGTCCCCACTTTATCATTAGCCAGCCAAAGCCAATATTTGACTCCTTGTTCTCTCTGTAAGTGTTTACCCTGCAGATGTGAGGATCAGTGCTTAGGCCTGGTATAATTGTTTCTTACCAATTTAACTGATTAGATGGGGCATGTGATTTTTAACAACAGCTATACATCTAAACCCTCAGCACAGACGTACTTTTACCAGCGGTGCTTTACATCAGAAAAACTCATTCTCCTTCCTATATCAGAATAAGCTATCATGGCATAAAACACCTATAACTGTGTAGGTGTGCACATGCACATACATGTTCATATGTACACACACGTTTCATTTTGTGGTCCGTCTAAAAGCAAAAGCCTTATTAGATTTGCACCTGTTTAAGCATATTGGTTTAAAAAGTTGAGAGATGCCTATACCAGAGGTCTTGTAAAACTGTCTGTGAATAGGCTGGTTTTGGCTTATTCTGGTCTGGTTTAAGTCAAATTAAACACACAAAAGGTGCTTTTAAAGAGAGGAAGAGCACCCACAAGCATTTTACACTAACCTAAATCCACCCTTCGAGTTGCATCATTGCAACTTTCTCATTGCAAGTCTACGCCCACATGTGCGTGCTCACACACACATACATACACGATGATGTAATCCAAGCAATACAATGTTAGTTTACACCCAAGGCCACAGCCTGTTCTCTGTCTGGGTGCAGACACACGTAACAAGTGAACTGATTCAAAATGGCACTGACTGGGGAACAATTGTGTGAAATGCTGTAGCTGCCACCAGGGGGTGGAAATGAGCACCCATCCCAGTGCATTGAGTGGGGGGGACTGCTTGCACACTAGATGTGGGAGAGTCATAGGGGCTGGGCGACCTTTGATTGGGGATAGGGCTTCACATGTTTGCTTTCCCTTCTCTCCTAAACATGTGAGCAGTAAATCTCAGTTACCCTACCCTCAGCTGTGCTCTGCAGTGTGCTTGGCAGAGGTGGGGCCCTTGGACCGGTTCTGATTGCTTTCCACAGAGATGCACGATAAGGGCTTTGGTTTACTGGAGAAGCACGATGAGGGATTTCAGCTGAATTGGGAGTGAGGACACAGCTGGCTGTTGTTATTGGCTAAGCAGTGCAAGGGAGCTCATTAAAAAAAAGGGGGCCAACAAAAGGAAAAATGGGGGCTGGGAGTGCTGGATAGCCTGCCTGTGTACCAGAGCCGCTGGTTGCAGCAGGGAGCAGGGGTTGAGAAGCAATGAAGTATGGGATACCAAACCATTTCAGAAAGCTTATCAAGTGTCCATGTCTATCTGCTCCAGGCTTAAACCTCATTCAAAACCATTCTAAGTGTTGTATGTGTCCATGTCCTCTAAAACACCTTCCCCATGCCGATTCAGCAGAGATGGGCCAGCCATGCCAGAGCTAATACAGGATCCTAAAGACCCCCTACTGTGTCTGTAGGGGGTGGGAGCCCTGGACTGACTTCACACCGTGCTGAACTACAGCCTGCTCACACAGCACTTCTTAGTAGCTGTGTTTTTAGGCTCCTCACCAGCCCTCCAGGTGGGGGGGGTGGGGGATGGGGCATGCCCATTTCTAAGACAGGCTGTCAATCTACCCTGCCTAATAGCACAGCTGGCAGGGCCTCCCTGGACAGGCAGGGGATGATGAAGCAGCAGATAAACAAGGGAGAAGCAGGTCTGTAAAAACAGAATGAGTCAGGCTTGCACTGGGGGAGGAGAAAACCTGCCGCAGAGGAGAGAGATGAGAAGCCTCCGTCTGGATCAGAGGAGCTAATATTTACTCAGCTCCTGGTTGCGAGGGAATGAGCAGAAGCAAAACCTGATGCTGGTCACATAGGCGGTTTCTCCCTGCTCAGCATCAGAGCCAAAAAATCCCTGGAGTAGGAAAGAACGCAAGGCAGCGGCCAGGAGTCCAGATGGGAGAGCTGCCATGGGAAACATGCCCCAGGCTAGCAAAGCTGTATCTGCCCATCCCTGGTCCCTCTGGGGCATTTTGCATGCCCCTGCAGGTGCAGCAGATATACTTAACCCTTTACATGCTATCTGAACACACTTCAGTTATCTCTCCCTGCATGTTGTATTTTAGTAAACCTGCAGCTTTGCATAGGTAAAAAAAAAACAAACAAACAACACCCACCTGCAAGTGTTTTGGAAGAGTTGGCTTGGATCCATAGCTCGTGTTCATCAGTGTAGCTCTGTTTAATGAAGCTGTCTCAGTACACCCAGCTGAGGAATGAGCCTCTTTAATTTAATTTTTTTCTCTCTACCTTTTGGTTTAGAAAACATCGCTCTTGCAAAGTCTCAGGGCACTTGCATAAAGGTATGTAGGTGGCCAGGTCCTCAGGACAGGTGCTATCTACTGCTCTATGTAACATGTCAGGGTCCCAGGGGTGGCTATGACACCCCCCGTGCCCCACTCCACCTCTAGGGTGCCTTCTTGTCTTGTCTGCCATGCCTTGATGGAAATATAAATGAATAGGGAGGCTGCCCACAGGCATTTGCATGGCCTCAGTCCAACTGGACCCTGCCGGTCTCCGTCAGACCCCTCATCAGGCTTTACTGGTCCTTAGGTCTCTTCTGGGCCTCACTCCCTAACTGTGCCACCGAAGGGCACCTCAAGCCTTAAGGACTAACTGCACAGCTCCAAATCCTCCGCTTTGTAACACCTGTGAGGCATGGGGTGTGGTAAAGATGTTGTTCGCTGTGTGGGGCTTCAGCATCCTCGGCTTCTGCCCCTTTAATCTCACTAGGCCTTCTAGCCTAGGTCCTAGTTTCAGTCTGTCCCTTCTAGTCACTGAGCCCCAAGACCCTGTCTGCCTGGACCCTGTCTGGCTGCACCTTCTCTCTCTGCCCACTCGGGGCTCAATAACTACTTGCACCTTGACCCTGCCCCTGGCAGGGTTCAAAGCAGTTGAGCACTCCCTTGGGCACTAATGGGACCCCCTGCCACCCCTATAGTCCCAACCTTAAACCACCTGTACAAATGATAAAGTAAACATAAGCCGCCCGCCTATAACCTAATAACAACAGAGAAAGCAGCCTTCGTCCCTTTAAGAGGGCAACCTTCTTTCACTCTTGGGCCAACATACTTCCCAGCCTGGCTCCTTGTGCACTCCTCAAGCCCAAGCCTTCCTGCAAGCAGCAAACTGGCCTGACCAGTGCCCCGGGTGCTTCTCCTAGGCAGGAGCTCCTAATCCTGCAGCAACCAGGGCTAAATTGGCCTGCCAATCCAAACCCCAGGCTTATGTACTCCCAGGGCTCTGCCTTCTTCTGGTCAGGTGACTGCCTGGACTGGCTGTTAATTGCCTCCTTAGTCCTGTTGTCCAAGCAACCAGCAGCTTCCCCCTGCCGAGCCTGCAGAGCTCCCTGGCTGGGCTGCTTTTATCTTGAAGTAATTGGGAGCCCCAAACTCTCTGTTACATTCTGAGTGTGTATAGCGCCCAGCTTGCTGGGGCCCCTCTGACTGCACCCTGGGCACTGTAATGACAAATGGCATCAGTGCAGGCCATCCATTAACTTGGGGTCCTGATTTTTGAAGGGCTTTTGCAACACCTACTACTGCTGGTGATTGGGCATCTCTTTAAAACAGTCCCTGGTTCATGACAAAAGGTATGTGGCTGCAAGTCAATCTCCCCATAGGGTGGAAGCCCCAAAGCCTGATTTAAAGCCTGGTCAAGCTCTTGACCAGAATTCCTGGTCAAGAGCTTGACCAGGATTTCTTGGGTCAGCTCACTGAGGTAGTGAAGGCTAAAGATGTGGTAGTCATGGGGGACCTGAACTTCCTGGACATCTGCTGGGAGGAGCAGTCAGCCAGGTCTGACCGCTCAAGTAGGTTCTTAGACAGAGTGCAGGACCTCCATCGAACCCAGGAGGTGCACAGCCCCACCAGGGGAGACGCCTTGTTGGACCTAGTGCTGGCCACGGGTGATGACCTGGTGAGGGGGCTGCAGGTGCTCGACCACCTGGGCGACACCGATCATTGCCTGCTGGGATTCACCATCCAGCGCAATGTGGCAAAGGCCTGCAGCAAGGCAGCAGCCCTAGACTTCAGGAGGGCAAACTTCAATGAGCTAAGGAGGACAGTTGGGGATGCGCTGAGGTCCCAGGGGGGAGGGGAGCCGGGTGTCCAAGGAGAGTGGTTGCTCCTTAAGGAGGCGATCCTCCAAGCCCAAAGGAAGGTAATCCCAATGAGGATCAAAAGGAGCAGGAGAGCACACAAGCCTCCATGGCTCACCAAAAGCATCCGGGAATGTCTCCTTGCTAAAAAGTAGGCATACACCCAATGGAAAGATGGGGTCATCACCAAGGAGGACAATTCTGCAGTCACTCGGGGATGTAGGGGGGAAGTTAGGAAGGCCAAGGCAGAGTTGGAATTAGGACTAGCTTCTCAGATTAATAACAATAAGAAGTACTTTTTTAAATACATAGTGGGAAAAAAAGAAGGTCCCGGGTAACATGGGGCCCTTGCAGGACACGTTGGGAAATTTGGTCATCACACCAGACGACAAAGCTAACATGTTTAACGATTTCTTTGCCTCTGTCTCCCTCAGTAGGGACCAGAACAGCCACCTCCCTGCTGGGCCTCCCTCGGGCCCCAGGGGAGGCACACCTGGGCCAAAGGTTAGCGAGGAACTAGTTAGGGAGCTTCTGGAGGGGCTGGACATATTCAAGTCAGGCAGCCCAAACGATCTCCACCCAAGAGTCCTAAAGGAATTGGCCGAGGTCATTGCAGGACCCCTGGCACGGCTTTATGAGCAGTCATGGTGCTCTGGTGTGGTGCCAGAGGACTGGAAGAGGGCCAACGTGGTTCCCATCTTCAAAAAGGGGAGGAAGGAGGACCCAGCAAACTATAGGCCAGTTAGTCTTACCTCGATCCTAGGCAACCTGTTTGAGAAAATTATGCTGGCACACATCCATGAGGGGCCAGCAGGGGACTGCATGCTTAGGGGCAACCAATATGGGTTCATCAGTGGCAGGTCCTGTCAGACCAACCTGGTGGCCTTTTACAATCAGATCACCAGATCATTAGATGCAGGGGTTGCAGTGGATATAGTCTTCCTGGACTTCTGGAAGGCCTTCGACACTGTCTCTCACCCTGTTCTCATTAAAAAAACTGGGGGGCTGTGGTGTCGACACCCACACAGTCAATTGGGTCGCCAACTGGCTGGAGGGCCACACCTAGAGGAAGTAGTGGATGGGTCCTTCTCAACTTGGAAGGACGTGGGCAGTGGGATTCTGCAGGGCTCAGTCCTCAGGCCCGCACTGTTCAACATCTTCATTGGCGATTTGGATGAGGGGGTAAAAAGCGCCCTTTTCAAATTTGTTGATGACACTAAGATGTGGGGGGATGTGGGCATGCTAGAAAGAAGCAACAGGCTACAATCAGACCTAGACAGGTTACAAGGGTGGGCAGATGTAAATAGGATGAGATTCAACACAGACAAGTGCAAGGTGATGCACCTGGGGAGGAACAACCGGCACCATACCTACAGGTTAGGGAACTCCCCTCTTGTCAGCACGGAGGCGGAAAGGGATCTGGGGGTCATCATTGACTCCAAGATGAACATGGGCCGGCAGTGCGGGGATGCAGTCAGGAAGGCCAACCGCACCTTGTCATGCATCCACAGATGCATCTCGAGCAGGTCCAAGGAGGTGATCCTCCCCCTCTATGCGGCACTGGTCAGGCCGCAGCTGGAGTACTGCATCCAGTTCTGGGCGCCGCACTTCAGGAGGGATGTGGACAACATGGAGAGGGTACAGAGGAGGCCACTCGCATGATCAGGGACAGCAGGGCAGGCCCTATGAGGAGAGGCGACGGGACCTGAACCTGTTCAGCCTCCACAAGAGAAGGCTGAGGGGGATCTAGTGGCATGTTATAAACCAGTCAGGGGGGATCAGCAGGCATTGGGGGAGTCCCTGTTCCCCTGAGCACTGCCAGGAGTGACCAGGAATAACGGTCACAAGCTGGCAGAGGGTAGGTTTAGATTAGATATCAGGAGGCGCGACTTCACGGTCAGGGCGGCTAGGATCTGGAACCAATTTCCAAAAGAAGTGGTGCAGGCTCCTACCCTGGGGGTGTTTAAGGGGAGGTTAGATGAACACCTTGCTGGGGTCGTTTGACCCCAGTACTCTTTCCTGCCATAGCAGGGGGTCGGACTAGATGATCTACTTAGGTCCCTTCCAACCCTAGAAACTATGAAACTATTCCTCCATACTGTCAGGTCCCAGGGTCCCCCACGGATCGAACAGACGCCACCGGACAGTTGCCTAGTGTGTCATCACCTATAATTGGGGTGTCCCACTCATACGTTTCGCCTGCCACGACTTGGATCTTAACGGAGTTGGTTCAGATGTCTGACGTGTATAATCCAATTATGAGACTGTCAATGGGCGGGGCGCAGGAGCGGCCATGATCTCCCCTGGCGCCCCTACCATGCCAAGTTTGGTCTCAAACACACCCTCCTTCTTGCCCGCCACGTCTTGGTTTTATATATAGTTCTATATGGGAGGCTGCCTTCTGTCCCCTTGGACATGGTGCTCTTGTACTGGCCCTACTCTATGCAGTGATCTGGTGCACCCCAGCCTTATGGGCTACGCGTGCCTCTGACCTCCCCTTTAGCACGGCCCAAGCCTCACAGGTGTACCGGACGTTCTTATGTCTCTATGTGCATTCGATGCACGCGCCTCTTCACAGGGACCTCTTTGATAAAGGCCCTCTCCAAGCTCCCTAAGATGTATGCGCCCTGTACGGGCTCTGTCCCACGTGCCCTGCCCTCTCTGGGCTCTGTTCCGCTATTGCAGTGCTTCCAGGACCGGTGCAAAAAAACAGAAAAAAAAAAAAAAAAAAAAAAAAAAAGCCCTCTCCGGGCTCCTATTCATATGATTGCCCTACTTCAGACTTAGTTGCGCGCTCGCCCTGCCTCGGGCCCCCAACCGCGCGCTCTGCCCTACTTCAGGCTTCTACTCGTCTAATCGCCCTTCTTCAGGCTTAATCGCATGCTTGCCCTGCCTCAGGCCTCCAACCACGTGCTCGCCCTACTTGGGCCTGTCTCGTGCTTCCCGTGCTCAAGGCTCAGGTGGCGTGTAGCCGTGCCTGACCCCCTGACCCTCCTTCAGGGTCCTCGCCATGCCTTCACTCTGGTACCCGAATGCTGTGCCCTCTCCGGGCACCCAGGAAAACCCCATGCTATTGGGGATTTCCCCTGAGCCTGTCCTGATAATCACCCCCCACTGGGCTGCGGTCGGGCCACCCCAAAACGCAGCGCTCTCTACTGCGCTGGGAGCACCCCCGCCTTCCTGGGGAGCTCCTAATGAGGCCTCCTCCGTCCCCTTATAGCCTTACCCAGTCCTCCGATGTACCAATACAAACATAAACCACCTGGTTATAGCCACCTGGTTATAACACCAACACAACTCCTGGCTCTAGCGCAACTCTAAGCCAACCTGGCTGTAACCCAAGAATGAGCCTTGTGGCTACAGCATAAATCCGGCACCACCCTGGCCCTCTTGCAGTACCTCCTTGCCAGGGGTTCTCTCTACTCGCATCATCAGGCAGATGGTCTGGCTGTTCTACTTGGCTCGGCCCGGCAGCAAAGCTCTTGCTCCTCAGGCTGCTAGATGGTATCTGCCCCCTGGCCTGGGCCTCCTCTGTTTATAAAGGCCAAGCCCTGCCCCCTGCAGGTCAGCTGACCTAATCAGTCACTGCAGCAACTCACAGCTGCGCTGCCCTGGTGAGTGGCAGATGAGCCTATCTTACTATGGCCAGTAGCAGGCACCCCAGTGCCCTGCTACACAGACTTACCGGCGTCTCACGAGGTCCCGCGTTTCTGAGGGCTCCACCACCCCTACACCCTCGCCCATTCCACTGGGTGGTGGCCAACTGGCTGGTCTGGCCACGTATCCTCACGTCCACCCAGATAATCCACAAATGAAAATCAAAACAAGCGCTACGACCAAGAAGGTTCCCTTTATCTGTGCTGCTGCTCTGGCTGTCTGCAGCCGCCTTCCTATCCAAACTTGCCCTCCGAGGGGCCGAGCCCCCTTATTGGCTCTCGGAGAGCCCCCTTGTGGGGCTTGACAAGATCCCCTTTCAACAGTTTTAGTCTACAAGTGAAGTGCGCCCCTATTACAGGGCCTGCGGTACTCAAAGTCAATAGTACCCTTCTACTAGGGCTTTCATGGTACCCGTCTCCTGCTGGGCTCTGCCGGCTCCTGGCCGGTAAACAAACAGTCCTAGTGCCTGCAGAGGCCAGCAGACTGGGTTCAAAACCCCGCTGGGGGTTTGTTCTCTGCCAGAGACTCCTACCACCACTCAGCGTTGCTTTCAGCGTCCCTTGCAGCGTACACCGGCGTGCTCCACCTCCTCCTTGTGCTCTTTCCGGTCCTGCATTGCTTCCACTTTCCAGTCCCGGCCTGTCCTTTATACTGGCAGGGGGAAATACCGGCCCCTTCCTTCCCAACACACCTGGGTAAGGGACCCCTCTGCCGGGCTCCTCAGGGCTGCGGACCTGGGGCCCCTGTCCTTCCGCTTAGCCCGGGAGCCTTGGAGCCTGCTGGCTCCTCCTCTCTCTCACATATCCTGCCCCTCAAGGTGCTTGTCCTTCTTGCCTTACTACGTCCTGTTTAGCTTCTTTATCTTCCAACTCCTCCTTTTCCCTTGGCTCTGTGTTGGACCTTTCTTCCTCACACCGCGATAGGAAGTCCGCCACTGTGTTCGCCTTCCCTGGTCTGTATGCAATGTAGAATCAAAAAGGTTGGAGAGCCAGGGCCCACCTCATTATGCGGGCATTATCTGTTTTAGCAGTATTTAACCATCTCAGAGGGATATGGTCAGTTATTAATTTAAATTGGTGACCCAAGAGGTAATAACGAAAGTAGTCCACCCCCCACCGAATACCTAGCTACTCCTGTTCCACCGTGGAATACCTTTTTTCGTGTTCATTTAGCTTCTAACTAGTGTAAGCTATTGGTCGCTCCACTCCCTCGATATCTTGTGATAACGGCTCCTAACACGAATGCCGATGCGACAGTCTGCAGAGTGAAGGGTAGTGTGAAATTGGGGGTATGGAGAATTACCTCTTGGCACAAGGCCTGCTTGAGATCTTCGAAGGCTCTCCAGCGATCTGCAGTCCAGTCAATGCCATACGACTTCCGACCCTTAATTGTCTCAACCAAGGGGTTTGCTATCTCCACGAACTTGGGTATAAACCTCCTATAGTAACTTGCAAGTCCCAAAAAGGCCTGTATTTGTTTCTTGGTTGAAGGAGCGGCATATTCTCTAATGACTTTCACATTGTCAGTGAGGGGCCTCACTCGTCCTTGCCCCACTAGGAATCCCAAATACTTAGTTTCTCTTTTTCCCAACGCACATTTCTTTGGGTTCGCCGTTAGTCCTGCTTGCCTAAGCTTGAGTAGGATGGCCTTCAACGCCCTTAGTAATATACACTGAAACGTGGGAACAACATCTATGTCATCAATATACACGGAGGCATAACCTTGATGCGGTGCAAGTATCCACTCAATCAGCCTCTGAAAAGTGGTGGCCGCCCTGTTAAGCCCAAACGGCATTCTTTTAAACTCAAAAAGGCCCCAAGGTGTACCAAAGGCGGTCTTTGGTTGGTCTTCCCTTCTCAAAGGCACTTGCCAATAGCATTTAGATAAATCAAGCGTAGATATAAACCTCGCCTGACCTATGCGCTCTACTAACTCACTCACTTGGGGCATGGGAAACGCACCAAATTGTGTCAGGGCATTTAGCTTACGAAAATCTACGCATAGCCGTAGACTCCCGTTGCGTTCAGTTACCGCTACTAAGGGCCTGCGCCATGGACTGTGGGATGGTGTGATGATCCCCTGAGCCAACATCTTTTCCAGTTCTTCTTTGATCGGTTAGTATCTATGATATGGGATCCTTCACCATTTCTCTCCCACAATTTGACCCTCTTAGGCCGGGGAAAGCTGCAGGGGTTGAACATAAAATTTTGACCAATCAGTGAAAACATCCCTAAACTCCTTGATAAGATCTTGCAGCTGTTTCAGCTGTCCTGTCTCCAGTTGCCTCCCTACCGGGATCCTATCTCCATCTTTGGGGTCTTCAGGGTTATCTGTAATTTGTCTCCCAAATTCCTCCGGCTCGGGCTCAGGAGAAATCAAGAGGCCTTCAGGCTCATGCCACTCCTTAAGGAGATTTATATGGTATATCTGTTTCTCCCTTTTGGCCCCTGAGCTCAACACCTCATAATCCATGGGTCCTACTCTTCTTAGTACTGTAAACGGGCCTTGCCAACAAGTCAAAAACTTACTAGTGGAGCTAGGCAACAACACTAGCACCTTCTGTACTACTTTTAACTCCCTCTCTTTCACGTGCACGTCATATCTTTCCTTTTATTTGCTTTGTGCCTTCTTCAAGTTGTCTTGTGCCACCTCCCTTACCGACTGGAGCTGCTCTTTCAAGTCCCGTACGTACTCTGAGGCCCCTCTTCCTGAGTTCGGGTCTGCCTCCCACCCTTCTCTCACAATATCTAACAGACTCCGGAGCCTGTATCCGAATGTTAACTCGAATGGGGAATATCCCAGCGATGTTTGCAGGGCATCCCTAATTGCAAATAGCAAGGGGGGGGGCCCATCAGGTTCCATTTTTTTGGTTCTATCTGTACACATCGGCGTAACATCCCTTTCAGAGTGCCATTGAAGCGTTCCACCAGACCATTTGTTTGGGGGTGGTACACAGCCGTCTTTAAGTGACGGATCTGCAATACTTTGCACAGGGCCCCCAATACTAGGGACATAAAATTAGACCCCTGATCGGTGATAATCTCCCTAGGGATACCAAATTTCGCCACCCATTTCATTAACTCTTCTGCCACCTTGGGTCCTGTGACTGCTCACAGCGGGATAGCCTCTGGAAACCTAGTCGCATAGTCTATGAGGACCAACAGAAATTGGTGTCCCGCTATACTCCAAGGCAAAGGACCTAGTACAGCTAGAGCCACCCTAACAAAAGGCTCTTGGACCACTGGCATCGGCTGCAAGGGCACCTTGGGGGGCTTATAGGTGCTCACCTTCTGGCATAGCTCACAGACCTTACAAAACCCTTCCACCTCCTCATACATGTGGGGCCAGAAGCACCACCTAGCTAAATGGGCTTCGGTCTTATTTTTCCCTAGTTGTCCCCGCAAGGGATTCCTATGAGCTAGGCATAGAAATGGCTCTCTGTAAGGTCTGGGTATAACCAATTGTACGACCTCCTCCCCTTCAGCCTTACCCCACTTAATACGATATAATAGCCCATTCCATATCTCAATATGGGGTATGGGGTTAATTTGTTTGGGGAGAGTCACCTGTTGGTCACCTGTTGTTCAGTTTCCTGGAAGGCCTGCAGTTCTTCATCACTCTTCTGGGGCTCACGGAATCAACTGCAACTGGCCAGCGCCTCTATCTCCAGGTCTTCTTGCACCTCTGTACCTGTCCCAACTAGCCCCTTTCTACGGCTCTCGGGGTTATGGAGCAACACTAAGATCTCAAATATCTCTGGCCAATCTCGACCCAATATGATGGGATACAAAATTTTCTCTTCTAATCCCACCGGGATTCTTCTACTGACCCCCATCACTTGGACATTCAACAAACGTTGTTCGTAGTAGGTCTTTTGCCTGTGGAGGCAAACCATCTGCACCCCGGCACATCTCGGTGCCTGCTTCCAAGCAATCAGTGATGGGTGCACCAGCGCTTGAGCGCATCCGGTATCTACCACGGCCTGAACTGGCCAGCCTTCTACCCATACAACCACCTCAGGTAGCGGTTGCACCATATCTGTTGCACTGGGCCCCCCACCACAGTCCATCAATTCCGCCTCTTGGGTTTCCCCTGATCCTGTCTGGTGTTCTGTGGACTCTGGCCCATTTCCCCTTGGTCCTGGTGTCATCTGTATACCCTGAGGACAATTTTGAGCAATATGGCCCCTTTTACCACAGGGGAAGCATATCAGTCCTGGAGGACTTCCTTTCTTGCTTCCCTTATTCTCCTTCTCCTGTTTCCTATTTGCCTCCTGCCCCCTCATACCTCGATCCTGCCGCATTTCTCCTTGGGCCATGTCGAAATGTTCGGCCAATTGCAGGGCTTCTCGTGACGACTTTGGGCAATGGCATCTCACCTATCTCTGAGTGTCCTCATCCAGATCTGCTATAAACTGTTCCAACAGTATCTGGTCACAAATCTCTTACTTAGAGTTAACCTCTGGTTTAAGCCATTTGTTCATCAAATCCACAAGGCTTTGCCACAATACTCGGGGTACTTTCTCCTCCTTTGGTTTCTTCCCTCTAAATGCCTGTCGGTGTCTTTCCGGGGTTATATTGAGTCTTTGTAATATCTCCCTCTTCACCTTATCGTAGTCCTGTGCGTCTACCCGGGTCATGGCCCTATACGCCGCCTGGGCCTGACCGATCAACAGGACCTCTAATTGTCCAGCCCATTTCACTTTCTCAAGTCCAGAGGCTATGGCTGTCCTTTCGAAAATCTCGAAAAAGGCCTCTGGATCATCCTCTCTGGTCATTTTGGGCATTCTAATGTCCCACAGGGCCCTTTGTGCCCAGACCTGTTGCTGGAGTATGTGCTCCTGTATAGTTGTCTGCCTTAAGGCGTGCTGCTGCTGCAGCACATGGGCCATCAAATTCATGGCCTGTTGTAGGGATTCTGTCCCTGTCAATCCCATTTGGTGCTCCATTTGAACCCCTCTAAGGAAGCCGCTGCTGAATTCCCAGCCAGTGCACCACTGTCAGGTCCCAGGGTCCCCACGGATCAAACAGACGCCACCGGCCAGTTACCTAGTGTGTCATCACCCATAATTGGGGTGCCCCACACGTACGTTTTCCCTGCCACGACTTGGATCTTAATGGAGTTGGTTCAGATGTCCGACGCGTGTAATCCAATTATGAGACTCACCGGCGTCTCGTGAATTCCCGCGTTTCTGAAGGCTCTGCCACCTCTACACCCTCGCCCATTCCACCGGGTGGTGGCCAACTGGCTAGTACAGCCACATATCCTCACATCCACTCAGAAAATCCATGAACAAAAAATCCAAGCACATGATCAGAGGTCAGGAAAACAGATCTTACGATGATAGGCTGAGAGACCTGGGACTCTTTAGCCTGGAAAAGCGCAGGCTCAGGGGTGATCTGATGGCCACCTATAAGTTTATCAGGGGTGACCACCAGGATCTGGGGGAACGTCTGTTCACCAGAGCGCCCCAAGGGATGACGAGGTCGAACAGTCACAAACTCCTGCAAGACCGTTTCAGGCTGGACATAAGGAAGAATTTCTTTACTGTCCAAGCCCCCAAGGTCTGGAACAGTCTGCCAGCGGAGGTGGTTCAAGCACCTACATTGAACACCTTCAAGAGGAAATTGGATGCTTATCTTGCTGGGATCCTATGACCCCAGCTGACTTCCTGCCCCTTGGGCAGCGGGCTGGACTCGATCTCTCAAGGTCCCTTCCAGCCCTAATGTCTATGAAATCTATGAAAATCAAAACAAGCACTACGACCAAGAAGATTCCCTTTATCTGTGCTGCTGCTCCGGCCGTCTGCAGCCGCCTTCCAATCCAAACTTGCCTTCCGAGGGGCCAAGCCCCCTTATTGGCTCTTGGAGAGCCCCCTTGTAGGGCTTGACAAGATCCCCTTTCAACAGTTTTAGTCCACAAGTAAAATGCACCCCTATTACAGGGCCTACGGTACCCAAAGTCAATAGTGCCCTTCTACTAGGGCTTTTACGGTCCCAGCCTCTCCTTTATACTGGCGGGGGGAAATGCCGGCCCCTCCCTTCCCAACACACCTGGGTAAGGGAACTCTCTTCTGGGCTCCTTGGGGCTGTGGGCCTGGGGCCACTATCCCTCCGCTTAGCCCGGGAGCCTTGGAGCCTGCTGGCTCCTCCTCTCTCTCACACATACCACAGGACTAAGCTTGAAGTACAACCACCAGAGTCACAGAAATGACAAGAGGGAGGCACAGGTAGATAGTAGCACCAAGCCATGAGAAAACAGGGCAGCAGATGCTGAATGATCAGCAGGGAAATGAGTTCTAGAGCTGAGGGCCCTTCTCCAAGAACAAATCCAGCCCCCAGCTGGTCAGATGTAGAGAGGGGTCACAGGGTGTGTTGGTTATAGCCCTGTTGGTCTAAGGACTTAGGCAGACAAGATTCTTTGGGTAAATTGAATATCTTTTATTAGACCAACTAAATAGTTGTAGAAATTATCCTTTGTGAGCTTTTGGGCACACAAGAACTTTTCTGCTGTTGTCTCTGTTGTGACAGCACAAAGAGGCTGATAGGGCAGGGAGCAGAAAACAAAGCAGCAGACCAGGCAGGGAGAACAGTGTAGGGAGCAGAAACCAGAGCTTCAGATAGATCAGGATAAGGGGATCAGACTGGGAGTTGGGCAGGTTGTAGTGCTTCATTTGTGGCATAAGCAAAGGGGTAAAGTGTTTAGTTTAATGAAATACCTTAGCTAAATTGCCACCTTCTTCACATTTCTGTTCCAAGTTCCTTATTAAAGAAACTGTTGGTTCCTTCAATTTTAATATAATCCAGAAATATACGGGATAAAGTCAATCGAGCACCACTAGAGCTGCAATAAACTCTTACTAAGAACCAGACAATACAGTGATCCAATCAGTACTACAAACCAAAAGGTAGTTGATAAATCTGCAGGTGAAAAATGACACTGAATTGCGTCAAGGTATTGTGTGACTCGATTATTAATGGAGTTAATATTTAGCCACATTAATGGCGTTAACAAGCAAAAAATTAAATGAATTGCAACACGTCATCAATTCTCAGAAATACTAATCCCAGACACTTAAGGAAGCAGTTTTCTATTTAATTCCAAACCCCAATTACAAGGTCTTGCTCATGGTAAGGTAATTAGCTGGACTAAATGAATGTTTCATAATCAAAAGCAAACCACTCAGTGGTTCCTGGACTTTCCATATGCCTAGCAACCACATAGATTTCCACTGGACCCTGTAGGAGGGTGCAGCACAGACTATCGCTCCTGTCTGGGCCTACCAGGTCTCTACTTCCCTTCAATCTTGCCTACCACACATTGCTCTTAATTAAAATTAAAGGGAGGTTGGCTGTTAAGAGGAAGGCAAAGAACTACTTTGAGGGCCATCTTCTTCACGGGGCTCCTTCCACCCTTCCACCCTGCTCCTTAACACTCCTAGCCAGGTGTCCAAATTTGTAGCCTTAACTTTAGGTTTCCAAACCCCTCAGTTGGCAATTGCCACTCAGTCTGCTGCCACCAAGCCTTCCTTAGGGTACCTCAATCAGTCTGAAGTCTAATCAGTAAGGTTGGTTGCCACCCACTTTATACCCCAGTGCCATGGAAGTTCAGTCAAACATCAGTGAAATTCACTACCTCCCATGGTGCACAGCATCTCAGTTACTTATTAATGATTCAAAAGTCCACATTTCATATAATAGAAGGTCAGCTGGTTGTCACTGAATCCCCCTGTCTCTCTCAATCCACAGGAGGTCAATTAATTATTAGTGAAGCATCCAGCCTCCCTGATTCACAAAGAAATCAATTATATAGCCATGGATTGGGTGGGACAATGAATTCATCAAGAATTAATTGAGGGATTCCTGGATGAGTAATTAATTATCAGTGAATTGATTAGTCTCCCATGATTCACTGAAGATCAATTGATTATCCCTGAATTTATCAGTCTTTATCCTTCACACTAATTGCATTAATTGTCCTGTTCTCGCTCTCCCTCTCTCTCTCTCTCTCTCTCTCTCTAATCAATGCATGAGGCACCCAATTCGTACAATCCTTCCATCATTTTATCAACAGCCTGGCACTACTCACTCTAAATTTTATTACCTCCCCTGGAAATGGCACTTGCTTCACACTGGTCAAATTCCCCTTCACTTGTCTGGTCTCACTCGCTCATAATTCACAGGGCCCATCCTCCTACCTACTCTGAATGGACCCTGCCACCTCGATAGGAGTTTACTAGTGTTATTGGAAAGTAGCGCCAGGACCCAATCCCCAGCTTGGAATTCCCTTTCCCTCACTCACGTATCACAGTATCCATTCTGACTCTCCTGTCTCTTCTCTAAAATATCTCTAGCGATTTTCCACACCTGGGAATTTGAGCAGTGTGAAGGAAGCTACTGCTTCCAGGGAAGGTAATAAAGTCAGGGTGAGTATTGCCAGGCTGTTGATAAAAATGATGGAAAGATTGTATGAGTTGGGTGCCTCATTCATTGATTAGAGAGAGAGAACAGGCCAATTAATGTAATTAGTATGAAGGATAAAGACGGATAAATTCAGGGATAACTAACTGATCTTTGGCAAATCATGGGAGACTGATCAATTCATTGATGATTAATTACTCAGCCTCCTGGAAGGCAAACAGCAGGGACAGTATGCACAGGTCCTACTTCTTGGGGTCTCCCTGGATGCATGCCCTGATCATTCCCTTTAAAGTCTGATTGAAATACTCTATTAAGCCATCCACCTGAGGGTGGTACATGGAGGTTCACAGCTGTCTTAGCTTCGGGGTCTCACACACACACTTTAATAACCTGGACATAAAATTTGTCCCCTGATCTGTTAAGATTTCTTGTGGCATCCCCATTTTAGAGAGCCATTTCATTAATTCCTTCACTACCATAGGAACGGTAATTGATCTCAGAGGAATCAACTCAGGATATCTGGTAGCATAAACAAGGATGACTAGGATGAATTGGTAAGCAGTTGCACTCTTTGGGAAGGGCCATCTGATATCCAAAGCGATCCCATCAAAGGCCTTTTCTAGAACTGGCATGGATACCAGAGGGACCCTAGAGGCCATAAGATCAGAGACCCTCTGGCACTTTGGGCACCCCGATAGAATATCTCCACCTTCTTATGCACCCCTAGCCAGTAGACTGACTGCACTGCATCAAATAGGGCTTGGTTTTATCCCTCCCAAAGTATCTACCCATTGGGAGTGTATGAGCTATTGATAGCAAGGCAGGTCAGTATTTTTGGGGCACCAAGACCTGCACTACCTCTTCGCCTTCAACCAATCCACATTCTACCCAGTAAAGGATGCCATCTCTTACCTCAGAGCATGGATAAGAGTCAGCTAACTCTGGGTGGAGCACCTCCTTGTCTCTCTATTCCTCCTTTGTACACACAGTGAAAAATGGGTTCCTCTTCTTAGAACTGTCCGTCTCCAATGATGTGACCTAACTCTACCACTTCCAGTTCTTCCTCCATCACCAGATCCAGATCTTCACCAGTTAGCCCCTCAATTTGTATGCTCTCCGTCCCTTCTTTTCTTTTGTTCTCCATTTTTCTCCCAAGGACTGGCTTGGTCACCACATGGAAATAGGGCCAGTCTCATCTTAGAAGCATGAGGCAGGGCAGTCTTTAGGCTATCCCTACTGGTAATTCCTCAGTTCAACCCATTATAGTTGTCCCAGAGTTGGTAAACCAAGCTCACGGTGTCACGGTTGGGCGGCCGGGTGGTGGCGGATTGGACACGAAACAGGTGGGATTTTTTGGCGTGGAGTCCTGAGGCATGAAAACGTAGTGGTTTCAAAACAGAGGGAGATTTATTTGACTTACGCTTTTGACGGCGTAGGTTGTGATGCTTGCTTCAGTTACAGTTTAAAGTTGCAAAAACAGAATGAACAAGAACAAAGGGGTCTGTTGGCCCACGAGGTTCCCCAACAAGCCCTTGCTTTCTAGCCGGAGCTAGGTGCAGCTGCCTGTTGGTTAGTCTCAGGGCTGGTCAACAGCTCATAAAGGGTCGAACGAACAACACGAACAATAGACAAAACTGTAACGCGTCGGGAAGAGCGAAGTGGTTGTGACACCAGTCCGATGGACAACGGGTGGTCGAAGAGAAAGCCACGGTCGAGAGCCGGGATGTGATGCAGCAGAGATACGATCGGGGTGAGTAGGGATGAGCCTAGTCGTAGTCGATGATGGATGCCGAGGTAAGTGAAAGCCGGAATCAGTATCGAAGCCGCAGCGAAGTAATCAAAATCGAGGTCGAGGTCAAAGCCAAAACAGTCTGGTGATCAGGAGAATCAATACGAGGAGAAACGAAATCGAAGGTATGAATCGTTGCGTAGGTTGTGAAGAGAACCGGGGATTGAATCCCAATATCGCTCTCTGCCTCGCAGTCCCTGCTGAAAGCAGCCTCTGCTACAGGTGGCGCACGGTCTCTCCCCGCTCTCTCACCACACAACCCGCACCAAGGTGGGGGCTCACACACTAATATAGCAGCCCCTTGGCCAATCAGGCTGCTTAGCCGTTAGAATTTTCTGGAACGATGACGTCATGCTCTTAGGGAACTGAGCATGCGTAACTTTGAGCTCTGTGTGGTAACTGTACAAGTTTCTCCATTCACGCACCACATGCTGACAGGGTGTTCTCTTCACCCCGTTGTGGTGCTTCCAAGTCTGCCTTCGTTACTGTCCGAGCACAAACAGAATCAATGACGGTGGATAGTAAGGCCCCCAATGTGGCATCCACCATGAGTTTTAGGACCTGTGTCAGTCCCCTTTGTCATCCAAAACTGCAATCTATTTTCTCTTCGTGAGGGTTTTCTGGGGTTTGTTCACTCTGCTTTTGATAGGCTTCTTCCCATGGGTGCCCTTGCACTCTTTGCAGATAACAACAGGCCATGTGCCCTTGGGCTCCACACCAGTAGCAGACAACTCCCCGGGATCCCAAGCTTTGGAACATTTGGGGTTGACTCTGGGGCAGCTCCACTGAAGGTGAGACCTGCAAGAAAAGGATGGTGAGGACAGTGACTGCCCCGATGAGGTGAATTGAATGACACAGGATAGTGCAAGGAAACTAAAGGTGAATGCCTCCACCAGATATAGGCCCCCTTCGTGATCTGAGGCTGATGCCTTCAAACCTACCTCTGAGTGTCTTCTTCTAAAGCTGTAAGAAATTGCTCCAACGTGAAGAGATCCAACACCTCCCTTAAGGTCCTTTCTTCTGACTGGACCCACCTTTCTAACAGATCCTTCAACACCTGGGCCAGGAGTCAGGGTTGTCTCTCCTCCTGCTTCTTTTTGGTTGGCCCTAAACTGTTGTCAGTAGTAATTGGGTGATATGTCCAGTTGATACAATATCATAGTCTTTACCTTTCCATAATCACTTGCCTCCACTCTGGATAGGGCTCTGTAAGCCACCTGGGCAGACCTATTAACAGGGGTCCTAATTGGCTAGCCCACTGCACTCTGTCCCACCCAGCCAACAATGCTGTTCTTGGATCACTCTAGGTAAGCCTCAACATCATTATCTGTTGTCATCTTTGGCATCTGAAGCCCTTCAGTAGTGTAAATCAATGCCAATTTTGGGCTTCAGTCTTCTTGCTTAACCCCTGTTGCTGATTTAGCAGCATGATCTGTTCCTCTGCTTCCCTTGTCGTCACCCAAACCAGTTCTTCCATCTGTACTTGCTGACCTTGTAACAGCTGTAGCACCAGTCCATGGGCTTGTTACCAATCCTGCGGCATCCCTAATGCTATCATAGTTGGGCTCTCATCCATTTTGTATTATTTCTCCTCCTTTCTATGGGTCTGTAACAGGCTGGCTTTTTAAGGTCAGGTCTCAGTGCCAGGCTGTTCAGGGCTAAACCTCCACCTTGCTTTCCTGCCACACCTTGATGAAAATAAATAAGATTGCTGTTTCTAAGGCGGGAGGCTGCCCATTGCTCATCCCCTTATACCAAAGGCCTTGGTACACGCTCTTTACATGGTCCCATGCCTCACTGACATTTCTAGGCCCACCACCTGGCCTCCCTTCTGGTGCACACACTGGGCCTTCTATATCTGGCCTCGCACCCGGCCTCCAACCTGTGGTACACACCGGGCCTTCACATATGTGGCCTAGCACTCGACCTCCAGTTGGGTGGCACACATCAGGCCTTTACCAATGCCTAAGTAAGTCTACCTTGTCACATCCAGTAATCAAGCATGCTTTTATCCAGTAGTTCTGTTTCCTTATTTGGTAATTCTACATTCTCTATTAGGTAATGCTGCCCTCTCACCAGGGTCACTCACCTCACAGCCCCACAATTAGGCCACTCTATTCTTCAGCCCCCTCTCTTGGCCACTCCACATGCTCAGTCCCTCCTAAAGCCACAGGGGTCTTTCACCCTGTGGGGCTCAGGCGGCTGCCACCATACCTGGTCCCTAACTCTTGGATCTTCCACCCTGTGGGCTCAGGTGTCTACCGCCATGCCTGGCCCCTACACTCAGGCAGCCCCCTTAACAGTCTGGGCCTGCCTGGCCTACTCTTCTCTGGTGTAGGTAATCCACTCGTAGGTGAGGGCTGGGGTTTTCAGGTGCTCCTCCTCACCTTTCACCAGGGAGGTAACTGGCCTGGCATTTCTCAGGGACTGTTCTGACATGAACAGCCCCACAAGGTCACCCATCCCTGGCAAGGTTCAGTTTTAGACCATGCCTAGGACCAGGAGCCTCCAAATCATCCCCATAGCTCCTGCCCTTACCTCCAAGGTGTTCCAGGAGCAGCTCAGCCTGATGTTGCCTCTTTGCCTACTCAGAGAGAGAAGCAGCCATCTGAGTTAAGGGCCTGTGTTAAAATGGAGGCTTCCTTGCCCCCCCAGCCAATCCAGGGTCCTGCCAGGGTCATGTGCTAGCCTTGATGAGGCCAGCACCAACCTGCCAGTTGCTCCGCTGGCAACTCAAAACCTCAAAGTGGCAGACACTGCAGGTGCCCTGTCACAGAAATGATCTCACTTCACTACCCAGCCAATGCACCAATGTAGGATGGTGCAGCAGGGACCACCTCTCTCATTCAGATCTACCAGGTCTTCACCGCCACTTCCCTTTGATCTTGCCTACCATGCCTTGTTTTTAAGAAAATTAAAGGCAGGTGAGATGTTAAGAGGAGGGCAAAGATCCGCCTGAATGAAGGCCATCCTCTTCGCAGGGCTCCTTCCACCGCTACACCCTGCTCCTTAATACTCCTGGCCAGGTGTCCAAATTTATAGCCTTACCTCTAGGATTCTGAACCCCTCAGTTAGCAATTGCCACTTAGTCTGCTGCCCCCAAGCCTTTCTTAGGGTACCTCAATCAGTCCGTGGTCTAGTTAAAGGCTGGTCACTGCTTACTTTATTCCCCAATGTCATGGAAGTTCAGTCAAACACAAATAAAGTTTATGGTCTCCTGTGGTGCCCGGCATCTTAATTACTTATCAATGAATTCAACAGTCCCCATTTTGTATATCAGAAGATCAACTTGTCACTGAATCCCAGTTTCACTTGATTCACATGAAGTTTGTTAATTATTAGTAAAATCACCAACCTTTGTTGTTTCACAAAAGATGAATTAATTATCCAAGAATTCCTCGATTAATTCTTGCTGAATTCCACCATCTCACCTGATACATGGCTGAGTAATTAATCATTAATGAATTCATCAGTCTCCCTAGATTCACTGAGGATCAGGTAGTTATCCCTGAATTTATCAGTCTTTATTCTTCATACTAATTCCATTAATTGTCCTGTTCTCTCTCTGTCTAATCAATGCATGATGCACCAAACATATAGGATCCTTCCATCATTTTAGCAGCAGTCCAGTACCACTGACTCAAATTCATTACCTCCCTGGAAGTATCACCTTCCTTCACTTCTCCGGTCTCACTCACTGGCCTGGGCCCAAGCTTTCCCCGTCCTCCTGGGCAGCCTCACTGGACTGTAATGCTGCATTTGGGAGTCCTGGTTCTATGTCTCCACGTGGCATGCATGGTGTTTCCAAAACCTGCCATGTGTTCCCCTTTTTGGGAGTAGCATGCACCAGCTCCTTTCTTTTGAACCGGCCAGATCTCTCTGAGACCAATAAGACCTGGCTCCCTCCACACATGACAGTATGCAACCAGAAGCACACTTCCTTGCCCATGAACCCTTTTCCTGGGTGTTCTAGTGATCATGAAGCCCCATTGGGTTTTTCCAGGTAGGTCTGCCCTCCGACCCTGCCCCACCAGCATTTCTCACCTGGAACAGGGACCGGAGCCGGCTCCCTGCTGCAGACCCCTATCTGTCTATGCAGCCTTATAGGATACAAGTCAGCAGTTCTTACTTCCTCTTATAGAACACTACATGATTTTACTAACGCTTTTCACAGAACCCAAGCAGACCTGAAGGTGATCATAGGAAAGACCTCATTAGGTCATCTAATCCATCCCCCTGCTCCAAGCAGGATTGTCTGTGTCTAAACAATTCCAGACCAATATTTGTTTAACCTGCTCTTAAAAACTTCCAAGGATGGAGGTTCCACAACCTCTCGAGGTAGTATGTCCCAATGCTTGACCACCCACATAGTTAGAAAGTTCTTCCTAATATCCAACCTAAACTTCTCTTACTACAATTTGAGACTGTTGCTTCTAGTCATGTCCCCTATGGTCAGAGAAAATAGTCTATCTCCATCCCCTCTGTAACCACTCTGAAAGTATTTGAAGACTGTTATCACAGCCTTCCCTTCTCCAGACTAAACAATCCCAGTTCATTCAGCTTTTCTTTACAAATCGTATTTCCCAGACCTCAGAACTGGACACAGTATTTCAAATGAGGCTCCATCAGTGCTGAACATACTAGAAAAATCACTTTCCATGACTTGTAGGCAACACTTCTGCTGATGCTGCCCGGTATGCTGTTGGCTATGTCTTTGTAACAAGGGACTCATTTAATTTGTAACCCACTGTAACCCCTGGGCCCTTTTATGCAGTACTGCACCCTTGTTGATCATTCCCCAGTCTGCATTTGTCAGGATGGATCAGGGTGTGAGCAGGCCCTTAACAAGCTACATAAGCAGGCTGGGGTCACACAAAGCACACATTGAAAGCTGAGTCCTCAAGACGAGGGTTCAGGCAGTATCATGGTTGAAGCAGATGGTGGGAGATCCCAACATATCAGAGGCAGGGACTGGGACAGTAGTAGGGCTGGAGTCAGGCTGGAGCACGACTGGAGGTCCAAGAAGCACATTTGTTGCTGAGATAAGTCCCACGGGAAGTTGGAGGGGTTTTATAGTCCCCCTGTCAGGGGGTTGCCATTCGCATAGGTTCCTCCTGGTCACCTGATTCTTCATCAATGTCTTCGTGAGAGAAACTAGTGGCTGGTATGTGATGAGCTACCTAGTGGTGCCATGGACTTTACTGCTGACTTGGCTGCTCTGGGTTCAAATCCTGGTGGTCCTAACAGTATTTGTGCATTTGACTGTTCCTCCTAAGTGCAGGACTTTGCACGTGCCCTCTACCAAATTTTATCCAGCTAATTTTGGACCATTTCTCCAATTTATCAGCGCTGTTCTGAATCCTAACATAGCATCGCACGTGTTCCCACTTGTAGCTCAAAAGAATTATAGGAAAGATAATAATGGGAGCACATCCCCACTATTGAAAATGAAAAAGAAGCTTAAGGTAAAAAGGAGCCTTCACCCTTCAGGACCTTGTGACATCAAAGTCACGATGGCAACTTGGGAGACCAAGCGATGGCATTGCTGTGTGATTCCTTGTGCTAGCAGAGTGATCCTACATGCCCAAGCCGAGAGAGTTTGTGCTGATTCTCTCTCCTGCTTCCAGAAAGCAGGGGTATCAACACTTTCTGGTGTTGAGGTGCTCCACAAACAGCACCCCACCAATTTCACACACCTTGACCCCACTCTAGTTTGCCCCTTCTATTACTTTCCTAGAGGTCTCCTAACCAGTTTGGAGGATCTACACACCTCACAATGGTATAATACAGAATGATCCCTGGATAGTTTTTAAGCTGTACCTTAAAGTGGTATCTCTCTTAAACAGCTCTTAGAAGCAGTGTGGGCTCTAAAACAAGGGAGACCAGCAGGAGAGGACTTCAAGGAAGCGGCCTTCTCCTCCCCTCCATGTTCAGAATAACAGCTGTAGGTATTTCAGATGGCCCCAACATTTGCTAAAGGGCTGTGATGCACTCATGAGTATACCACACATCCCTTGCCCCCACGTTTCTTCAGCTCCTTGTACATTCTCTTAGCATTACTCAGACTAAATACCAATGACGCAAGGTAACTGTCACATCACTCCATCCTCCAGACAATGAACTGGGATAATTGCCCATTTGACTTTGAATTTTGCTGAGAGTAATATGACCCTCCAGTTTTAAAGCCAAGCCTTTTTCTAGAGCTTTGCAACAGGTATTCTTCTTGAGATAAAGAAAAGGGAACCTTTCTGCAAGGAGAATAATCTCTGGCCAAAAAACAAGAGATAAGCCAGGGGTCAGGTAAAGCCAGTCCTATCCATGCAGAGCTTCATAGATCAGTAGCAATAGCTTGAAATGTGCCAGGAAACAAATGTGACTCTTATAAGAGCTCTGTTGGAAGGTAAGAAGCATTATACCCATCTTGCAGATAGCTAAACTGAGGCAGAAAGACTAAAAATGAATGCATCTACACATTCATTAATGCACTTTTGCTAATGTGCATTAAATTTAACCCCTCCATTGTGAGGTATTAGGAAAAGGCACATTTGCCTATTTTAATTCACAGTAGCAAAAGGCATTTTTATGTGTGTTGTGGGATATGGCACCAAGTGCTTTAATTAGCAAGCCGTGCTAATTCAAATCACCTGCACGTCACGTATATCAGCGTCCCTGCACATCCCCATGTTGAAAAAATGGGGGCAGTGTGCTTTGAATTAAAGCTCATCAAATGTGTTTTATTTCAAAGTGCCCCACTGCCATTTTTTCAGTGCAGGGACCTACAGGGACACTGATACACTAAAGTATCCTGGAATCACTCAAATGACCATTGAATTGAGTCAACTTGTGCTCAGATTGCAGCTCGTGGAAACACCAGAGGCAGTGGGGCAGGCTAAGTAAGATTGTGCATGCCCACATTTCAACAAAATGTCAGTGCCTGTCATTATAAAACAAGCCTCTTAGCAGGGAGCAGGAAACAAGCTGTTTTTCTGGCTTCCGTTGCATACCAGAACCTGCCTCTAGTTATGAGTGAACTTGGTTTATGATTCCTCATCAGAGCCATGTGAAGCTTGCAGTTCCTCATGCCTCATGGTTCCCACCCAAAACAAGTGAAACGTAACTGCCATGACCTGGTTTCACTTTGATTTGTTTGGAGCTGAATCTCAGGAGTGTGGGTCTTTGTGCACCCTTTGAGGATTGGCAGTGGAAAAGAAGGTCTTCCCATGAACCTTTGCTAATTAAAATGGTTAGTTCGACATACTATACCTGGAACTAGCTGAGAAGCGGTTTTGCCGTCTCATGGAAATATCAAGAGGTCTAAATTTTTTCCCATTCCACGTCAGGGAAGAACTAAGACCTTTCAATACTTTCATTCATAAAAAAGCAAAGGCAAACAACCCATAGAGTGGGACAGTCATCTTACATATGGGAGACCATGATTCATGTCCCTGCTATGGCTGAATAGATAATGAATTTGAATATCAGTCTTCTATATCCCTAGTGAGCTCCCTATGTTCTGGCCCATTGACTATTTTGTGCTTTCTTGCTTCCTGGTTTGGATAAAAATTCCATTCCAGACCTAAGGAAAGTGTTGTCAAAATTGGTTCATTCCCACAAAAACCTGCAGGTTTAACTTGATGTTTCCCAGTGAAAAACTCCTATCTAATTTTAAGGCTGGCTCCGAAGTTCATTTAAATCAAGCAGAGTTGATTGATTGGTTGACTGACCAATTGAATAAAAGGGGCATTTTGTCATAAAAGGGGCTTGTACCGGAGCAGGGATAGAGCCTTCATCCTATCATATAGTAACTCCTTCGGTGTATGATGATGTAGTAATACACGCTCCATTTCCACTGAAATGTATCTCATCTCCCTTTGGATTGAAAAGCTGTAGATAATAGCAGTTTAAAGGCAAAGAAAAATTTGGCTCCTAATGTTGCATGCCTGTACCAGTCACTCAGCCAAGGTGATTTGACTGGATCTTTGCGTCATTGTACCTGACCCTTCTGAAATTAGTTTAAATAAAACAAGGCTAGATTTCTCTTTGGGAGTACATCTGACTGTACTGCAGCCTAACCTCATCAGGCATACAAGATCCTCATACATCTTAGACAGTTATATCCAAATAATTGTAATCACTGGTTAATTATAGGAAAGTCTCACAGGGATGGCTGGAGGCCTGACTACAGAAGCTCTTGAATATAAAGTTTTCCTACTGTGAATGATCTTAGTCTATACATGGTTGTAAAGCATAGCCCTTGGGTAAAAGCATCTCATAGGACTTGGGCCCATTGATATCAGGTTCCTGAATAGCAGTACAACTGCTAGTAAAATTAATCTCTACTTGATGGAAATGATCGCATCTTATGTTTCAGAGAGGGGAATCCAAGTTCTCTGCAACCCGTCAAAATAAATGCAATAGTACATTTCTGCATTAAGGGGGGAAATTCCTCTTGATCTCTGCAGAAATTCAGCTCCTGTCCTAAAGCATTCACATGGACTACCCATATCTGAACATGAATTATTTGATCTTAAAGCTCTCCTGTCTTTTAAACACCCTGCTTAGAGCACTGGGCTCAGAGTCCTGCAGCAGTGAGTCCCACAGATCTTGCAGTTGAATGAGACATTCAAAAAAGCACATGGACTGCAAATATTTGCAAGTTTAAATGGTTCACCTGAGATTTGAACAACAGTGAACTGAAGCCAATTTTAAGTTCATGTCTATTTAATATTTGCAGTTAACACCTGGGTATATTTTACTGGATTTTGTTTTGTGTTGTTGTTTATTGGAACTATCTTCAATTACAAACCTGCAACTGAACCACTGATTTAAAGATCATTACAGCAATCTATTAGCCTAGGCAAAATACATTTTCTCTATTCAATTGCTAGCAGGCCTCCAACAACACGCTAATATTTTGCGTTAGCTCAGCCAATGTGACAGGGATAGAATGAGCCGGAGACTGAATTTCCTTCTGAATTGGCCCAGAGACAGGTTGGCATCATAATACAAAGTGTCAGTGCACCGTCTGTGCTGCAGGTCTGTATTAACCAAAGGATTTCAGAGCTTCGCAGCCAACCCATTTTCTACGCACAGAAAAGGTGACTCCAAATGAAATGGGGAAAACTCGCTCTCAGGTATAGCCCTCCCACAGAGTCAGCCTTTCACAGGTGGCCCAGTTGTTCAGCTGTGGCAATCAGCCATGCTTCTGAGTCTGGCTGGCTCACAGCCTTGCCGTACTTAATTTTCCCAGTGTCAGCCCCCAGCTGTTGTGGTTCCTGGAACTCACCATGGGGCCATGGGTATTATGAGAGATGCAGCATAAACCTCAGAGAAAGCAGAACTCCAATGTGTACGTGCAGGGTAGGGGTGTAAGGGAGGGGGGAAGCTGACATCTCATAATAGGGTATCTTCTCCCAGCCATTGGGAAGAAGCAATTAGCATATCTCAGAGACATACTGTAGTGCTGCCCTGCAAACTCATGAGCACATGGAGACTCTGGGCTTCGGGAATTCAGACACAGACATGCGATGGTGCTGCGCATTCCAGAATATGAATGGCGCTGGCCTGGCCCGCATTCCAGACACGGCGACTCAGCGCTCACACCCACCCACGGCAGCGTGTGTATGTGTGTGTAGGTGTACACACACACACACACACACACACACACACACACTTACTGACTCACATCCATTCTACCATGAAATGCTGCCACATTTCTGAATCAGGCAGCGGATCGGTGTCCTTGCCTCCTTATTTCTACCCCAACTCCCTCTCCCCCGAAAGCTTCCCGTGCTGAAATAAAATCGCTTCGAGGCACTGACACATTCAAGAGCGCATCCATCTATCTATGCAGTTTGGCTAGCATGGGGACAGGTGTCTTAGAAATACCGGCCTAGACGGACAGACTTCTGTGTTATGTCCTGTCTTTCTAGGGTATGTCTAATGCAGCTCAGTTTCTAAACAAGCTTCTGCACCAACCAAAATACTTCAACAAATTCTATCTGCATTCAAAGCTCCGTCTTCCTGGATGTATATGGATGCAGCCTGCTATGTTGGTAAGGATGTGGTTTAGGATCTGCAAGAGAGTCTTGTCACTGCTGCTATGAGCACTGAAACTGAAACTAATTTTTATTTTTCTGAGCAGTTACAGAAAGGTCAGGAGCTTCTGGTTACAAGAAATCTGAACTGGAACCAATTAAAAATAAAATATTTCTGGTAAACCAAAACCCTAGTCAGCCAGCTCTAAACTTGATTCTTGAAAACATCTTATATAGTCCTTTGATTTTTTTTTTTTCTTCTATTGATATTCAGCTATTACAAACTTGACGTTTATGTAACAGGCTCAGCTGGACGTTTCTTATCTTGGACAACTTGGAAGACGGGTGTCTACACAACAGGCCAAGTCCGGGAAAGAAACAAGCTAAAGGAAGAAGATTTAAGGTTGGTCTTCTTGGTAGTATCTGTAGTTAGATGTGCTTGAAATAAATCTGTGTTCTGGGTTAGTGGTGGAACCCGATATCTTGGTGGTATGTGCTTAGACACATTTGAAATATATCTGTGTTCTGGGTTATTATAACATCTTGCTTTCTGAGACCAATGTTATTTAAGATGACTCGGCATATCAGACTCTAGCCCTACACAGTTGGCATCCTTGTATAGAAAACACTGACAGAAATATAAAACGAAGAAACTAATAGGGCCATATAGACATTGAATGCAATTCTCCAGAAATTACTCTTTAGTTCTACAAAGGTTGATACTTGGCTGGTGCCACATCAGTAATAAATCTGCTCCAGCCCACTGAGCAAACCGTGACATCTTTTCTGTACATCTTTCTGTACTAGTATTTGGAGTTCACTAATAAATCCTGTAGGCTTTATCTGTGAGAGGGGAGGGCTTCAGGATGAGATCTAACAAGAAGCAAATTCCATGTTGCCTCATTCCTGGCAGTCTTCTGTCAGGAGCGTTGTAAGGACAATGTGTTTTTTTAGAAGTTTTGGAGTTAATGTCCCTTCACAGACAAAAAAAAAAAACTAGCTGCCTCTGCCCCTTAGATGCAGATGTGTGGACAGAGCTGGCATCCTCAGACTTCAGAGAGCATATCTTGCATGCTGATACTTGGAAATCTGGTTTGGATCACCCTTGGCCAACGGCTGGTTTTCTTTATATTGATGCTGACTTGGCTGTTTTGGCAGATCCAGCAGTCAACAACAAGGCCCAGCTTTAGAAATGCATCCCTTTAGTAACCAAAATCACAGGCTTGCTTGTGGGGTTTTAAGTTGCATCTGGAGTCTTGGCTGTGCGCATTCCAGTTCTTTCTTCCAAATTATCATTTCTGTTCATACCCAGGCTTTCTAAATACAATACTACGTGTTCAGTTGGTAGAGTTTTATCCACGCTCATGGATTTTAACATGAATTTAACATTGATACTGTGTCCAGAAAAATCTCACGGGGTGAGGTCGTCTCTTAATCCAAATGCAGTAGGGCCTTCATATAAACTTTCCCAATAAAGATCTACTCAGCTCTGCGAGGACCGCCATGCTACAAGGTCCATGTAGTCTTTGGACTTCGAGGAATGCCGATTCCTCAAGGTCAGATTAGGTATACATTGGGGAAGCTTATACTGAGCCTCCTAGGTCTGCCATCCAGTGACTCCCTTGTGCAAAGAACCCAAATGCCTCAGTGGGATTTTTTTGCTTGGCACCAGACTGAGTTTGTAGGCAAGTTAATTACAAATCCAGACATGGGAAAATTAACTCACCTCAAATAAGCCACTGATCTCAAAGACAAGACCTACCTATGAACTTATTATGCCTTTGGCCTGTTTTGGACCTATTTGACCCCCACACACACAAAAAAGGTGGCAGGTCACCGAGAGCCTGACCCAGCGAAGGATGCAGGTATTGCAACCCTAGACAGTCTTGCACCAAATCCTTAGCACCCTGTTGTCCAGTGGGATTGCACAGACCCAAGTTAGACGTCCAGGCCATCTGCGTTATCAGCGCAGCACAAGAGAACGGGATCCGCAAGCGGCACCGTCTGTGCCACCCACCCCAGGAGGAAACACGGAGGTAAGACGGTGTCTAATTTCAACCCACAGGGAGATGCCTCCCTCCGCTTGGGATACCCAACTCGGATGGATCCTCCACAGTCAGCAGCAGGACATCTTTTCCTGAATAGTCTCATGATGAGAGTATTACCTTAAACGGGAAGGCACTCAGGCTCAAATCCCTTCTGTGCTGAAGGGTCTCGACTCTGCAGCTCCTACCTTCCAGGATAATGTCACCAACAAGCTAAAATGTATTCGGGGGGGGGGGGGGAGAGGAGAGGATGTGGGTCATCTCAGTTATGCTGCCGCTGTTCTGCTTTGTATAAAAGCACGATGCCATATTGACCCCATCAGGAGCTGGGGCCCAGGTCTTCCCCTGCAATATGGGCCACCTTCAGAAGGAAGAACTGAGAGATGCACTTGCCTCCCAAAATCCCCTAGCAGTGGTTTTCAACCTTTTTCCATTTGTGGGCCCTTAAAAAAAAATTCAAATGGAGGTGTGGACCCCTTTGAATTGCAAGTATGGGTATTCACGCTACATCTTTTGCAAACCCCCTAGACATAGCCTGTGGACGCCCAGGGGTCTGCAGACCACAGCTTGAAAAAGCACTGCCCTGTAGCCTGCTGATTAGCGCGCTCTTCAAGGGAAGTAGGGGAGATGGTGTCACTGGCTGTACTGTTGTTTTCTCCAGGCTCAGGCTCTGCTTTATGCTGCCCTGTTTCCACCTCTGGTTTGTAGTTGCTGATCCTATGTAATAGGAAAGGTTGAGGCAGCTCTGCCTATGTTGCTGTGGGAGGTTATAGGTGGAGTAGTGCTGCCTACTACTTCACAGAGAGGCCTGGGAAGCACCTGCTGGCCCGTATTACGGGAAAACGGTTCATCACATGGTCCTGGGATGCTCCTTACATCCACCGGCTCAATCGCTTCAAGGGACGATTGCATTTCATTCGCCCCTAATGATACGTTTCCACGTCGGCAGTCACTGTGGCTGGTACTAGGGACCTTAACCAGTCGCCCATTGAGAGCCGGTCTGAGACGCAGCAAATAGCACAGCAGGTGCTGTTTTCTCTGAGCCTCTTGGATAAAGCCTGGGAACCCTGCTTTGTAGGAGCCGCAGCTGGGAACGAGGTGTTGAATAATGCGAACAGAGAGCGTTACACTGCCTAAGGGGATTTTTACATATCAAAATGCTACGACTGGCTGCACTGAGCACCAGGTAAAGGCCAGGCCAGCTGGGGAATACAGGTAGCAACCAGGGCCTCCTGCAAAGGAACTGCCCGGTTGTAAAATTAGCTCTTTCAGTGCCCAGGCACTTGCAAGCGCTGACCTGTGGGGACACACGGCAGGAGCCCAGCGCGTGGCTGAAGAAGAGGATTTTATTCACTCCCAGGGAGGACAGAGGCTGGTGCATTTTATCCTGCCCAGGCCTGCTTTGAAAGGGAAAGCTCTGGCGTTAAAGATTGCCCCTTCTTGAGGTCAGGGCACATGCTAAGCCGTGCCATTCTGCCATCTGTGCCTTCCCTGCATTCAAACCCCTCCTCCTCTTCCTCCTCCTCCCAAGGCGAGCGGCTTCTCTTCTCCAGCTCACTTTGCATCTTGCAGCCAGACATCGCCTGATCTCTCCCACGGCCCAATTAGATCTCAGCCTCTTCCACCCGACTCTCTCCCCCTTTGCAAAGGCGGGAGCTGTCCTCCTTGGCCGGGCTGGGCCCTTGCACTGTCCATCACCAGGGTAACGGCGCGCAGAAACAATCCAAGCCTGGTCCGGCTGTTTTGGACCACCTCCTTTCAGGATGCTTCGCTGTCTTTAACCCTTGCGTTGCTATGTGTTGGTTATATGGTAGGAGGGGGACTCTATAAATGCTGTAGTTACGGAGCTAGGCTGGGTAAGGGGAAGGAGATCCCCACTATATCCCCCCTCCTGGCTCATCGCGAAGAGCCCACCGGCTGTTGACTGTCCAGTTTGCACCACACTGGGGATTTCCTCTTCATTTCCACCCCCCGCATGTATTGCACACAGACAGATGCCTTCACCACCCCTGGGCAAGCAGGTCACCGTCCCCCTCGGCTCCAGTGGGTCAGCAACAGGAGCCCATGCAAACAGTGCATGTTCCCTTCGGTCTGGGCAACTGAAAAACAACCAACAATGGAAACTCGACACAAAACCGGCCCGAGTTTGGGTCAGACAGATGGAACAAAACAGCTCATTCAGCCCCAGACAAAAGGGGTTTGATTCCGTCGGAGCACCTTTAGCAACAGCAGAACAATGGGGAGCGAATAGGGCCAGACTTCAGCCCCGTTCATGCGAACAATAGCCCTATGGCTAGGGCATTCACCCAGGCACAAAACCCTCCCCTGGCAAGGGAAGACCTCCAGCCACAGCCCAGTGGGGCACGCTTGGCTAGGCACCACTGATCAGAAAGGGGTATGTCTGAGCAAGACAGCAAACGTGCATCTGCTTTCAAAGGTAGTTCGATGGCTCCTCATCCCATAGCTGCCTGCAGCAGCTTTTGTGCCATGCAAGAGCTGAGCTGGAAAAATAGCGCTGGAAAGGAGGTCATTTCATCCCAGCGTGGGATCACCCAGGTCACAACCATCCTAGCCAAGGGCTCGTCTAGCTGCACTTTAAAAACATCCAGTGACAGCCATTCCCTGGTCTTAGTGGCTCATAAAATTGCTATCCCCATTTTTTTGCAATAGGGATAAGAGCTGAAGGGACTTGCCTCACACCACACAGGAAGTCTGTGGCAGAACAGCTGTGTCAGACTCAGGCTAATATTCCCTAACCGCAGCCTCTCCTTTGCGCGTGCCTCGAAGCACGTTTGCATGTGGGTGTGGGTGTGGGTGTGGATCTCCACTCACACTGCAATGCAGCTTTTACAGCACACACGGAGAAACTTGAATCACAAGACCTGCATGCATGCGGACTTCCCAGGTGGAGGAGTTGAGGCTCAAGGCTATGCCTCTGCCTTGCTCCAGCAATACTGATGCAAGAATTGCCACAGACAGGCAGTGCTGTATCTAGCCCCGTAGCCTCTCTCTGTCAGCAGCTCAGGTTGAGAACACCCCGACGGATAGTCTTGCAATAAAATGTCCCCCAGCAGAAACTTTTCCTTAATCTCATGCTGCTGTCAGTTAGCATGAAGGAGCCAATCCTTCCTGAATGTCTTTCCCTGTCTAACACACTGGCAGATGTGCTTATTTGTCTAATCTTTCATTAATCCTGCTAAACTCCTGGCCCTAGTGCAAGCCTGTGGAAAGGAGTTCCATGGGTTAATTACTGAGCCAGATATCCCAGCATGGATGGCACTTCCGGCAGGAGTTTGCTAGGGAAGAAGCATTGTCTTGCAAGAGGGGCACTGGCCTGATTTCCCTGGATCCGTTTGATTCTTGCGAAGATGCCAACTGAGGCCCTAAATGGTTTTATGCCTCAATTCCTCCCTGTCCCCGCAGTGTTGCTCCATGCCCTGCCCACTCAGTCTGTGCCAAAGCTGAAATCATGGCCTAGCACAGCTCTGGGGACCCATCCAACGATATTATCTATCTCAGACCTGCTTCTTGGCGTGTGCATGTGGCTGTTCAAAGCTGGAATTGAGCGGAAAGAGCTTCTCAGCCGAGCTCTCGGGCTTGTCACAGAGTCCAGATACATCTGCCTGCAGCTAGAAGGTCCCAAAGACTGTTGGTTCCCAGTACTGACGTCAGCCATTTATTCGTCTTCTTCCCACTTTGAAATGCTGCTGCCAGCCTCAGCCCAGCTGAAGTGGCTACCACCACCCTCCAGCAGTTTGCACGCAATTAGATGTCCGCCTCGCAATCGGATCTGGTGAGAGCAGCCTTCGGGAGCTCCATAACCAAGGAGTTTGTCTTGTACTGGGGGACAGAGCATGCTAGCACAGGAGAATGGACGCTGGGTACGAATCTGGAGGCTGCAGAGGCAAGCACCCAGCCAGGAGAACTGTGTTATCTAGTATCTGAAAAGACCCGTTCTCCGAAAGAAAAGGAGTCTGGAGGGTCACAAGGCACGGTCACACCATGCCTGCTCCTGGCGTAGCGATTTCTTGCTCCTCCAAGCGATTTCTCCAGGGCAGGAGCGATCCAAACCAACAGGGTCATTCTGCTCCATCTGTCCGGGGACAACGTGTCGCATGTCGAGCTGGCTCAGCTCTTCCCATGTTCTTAGGTGAGATAGCAGTGGACTTGGGCTCCAGTTATTCCAGCTCTCAAAGCTAGATGGACCCTGAGGCTCACCAAAAGCTGCAGAGTAACACAGTGAGATTTCTGGGGAGGCTGTTGGGTCTTAACCCCCCGCCCCCCGTCTGACTTCGCCCGTTCCAGCTACCACTGCCCACGGTCTAGGTTACTCGGTGTCACTCTCAAAGCTGCTGATCCTGGTATTACAGAGCCGCACGACTTCCAAACACATGACGGGAGGGGAGGGGAGCTTACCGCACAGGGCGCCTGTTTTGTTTTGCTGTGCTCTCTCGGCCTTCACATTTATTTTAGGGCACCAGGGCAGGAGAGCTCATAATCGCCCATGTGAGCACATGACAGCAGAGTTGCACCCTCTGTGCAAAACATCGAAAAACTGGCTTATCTCCTGATAGCTACAGGCCTGAGTCTGCAACCGTCCTGCTCATCCTGAGTGGCATTTTCCACCCATACAGAGTCACAGAGAAGCAGTGCTACTGGCACAGATGCAGACAGTACCTGCAAGCCCCCGGTATAGGAGTTTGCACTACAGTACAAAGTCCTGCGTGTTTGTATCAGCCCCTCTGTGTGGGTGGATCATAGGCCATTGGCTGAGATTCTCCTTTAAGGCTGTCTAAATGCAGGATTTGAAGGCACCTATCTCAATGGTATGCTAGGAATATATGTCGGTGCCCCTGGGGCAGGAGGATATAAGGATATAGGTATTCCCAGGTAGCTATAGACTTGTCAGTGATTTGCCAATGGGGCGCATCATTCAGAGCAGCTGAGAATCTGACTCCCTTTGATTCCCCTGGAGCCCTACTGATTCCCACCAGCTGTGGTCCTATACGCTGTGTGCTTCAGGGATGGATGGAGAAGCCTATCAGTCACAAGATATTGCCATTAGCATAAGGCAGAATCAATAGCATGAAGTCTTTTCATCAAGAAATAAATGGGTAGATTCCTCAAGGACAGAGAGCAGAGTTTGCCATGACACACACACATGTCCACAGAGGGCATGAGCCACCACCTCCTGCCTCTGTTGTTCAGCAGAGCTCAGGCAGCCTGTTGCACCCCAAGTTCAATCAGTGCTGACTCCACCACCTGCCCCTACCCCTAGTCATGCCTTCAATAGTGACTTTCTGGGTAAAGTGCTTTTAAAAATCTACCATCATCTCAATTTTGCAGATGGAGGAACTTCCCTTCTTGAGATGCAGAAAGGGATCTTGGAGTGACTCCAAGATGAACACGGGCCGACAATGCGAGGTCACGGTTGGCAAGGCTAACTGGATCTTGTCGTGCATCCACAGGTGCATCTCGAGCAGGTCCAGGGAGGTGATCCTCCCCCTCTATGCGGCACTGGTCAGGCCGCAGCTGGAGGACTGCGTCCAGCTCTGGGCACCGCACTTCAGGAGGGTTGTAGACAACATTAAGTGGGTCTAGAGGAGGCCACCCGCATGATCCTGGGACAACAGGGCAGACCCTGCAATGAGAGACTGCGGGACCTGAACCTGTTCAGCCTCCACAAGCGAAGGCTGAGGGGGGACCTGGTGACTGTCTATAAACTCACATGGGGGGACCAGAAGGGTTTGGGAGAGACCTTGTTTCCCCTAGCACCCCCCGCATAACAAGGAATAACATCCACAAGTTGTTGGAGAGGAGGTTTAGATTAGACATCCGCAAGAACTACTTCACGGTCAGGGCGGCTAGGATCTGGGACCAACTTCCTAGGGAAGTGGTGCTGGCTCCTACCCTGGGGGTCTTTAAGAAAAGGCTTGATGTCTACCTGGCTGGAGTCATCTGAGCCCAGTTTTTCTCCCCCCCCAGGCCGGGGGTCGGACTTGAAGATCTACAAGGTCCCTTCGACCCGACGTCTGTGATTCTGTGAGGCACAGAGAGGGGAAGGGGCTTGCCCAGGCTGACCCAATAGGCAGGACTGGGAGTAAAACCCAGGTGTTTTGAATGCCAGGCCGCACTGCCTCCCTGCAAACAGCTGTTTCTGCATGCACAGAGGGGTCAGAGATGGGGAAAAGGCCTAGTGCGTCTTTTGGTCCATCCTGCCTGTAGGGGAAAATGATATGTTGGCCAGTGTATCGTCCATGGGTTCACCCACCCTAGCTGATGGGTCCTCCAGTTCGGCCACTACCACAGCCTGAGAGACTTGCCCCAATAGGCGAGCCTTCCCTTGTTGCCCCTCTCCATCTGCCTTGTTGCCCAGAGAACTTGAGTACCAGAAACATAGGCCCTCTCCCTGTGATTTCAGGTGCTTAAATGCAATCACAAAAATCCCCTGTGACCCAGCAGCCACCCAAAACCCTCAGTCCCTTTGTCCCTTGCGTGAAGCTTAGCCCGTACCTTTTTTCTTTGCAGAAGTCACCAAATCCCCTCTGCTTACCCCAAGCCTACAGCAACTAGACGCACGAGAAGGGTTTTAGCACATCTTACCTCGACGCAACACATATTTGCCTCACTTTAAAGTGTGACCAGCTGTCTGACTGAATCCTTTTCATATATTAGAGAAACGCCTGTGACATCCCAGAGCTGAGTCATTTAAGGTTTCTTCCCTTTTTTGTAGCAACTCCATGTTCCCCTGCTTTCTTTCTCCTTTTTTTGCTAAGACAGCCTGCAGAGACTGGTAGAAATGGCAAGGGCTGTAGAGTAGAAGGGAAGAGAAGTGCTCTTGTCAAGAGTAACCTTTAAAGCTTTCTGGCCTGGAGGAAGGTCTCCTTTTGCATCGGTGTGGCCTATATTGCTCACAAAAAAAAGAAGCAAGCTAGGACTTTCCATCGGCACAAATGTGCGCTTGCTGCTTTCCTTGTGCAGAGGCTGAGCAGTGAAGACACTGAGTCGAGGCAACCTTTATGGAAAGAGTTGTTCGCAGTGATGACTGCGCTGAGCAAGGCCCTCCACATTATCTCTACCATATTCTTGCCGGCCTGCTGGGATGACATGCCTTTCAGGCTCTGCAGATGGGTGAGTTTACTGTCAGGAATGTCTCTAGAAACCAGGAATGCCTGCCGAGGGGGCTGGACATGCCCCGAGGCATCCACAGCCTCATTCCTCCGGCCTAAATTAAAGAGTAGGTTGGACAGGTCCCAACACTCAGGACTCCCCCTCAGTTATGACAGATGCAATGGTGAAACCTTGAAGGGCTGGGGTAGGAGAAGGTGAGCTGCAAGGAGTCTGCTCCCCAGAGAGGAGGCTCTTCCACCCTTCATACAGAGATGAGACAGACCACAATGCAAGCCTCTGTGTAGTAAGCTCCCCCAAAACAGCCCCCTTACATCCGTAACAATCGGCTTCCTACCTTTTATTACCAAATAGCCAAGATTAGACCACAGCTACCAGCCCTCTCTCCTGCATTCATCATTGTAGCCTGCACGTAGCAGACTTTGTCCTTTACCCTAAAGTCACATTGCAGGGTCAAGTCAGTCAAATATCTCCTTACTGGACACAATAAATCAGGGCCCTACTTCCTCCCAAGTAGCTCTCTTTATCTTGCAGTAGGCAAATTACCCCATGTTGGCTTGAAAGATGCTGGGTTGAGATCAGCGTAGCATGGGCAGTGATGGAGTACAGACCTCAGGGAAAGAAAGTTTTCTAAGCGACCTTGGAAAATGACCTGCCCTGGATTATGCTAACGTAGGCAAAGGTTTTTATTTGACCAGCTAGCCCAAGGCCAAAGTTATCAAGACTTTCTGAACAGCTCCGGCCTGTCTGGTAAACAGGGGAGGCAGCCTGCACATATGTTGTGGCTAGTGCTGTTGCTGGCTCTGGGGAGCACACAGGAGCGATAGTGTTCACATATGCCTGCTTGGTCTGGGTAGGCATTGAAACGCCCCATATTGCAGACAGCATGATAGGGAAAAGGCTCTGATGCCCCAGCCCGAAGGCTGCAATCCCTCCCTTATCTGTGGGACAGGTGCAGGAAGAAGCAGCAGCAAAGCATTCCTGTGTCCTTTTCTGCCAGTGCTCCTCCACCATGCACGCAGGGACAGAGGATGGGGTTTGGGGGCCAGACCAGAGCTGACGAACATTGGCACTCGCTTCAATACACTTCACTGATGATGGGCCAGCTGGGGCCCTGTCCCAAGAAGCGTTGGGTGAGACGTTGCACTCCTGTTACTCATCGTCAGTGTAAATCCAGAGCAGATCCATCAGTCAGGCTGTAAAGCTATTGCAGCACGGTTCAAAGAGCTGTGCGGTCCCGAGAATGGCGGTGGGTTTTGCAATGGGGCACTGAAGACGGAGCTGTTTGTTCTCACTCCTCTATGTTGTCAAGAAGAATTATGGAAACCAAAGACCACCAGGACTTGCAACCACTACTTAAAATGTTGTCAACCCAACCCAGGAACAGGGTAAGAGTACCCATCTGCGCAGGTTTTGGAAGAGCCCAGAGAAGCAACCCAAATCTGGATACTAACCCAAGAAAGAAACCTATTCTCCAGAGATGTTCTGCATCAGTGACCTGAAGGGTGATCTTCATTAGTGGGGAAGGAGGGAGAGACGCTGTATTGTGTCCACATGGGTGACCAGAAACCTGCATCTCCACCACCTCTGTTTGTTCATTAGCCTGACGGGTAGTCCCGTTTTCCATCCATGTCTAGGATTCAGGAGTGGCTGTCTAGTGCCCTCCATCACAGCTAGCTGGCCTGCTTCCTCCCTGTGCTTGTTTGGGGAAATTGGTGAGGAGGGTCCACTGGCCCAGAGATCTTCAGCCATAACTGGGATGAGGCAGTGCAGGGGCAGGAGGCAGGGGTCAAAGCCTCCCTTCAGTTCATATGAATCATGGCTCTATTGACTTACAACCATAGAGAAGTTGGGCTGGAAGAGACCTCCAGAGGTCATCTAGTCCAACCCCCTGCCTGAGGCAGGATCATCCCTATCCAAGCCATCCCATACAACCATGACCTAAACGCTACATAAGCCTACCATCAACCTGGACGCAACACAGGGCTAGCGTCCTAACCTGCCACAGGTAAAGCAGGGGGATCATGGCAGCCCATGTCCTGCTTCTGTGAAAGGTGGTCAATATATATATGGGCTGCATTGGTAGGAGTGTTGCCAGAAGGTCCAGGGAAGTGATTATTCCCCTCTGTTCAGCACTGGGGAGGCTGCATCTGGAGCACTGGGTCCAGTTTTGGGCCCCCCACTGCAGAAAGGACGTGGACACATTGGAGAGAGTCCAGTGAAGGACGACAAAATTGGTTAGGTGTCTGGGGGACATGACTTATGGAGGAAAGACGGAAGGAACTGGGCTTACTTAGTCTATTGAGAAGGATTTAATAGCAGCCTTCAACTCCCTGCAGGGGGTTCGAAAGAGGATGGAGCTGGACTGTCCCCAGTGGTGCAGAAGACAGAATAAGGAGCAATGGGCTCAAGTTGCAGCAAGGGAGATTGAAGTTGGATATTAGGAAGAATTTTCTCACGAGGAGGGTAGTAAAACACTGGAACAGGTCACCCAGAGACGTGGTGGACTCTCCATCTTTGGAGGCTTTTAAGACCCAGATAGACAAAGCCTTGGCTGGGATGATCTAGTCTTGCTTTGAGCAGGGGGTTGGACTAGATGTGACCTCCTGAGGTCTCTTCCACCCCTCATTTTCTGTGCTTCTATGAAACCATGGCATGAGCTTGTAGGAGGGGGAAGCTTGTGCGAGACAAAGTGGACCTGGATGAAAGTACAAGGCAGGACAATGAGACCCCCTGTCACTCCTCAAATCGGGTGATCACATCAGACGCAGGGGTCTCACTGAGACGATGAACTGCTCTTCGGAGAGGCAAAAAACAGCAGAAAAGGAGCTGAGCATAGTTGTAGCAGCAGGGTCTGAAACAAGAGCTGTGAAATGTGGGAACAGCCCCATGCACATCACTGGCATGTTCATGCAGCACTCAACCTGCAGGAGACGAAGGCCATGTTCGTTCTGCAGCAGCTCCATGATCTGGAGCATGTGTGAGGCAATGGATGAGGCCACTCAGGACTAACGGCACAAATACGTGGCTGAGGCCACTCCAGGACCTCCCAAAGCAGCTGCTCTCAGGCATTCATTTCTGGCCTGCATGAAAACAGCCACAGCGGGACTCCGGCAAGTCCTCACCAGCATATTTCTGCATTTGAGGTCTGTGCGGGGGAGCAAATCTGTATATTGTGTTTGAGGCCTTCCTGGCCAAGACATGCTGTGGTGTGGATGTGCCCTGTGTGTGCCACGGGGAGGAGGAGAGTGCAGTAGACCCATCCCACCCATGCCCAAAGGAGGTTCAATATGGGGGACCCAACCACTGTCCATGAAGGCAGCAGGGGATGGGGGGACTAAATCCATCGTCTCCATGCTGCATGAGGACAGGGCCACAGGGGAAGCGACTCAGTGTTGTGGTGGATCTAAAAAGCCAGTCCGAGGCCTGCGGGCACACGTGGTTTTGTTTGGACTGCCTCATGGGGTGAGGAGCAGGTTGCATAAAATACCAGTTAAATATGCAACAGCTCATTTATTTCAACTAAAGGCAAAGCAGGCCAGACTGGCAGATCAGCCTGCTCAGAAAGAAGAGGGCAAGAACTGCATTAGCCCAGAGGAGGAGGAGATGAGCCTGGGCTGACCTGGATTGACCCAACCAGCAATAGCTCCTTTATGAAGCTGGCCAGGCTGAAGGCACGTGAGGGCCCACGCTTCATCAGCCACAGGGGTGAGAGCTAGAGATAAGCCAGCACCAAACTGGCTGCAAGCCTCTCTGGACTTTGTGCAGATAGAAACCAGCTGTGAAGTTTGCTCGGGGCTATGAATATTCAACTGCCCCTTCGGCGAGTAATATGTAAGTAGCTCTTATGCATTGGCGATGGTCCTAAGCGGCCTAGCATCCCACTGTTAGGCAGCTACAGCTGAGTGCAAGGTGCCAAAGAGAATCATTTCACAGAAAGCCAAGGAGTAGGATCTGAAATCTGCCCTATTTTCACCCAGAAAGGGGAAGGGGGAACACCGTTGCAGTTGTTCAATCTCTGGTTGCTGAGGATCTGGCAACACTTCCGTCTCCAATGAAAACCACATCCCAGCCCTTCATCTGCATTTGCAGAAGCAGCAGATGGAAGAATTTTAATGAAGTTCAGACAAATACCTGCCCTATTTTGACTAATAATCCACGTGATGCCAAGACCTACCGTGCACGAGGTATAGTTGATTTCGGCATCTTCCATGAGGTCCCCCCTATAAATATTCAACCCCAAACCCTAGTTAAGCAGCTGAGAAATGAACCCTATAGTGGCTCCATTAACCCCAGAGTTATCACTTGCCATGCTCCAGTAACAGTTTTGTATCTACAGTTTCCTTACGGCCTTCGAGCACAAGGGACTATCTGTCCAGACAGCAAGTTCCTCAAAGGACCGTCTCCCGTCACGTACACCAAGCATCCTGCCGTTATTTGCACTACTCCTACCAGCTCTTTTTTTTTTTACTGGACGTGTCTGCTGCACCATCCCTTGCCATTAAGGTCAAAAAAAAGACAGGGGAATTTACTGAGGGACTGTGGGCCCATCTATACATGCAGTTAATGCAAAGCAATAAACTCTGGAGTTTATTGCTCCTGGGCATGTCGTTTGAACACGAGTCCTCTGGTTTACTGTGCTGCAAAGGGTGCTCCAGTGCAGGGCTAGCTGGTAAGCAGCCCCCGTGCTGAAGCACCCCCATGCCCTAGCTACCAGCTACGGTTTTCAGGGCCCTAAATGCCTATCTTTAGTTCCACAAGGTTGGTCAGAAAAACATCCGGGGCAAAACCATGCAGCACGTAAGGGCCAAACCTGAGTTTTGTGCCTGACTGTCGGGAGTGGGAAAGCGGACACTTCAGGGTGGGAGCTCCCGGTCTGGTGCCAATTCTCTTGCCTATTCCTGCCTTCCCTGGTGCTTCCCGTTTTCTTCCAGGGATGCTTTTGAGCTGCCTAGGGGACTGACTTGCATGTAGTCCCCAATCCCTGGTGGGAGGGTGGGAAGCGGACACTTGGCAGGAGGAGACCCCATTCCAGGGACAGTTCTCCCACCTGGCCCGACCACCCCGGTGATGGCTACCATGGGCCTGAGCTGCACCCCCGCTTCTTCTCCAATCAAAGTGGCAAACCCACTGCTACAGAGTAAAAAAAAAAAAAAAAAAAAAAAAAAAAAAAAAAAAACCTAAAAGCTAAAAACTCATATTTACAATGACTATCCTGATGCAGAATTAATCAGTTTACTCCAGCTTGATAGGGGTGCACATGTAGGCACGTGACGTTTTACTGCAGAGCAGATTAATTAGTTGCACAGTAAGCATCTCATGGAGTTCCAGAGTTCACTAGAGATTGCAGACGTATACAAGGTCTTGGGGAAAAAAAAAAATCACCCATGATCTTTTGGTGTTTTAGTATCTGTCTGGTGACTAACCGTAGATACCCACGTGTGAGAGTTTTGAAGTGTTTAGGTGCTGAAGATCCCCCAAGTTTTCCATGAGAGCAGAATTTCTTCAGGGACGTGTCCACTGACCCCGCAATCGTGCAACACACCTCTGGTTTGCTACTCTCTGACTCAGAAGTGGCTGCAATTCAGTGGCAGTGGCTAATCCCGGCTAGCACAGGCAAATCTAGCATGTAGAACCCCTTAGACTTCAGGCCTACCCCGGGGAGCTCACTTTTCTTTGTAAGGTCTAGATATGACCTTTCGCTGCTTAAGACATATTTTGCATTTGGACTACGTGTATGAAATGCAAACATGCCTGGATCTCCCGAGTGAATTTTAACAGCCCCCATAGCAGCAGGACATTGCCTACTGTTGCCCCCTTGCTTTACCTCTGGGACAGGTTAGGGGGCTAGTAGTTGTGCAGAGGGGTTGATTATGTAACATCAGTAATAAGTTAAACAAGGATTTGTATCAGGTGGTTTGGATAAGGATGATCATGCCTCTAGAGGTCTTCTAGCCCAACTCTCTGCTAGAGACCCCTTCCAGCCCTGCTTTCCTATGATTTTAAGATGCAAGGAAGCATCTATTAGGCACAGATGGGAACTGGTAAATAAGACCAGCGTTTTCCAGTAAAGAACCATACCAAGTCTCTATTCCAACAAGATATTTTATTGGTCCGGCAACTGCAAAATATACAAATTTCTGAAAGGCATACCCTGTTTTTAAGCTGACACAGCTTTTGTCTCAGGCAATTATTCCAGACATATATACAGAATACATTTAACATACCACAAATTTAAAAAAAAAAAAAAAAAAATCCTCCCCAAAAACTAACCTTCTCTCCAAGCTTTGCAGAATACATTAAATAAATAAACACCACTTTGCTATCAAAATCATAAAAAAATAAATTCAAGTATCACAAAGGAAAACAAGTCATTGGTGTGGTTCATCAAATTCTTTTTCCTCACTCGCCCCTGTACTCTAGATGGCATTGCCCAATAATTGTGTTTTTTACAAGAAATCAGGACTGCTGTCATGCTTCTAGTGTGACAACTAATTTCTCTTCCTTCCAGCATCTTGCTCAACTCACCACCACTAAGTGTGGGGGGGGGGGAATCCATCTGCTAATTTGAAGCCATAAATAAAATCTCCCTTCTGACTAGCCAGATTAAAACAGTTAAAACAACAACAAAAAAACCCCCAAAAGTATTTTATGTTGTTTGGAGATCACATGTTTACTGTATATTGATAATGGGGAGGGCTCTGTGGATGTCGTGTTTGCGTTCGTCTCCTCCTGCTATAGGGAGATAATGCAGCAGTCACGCTCCTAGGGAAGTGGTTTCAGAAGATACAAGTCACTTGCCCTCAGAAAAAAAAAAAAAGGCTCTTAAAAAAACCCAGTGAATTTAAAGGGCAGACATTAAAACATGCACACGCACGCACGGAAAGGGGACTCTGCATTTAACATGGCTATTTTAAAAAAGTGTCTTCTCCGCTTCGTCTATACAAGAACGTGTATATGCGAACGACCTCGCACAGGCAGGTCACCAATATCATCGATGGTCAGATATGAGTGGAGAGAGCCGGTGATGGCCTCTGGCTGGTGCTGCTCGAAGACATACAAAGCATTTGCACTGTGCAAGGCTAAAGCATTAGGCACTGTGGTTTGCCTTTCCTAAGCAAAAAAAAAAGTAGCCACTTTCCAGCAGAGCCTCTCTGCTCCCATCTGCAGAAATATCACTAGCTGTTACTGGAAGCAAGAACAAAAGGAAAGAGAGAGACAGGGACAAAAGTTGCCCCAACCCCATTATCCCAGCTGAGGGTCCCCCCCGCTTAGCTAACGGACTGTAGAGTGCATCCTTTCGGCACATGATTTAGTTGCACATTACGACGAAGAAGTATTGCTTGAGCTCTACTCTGATTTTTTGTTTTTTGGCTCTGCGCTTGTATGCTGGACAGGACGCATGGTAGGCTCCCACTGAAGCCTAGGGGTGAGCAAAACAAAATAAAATAAATGTATGTCCTGGGTGGAGGGGAGAAAGCTAGGACTGCTTCAAACAAAGTCTCCCCGGTGCTTCTGCCGTGAGGAAGGAATCCCATCTGTGGGGAAAAAAAACAAACACACATACATGCACACACAGACACGCACACAAATTTCTGCACCATCACATAGTAGTGGTTCACCTTGGTCTTAAACCCCTTAACCTAACCAGTGTGCCAAGAAGGGATTTGCACACACAACACTTGGGCACCCGCCAGTTCCTACAGCTGCTCTATAAACAAAAAATTAGTAGCTCACACCTCACCCCACCCTGTTAATACTGTCCCTATCCACTGCTTTGTGGCCTTAGCTCTTCAGCACATGCAAGACAGGATCTGGGGATTTAGGCTTCACCTGCCAAGGGCAGGATTTGCCGAAAGAAGAAAAATAAAATCATGCTCCTGCCACACAAAGTGCAAAAACCAAGAGATTTTTAAAAAAAGAAATGAGTGTCTCCTATTGTGACTTCTTCTAGATCTACACATGCATTCCTCCCTCAGAGAACTTGCTTCTCTTGGAGAGGCCTCCGTACGCCTCAGACTCACGTGTCTGCAAATGCATCTAGCTTAGTGTGGACACCTAGTTTTGAAAAGGCTGCCCTGGTCCTGCGGACATGCAGGCCAAAATCCATCTAAAGAAGGGGAGGGCAGGCAGATGGATTACAAATGAAATATAAATACAGCGCGCGCTTCTTCGATCACGTAAGTCTCTGTCCGCACCCCACCCCACCCCACCCCACCCCTCGCCCATACAACCCAAATTCAATTCAAAACAGCAACAACAAAAAAATTCAAGGGCTTCCCACAATACAAGCTGAGGTGCCACTTCAAGTCAGCCAGTGGCCAAAAATCACCTCCTAAGCTAGCACCAGGGAAGCTGGGTTTTATGCTAAAGGCAGCTTAACTTGGTTTCAGGAGCAGATTTACATTCTCTGCAGATCCCTTTCATAGTAATACAGATAGTGTATTCTTTTTCCTCCATTTTTTTTTCTTTTTTTCTTAAAACCAGCTGCAAAATTCGGCTCCAACAGTCAAAGATTTCACACCACTGCCTCCGCCTTCTCTGCAGTCAGGTCACATACATCAATGAGACTGGATGCACACAGGTTCCTGACCACTGCCAGTCTCTCAGGAGCCTGATACGATGGAAGAGAAGATTTAAAAGTCCTCCCCATATTTCTCTGCTACCCCTGCAACTTCCGCGTACCTCCTCGCAACCCCAAGACGAGCCGGTACCAGATGGTCGTCCCTGCGAGGAGATCACATCGCTTACAAACAAAAATAAAGTTCGGAAACTCTGTGCACTAGAAGCACTGTACAGCTTGCTACGGTAGATCAAACACCAGAGAGGAAACACAAAATGGCCTAAGGATTTGATGTTGAATCCACTTTTTTCCCCCCCGTTTCAAAATTCTCTCTCTCCCCCATTCAAGAAAGTCCAAGTTTGCAGATGAACAGCTATGGTAGAAGCAACCAAAGGTCGACCTCGAGTCGAATGGAGGAGTATGATACAAGCAAGCTTCAGAAATGATGATGGAGTGGAGTTGGCTTCTCTTGTCGGCTTTCACTGCCCTGGAAGAAATCACGATTGCTTCTGAGAGTTATTCATGTTCTGCAAAGAGAGAAGTGGAATCAGGGTTAGATTGGTCCTGTGACTCCAAACACCAAGGATAACAAGAGACATGGCACCATTTTGAACATGCAAAAACACTGGGCAAGAGAAAGTTGACATAAAGGGATCTGTGCAAAAGCACCCAGCAGGGAGGCAGATCACGCAATGCCTCTTGAAGGAGCAGCTAATATAAAACAAGACTACCCCAGAGGGTTTGGTTATACGCTGCCAATGCCTCCCCCTTGCCCCCCCCAGTCTCATGGGTGTCCTGTCTTTATTGAAATTGGGAAGATCTCAGGGCAGAGCCTGACGCTATATGCACGCTGGGTGTATAATACTTCCAGATCAGCCCACTTTGCAAAAGCATAAACGGCCATAAGGCCCAAGAGGGTGAAAACTTAGGCCCTGGATCTTTGTTTCTCCAGGGCTACAAGCACATTCGTGGATGCTCAGTAATAACTTGTATTTCAACCCACCCACCCTATGGTGCCAGTCTGCAAGATGGCACAGGGAGGTGTGCATGTACTGGCTGTTTCAGCTGAGCACAGGGGCTCTGCTTCCCTTAGCCCATGGCACGGTGGACTACAGACTGAGAAGGACCAACTTTGCAAACCCTCCCGCCACACCCCATTTATTAGCAGTAAGGTCCCACATTGTTCTGGGGTCCATCTGCCACCCAGCTACAGACTCATCCCTTCAGAACCACTATTGCGAAGACATCCAGCGAACATTGGGGTCCGATAAAAAGGCACTTTCTAATACATCACAAGGACAATGGAAGTCTCCACAACTACATACACACAACAGTGACAACACATGAACACCAGAGAGAGCATCAGAAGGTAAAACAGCACCCGCTAGACACTGGGGGTTGCTGAGGGTTCCCCACAACTGGAAGCATTTTTCCCATTTACAACATCACAGAGGACATTAAAAAAGGAGGAAAAGACTAGGGAGTTTCTTAGGACAACAAGGTGGGGTTTTTTTTCCCTTCATCTATATGGCCACATGGACCCCTTAACAGAAATCACAGTTCTTATTGGGTTTATAACATGGGCTCAAATGCAAAAAACAAAAAGCGGGTTGGGGGGGAGCTGAGATGCTCTTTTTATCTAATGAGACGGGGTCAGATCAGGGGAAAAAACCACAGCATGCATCAAGCCATTTACCTTGGAAATGTTAGTAAAGAGAAAACTTTGAGAAAGTGACAGACAGTTCGTCTTTAAGCATGAAAAGTGAAGGGGAGAAAACTTTTTAAATTGGATTTCTTACCAAAACATGCATTTAGGTTCAAAACATGTAAATGCAGAAGAAACCCACACAATCTCATGTGCGACATTAGAGTAAAAAAACCACAAAAAAAAGCAACAGCTGTTTTTCCCCCATGCTCTCTGATGCATGAGCACTTTCAAAGTACTGTTGGGCTTTTTCCTGCTGAGCTGCTGGCTGAACATGGCCATCCCATTTTTATTTTATTTCCTGCCTGTTTTCCAGGTGACCTTGTTGTCCATTGAACCATCTCCAAACCCTTCCTATCATACTCAGTTTGAAGTGTCAGTGTCTGGGAACCACTACCCAACTCTTGCCTTTGCAAGTTGGCCACTCTTTAGATCCTCAGCTGCTGTGAAGGGTAGGAGTTGAATTGATTTCAATGGCACATACGACGTGGCATCAGCACAGGATCTGCCTTAAACACTAGAGCTCATGGGTGGAAGTAAGGGAGTGAGTTACTACTGTCCGAAAAAGGGTGGGCAGCCATAATTACACGCTCTTACGCTCCAGCGCAAGCGGACATCCTCAGGAGACGCCTACCAAGACGCATCCATGCTATATATTGGTAGGCAGATAGCGGTCTAACACAGGCATTAAGAGGACTCAAAGAACATGCACGTGACATTAGCTTAGACACTCAAGGCTTCCCCTTGTATTTGACCGGGATATTTTAGAATCAAGAGCGGATCTCATATCCAACCACTGCTCAAGGCAGGATCATCCGTCTCATCTACCTTCAGCAATAAGCATCTGAGCTAGATATCTGTAAATGCCACCACCCGGCCAAGCTCCAAACCATAGTAGTCTGGGCTGCCCTAAATTTTAAGTCTCAAGAGCTGGGGAAGGCCATGGGAACTTTATTGAGCCAGCTGGTCCTCCGAGTTTTTTTGCCTGGCAACCTGACGCAGCTGTCTCCAAAGGGCTGCAACCCTCTGCCCTGGAGGGAACAACTATGTGAGGCTCGGCCAGTGTCGCACAGCTAAAGGTCCCTCTGTTCCAGGAATACGTTTTCTTACAGACCCAGTGCCCACAAACGGTGAGGACAGCAAAAGAGCAGCCATGCATGCCATGCCAAACAGATCCAACATAAAAAAAAAAAAAAAAAGAGGAAGGCTCCTATGCTCAGCCTTTAATGCGAGACCTAAGCACCCCCAAAAACAAGACCCAGACACGACTTTTTCTGACCTCTCACTGATCTGACCCGTTCCCACCTGCCCTCCAAATACAGAAGCTGTTAGTCAGGCCGCCTTTCCAAACCGGTCACAAGGTGAGGAGGAGATGGGAAGAATTAAAATGAAGTTCAATCGGTATGCTGCAGCGGCTGCGTGCTGCCTCAGCTAACAGCAAATCCTGGCATCTTTAGCCCGCAAAACAAATAAGGGCAGAGCTGCGTATCGGCCTGATCCAGACTGTGCTTCGGAGAGCAAGCCGATCCCCGCGTGCCATCACGTGGTGCCTGTTCCCTGGTTACCTACAACCAACGTGTGCCAATTAGGTGCCTGCTGACTACTTCACTATTGTTATTCTGCACCAGATCTAGACAACCCAAGAGTCTTAAAGAAGAAACAGGAGCACAGCTTATGCTCCTGCTGTTTCTTTGAGCCAGAAATCTGACACTGGTAAAACAAGGAAGCTTCCCTTTCACACTGAACTGGCTTTGTCCTTATTTAATTTAATAACTAGGGATCCTCCAGCAACAATTCAGAGCACTCACAGCCAGGGCTACTGCAGGACGTAGGGACAATGGTTACATGCTCAGGTATAAACACCTGCAAGTGACATGGTCTTGGCTATACAATATTCCAAGCCAACTTGGATGCGCTGTGCCCAAAAAACCTTCGTTCCCAAGTGGACGGACACCAGGACCTGATGGCAATCGGTCCAACTTCAACCACTCTTCCTTGGGACACAGGATGTAGAGTGCTGGAGTGACCTGAAGTAGGTCACTTTTTATAAAGCCTTCCCAGGAAGCCTCTTGGGTCCAACCCCTTCCAACCCATCACTCTCTAAAAAGGAGCCAAAAAACTGGTTTTGGGAAGCATCTCCATGAGCTAAGCATACAGCTCTTCAACCAGGATGTCTAGCTCCCAATAGACAATACTCCCCCAACGGATGGCTGAAGCAGATAATCTGCATCACCTTCTAGCTAGAAAGATACCCCTTTTTCCTCAATCTAGTTAGATGCCAAACTGTCCACAATAAGCCACACAGCCAACAGGAAGGGCAAACCAGGTTTACAGCAGGAGGTGCAAATACAGATGAGAAACCTTAGCAGGCTGCAATCCCATTGACCAAACAGTTGGAAAAAGAGCAAGCGAGGGAGGGAGAGATTAGGAGGCAAAAGGCATGCTTCTCATCTCAACAGAGGACGGACTATGGAGGTTTAATGCAAGACGTTCGTGCACCTGAACAAACAGTACCAGGGCAGCGGCAAGATACAGAAATTCCCCCCATGAAAAGAACAACTCAGAAACCACAGAATTAAAGTTTGCATCTCTGTCTACTTTCACAACCCCCAACAGCAAGATAGCCAGTGGGATTGAAAGAGGTACAGAAAGAGGGAGGGGGAAACTCATGAGAAGATACTTACAGACATGCCTTCCCTAGTAAAGGCTGTAGGGAAAGAGAGAGAAAGAGAATGGAAAGAGAAGCGTCAGTAATGCAGTGCGAGGAGGGAGGGGGTCACCTGAAGTCAGCAAGAGGCAACGAAACAAAGAACAATTCGGATCCTAATCAGCTGGATCGCTAGCATAAAGGACTCCCACAGCTGGAAGCGCCATTAGCACCCCTGCTAGCACTAGTTGAGAACTAAGTGTTAATACGAAGCAGCCACCAGACAGGACCGCCAGCCGTTCATGCCAGTTCAGAAGAGCATGAGCGTGCTGCCTTTCCTAAAGCTACTTCTAGGGTTGACCTATAAGACAGAGGAGAGGACACAAAGAAGTTAACATGGACCAAAGGGGAAAGGAAGCATGGCTAGGCACTCGTATAAGCCTACCACCTGTCCCGTCTCAGGAACAGAAGGGAGAAGCTCATGTATAATTGAGGTGGTCTTTAAAAGGCCTGTATAGGGCACTTGGCCAGAATTTCACAGGGTTGAAGGAGACGACTCAGAGGAGTTTCTATTATTAAGGGGTGGAGGGGAATCGAGAAACGTCCCTGGAGGAGCGCTTCAGGGCTCTCCTGCCCACTCCAGAAGTGCCCCAGGGCTTTCAATAACCCAGTCCAGCAGCTAATTCTTGCCAGGCGGCAACATAATTATAGTCAAAGCCAGTTCAAAAAAAAAAAAAAAAAAATCAGCCTCAGCTGGGCTCTGCTTGAAATGGCAATTCAGGTCATGTCATTGCCTTACTCTTACCTAGACTGTTTTTATTTTAAATATAGGGAAAGTAGGGAAGCAGTTATAGCAAGAGGATGGTGTCAAGAATTATTTCTTTATTGCAATACCTACAGTTAAATTCTTGCCATATAAAGGAACAGCGGGAGCCCAGAGGAGGAAGGATGGGAGGGTTTAAATGGATGATCTAGACAGGGGTGGACAAGCTAGCCCTAGGCTTCTGCATCGCGGTGGATGTCCAGTAACTGAGATTCAAGACGGGGCAGGAGAGGAACATGAGTGTCGACCAACACAGCTGCTCCCTTCGGCCTGGAGCTTTCTAAACTATACAAAGGCTAAGAAACGCAAGGCGTTTGACAACCCTTGTTCAGTGGATGATTTTAAATGCAAGGGACAGCAGTAGATGGCACGCTATTGTGCTGCTATGAGCTACTTGTTTTCAATCACAAAGACCAGTCCCTATATTTAGAAGCAACACAAGGACGACGACACCACCAACACCAACACCAAGGAAAAGAATTCAACTAACTTGTCCAGGCAGCTGGGTGGGCACCTCCTGGGGCATACAGACTGGCAGGGCGGCAGAAGAAGAAGCCACATGCTCCTCAAAGCTGTTGATGCGAGGTTTTTTGGTAGGTTCTGGGCTTGCTAGAGGGGTAACACTATTGCGTCTCATGAGCGGGTTAGGTCCCTTCTTTGCTTCCTAAATTAAAGCGAGACAAAGACAAAAAAGGAAGAAGGCGACAGTTACGAAAAAAGCCATTTTAAAAATTGCCCTCTCTTCCTCCCCGCCCCCGATTAACAGCGACTACAAACAAAGCTCTCAGTTGATGCATTTGTATCTCTGGTCACCAAAAATAAGCGTAGAGAATAGGAGAGACTGTCTAAAGAGAATTAAAAAGACAAACTACCCTGCATTGCAAAGGGAGATTCCCTCCCCCCTGCTATCTTCCCCTCATTTTATGGGCGCACACACAAAAAAAGGCAACAGCTGGAAAGGATGAGGACTATATAGTGTAGGTCAGAGTGAAGAAGAAAGCCCTTCAGTCTCCTTTTCAAAGTTTCTTCTTTTGCCCCAAGGAGCTAGGTGAGCAGGGAGCATAAAAACCAAGAGGAACAGAATGAACTCATCGAGCTACAGAGAAACATTCAGCAATTAGAGCAGCCAGTGAAGCACAACAGCGAGAGGCTTGTGCTCCCTGGTGTGAAATAGCAGGGCAGCTACCAGGAGCCCAACCCGAGCACTATGCACTGGCCTAAGCTTTAGCGTCTCACTTCAAGTCTAGCTGTGGAGTTTCCTGCAGCAGCTTTCAGAGGACTCAAAAGCACTTGGCATAAGCTACACGAAGAGGAATGGCTTCATGCGCTGCAGGCTGTGCAGCTGCATCTAGGAGAAGGCTGACATCTGACAACGCTGTATCTGGTGTCAGCCGGAGAGTGAAGAAGAAAGGAAAAGCCACCCCAAGTGGGCAACTCAAAGAGACGGTCTCACCAGCCCAGGTGGGCTAAGACTGCCACTACTAAAGAGTAGGATGGGATATATTAACTAGCTGCAGACTGAAGTATATGTCTCACCCAGAAGATCCCAAACCACCAAGCCTGAGCACGCCGCCTTTGGTACCAACCCAGAGGAAGTGTGCTGTCTATTCAATAACCAGCACTACTTCCTGTAGCACCTACATATATATATTTTGCAGGGGGCGGGGAAGAAGGGAGTCTCCCATCCAAACAATGGCTGGACTTAAATCTGTTTGGCTTACCAGGCCCAAGAGCACAACACCAGATAAACTAGTCTCCCCCATGAGGAGATAATCCCATTCCTCTAACATCCTCTGGCTCAACAAACCCATCCCCAACTACGAAACTGTTGTGGTCATTCCCTGCCTCCTTCTCCTCTTGCTTTTATCACTTGCGCTGCTGGCCTCGGCAATCTGCCTGCTTCAGTTTCCATTACAGTCATTCAGGGGTGATCCAAAGACCAAAGAGGAGGTCCAGCACTGGCTAGAAATCTCCAAGACTGGTAAAGACAGAATTGAGATTTCCAGAAGTCAATGCCTCTCCCTGTTCCTCAGGGGTAGGATACCATCAGCCTTGCAAAGCACTTTGAAAAGTTCTGTGAAAAAGCTAGATATCATTATGGCCCAAGGAGAAACTTTTCATTGGCCTCACTGGGCTTTGGTTAAGGATCTGGGGAAAGTGTTCGCAGTGGATGTGACAACCCGTCTTTTCCAACATTCAGAGCACCATGCTGCTTACTGTTCCTGCTCTTCGCAGCACAAGTGCCCACTAAATGACTCCCCCACCCCTCTGCAACCTCTCCAGAGGTCCTTGTTGCCAGCTAGCATTAGGAGAGGGAGGGAGGGAAGCGAAAGCGCCACTCACCTCTGACCGTTCTCTGTGAGTGTTCACTGCTTCAACGTTCAGACAGATGGACTCAACCCGGCAGCCTGGAGAGGGGAGGAAAACAACAAATGAAGAGGTGGCCAGCACGAGTTCTGGTAGGGTTGGTATGATACTTGGGCCCAACCACCCCCGCCAGGATCAGGACGGCACTGTGCACACTCAAAGGTGCAGGTCCTGCTTCCCCACTGGGGCTTCCAGCTTAATTTTTAAACAGGATGCAACTACCAGTAAATGCTTCGCTGAAATGTTCGAGCCGATGTGTCAAGGAAGTGTGGGTCACTTACCATAGGCCACGGGGGTCAGCTTCAGCACGGTGTGGAGGGGACATTTCAGGTAGGGCATTTCAGCTGCAGAAACAACAGGTGGGTTATCAATGGGATGGGCAACATAATCCATTTTCCAAGGGGCTGAGCTATGCCTCAGCTGCAGGGGCTGGCAGGGCAGCTCTTCCCTTCATGCAAACTGGAACGCTGCCTCAGCCATGTCTGCACAGACAAAGCCTGCACCTGGCTGGGGCTGCGCTCTGCAGCCAGCCCAGCATCCCATGTTGGCAGGATCTGACTGAGAGGCCAAGCATCTCTCCTCAACAATGGCGGGGGGGACCATTAGTCTCTCAAAGCAAACTTGGGGGAATAACACTGCAGCAGCCCACAGGCTGGACTAGAGGCCAGCAGCTGGTGGGCTGAACTGCTCATCCCAGGACATAGCCGGGATTCAGGTGATAAAGCTGTTTAAAAACACTGAGTGTCTGCAGGGTCAGGGCCACAGGACATGCTATTTTCTTCCAATCGGTTTATAAGAGCTGCTGCAAAGTACCCCATCCCCTTTCCCAGGAGCAACGTACCTGCGCTCTTGTCTAGGAAGTAAGCCAGGAGACACCGCATCACTGCCTGGTGACAGATCACTAGGACGTTCTCCTGCCTCTCCAGCTCCATGATGACCGGTTCCAGGCGCTGCACTAGATCTTGGTAGGACTGCAAAACAGAGAGAGATACTGGAGATAAACACAGAGGGCAGAGCCCAGGTCTCTCAGGACTCAAAAACAGTCTTCATTTTGGTTTGCCAGCAGGGATCCTAATTTAGACCAAGCTACGCTTCTCTCCCGCAGACCTCTTAAAGTCTGGGCTGCTTCTTGTGACTAGGCAACTAACAACATTCTGCATTGGCAATGCAAACACGAAGGGTTTGTTAAGCATAATGAATCACTACATGTCTGAAGTTTGCTTTCTCATGAGACATTTTAAGCTCTGGAGGCCTGAATCATCTGACAGATCTCCAAGGACTCTTCCACTCAGGCAAAACCAAGAGTGGCGTCTAGTGAGAATTTTAGAAACCCAGGTTTAGCATCAGTCATCCATGAGAAATAACTATGCGTGTGAAGTAAGCCTGAGTACCAACAAAGATTGTGTGTTCCCCAGGAGTTTATTTGGCTCATGCTTATTGGTCCCTTCTCCATAAATAAGCCAAATGAACTCAACGCTTGCACCGACTGATATATCGCTCCCCAAAAATGCCTGACCAGCTCATTCTCCCAGCCGCTCGGCCAGAGAGGGAACTAGAGAAGGGAAGTAAAGCAAACTCCTTCCCTATGAAAGATGTTCAGGTTCGCTATACAGCTGGATTCTAATGACTTTTCTTCCATCTCCATCAAGTCTGGGAGGGTTTCCTACAGACCTACCTCTCCAGAAGGGTAGCGGTAGTAATATTTGTCCTGATCCCGCAAAGCAAATTCTTCTGGATACTGTTCCTTGATTTCTTCATAAGTCATCTCTTCGCATACACCCTGAACAAACAAGATGCCACTGGAGTTATTTACTGAACTCTATACAAGAGAGCTGCAGGTTCCCGTTACAGCAGGTGCCAAGGGGCTTTAAAACAAACACTGTTCCAGCCTGAAGAGCAAAACTAGCACTTTAGCGATCTAAGTAATCAGCTCTGCAGTGGCACTGGGTTGCAGCAGTTTTAACCTGGTAGGTCTGAGGCCAAAGTTACTGAGCAGTTTGGCAGCTTCCATGTAATCCAGAGCCAAGATCAGGGGCAAAGAAGGAGAAGCCAGGAAGCATGTGGCTCCAGCACTTCTGCTCGATTTAACCTGAGAACGGCGTTCACCCTTCAAAACCAGACTGGGAGACAATATTCCATCTTTCTGCTTCCTTGCCATTCCAGGCATGTGAAATTTCACTGCTTGTGAAAGCTCAGCATCAGCACCGTCCAGAGCTGGGCACTGAGTCAGCTTCCCCATCCCAGTGCTACCTGGGTACTTCAGTCCTCCTCCTCCTCTGCTCTTGCAGCTAAGGCTCTCATGGACATAAACAGCCTCTCCAAAGCAAGCAATGATGCATTAAACTGGGGAAGTGACTCCTAAAGCCTTGCCTCCATCACCACATTTGGGAAGAGGCAAAAGGCTGATGCTTTAACCCGTGGACAGTGGGAATGAGTCTCAAGTAAGGCAATTAAGATGCTCACCGCATCGATTTCATTGAGTGCCTTCCACTGCTCATAGGGCAACTTGAGGGCTTCTGCTGTTTGGATTGTCCTTTTCATCTGGCTGGTCCAGACTTTGAGGTCCTTCAGGTTCTGCTCCTCAACAAATTTTTTCAGTGCAATGGAAAACTGTAGGAGGTAGAACAAGAGAGGGGTTAGTGATCTGCATCCTGTCTTCCCCATCTGCTGCCAGATTCACAAGTGCTTGTGTACATACCAGAAGGTCTGCTGCTTTCAGAAAAGGACACATATGCCGCACCAAGACCCACCCAGAGAGCACAGGCAGCACGTCTCATGCACAGCACAGTACACAGCCCATGCGCCTAGTCAAGTTACACCCACTTCCCCAAACACAAGAGGGATTTTTCCCCTTACCTTCTTGCCCCTGTTGGAGAGACCCGAGTCACCCCCTATCTGCCCCTTGAGGTTGAATTCACTCTCGCCGTGTCGGCAGAGGTAAATGGTGCGGGGCTGGACGTGGATGTTCATTAAGTAGTAGACGATTCTGCTCTGGATGTGATCCTGGACCCTGTTCACAAGGAACCTCCGCCCCACGTCGATCACTTTGATCAGAGAGAGATCCCTATGGAAATCATGGCAAGGATCAGTGGTGACATGAACTGGGGACAATTCCACAAACAACATCTCAGAGCCTGGCTTGTGAAACATCTCGGTCAGGATATAATCCCAGTGTTAAAGGGATCTGCTGTTGAGAGAGATGTCATGACTTCCCCCTTTACCTAGGTAGTGTCAGTGGAGTAGTGATTTTAATCTCCACATGCCTTGCAGTGGATTGTGCTCTCTACCTAAATCATGGATCAATTTAATCTCTTTTTTAGTGCTACGAGATCGGGAATGAGGCAGCATTCCTTTATGTGGTTCCCAAAGCTGGAGACAGCTGAGGCCTAGAGCACATGGCTAGTGACCACAGTACTTCTGAAGGGTCAGAGGGCAGGCTGCCCAGTCCCCAGACTGGATGTCACAGGACCCAGGACTGACTTGTGAACAAGCACAGAAGGTAAAAACTGCAACCCTGCAGGCAAGGAAAGACCGTATCTGGAGTCACGTAGGGTGGCAAGGTTCTGGTGAGAGGATGTGCTAGCTGGGGAGTTGGCGACCCAGTTTTAGGACCCTGTCCCTATCCCATCCATAGACACCTTCAATACAATAGTGTCATAAGGTTCAGAGAAGCACCCAAAAGCTCCGCTGCGGTGCTGAAGCTCTGCAGTCTGCAAACATAGGCAGAAAAGTCTCAAGAAACCAGCACGATGCTTCGCAAAAGGCAGTGAAAAGTCAGACCTTCTCAGTCCTCAAAAATGAGGTTGAATTTACAGTGAGGAATGGAGACTTACACAAATTTTATTCTAGCACATTCACCTCTTCCAACTGAGCTCTTTATTACTCTTTTCTCTGAGGACAAAAGGCCTTTAAAAGTAGCCTATTTAGAAGTCAGCAAAGCTTCTTACCGGTCATAGTCATCTGGGTCAAGTGGCTGGTAGCTGGACTGGTAACAATTGATTCTCTTCATAAAGTCCTCCATGGCATCAGTTGAGTTACAGTCCCTGTAATCTGGGCTGGATAATTTAACTTCCTGCAGCAATAGAGAAAGCAAATCAATAAGTCTTTAGAAAGCTTTCAGTGCAGACAGTCTCCAACCAGGCTACAGATTTAGAATAATCAGATTGTTTCAATATCGGGTATCAAAGTTATTCCTAGAGTCACTGGCTGGGTCATTCACAGTTGGCATTTGGCAGTTATAAAAGATAATGCCAGGGAGGGAAGAGGGGGAGGAGAGGATCAATGTAAATGGCTGGCAGCAATCATGTCAAAGTCCTGCTCCCTAAAGACATTTCCACACACTAATAACTTTACAAGTGACATCAAAAGCAACGGAATAACTCATGCGAGTTAAGCGCGTACGCAGGATTGGGGCCTTTTGTTATGGCTCTGCTTTGTCTCCTTGTGTAGCATCTAGAAACCATCTGTTCAACATCCTGCACAAAGGAAAGCTGTATGTATCCAGATTTAGTTTTGGCTCCATTAAGGTATTATCTAACTAGGGGTTTTCTTATAGCTATTTTTTTCAAGGTCTGGCTCTGGGATCCAAACACTACCTTCCCCCATGAAATCACTGGGAGCTGCACTTGTAGAAAGGTAGCGAGATGCACCCTCCTGCATGCTATCCAAGTGCAGCCTCACACGCAACTCAAAGCCATGTGTTTCATAACATTATAGGAAAGTAGGGTAGGAAGGAACCTCATCCGGTCATCCTCCCAGGCTCAAAGCAAGAGGGCTTGGATGCCTTCATCCGGGACAAAGTGCCTATCCAACCTGCTCTTGAAAACTCCCAAGGTGGAGATTCCACGGTTTCTCTAGGTAGCCTAAGTACCTCCTGATTTCCAACCCCTGCACATTAGTCCTAAGTCCTGTCCCCTGTAGCCCCAGAGAAAAGTTCATCTCCATCTTCTCTACAATCACCTTTCAAGTATTTGAAGACTGTTACCAAATCTTCACCTCAGTCTTCTCTTCTCCAGACCAAATAACCCTAGTTCTTTCGGCCTTTCCTCATAAGTCATGCCTCCCAGACCCTTAATCATTAACTAGTTTAAACGGCACTAGTAAGGAAGTGCTATACAAAGGGGTAAAAGGCGCAAGACACTAACACAGGACGCAGCTATACCGGAAACCCCAGCACTGCTAGAAAACCTGCCCAAGGAACCAACATCTATTGAACTTAAGGCACCCTGCCAAGCCAGTGCCATTCCAGACACTGCACTGGGAAAGTTTTGATAAGGCTGGAACAGTGCCAGATGGAGGAAAGTGCATTATAGTGAAATGTACAGGTAAATCAAGATGTACCTATCAGCTCTGACGACTAACAGCCAACAGGTCTCCTCATATGATCGAGGAGCTATAAGACAAAGTACACCTTTTTGTCAAGAAAGTTGCATAGTGATGAGGAAATAAGCCTTGTGGGGATGCTTTTACAACAGATGCACATGAGTGATGTTTTCAAAGGCACCATGGTTGCCTGGGGACTTGAGTGTCAGGGTATGCCAGTGAGATTTTTAGGCTCTTAAATCATGCATGCATGACATATATGCACTTGTTACCCATTATTACATTTACTGCATTAAAAGTATAAGGATATGCAGAGCTCTGAAGAGACTGAACGCATCTGCTCTACGCTGATATCTCTGTGTTGCCACTTCAGTCAGAACTACGTGAAAATATCTCCCCAGACAGATTGTAAATCGTCAGCCGGTATAACCTGGCATGGCACTGCTGAATGAATACGCTGAGTGCTGGCTGGGGCAGGGGTGAACCTGTGCGAATTCTGATTTTAACAAGAAAGCAGCAGCTTTCTATTCTTACCATGACATTCGTGGCAACCACCGTGGGGTCGTTGCAAACGGATTCGATGAAGAACACCTAGAAGGCAAAACAAAAGCCAGCTGAGGACAGATGAAACATGTGAAGTGTATCACATCCAGCCCTGTTCCCACCAGCCCATGCAAGTCGGTGTGAAGAAGGTTTCAGAACTACGTGCGTTTCCCTCCTCGCTACCTCATCTCTACCCCTCTTGGCTAGGGATCTTGGCAGTGTGGGAATTTTATAACTACCCTGAGACTCAGCAGAACTGGGTATAATTCCTTTTTCCACCACAGAGTTCCCCAATCCTGGACAAGTCACTTCACCTTGGTTTCCTACCTGTAAAATGGGGCTAATGCCCCCTGTCTACCTCCCGTGGGTGTTCTTAGAATAAAGAAGTGAGTACGGTAGTATGGCAGTACTCAGCTAGTATGATAATGGGACCATGCATTCATGCAAGAAACGAGTCTGACACATACTGACCTTGAATCTATTCTCTTTGGCAAAGTTTAAAATCATTCCTCTTCTCTCTTTTGTTGTATTGGTGGCATCAAAAACCTTTAAAAAAAGCATCCAGAGAGAAGTCACCTTCTGAAGACATTAACATACCTCTTAGGGAGTGCAGCCCTATCCTGACACAATATCAGCAGGCGTTAGACTCAAAAAAACTCAAGTAACTTTGGCTCAAAGGGAAAACTCATTCTTTGGCCAACACAGTGTTTCCACCCAACTCCTTTGTGTTTTAAAGATCAGAAATATGCAAGTAAATGTCTAGAAGGGAGACGAAGGGTGGAGAGACGCTATGGGTTTGGATGAATTCAGTCAAGAATAAAGCATTCAAAATGGTGGAGTGGGGACACTGCTGGTTATGAATCTGGACACCTGGGTTTTATCCCAAGCTTTCAATGTGGACTTAGGGAAGTCCCTTTTTCTGTGCCTCAAGTTTCTCCCCCTCTGTTTAAAGAAGATGTGGCATTCATGAGGATAACTGAGGGGCACTGGGGACTATGATGACCATAAGAAGCTGCAATCTGGAGTCTTGCTATAATCATGGCGACACCCCTGTTTTGAGGGCCCGACCCACAGCAAATAGGTTGCCGCAGGAGAGTTTCAGCAAGAGCTGGTCTCTGTCTGCACTTTCTGGGGAAGATTTTGAAGCAGGGAGATGGCACTCTCCAGTGCACTGCAATACCCCTCTGAACTTACCGCAATCTGGCCACCCTCCTCTGACAGGTACGATTTGACATCTCTCAAGGCAGCTAAGGCACATTGTCTGCAAGAAGAAAGTTTCTCAATTAACCGGAGATGCTTATGAAAGCCGCCGCACGGGCTCTGGGGACTCAATGTTCTAAGGCCTCTGAATTTCCCCTCAGCTTCCACCTACGATTCCTAGTACATGCCAAATCAACATCCGTTGATCTACAAATCAACAGCTGCGAATGCAAACCCGCATTGTGTCCCTTCCTGCTCAGTCTTGAGCAAGACACTTCGCGCTGACGAGCTCTGGTTTCCCCCCTGGCAAAATGAGGAATCCCTTCTTGCACATGATATGGAGTAATAACTGCAGTAAGATGAACAAGAACAGCACTGCAAAGGGCAAAGGTTATTTGAGACCTTGGCAGATAGTTGCACCATCATGTTCTTACAGGCCCTCGGTCACATTAAAAGGAACCTGCGCTCCATTCACCAAACGAACACCCAAAAGACTAACTGGTATGTCCGTGCACTGAAGAGGTACCAGCCTCCAAGGATAAACTCCTACAGGCTTGATGTGGGTGCTCAGCACCTCTACAAAGTCAGGCTCCGAGAGGGATATGTGGAGCGAGGGTGGGAGATCTAGGAAGAGAGACCCAGACACTGGTCTTGGTTACAACAATCCCAGAGCAGCCGGCAGGGTTTCTTGTCCCAGACTTAAGGTTGAGTGATCAGAGCAGCTTGGAGGCAACTGCAAACTTACTTCCGGACTTTCATGGCCTCCTCATTGTCGGGGCGGAAGAAGTCATAGGAGCTGTAATGCTTCACGGCTTCTCGGCGATACTCTCCTACATTGAAGACTGAAAGGGAGCAGTGGAAGAGGGGTCAGTCAGCATGACAGCACACAGGTACACGGCTCAGTGAGCTTCACCGGCAGGGGCAGGTATGCGACGGGGTGTGTGCAGAACCCAACAAGGGACTGACTTGGGCAGAGACAGCATCTCCAAGAGACTCCAGTCATAAAGAAGAGGCGCGCTGTTGGGTTCAGCAGCCAGTGGTTCCCCTGAAAGCAGGTTAGGTGACCGTGGTCTCCTCGAGGAGGATGCATAATCACTCATAGGTGGAAGGGTCAGGAGGTATGTAAATGGTGCGGGCTTCCCCGCCATCGCAGTTCGGTCAAGAACTGCATCTTCTCCAGAGAGCTGGGTGCAAGAGACACCACAAGCCACAAAGCCCTGGGGCATTTAGCTCCACACATGCATTTTGCAGGCCATGAGCCTTTAGGGCAGAAACAGTCACCCCTGGCCTCACCTTTTGTTGGGACACCGATCCAATTGAGGTAGCGTGTCAGCTTCTTTGAGATGTAAGTCTTCCCACGAGCAGGAAGGCCAACCATAACGATCACGGTGGGTGAATTCGCTAGCTGCGGCCCACATGCTACAAAGAGGAAAGAGGGAAAAAAAATGAATCATAAAATAAACTCATTGATCCCCGAGCTCGTTTGGCTTCGGGCGTGCAAGGGTTCATAAACCGAGTGTGCAACGTTCCCTTGGTCCTTCAGCAGGAGGGGGAAACTGAATGCCTCCTTTCCGGATGCCCCATCTTCCCCTGGCTCCCCTGCTTGGCTCAGACAACTGGCATTAGTCATGAAAGCCTCCAGCTGCAAATCTGCTGATTCACTTTTTGCAACACGAGCTGCTGAATGAACACGTCCGAGAGCAGGGGCCACGTGCACTGGCCAAAGGAAATCAAGCTAGGCCCACCTATGCATTGCTTCCACTACCTGCGAGTGCTGAGAAGTGGCTGATCATCCATGTGCTCCCCTTCCCCTAGGCACAGACATGCAGGGCAGGGAGCAGGTCAGACCGTGCAAGATTAGGAGTCGGGGTCCTACTGCCTGCTGTGCCCCAAACTCCTTCTGACCTCAAGCAAGCTACTGCCCCTCGGTTTCCTCAATCACAGGGGAGGTTATATTAACCCCATCCCAAACGTGCCCCAGGGCTAATTCAATAACAAGCCAGAGAAGGGCAAACTACTAGGATCGGGTTCTGACGTGCAGGTTGCTGGAAATGTCAAAGACAGGTTTCAAGGAATTTAACATCTTTCCTCAGGTCTCTGGACGGCGAACAGGCCTCCTTGCCCCCACACAACCTTTTGGTAACCCAGCTCATCTTAAATACAAAACAGCGATTCACAGAGATTCAAAAAGGTACCAGCAAAAATGAGACCACGTGGCACCATCTCTGATTCTCAGACTGAGTGATCGGGACTGAGAGGTGCCCAAGCAGAGCTGTCGGCTGCTGCCAGTGCCAAGATGGCACAGCGCATACCCAAGGGCATTTGGGCTTGCCTTGGAGGATCAGCCGGCAGTCAGCTGATGCCAAGCTAAACCTCGCCTGCCCTGCTGGGCTACGTGACTTGGCTCATTCGTCCTCAGCTCCCATCCAACTCCTATGTTCTTCTCACAACCAGGTCCTGGGGAGCAGGGCACCTAGGTTAGCCTGGTGACACCGGGAGGGCAATCCTTAGTGCCTCAGCATGAAACAACAAGTGCTTAGTAATGCAAGGCAAAGTGGCAGCACAAGTTAGAGCCAGGCACGGGGCACCATCCTCACTCCCCCTCCTGCCACTCTGCAAGTGCATCTCCACCCAGACCTGCAGCACCTCCCTGCTGGCTGCAGCCCTGTTTGTCTGCACTCAAGAGTCACAAATAGGATGCTGATTTGGTGGGAGGGGGGGAGGACTAAGTGGGACAGCCAGGTCTGAGATGTACGGGTGCATGCGTGTGCTTAGATGCATGCATGTGTGCATATGTTGAGGCATCTGTGCGTATATGAATGTATGTGTGCTTAGATGCATGTGTGCACATATGGATGCATGTGTGCGTACTCAGATGCAGGCATGGAGACATTTCCAAAACCCTGAAAAAGGCCCTTCCCAAAGAGCTCTGCAAGAAGGAGTTAGCCGCTTTCCATCAAGGACTCGCACAGAAATGCCACTGAGCCTTGAAAAGGGACAGAAATAAGGCCACCCCCTTCCAGTGTGGGTGAGGTTGCTTAAAAATGGATATTAAAGGGTGATGACGGTCCCTTCCTCTTCCACTGACTACACACAAAGCATCTATTGTGGAGCCGGTCATTTTTGGAGTATCCGGTGTCAAGGGACTGATCCTCAATTCTTACATTAGAGTGCAGCCGGGTACAAGGGACAGGTTAACTGTTTAAATGCCAGCCCCTATTTCATTCAACCCAATTACATCGCCAGCGAGTAGCAAAAAAAGAGTCACCCACCCTGGCGATCTTCGAAAACTGTCTTGACGCCCACCTGGCTGGGGTCATCTGATCCCAGCGGTCTTTCCTGCCCCAGTGCAGGGGGGCTGGACTCGATTTTGCAAGGTCCCTTCCAGCCCCTCACATCTATGAATGGGGTCCCAGATCTTCGCCCTCTCCACCTCTGCCCCAGGCATGTCTCGAAGGCAAAGAAGATCTGGTCCAATTGGGAATCTAAATGAGCTGGAAAGTTTCTAGCCTACTACGCTACTTCTGGCCGTGGCTGCATGTGCTTCTGTTTACGCTGCCCTCCGCACCATGGCATAGCTGCCTTTGCCACGATAGCCACGCTGGCCCAGCTCTGTCGGAAGAGCCCCCGGTGAAGATGCCGTGTGCCAGCAGTAGGAGATTTTTTTTTCTGCTTGCTTAGCTAGACCACCACACACGACGACGGACAAAAGCCCTCTTCCGTCCGCATCGCTGTGGCCACACAAGGGGTTTTGCCGACATAGCGATGTGGGCTGGACACCCCTCCGACAGACCCAGCTATGCCAGCAATGCTTTGTAGTGACCCGAATGGTGGCTTCCAGCGTGCCCAACCTCTTAGCCTTCACATCAAGCGTAAAACCAGCCTTAAAAATACTGGTGTTCTGTATCATCTATATAGGCAACTTATTGACCCATCTCTTTTATAAACGAGCTCTTGAAGGATATTCCCTCTCTACCCCGAGTCTCCCCACACTTCAAGGCTCAGTCCAATACCCGTCAACTTCGGTGGTATTTGGGACCAGGCACTTATTCCACAATGACCGATGCTACGTGGTCTCTGGATGGCTTAAGAATAAATAATTTTTCAGTATCGCACCAGCTTTCTTCTCCTTTGTGTAACACGATGCAGGGCAAAAGTAATGGGTATAGAAAGAAGAAGAAAACATCAGCAGCGGATGGAAATGATCCAAACAAAGGATAAAGCAAAGAAGGATAATGAACGAGAAAATCCATGCAGCCTTGCTCTCCTGAATCCCCACATCTGCAGACGCTCGCCTTTAATGCTTCCCTGTGGATCACAAAGTCGCCACGTTACTAAGCGAGGATGGCTCATCTCGGGGATCGCTCGTCTCGGAGCATGATGCAGCATTTCGGGAGTTGCCCGCCTTTTGCTCACATCAGCACCGCAGACTTCTAACCCCCAGCCCGGGAGGGTCAGAGGTGAAGGGAAGAAACTTAATTTGCTCCCTTCCCCCACGGCAGACAAAGGGTCCCATGCACTGGGCCGGGAAGGATCTGCCAAGAGCGCTCCACATTCAGGAATAAATAGATGCCTCAAAGGGGAAGGGCATCCGAGGGCTTGCTCTAAATACTCCCTTCTCCTCACGCTCCACTCAGTTCATTCAAGCAGACTCTACGAGTGCCTGCTGACACAAAGCCATACATCCACGGGGTCCCATCCTGAGAGGGTACTGGGCCAGCAAGCAGCTCCCTCTGACTTGGGCACCTGGGTCTTTTCATCGGCTGGCCTCAGTGGGGGGTAGGGACCTGTTTAACAATGCACGCCACAACTTCAGGGCTGATCACGAGGGCTCCCGAAAGAGAAGCCCCAGCAAAGAACCGGTCCCCTTCGTCACCGAGACCCTGAAGCCAACACGCCGTCTCCAAAGAGCAAACCAGGAAAGCTGCCACTGTAAAATAAGACAATGGAGCGCAGCGTAACCGAGGCACGTGCTGCCTTCAGAAGATGCAGCCAGCATCTTTGGCAGCAATTTATTATAGATGCCTCCTAATAGGCAGAAGCCAGTCTAAGCACGTTGCGATGCATTGCGGTATCCACCGCAGGGTGGGGAAGAAAGGCAACGCTTCCTTGGATGAGAAGCCCGGCATCCAAAAACCGGCACTGGGATGGGAAATAGGATAAAAATGCCGCGTATAAGGCACCTTTTCCCAGGCGATCACAACGCCTCACCCACAGTCTTTTGAAAAACCAGATAATGCACAGATATGCCTATCTCTGTGCAACCACAGAATGATACTGCCAAGGATTTCCACGCCTAGGCGTGCAGGTATACGCTGTACGCCCATACTCGGGGAAGGCAGACCCCCAAGCCGTGCTCGGATCCAGAGAGCACGGAGCTCGCATGCGTGCGCAGGCACCGGCATCCCCTATAAGAGGCGAGGGGAGAAGGAAGGTACCAGCCATTCGTGCTCCTGCATTCCCCACGCCCCCTCCCCCAGCAAATGGCTCTGCCCATTTAGCCGCTGCAATAACTTGACTTCACAGACCCTACGTGAGAGACGTGCAACTTGACAGAAATTGAATGGATCGCCAGGCACAGCCCAGATTAAGGCATCACTTTGCATCCATTCAGAGGCTCATGATGAGAAGTCAGACAATTAGACTAATTGTTTCACAGGCACCGACACAGCATCGGAGCCACCAGCCAGGGAAGGGTTTTTGATTTATGCTTAAATAAGACACTCTCACACCCCCCCTTCACCCTCCCACCCCAGGATTTTATTCTGTTTGCATCCCAGAAAAAATCCCTGCTGTGGTTCAGGTCTGCCCAGCAGCCTGGACCAGTTTTGTCGGTGCCCTTTGTTTCATTTAACCCAAACAGTTGCAAATAAGGAAAAAAAAAACAAACCAACGAGCCCTTGATGCCCAGCTGCATAAAAATTGAACCACCGCATCCCATCCAGGATGGGACCCGTCCTAGGCTAGGGGAAAAGGACGACTAGATGCATCGTCCCATTTCCTAGCGCCTTCACCGAAATCTCCATCAACCAGAACCAAGTCCCTTCTCTCTCCAGCAAGAAGCTGCATCTCTCTCCCGCGAGGATCTCCACGGATGCTGGAGTAACAGGCTCAAACCCGAACACGTGAACGGCATATCCTATGGGCGAGGTAGCTAGCTTCTCCAGGACCGGAGACCAGCTACCAGATGTCCAGCCCTGCTGCTGAGAGCCATTTCCTATTCGGCTCGCGTTACAGCCCCGGCATGGCAGGATCAGACCCCAAGCCCCCGAGGATCCTCCCGCCCCTGCCAAAGCCAGAGGGTCCGGCTCCCTCTCCTCGCCACTGGCCTCGCATAGCTTGAAATCTCTACTTCCACCACCAGAATAAGTGTCCTTTTACTCACACACACACACAGACACCCCCGCCTCCCCTCTCTCTCTCTGTCTAACCACCAAGCAAGCCAGTGCCGGGGGGTTTCCCGAGCCGGCTGCTGATGGAGGAAGCAGCAACGTGCGCCCCACGAGCATCCCCACCCACGAGGGTGCAAAGGGGCCTCAAGGAGCTCAGCCCCCCCCCAAAAGCAGCAGAGGGAAACGTCCCACCAGCTGCTGGTTGGGACGGGCTCCTCCCAGCCCCCCCAACCTGAAGGGAGCACCCGCGGGTTTCGGCGCCGGCCCCGCGCCACGTGCAGCGCCGGGCGCCCGGCTCACCTCGGCGGGGCGGCGCGGGGCGGTGGTCGCTGGGCAGCCAAATCTTCTGGATCCGGCTCTGCGTCAGCTCCATGGGCATGGTGGGCGGCGGGGAGGGGGCTGCGCCAAGCGGGGCACGTTTAGACACTGCGCTACGGCTGCTCCGGAGTGGCTCCGACTCGCGCCCGGGGCTCGCCGGCAGGGCAGTGCGGCGCCGCGGCCCCGGCTCGCCTCTATGTAGCAGCCGGCGGCCCGCCCAGCCCGGCCCGGCCCGGCCCAGGCGGGGCGGGGCGTCGCGCGGCCGGACAAAGGGGCGGCTCCGCGCCGGGGTGCGGGGCGTCCCCGCGGGCGCGGGTGGCCGCTCCGCGGCGTCACAGACCGCCGCGCCGCGCCGCGAGAACAATGGGCCCCGCTCCGCAGTGCGGCCCGGCCCGGCCGCGGGGCTGAACCGCCTCCGCCCCGGCGCCGCGATGCCGCCCCCTCTCGGGGGGGAGGGGGGTGTCCCAGCGCTTCACCCCGCTCCTGGCGAGCGCGGACTAGGAGTCGGGGGGGGCGGGACCGACCCGTGGGGTGAGCTGCGCGGTCGCCTCATCATGAGTAGTCTGGATAACAGGGTCTGCTGTGTAACTGCCTAATAGACACAGACACCATTATCTCTGCCGTTCCGTTGTTATACAGGACACACACACACATATACAGGGCCATCCCGGGGGAGGGGGGGTAAACACACACACACACACACACACACACATATACAGGGCCATCCCGGTGGGGGGGTAAATCAGGGCAACCAAGCTGGGCCCTGTGCTTTGGGGCGGTCCCCCCCCCCCACCAGTGCTACCCCCACCCCCGCACAGGCTGGTATGCCCCAAGCCCTGCACACCCCTTGGGACGGGGGTGTGTATCTGTGTATGTGTATACATGTGTATGTGTGTGTATGAATATACTGTATATCGGGTTGTCAGCCCGGGTACGTGGTAGTGTGAAAGATCCCGCGGGGACGTGGGGGCAGGTGGGGGTGGAGCAGGGCCCTGGCGGGGCGAGAGCAGGGCTGCGCAGAGGCCCGCTGCCACTTGCCCCCCCCCCCCCCCCGCCACTCCACATCCAGCCGCTCGCCACCCGCGTGGGGGTACACATATTAAAAGGTTGAAAATCCCTTCCGTCTGTGCGTGTGTACATATATGTATACATATAAAACACATGCATACATATACGTGTGCACACCGGCATCTAAACACATATTAAAAGGCTGAAAATCCCTTTTGTGTGTGTGTGTCTGTGCATAACACACGCATACGTATATGTGCGCGCACATGCATAGGCCACGTATATACCTGTGTGTGTGTGTGTGTAAAAAGGCTGAAACCCTTGCGTGTGTCTAGACGTCCGCACGTACGTACTGAGGGGGGCCGGAGCGGGGGGGGGGCGCGCAATGGCCGATCGACTTGTCGGTGATACTACACCGCCGGCAGAGAAGGGGTTAAAACGCGGAGGTGCGACATGTGGGGGGAGGGGGCCGCCGCCCGCCCCGGGGCTCTCCCCCGCGTGCGCACCGACACCGCGGCGCGGCTGCGCGCGTGAGCACGCTGCGCACGTCCCCGTGCGCGCGCAGGCGGCCGTTGAGAGACGCTGCGTGCAGGGCCCGTGCCGGCGGTTGTGTCACGCGTGGTCCGGAGCGGGCGGGGCGAGGCGGGGCGGGGCCGGGCACGTCCCTCACGTCCCGCATGAGCGAGCGGGGAAGGCGCCGCCGCCCGGTCCCGGCGGGACGCGCTCGCTGCCAGCCCTGCCCCGCGGCGCGCACGCCGCTCCCTCGTGCCGGGCCGGCCGAGCCGGGCCGGCCGGTGCGGCCCGCGGGCGGCTGCGAGCTCGGAGCCGGGGCCGGGCTGCCGGGGGGAGAGCAGGCCCCGGGCCCCCTTCTGCACCCCTGCAGCGGCTGAGGAGGGAGCCCAGCTCGCCCCAGCCTCCCTCTCTACACACGCACATGCATCTGTGCATACCCGTACATGCGTCTAAGCACAGATATACACACATTTCTACATCTAAGCACACACACATGCATCTAAACATTCACATACATGCATACATATGTGCACACGTGCATCTAAGCATTCACATACATGCATACATATGTGCACGCGTGCATCTAAGCACACATACATGCATACACACACATGCACCAGCATATACACACATGCGTACGTGTCAGCACACATATACACACATTCCTACATCTAAGCACACACACATGCATGCATATGTATGTATACACATGCATCTAAACACACATGCACACGTACATCTAAGCCGGGGCGGGCAATTCTTGCAGGCGGAGGGCCGCTTGCCGAGTTTGGGCAAGCCACTGAGGGCTACGTGATAGGCAGCCCAGGGCAGGTAAATATTAATTTTCTAAATTTGGGTTGGGGGGGCTCGTGGGCTGGATAGAATGGCCTGGCAGGCCACATCCAGCCCACGCCCCGCATTTTGCACACCCCTGATCAAAGCACACATACATACATTTATCTAAGCATATACATACATGCATACATATGCGTACGCGTGCATCTAAGCACACCTACCTACATGCATATACACATATGCATACATGTAAGCACACCTACAGATGAATAGGCACACATATATGCACACATATGTATGTATATCTACTTGGGGGTCCATAAGGTACAACTCTACCCTGCCTTCTAGTAATAAGAAGAGAGGACTGATGCTTGTATGAACGCAACTGATTGCCTCCAACAGAACAATAATGCAGGGCAGGGGTCTGTATTATCCGTCCATTCAGGAGAGAAGGTAAGCACCCTTCATTCTCTTTGGATCCAGTTGTGAACACAGGGCTTCAGCCAACCCCATCCAAATGTAGTGGTACACTCAGCTATCAGCATGTACAAAAGTCCTTCTGTTAACCTTGAGGAGCTTTGGGTCAGGCCTGGATTGAAAAAGGCACACGTGACAATCTCTCATGCAAACCAATAATAAAAAATGCAGGATAATGGAGGGGGAACCCAGCAGCTCTTAATACTGTCCTCGGCAAAGTTAGTTTCCTGCAGGATTAATGACCGATTATGATGAGACTCAGACCACAACCTAAAAGGCCCTTAAGGGTCTGGGCTCCCAAGGCATTAATGTACAGGAAATGTCCTGCACCAACCTAGTTAGCACTTAATTTCTAAATGGATGGGTTTTTCCCAGGGCCGGATTAATGCCAGTGACCTTTTCCATTGAAAACCATGCATCAACTTGAAATACAACTGCCTTAAATCAGAACAACGGCGGGGAGGTAGATGTGGATTAGCACTGCAAAGGAGGGTAGGGAAACACAATTAGAGAAAAGTCAGGAAAATATACCTAAGTTGTGAGTGGCACGCTGCCAGCAGTCCCAAAGGCACTTCTGCTAGAGTTTTAGCAAGAAGCAAATTGGCAATATTGGGCACCAGGAGTCTGTTTTAATAGCATTTAAAATAACAAATTAAGCCATTCTGAGGAACAGGCTCAACTATATTTCAAGTGTTAATTAGTTTTACACAATGTGATTCACCCTCCTTTTTCTGAATATGTGTCTTTTTTGTAATAATGTTGTAGAGAATATATATGTCATTGGCCTCAGGTTGTTTTGCAATAAAAATACAGTTGTGTTTCTAAAAGGTGACTCAGAGTGATACAGAAAGCATGCCAGACCCACCCCCCAAAAAAACATTTCTAAAGGTAAAAACTGAAAAACAGTACAGGAGTTGGAGGACTTGGCTGGTAAAAAGGAAATCTTGTGTGTTTTGTGCAAAGGGAGTTACTGGTAGCAACGTTGAGGATGGGGGGTTACGTGGACCAGTAAATTAAACTATATCTTAATGCACATCTAAATATAAATTATGTATATTCCTTGCCATATGCGTAGGATACTCATCCTATAGCTGCAAAGTCCCAGATTTTGCTTTGGTCAGTGGTGACAGGGGCAACAGATCTCTTCCATCGTGCCATTGGTTAAAGAGTTTCCCAGATCATTTTTTCCTAAGAGTCAAAATGAGTCTGGAAATAGTTTATATCGTGTCTGGAATGGAGTAGGCTGATCAGATGCTTTCATCACAACTAACATATAGTAGCACTAGCGTCGGTACTATTCCCATTGAATCAGTATGGCTAGACACAGAGGTTGCACATAAACCGGGTTAAGTGAGCGGAAACTGGTTTAAACCTGTAACAGAACATAAGTTCAGTGGGCATAAACCAGTTCCAAAATGGCCCAAACCGGTTTGAGATAAACCTGGTTGAATGTAGTATATCAGACTTAACTGATTGAAAGCAAACGGGTTTATGGAACTTCTGTCTCAGACCCCTTCCTGGTTTAAGTTCAACCAGAGTCCCCCAGCATCCCAGCATGCTGTGAAACCCTGGGTTGGGCTGTGCTGTCTAGTGCAGTGGAGCAGGGCTGGCCTCGCCCCTCTGCTCCCTAGCCAGAGCAGGGCTGGGGATGCCCACCCCCCTAACTTGAAGGGGTCAGGGAATAGGTTTATTCCCCACTGCTTCCCATGTCCCATCAGCATGGACCCCAGCCAGGGTCTGCCAGGCAGCAGTAGCCCCTGCCAGGCATTTCTCTGCTCACTGTTCCAGTGACGGGGGCATGGCCAGCCCTGGCAGCAACATGAAGCAGATGGAGGCAGAGGTTTAATTCCCCTCTCCATCCCCTGTCCCAGCAGCCTGGACCCCAGCCGGGGTCTGTCTGGCCGGAGGACAGCAGCCTGTGTTAGGGCTCCCCCCACCCTCTTTGCTGCTGCAGGGATGCTGGCTGACATGGGTCCACTAGGTAAAAGGGGCAGGGAGGGGGTTTATTTCCCCTCACTCTTCTCCCCCTGGGACCCCAGCTGGGGTCTGCTTGGCCTGAACAGAACATCCCCTGGCAGGCATTTATTCCTCCACCCCCCATCGCCCCTGGAGCAGTGGGGACCATGGCCAGCCCCAGCAGTAGCCTCAAGTGAACTGGCCAGGGAGGGGTTTAATTGCCCTCTCCGTGTCCCACTGGCATGGACCTGAGCCGGGTTCAGCAGCCCGTGTTGGGTCTCTACCCCATCGCTGCTGCAGCAGCAGGGGTGGTGGGCATAGGCAGAGGCTGACTGGCATGGCCCCTGAGGTGAAGGGGGCAGGGAGGGGGTTTATTCCAGTGCTCGCCCTGCGCAGGGAGCGATCAGCAGAGGTAGCGGTCAGGGCTAGCAGAAGGAGGTGGTTCCCCAGGGGCAGGGGACACAGAGGGGGAATAAACCTCCTCCCTGCCCCCTTTGCCTCAGGGGGCCATGCCAGCTGCCCAATGCCTGGCTGCACACCTGCCCCTGCAGCTGCGAGGTGGGGGGAACCCTGACACAGGCTGCTGCACCCCAGCCAGGCAGACCCCGGCTAGGGTCTGTGCCACTGGGACAGGGAATGATAACCCCCTCCCCGTCTCCGTTTACTTCATGCTGCCATAGGGGGTGGCCGTGGCCGTGCCCCTGCCAATGGAACCACAAGGGTGGGGGTGGGAAATGCCTGGCAGGGGTGGCTTCCCCTTGTCCCTCCAGGCACACCTGCAGGCCAGGGTGGGGGTTTAAACTCCTCCCCAATCATACTCAGGCCTGCCCCCCCCCCCAGACAGAGCTTCCCTGCAGCCAAGGGCTCGCTCTGTCGCCCCCAAGCTTCTGGCCTTAGCCACTGCAGGTATGTGCCTACATTTCTTGAGTCAAAAGTGAATGTATGTTCACTTGCAAATTTGTTCAATCTGCGCAGGTCAGACTAATCAATGCTCTACTGAGATCCCTTCTGACTCAAACAACATCTATGAAAACCTGCAAAGACTGAATCAATTCAGACTCTGTTTTTTTTAATGTCTGTCCCTAAAAGTTTTCCTTTTATATGACCTTGAAGGGAGGGGGTGGGGGGGTTGTTTTTGTGTCTTTATGATTTGCAAAATTTCTTTCTCCACCCCCCCGCCTCCCTTCTTATGAGTGTTTGGCCTTTTGGGTTTTTTTGTGTTTTTTGCTGAGAAATTCAGCATCTGTTTATCCTGCTTTTCCTAAAAGACTTTACAGATGACTGCAGAGCTGGTAATGTGACGACGCCGTAAGAACCCTGGAAGCAAAACCTGGCTGAATCCAAAGTCATATCCCCTTGCACTTAGTTTGCATACAAATTATCAAACCCTGATTTTTTTTTTTTTTAAAGTGCAATCTAAAGTTCGGCTCACATCTAGGCCCCTAAAGTAACAGCCTGATTCTGCAGGGTGCAAAGCCCCAATTTCTCCCGCTGAGATCAAGCAGCAGACACGGGTCGTTGTTGGCAGGACACTCCTGCTATGCTGAGTCACAGAAGTTGACAGAGCAGAAGAGAAACGACCAGTTTCTGGAAAGGAACTTCTCTCTAAAGTCCAGCCGCATGACGACCCAGCTCCCTGTAAAACTCCACGCTTATCGCATGTGTAAATAGGCCATTGCTTGCAGCTTCCTTGATATAAGAACCGCGAGCCCTTCAGCCAATTCCCTTTTAGGAGGGGCAAGGTTGGAAATCCCTCCGTGGTGACCATCTGTGCATTACTCACACCACAGTCATGCTAAATTCCCAGCATGTCACTTGAGGTGAGGGAAGCCTCTGCTGAGAAAAAGGGAAGAAATTCCTCTCTGCCACTGAGTCCGAGGGACTGGAAAACAAGGGAGGTAGAGAAAGAGGCAGGAGGAGGAATAAAAATAAGATCTATGATGGGACATTTGTGAAAGAAAGATGCATGTGGTTTGGACCCAACAGACTTCCCGGCCGTGCATGTGGTTTGCCAGATCCCATGCTTTCAATCATAGCACCACCGGAGTAAAAACAACACTGCATGGGCTACTTCTCTTTCATCAGCTAAGAGAGAGACCACATTAGCCTCTTCTCTAATGCAGAAACAGATGCCTTGTCCCTATCTCTGCCATTTCGATCATGTACCCCCCCCCACACACACACACATACCCCCGCTCTTTGTTGATTGTAAAGGTTTCTAAGGTAGCATTTTAAATTGTACTTAGGGAAGGGGTTGGCTACAGGGTCTGACTCTGGGGGGTCCTCCTTGCTAGGTGTTATTCTAGGGGAATCATTTGGAGCTATTTTCATTTAAAGGAAAAAAGAATGACAATGTTCTGTTCAGATGCTGTCAGTCGCTCCCAGCTTCACCCATGGGAAGTGGTGGTCTTCCCCGGAAAGTCAAGTCTGAGCCTAACAGCCCACTGGGCTGGCACAGGTAATGCATGGCCAATGCCACGCAGCGTGATGAGTCGGGCATCGCCACTCCCCAGGCTGAACGGCACGTGACCATTCGCAGCTAGGTGCCACAGGGCAGCCTGTGGCCAGAGGGAGCCTCAGTAATCACCCTGTTGCCCACCACATCTCCTCCCCTGAGAACAGATCTCGTGAAATGGGTGCATTTGCAGAGGGTAGAAGTAGGCCCAGATCAAGCAAAGACCCCTAATGCAGGAAGACAGAAACCCAGTCGGAAATAACTATCCGGCTCGGGAAAAGCTAAGCTTTTAGTCCTGATCTTGTACACAATAATCACTCCCTTTCTCCCCTTCTAGCTTAAGGATGTTGTTCTGTGTAAAATACTCTGTGGCAGAAATTAATCCCTAAAGCAACACCGGACATCCAGTTCCTGTTAAAATGAATGTGAATGGATGTTCAGCATCCATCTGGATGTTTCGAATATCCCATCAAGGTCAGGAAGTGCTGCTGGGTGGCCAGGACTTTTCAAACCAAGCCTCTTACTAAGATGCCCAAACGCACCTTGAAATGCCTCGGGGTATTGCAGCCTGCTAGCCTAAGGCATACACAGCAATACATATTTTTCTCCTGTTAAAAATAAACTGGAAGCTTTACTAATATGCAAGGACTGCATGATGAAATTAGGTTCATGATGAAATTAGGTTCCAGACCCCATTGGATTTCAAGCCAGTCAGCTCCTTAGAAAACACTAGCCCCAGTAATATAGTCTTGGTCGACATGTTGAATTCTCTCTCTCCTGTCTCTGCTTTCAAAAAGACGCGAGAGACCTAAGCAATGAGCCCAGCATCCAGCCCCAATTTGTACATGCTCCCCTACATTTGTAGAAGCCCGAATCGGACTTTGTACTTGGCAACTAGCTTCCCTCTCTCTGATATGTGAAACCAAAGCTGAATTGTCCAGCCCTATGGAGGAACCTGGACCTCCTTATTCCTTCCTAGAGGAAGAAAATCTCTCCAGCGATCATCATCCATTACTTAGAAACAAAGAACAACGGTGAAGATTTTGGAGTTCTGACTCGTATTCTCATTCCCAGCAGAAAATTACAAGGCAAGCATAAGACACGTCCAGGTTCAGTGGTCTGAAGACTGGAGGTCAAAAAGTCATCCTAACTGACCCACTGGATCGACTAGATCTCTACTGAAATGTCTTACCAACTCCAGCCCTGCGTCACTTAGAAGTTAAAACGCAGGCTTAGTTCCATAGGCAACAACACACGTTTAGCGCACTGTTTGCCACAATAAAAACCAAATCCATCAGAGTAACACAATCATAGAAAGGCAGGGCTGGGAGGGACCTCAGGGGGTCATCTAGGCCAACCCCCTATTCAAGGCAGGTCATCCCTGTCTAAGCTGTTCCAGCTCAGTGTTTGTGGTATATCTGCTATTAACTATTTCCAATATCAGAGATGATAATATGCAAAGTCTCAGTGACTCAGGGGGTGCTTTACATATTTATCACTGCATTTCTCTGGAGTGAACAATGTTTTTGCTGTGCGTGCAGGGCGACATCAGGGCATAATGAGAATATTATACCAAACCCCATCCCCGGAAAAATGGCTCCAGGAGCTGACCATACAGCTCACAATGAGAAAATACCAGTGCCAGGCTAATGTGGAGAGACATTATCATATCAACAGGGGACAACTGTAATTAGCTTGGGCTATACTTACAGAAGCAGTCCAGTGTCTGAATAATGTTGTTACAAGATACTTAAAGCCAATGTGTTTTCTTCCAAATCCAGGAGAAGTGACTGGCAGTAATATCATGAAGTTGCAGAAGAGGAAGGCAGGAAGACTAGGCAAAGATACGGTGCAAGTACAAGCCAGGCGACCAGGGAATGAAGCTCAGATTTTGCAAAATGCTTCAGCATGTACATGCTTAAGTGCTTAGCTGAATAAATGCTTGATTTCCTATTGCAGCTCTCACAGTGGTTCACTGCCAACTCCGGAGAGTCACCAAGCCTCTCTGGGGCCCGGCTCTGCTGCAGTTAACTAGACTTCTAGGAGTCGATAGGAAACTGCTGACCCCAGTGGAAGCAGGACTCAGTTGCTCTACCAGTAAAATGGGAATAATAGACCTGTCATCCTAATTTCAATTCCCGGAAGGAGAGTGGAACAGATAATCAAACAGTCAATTTGTAAGTAATTAAAATACAGTGAAGCAATAAGTAGGAGCCCGCCTGGCTTGTCAAGAACAAATCATATCTAACAAGCCTAACTTGCTCCTATGACCTGGTAGTGCAGGCCCTGCTGATGGGAAGAAGCAGTAGATATGACATATCTTGACTCCAGCAAAGCCTTTAAATCGGTCTCACTTCACATGCCCATTAGCCATCTAGGGGAACAATGCCTAGAGAAACAATTACAAGGTAGGTTGGAAAACCATATACAAGAGTAGTGATCAGAGGCTCACTCCCAAAGTGGAAGGATTTATCAAGCAGGGAGCCACAGGGGTCTGTCCTGGGTGCCATGACAAAATGAAGAACACACTTCCTACATTTGCAAAAGACACCAAGGTGGGACGGACTGCAAGCACTTTGAAGGACAGGATTAGCAGCCTGAGCGAGTCTGACAAATCAAAGAAACAGTATGAAACCGACAGGATGCAACCGAATAAGGACAAGTGCAAAGTACGGATGATCAATCAGTTGCACAAATAGAAAATGACTTGTGAGGCAGCAGCTCTGCGAAAAGGGATCTGTGGGTCACCAAGTGAGTGCAAGTCAGCATCGTCTTCCTGTTCTGAGAAAAGCAACCGCTTATACTAGAATGCTTCACCTTCCTTAGGTACGACAAGCCCGTTTATACAATCTAATCAGCAACTGGCTGGAGATCTCCATCTCATTTTGGGACTCGCACCTCAAGAAATGTAAGGACCACCTAAGAGTCTTCAGAGATCTAGAAAACATAACCCATGTTGAGGACAGATGGAAAGCAGGTAATAAAGCAGGCATGGGCAGAGCTAAAATTTTAAAGGCGGGGGGGACATGTGATGCAGTACATATACGAAAATACATCTTTTTCTCCAGTCAAAAATGAACTGGAAGCTTTACCAATATGCAAGGGCCTAGGGCTGCATTACTTAGTTTGGGACTAAAGCAAAAACAAATCACATTTTTGGTGTGAGTTAAAAACAGTCTGCAAGGCTGTGAAATAGGAGCTGCATTACTAGGGGCAGCAAACAGACAGCAGAATTGCTAAACAAAGGACGGCTTGATCGGTGGAACATCAAGACCATTAAAAAGCAGAATGGGTCGTTAACACACCAATTCACGCAGATTTGCAGAAGTTTAGGGCTGGAAGGGACCTCCTGAGATCATGGGGTCCAGCCCCCCTGCTCTGGTTACTTAAGCTCACTTCCTAAAAATATGAGGATGCTTTTGTGAGAGCCTACATATTTATAGACTCTACCAGGAAAGCCTTTGCAGTTTTCATGGTTTTAAATAAAATAAAATAGAAATTTGCCTGTGGGATGAAGAGTTTTCAAAGGATCAGGCAGATCAGGGGTTCCCAAACCGTGCTACCCATACCCCCGGGGGTACACAAGATATCTCTGGTGGGGTACATGGGAGGAATTGTGTCATGGCAGATTTAATTTTCATTAGAATAATAATTGGCATTTAAGGGGTTAAAATATAAAACATACACTGGCGGGGGTACACGGGCAGCTGGCAAATCTGGCAGGGGGTACACAACAAAAAGGTCTGGGAACTTCTAAGGTAGATGATAATGAGCCATGACGTTGACTGACCTCCTCAGCAGGGCCTGACAAAACTGCTGCTGTCACTGGCAGGAAGTTGGTTTTAAACCCTGGGTGGAATAGGAAGCAAAGGGGTGGGGGTGTAAAATTGCACCCGTGCACCCCCCTGAATCCGCCCCGACACAGGGCATGGCAAACAAGCTGCAGGGAGACAAAAAGGAGCAGGGGTATGGCTTGTGGCGGTGCAGGGGGTATGACGCGGTGCAGAGAGGGTGGCGCGTTGCGGGGTGCTGTGCCGGGAGTGGGTGTGGGCAGCACTTACCACTAGCACGCGGCTGTGAGGCAGGGCATCCCCGCCCGCTCCCTGTGCAACGTATATATATATATGAGATACACATCCTCATCAAGTAGCACAGGGTCAGAGGAGGGGCACACGGAAGTGCTCTGGGTTAGGATACAAGGCAGTCGAGGAGAAAGAGACTTAACGGTGGGGTCTACTACAGACCTCGCAACCACGGGGAAGAGCTCGACCAGGAGTTCTCATGTCAGGTCACGGAGGTCGTTAGGTCAAAGGACGTGGTCATCGTGGGGGACCTGAACTTCCCAGACATCTGCTGGGAGGAGCAGGCAGCCAAGTCTGACGGCTCACGTAGGTCCCTAGCCCTAATGCAGGACCTCCATTGAACCCAGGAGGTGCACAGCCCCACCAGGGGAGATGCCTTGTTGGACCTGGTGCTGGCCACGGGCGACGACCTGGTGAGGGGGCTGCGGGTGCTCGACCACCTGGGCGACAGCGATCATCGCCTGCTGGGACTCACCATCCAGTGCAAGGTGGCAAAGGCCTGCAGCAAGGCAGCAGCCCTAGATTTCAGGAGGGCGGACTTCAATGAGCTAAGGAGAATAGTCGGGGACGCACTGGGTCCCGGAGGGGAGGGGAGCCGGGTGTCCAAGAAGAGTGGTCGCTCCTTAAGGAGACGATCCTCCGAGCCCAAAGGGAGGTCATCCCAACACGGATCAAAGGGGGCAGCAGGGCGCAAAAGCCCCCATGGCTCACCAAAAGCATCCGGGAATGTCTCCTAGCTAAAAGAGAGGCGCACCCCCAAAGGCAGGGAGGGGCCATCCCCGGGGAGGACTACACTGCGGTTGCTCAGGGATGCAAGGGAGGCCAAGGCGGAGATGGGACTGGGACTAGCTTCCCAGATCAAGGACAACGAGAAGTCCTTTTTTAAATACACAGGGGACAAAAAGAAGGTACCCGGTAACATGGGGCCCCTGCAAGACTCGCTAGGAAATGTGGTCGTCACACCAGACGACAAAGCTAACATATTTAATGACTTCTTTGCCTCCATTTTCCTGAGCAGGGACCAGATCAGCCCCCCACCGGGCCCCCTCAGGCCCCAGGGGAGGCGCACCCAGGCCAAGGGTCAGAGCGGATCTAGTCAGGGAACGTCTGGAGGGACTGCATGGATTTAAATCAGCTGGTCTGGACGATCTCCACCCCTGAGTGCTGAGGGAATTAGCTGAGGTCATTGCGGGACCCCTGGCACGGCTGTACGAGTACCCGTGGTGCTCTGGTGTGGGGCCGGAGGACTGGAAGGGGGCCAGTGTGGTTCCCATCTTCAAAAAAGGGAGGAAGAAGTACCCAGGAAACTATAGGCCAGTTAGTCTTACCTCGATCCTGGGCAAGATTTTTGAGAGAATTATCCTGGCACATGTCCACGAGGGGCCGGGCCCGGGGGGGCGGGGGGCGAGATCGTGCTTAGGGGCAACCAACACGGGTTCATTAGAGGCAGGTCCTGTCAGACCAACCTGGTGGCCTTCTACGACCAGGTCACCAAATCCTTTAGACGTAGGGATAGCAATGGACATAGTCTTCCTGGTTTTTCAGAAGGCCTTCGACACCCACAATTTTGAAGCGCAGGGACTCTGATACACAAGACACACAAATTAGCACAGTCGATTAATCGAGTCTGCTCCAATACACTATAATTACCGTGCATCAGAGCAGCCTCCCAGCACATCTACAGGTGCCCCAGATGAGCTGGTGAAAGCTATGGCTGGGTAACGTATATGGAACTGAAGGTTTGGGAAACATGGAGAAATCTTATTTTCCAGCTTGCTGCATCTTTTTGGTTAGAAACTACTCGCTTCCTTCCATCCAATAGAAAGCATTTCAATTAAGAATAATCCTGCCAGCTATTGGGAAGCCACTTGGCAGATGCTTGGCAAATGCTGACATCCCAAAGTGAGGCTGGGATGAGTGGGAGACCAACATAAGGGATATAAACTCTATTATTTTTTAATTTGCTGTCTCCCCTTCTGATTCCTGCCTCCTGCCTTCCAGCCCCCACAGATTTCCTTTCATCTCCATCTTCGCTCATATTTTTAGGCCGGAAGGATCCATTATGGTTCTCCGGCCCAACCACCTCCATATCACAATTTCACCAAGTGCTTCCCACTGAGCAGGAAATTGCTCTTTCCATTTTTATGCCTTAGCTTTATGTATACATTGGATTTGTCTCTCTCTATGCTCCGTGTCACCAATCCCACCTTCAATGTACCATTTATATCTCTTAGCCCAAGTTCTGCTAAACAGAGAAGGAAGCCATTAACTTGTGAACATATTATTTAGGGTTACTTAGTATGGAGAAAAGGGTGGATTTCATAAGTCTTCAAAGACCTGAAGGGCAATTAATTATAGAAAGATGAACATGGGCTTTCCTCTGTGGCCAGAGAGGACAGGACTAGGTTCAATGGGCTCAAGTTGCAACAGAGGACATTTAAATTGGGAACAAGGAGGAATTTTCTTCCTGAGACGGTGGTCGAGCACTGGAACAAGCTGCCTAGGACAGTAGTGGGATCTCCATCCCTGGAAATTTTCAAGAGTGGGTTAGACAGATGCTTGGCTGGGATGGCTTAGTTAGGGACAATCCTGGCTTGTGAGGGTCCTCCCAGCCCTACTTTCTTATGGTCCTATGTTTAGGTCAATGGCCCTAGTCATCAGGCCCTAATCATTGGCTAGGGCCAGTGGCATACAAGGCAGTTATGTGACCAGTATCCCATCTAGCCGTCTTTGACTTCCCAGGCTGACCAGGTACCATTTACAGCTGATCAACTGGGAACCAGCCATCTTTGGCATATATTTGAGCTTCACCCTGGACTCTGAAGTTATAATGAGATGTCTTGATCACTATACCATCATGTCCCCTCTCCCAGCTTCTCTATCCCCATGAATAAGCAGGCATGAACTCGGGCAAAATAGTTTTTCCCGGACCTAATGCAACTCATTTAAAATACCAAGACAGCATTTATTCTAGCATGATAGCATCTGGCTACACGTTCACAGTAAATGGTATTCTCCTTCCAGGGATCCAGCAAATAAAGTGCTGTCATCTGGGATGTTTCTAGGAATGAAAGCTGCAGCCCAACTGCTTCTGGTTTTTTACAGCCAGTGAATAAGCCGATAATTAATTTAACGTGACTGCCTCCAGCTCTACTGCACACATCGGGCCTGCGCCTGTGCTGCCTCAATCCAGCCATCAAATGTCACAGTGTGATCATGCATGGGTGACAGCAAGCAGCCAAGGAAGGTCAGAAGCCAGATCTCATTGCAATGGCCAAGACCAACATGGCACAAGGCAAGAGATGCTGTACATGGCTGAGCTAGTACTCCCCTTGTTATAGGCCCTGCATGACAAGAGCCCAAGGGATGCACTTGCCTTCATCTCACTGAAAACACAAACCAGCAGCAAATTACATCTTAACCAGGCTCCCTGCTCGTCCTTGTTCATTGCTGGCTGGCGAGAGCCCCTAACTTGAATCTCTGCCCTTGCCCTGGTGTGATCTAAGCCAGACCAGGTTGGGTGTGGGGCCGTGTGAATTAACCAGGACACGACTTGGCAGTTCTTAGAAAGAGTTTTGAGAGCCAGATTTTCTCGTGCTAACTGAGCATGGTGCCTTACTCCATGAGCAAAACTGAGAACAAAGGTGAAAAGGGCAAGAAAACCAGAGAAGCCATGGGTGGTGAAACACCCAATGGCCGGGCCAAGACAACACAGCATGCAGTTTTGGAGCCCTCGGGTCAGTAATTCAATCTGGCGTGCAAGCAGAACTCCTTCCTTCCCCATTAGCAAAGCAAATCGACATGCATGATGAGCGACGAGGCACTAAAATATCAGCAAAATGCTCTGGCCACTGCACACACCAGCATGAGCCCTGCAGAAAGCAGCTGTGGCTGGAGTCATCGGGCCATATCTGACTGAAGGGCTCGGAGACAGCCTCACTGCCGCTGCTCAAGAGCGGTGTAGGAAGCCCCGGCGTGGGGGAGGGATGTGGTTACAATAACAGTGTCATCAGTTTAATTCAAACACCCACCTTGGGGAGCTCGTTCTCTAGTGTCTAACTACGTATTTTTAGTCTCAACCTCCTACTTGATCGCTGAGAAACAGGCAAAGGCTAGTAATTGGGTAAGACCCACCAAAATTTCTCCCAACTCTGCAGCAGCCGATGACATGCTGGTCCCCAGCGGGACCAGTTAGCCATTTCAAAACCAGTCTGCAGCCCCTAGTTTTCTCTAGAAGCAGAAGTTTTATACCTGGCAAGATCAGTTCAGCTTATTGTAGAGGAACCCTGCTGCAGCGACCCAGTCGGAGCAGCCCTGGGCTGGCAGGCTGACCCCCCAGGTCTCCTGCCCACCTGGGCTGCTCCGACCCGGCTCCGCATGCTGCGGAGGGGCTGAGGCTTGGCACCGGGGCTGCCTGCCAGCTGGCCCCACACTGACGCACCCTGTGCCCCAGCCAGCTGAGGCAGCGTCTACATGTGGGCTGCTGCACAGGAAAAAGCTCCACTGCAGGATAATACTTGCAAAACGAAAGTACTACCCCGCTGCAGCGTGTATTCATTTTGTGCACCCTAATAGGGGTGCATGCGTGGACTCTGAGACCACTTACTGCGTGGTTCGTTAGTCAACTGCGCAGTAAACCTCTCGTGTAGATGCGCCCAGCAAGCAGTTGGCTGCTTTCCTGTGCACTAGGAGTGTCTGAATTTCAGCAGCGCTGATCTTAGCGGCTGCTCTGAGTATCGCTGATGTCTACCGAGTGCAATCTAGGTTACTTAGCTCTTTGTCATCAGCACCCACATACCTGGTAAGAAGAACCCACATGCAGAAGGAGCTGACTTTTAAAGTCTGAGCTAGCTACTGATTTATTGCAACACGCTTTGTAAAGCACTGGGGGATCCCCGGGGATGAAAGCAGCTATAGGAACAAGAGGATGATTGATCCCAGAGCTGTGCTGACATTAATGATGCTAATGTTTATGCAAGGAAGTAAATACAAAGAGGCATGGGGTTGGGGCTCTGCTGAAAAAAAATCCAGCATCTGGGGGAAGTGGCAGATGCAAAAGATCAGTTGTCGGGATGGGTACAACATTATTTATGAGCTTCAAAAGAGCCGCTGCAAGTGGAGAGTCAAGCTAATATATAATATATACATGCACACATATATTGGACATGATGACCTATGGTGGATAAAGCTTTTTAAAATAAACAAGTCTCCTTTTAGGCAGGTCTCTTAACAGAACATGTTTGGTCCCACTGAATGCTTTTAGCTGAAAATCAGGGTTTGAATTATACTTTGACTCTGGGGGGGGCTCTGCAAAAAAACCCAACCTGGGCTGCCCATCATGATACTCTAATAAAATCAGAGACCCCCCCCACTCAGGTTTTGATTTTCACATCTTACAAGGGGGGCTCTAGTCTCTTCTGGGGGGAGCTCAGCCCTCCCCAAGCTCCCCTGTAATTCAAACTCTGCCGAAAATATAACAAAAAGGCAAATCAGGAAGGATGTCATTAAAGATTTACAAATGATGTACACCCACCACAAGGAGGCACGTACCACCCAGAGAGAAGGGGATCATGAAAAATCACTGAAGCGCCCAGAAACAAAGGTGGGGGATTTAAGACAGTAATAGTAGGACCTGTAGGCCTGCAGCGGATGAGTCAGCCCTGAATTAAGAACCCAGTCACATAATACCAGGAGCAGCATGAACTGCAGGAATCAACATCTCTCTTTGAAAATGATGGACCCACACAGCAGATGCCTAGTGCTGTGCTGGACCTTGAGTACCTCTATTTAAAAATGACAGGTCCTTGCACTTCCAAGGGAATCAGAGCTGAGGGAAGAACTTAGGAGCTGCTGGACCCCGCCACCCACCGGAGACCACACAGAGGACTTCTGTCATGTACTAGTACATATCGAGCATCGCCAGATGGAGAAGAGCATCCCTTTGCTGTCAAAAATTAACTAAGTAAGAGCTGGCCAAATACTGCTCTGTGGAAGTTTTCCCCACAGCAGATCTATTTAGTGAAGCCAAGATTTAACCCATTCGGTGTTAGGCCACTTTGCTACTCACCATGTTGCTCTGGCTCCCCTGGAACAAACAAAATCTTAGGATGTAACTAGCCAGTAGGCACACTTGCCAGTGGACACCTGGCCCAGGGACATAAGCTACACGTAAACTGGTTTAAGTGATCAGAAACTAGTTTCAACCTGTAACAGAACAGAAGTTCAGTGCACATACACCAGTTTCAAAATGGCAGAAACTGGTTTAAGATAAACCTGGTTGAACGTAGTATCAGACTTAACTGATTTGGCTAAAACCAGTTTATGCAATGTCTGTCCCAGACTATGGAGATGATGGGAAAAGCTGAAAAGTGGAGTGAGGATGGCAGGACACTGCGGGGTACACGCAGGCAGGAGATGATGTGAGTGCAGCGGATGGGGTGGCAAGGGAAGGGGAAGGGGAAGGCAATATTGCTTACTGTCATAAACTGATAGTGATTCAGGAGATTCTGGTACCTGCAGAAGGAGCACTCACTCTGGCCGCATCTACATGAGACGCTTACTGTGCACGAACCGTGATGTGGCAGTACTGTACAGTAGTAACGAGCTACTGAGCAGGTCAAACTGATTTATGAAATTTCTGTCCCAAACCTGTTCCTGGTTCAAGTTAAGTCACAATTCCTCAGCATCCCAGCATTTTGCAGCACTGGGCTGGGCTGTGCTGTCTGCTCCAGAGAGCAGGACTAGCCCTGCCTCTCTGCTCCCTAGCAGAGTTGCCCTGTCCTGTCCTGCTAAACTTACTGCTGGCTGCAACTGTGGACTACAAATCCCAGAGGCACCTGGAAGGAGGAACAACCCTGCAGAGTCCAGCTGCTGCAATTGTGGACTGCAAATCCCAGAGACCTCGGGGGCAGCAGGAAGAGGAAGTGAACACACAGTCCATGCTGGCTATGTGTCAGAGAGCTGTGCTGTAGCGTCCCCCGCCGTCAGCTTCTGGCCTGAGCTACTGCAGACATGCGACTGCATTTCCTGAATCAAATGTGAATGTCTATTCCTTTACTTATTGGTTCAGTCTTTGCAGCTTAGGCTAACCTGCAAAGACTGAATCAATTCAGCCTCGGACTTTTTGACTGGCTGTACTTAGTCCTGGTGCCTTGCTCCACACTGAGTCTTTCTTTGAATTCCTATGGATCTTAAATGATACTTAAAAGGCCTCCAATACATGTGGCACCCTTTGATTTCAGTGGCAGTTGCATCCATTCATCTAAACCCAACATTTAAACACACTAGGACAGGAAATATTTCTCAATCCCAGAGATTTCTACAATGGGTATGTGCTTATAAGAGGATCTCGCAATGCCCTTTGAAAGTTCCTGAGTTCACAATATAACACAAAATCAAAGCATACAGCAAACTGGTTATTTCATATGGAAAATATGCAAAGTTTGACCTGTTTTCATCGGGGTAATTTGATTCAGTTGGTCACACCCACACACATATGTGTACACACACACATACACATGCATAATCAATAGGTGGATGCACAACTCCAGGCTTTATCTAAGTGTCATAATTCATGGTGGGTGAGGAGGAGGTCAGATCTATCTTGAGAGTAAGAAGGCTAGGAAATTTGGGGGGCCAAAATATTTGGTGACCGCAACATGGGGGTTGGACTCGATGATCTATTGAGGTCCCTTCTGACCCTAGTATCTATGAATCTATGAATCTATGTGCTTGGAAGTCATGTCAGCTTTTTCAAGCTGTCGGAGCCTTCTAAATAAAGCAGACTCTTTCTCAGGACGCTGTTAAGTCTGCCACATAAAGTCTGCCTTTCAGGATCTCAGTTTTTCTAAGCTCAATCAGATCACACTAATCACTGGAATGCCAAAGTCAAACAACAGAGTCTCCCTATCAGGCATTGCTTGAATTTTCCTAGTGAAGTAGCTCCATCACTCCGGTTTATCCCAGCTACTTTTAATTTGCATTTATTTAGTCTACTTTCAGTAACCACTAATTTGGAGATCTGACTTGAAAACAAAGTGAAAACTGTGCAAAAATATTCATATAGCTTCATTTCTACTTTTCATTGACATTTTCTGCTCACGGGAATAAACAGGAAATTTCTCTGGAATTTTAAGACGAGCAATATCTACCGTTTTCAATATCCAATATTCAATACCCAATATATTTCCTCAGAGGTATTTCAGTTGCCCAACCTTAAGAGCACACTGTGAAGAGTTATTTTGAAAAGCTCATCTGCATGTTTATCTATTCTGCTCTGGGGCCTAATTTGTGAGGATACTACAGATCTGAGCTCTGGCACTTCAGAGCCAGGTAGATGAGGATAGGTAGATCCTGAGTCTCTTGGCTCCAGAAATAGAGATGCCTGTCACTTTGAGCTAAAGTGTTGTCATCTGCAAAAAGTCAGTAATATAATGTAGTTATTGCATATGTAGTACCTATAATAAGGTACCTATTGCATATAATATAAACTGCATACTAGCAGTTTATAGACATGCTAGTCAGGTTGTTATTATATATACAGTATTCCTGTGATGACGAGCAGTCATGCACTACTGTTATGACTCTTGCTTCAGCCTTTCTGGTCACAAACCTGAACAAGGAAACCATGCTCCACTGCCCGAGCACTTTGAACCTTAAAATGTCTTTACAGTGAAACTTTTGATTCCCAAGTACACAGTCGAGTTCGAGTCTGCACCGTGGTTTTCATGAACACTGATCCCAGCCCCCTGTTTGCCAGGCTTCAATCTCAGGGTTTCTATCCCATGGCAACCCAGGAAAAAGAAAAGTCATGCTTACGGTTTCACATTTCAGAGCCCTGCAGTTTAACCTGAGCACACACAGGCTCCAAATACGGGAACTGTTACTCAACGGCCTGAGTCAACAGCTGACGACTGTTCTTCCTTGTGCCAATCAGTGTTGGTAACCAGTTCCCCAATAAACTAGTTGGGCAGAACCCATCTCAGGATAGGACGTTCCTTAGCTTAACATTGTTTGTTCACAAGTTCACAGCCTACAGGAAGGTGCCTCTGGGGGTCAGGTGTATAACTCCCATTGATGGTGCCATACTGGGGCACTTTGAAAAATCCCAGCCCTCCGCACCATGAGATTTTAATAATCAAAGCATAGATGACTTCTTGTTCTATACTCCCCTGCTAAAATATAGGTCTTGCAGATATAGGACCTGCAAAGGTCTGCGGTTCCAGAGCAAAAGGATAGATACGGTGGGGCTGAGCAAACTCTTCACACTGATGACTGACCAGCCTCAGTGCTTATGAGCTTGGATTTGGAGATCTGACGCTGTGACATCGTGCCAACCCCACCAATATCGGTCCCTTTAATAGAGCTTGGGTTGCAGAGATCACATGTTCCAGCCCCCAAAAGTCTGGGCTGCTGGGAGATAGGCTTGTGTTATACCAGTCAGCCAAGAACAGGATCACTGAACTTAATGGCTGAAGCCAGAAGACATTCTCTGCTCTCACAGGCTAGGCACAGACATTCAAAAAGCCTGAGGCAGAATCAATATAAGTGACATGGTTTTCTGTTAAGTGGTGTAATTTAGATTGGTAGCAAACAGATCTCATGTTCACCCTTTGGCAGCGGGAGCAGCTCTTAGATGGGGTTCTGCCATTTTTAAATCTATATGTCCCAAATTTCTGTTCTTGTATGGGTACTAGACCAGTTTTGTGGGCTGAACCTCTATTCTTTTATGGGTATTGGCCAGTTTCTGATCACTTGCACTGGTAAAAGTGTAATGTCTTTACCTGGCCACACAGCCTCTGCACTGAAGGCACTTTTGTCTTTATGTCTTATGCCGTAGGATGGGTGCATGGCCAATTAAAAAAATCAGACGTATACAAGTCAGTGGGACTGGATGATCTTCATCCAAGAGTGCTGAAGGAGCCGGCTGAGGTCAGTGTAGAACGCCTGGCGAAACTCCTCCACAACTCATGGCGCTCTGGAGAAGTCCCTGAGGACTGGAAGAGGGCCAATGTTGTGCCCATCCACAAGAAGGGCAGGAGCGGGGACCTGTGTAACTATAGGCCGGTCAGGCTAACTTCCATCCCAGGGAAGATCCTGGAAAAGTTCATCAAGGAGTCTATCTGTGATAAGCTTGCAGAAGGAAAGATCCTGAATGACAGCGAGTGTGGCTTCGTTGTGGGCAGGTCTTGCCTTACCGACCTCATCTCCTTCTATGACCAGGTAACTGGACACCTGGACATGAGAGAGCAGGTTCACAGTGTATACCGTGACTTCCAAAAGGTCTTTGATCTAGTATCCTACAATGTCCTCGTGAGAAAGTTGGAGGACTGTGGGCTTAACTCCAAGACAGCCAGGTGGGTGAGAAACTGGCTGCAGGACAGGACCCAGAGAGTCGTAGTGAATGGATCTGTGCCATCCTGATGAGAAGTGGGCAGCCGTGTCCCGCAGGGGTCGGTGCTCAGTCCAGTACTTTTCCACATCTTTATTAACAATTTGGATGTGGGGCTGAAGAGCTCGCTGGCCAAGTTGGTGGACGACACCAAGTTATGGGGAAGCGTGGTCATGCTTGAAGATAGGCTACAGATACAGGCAGACCCAGACAGGCGAGCAAGTTGGGCAGATCAGAACCTGATGAAGTTCAACATCAAGAAATGTAAAGTGCTCCATCTTGGGACAAGCAACCCCCAACACACCTACACGCTTGGTGGCACCAAACTGACTGGCACCATGAATGAAAGGGACCTGGGAGTAATAATAGACCACAGTATGAATATGACCTGGCAGCGCGATGCTGTAGCCAGTAGGGCAAATAATACTGTGGCATGCATCAATCAATGCATCTCCAGCAAAGCCAGGGAGGTGACTCTTCCCCTCTGCTCAGCATTGGTGAGACCGCAGCAGGAGTACTGCATCCAGTTCTGGGCACCACACTTCAACAAGGATGCGGACAAGCTTGGAGTCCAAAGAAGAGACACCCATATTATCAGAGTCCTAAAAGGCAAATCATTCAAGGAAAGGCTGAGGGATCTGGGACTCTTCAGCCTGAAGAAAAGAAAGCTGAAAGGAGACCTGGTAGCAGCTTACTGCTACCCTAGGGGAGCACATCAAGGGTTCGGTGAGCAACTGTTCACCAGGGCACCCGAGGGGAAAACCAGGAGTAATGGCCACAAACTCCTGGAAGTCCGATTCAGGCTCAAAATGAGGAAAAACTTCACAGTCAGGGTGTCCAGACTGTGGAATAAGCTCCCTCCAGAGGTGGTGCAATCACCTACCCTGGAGATCTTCAAGAGCAGACTGGACAGTCACCTTGCTGGGGTCCCCTGACCCCAGTTATCTTTCGTGCTTGGTGCAGGGGGCTGGACCCGATGGTCTCCCGAGGTCCCTTCCAGCCCCTTGCAATCTATGGATCTATGTGGAAACAAAAGCAGCAGCCCACACAAGCAGTGTAGCTAGGATGACTGGCTGTATAAGCTCCTCCGAGAAGCATCCACACCGTGCACACGTAGTGACTTGCATTGGGAATAAGGTCAAATGGAGTTAGCAGATGCTGATAACTGGCTTAACCAGAGTCAGATAATAGCAGTATATGTGCAGAAGAGGTGCCTTCAGCTATGTGCACAGGCTTCACAAGGGCTGCAGGAGGATTTGGCCAGTTTCCCAGTGAGATTACAGTGACATTCCAGGGTGACAGGTTATCCCCAGCTGCTAATCTTTCCTTCTCTCACTTTGATGTCTTGTCTGAAGGGTCTTCCCTGTGTCTAGAGCGACTGCTTCTGGAACCAGGGAAGCAGCCCTGATAGCAACTGTACATGTGGCCAATTCTGAAGCATCTTGGCAGGCACTAAAAACAAAGCTCCCTGTATCACATATTAACTCTGTATTCTCAGGAAAGCCAATGGCTCTCCAAATCTTATTCAGAAGTGCAGTGGCTTTGCAATTTCCCACTGTGAATCATCATCTCCCAAATTCAGGTGATTAATTTTTCACACTGAACTTCATCATGCACGTCCCATATTAAAGCTTGTTAGGATGGGGGCTTTTGGCTACGTGCAGTGTTACAACAGCGAAGCTATGCTGGTATAAATAAGTCAGGACCTTAGTGATATGATACAGTGAGATCTCCATTGCATGAGCCAGTTTAGAAAGGGCACCGCTCTTTTTTCATTTTCTGGAAATTCAACAATGGCAAGTGTAAGGTGCACAAATACAGAACGGCAGAAAATCGCTGGCAAGAAATAGCAGGGAGCAATGGTGGAGCACAAACTCAATATGAGTCAGCAGTGTGATCCTGTCACACAAATGCAAATGCATTTTTGGGGTGCATTAACAGAGCATTGTATGCAAGGCACGAGAGGTGATAATATCACTCTACTCGATGCTTGGTAGGCCTCAGCTCAAGTAATGTATCTGCTGCATTTTAAAAAAGGATGGAAAGAAAATGGAACCCAACCCGTTTTTTTGGGGAATGAATCCCCAGGTTAATAATTACTTCTGGGAGAGCCTCCTTCTATTCCACCTATGTTTTCAGCTGCTCAGTGCCTTCCTTTTCCTCTCTCTTCCAATCCCATTGATAATCAGAGAATTTGTATGAAGAGAGACAATTATTTTAAGAGTGCCCCAAAGCAAGTGGTAAGTGTAATCCTTAGGTTAGGGTGCATAGTACCTAAACCATTGCCCATAGTGTATGACTAAGTGACTGGCAGAGAAAATTACTTCTGCCATTGTACGGAGGCTGCCGCCAATCACGTACAGACTCAGCCTCATATCATTAAGCCTTTTTTCCCCTGATAGCAGCTCTGAAGACTTTGACTTGGTGTCTCAGACTAGATCCACCTCTCGATCTGAACACGCTACCAATACCACGGGCACCATCTCCCCTACAGTTAATCCAGAATGATTCCAGTTTGCCTTGCACACATTTTACCCATCTTATTTTATACATCTCTCTGCAAAGCCTGTCCTCCGTATGACTGACCGTCAAGCACACATACAAGTTATATCCATGGAAATAAGCCCTGGCCTCATTGCCGCCACCTTCAAACAATGTGGCATCAGCTACCTAACCATCGTGAGCAACCCTACAGTAACAAGTCAGTGCGGGCACAGGATCCTGGGAAAGTGGGAGCCATGCAACTGTTGTCATTAAGCTCCGGGAATGTGAAACGCAGGATATTTACTGATGTGTAGGTTTTCAGGGACCTCCATTTTAAAATGATGGGTCCATGCTGCAATAGGCTACCAAGGGAATCGCAGCCAAAAGAAGACCACAGGAGCTGCTGGATCCCACCGCTCACAGGCGGCCACACAGAGCCCTTCTGCCACGTACCAGAGCAAGTTCACCACAACGGAGGGGGAAAAAACGTGCATTGATCATCTGTGCTTTCAAAAATTACCCGGGAAAGAGTTGGCCAAATGCTGCTCTGCAGAAGGCTCTCTCACAGCAGAGCTTTCCAGTGAGGCCAAGATTTAATGCATTCACTGCTAGGCCTGCTGGCTACTGCCTACCACATTGTCATGGTTTTCCTAGTACAAATACAATGCTGGAATATAACTAACTGATCTGACCAGCATGGTTGCAAGCCCACTTGCCAATGGACACCTGGCACCCGGCTAGCAGTTTGAAGCTCCACAATGCATTTTTGCCTATAATTCCTGCAGGTCTGACATGAGGCTATAAAAGCTCTTACCCTATCTTGCACTCCTGGGTTTCAGTGGCAACTGCGTAAATGAATCCACACCAGTATTAGACCAAAGAACCTCGCTCAACACCAGGAAGGGGGTGCAACAGGATCTTGCAATGTCCTTTGAAAGTTCCTTAGCTCACATGCCCAACATAAAACCAAAGAAAAAGCCAAACACGTCATGAAGTTAGCTAGAATCATAGAAAAGTAGGGCTGGTAGGGCCTTAGGAAGTCATCTAGTCCAATCCCCTGCCTGAAGGCAGAACATCGCTGTCTAAATCATCCTAGACAAGTTCTTAAAAAGTTCTTTAAAAGGTCACAAACAGCCCTCCCATGCAACCACCAGGCATAACCCTCAACACCTCAAACACACCCTTCAACTGGCCACAGGCAATGCAGGGAGACCAGGGCACTGTCAGTGTCCTGCCACTACGAGGACAGAAAGTGGTTTGTTAAAATACAATCCAGAGATCCACGAAAGAGGGCAGTGCCCACTGCTACAGAGGAAGACAACCCACCCATACCCCCCATTCATGCCAGTTGGACCTAGGGTGGCCACTGAGGCATCCCCAAAATACAGGACATCCCCTTGGTGAAGGACAGGCCCACCAGCCCCCTCAGCCAATCAACAGTGAGGAGCAGGGCCACTACCGGCTTGGCCGATCAGCGGCAAGGGGTGGAGCCACCAGGCCCCCTTGGCCAATCAGCAGCAAGGGACAGGGCCACCACAAAAAGGCCACCTCTCTGGCTCCGAACCCTGCTCTTCCTGGTGGTACATTACCCTACCTCTAGGCACAGCCAATAGAATCACAAGGACAAATGATTGATATGCATTTCCACCAATGAACTGGAAATCAGGACTTTTTGCAGTCCACTGCTCATTCAAAAAAAGGGCAGGAGACAAAGAGTTTAAAAACAGGATGGTCTAGTATAAAACAGAACCAATGCTCCCCCCACCCCCGCCTCATCTGACCGTAGGGTAAAAATGTCATCTAGATCCCAAATGTGGTAATTAGTCTGACCCTAAGTTAGGGTTAACATATGTCCTGTTTTGGGTCCTCCCATCTCCAGCCAGGCATTTTGGTTTTTTTTAAAATATCCACAAATGTCCAGGATTTTGCTCTGCCTGCACTCAGCATCAAAGTTTTTCCTGGCCCTTTGCGAGGGGCCAGGGCTACAACAGGGCAAGGGGGGTACCTGCCCCTCCGGTGGGAGAAGGGGGTTCTTTGGGGGCAGCAGGGCAGAGTGGGAGGCAAGGGATTGCGGGTCAGGAGCAAGAGACACCAGCAGGGTTGGGAGAGCTGCAGCTTGGGAGTGAGGGACACCAGTGGGAGTGGGAGACTGTGGGTCAGGAGCACAAGGCACAGGCAGGGTCAGGGGGCTGCGTGTTGACAGTGAGGGGCAGCAGCAGGGATAAGGGGGCTGTGTGTTGTGAGTGGTGGGCAGCAGCAGGGCTGGGGGGCTATGGCTTGGGAGTGAGGGGCAGGGGCAGGGCATGGGCATATCACTGCCCTCCCCCCACAATCATATTATCCCTCCCCCCCACAGGTGTCCTCTTTTTTGAATCTGGATATATAGTAACCCTACCCAAATGGAAGAGCAAAACCCTTTAGGCAGGACTCTCTGAATTTTTCAAGTCCTAGAAGGAGCACACCCCAGCCAAATACCCAAATTCCCATGCCCAGCACTTAGAGAAAGACAAGAAAAAATCCAGACACTAGTACAAATGGGGAAGGGAATGGGTGGGGAAAGGGGAAAATAGTCCAGATTTACAAATCTGTGCCAGTTCCAACTAGTTGCAATGCTTTGTTTCAATATTCTTAAAGTAAAACCCGCTCTTTTGATTTCAAATGTCTATTTGTTTGGAAACCATCCAAAACCATCCAAAACCTGAAAAAAACACTCAACTACCCTCACCCCCTCCATAAAAATCTGAACAAAACATGTCATTGATCCTGAAACCATTTGTTTTTCCTACACTTGATTTCACTGAGAAAAATTGTTTTGTTCCTACATGTCCTATGCACTTGTAAGAACGTACATCCCTTTTTACTATGGTATCTATTTTGTCTTCATTGAAACAATGGGAAGACCAATGCCTTACCCTATGACAGCGTAACTGAAGGTTTAAATGTGTATTCATGTTTGCAAAAAGGAAGGTGAAATGCTCCCTTTCCACAGCTGGTTCAAATCACCCCTGAAGTCAAGGTTGCTGCTGAGGCCTTGTCTCTATTTACCTTCCTCTACTGGCCATTCTGGTGGCAGACGGCAGAGGACATACTCATTTATGGACTCCTGGCAGCTCTCCATGACTCCAGGACAGCCACTGGGCCAGCAAAGCTCGCAAAAAAGCTGGCAAAAGGCACAGACGTGTCTAGGTATCCAGGCGGTAGCCATCTTGGGCTAGAGACAAAAGGAATCAAAACTCATGGCAGGGGTGATATCTTTGATTAGACCCAACCTTGCTAATAAAGACCTTTTTTTTTCAAATATCTAGTTGGTCTAATCAAAGATATCACCCCTGGCATGAGTTTTGATTCCAGATGTGTCTACACATGCCTTCTCCCAGCTGCTGGACAGTGGCATGAATTTCAGGGCCCTGCCACCCCAGAAGGTTGACTCAAAGAGCCTTGTCTGCCTATGTCCTTAGACCAACACAGCTACAACCTCCATCCTCTCCTCACACCTGGCAGGCAAAGTGCACTGGGTAGATGTGGTATCTTTTATTAGACCAACCAAATAGATGGAAAAAAGGGTTTTTGCAAGCTTTTGGCAGACAAGGGTCTTTGGGTCAATCCGATATCTTTTATTAGACCAACTGATGCCAGTTCAAACTAGTTGCAATGCTTTGCTTCAATACTCTTGAAGTAAATCATGTTATTTTTTATTTGACCCAAGAACTCAAGGTTCTTTGGGTCAATCCGATATCTTTTATTAGACCAATTAGTCTAATAAAAAATACTGGATTGACCGAAAGAACCTTGTCTGCCTATGTCCTTAGACCAACACAGCTACAACCTGCACCAGGGGTGGGCAATTATTTCAGGCGGGGGGCCGTTTACTGAGTTTTGGCAAGCCATTGAGGGCTGCATGACAGGCAGCCCAGGGCAGATTAATATTAATTTTCTAAATTGTTTAGGGGCCCTGCAGACTGAATAGAATGGCTTGGCGGGCCGCATCTGGCCCACTCCTGACCTACACCCTTGCAAGCTTTCGGGCTCAAACACCCTTCATCAGGCATACGGAGACTCTACCCCCTCTCCTGACACCTCACCCATATATCTTCATTTCATTAGGTGAACAGGCCATTATCACATTGCTGCTAATCACCCAGGCCTGTGTAGATGTGCAAGTGCCAGTGGTTTCCTTTTTAATCACAACCACTTTCCTGGACTTCTCTTTACCCTGTGATGCAGCAGAGCACCAGGAGTGCCAGTGCTCTAGCGACTGTGGTGACTAATAGTGACACCCCGCAGGAACAGTCCTTTGCAAAAACTCAGCATCCTACAAGACCAGGACTCGATGACTTCACCAAGTGAGTCATGCCGGTAGGTTTTCAGACGCAGGAGTTTCTCTAGGGAGAAAAAGCAAATCAGTAAACCATACGTGATACAAAAGAGTGAAAAAGAAAGAAAGAAAAAGCATAGGCGTTTTCAGGAAGAAGAAAAAAAAAGTCAGTAGTTGTTTTAAAGCTAGTCAGAGGACAGCTGAGGTTAACCAGTGAAGCTGGGTGTTCAGCCAGCACGATACATCAGACTAATGAGAGTCAGGAGACCAGCAACGCCTCCACTCCAGCCCTGGTGTCACCTCTGGCCAAGCGTGTAACCTAGGGCAAGTCACTTCCACCCTCTGGGCCCAATTCCTTGTTGCTTTACACGCTGTGCAGTCCTTTATACCCATGGATGGAAAACACTCCTGACTTACACTTGCGGGCTCACAGTTCCTGGTGAACATACTTCCACTAAGTGCGAGAGCGGTGAGTCAGGCCTTCTGTGTCTGTGTATGCTCATACTCCATAGAAACAGCAGCGGGGGAATCAATGTCTGCACAGGTCATTTGAAGTGTCAAGTAGCGTGTAAGTGCTAATTACCAGTATTATGTCCTATCTGCAGTAATGGGGTTTTAGAGTACCGTGTAATGATGCAGTTATAAATGCACTGAGAACTTGCACCATTTTGAAGAATCAGACTAAGCTATGTATTCACAGCTCCTTCTGCTTAATTAACAACTGGTCTGGCCTGCGTAGCGGGGGCCAGACACTGCAGTATCAGCTAGTATTTCCTGCACAGAGTTTGTAACTTCTGGCTGAAGATGGGTTCAGTCTTCATCTGAACTGGTTCTCAACAACAAACATTGCCACCCTCTGCAATGGGGATTTACGTTGGGAATGACATCCTCTTTCCAAACAGCTGAATAGTTTTAAAGGTGTTGACTGAAAGAGGAGAACACGTGTCCTTTCAGTCGGAGATGACAGGTAGCACGTTGTGTCTCCGAACTGGTTCTACCTGCACCCTGCCCAGAGGATGCTGGCTTTATCACCATTGATCACCAAACAAAGGCAGTCTTGTCACAAGAGAATGCTGATCTGCTTCTGGCAACGAGATACTCCCCACCCCGTTGTGTTTATAGACAGTGAAGGCGGCAGTGCCAAATTCCCAACCCTAGAGACCTTTGTAGATGTTTGCCTATAAACCAGGTCCAGCCCAGGCAGCGGCAGGGCAAACATGCCCCCATATTTGTCCTTCAACAAGTCTGACCTCTGAAGCAGTCCCAGCCGAGAGGGGACTTCCATCCCCATTTCCCATTCCATCTTTTGGCCTCCCTCCGAGTATCAGCGATAATGGGTGCATCCAGGGCACAGACTCAGGCACTTCACAAGACTCTGAACAGCCTCCACTTCGACCCCTTACACACCATTAATGAACCAAACCTTGCTCGACACTGCAAGGGCTGCTCCTCCAGAGGTACGGGACCCAGTTTTTGTGGCACCGGCTCTCCCGAAGGACAGAAGCTCTCGCAGCAGAACTGCGTCCACGCAAAGAGTCTTCCCAGTCAGGCAGACAAGGCCTGCATCTCACAAAGCTTCATGTTCCCAATCCCATTGAAGAGATGGTAACCGAGACACAGAGAAGTGAAATGACTTGTCAATGCTCTACAGCAAGACTGAGCGGTAGAGCTGGACAGCCGACTGAAGAACCCTGACTCCGAGGCACCAGAATATATTCTCTTTCTCGTTACTCAACGGCAGTAACTTTGGTGTATGTCTGAACAGGACCTGTCCTATACTGATAGCAAACCTGCCCTGTCACCCAAAAAGGAAAGGCTCCATGCCCCCGTTCCCATTCCTCGTGCCCTCCAACTTCCAGCCGGTTCCTTCCAGAAGTGCATATGAGTTTCGAATCTAGATCCCAGTATCCTTACAGCTACTTTCACTGAACGCTTGATATGTGCAATCTTCCAGAATCTCAAGTTTTGGGGGTTTTTTTATCAGCTTTCCTAGCCAACTTTTAGAGGAGCAATCAGATCAAACTAGCCGCTATAATGCCTAAGTCAACAAAGTTTCCCTACTGGAGATTGATTCAATTTACTAATACAGGGCAAAGATTTGCATGGATGGGATTTAACCGGCTGTTTTTAATGTGTATGTTCCATTTATTCTATTTCCAAGCTCTGCTTACTGGAAATCTGATGAGAAATGAGGTCAAAATGGTGCAAAATGTTTCCCTGATTTGCTTTTTGTTTTCAATAAGATTTTTCCAACCCTTTCCAATCAGATCTAACATGTATCTATCGATAGCTATCTACATATAGCTATAGATATATAGACCTATATCTAAACATAGATATAGATACACGCACACAAATTCTTTTTCTGGAATTTTTGGACGCCTTAAAACAATACTGAGTGCTTTTCCCCAGTGTATGTTTTCAGAAGTATTTAGATTTCCCTCCCCATAACTTTTCAGCTGTCTGGGGAAAACAAAACACCTCCTTTGGATACTGCTGGGATCAGAAAAGGGGGCACTTGGAGCCTTCACCTGATTTTGCTGGACACAATGGTAGCTTGACACTTCAGAGCAAAAACGAGGGTAGAAATCCAGTCCCTGTGCTCCAAAAACACTGTCGCCTGCCAGTTTGGCTGGAGAAGGGTCTCTCTCAGGAGGTTAGCACTGTGAGATGCCTACGCCGGGCAGCTGCAGATGACTGATCCCATAACCCAGCGGTTGTTGACATTTTTAGGTTCAAGGCACCCCACGGAAAATGCTAGCTCTTAGTTTTCACCTGATTTTATGACTAGGGAAAAATAAGAGAGCAATTCTTCTGTTGGGAAGAACTCAGAAAGTCCACGGCAGGGCAAAATGCTCTTAAAGCTATTGGGCTTTTTTACACGTGGAAGCGCCACAGCGCTGGGCGCTTCGAAAAGCAGCCGGCACTGCGGTGCTTGCAGTCGTATAAGCGGCGAAATGCAGGTCAATGCTGAGAAAGCAGCAGCAGCGTGCTTCTTAACTAAAACACGTTGGAGGCGCTTTAGTTCAAGCGCGCCGGTGCCATTTTCTGTGCGCTGACGCGCATTTCACCGCTGATACAACTGCACGCCGTGCAGCGCGGCTCGCCTGCAGAGCAGAGCCGATTCGAGTCTCTGGCGGCGGATCTCTGGCGCGACACGGGGAAAAAAGTATGTATATAAATGCCCATTTTTGATTCTGATTGGAAGGCTCCAGGTTTATCTTGTGAGTCGTGTTTGCACACCTAACAGGGCTAACGTTGAGGAACACCCCAGGGCACCCTTGAAAGGAGCTCAAGCTGCAGCACCCCGGCTGAGAATCAGTGGCATAACCTAATGGAAGTGTATCCACATGCTAGTCCACTAATACTGTAACGAACCGATATCCCGTGGCGGTGGACAGGGGAAATATAAACCACTCGTACTGCTATTGCTCTAGTCTTTCTGGTTGCATGACGGAAGAAGAAAACCACTCTGTGTTAAACAATTATCTGCGCTTTCTGATCTGAGCAGGCTGCAAATAGAAACTTTATATTCCAGAGGAAACAGCATAAGACTGCCGATGATCCCAACTCCCCGTTTTCCAGGCCCCAGGCTCACGGCTCCTGTTCCCGTGGTGCCACAGCAGGAACAAAGTCATCGCTACGGTTTCACGTTTCAGCGCACGGGCTGCATCCAACAGACTTACAGAAAGGCCTATGTCAACAGATCTGGAGACGGTTGTGCAGTGTCCGGGTCGGTGTCTCTTGCCAATGTCCTAATAAACTAATAGGGTAGTCTCAGGAAGGACGTTCCTTGACTTAACCCCTCTCCAGTTCTGCACCTTACATTTCCTGAGAAACCTAAGGGAATTTGGGGCCCAGCTCCCATCGAGTATTTCCTGCTGCTGTAATCTTTCCTGCAGTCAGCATCAATATTTATGAAATTGGGTTTGGCTGCTTTGCTGCTGTGCTATCACCCATCATTCCCCTCCAGTGTAGTCCCCCCTCAGCGGCTGGGTGGCAGGGTGAAGACGTCCGATTTCCCCATGCACACGCTGCTAGGACTTTGAACTGCTGCAATGCAACACAGACCTGTGCCTGGCAGCTCAGCAGGGGGTCCTTGAACCAAATGGCTAGAGCCAGATGTTGTCCTCCTCTGCAGCTGCCCAGCCACTGCATGCAACCTGATCTTAGAGAAGGCATCCCGGGTGCGAGAGGAAGGAGGAGCTGTCGCCAGGACCCCTGCCATGTGAACCCATCTGAGAAGTGTATGTGTTTTGCATAAGAAATAAAGTAAGCAGAGCAGAGACTGAACCGTGACTTAGCAGGAGCCACAGGTCCCAGGGATACAAGAGTAGAGACAGTGCCTCTTGTTCTGTGCAAGCATAAATCTCCAGAAGGCCTGCGTGCTTATTTGTCCAGTTTCCCATTCGGATTACACTGACATCCCAGGATGGCCGACTATAAAGATGGCTTTCCTGGGGTTTTTAACCCCCTTCAACTAGCAATTTTCATCCTGAAAGACTGCCACTGAAGAAGCCCTGATAATTTAACTTGCAGCCAACTCCGAAGTCTCTCTGTACTGGCTAACCCCAAAGCTCCCAGTGATGGTCTGAGCATCCGAAGCTCACTGCAGCCCAAGGCACTCACTAAATCACATATCAACTCTGTAGTCCTGCACATGTTGCATCTCTGCCAAGTTTTCCAAATGTTATTCAGCGGTCTGGGTGTTTTGCATTCTCCCAAGGTCCATCTCCTTCAAAATCTGTGTGGTTCATTTTTCACCCAGATGTTCATTATCTATGTCCTATGTTGGATTTTGTCTACACCACAGCTGCTAGCCACATACAGAACTGCACCGACTTCTCTGCAGAGCTGCAAACAAAATATGGTCTTTGTGATACTACCCAGAGAGATTCAAAAATGGCAACCAGATATTCCCTGGAACTTGATGTTCAGGCTTTGTGGCCATTAAAATGAGGTACGCGTCTGTGAACGCCACTTTGACTGTAAGAGCAACACAGGTGGGGCTGGGGCATCATCTCAAACGATGCGTCTCTCATGACTACAGAGGTTCAGAACAGTTTTGGCATGACCTGGACAGGTTTAGTAGGCCTAAATTTTTTTGCTATCTTATTTTAGGCCCTGTACCTCCATCCCAACCACCGTGCAGTTGGAACGCAAGGTGCGAGCACGCAAGAACCGCGTGTCTGCAAAGTCAGCCAGTCATTACACGATGCCATTTAGCATCTATGCAAATTGTATCTATGCAAATACAACCCTGCTCCAATGCTCTCTTCTAAAAACAAAGTGGCAGGAGCCCTTCAGGTCTCATGGGTAAACCCACAGTAATAAATCAGTATGTGCCTGAGGTCCTGGGTGGGAAGAATGGGGATGTCTCTGACTGAAACTGGTTTCCATTTCAAAATCTCAGAAGTTTGTGATAAACAGCACTGAGCAAAGAATCACAGTTCTCCCCACAACCTCCTCCATGCTACAGCCAAGGTCAGCAAGGCAAATTTCTGCCAGCCTTGTACCCGTCACTGCAGGAGAAATGAAGAGTTTCCTCCAATGGTATTTTTAGTCTTTTGTAAAGTGAATTTTGCAATAGCGCAGATCGCTTCTCGGCCCTTTGAGCTAAGATCGAGCGTAAAGGGGAGCATCTGAATTCCTAGACCTGTGGGCCTGGTGCTTGCATGTTGATGCCAGTCCAGTAAAAATTACGAGGCATCACTATCAATAGATATAGGTAAGGATAAATATGGGTATTCAGCCTAGATATGCAGGGTTTGGAATTTGGTTCATAATTGAGTTGGGACAGATATAGAGATATAAAAACTTAAAATAATTTTGCAACTGTGCTGATCTGACACCCCCTGTTCATCTCCAGAGCGAAGATAACCCAGACAGGGTTTAGTCTGCAAAGTTTGCTTATTTTGCACTGTCCCCTATCGATGTGTCCCTCAGCCCTGAAGGAACACCTCCAGAGAGGAGATCATATCTCCTCTACGGCCCCATCCAGCCCTGGCTCTCTCTGGCAAAGCTATTCACGCTTTGTTCAACACAGACGCCAGTCTCTGAGTATCTGGATTGAAATCACTGAGTCGCCTTGTGCCGGTCTCCAGTCCATACAGACGCCAGTAGCTGCTCACTACTAACCAGGGCTGGGTTTACATCAGTAAACACAAAACTCAAAACAGCAGTTCTGTCTCTTGATTACACTACATACCGATGGCTAAAATTTCATTTTTAACGAATTTTTGTGCTTATTTAATGTGTATTGCTTATCATTCAGTATACGTGTAGCTGTCTAGTGTGCTAGAAAGCAAAATCAGGCTCTCGCAGCCTAGCAGGGGAGCAGCTTTGTAACAAGGCAGTTCTCACATATTCCAGAGCTAGACATGGGGGGGGTTGTTTTTTTTGTTGTTGTTGGTTTTTTTTGGGGGGGGGGGGGTTTGGGAGGGGGGAGTAGACAGCGCCTAATGAGAAGAGAAGCGACACCATCTCCCGTGCGTTCAAAAGATAAGACCGCAGCTGCAGGGATGCACTTGTCCTGGTACCTAAAAGACCCAGTTAGGGATGGAAAGACTTCCGCTGTATGATCACATCTTAGCAGGCACCTGGTGCATGAAACACACGTGGACGGTACCTCCATTGGCACGTGGGACCAGACCCAGCACTGTACCTAGACTCCTGGAGGCCCCAGGAGAACTTTTAATACCAGCCCCTGACATCACCAGAGATCATAATGATTATAATAATAACTGGCACCAAAAAATTACCATTTTCGGGCCCCCTTTCTGTCCAGACCCCAGGCAGCCACTCAGTTTGCCTATGCCTGCATCCGGCCCTGACTGGACCAGCAATCAATGAGCACTAGCTAAGTACACAATGCAGGGACTAATGGTATAATGGTGGTATAATGGTGTTCATCGCTCAGCAACTCCCTCCAGGCAAGACCGCTGCAAACTGAAGCAAGAGACCCGCAGAAGATGCTGCCAGACGTCCATCTTCGTACGTGCGTCCCTGGGGTGCAATGTGTGGTGAGAGCCCTTGTCGGCTTCCTTGCTAATTGTCATATGCTGCTGCCGTGCATCGGTAAAGGTCTCCACGTTATCCACCAAACGTGCTGGTGATCGGTCCTTTCAGGGATGCTGCACCCCTTCTTCAGCTATTACCCTGCAGCCACAAACACATCTATGCCTATGCTGAGACTCTAACTTAGGGTATATGCCCAGGGGCACCATTCAGCTTAAACCAGGGGCAGGCAATGATTTTGGACAGAGGGCCGCTTCCTGAGTTTTGGCAAGCCATCGAGGGCCGCATGACAGGCAGCCCAGGGCAGATAAATATTAGTTTTCTAAATTTTTTAGGGGACGGATAGAATGGCCTGTTGGGCCACATCCAGCCCCCATGCTGCATTTTGCCCACCCCTGACTTAAACCACTTATATTAAAAAGCCCTTAGCTCAATCCCTGATGGGAGTCCACCTCTAGAAGCTGTCCTGAACCTCTGGGCTTGAGATTCAGCTCCCCTTACCTCCTACAGCATGTTCACAACTCGCCTGGGCTGCAGGCTGCAAGGTCAGGAAGAAATCTAACAGCGTCCGGCTTCCAGCCCTTCAGTGCCCTGTTCCCTATCCCACTGGCCAAATCAGAGCTAAACACAGAAGCAGGACAAACAGCTGAAGACCGATTCCTAGAAGGAACAAGAAGCTCCAGCAGGGCCTTTCTAGGAATGAGTCTGCCCAATGGTTGTCCGTCCCGGGTCTGGCATGCACCTGCAGCCAGGTAAGAGATAGACAGGGAGGGGAAGCTCATCTGGGGCAGGTTAGTTGGTACAGACATACCCAAAGATCCCACGGCCCCATTTCCACAGTGTCTGAGCACTTCACAGCCTCAGACGTATCTGCCCCATGAAACTGTGGCCCCATGAGACAGTTCCCGTCTGTAAAGTAAAATAATAGCAGTGGCCTGTGGCAGAAGGCAACCACAAGACTTGCCTACGATTTGCCAGAGGGTGTCTATAGCAGAAAAGGGAGCTGAACCCAGCCCCCAGTTAGAGATTTTGCCACCACCTTCCTCTAAGCAGAAGGAAGAGCAAGCCAGAGTTTGCACCAACAGACCCATCGGTGTGTATCCGCTGCCCCAAGCCCTAGTAAACCCCTCCTGAGGTTTACCGATGCAAGCCCTTGCATTGCTAAAGAGGGGTTTCATAGTTGTTCGAGGCTGGAAGGGACCTTAGAGATCATTTGTGCCCATTATTTCTTGTCCTCCCCTGGGGGGGGGGGGGGAGGCCCTTAGTTAATAGGTGCTCCTCCAAACCCTGATGTACTCCATGCATCATACAAGCCCGAAAAGCATCATTTGGGACGGCTTGCACAACGCTCCAAGCTCAGCACCAGATTCATGGAAAGTCACTGCCGGAGCTGGAACACGCCTTGGATAAATATGTTTCCTCTCTCAGAAACCTTTGCAAAACCTCTCGGGCACCCGAGAGCTCCCGGCTCTTGTTTACATGCTCAGCTGTTCTCGAGGCTTCTCAGAAACCACTTCTGGGCAACAATAACTGTCCATGCCCCTTTCACATGTCCTGCGGAGGAGGAATATGCTTGCAGAGATATTAGCAGAGCGGAGCGATAGCGAGGTCAGGCTGCAGCGGGAATGGAGAACTGGTGCCAGACACCACTTCCTTCCCTCGCACATGTGAACGGGGCATGGACAGCCGGCGCCGCTGTTCGAGTGCTTGCATGCTCCAAGCGTGCTCCCAGCGTGGGGAGCTTGCCAAGAGGCCGTGCTGTTTACCTACATACTAAACCCCTGCTTTTCTCAGCGAGCAAGTGTGGGATGGTGCCCAGGACTGAGCACGTGAGAGTGCTGAAGCCTCCCATGCCTATCGCAGCAGCAATCCCCCAGGAAAGGCGCCCTCCACTTCCACTCTGATAAACAAGTTTACAAGCTACAGCAGCCCGGCTGGCTTAGGGAGGCCCTAAAAAAAAAAAATTAAAAAAAAAAAGTGTTGACTAAAGGCGTTTTGTGTTTCAGCTGCTGAGTGGCCATTCCTGCTTAACTCCTTCCATGCCACTGCCAGGACGCGGTGCTGAGTGGCAACGGCCCTGCCCCGGGGCGCAGCAGCCAGCGCCTTGCTGCAGGGGGGAAGAAATGCCACTTTTTTGCCACCAACGTGTGTTGGGCACCCATCTCAACACTGGGTTTGAGTGGCGTAAAAGGGGACGGCATCTGCTCCTGGAGCAGGAAACTTCCAGCCCCTGCGCTGACCTCCGCTGCCTTCCCTGCTGCTGGAGCCAGCCCCAAACCAGGGCTGCAGCCACTGCAGGGAAGGTGCGGGGTACAGGGGGGAAGAGGATGGATGGGGGTGAGGTGCCCGCTTGCCCATCCATCATTGCCAGGGGTTGTAGACCCCCTGAGCACAGCTGGCCCAGGTTCGAGTCTCTAGCCAAGGTTTGATTTAGAAGCTGTCTGTCGCATTTTTCCTGGTCCTCCTGCATGGAGCAGGGGACACGATGCAAAGGGGCGGATTTGGCAGGGAGCTCGGAGGGAGGCCGTCGGGGCACTGAGACACGGTGGGGCCGTTGGCAGGCTCGGCCTCCCTCCGTTTCCCGCTTAGCTCTGCAAGGAAGTGTTTCTTCTGCCTGTTCTCCTGAGCTTAGGCATCGGGACCTGCTCTGCAAGAGTGTCTGAGGGACTGGTGACACCAGGACAGCTGGAGAAGAGAGATCCAAACCATGCTTCGCCTTGCCCCACGTTCCTCAGGTTGGCTGGACAGAACAGGGCCATTTCCAGGCAGCGCAGACTACATGGGAGGCCCAGGCTCTATTTCTCACTTTGCCGCTGTAGATAAATCACTTCCCCTTGCTGTGCCTCGGTCTCTCCACCTGAGAAATGGGGATAATGGTTCTGCCTACCAAAGTGCTTTGTGGTTTGCAGATGAGCCGCCGCACAGGAGAGCGCTGGGAGTTTGTACGGCTGTACTATGGGAGCTTGCTGCCCAGCATGGCACCTCGGAGAGGCATCCGGCAGCACCGGGGTATGGGGATGGCACTCAGAAAGCAGCCCTCCCCACGAAGCGGGCAGCCGCAGCGTGCCAGCAGGGCAGTAGGAGCTGCATTGTGATGGGCTACAGCAGCCAGAGCTTTGAGGGGAGGCCATGGGGCTCCCCGGGGGAAAAGAACCGAAGATAAGCTTTGCAATAAGCATAAGCAAGAGGGAGAGGTACAGACCAGAGCCTCGTGGGGCTGTCGGAGCGGCGAAGGCCCCTCCGGCTAGCACCGTGAGCTGTAAGCAGCTGGTATCTCTCTGATCCGACCCTGGGAAATTTCCACGGTGGTTATTTTCTCTTAGATTAAGACAGCCGGTGGCTTCTCCAATGTCTCCCCTTCCCAGCTCCCGCCAGGCACCAAGGGGGCTCGGGAGCTGTGCCGGTCGGTGCCTGCGGAGGTACAGTATATCTGACGTCAGAGCCGTGCCCGAGGTACAGTACGTCTGAGGACACCACAACATGTTGACGTGCGGTCTCATGTCAACCGGTTCGTGCCTTTGCTGAAAGTAGGACGGTGTTTACCCGGGCCTGGCACGTGTGTGTAGGGGCTGCCGGCAGCTGGGGGATATAGCGCCATCCCCTCAATCAATCAAAGCCTCGCTCTGCTCCTGCCAAAAGCAGGGGATGCGGCCAGCAAAAGGGCACCTGTTGCTGATGGGTGGAGGAAAGGGACGCTGAAGAAAGCAAGGCGCAAAGAGCAACTGGGTGTTTTCATGGGTCTCCCATGTGGGTGGAGGAGCCGTGGCAGGAAACTCCGGAGAAGGGGCGTGAAGAGAGCATCCACACCTGGGCACAGAGGAGAGGAAGCCAAAACGGGGAGAGGGGAATAGACATGAGATGGGCAGAGAAAGGAGAAGGGCTTGGACGATAAGGAAGGGAAACCACCACAAGAGAGAGACGATCCCATTCACATCCCCCAAAAAACAGAGCCTCATCTAGTTCCCCAAGGGGAGGTATCTGTCAAACAATTACCGCCCCCGCCCCCCGGAGTTGAAATAGTCAAGGACAGCTTCCCATCCACGGAGCTGCAGGGAGCCGAGCCAGGGGAAATTGTTTCTCTGCGAGCAGCACTTTTTCCCATATCTCCCTTTGTTTTCCTTCAACCCATGAGAATGCGGAGGAGCATTTCTTTTTTCTTTTTTTTTAAATGAAAACTTCGGGAGAAGAAAAAAAAAACAAGCAGCACAGAGCAGGCCAGAACAGCCCTTGCACTTTTTCTTGCACCCTCCTCACCCCAGCGATGCTAAAAAAAGAAATAAATGAGCTCCCTTTCTTCAGCGCCAGTCATTTCCAAAACACAGAGGCCAATCCTGTCGGGTCCCCAGCGCTGAATGAAACGGGACAGAGATAGAAAAAGAAAGCATTCGAATTAAGCCCCTGTGGTCTAGTGGTTAGTGTGTCTGGTTGGGAACCAGGGAGTCTTGACACTGGATGCTGCTCACTCCCTCCTATTCAGCCCCTGGACAAGTCACTTAACCCCTCTTAGTTTCCATTCATGGGAATAATAAGGCTAATCATCCTCCCTTTCCTTCCAGCAGAGCTGAAAGGGTAAGTGAACTCATGTTTGTTAAGTGCCCTGAAGTGGAGAGGTGCAAATTATTATGGTATTTTTCTAATTACTCCTAGGTACTTAGCAACTCAAGGGCAATGTCCATGAAATGTACAACCAATGATCTTCCAGACCCAATACCTAGCACACCTGGGGAGATATACAGAACAAATTAAAAAAAAAAAATCATGCACTGCTTTGTCATACACCCATAGCCTGGTCACAGGACTCCTTGTGATGCATTAGACTTGGACATCATAGGGCACGTCTACATGTGCCAATTTAAGGCCCATAAACCATCTTTAAGGTACATTAAGGGCACAGGTTTACATATGAGCACCTTAATGTGCCTTAAAAATGGCAATTTTAGGCTATTCATGCCTAAATTTGATACCTGCAAAAGCTCTCTGTCGCATTTTAGCTAAAGCGCCTTAACACACGTGTAGACATACTAAGACACATTAATGCTGTGCATGTCAATAGACTTGGGACTAACTTTAATCCCAAGTCATCCCGTGTTGATGCACCTTAGCATGTGCATGTGCAGATGCGCACCTAAATCGCCTTAATGCACATTAGGCAAATGTGCATTAAGTTTAGATGAACGTAAATGCACATGTAGACACACCCATAGTGACAGTGAATATAAATCTTTTTAGGTATCTGTAGTATTTCTATCTGTGTTGGGACAGCAGACATCCTGCTTGCGTGCTTGATAAAAACCTAAGACTACACATACCGTCAGTAAGAAAATGTGGTCTCAAGCAAGTTGTGAGTCAGACTCTTCACGGAAGATGACTGGAAGGGGAGATCTTTGCTCAGAATCACTCATTAGTATAAAGATATAGATATAGATACATTGTGATACATACATGTATGTACTGGCTGGCTCCTTGCAAAGGCTTTTGTTTTTCTGGCAAGGCTGACCAACCTGAAGTCCAGGCCAGATCAAGATGGCTCTATGTGTTATATGCATTTAGATAGATAGATAGATAGATAGATAGATAGATAGTCTTGCTGGAATAATATTCTATCTATCTATCTATCTATCTATCTATCTATCTATCTATCTATCTATCTAACACACACAGTCATCTTGGCCCAGCCTGAACTTTAGGTCAAACAGCCTTGCTGGAATAATATTATATCTATCTATCTGTTTGTTTGACCTAAAGTCCAGGCTGAGCCAAGATGACTGTGTGTGTTAGATAGATAGATAGATAGATAGATAGAATATTATTCCAGGCTTGCTGGAAGAATAAAAAATCTCAGTGAGGAAGCAGCTGTGCCAGGTCTGCAGGTGTTTCCAGCACAGAGCATTGGGATGCCAGATTTTGCATTATTTGTAATGCTTCCTATGTGACAGTATAGAAATGAAGTAACAGTCACTTCTGCTTAAGCACTAATGGGTATCTAGAGACCCTGACCACAATCAGGATCCCGCTGTGCTAGGCGCTGTACATTCGCATAGCACAGTTGAAACAGCACCTCCCATGAAGAGCTCTCAGTGTAAAGCAAAAGAAGGTAGGAGGGGAAACTGAGGCACTGTGGAGGGAAGGAATGAGCCTGAGGTCACAAAGCAGCAGGGACACGGGACAGAATCCAAGTTCCCAGCGCCCCAGACGACTGGTCCAGCTACTACTGCTACGCCACGTGGCCTTTCTAGTAAAGGTGCCCGGTTGCAAAGAGCAAGCACAGGGAGGCTGAGAGTGTGAAACAAGGGAATGAATGATTCTGAGACTAGAAGCCAAACCCTCAGGACGACCAAGATGATGCTGTGCAAGTGTGCAAGGCTAAAGGACTCTGCTGTCCCTAGACAGGGTCAGAAGGGCAAACAAGTTCCAGTCCAGAGCAGGGTCCTTCACCACCCAGCACCTGTGGCCATCCCCCACCCTGCTCCAATCCATGCTACCACCTTGCCAGCAGCAGAGGCTGGCAGTGCTCTTCGGGACGACGCAAGGCAGCTGGGATCTAAAATGCAGCCCTCAGGAGATTGCTATGGGCCACTGTTGCAGGCCTGGGGGGAAGTGGAGGAAGTGGTTCTTCCTCCGATGCCTCTTCTTCTTGGGGCTCTTCCAAGCAAGGCAAGGCAGCCTTCAACCCCAAACATCCAATGAAGCAAAGCTGCAAGACGCCTTACAAGCCAGCCCCAACTGTGGGAGCGTCTAGCCAGAGAGGAACCTACTGTGAGGCACCAAGCTGGGAGGAGGACGGGCTCAAAAATCTTTGACAAACTGGAGAGCTGGTCCAGATCCACAGGACGAAACACAGTAGAGCCAAATGCAACCCATTAATACTAAAGCAGGAGCAATCAAATGCACAGATACAAAACTGGGAATAACGAACTAGGCAGCAGAATGGCAGAAAAGGTGCTGAGGTCTGTCCTGGACCATGAACTGAGCATGGGTCAACCAGGTGACGCGGTTGCAAAAACCAGCCAATCTCACGCTGAGCGTCACAGCAAGGAGGTAATTATTCCAGTCTACTAGGTCCTGGTGAAACCTCATCAAGAGTGCTGTGTACAGCTTGGGGTGTCACACCAAGAAAAGTGTGGAGAACTGGTTGAACCCCTTTTTTAGTATTAACATATTGGAGAAAGTCCAGTGGAGGGCAACAGAAATGGTTCACAGGCTGGGGTACACGACTTGTGAGGAGAGGCTGAGGGAACTGGGCTGATTTAGTCTGGAGAAGAGGAGACGGAGAAGGGATTTAATAGCAGCCTGCAACGTGGGGTTGCGAAGAGGATGGAGCTGGACTGCTTTCAGCGGTGGCAGATGACAGAACAAGGAGCAATGGGCTCAAGTTGCAGCAAGGGAAGTTGAGGTTGGATATTTGGAAAAACTCTCTCACTATAAAGGTAGTAAAGCACAGGAACAGGTTACCCGGGCGGGTGGAATCTGTATCCTTGGAGGTTTTTAAGATGCAACTAGACAAAGCCTTGGTTGGGATGATATAGTTGAAGATGTCCTGCGTTGAGCAGGGGGTCAGACTAGATGTGACCTCCCGAGGTCCCTTCCAACACTAATTTTCCATGATTTTATAAGAAAAGAATGATCAGTGTTAGAGACCCTGACATATAGGCACAGGTGGAAGAAACTGGGTTTATTTTGCCTAGAAATTAGAAGAGTGAGGCAGGACATGACAGCAGTGCTCCAATATGTACATCATTACAAGGTTAAAAACCTTTTCCGTATTGCAGAACAACTTAGCAGTGATCGATTGTTTTACATGGCCACTGGGAAGAAGAAATCAACCTGATTTCCAGCAAAGGAAGTTTTGGCTGGATGACAGGAAACCTTTCTAATTGGCAGGATGGTGAAGCACTGGGACATGTAACCTGGGCTATTATGAAATCTCCTTCATTGGCTATTTTTAAGGACAGGGTATCCAAACACCTCTCAGGGATGGCATAGGTATGTTTGATCCTGCCTCCACCATCATTTGAGATCCCTTCCAGCTCCACATTTCTGTAAATATGACTGGTCTGAATTCATCCCTAGTGCAAAGGGACAGACTGGTCAAAGCATATTCAGCCTGCATCATCAGGTCCTCTGTGTGATCATATGTAATACAAGACAGCTACCAGCAAAATGATCAAACTCTGACAGCTGCTGTCTTTGATTCCTCCCCCACACTCCTTCTACAAACCTGTGCTCATTTTATTTTGTGCTAATGCCTCTGCAAGCCTAAATATCCAACCAGAATTGAAAACATGAAAATGAGGGACTCCAGCACCTCCTCTCCATAGCCACCTAACTGCAAAGTCCTGATAAATCAGAGTGGAGGTGCTTAGGGGCCAAGCATCGGCCCATGCCTCAACCCGTCCCCTCAGCGAGAGTATGCAATGCTATGGTAGAAACCTGCTTGCCTAGCTTGTCTTGTGGCTGGATGCACATTAAGGAAGGGTATTTCATCTTTCCAGATGAATTCCCATCGGCCAATCCCAGTGCCACTATCACACCACACGTTCAAATCTCAGTACAACCCTCTAACTGCAAAAAACAGGTTTATCACCAGCACAGCAAGCCAAAATATGCAAAGGGTCTGTTGAGGACTGGCTGCTCACAACTGCACTGTATCACAGGATCACGAAATCACAGAAAATGTGGGTGGGAACGGACCTCGGGAGGTCACATCTAGTCCAACCCCTGCTCAAAGCAGGACTATCCCCAACTAGATCATCCCAGCAAACACGGGGTGATATGACTGTGAAACACGCCAGCATGTGAATCCACATCATCTTGGGTGCCTCAGAGCTTCCAAGAAGATACAACATGGCCAAAGAGATGTGCTCATTTTGATACTAAAAATGGAAAATTCAGGGTCTTGCACAACCCTGGATACAACAGTTTCTTCAACAGGGCGTGCTGTGGTCTTTATGACCCATAGAAATCCCAAGGCTTTGTCTATCCAGGTCTTAAAAACTCCAAGGATGGCCTGGGAGCAATCAAATGCACAGATACAGATGCACACCACCTCCCTGGGTGACCTGTTTCAGTGCTTCCCCACCCTCCTAATAAGATTTTTTTCTTAATATCCACCTTAAACCTCCCTCGCTGCAACCTGAGACCACTGTTCCTTGGTCTCAATGAGCAATGTCATCTCTTAGCAGGCCCAACTACAAAAAAAAAAAAAATCAAATGTACTTAAGAAACCCTTTCCTCCCCACTCTCCTGAGTGATACCAAGTTAACTTAAAGCTTAGCTAAGAAGAAACTGTCAGGTCAGGTTCACCTGCTACCGTAATTTATAGTAGACAATACTTCCTGTGACTGTTAATGCCGAGTTCTGGCAAACTCTAGCGAGCCAATGGCTTTGAGCAGAAAAGCACCTTGGAGGGGGTACTAGCCTAACCCCTGGAGGAGGAAATACTGCCAAAGGCTTGTGGAACGGAGACTTACTCCATGGTAGGGTAGACTGGGCTCCTTAACTCTGGTCGGCAGCCAGTCTAGGAAGAAAGCCCCAACAGAGAGACGAATGGATGATCTCCTTTGCTTCGGCAGCTCTTACAGCCAACCTGGTTTCAGATGTGCCAGCACCTGCCTTTCCTTTGGACTAAACCAGCAAGGCCAAGATGGTGCGTGGGCCGCTTAAGTGTGTCCGCATAAACTGCCCGGGCTTTTGCATCCTGCTTTGCAGAAAAGCAGACTGCATCACCTCCGCTGAGAAAAGGAGGGCTTTCACAGTCCACAAAAATTGGTGGTGCAGGACTGGGTGCCAGGCTTGAAACCGTTTTGGCTTGGTGTTACGGTTCGCTAGTGAATAAAGGGTTAAGAAATGGCTAGAACTGCAGGCCTGAACCTTCTCCGTGGAAGGTGCTGAAGGTGGTTATAAGTCCTGGTTGCAAACAACCTGCTGGTCTCTATGAGCAGATCTTGCAAGCAAGGCCCCATTTCTTCCTGCTGAATGCAAGCCCGCTTGGAGACAGGAAGCAATGCGGCTGTGCTGGAGCAGCCCCAAATATGTGTCCAGCCCTGCACTCAGGCACCCTGTCTCCAGCGGGTTTACTACCACTTCCGGGGCTGCTCGAATCCGGCAATACTGCTTCACCTCCAGAATGGGGCATACATAGCATGCCCCATCCTGGGGTGCTCTCCAGCTCGGCGCTCCGAGGCGCAGCACAGCACAACAGCGGGGCAGGCCAGCCCTAGGATGGGAGGGAGATAAGGGGCAGGGAGAGGAACACTTGGTCTTTGGTTTTCACCGACAAACCCACTGCAACAGGCCAGGCTTCAGGACAGAACAATGCCAGATCGTATGGACTTAGCGGGCGGCTGGCAAATCGCAGCCCAGGAGACCTCTCCCAGTCTTATGTTCCTCTTGACAGTGGTAGTAGCAATACTTCAAGGGATACCTGCCAGCCCAAGACACAGCTCAAGGCACCTCAGAGATTAATTAAGCATCATAAGCAATGTAGTTAACAGGCTTGTTACCAGTATTTGGATATGCATGTTACAGAAACCCTGTCTACTTATCAAGTCAGGGCTGGGAGAAGATGCGCTGTTGGGAAATGTACCTTTAAATGGTTCAGCTTTGCAGACATAAGCAGCCAGGAGGAGGGAGACCCTAGGACAGCGATTCTCAGCCAGAGTGCTGTAGCACCTAGGGGTGCCGTGAGCCCTTTTTAAGGGTGCTACACATTACCAGCACTGTTAAGTGTGCCGACACCTACACGTAAGTCTCAAGATAAACCCAGAGATTTCAAACAGGAATCCATAATGTCAAAACCATTCTGCCCTGCTGTGGTCTTTCTGAGTTCTTGGAACAGCAAACCTGCTCTATTAGTTTTCAGGACTCGTGGTAGAGGTTATATCTTTCATTAGACCAACTAGATTTTTGCACCAAAAAAAAAAAAAAATCTTTCATTGCAAGCGTTTGGGCACAAACACCCTTCTTCAGGCAGAGGAAAAGAAGACTGTAAAAGATTCGCCTACGCCTGAAGAAGGTTGTTTGTACCCAAAAACTTGCAATGAAAGACATTTTTATTGGCAAAAATCTAGTTGGTCTAATAAAAGATATCACCTCTACTATGAGTCCTGATTCCTTTTGCCTGTAGACCTATACGGCTACAACCTGGACACCTGACCTATTATTTTTCTGCCGTCAAGGGACAAGCGAAAGTTTGGAGCAGGCATTTTCCAAGGGGAGCCTGGAGAGTAATGCAGTGAAAAACAGCTGCTCTGGAGGCTCCAGTCCTATTCAGCAGAAACTCTGGGAACTGCAGAACTGGAAGAAGAAAATTTCTTCAGAGCCTGTGGGACTCAGAGCAATTCCTGGACACTGAACGCTGCCCAGTGCAAAAGGAAATGGAAGAAAACAGCCTGAGTGGAAGAAAGGAGCAGCTGGAAACCCCACCAGAGCCAAAACCCCCTGGGCACATGGAAGTCATCTGGAAGATGTGTAAGCAGCATTTCCCTCTGTATCTGTGAGCAGTCAGGTGGGAATAAAAAAGGAGCCTTATTTCTGACCGTAGCTGGTACTGACACCCTTGATTTCGTTAGCCGCTTCCAATTAACTCCGACAGAAGCAACTAACACTGAAAGTCTTATAAAGTATTAAGGGCGACACTGTCAGTAAAATGAAAACTAAGAGCGTTACACAACTGCCAGTTAAATAAGAAAGTGAAACCATAGAAGGGCAATATGGGACAGCTACGCCCCTGATAAGGGATTGTACGGTGATTACAATCTATAACACAATCCCCAGAGATGCACAGCTGGGAGACTCCGCATTTAGTCAACTATGTAATTAAAAATCAGCACGCAACTGAGGCTACAGACTCAGATGTTTGGGAAGGACCTCCAGGGCCATCTGGTCCGGCCCCCTGCACAGACGCAGGCCGCGGTATTTCTACACCGTCCCAGGCAGACGTCCATCCAGCCTCTTCTGGAGCCCCTCCGTTGATGGAGACTCCACCACTTCCCCGGGCAGCTTGTTCCTCTGTCCCGCTGCTCCTCCAGGGAGGAAGTTCCCCCTGCAGTTGTCATGCAGTCCAGCCCGGTGCTCATGGAGCAAAAGGCCTCTTGGCAGCTACGGGAGACTACTGCCCGCTCCTGGAGAAGGCCATATCAAGTTGCCAGGGCTCTGGGTTAACACCCCTCACCCCAACACGGTTAACTTTTAGGGGCTCATCATAACTCTGATGACTTGACATAAGAAAAAACCTCTTTACAAGTCGGGTACCGAGGGTCTGGAACAGGTTCCTCCCAGAGGTGATACAGTCATCCACCCTGACCATCTTCAGAAAGCACCTTGATGCCCATCTTGCTGGGTGGGGTCTTCTGTCCCAGTGGTCTTTGCTACCCAAGTGAAGCGGGGCTGGACCTGACAAGCTGTAAGGTCCCTTCCAGCCCCCAAAAGTCTATGAAACTATGACTGTAACGACTGTGGCCTGCATTGCATCTTACTTCTCCACAGCAGGAAGTCTACAGAAGTCACTAGTGCTCAGTACATCTCAAGTACAACCCATGAGCAATCAGTTCCCTCGGCTCCAGAGTCTCCCGTGGGCTAGGACAACATGCAGCTCCCTCCCCACCTTTGTGCTTACGGTCCTTTGTTCAAGGGAACATTTGTGAGAGGGAGGAGAGGAGATGGGAAAATATGTATTTGGGAAGAAATAGGAGCCTGCTGCCCCTTTATACAAGTTCCCCCAGAGTAGGGTTGCCAAGCCTCCCGGCTTGCCCAGGTGTCTACCAGAATCGGCATCGATCTCCCGGCGATTATTGAAAGCGATCCGGGAGACTGATATAGCGAACGGGTTGAACAGTGCAAATAATGACATTATGTCGTGTTGCAAAAAAAAACCCTCCCAGAATACCTGCAGAGTTGGCAGCTCTCCCCCAGCGTGAAGGACAGCGCAGCGCCTGGAGGGGCGGGTGGCATACCTTCCCAGACACCAAGCAAACAGCCACTGGGAAATAACCTGGCATGGCAGTAAGGAGTAGGAGTTTCCAGTCTTTGCTCACTGGAGAATCTTCCAAGATGCTTACTTTCATAATTGACACCAAGAGGATCATGCGGCTTGGACACAGCCCTGTGACTCAGGGGAGCTGGGACCCACTGTTGGCTCTGCCGCAGACCTCCTGGGTATCAGTTAGAGCTTGGTGCCAAGGACGTGCCATCACCCAGATCACCGGCGGATGTCACATCACAGCTTCAAGTCTCTTCCCTTAGCCCTCACCCTCCATGCCTGTATGACCATGATTTGCCAGTCGTTAGGGGGAAGAGCTCATAAGCATTTGTTAATCCTCCTGAGGTTCATGGATGGGAGATGCCCCCCGCTGCGATTGCGAACATGGGATGATGAGACTGTGAAACACGCCACCATGTGAAGCCGCATCATCTCGGGTGCCTCAGAGCTTCCAAGGAGATACAACATAGCCAAGGGGATGTGCTTGTTTGAATACTAAAAATGGAAAATTCAGGGTCGCACACAACCCTGCATACAACAGCTTCTTCAACAAGGCGTGCTCTGGTCTTAAGACCCATAGAAATATCAAGAACTCTGGCTCCGGGGGTCATTTGATGAAAGGGGACAATGTGGAGGAAGGGAAGTGTCCTGACACCCATCCTGCTGGGGTCATCTGATCCCAGCGGTCTTTCCTACAGTGCCGGGGCCTGGACCTGATGATCTTCAAGGTCCCTTGCAACTATGAAACTATGAATCCAGCCGAACGCTGCCCTGTCTTGGCCAGAAGTGTTCATCCTCGCACACGCAACACACCAAGGCCTGCAGGCAACAGCAAGGAACACGCCGGCACTTCCAGGAGCCGAATCTGGAATCAAGAGTTTCTAAATCTTTGCCAGCAAAGGGAAAGAGCCTCTCCTTGGAATAAAAAGCATCGTTATAAAAGCAGAGCTATTTTTCCTGCTGCCCCCATACGCCCCCCCCATAACTCACACTCGGAGCCACCCCAGAAATCCCCATGGCAACACAACTCAGTAAGGCCCAGCCACTTCCGGTGGGTAGCGAAGTGGGGGTGGGAGGTGGGGACCACGATGAACAGCTCTGGGTGCCAGAAGCAGCTTTTGCGCTCGTGCCTTATAAGGACAATTTTTCCGCTCCAACACCGCTCTGTGCAGCTCTGTAGGGTTTTCCGTGCTGCCTGCTGCTGCAGCAACCGAGAAGGAGACGGTGTTGTAGGTCCCCCAGCAACCTCAACACTGCAGTACGTGAATCAATCCTTCCAACCCCTTCTCCAGAAGCTATTTGAGGCGGGGGAAACTGAGTCGTCTGGATTATCATTGAAGCTTATGGGCATTAGGAACCCCCTGGCATGCAACAGGGGCCAGGTCTTGCCTTTTTAAGGCTCTGTGGTGCAGCGCCCATGGGGTGTCGCCACTTAGGGACGTTGCAAGGTCTGTGGGAGCTCGTTGGCTGAGCAGCGGGGAAAGTCCTTCCCAGAAACCACGTTAAGGAGGAAGGCGGGTGTCAGAGCGCCCGGGGTGCTGCTCCGGAGACAAGGGCAGGAGCTGTGGGGTAGCTTGGAGGCTCCTAAAACTGCACCCTGCTGGGGACGGGTGGTCTGGTGGGGCTCCTAGGGGTGTAGGAACCCACAAGAAATGCCAGACCACTTACCACCCTGGTGAAAGATGAGGAGGGACACCTTAGTAACCCTAGCCCCCACTTTAAGGCAGGGAATGCAATATCGGAGAGAGTTAGGGCCAGGCATGCCCATGCCGGGGACCTGAGCCTGTTGGGGCACGAGACCAATTGAGACCCTGTGATTCAGGGGGCATGAGTTGAGGTCCTGTTAACTTGGGGGACCAAATCTGGTCCAGGTAAGCCTTCGGGCACCTGAGGCCACAGGTCAGCCTGAATGGGAGGGCAGCAGGGAAGAAGCCACAAAGACATAAGGGGGCGAGTCAGCAGCCCTGTATGGAGACCAGCTGGGGGAGTTATCCGGCTGTGAGACGGGGGCAGAGTCTGAGCAGCATTTTGCAAACCGCTCAGCACTTGCTCGGTTGAGGGTAGCGGAAGATGCCCAAAAGGCCACACGCTTGCTGGCCTGGGAGTGAAGGGAATCGAGCCCAAGGACCCTTCGGGATATGGCGGGGTGAATGGGGAAAAGGAGGGGCGATACAAGAAAAGTCCCAGCAAGGGCAGTATGAGAGAGACCACGGCAGAGGTCTCAGTGACAGGCCGGTATGAGTGTGGCCCGTAACAGGGCAGGTCGGGAGAGGCCTAATACTGCAACGAGTTGGACCCAGCCTCAGGCCAGAGCTTTACACACTTGTTAGAAACGTCTGCGAGGCATGGGACATGTAAGCGGAGGTAGGAGCATGTGCTCAAGGCCCTAGACACCAGGGCCCGGAATGGGCAGCCTCCCACCTAATTAAGATCATAATTACTTAACAGCAAGGCATGGCAGGGGAGATAGGCGAGTGGCGTGCCCAGAGGCAGTGGGAGTCTAGCACTGTGGCTGGTTGGGGAGCTCCCACCTTTAAACAGCTTGTTTGAGTGAGCGATCCAGAGATACGCATCAGCTCAGTAACGTGCCTGATGTTGTGTGCTGTGCATCTGCTACCAGATAACGCAGCTGGAGGCAGCGGGTGCAGACACGTAACGCATTTATGCCGCTGTAAGTTAGACTGCTTTGCACAGCCGTGTAAGTTAGGTGGGTGCCCAGGATGGGCAGAGGAGCAGCTGTACCAAGGCAGCTACCCGCAGGAGATGTTATAACAGCACCAACTCGGCAGCCAGTATTAACCTGCTTGCTCCTCGAATGGAGCGATGTAGGGTTTCTCAGTGAGAGCCTGCTCCACGTTCACCCCCGCACAAAAGCTAGTCCTTTATCCACCCCAAGCAAGGCTCAGGGACAACACTCAAATTGCAGCACATATGAATAAAGGAATGAATAATTACGCAGAGGCTCAAATCTAGATCGGTTTTCCCCACCGTGCCTTTCCCCTCCTTCCTGCTTCCAAGCTGCAAGTTTCCTTTAAATGCATGGCACAGAAAGTAAAACCGTCCTGAGCTCCTCGTGTTGATCTGTGGGGACATGCAGTGGCCATGTGGTGTAGTACACTGCGCTGACTCTCAGACTTCTCCGAGCTGCAATGCTGCTCTCTGAACCAGTTAGTCTCTAAGGTGACACACGCCATCCTACCTTCTGGCTGACCGTCCCAAGCAGACAGACTCCAAGGTGCTTGCATTGCAGCTAAAGGGGTCGCTTTGCCCCATCTCTTCTCCCACTTCCTCTGTCATGCAAACCTTCAGGAGAGAGGCTAAAAAATTGCTTCTCCAGCTTAAACAGCAAAGCAGAAGGGACCCTGGGACCACCTCAGAGTCTCATTCAGGGCACATCTACATTACGGAGGTGCGCCCGTGTAGCTGAGCTGGCAGGGCTCCTTAGTTAAGACACAGCATCTGCTAACAGGGGGTGTCTTGCTGCCACAGCCCCAGAGGTTTCTCCAAACGGTTGGGGAAGTGAATTGGGCCAAGCTAGGAACAGCAGGAGCAAACCAGAGGTCGCAGACCTTAGGACCACGGAGATTCAAACCCAGGGTGCCTGAGCCAGCAGGCAGACGCTGAGTCCTCCGCACCACCATGTAACCGGTCACGGCTCAGCCCCAGCCCAGCCTGGTCCCTCCCATAAGGATGCTAACGAGGAAGCGGGTAACCTTCAGGGACCATGATAGGAGGGCTATAAAAGCCCTCCTGCTTCCTGTGCGGCTTGTCCCAGAAACATTACCTGTGCTCCTTGGACCTCTGCCCTGCTCCTGCCTTGTTCCTTTTGCCCCTGCCTGATCCCAGTCTCGCCGTAGTCCCTGCCGCCTCTCTGTTGGGACCTCCTGGCTAAGTGGATCAATGAGCTCCTCTCTCAGCCCAGCCACGACGATCGGGTGTTTCGTGAGCTCAGCACCTCGGCTAGAGAAGGGGTGCTCCACCCCCGGCCGTGCACCAAATCCAGCCCATGGAGCGATGGCATGTGGCCCACAGGGCTCCCCACAGATTGGGAAATTTGGTGGCGGGGGAGTAGTGAAAATGAACACTGCCAAAGTACTGCACCCTGTGCAGCTGGATTGGGCCCGGGCTGACCCCCTACCCAGCTCCCAGGGCCAGACTGGGATCAAACCAGCCTTGCCATGCAGCCGAATGGCCTGAGCCCTGCCTGCCGCATGCACTGGATTGGGCCCAGTGGCCAGATCCCGTCTGCAGATGGACCTGGCACTGCCCATCCATGGGATGAACAGACTGGGCACCACTGACCTAGGGGATGTGATTTGTTTCCCCCACACTCCTTGCTGACACAGATCTGATGTATAACAGCGGTTTTCAGTGTTTTAAACTCACAGCACCCCTCAGTGGACTCAAAGCCACACTTTTTACGAAGGGAGTGGCAACCCATTTCAGAAACTGATGTATACACAACAGCACTTACCTCCTTGCAGAGGGGCCATGCAGTAGGGGTGGGGGGTAGGCCATGCAAGGAGCACTCCCTCTCTCTCTCTCTCTCTATATATATATATATAATACACATATATATTATATAATATCTATTATAGATATATATAATATACATATTATATCTATATCTATTATAGATATCTATAATAGATATATATATATCTATAATAGATATATATATATATGTGTAGCTCAAGCATTCATGGGGGCTGAAGCTCACTTCATCAGGCACCTCAACGTTCATGACACCCACCTTGTCAAGAGCTCTCTTGCCTGCTTTCTCTCATTCAAGAAAAAGGAGATTCACTGGCACAGACATTGCTGGAATTATTCTCCTCCTCCTCCTCCTCCCCTATAAGCCCTGCTGCCATGGCAGATGAAGCCTTTCATTAGACATTAGATTGTGCAGAAGAAGCCATGACTACCCAGGGAGCTGCAGGGTAGCAATGGAGAGCTCCTTGTGGACACCGACCGGCTGATAGCAATGGCCAAGAGGAAGGCTGGAGGCGATCAAGCAACACCTGCCACAGATGATAACTACAGCACCTGAGAACATAGCCAAGGGAGGCAGAGGCTCAGGGTGCCAACGAGGTGCTGCATGACAACTGCTGGGACCTGTTACCCAGGAAGCTTTGGAGAAAGGGCGTGACGTTTTGCCCTCCAGGGCTACTGAACTACTTTTTGCTCGAATATGTGGCGCTTGCATGCTCTGTCGATCGAGTGAGGGGGTGCAAATTATTGACCGGAGGGGTGTTTTGCCCGTGCTCTGTGTGCTTTCAGGAGCAGTCAGCAGTGCCCAAGTCCAGTGTGAAGGGCATGCCCAACCCGAATGCCAGGCCCTACAAGCTTAGAAGTTGGACAGCCCTGACCTAGACCATGGGGGCTATGTGTCCCTAAGGCCATGCTAGCATCAGGAGGGGACATAGGCCACAGGAGATGCATAGCACCTCCCTGGCACTTAGCACCCAGGGTACCCCCCACACTGCACTGCACACCCCACCACAGCTCCCTGTGCTTCTCAGCCGTGCCTCTTTGCTGCCCAAGCACCCAACTCACCCTTAACTTCCCAGCTGCCAGCTCCCCCACGGCACTCAGGCACCCCAGGATGCAGGTTTCCCTTGCACTGCCGGATGTATCAACCCTCTCTGACCCCTGGGGCAGGGGCAGAAAGGGAAAGCCAGAGGTAACCCACCCCATGCAATGGGGGGAGTGGCATCCAGGTGGGAGCCAAGGGGCCATAGTTTAAGCCCTTGTGTTTAGCCCATGAACCCCAGTGAAGGCTGGTTCAGGTCCCGCAGTCTTTCATTGTATGGCCTGCCCTGTCGTCCCCTGATCATGCGAGTGGCCTCCTCTGCACCCTCTCCATGCTGTCCACATCCCTCCTGAAGTGCAGCGCCCAGACCTGGGCGCAGTACTCCTGCTGCGGCCTGACCAGTGCCGCATAAAGGGGGAGGATCACCACCCTGGCGTTGTGAGGTGGTGTGGCTGTATGTGGTAGCATAGGCTATGTTGGGGGCTTGTGTATATGTGAGGGGTTGTGGGGGTAGGGTGTGGGTGTGCAGGAGGGTGTGGGGACCCACCACTCAGGCTCTCCCATGGTGCAGCAGCAGGCGAGGTGCCCAGGGCAAAGGTGCCCAGTGGGGCGCAGCTCCAGCCAGCACTGCACATCACAGCAAGGGGCACAACCTCCACCGGGCAGTCTGTATTGCTGCAGCCCTGGAGGGAAGCCCCACATGCTAGAGCCGGCTGCCTTCCCCATCGGGGTGTGCTACAGGGGAGGGAAACCCCTGGTGCCTTCCCCTGGGGGGCAGGGAAGGCAGCCGGCTCCGGTGCCTGGGGCTTCTGTCCTGTGCTGTGCGAATCCGGATACTGCGGGTGGTTACAGACGACCCAGCGGAGCCTGCGCCCCTCGCTGCAATGTGCAGTGCTGGCTGGAGCCATGCCCCACTGGGCACCTGTGCCCTGAATACCCCGCCACCGCCTACCGGGGCTGCACACCATGGGCGGAGTGGGAGTGGGGGTGGGAGTGGGTCCCTATACCCACCACCCTCCCTCACGCCCACGTGCCGCCTACCCGAGCTCCGCGCTGCCACCGCCCCCCTGGCATGGGCTCTGTGCTGCCACCGCTCCCAGCCCTGCGGTCCATGCTCCCACCCAGCTGCAGGCCAGCCCCTGCTGCTCGGAGCCAGCAGGAGACGGGGAAGCGGAGCAGGTCCCTGGGGGCTGCGGCAGCCCCGCCTGGAAGCTGCGTGCCAGCTGGGCTGTGCCCTTCCTCCCATGAGGGTAGGAGTGAGGGGCAATAGGGTATGTTTGAAGCGGGTGGTATACAAATGGGTGCCTCACTCCTACCCAGGAATGGTCTGGGTGGGGTCCAATCTGTTGGGGGGTCCCATGGGCTGGATGAAAGTGCTTGGTGGGCCACATCCGGCCCATGGGCCATATTTTGCCTGCCCCTGCTCTAACAAGACACTGCCAGCAGCAGTCACGTGGCCGGCACACAACCAGCTGGGGACTGAGCATGTTGCACCCGGTCCCTAGTCTCTGATTTCAGTCTCTTCCCCCCATTGGTTCAGGGAGGGTCCGACTCTGTTTTAAACAATCACATCCTGCACCTAAAGATAAACAGGCCTCTGAAAAGGGTGCTAACCACAGTACGTGCCACTGAACCTCAGAGGGCGGCACCGTCGGTACTGAAGTCACAGTCGGCACTAGCACGTCTCCAAGCAGGTCTGCAGCCCCCAGAGCGCCCCTCAGGGCAGCGCTGCAGAGCCAGTCCGCCTTGCCCTGCGTTCCCCCCCGTCGCCCCTCCCCAGGCTTGGCTTGTGCCATCTCTTTGCACTCCCCACAGGCACTCGGTCTCAGTGCTTGACACCACGCATGTCACCGATGTTGCAGGCTCTGCGCCATCTCACTCCTACCACAAGACACCAAGTGCAGTGCACCTGCCGTCACGTCCCCGGGGGATGCTGGTCTGACGCTATATCCGCTGCTGGGGAGGAAAGATTTCAGACCAGCAAAGGCCTGGACCCTGCTGGCCTTTCACACTCAGATGGCCTCCAAACAGAGCCCACGTCTGGAGAAGACAGAGACAACAGCGTGATGCCCTTCCCCGCCTGCCTGCTAAGTCTCTGGAGCAGATACTTCTTTCCTCCTATGCCTCCAGCTAAGCGAACAATAGTCAAGCCGCCCGAGCGCTCGGTCCTCCTGAGTCCTCCTCTTCTCCATTTACCCCTTTGCTGTCTCTCTGCATCCACCTGGCATCTCTTGTCCCATAAACTGACTCTGTTTAGGGACAGGGACTGTCATTTTGTTCAGTGCATATGCAGCACCAGGACGTCCTAGCCCATGACTGGGTCCCCCGGGCCCTACAGAAGAACACAGTATGAATCACAAACGAATCGCAAGAACAATACCGTTTGTCACGGATCTGCCGAGATGGCAGAGAAACATCAGAGCACCCAGCCTATCCCTGTACACCGGGGACTTCGTTCCACACCATCCTTTTTAGGGTGCGCTGCGCAGCCTCGCCGGACGTGTCCGAAACGGGGAGAGCCTGCCCCATCCCCGCTGTCTCCTTCTCGGCACTATAGCACTCCAGCTCACACGCAGCGTTTGGTTGCAGATTCCCTCCTTAGTTCCTCCATCGGTCAGAAGGGACCTCAGCAGATCATCGAGTCCGGCCCCTGGCCTGGTCAGACGACCCCAGCCAGGTGCTTGCCCAGTCTCTTCTTGAAGACCCAGCTTCCAAGAGAAGTGGTGCTGGCTCCTACCCTGGGGGTCTTTAAGAGGAGGCTGGATGTACACCTTGCTGGGGTCGCTTGACCCCAGTACTCTTTCCTGCCATGGCAGGGGGTCGGACTCGAAGATCTGCTCAGGACCCAAAGCTCAGCCTCACCCTACCGGCCCCCAGCAGGGCTACCAGACCAGGCCTTTTCTCTCTTGGACTAGACAAGCCCTCACACCCTTCCCATGACAGTCCAAGCCTTTCAACATGCATTTGTCCCCCACAACCATTTGCTAACCCTACTTTCCTAATGACAACCTGCCCTGCTCTCCCCTCCTGCCGGTCTCATGCTGCTCAGTCCCAAGGACCTGTTCCTGATTTACACCGGTTTAAATAAAGGTCCAGATTTCCCTTTTGCCTAGAGACGACTTGCAAACAGATGAAGCACTCGCGAGCCGGGGTGCAGACAGAGCAGGGACAGGCCCTGTTTAAATCGCACTGCTCTCGCAGCAAGCACAGGCCCAACAGGAAGAGAGGGGAGGGAGCTGGCACGGCACACACGGCTTCACGGGAGCAGCAAGCTTCCCACTCGCCGGCGAGTGCCTCCCAAGACGGCTCGGTGCCACGCTCAGCCTTGTAAACAGCATGCTTGGGCCCTGCAGGGTTTTCATCCCACGCCCGCTGGCAGAGCCTGGGAAGGCGGCAGGCGGCCGAGCCCAGCGGATCACACGAGCGCAAGCTCTGAGTCAACGGCGTGCTCGTTGCAAAGGGGAGGAAAAAAGAAACAGCATACTGGGTGATAGCAGACGTATCACTTGCAAAGCAAGGGAAGTGATCCTTCCCCTCGATACAGCCCCGGGGAGGCCTGTGTCCAGGGTTGCGTCCCACCATTGAAGAAGGATGTGGGCAGTTTGGAAAGAGTCCAGAGCAGAGCAACAAAAATGATTAGAGGCCTAGGAAGCATGGCATATGAAGAAAAGCTGAATGAACTAGCCTGGGGTATCAGATCCCCCCGCCTCAATTACAGAGCAGACGGAGATGGGCTTTTCTCTGTGGCCAGAGGGGATAGGACCGGGATTTTTAGGACCCAGGTGGACAAAGCTTTGGCTGGGATCATCTAGTCAGGGATGGCCCCGCTTTGAGCAGGGGGTTGGACTAGATCAGTGGTTCTCAACCCTTGGGTTGCAACCCCAAAAATGGGTCGCAAGAATGTATGAAAGGGTTGCGAACCAACTTGAAAGGAGGATCCAGTTTTAAAGTTTGTTGATCCGCTTTTAAAGGACAGAAACGTGGGTAACGGCGGGTCTTCCCTTGCAGGAGGGCAGGCTTGCAGCCTGCGTGGGGTCCCCCCATACCCCACACACCCACCCCCGCCCCACACACTGGGGGCAGGGGGCAGCAGGTCGGGAGTGAAGGGCACTGGGTTGGGGCCATTGATGTTTACAGTGGGTCCTGGTACAAAAAAGGTTGAGAACCGCTGGACTAGATGACCTCCTGCGGTCCCTTCAGGTCCTAATTTTCTATGATCCTATGACTAGAAGCAGTGGCCTCAAGGTGCAGCAGGGGAAGTTTAGGTCGGCGATGAGGAGGAATTTCCCAACTAGTAGGGTGGACAAGCATTGCAGCAGGCTGCCTAGAGAAGTCGAGGAAGCGCCATCCTTGGAAGTTTTCAAGAGCAGGTTGGACAGGCACTTGGCTGGGATGATTTAGGCAGGGATGATCCTGCCTTGAGCAGGGGGCTGGATTGGATGTCCTCGCAAGGTCCCTTCCAGCCCAACTTTCCTACAATCCTATGGCCCAAGAGACCCTGCACAACTCAGTGACCCCCCCCCCAGCATCCTTGGCTGCAGCTATGTGACAATGCCACCTGCAGAAGGGAACGCAGCTCCTCCGGCCCCCGGCGCTCAGCCCCCTGCTTCCCAGATCGCTGCTGGGTGTCATGGGGCCTGCGCTGTTGGGCAGAGCTATTCCCGCAGAGGGCAATGAACACACACGAACGCAAGTCCTCAGCATCACCCAAGGCAGACCCCTGTATATTCACAGTGCTTCCATGTGCCTGGTCCCCACCCCCAAAAGACAAAACCCTGGTGACAGCAACGCCCAAGCATGCACCTGGGGGTGCAGCTCCCCCTTGCCTTAGTTTGGGCAAAGCTCCTGCATTGCCCCGATCTCTCTCGGAGAAGCCAGCGCCAGGCACAAGGACCTCGAGGCACCTGCTTGGCTCAGCCAAGGCAGGGGGGAGATTTTTGTATTCATATATTATATTAATCATATCGAATATTAATAATTATTCATAGTGATTAATATCGTGTTCCAGGTCAAATCAGCCACACCAGATCCAAATCATATCCCCTGAGTTGCTCCAGAAACGAAGGAGAAGAAGGGCTGGGCACCCTCCAGGGGAGGGGGGGTGGGAAGCACCCTGTCTGCCCCAGCTCTGTGCCCACCTGGCCCCCGGGCTGCAAAGCCCACCCCAGGCAGGAGGAGAGCGCTTGCCCGGCTCTGATCCCCAGGGGTGCGGGCAGGACCCCCTTACCTTTGCGGAAAGGCATGATAGCTGCAGCAGCTGCGCTGGGTGCAGGGCTCCCCGCCTCCCCCAGCTGCGCTGACAAGGAAATGGACTGATCTGGTGCGGGGGGAGGAGGAGGAGGAGGAGGAGAGGGAAGAGGAGGTGGCTTCTCTGCCGCAGCAGCTGCACCCAGCTGAGCTGCGGCCAGGACCTGGGGCTCCTGGCACTGGGAGCTGTGCCCAGGTGATGCCCGGGGGGCTCTCAGTCACAGCGTGCAACCCCCCTGCCTCTCTTTGCAACACAAAAACTGCCCTAGGCTTTTTGTGGCAGAGGGACCCTGTGCTGGGAAGTGGGGCGGGGGGGAGGGTTAGAAAGGGGGGACCTCCTAATACAACCCCCTGCCCTGCTTCAGGTGTGACACCTTGTCAGGGACAGGAAAAAAAAAAGCCAACATTGGCACCAGCCCAGGGGCGAGGAGTAAAGCAAGCAGACACTGCACTGAGACGGGGAGCAGGCAGCCAGCTGCCCAAGCCAGCCCCAGTACAACCAGATGGGCTTCGTTTTGTTTTTTTATTTGAAGACTCGTCTTCTGACTTGTCTAAGTATTTTCAGACCTGCGCTTTTCGGTGTCAGGCCAGAGAGTTGCCATGCCGCTGTCCTGGAAGACAGGTGGAAGCCCAGAGCCTCCCCAGACCTGGTCCAGCAAGGCCTTAGAGCAGTGGGGCTCAGCCTTTTTTTGGACCAGGACCCATTTGTATACATCAGCAGCCAGTACCAACCCTTATCTTTCCTGCTTGGTGCAGGGGGCTGGACCCGGCGATCTTCCCAGGTCCCTTCCAGCCTTACAAACTATGAACTTATGAAACCCAGTGCCCCTCACTCCCAACCTGCTGCCCCCCAGGCCCCAGCCCCTCCTGCGTGTGGGGCGGGGGGTGGGTGTGCAGGGCATGGGGGGCCCAAGCAGCCCCTTGCAGGCTGGAGCTCTGCCAGCCTGCAAGGGGAAAACCACAGTTTCCCATGTTTTATTTAAAGGAAAAGCTATTTTTTAAGTTTGCTCATATATTGTTGTGGCTCATGACCCACAGGTTGGGAAATGCTGCATTAGAGCTGAGGGGCAGATGCAGGGGGGTGCAACTGCACTCCCCTTTGATTCCTGCCCCCCCTCCACCCCCAAGTTTAAAACCAGCTGTCTAACAGTGGCTGCAGCGTTTCTAGCCAGGCAGCACTAGGGAATCCATTAGGATCTACTTGATTCCTTCCAGGCTCTTCACTCCACCTGTGTTACGGGCCCTCTTTCCTTTAAAATGGTCTTTAATGGCTCCACCACTCCAGCCACTTACTTAGGCAAGGGTGCTAGCTGTTGGCTGCTTCTGGTCACCTCATTCCCCAGACCGGTTTCAAACTCCAGATAACACACATTAACTCAGGTGTGGAAATATTAACTCAGGTGAATATTAACTCAGTTAGCTCTGGGAAGCATTGGAGGCCCTGGCCAGATGCTCAAGAAGGCTTGATTTTCATTGAATCATGGAGAAGTGGGGCTAGAAGGGACCTCCAGAGGTCATCGAGTCCAATCCCCTGCCTGAGGCAGGATCATCCCTATCCAAACCGTCCCGTACAAACCATGAACTGGACACAGAACTACCTGCAACCCTGACCCAACACAGACTTAACGCCCAAACCGGCCGCAGGTAAAGCAGGGGAGCCATGGCAGCCCGTGTCCTGCACCTATGAGATGTTGTCAATAGCGATCCCACCATAAGGGCCATGGCCCCTGCTGCAGAGGAAGGCAAAAACTCCCCCAGTCAGTACCAGTCTGACCACGGGGTAAAATTTTTCTGACCCCAATCGGCTGGACCCTAAGCAGAAAGGCAAGACCCTCTAGCCAGGGACCTCTGGCTTTGGTCCCAGCAGGAGCACTGCCACAGCCCAAAGTCCCCAGCCTTGGGGAACGCACCGAAAAAGAGACATACACTTAGCTGCAATGACTCCAGGACTAGTGAAACAACATTTTTAGATCATTTTTGCCTAGTTTGTTGTGTTTATATATAAAATATATTATACACCAAACTAATGCACATTGCAAGACAGCTTTTCTGGGTTGGTTTTTTTCTGCTTCAGTCTTAAATTGAATTATATAGCTCTAAGACCCTACTCCCTAGGGCAGTTTCTGGTTTCTTTTTTAACTGGAGAAAAAATGTGTGTCGTGTCATATGTGCACCTCGCTTTTCAAAATCCTAGATCTGCCCGTGGGAAAAGCTAGGAGTTAGCATTTTTGGGTGGCCGCTTTGAGCCAAGTGAGGGAGTGCCCTGAGTCTAAAAAGCTTGAGAACTACTGCATTCGAGTGTGTTATTGTCACATGAGCTATGATTGTGGGCTGGGACTGCCTGCAGTCAGGTGCCAGGACAAGCAATCCACAGCTGGATCGCATCCATTGCAAAGGCACAGGACACCCGGAGATGTGCATCACACACCGGTGCTATAACAAGGAGGGGAAGTAGCCAGGGTAGAGGTGCCTGAGTGTGGGACCCTCGGGGTCTAGGCCAGACCGGCACTGAAGTTAATGGAGCTGTATACAAAGCAGGGTACTTGCCCAGGCAATGCTCCTCCTAGTCTTAAGCAGTGCAGTTCACTGGGGAAAGCAGCAGCCACATCCCACCCCCCCAGTAAAGTAACTGCAAAAATGTTGTGGGGCGTTCTGGAGTGAAGGAGACCCTAGGACTAAGCTGGGAAAAGCTGAGCCTGATCCAGCGGCAGAAACTTCAACAACTGACCCAGATTAAGTTTTCCTGGACCTAGGAGCTTAATCCACTCTTGGGCATTGGTTCCTCCAGGTGACAGAGCCTGCATCTCACCTTTGAACGCCCTTTGTGGGAGGCTGTCATTACCCATCATATTTGTGGTAGCGGTCCTGTTGCTCTCACCCCTGCTGTTTGACCTTTTCAGTCACCGCTGTGCACTCTGGGGCTCATTCTGGATAGCATCTTACTCCACAAGTTGCTCCACTTGCTTCTGGTGGGTCTCTTCATGAAGCATGATGCTACTCAGTGGCACTGAGCAGGTCTGAACACAGCCCTTGGGGAGAACGGCAAAGGAAACGCCAGAGTTGACGCGCGCGGCAGTCACACTGTACATACCACGCCTGCTGACGTCGGATGGATGTTACTATTTGATTCCTTTTCTTTTTTTCACCTTATAACTGCACTTACACGAAAGCTTTGACTGGACTTCCTTGGAGGACTTGGTTAAAATACATCTCGGGGCAGGGTTCAATCCATTGACCGAACAGTTAATTCCCTCCTTTGAGCAAAATGAAGACAACTACGTCAGGGCATGGACACCAAGGGATGGATGCAGTGAAGGACGCAGACCTGCCGAGCAGGACAGAGGAAGTCCTGAATCCAAATTGGGATCCCCAAAACCCTGCTCTGCTGCTCCTAACCTTAGAGGCATCTTCCCGCAGCCCAGAGTGGGGCGGCACCCCAGCACTGGGGAAGGGAAGGGAAGATATGCCCCTCTCTGCTGCATCGCTGCCAGCTCGAGGCAGCTCCCTGTGCTGTTAGCAGATGGTTACCCCTAACCCTGCGCAGGGAGCTGAAGGGCAAGGTCCTATTCCATGAATGCATCTACCCTTGTATCCCACCATCATCTTGCCCAGGAGAGTGAGTCACAAAAAAGCATCGCTTTGCATGGACTGGAGCAGGGTGGAGTAGCATTGCACTCAGGTACCTATGACCACTTATGCACCTATTAATTGCAACAGAGTCTGGCCCCTAGCGCCTAGCTCAGGACTGGAGATTTTGCTTGAAGTCAGACACCTTGTGGTATCTAAGTCCTTTGCTGGACCTTGTTCCCACACGATTGTCTCCAAGCTAATGGGGGGGTCGCTGGAATTTAAACCACACTGGACTAGGTCAGCAGGCTGAATCTGTATCATAGGACTGTGCCATCCGGCCCACAGGAGTAGACATTTGGTCATGGGGGAGTGGTGACAGCATTAACTGCCGCAGGACAGCAACCAACCCTTCCAGGGATTCCCCCACCGCCGAATTTCCAGGCCTCCGGAGGGGCCCTTTGCACCGAATGGGGTCTCCCTGCAGCTGGATCCGGCGTGCAGAATTGGGCCAGTGCGTGAGTCCGGATCCAGGGTGCAGAGTCACTCCATGGCCATATGCAGCACGTGGGGTCAGGCTGGCATGCAGGATCACACCCGTATGCCAGTCCCATGCTGGGTTCAGCCCACAGACCGGCCTCGCCAGCGGACCTACCCTGCACCAGTCACCCAGGCCGCAAGGCCAGGAGGGCCAGCACCACTGGACGAGACGAGGAGCAAAAAGGATTGCGTTGGTCCTGTTAAGGGACTTTTTACAGGGGCACTGAGGATCTCTGGTCCACCGGGACTGAGACAAGTGTATTCATTTAATTTGTCCCACGCAGGCTGGCTGGTTCAACAAACCCTCCAGGTCGCAGAGGAGAACCTGACGGCCGACCTGCACTTTGTGTTTAGGATCAGCTTCCCCCGGCTGTCTCCCACGGGTTAACCCCACGTGGCCTCGGGTTGCTTTGCAGATCGCTGACTTCACGGGAAATCTGGTGACCTAAGTCGCAGCAGGAGGAGTTCCTACGAAAGCTGCACCAGCCGCTAAGGCCTGAGAGAGGCAAACCTTTTCTTTCCGGGTGTTTTTGTAGCACAAAGCACCCTGGGACTTGCATCTTTGCTGGAACTCAGCATGTCGCCGTGTTATCACACGTGTGGGCTGGTGCTCGTTGGCAGCCTGCCCGCAGCACTTAGCTTGCCAACGCGGTCTGTTTTGTTCTCATGCTCGCTCCGGCGCGTGCTGAGCGCAGATAACGTGAAGGTGGCACTCTGCATTGCCTCCAAGCTTCCTGCAGCTTTCAGCGCGGCTGCAGAGCCCCTAAATATCTCCCTGTAACGTGGACAAAGCACGTCCCACGTGGGGTGCGGACAGTTGTGCACTCGAGGGCTTTGCAACCCCCACAGGAGGGAGCAACACTTAGATTCAGGCTCATCAAAAAACCCACAAAAATGAGGACGTCTGAAGAGCCTTGTGCCCTCTCCAGGGGACAGGAGGAGACATCGCTGCAGTTTGCTGGTTGGTAACAGTCAGGTTTTTCCCAGTAACCCTGGCTCATGCACATGGCCACATCAAAAAGCCTCAAAAAAGGACATTACATAAGGGTTTGGGGTTTTTTTAACCTACAAGAAGTGTGAGAGCTGACTACCAAAAGGCCCCCTTCACCCCAGTTCTGCTGCAGTTGCATTCAGTAAAATATCTCAAACGGGAAGAGGAAGTAGCAGACGATTCCTTACAGGCGCTTCATCTTTGCCTGGAAACTTAACAAATCTGGGCTCTGATGCGCCTGGGGTAGAAATGAGCTACAGCCTACAAAATCTGTATTTCCCCAGGCACTTGGCCAGCGAGCGAGCTGATGAGCTGGGGCACAGGGTGTTATTGCCTTCGGATCACTTTGCTGCCTTATAGAAAAGGTATCTTATTTTTGTAAGCTGCTTATTACGCTTTCGATCGCTGGCAGAAGACTGGTTGCTATAAAACTTAAATGGATAATGCATGAGTTTGGCAGGGCTGAACAATAAATAGCTTTGGCTTTGGAAGTCCTTACTCACTGCTTTTCCTAGCTCTCAGCCACACTGTTCAAACCGACACACCTGTTAGGAGGTCAGTGAAAGTGTAAATAGGTGACATACCGTCACACTTTAAACTTCTTTCCTAACCTTAGGGAAAAAAGGCTCTTTGCAAGCTTTCAGGCCCAGGCACCCTTCTTCAGACATTAGAGACTCTGCTCTTGCCCCGAGATCTCCAGCTACTCAGGTGGTGCAATAAAAGATATCGCATCTACCCAAAGACCCTTGCCTACCTGTTTGCACGAGCATTTGAAAAACACGATGAAATTGTTTCAGTGGAGCAGCGGGACTGACTTCTAGCTGGCATTCAGGGTGAAACAAGACACCCCGGGAGGGTGAAACTATCTGGACACAGTTTGAACAAGAAAAAGCTCAAAGGATTTTTTGCTCTTACCTGTTAAGAAGCAAAAGAAACAAAATCTCTTGAGTTAAAAACCCCTTTTCAGGAGATGGTGATGGTTGTGGCTGGGCTTTTCAAAAAGCTGCTTGCAACCTGTCAACCAGCTACTGCTTCTAAGATAAAATGAATGCAGATGCCTGTGGTTTTGTCCCGTTGAAGAATGGCTGTTACAGTGATCAGAGGATGTCCCATTATTTCAGCACCCAGTTTGGCTGAGATCAGGCGATTGCCCCTGAGATATGCAGGCAGCAGCTGCTGAACCCAGTATGCAGGAGGATGACAGCAGCTAGCTGCAAATCAGCTAATCCTGGGGATCAATCCTGAAGTTTTTAATCAGGGAAAACTCTCAGGGAAATTCTGCTGGAAAAAGCACTTCAGGATCTGGTCTTCAGAGATTTTGTGGTCTATTTAACTTCCAACAGGATGCTAAAGAAGAAAAAAATCCTTCCAATAATTAGCAGCTCGAAGATAATGACAGTGCCAGACTTTCGACTACATTTTGCAGAACATGATTTAATTGTTAAAAGGTGCAGACTGGCCAAACTGCATAACACTCACCAGCCTACCGCTCTCAAAGCGGCTGGTGCAGCCGTCTGATCTAGTGCGATGCTCGCATTAACTTCAAGAGCTACTGGGTCTGGATTTTATCAAACTCAGCGGCACAGACGGTTAGTAAGGGAAGTTTAAGAGAGGACTACTGGGTCTTCCCCATGTCGGGCAGCCTTATTACCGACTCTATTAAAACCACATTTTGTTCTTACCACAGCTAATGTGCCGTCAGACAAGATGCCTCCTTTCTAAGACTCATTTGTTGGCCATCTTGGGTAGGAGCATTGAACAACCACAATGAGATTAAGCATATCCTAATAAGCAGAGTATGTGGACTGAAATGTTGGGCCTGCTAGGACAGAAGGCAGAGTATGAAGGTTTTCTAGGACAGACAGTCCAGCATTTCCTTTCCCCCCTCTATAAGCGAAGTATAAATGGTTTGCTAGCTCTTCCTAAGGTGTATAGTCAGGTCATATGTTAGGGGCTACCCAGGCAGGAGATCAGTATTGGTCTGATCTACAAGTCCAGTTAGCAAATTGATAATGCAATGTAAGTTATTTGTGGGCTGTGGGAAGGCAGCTTTGAAAAGTGAAAAGTGATGGAAGCTGGGAGACGGAAACAACCCATGCTTCACTGTCATCCATAGCACGTTGGTTATGCGACAAGCTAAGTTAGTACAACCACAGTATTTCAGCCTAACCCAGATGTCTTGTTTTTGCTAAGCGCTAGCATTATTGTTTTGCAGACTATGTGCTTTATCTACGCCTTGAGACGAGACATTAAATTAGATGGATGGATGGAAAAACACCAAGCCGGGTACTCCATGGTCCAGGCAGTCCAATATCCTGTTTCTGACGTGGTCGATTCTAGATATTTGAGAGGAAAGGAGAGCTATCATAATTCTCCTGGGTGATTTTAAGACAACAGCAGCTTCAAGCCCAGGTCAGCACTCCTCCCGTCAGCACTGAAGCAATATACCCTCATCCAGCGATCTGTGTCATTTAATGATTTCTCTTCTGTTCCTGCAGCTGCTTACGTCAGCAGATTTCCAAGCAGAGGCTTGTGTCTGACTCGCGGTTAGCTTGTCATCAGAAATCATGAGCCCATCTCTTGATTTGAGCGGGTTCAGAGAGCCAGCACCCTGGTACTTTTGTCACCGACGGGTCAAAGGTGCTGGCCTGGATGAAGGCTCTGCTATTCTTGCAGCAGTTTGGACATCATGGCCACGTCCAGACATGTGCGGATGTTCGGTTTCCCAGGAAGAACTGACGGCGGCGCACGTTGTTCCCGGGGAACGCCTGTACTACGCACGCTTGGGTGCAGAGCAAGTTACCCCAGGTCGGGTAGGGGAGGCTGGGCCCGCACTGGGTTGGCCCCAGCAGTCTTACCCAGGGGCCTGGGGGCTTCCCAGGGCTGCGGCAGTGGCAATCCTGCCTCCTGGAGCCTGGCCGGCAGCGAAGTGTCACTCCAGGCTCCAGCTTTGGGAGGCGCACGCTGCTGCCGCACGTGCCACTCTTGCTTTTTTTTCCCCATGGTGTTTTTTGACCCCTGGATATCCAGGGGTCAAAACCTCCCTTCATGCTGCTCCCTTGTGTAACTGTTTTATATTATTTTCTTTTTCTTCTTATATTATTTTCTTTTCTCTTTTCTGTATAACTGCCGCGCGGCACTCTCACATTTATGTAACGTTGAGGCCTCCACCGTTAGCCAAAGCAAGCGCCTGGTACCACTTTCTGCTGCCTTGCAGTCTTCACGGTTAGTCTAAACAAGTGCCTGGTACTGTTCTCTGCTGGCAGTAGGCCACACACCTGTACTCTGTAAAATTTACTTCTCATCTAAAAAGTGTCAGTTTTGCAGAAACGAAACTTATGTAGAGAATCTGCCTAGTAACTATTATGTAAAAGAAATTATCCTATCTCTGTACGCTTAGCTTATATCGTAGTTAGTGTCACAGAGGCAGTCCAACCAACATCTATAAAAGAGGCAAAGAAGCAGGAAGCGGCAGAGACGACAACTGGAAAACTCTGTAGGCCTGATCACCCTGCAGACCGGTTCTCAGCCTCCCCGCCTGGGCGTACCCCAGCGAAGACAAAGGCCTCGAAAACCTGACAATTGACAACGACGCACCGTGTTACAGTTTTGTACTCTCCATCCCATTTATGAGCCGTTGACCAGTCCTGGGACTTAAGGAGCCGGCAGCCGCACCTAGCGTTGGACTGGCTCCAGTGCTGGAACGCAAGGGCTGGCTCTGAAACCTCGTGAACCAACGGACATCCTATAGACTTATTACAAAGAAAACTAACAACTTACTCTAAGTCGTCTACTTGTGCCAACTCGGCGAACCTCGAGGGCGGCTATAAAGCTACCTCAATCCCGCCCCACAAGCCGCGCGCTCGCACAGCTCCGCAAAGCCCGCGGCTCCCCTAAGCGGTGCCGGAGCCGCTAGCCTGGCACTCCGCCACATGGCGTCATGAACAGGATCCCAAGTAGACAACCAGGCCATGCTAGTCTGCATGTGTCCCTGGTGACTGGGACACCGTTCGCCCCCACAGACCTCTGATGATCTTTGGAATCATCTCGCCTACCATGCGGCAGGCAATAGCGACCCCAAAACGCACATCTCCGGTCGCATTTGGGTGAACGAGCCAGAAAGTAAAACCTGGACATGCTCGCTAGCTGCTGCCGCCCTGGGATGTGTAATGGCCGCCCCCAAAGTTATGTTTTCCCCAGTAAACGCAGGGGGAAACGGAGCCCTCGCTGGCGTTCTTCCTTCTAAAGGAGACGCGTTGCCGGCCAGCGACGAACAAGCCTCTATCTTAGGGCTCCTTCATAATGTCATAGGAAGACACCCCTCCGGCCAAATCGATCCCCAACAAATACCCGAAACCGGAAAGGCCTATGATAGTCTAGTCCGCTGCCGCCGCGAACTAGAAGCCGAGAGGGGAACTAAGAAAAGACTCTTTAGTAAAACTGAACTCGCACCCGGTAAAGCAGTAGAAGTTTTGTTGCGACACTTCATAAATGCCGTAGGAGCTGTGGGAGACTTGGAGTCGCAGCTCCACGCTGCATGCCGCAACGCCACAGAACTAGTAGCAGCAAGGGCATCGGGCGTGCTAACCAACCCGGAGGAGAGCCCCGAGTGCTTGAAGGAGGCGGAGTCACGTCCGTGCCTCCTCCCAACCGCTCCAGAATACACACCCACCGAATGCAAAGAAAAGCAACCACCCCCTTATTCGGAGCCCAACCCTCCAGCTATCGTCACCACCACGAAGCCCAAGCCCCCAGCTGTCGTCACTGCACCGCCATCAGCAATTTATCCGTCATTGCCACCAGTAACTCCGCCATCAAATGTTTCACCCGTCACTACCCGCAAGGTTACCACGGAAGAGGAAGAAGGGGAAGGAGAAGACAACCAAAAGACAGTAGAAAAGGTTGAAAAGACCACCATAGTCTTTCCAACACGAAATCGAAGTGAGTTAAGGGACCTTTATATAGATACCAGAAGACACTCGAAGGAAACACCCATTATTTGGCTCGGCAGACTCGTCCTAGAGCACGGAGCAGAGACCTTAGACAGAGCGGAGGCACGCTACCTCATGCGACAATCCACGTGGAGTGGAGGAATCTGCGTCGATACAAGTCTACTTAATGATGAAAAGGAATTACCCCTATTCCCCCCTGCATCTTTAGCAGCGGGGGGAATTTTGCGTTGCGCATACAGAGCGCATGAACGGGATCCAACCAATCTCAGAAAGCCACGAGCACTACAGTTAGTCTACGCAATGGTTGGTTGTTCCTTCTTACAATGGAACCCCCGGGAAGACCCCATCGACGAGTCAAACTTGAAGATCCAGACGAAAAATGGCCACATAAATACTTGGTAGACCCTGGTAAGGTGCCCATCACCCTTGAAGGAGTAGAAGAAGCATATCAAGTATATGGAACAACATTTGGACAAGCAGCATGTCTCGTCATGATTGCCTCGGCCGGAAAGCCTAGCAGTACTGCATTAAACCTGCAGCGACAATTTGGATCACCATCAGATCAAGAAACCGACTTTCCAGTCGAGGTACCCCTTGACCATACAAGTTCTCAAGTCCTCGTAACCCAAAAACAATGGGTACCACCTGATGCACAGCAGCAACTACCAGCTCAAGGGCCACCCACCCAAACGCCTCTAGAACGAGCAAGATTCGGATTTTTATTAGGGCGATCTGGACTTGACAAGGCCACCCTCTGAAAGCTCTCAGAAGAGGAACAGTTAACCCTTGCCATCAAGTTTGGATGGGACCCCAGCCGCCAACCGAAGCCAAAAAATGAATAGCAGCCGCCGAGGCGGTAAGCTTCGGTAGCAACCTTCAGCAGTTCTGAGATCCACGTCCCTACATCATCTTATCTATTAGAGACCCGTCTTCACCCACTAAAGCAAAAGAAATCAAGTTCTTACTAGATACAGGTGCACAAATTTCTGTCATCCGACCGTCTACACCTCATATTCTACTCAACGGCAAAATTCACGTACGAGGCCTAAACTCCACCGCCAGCGTCTCCACAGCCCGTTGTGTACATCATTCAACAGGAAAACCGTTCACCGCCGCAATGGGAGATGTTAATCTATTTGGCGTTCCCAAAATTCTTAAATTCAACCTCAAACTCACGCTCTTACAAGCATTTCCAATTAGCCCCTGCAAAGCACCAAGCATCACGCCTCACACGCCAATCACCTGTCGTGGCGTTACACACCTATCCCTACAAAACCGCATCTCCAGGACTCGCTTCAGAAACTTCTCGATGAATTACAAGCGAGGCCAGGTGAGTGAATAAAACCTTTTTTGCTTTACCTTATATCTACTCTGTAATAACTTCTACTACTAACTTCCCATCTCAACGAGCCATTGACCAGTCCTGGGACTTAAGGAGCCGGCAGTCGCACCTAGCGTTGGACTGGCTCCAGTGCTGGAACGCAAGGGCTGGCTCTGAAACCTCGTGAACCAACGGACATCCTATAGACTTATTACAAAGAAAACTAACAACTTACTCTAAGTCGTCTACTTGTGCCAACTCGGCGAACCTCGAGGGCGGCTATAAAGCTACCTCAATCCCGCCCCACAAGCCGCGCGCTCGCACAGCTCCGCAAAGCCCGCGGCTCCCCTAAGCGGTGCCGGAGCCGCTAGCCCGGCACTCCGCCACACCTTGCAGCACGGAGAACAACTGAACACGTGGTATGTGGCACTGCAGACGTGTCTGTGGCACCACACACCCCACAGCCACGCTCATTTGGACACAGCCTGTGTCATGTGGTCCTGGCTCTGCCTAGTCTTATTGGGATGTAGGGTCTTTACATGGGGCTAATCCCTGAGTCTTTGTTTTACTTGGTTCTCATGCAAGCAAAACTCAAACTGATTTTAATAAGTTTAGCTCACTTCAAAACAAAAGAGCATAAGAACTTAATGCTAGCACCTTTTGGACAGGATTGAAGTAAAACTGAGCCTAGCAGATATTGAACATAGCATGCAGGATGGGCATAGGTAGGGCACTTCAGATTCGGTATAAAATAAAATGAACCTTGAAAATTTGGACAGCAGTGAGAAGCCAATCTCCTGATCTGTTCAGTGGCTTCAGAGAGCTGGCCTGGAAGGTGGATTTGACAGTGGAGACAACTGGTCTCTGTAACCTTATGAAGTTCAGTGTCATTTTTATAAACTCTCTGTATTATACCACCACGCTAGATTGCATCTTCCTTCTCATATTAAGGGGCAGGGGCCTGTCAACAGCTTGGCTGTCCCGAAACACGAGCGTGAGTTAGGGACACATTGTTGTCCTGTGCTCGTCATCAGTGTCTGAGCATCTTCCACGGTACATCTTCCAGTGGTACATAAGCAGTGTGACTCCATCGGTTGTGGGGTTTTAATTTTCCTCTCCCTGGTGAAGTGCGTGTATCAGAGGCACTTTTTGGTAGGCACCTTGTTGTTTCATTCTTTTAGTGGGGAGCAGGGTGGGGCGAAAACAGATATGCATGTGTGCGTACGAGAGGGAGAGAGATTACAGTGCACAAATGACCATCGAATCAATCACCCACTCCACTTTACAGTGTTCTTCATTTCTTCACATTCCCCTACTCTGAATTTTAGTCTTACCAGCTAGTTTTATTCTTCTTCAGGCAAAATCTTGCGCAGCTGTCCAGGTCAGCCATTCACATGCCAGCTCCTGCAGGCAGGATGATACAAGCACTGAGCAGCACTGCCCATATTTTAAATGCAGGAAACTCCCTGGCCAGAAAGAAAGCAAATCATAAACAGTGCAAGCAGGGTACGAGGCATGCCAAGAAGCTGTTGAGAGTGATGAACGGTGGGATCATATTTGTTACAAGCTATTTCTGCTGTGTGGTTTGGGGTAATCCTTAAGGCTGCTTTGGAGACTCAGGAGCCTTGAGCTTTCTACACAGCTGTAGAGCTGGAGAACAGCTATAAGAGACGCTCAGCCAGCCTTTTTCCACTGCTAAACCCCTGCCAAATGTTTGTGATTTCCCCCGCATTGACGTGTGCAAATTGGGATTTGAGTGACTCAAGCATTTTTTTTTCCAACAAATGACTCAGCTTATAAAAATCATCTAATTAAAATGAATGATAAAGGACACCTTCCTTCCCCCTCCCCATCCCTTTAACCCACTGGGTTAAGGGCAGCTGGGAGAAAAGAAAGCTGGCCTTAAAGCAAGTTTTTGATTAGAGAGAGCTGCAGAATTCATGGGGAAAGGGTGTGGGATTTACATCTCAAGACACTTCCGTACTGGAAAACTAAGAAATGCCTGGAGGGGGCTGGGAAAAGGAAGGGAGAGTCTAGACGTCTCCAAAAGGACTCCTACAGGAGATTATTTTTAGAAAAATATTTTGTTATAATTAGACAACCTGCCCATCCACAACAGCTTCCAACTAAAAACATGAGACGCTCATTTGTTGTTAAGCCCATTTTAGAGATGTATAAACAGAGGCTTGAAATAATACGGAGGTTTCTCTGAGATTACGCATGAATCTGCACACACACAGAGCAAGACCCCAGGAGGAGTCCTGCTTCCTTGTTACCTGCGGAAAAGTTTCTGCCCTGTCCATCACTTCACGTGGAAGGGATGCATACTTCCTTCCTGCATTGTCCCAAATGCAAGAAAACAGCTCTGCCTTGCTGTTCTGACCATCTGCAGTGGTAAACCCAACCAAGGGTTTTCTATGCCTTGTGTTTAAGAAAATACATTTTTAGGCTCTTTGAGCTCTGACATTTCAGGGAGTTTCTTTGCCCATCTCCTAAATATTTACCTACTGATCTTCATTGCTGCTAACTTTGCCTTTCTTCCATTCTTGAGACTAAACTTCTGATTCATTGCCACTCCCACACCATCTTGCACCCAGCATCTTTTTTCCGATCATGGTAAATAAGTTCAGATTAGGATCTGTGCACCTTCAGTTAATTCTTTGTGCAGCACAGCAAAGTTACGAGTTGGCCTGAGCTGGGTGAAGGATTTGTGCATTAAATTACCTATTATTTTTGGAAATTTTCAGGAAATGTTACCAGCTGCATGAGAAGTCCAGCAAACATCGCCCAGGTTGAAGTCACAATTTTTCTTCAAAATTCAAATTTTCTTCCATTTGCCCTATAGCCTTTTCTTATCTGTCACAGTGTCACACTCCTGTGGTATGAAATTGCAAACAAGCGGCTTAGAAAATGCCAGTCTGCAACCTGCGGGTTTTGTATTTGCAAGAATTTTGAAGCAGAAATGTCAATCTTGCGTGTCCCATTTTTATAAGTGATGTCCTCATGCCTATTTAATGTGATAAGCATACTTCCTAGTAGTATCAATCCGTATGTCTCTTCTAAGGCCAAATGTCTTTCATCACTAAAGTCTCTTAAGAGCCCAATCCATCATTGCACATGATAAGCACCCGCATGTATTTGTATTGGCATTTGCACTCCTGCTGTCTTCCCATCTTAAAAACTCTCCCTCCTTTATTTTTAATGGTTGTATAAACTAAGTGTGTGAGAAAAGCCTGGTTTGACAGCCTTGTAAAGTTATGTCTTCTGCTGAGCCCAGCATGTGTGGTCTAGGCTTTCCCATACCGTCCCATTGCAGTGACATGCAGGAAACCAAATCTCTAGGGCTAAGAGACTAATTCAGTCTTCATTGTCAATTCAACCCCTTGACCTCTCTGCTGAGACTTCCAGTAAATGATCCTGCACCACAGCTATTTTAAGTGAGGTGCATGATGAGATGCAGTATGAATTTGTCAGCGTCCTAACCAGGTCAAACCAACCTAATTTCCTTTTATGACAAGATAACAGGCCTTACTAAGAAGCAGAAGACACGATAGAGTTGTGTTGTCTACACTAGAGATCCTCCCTTGCTCGTGAGAATCTCATGAAAGACATATTTTGACTTCTATAAGGCTTCTGATACTAAGACAAATGGTTGAAAAAACTACTCACAAGAGTTTCAGTGGTTCACTCTCCACGGGGAAGGATGTATTAAGTGGGGCTCTGCGGGGGCCTGCCCAGGTCCCATACGATTATTTTCACTAATTACTTGGCTCATGGGAGAGAGAGCACACTTATTGCACAATAGCAAGACTGGATGGACCGCAAGCAGGTTGGAAGGACAGTATTAGAAGTCAAAAATGATCTGAGCAAATGGAAGAAACAATCCAAAATAAACAGAATGCAATTCAATAAGGCCAAGTACAAACTACACTTAGAGCGCAACCATGTGAATTAGAGATTCAAGATGACAGGTTGGACAGAAAGGCCATGTCCAGATGTGCATGGACGTTTGGTTCTCTGGGGAGAACCAGTGGCAGCGTACCTTGTGCCGCTGCTAGTTGTCCCTGGGCCACACGCATGCTAGCGTGCAGCAAATTACCTTGGGTGAGATAGGGGAGGCTGGGGTCAGCACTGGGCTGACCCCAGCAGCCTTACCTGGGGTCAAGCGGGTCTCCCAGGGCTGCAGCAGTGGCGATCCTGCCACATGGAGCCTGTCTGGCAGCAGAGTGCAGCTCCGGGTGGCCAGGCTCCAGCTTCAGGTGGTACGCACTACTACCGCGTGCACGCCACCACCGCGTGCACACCGCCACTTTTTTCCTCGACCCCTGGATATCCAGGAGTCAAAAAACCCCCTCCCCACTGCTCCCTTGCAGCACAAACAATGGAACGTGGGGTATGCGGTGCTGCAGACGTGTCTCCAGCGCCACGTACCGCACAGCGGCACTCATCTGGATGCAGCTAAGGTGTGCGGGAAAGGCTCTGGGGTGATAGCAGACACTGAGAAATCAACAGCATCCCATTGTTAAGAAGGAAGTAAACAGCATGCAGATCTTCAAAAAGGATTATATGAAGTAACCATCCCAGGCACCCCCCAGATAAGACACGTACCTTGTTTTGGCAAGGCAGAATTAAGAAAGATTTTTTTTTTTTTTTTTTTAAGTCTTTCAGGCTACACGGCCTCACCTTGGCTCCATATTCTCAGTGGAATTCAGCATCATTTACTCCCTCCTTGCAACTTTAAAGCTTGAACTTGAAGCCTGGCGTAGCCACAGAGCTGCCAAGGCAGTAGCAGCTGTGACAGGGTTAAAGCTGGAGGGACAGGGCGAGTGACTGTGAACTGGACTCTCTACCCCTCCTGCACGCAGGAAGGCAGCACAGCCCCAGCAGGTCATTTCAGTGTCCCTATGCCTCCATTCCCGCACAGAAATCACCTTCCTTGCTTAAAACATCCCTCCCCTCCACTCAGTTTTGTGGGGGGCGCATGTGGTATGCAAGTAAATATGGTCATTCAAAATAGGACTTCTAAATATGTCATTCTGAGCAGATTTTGGAATTGCAGGAGCATTTTGCTTTCCTGCTCCTAATTGAATAGGGATTACACAGCTCATCCTAATTGAGGCTTCTCATGCAGGTGTTGCTGTGTTAGCCAAAAAAAGGAAGAATCCCCTTGTGGCTTTCTTCTTTACGAAAAGCCGGTTTCAGAGCCTCATTCTACAGAGACATTGATCTCGTTACCAAAGAGCTGCTTAAAGACAGAAGCTGGCACGAAGGTGCCTGTTTATCCACACAGCAACACCCTGCTGATACAGTGCTATTGTCTTAACTGCATATTCCTGTCTACACCCGTATTCCAGGTAAAAAAGCCTGGGCATTCATACCCACAGCACGCTTCAGTTTAGATTTCAAACCTTACGTAACTCAAACACAGGTAACTTTGACACAAATTGCAGCAAAAAATTACACCCACCTTTTTTTAGACTGCAGAGAATTGAGCAGGTTCAAGGCTGAGGAGTTGCCATATTCGGCAGTTACAACAAAACTGAACTCCCTTCTGGGTACATTGCAACGATTTTGTAAACCCCAAAGAACTGGGATGTAATCCCATCTTTATTATTGACCTGCTGTGAAACCTGGGGAAAGCCTCACCACCTCTGGGCCTGTTCTCCTCTCAGTCTCTCTCATGCCTAGTTACACAATAAATTCTCCGAAGCTTGGGCTGCCTAGTTGTATTATTTCTGAGCACAGTGGTGTCCCACTTGCAGTTCAGCATTTCAGTGCTGTTTAAAGACAAAAAATGAGATGATTTAACTTGCTGGTAAATCTCAGCTGGCTGCTGGTTGATTTCCATATGACGTACCAGGGAGAGAAATCAGAGAAAATGAGGGTTGGAAGGGACTAGAGGAGATCATCTAGATTTTAGATAACTTGAGGTCCCCCTTCCAACCCTCTTTTTCTCTGATTCTGTGCTCAGATCAAAGTAGGACCATCCCATCTACATCTGCCCAGCCAAGGCTTTATGTACCCAGGTCTTAAAAACCTACTTGGTCACCTCAGTCAGTGTGGTAGAGGTGATATCATTTATTAGAACAACTCAACAGTTGCAAAAAATATGTATTTTGCAACTATCCAGTTGGTCTAATAAGAGATATCACCTCTACCAGGCTGACTGCTTTTACCTTTAGACCAACACAGCTACCACCTTTATCTTTAGTCAGCTCTTGGCTTAAACCGAAAGCTAGATTATTTTACAGAAGTTAGGCATTGAAGCTGGCTCCTGGAAAATATACCCTATTTTTCCTAATTTGGCTCAGGTAAGAGTTACAGCAGACTCAGCACATCTGAAAAATCAGGTCACTTACTAGAAATGCAAAAACATAGATCTCTTGGTTCAGATATGATACCTTTTATTAGACCAACTTCAAAGGCATCATTTCTGAACCAAGAGATCTAGATTTTTGTATTTTTTTGTCTCAGAGCAACACAGCTACCAAATACATCCCTGGTCACTTGCTAGGGTATTTTAAATGCACTGTTTTCCCACTTGAGTGCTCAAAGTTAGGCCCTTGAGAAAGAAGAACAGGTTTTATTGCCGGAAGTGTCAAATATTAAGTGAAGATAACAAAAGAATGCCCTTTTTCCTCCTTAACTGATAATCAACCCTCATCCTTCTCACCCTTTGTTTAAGCATTACCCATTTGTTTAAGCATTACCCATGTATCCCCTAAGTGTTACAACAAAAAAAGCAATGCATTGCTTCAACACATCAAGCTCAGGAAGTGGTAATAGATGTTTAGACAGTAAAGGTTGAAGATGTAGATCTGAAGGCAAGGTTCTTCAGATACATGCGGTATCTTATTAGACCAAATAAATAGTTGGGGAAATTGTTCTTTACAAGCTTTTGGGCACAAACACCCTTTGTCAGGCATTGGGAGACTGCTGATGTTATGTGTTCTCCAGGGTAGAAAAGTTGGGATGGGCAATTTGAGAAGTTACTACAAAAAGGTGTGATAAAAAACTGTTGCTAATGTCGGACGGAAAAAGGTAGAGAGAAGATCAACTGAACACGTGGTAAAAATAACAGGGCCAGATTTTAAAATGGAATCGAGGCACCTATATCTTACTGATTCAATGGAAGTTCAGAAGTTAAATACTTTTGACACTTGTCTTGAGGGACCAATTGGCTAGTACAGCAATGGGGAGACTTGAATATTTCCAAACAAACCTAGAACTTTTACAAACTAAATTGTTACAGCATCATTTCTCTATTTGTGCTCCAAAAGAATACGTGGCTAGCCTAAAGACTTGAAACTCTGAAAAATGACCAAACACACTGGACTGAATACAGTGAATCACGGTAATTTAGAACCATGATGCTTTTAGTATTAGTATTAGTATTGTTACAGCATGTATTCAGTCCCAGTCATGAACCTGAGCGCTACTGTAATGTGCATTTGTACAGTACTCAAAGACCATTTATCTAGAAGAAAGTGACTAAACTGATATCTTCAGGCCCGTGCAATAGTTTGTGAACAGATTTCTTTTAATTCCTGTGTGACTTAAAAAATCTAATTAGTTAAAAACTAGCCTCTGTCCAATGCAAACATTGTTACATTCCTGTAGATTATTGCTGTAAACCTTTTGGAACAAATAATACCAGTAAGATCTTTACAGCTGTGTGAATGGGGAGGGGGTATTCAAATCAAAGTAATACAAAAATTGTGCACAACAGCACTCATTATCTGGGGGCCTCAGAGAAGCAGCAGGTTTAAGGGAAACAGAAATTACATGGAAAGGAACTTGAAAGAGGCACAAAGATAAAAGCAGAAAGGGAAACAAAGCAGAGACTGGCATCATTATAGTGGGCAAGATGGGCATTTTGCTTTGTGAGCACAGAGCCCCAAGCTGATCTAACCACTTAGGCTGATAATTCCCCCTGCAATGATGAGCAATTGATGCTCAGACCCGTCACTTGATAAAACCGGGGCTTTCAGTAGCTCTGATATCAGGAAAAAGGAAGGGGAAGAGCAAGTTCAAGTTTTGTGTTTTGGGAAGCCACAGAACAGTGACAGTACCCCTATAAATTTAAGAAGTGCCTGTGGCCAGTAAAATTAGGGCATTAGTATTTATTGAAGCAAGAGACATTAGTATGTCATATTGCTTAAAAGACTTCTGAGGCCAGGGTCAGCTAATTAAATTGGATGCCAATGTCAGGGCATCTTTATAGTTCCAATGATTATTCTAACGATTTGACTTTAACTAATAAAATATAAGCCTTTATCTGGATTTAATGAATCTCCTCATTTCAGACACAGGATACTCAAAGCCCAGCCAAGGTTGTCCAAGGTCACAGAGCAAATTAATGCAGAACTGAAAACAGAATTCAGATTTTCTGTCCCTGCTTTCATCATAGACAAGGCTACTTCTCAACCAAGGACAAGTCATTCATGACTAGAGTCAAGGTTTCTGGACCAGATTCCGATTGTTGCCAGTAAAGCCTGTCTACACTGCCCCCATACCAAGATCACAAGCAGAGATGAGAAGTGAGCTCTGCCCACTTGCTCCTGCTCAGTGTATGCCAAAGCCTGGAAACTAGGCAGTGTAGCCAACTCTTTGCAGGTCTTGATCATGTGCCAGGAAGCAGGCCTGAAACAAGAAAGCTGGAGAAGGCCCAAGCACATGCTCAGAACCATGCTAAATCCTCTACACAGTCTAAACTTCCCGGCTTTGGCAGACATTGGGCGAGAGTGAGGGAGAAGGGTATGTTTCTTCACTGCACTCCCAGGTTTGCCAGAAGTGGCATAGGCATGGCCATGGAGCCTGTAACAGCACGGTCATTATGCACTCTATGTTTGGTTTACAGGGATGATCCTTTAGGCTAGAAAAGCCATTTTTAAACAATAAAGAAGCAGACACACACACTTAGTAACACACAAAGTTTTCTTTAAAAAACAAAAACAAAAAAACAACCTGTAAACAGGAAACGAAGATTTGTAGAGACTGATGGCAAAATAAACAGACAAAATATGCGCAAAAAAACAAAAACAAGAGTTTGTTTTATAGGGGTCAGCTGATAAAATTAAAAATGGCGATGACTTAAAATATTAACAGCATGGCTCAAGTACTGCTCTACACCCAATAAAATACATGTACACAAGGGGAAAAAGACACCTGTAGATCCACATCCACAAGCTAGACTGTTCTCAAGCTGGTATCGAATTCATATTTTGTATGACTCCAGTGGCACTTCTACCATAATCTGTATGCTTCATCCCTCTGCATCTGGTAACGGAAAAATTCCCTGATCCAATGCACATGCTGTTTCATAAAACAAGGTAGTGGCTGCTATGTGCAATTCAAACCAAGGAAGAAACACGCTTTTTGGTGTTTTTTTTGTCAACTGTGAATCTTTTGTATTCACATACTAAGATTTTTTTCCCCATCACGCTGTATTGCAAAGTGAGTGCAAACTGCTAGGCTCTTTTAAATGCAAAACAGAATTACAAGTGTCATAAAAATCATTAAAAAATCATTTAAACAATTGGTGAACATATTTGATGTTGGTAAACTGAGAAACAGTTAACCGCCTAGAACCAAATATGATGAAGACACGATCCTCAAGTTCTACACACAGCAATTTAATACCAACCTGTACTTCTGCTGGACGAGCCCTTGCTCTTTCAAGCAAAGATTACACATAATGCCTGACAGTGTGAAATGTCTTGTGAAGTGTCCACTCAAGAGACCAAACTCATTCATATTACATACAATGGTTAGAAGATTTGAATGGGTTCCTCTTTTCTGTATTCCTGGGTTTAAAATTATAAAATTGCACCCACCCTGAACCAACAGAAAAAAAGGATTTTGAAACCTTCTCTTATCAAGTCTCTCTTCAGGTTTTAGGGTTCAGTGTTTTCCTCTAAAACAAGTCCTCAATGAGTCAGAAGAGAACAGACAAGTGGCTGTCCAAAATCCCCTCATCACTTTGGATTATGGAAACTGGTGGTTTAGGAGCGGAGTAGAGATTTCAGCAGGAAAAAGGAGCATCAGAGCCCACAGTCCTTTCCCAAAGTTTGATGCTTACCACAAATGCAGCACAACGGGCTCCATACTAACGCACTTGAATAAGGAAACCGGAAACACACATAAAGCATCTCCTCAGCACTGGGTTTCAAAAGTGCAATTATTTAAAAGCAACAAAAAGAAAAATAAAAAACCCCAGGACTCCCAATCAGTAACCGGAACTTGTGTGATTCAACACACACAGATGTGAATCTTATTTTCAAGGGACTTTCTATTACCAAAAATAAGTGTCAGACTCAACGAATGTGAGAATCCATTTAAGGAGGCTTGTTTCCAGTTTGCTAGGAATGCTGCTGTCTCCTCTCTCCCCAGCCCAGAGCTGAACATGTGATGCCAAAACAGTGACACCTTGAGCTAGGTTATTTTTTGTTGTTGTTAAATCAGACTTGCTCTGCTAGATCCAGTACTCTGAACTTATCCAGGTTGTAGAAGCAAGCCTTCACCACTCGGCCACCAAAGTACCTTCCATTTAGATCCACAACAGCTGAAATCCAAGAGAAAAACAGGTTGTTAAATACTGATTTAGCAAGATAAGCAATTCTGTGGCTAAATGCCATTTTATTTAAAAAAATAAACCTGTTTTAAGCAAGTCAACATCCTGAAACAGGAAATTACAGTGCAATCTCTCTTACCCTTAATGGCTGATTCAACCCTCTCAAACTCTAAAAATATTCTCACAGCTTCATCATCGGCTGCACCTGGAATCTGAAAAAAGGGGCAAGTTGATCAGAATGACAAAAATACAGCTTTAAACATTGGGCTTTACAGGAAGAGTAAAAGTAAGATCAGAGGAGGGGCAAACCAGGTGTGGTGCGGTCAGCAAACTGATATAATACTCAGTGCTGCCAACCTGCTGCAAGTCAAACTCTTCAACCACAATCTGGATACACTGTGGTTTTAGCTGCAGGAAGGAAATGGCCTCAACAACACAAAGCTAAGAGTTTCTGGCTAGTTCCTAAAAGGTTAAAAATCTTTCAGATATGTGGTGAAGGAAACTGCAAATTATTTCTTACCTCAAAGATGACACATTTCCCAACTTTCCCATATTTTTCACACTCTTCCTTTGTTTCAACTTCTAGATCTTCATCGACCTCTCCTGCCCCCACCATATTCTGCAAGTAAAGGAAGAAAAGGCAGTTCAACAGATGAATCTTGAACTGTTAGGTACACTTCCATCAAAAGAGTATTTTACTGAAACCAGGAATGAACTGTAAGCATCAGCATAAGTCACAATTCTAGCATCAAAACAGTATTATATGGTGCCCTGGCCCTAAAACGCTATCTTTGATTACTTCTTTTATAGAGCCAAAGTCACATTAACCAAAATACAGACTAATACAGCACAAACAAGCTGTGCTATAATATATTCTACTCTAACGGAGTAAATTTTGAACAAAGCTTTATGCTCCTGAGGTATTTCAAAACTGGAAATAAACCCCTAAGAAATTCTCCCTTCTACCCATACATCAAGACTCACAGATCATAGGGATTAAAGTAACTACTGGATACACTCCAAAGCAAATAAAGAATCACAGTACTGCCCTAGGTGAGGCTGTGATCTATTTACACTGCACTGGCCCACCATAGGAGGAGAAAGATTTATGTTTTAACTGTAGTCAAAGAAACCATAGGTGCGAAGATACAAAGTTACACATCCCTCAACTCACCCTTAGTAAAACCACTTTAGTTGGACACTTCAGTATCTCTGTTAATGGATTTGAATCAGATTTCTTCCCCACATCTAACAGAGAGAGAGAGAGAGGTAAGTCACAGCACACAGTTTTAAAACATCTTTTTATTTGGGAGTCCTATATTGGACTTGTTCTATACATCTATATTTAAGTTGTGAACAACCACATGGAGTCTCTCAAATATCAATCGCTACATAACAGCCTTTCACTGAACTAAGCTGCAGCACTGAGATTTGGAACTGCTGCAACTGCTGGCTGTGTTTTAGCAAGCAATCCAGATTGCTGCAATGGCACAGAAGTAAAGCCGAAATACAGACTCTGCAATAAGCCGTTATTACATATACTACGGCCAGATGGAAAATGTCCTTGGCCTTATTCTTGGCTTTGTTCCCTCCCTTCCTGATCCCCTCCAAACCTGACTATGGTTGGGAGCAATAGAGAAGTAGAAACTATACCCATGGTATAGCCTACTGAGAAAAAGCCAGCATGTGCAGGGAGGATATTTTAAACAGGGGGCGGAAATGGCAAGAAGAAACAGGAAAAGCCCTCACTGAACTAAGGAAAGGGTGAAGGATAAACAGAAGGCAGTGATGGAGAAGAGAATAAAGGGCTGAAAATAATTAGATCAGCAGGAACCAGTGTGGTTGTTAAAAATTAGATTCTTTCATTTCTACAAAAGTAAACGTTGCCAAGCAATTTCTGACAAGCAGCCCACATTTGAGGGAATGGCATAAAATAGAAACAAGAGATAACTCTGAGTCTAATGATTTAAATTCCTCCTCCGTTTGTTGTACTCCCCTCCCCTTCCCTGTGGAATGGAATCGAGTTACCTTTATCTGTAACTTCACCGATAATGATCTTGCCGCCCCTCTTGCTTGTTTTCTCTACTGACAACGCAGTGCTTAGCCCTTGTTCATGCTTCCCCAGCCCTTGTCCCTCTCTGAAACCATACTTTTGCATGATTTTGTGCGCTACTGTGCCTCTGCAGAGAGAAAAAGGAAAGATTTGTAAGCACTCGTTTGATTTTTGAAACAACATTCTCAACTCACTTTGCAGGAGTACTAAAGGAAAATCAACATAGGCCAAAGCATTAAGTAAGCTTCAGACGCTGCATTTCAACACCCAGTGTTGGACACAGATGGCACTCACACTTGCTGTCAGGAAGCTGGCACAAAAGAATGATACAATCCACATCTTAGCTTAGCAGTACTGTGATATTTAAGAATATAGAAAATATTCTAACTCCTAAAAGCTTGTTAAATGCAGCCTGAATATTTAGAAAAGGTCACCATCAATCCATATCACCACATTTTACAAACATTGGCCACACAGTACAAGGAAATAGGTACAGACAAGTTGAATACCACATTTTTTCAAATGCAAGATGAATTCAACCATTCCCCCCCACAACACAGGGAACAAAGCCTCTCATCTTAAATTCAAGTACAAGCTGTGGGTGGGGAGGGAGGGGGAAAGGACAGGCGGCAGCTGCCTGGCCCAGAGCTGGGTTGGGGCCAGAATCAAACCTGCAGCAGCTGCCTGCCTGCCCTCCCTCCACCAGCTTTCTGCCCTCTCCTCTACCCCTCTGGTCTATCATCAGGCAGAGGTCTGCACAGGGGACAGAGGCTGCAGGAAGGGCACAGGCACAGTCAGCAGAGGGCAGGCTGCCAGGCGGGACAAGTGGTCCCCAGCTGCCTGCCCCCCTACTGTAGCAGTGTCAGGGCTGGGGGGAAGAGGGGTATATTTAAGATGACCTCCCCAATAATTTGTTATAATTTTCTATGTACAGAATCTAATTAATAAGTTTTCAATAATCTAATTATTGGGGGGTCATCTTAAATTTTAAGTCATCTTGGATTCAGGGAAATACAGCAACAAAATTGCTTACATTATGTTAGATAGAGCTGGACGTTCATGCCATAGAAACTGGCAGCTTTTGGGTTCAAAAACCCTTCGCCGGGCTAAGGAAGTTTCAGCAGTTGGTGTGTGCTCTTCCTAGATGGAATGAAAAATAAAGAAGCCAGGCTGGGCTGCCTTATATGCATACCATGGACCAGCCTCTGGCTTCTTTACTTTTCATTCCATCCAGGAAGAGCACACGCTAACTGCTGAAACTTCCTTAGCCTGACGAAGGTTTTTTTGAACCTGAAAGCTTGCTTAATAATTTTTTCCAACTATTTAAGTTGATCTAATAAAAGATATCAGATTCACCCAAAGAACCTGGCCTGCTTGTATACTTTATTACCTGTTGGGAGGAACTACATGTATACACCTTAAAGTAATGCATGCAATGACTGCATTCTTTATGCTGATAAGCATTTAAACTTTGCCATCTCCCCTCAACATCCTGTAAGCTATTTCCCATCAAATGTTAAACATATTTACCCCATGTTAGCAAGGAAAGAATTACTAGGTCCTGTTGGGGACCGTGGTCTTTCTGGCTCATCATACACTGGAGGAGGGATAGCTGCTTTAGCAGACGGAGCACGAGGTCTTGCCTCCTCTTCAAATGGAAATGATGTTACAGCTGGAAGAAATAAGGCATATGCTGTTTAGTCAAAATTCATTTGGATGAACTATATATTCAACTCTGCCTACTCTCAGATCTCCCATGAATATAACTTGGACCTAACTCCTGTTTATGCCAAGGCCTCTTCACATGCAAATTGCATTTTGCATCTCCTTTAAGGCCTCTTACGCTTCCAGAGTAAGACAAAGTAGTCTTTGTGCAAACAAAACTCAGACCACACGTCTGCCTAGCCCACACTGCTTACATCATCTGCCTCCATTATTGGTAACTGGATTTAAACTCTGAAATGTTTGGAAGATTATTTGTATGGTATACAACACTGATTTTGTTTCCATGGGTAGCAATGGCTCCAAAAACTCTCCTTATCAGTCTTTTACTAGTTTGCAGATCGGAGAACAGAAGTCCGAAGAGGTCATTTCCTCTTAGTGAGTCTTCTGGGGAGAGGAGAACCAAACTTAAACGCTCTTTCATCAGAAACAGAATTAGGAATATACAATTTAGCAACTGAAACCTATACCCTCATGCAATGGATGAACTACTACAACTGATGCTGTTTCAGAAACATTTCAGTAAAATAATCATCTGCTGTTACTGACAGCTTTTAAAACAACAGCTTTCCCTGTCAGACATACAATCACAGATGAGTGGAAGACAGAACATCAGCCTCATAAATCAAAATAAGAATCTGTCAAAACTAAAGAAAGCAACAAACCAGACTGAAGGCATTATAAGAAATTTAGTTCACAACTGGATTTCACATTGGATAGTTTGTCTATAGGCTTTATGCTATGATTCCTTTTCAAATTTGTACCCTGGCAAATAATTGGCAAAAAGTCAACCAGCCTTACATTTTGGGGAAATCCTAGAAAATGAGAGAAAGGACAAGTCCATCTGCTATACAAGATCATTTGCTACAGCAACATTTTCCCTGGCTTGTCCAATCCACTTGTGTCACAACTAATATGGCTTACAGTAGGTTCCCTTATAAGACCATTTCACACTTTACTAGCTTTCACCCTTAGGTTATTTTTTCTGATTGCCTGCCTATATTTGCCTTTCCTTGATTGTATTCAATTCCTCTTAATGATACGCCTTAAACAGCTCCTCTCTGTCTAATGTCTACACACTTCAAATACATGTATCCCTACCTCATTTAACCAAACTTTACATATTTATTTGTTTAAAGTTCTTATAAATCAGTTCAGGAATTCCAAAAGGAAAGAGCTCTTTATGAGTACAGAATTCTCAAATACACTCATATTTACAGTAATCCATATAACAAGCTGCTAGTGGTCTTAAATTAAAAACGAAAGCAACAAAACAAAATGGCCCAGTATTCTCAGCTCTCCTAGTGCAGTTATGCCACCTAGCGGCCCAATGCATAACACAACCCTGTCTTTCCATCTAAATTTGCTGAGAAACTGCAAACCACATCAAGCCTTCACTTTACAAGGGGTAACATTCTCTCTTTATATGCAGCCCCTTGAAAAAGACTATGCAGAAGGGTACTCCGCAATGTTGGGGAAGAAAAATAGCCCACAATCTAGAGTGGGACAGCTCTGCAGCTCAAGGTCTACCCTTAGAAATCTATTCCTAGCACTCTCCACAATGTGTAAAATAAAAACGGTGGATGTGATGCGTATCATCACGGGTCTGCCAGCCAAGCCCTTCTCCAGCAATGCAAAGAACCCCCGTGAAGAACAACTCTGAAGCGCATACATTTCCTGCAGGGGCTCCCAGCAGTCCCCTCCCATAGGGCCTGCACTGGTTCCACTGAAGCCAGTAATTTTCATACTTGTGAGAAGACAACAGTGCATTCTGTCTACAGCTAGTAAAAAGATCAAGTAGGAATTAATGCATTTGCCAAGCTCGGAGAACGTAAATGTTAATGCTACTGATCTGCATTATACTTACGTTCCTTGTCCTTTTCAACAAGGGAAGTAGGTGGTGCAATGGCAGCTCCGCCCATACCTGCAAACAAAATTAGCAGTCACATGAATGTAGCTGTACATTCATCAGATGGTGTGTTTTGTCAGGCGGGATAATAAATCTCATCAGTGCAGTGACTGAAGCTCAAACATACGTACCTGCAGGACCCCTACAAGTCCTCAGTGCTCACATTTTTTCCTCTCAATGTCAATAAAAGAATAAGCTCCAAAGTAAAAATAAAAACAAACTGACTGGAAATCTGAGTGCAGATAATTGGTATCTGTCATTAACAAAGTCATCAATTAATTATGCAATTAAGTTGCCTTAAACTGGTGTCCTGACTTTATTAAAATCTGTATCTACTCTAAGGTTAATTGGCAATAATGAAGCTGACAAAACACTTTTTTCCCCAAAACAATTCAGGCAGGGATAGGAAAAAGAAGGGCTTTAAAGCTATGAAATCCTTACCGGCAAAGTAGGTCTAAACATAAAAGGCATAAATTATCAATTTGTTACACATGCGTCTGGGTTATCCATGTAAATTTGCTACCGTAATTCAGACCAGCTGAGGTTTAATTTGCTACTTTGTCAACGCTCGAACCACAGACATATATTTTACCATTTAGCTCCCAAAGGTTTAAGAAGTAAAAGTGATCGTTACAGTCATTAAGCTTAATCTGAAAAATAAGCCGTGACAGTGATCTCATTTCTCCTCTTCACTGGAATTTACATTTAGAAATCTACAAACTAGTGTAAAAAGGGTGTTTCACGGGTACTTAGGTTGGTGTTCCCCCCCCCCCCCCCGTGAAGAAAAGACGTTTTATTACTATAGCAGCCACTTCATAATAAGTGACCAATGTATTCTAGAGCTCCAAGGGGAACTGGACTTCTTGAATGAGGTAAAAGAAAGGCAGCTGGCACAAGAACACAGAGCCGGACTGCAAAGCCTTTGATTTACCCAAAGAAAAGAGTTTAGACAAATCCTTCTCCCTCTTACTTCTTTTCCTTCTCTCCCTTTCATAGTCTTCATCTTCATCAGAATCTGGATCTGGTCTTCTTGAAAACCCACTGGCTTCATGCCTGTCTTTACGTCTCCTAAAAATGAGAACAGGAATTACAATAAGAAGTTGTTCTTTCCTTACATTTCAAAGACCTATTTGTTGAGTGAGTTATATCATTGTTTTCTAATCTGCACTCTGTAACATCCCTATCATCAGCTAGAGCTACCTGAGGTATCTAAGGTAAGCAGCCTTTCATTCATTGTAACTTGCTTTTACTTTTTTTTAAACACGATTCCTTCCTGGAAAAATAATTTTAAAACATCAGACAAGCCCACAAACAGCTTCATCCTTACACATGCTGAAATTAAGCCAATTAAAATGCATGAGAACGAGCACCCGCATTCAAATATCTGCGTGCAGCATCTGCTTAAGCTCAGATAGTTACAGTGGAAGAAACACAGAAAGAAATTACAAAGGATATAACCAAAGATGCTAGCTCGCCATCCTGCTTTACTAGCATTTCTGCTGAATGCCACATTATTGACTCCTAAATGGATTGGGATCATTAATTTATAATCAACTGAAACATTCATTATGTAAGCTCCAACTGACAACAGCCTGACAATTAGGATGGAAAAAAGAAAAAAACCTTTTGAAAATTTGTTTCGAAACCAGGTTATATAATTTACATAATATACTGGGCATGCTTTTTAAAATAATATAAAATTATTCTGGATTCTGAAATTATTAACAGCATTCTTTTAAAAAATAAAGGAAAGGTACCTATGCATCATGTAGCTGTTCACATAGTTTTAGAAATAAGTTAGACAGGGATTTGTATGGGATGGTCTGGAAAGGGATGGTCTTGCAGCGGGTTGGATTAGATGACCTCCAGAGGTCCCTACAAGCCCTACTATCTATGATTCTCTGATAAAATCAGAGAAAATTAGTGTTGGAAGGGCTCAAAGCAGGATCATCCCCAACTAGATCATCCCAGCCAAGGCCTTGTCTGGCCACATCTTAAAAATCTTCAGATGGAGATTTGAGAACCTCTCTGGGCAACCTTTTCCAGTGTTTTACTACCCTCCTAGTGGGAAAATCCTTCCTAATATCTACCCTCAACTTCCTTTGCTGCAACTTGAGCCCATTGCTCCTTGTTCTGTCATCTGTCACCACTGAGGACAGTCCAGCTCCATCCACCTTGGAACCCCCCGGCAGGGAGTTGAAGGCAGCTATTAAGTCCTCCCTCAGTCTCCTCTTCTCTAAACTAATAACCCCAGTTCTCTCAGCCTCTCTTCATAAGTCATGTTCCCCAGCCCCTGAACCATTTTTCACTGCACTCCACTGGACTCGCTCCAATTTGTCCAAATCCCTTCTGGAGTGAGGGGCCCAAACTGGACCCCACCAGTGCTGTGGCCTCACCAGTACTGAATAAAGGGGAATAATCACTTCCCTCAATCTGCTGTCAATGCTTCTCCTAATGCAGCCCAGTATGCCATTAGCCTTCTCAAATAGGACACACTGCTGGCTCATATCCACCTTATTATCGACTGTAACCCCCAGGTCCTTTTCTGCAGAACTGCTGCCCAGTCAGTCAGCCCCCAGCCTGTACCAGTACCTGGGACTGCTCTGTCCTAAGTGCAGGACTTGTTGAACTGCATGAGATTTCTTTGGTTCCAATCTTCCAATTTGTTAAAGTCTCTGTAATTCCTAGCCTTACCTTCCAGCATATCTACTACTCCCCTCAGCTTGGTGTCATCTGCAAAACTACTAAAGGTACACTCCTTCCCATCCTTAAAACATTAACAAATTATACAGCCTCAAAGGGGAAAGGTTGTATTCTCAGCATAGGCACCAAAACTGTCCTATGAGGTGCTAAGAATAATAGTTCTGCAAGTAAGCATCACCAAGGGACCCGACAAGCCAAAATCAAGAGAATCATGTATTTAAGGTACAGTATTTCCCAATATATTTTCTAGATCCTCCTGTACTCAAGTATATGAGCTGCCCTAATAAAACGTATGCTTACTGCAGCTTTATGTATTTTAATCTCACAGTGAAATCTTGATTAATCATTTTAAATATGGATTGTTTGATATTTCAGATCCATCAGCTTATTATGGGTTTTTTTCCTTTTTCTTTGAGTTCATATAAAATAAAGAGAAGCTACTATAAAGTGATCAAGGGATGCACTGCAAGGTAAAAAAGAAGAAGAAACCAATAGTGAAACTGGTAATATTTATCCACATTTCTGTAACCATTCATGCCAATGAAAGACCAGCATGGAAGGACAGTAGGGACCCTCAGGCAATCCTCTTTCACTATGACTGTAGCTAGAAGAGGAAGGATTCTAACTGACTAGAAAGGCTGTGCGAATTAGTCTATGTAGGAGTCTGGGTTATCCTTCCTGCTATTATTGGCTTTACATGATTCACACCATAATAAATGGAGTCCATTATGTACATTATGAACTGAATGCATTTTCAATAATTCATTAAAATGGTTGGCAATTATTTTCCCAACCAGCCCATAAAATTAATCTAACTTAAAATACACTAATTCAGAAACCAGAGCTGTTGAGTGAATGGACTCAGGAATATTTTCTTATGTTTCAAGGAGCCATGAATAAGAAATATTAACATGCAATTAATTTACTTTGACTAACTGGCTGGATATCAAAAATATTTCCCCTTAGGAATACAACTGAAAACCTTACTTTTCTCTTTCTTCAATCTCTTTTTGCCTCTCCAGCTCTCGCTGTCGCTGTCGTTCCTCCCTCTGACGTTTTACTACCTTCTCATAATCATTGGGAAACATAGGATCATATTCATCAGCCAAAGGAATCAACACGTCTCCTGCAGAAAAACCACTAGGTACAGGATCCTGCAGAAAAAAAAAAAATAGTTATCAATGAAACTGTTAAGCTAAGAGCTGCAAATAACATCAGAGAATCTAAGAAAAACAGGGCAGGAAAGAACCTCAGAGGTCATCCAGTCCAACTCTTTGCTCAAGACGGGTCATCCAGCCCAAACCTTTGCTCTGGCTAAATCAGACTACTCTTTGTCTAACCTGCTTTTTTAAAAACTTCCCAGGATGCAGATTTCACAACTTAATCTGTTCACAGGCTTAACCATCCTCATAATTAGAAACTTCTTCCTATTATCCAACCTAAATTTTCCTTGCTACAATTTAAAACCGTTATCCCTTGTCCTGTCCCGTGCAACCACACAGCCTAGTTTATCACTATCTTGTTAATCGTCATCCTTTAGTTTTTGAAGACTCATCAAATCCCTCCTCAATCTTCTCTTCTCCAGACTAAGGGCTTGGACAAACATTCAGTTTCTCCAGGGAAAGTCCCTGCTCCTTCTAGAGAAATCATAGGCATATGCAAATTGTAATTTTTCTCCTAAAGTAAAAGTGGCCACTCCGGGAGAAAAATAATTTGAGAACAACCTAAGTGGACTAGCTCCCGGAGAATCTCTCTCTGAAGACAGAACTCCTGTATGAACAGCCAGCATGCTTTACAATTTCTCTCTCCCCTCCTATCTGGGGAGGGAGAGCATGTCAGTAGGGGTGCACCAAAAAAGATTTTTTGGGACAATACTGATGGCCAATTATTAATGAGCCATATTGGCCAATACTGCTTCAAGTGCCAATACATGGCCTGGCAGCTTGGAGAACAGCATCAGGCCAGTAAGTATGTGGGGGGGTTGGAGTGTTAGGGGGACAGATCAAGGACCCCGCAGTGAGGGAGAGAGTGGGACTGAAGCAGGCGCTTCACACCAAGGGTGAGGTGGGGCACATGACAGAGCCATGAGCAGCTCATCCAAAGGATGTGGGGTGGAGGGCTCCCACTGCTGCATGCATCCCTGGGGGAGACATGGGGGGCATATGCCCCCCAGATCTGTGTGCAGGGCAAGGGCGGACTGCGTGCTGCATGAATGGGGCCAGAGGCTGTGCCAGGTTCTTCCAGGCAGGCGAAGGGCTGGGCCAAGATTAGGCTCAGAGCAGGCAGCAGCGGCACTGGGAGGGGGGTTATGGCAAATTTTGGGGTGACTGTAGCCTACTCCATAGCACCCCTTCCCAGTGCCACCACTGTCCACCCCGCCCGCCTCAAGCATAGCCCCAGCCCAGTCCCCCTACCTGAAAGGGCCCAGCATCGGTCACAAATGTGCAACTCGCCCTTGCCCTGCATGCAGAACTGGGGGTGCACATGTCCCCCATGGCTCCCTCGGAGATGCACACAGTAGCGAGAGCTACCCCCTGCATCCCCAGATGAGCCGCAGCTCCACTCTGCCCTAACCCAGATGTGCAGCCCCTGCCTCTGCCCCAGTCACACTCCTTCCTTCACCACAGGGGCCTCAATCTGCTCCACCCCGCACCCCTTCCCTCTGCCCCAGCCCTTCCCCCCAGCAGACATACCGGCCTGACGCTGCTCTCTAAGCTGCAGAGCCGCACTCTTGCCTGCATGCGTGCACACAGTATTTATTGGCAACATCAGCCAAAAAAATCCAATTGTCAATAACATCAATTTTCCTTTTATTGGTTCTGATACGATATGGACCGATGTATCAGTGCACCTCTGTGTGTCAGTCCCAGCCAGGCGGCCAGCAGAACACAGTGCATAGACCCCGCTCCCACCTTCTCTGACCCCGACAATCCCTGCCTACTTTCAGCTGAAAAAAAAAAAAAAAAAAAGCCTGCAAAGCTCTCTGGGCTGCTCTAGGAACCCCCAACAGCCCAGCACCCGCACTGGAGGCTCATTGCTTCTCCATTTGAACTTCTGTACAGGTCAGTTTCTCTCTCAGGATGGCTTGAATGTGGATGATTTGAATGTGTGTACACAGCCCGAGTAACCCCGGTTCTTCCAACATTTCCTCGTAAATTCCGTTTTCTAGATTGCATTATGGCTCCAATTGGCCTAAAGCAGGCAGGAGCTGCCTCATGCTGTGTAGCTCTTCCCAGTCCACCCCACACTAATGTTTCTTCAAGACACAGGCACATGGGTGGAAAGGTCCCGAGTGCTTCTTTAGGGGAGGAGCTTGGGGCAAGGAAGAGGGCACCAGGAAAGGAGACAACATGTGCCAGCTCAAAGCCCTAATGCAGGAAGTGTGCATGCAGGGCAACTTTATCTGGCTGTTGCCACGTGGCAGCAAGTGCCTGCACTGCAGCACCCTGAGAACCACTGCAATAGAATGTGAAGTCCTGGCCTCAATGAAGTCAATGGAAGCTTCTCCACTGACTTAAAAGCCAAAGTTTTACGCAAGGTTTCTTTTCTCTCTCCAAACAGAAAACAACAGATCTGTCAAACTAGCATAATTAAGAATGCTTTCACGTATTTTGGAAAAGATACACCTGTTACTATCTACTGATCTGCTGTGGACCAACACTACTGTATTTACTTGATTCTACAATTAAGCCCTCCCCATTTAACATGAAGGAAAAAGCCCCTTGTCGTCTTATAGTTTCATAGTTTCTAGGGTCGGAAGGGACCTGAGCAGATCATCTAGTCCGACCCCCTGCCATGGCAGGAAAGAATACTGGGGTCAAATGACCCCAGCAAGATGTTCATCTAACCTCCTCTTAAACACCCACAGGGTAGGGGCCAGCACTTCTCTTGGAAGCTGGTTCCAGACCCTAGCCACCCTGACTGTGAAGTAGCGCCTCCTGATATCTAACCTAAACCTACCCTCTGCCAGCTTGTGACCGTTACTCCTGGTCACTCCTGGCGGTGCTCAGGGAAACAGTGACTTCCCCAATGCCTGCTGATCCCCCCTGACTAGTTTATAACAGGCCACAAGAGCCCCCCGAGCCTTCTCTTTTGGAGGCTGAACAGGTTCAGGTCCCGCAGCCTCTCCTCATAGGGCCTGCCCTGCTGCCCCTGATCATGCGAGTGGCCTCCTCTGGACCCTCTCCATGCTGTCGACATTCCTCTTGAAGTGTGGCGCCCAGAACTGGACGCAATACTCCAGCTGCGGCCTGATCAGTGCCGCATAGAGGGGAAGGATCACCTCCCTGGACCTGCTCAAGATGCATCTGTGGATGCATGACAAGGTGCGGTTGGCCTTCCTGACTGCATCCCCACACTGCCGGCCCATGTTCGTCTTGGAGTCAATGATGACCCCAGATCCCTTTCCGCCTCCGTGCTGACAAGAGGGGAGTTCCCCAACCTGTAGGTATGGTCCCGGTTGTTCCTCCCGAGGTGCATCACTTTTCACTTGTCTGTGTTGAAACCCATCCTATTCTCATCCGCCCACCCTTGTAACCTGTCTAGGTCTGATTGTAGCCTGTTGCATCCTTCCAGTGTGCCCACGTCTCCCCACATCTTAGTGTCATCAGCAAATTTGAACAGGTGCTTTTTACCCCCTCATCCAAATCGCTGATGAAGATGTTGAACAGTGCGGGCCCGAGGACCGAGCCCTGCGGGACCCCACTGCCCGCATCCTTCCAGGTTGAGAAGGACCCATCTACTACCACCCTCTGGGTGCGGCCCTCCAGCCAGTTGGCGACCCATTTGACTATGTGGGTGTCTACACCACAGCCCCCCAGTTTCTTGATGAGAACAGGGTGAGAGACAGTGTCAAAAGCCTTCCGGAAGTCCAGGAAGATTATATCCACTGCTACCCCTGCATCTAATGATCTGGTGATCTGATCATAAAAGGCCACCAGGTTGGTCTGACAGGACCTGCCACTGATGAACCCATGTTGGTTGCCCCCTAAGCATGCAGTCTCCTGCTGGCCTCTCATGGATGTGTGCCAGCATAATTTTCTCAAACAGCTTGCCTAGGATCGAGGTAGACTAACTGGCCTATAGGTTCCCGGGTCCTCCTTCCTGCCTTTTTTGAAGATAGGGACCACGTTGGCCCTCTTCCAGTCCTCCGGTACCTCACCAGAGCACCACGAGTGCTCATAAAGTTGTGCCAGGGGACTTGCAATGACCTCGGCCAGTTCCTTTAGAACTCTAGGGTGGAGATCATCCGGGCCGGCTGACTTGAATACGTCCAACCCCTCCAGAAGCTCCCTAACTAAATCCTCACTAACCCGTGTCCCAGGTGTGCCTCCCCCGGGGCCCAAGGGGGACCCAGCAGGGAGGTGGCTGTTCTGGTCCCTACTTAGGAAGACAGAGGCAAAGAAATCGTTAAACATGTTAGCTTTGCTGTCTGGTGTGATGATCAAGTTTCCCATGTCGTCCTGCAAGGGCCCCACATTACCTTGGACCTTCTTTTTACCCCTTACGTATTTTAAAAAAGACTTCTTATTGTCCTTAATCTGGGAAGCTAGTCCCAGTTACATCTCTGCCTTGGCCTTCCTAACTGCCCCCCTACATCCCTGAGCAACTACAGAATAGTCCTCCCTGGTGATGACCCCTTCTTTCCATTGGGTATAAGCCTCCTTTTTAGCAAGGAGACATTCCCAGATTCTTTTGGTGAGCCACAGAGGCTTGCGTGCTCTCCTGCTCCCTTTGGGATTACCTTCCTTTGGGCTTGGAGGATCGTCTCCTTAAGGAGTGACCACTCTCCTTGGACACCTGGCTCCCCTCCCCCCTGGGACCTCAGCACTTCTCCAACTATCCTCCTTAGCTCGTTGAAGTCTGCCCTCCTAAAATCTAGGGCCGCTGCCTTACTGCATGCATTTGCCACCTTGCGCTGGATGGTGAATTCCAGCAGGCAATGATTGCTATCGCCCAGGTGGTCGAGCACTCGCAGCCCCCTCACCAGGTCATCACCCATGGCCAGCACCAGGTCCAACAAGGCGTCCCCCCTGGTGGGGTTGTGCACCTCCTGGGTTAGATGGAGGTCCTGCATTCTGGCTAAGAACCTATGTGAGCGGTCAGACCTGGCTGACTGCTCTTCCCAGCAGATGTCCAGGAAATTCAGGTCCCCCATGACAACCACATCCTTAGCCTTCACTACCTCTGTGAGCTGACCCAACAATTCCTGGTCAAGCTCTTCCCCCTGGTTGGGAGGTCTGTAGTAGACTCCCACCATTAAGTCCCTTTCCCCTCGACTGCCTTGTACTCTAACCCAAAGCACTTCAGAGTGCCCCTCCCCTGGCTCCTTGCTAATTAATGAGGATGTGTATTCCTCCTTAATATAGAGCGCAAGGGTGGTAAAGGGCAAATGACTGCTGTAGCTTGGGCTTCAGCCCTTATCTGGGGTCAGGGCCATAGCAGCAGTTTCTGCCCATCCCCCTTGCCACCTCCCCACTGCAGCCTCTTCCTCCATCTCCCACCACCCCAACAAAGCCTCTGTTCCTCCACCATCCTTCCCTACTTACCACTGATATGCCCCAGCAGGTTCTGTTCCTGTTCTTGCCTGGGGCACTGAACACAGCTCCAGACCAGCTCCACAGCAATGGCATGCAGCCCACACAGCTGCTACAGGAGCCATGTTCAGTGTCCCAGGCTAGAATAGCAGAGGCCGCTGGGGGGGAGCTTGGAAGTAGGGAGGGAGCAGAGGTGGCGGACACAAGCAGGGGGCAAGCTGCTTGACCTCCCCACACCAACTGCCTCTACACTGCCTGCCCCCCTGCAATGGTAGAGAGATGAATTAAAGACAACCCCTAAATAATTAGATTCTACACATAGAAAACTATAACAAATTTACAAATGTTCCATGTATAGAATTTAGCCTTGAACTAAGGGTCATCTAAGATCCAAGTAAATACAGTAGTAAGGCAACAATCAACTTTCATACATTAGCAGGAAGTAGTATTTACTTCAGAAGAGATAACCCAAACAGCTTAATTAAGAAACCCCATCATTGTAAGAATAGAAAGACCTTTTTTATTTTTTTTCTGGTTGTTATACCCATCTTTTTCTAAGGTTGGTAGGATCAAAATGCAATTGCTACTCATGTATCTCCCTCTCAGAATTCTCAGTCTATGAAGTGCTTTGAGCTTTCCAGAATAAAGGCACTATATGCATGCAGAATTGTACTTTAATGAACAGATAAACAATGTATGTTTAAGCTGGAATTTTCATTGGTGAAAACAAACCTGAACAAGAAACACCAATAAATAAAGGCACTTTTACCCATAGAACAACATTACTGAGGAAGGAAAATGCAAACTATTCCAGATGGTGAAGGAGAATCAGAGCTCAGAATCAGATGCCAACTGCTGGATCTATGAAATGGAGTGAGCTTACCTTTAGCCCTGGTGCCACATGGGGTGGCGTGTCCACTATTTGCCTCTCATCAGAAGAGTTTCCTCGCTTCAGGTCTATCACTGGAGCAAGCACTGTTGTTTGTTTTGTTCTCTGACTCTAGAAGCACAGAAATACAGAATATCTGAGGAAGGCAATAGGCTCTTTTTTCTAAACGGTGATTTGCTCAATCTCTCAGAATAAGGAGTGTTCTAATTTTAAGAAAATAAAGAAGTGGATGAAATCCATCTCAGGTCCCAATCCTTGCCCACAGACCTCCCATATCACTTGTCTTGTGTTTACTAGCAAGTCTTCCTCAATATTTCTAATAGAGCTGGATCTAGTTGCAGTTGTATATTTTAATATCATATTTGTGCACCTATGGTACAATGTTCAAGATAGCGCTATGTCTATATTCAGTAAACTCTAGACTCAGACCCAAGTAAAAAAATATAGACCCCTTGTACTATGCATTCTTCCAGGGCTTATTGCTACCCCCACTGAAATCAAGAAGGGTTTCTGGCACTGATTTTTATGGGAGCAGAATCCTACAGAGACTGAAAGCACCAAGCTGTGACTGGACTATATGAAACAACACTGAGTACAGAATTAAGAGTGATAAAGGCCTAGTGTAACAAACATAGACGAAAAGACAGCCTGGTATAAACTTGCTCTTTAGCCTCTCCTCAAATCTGCCTCCATTTGAGCCTACTGGAAATATTTTCTGTATCAATTTCTAATTTGACCAGTACTGCCAGAAGTCACTGCAGTGTAAGGAAGACTTCAAAACATAAAGCATGAAATGATGCAAGCAGGTCAATACCAAAAATTATGAAAGACAGCCACCATCTTCCCTATTAACTTCATTTACCTATAGGAAGTGCTTACCTAATCCTACCTTCAACATCAATTTTGGGCTCCAAGCCAGTACTGAAATCTGCTGTTTAAGGAATCCACAGTTATACTATACACATTACTTCTACTTTGTGTGATAGAAAGAATCTCCCTGCCAGACACACACTTCACTGTGTTCCCTTTTACCAGAAACGCTCAATAACAAACATACAAATCCTGACAACGTGGGCAAACAGCTATAAGGGTTATCAACCGCATTGGTGTACACTGTACAAGCAAAATTCTACCAAGAGAGGGCAATATTTTAGGGAGGGGGAACCCCCCACCCCCAAACCAACCAAACTAAAAAGTATTCATAATAAGTCATCAAGAGCAGCGGTACCTGTACCTTTGCTTGCGTAAGAGCTGCCTTCTTCACTTGCAGCTGGGACTGTAGCAGTTTGAAATTTTTGGACCAGCCTTCTGTTTTTGAGTCACTGGTCTCAACTCCCAGGTCGTCATAAAGTGACATTTTCTTTTCAATTTAAAGCTGAAAATTAAAAAGATTAGAGTTAATGTAATTCCTGTAATGTACAATCAATGTTCATTAGCTAAATGGATTTATTGTTGTCTGGATACTTATTTATGTCACCTCTTCTTGCTTTTTAAAAGAAATCAATACTAATTTTCAAAACCTAAAGAAAAGTAGCCCTTCCTAGAACTAGGACAAATGCTGGAAAAATATCACACTTCAGGCTCAAAAAACCCCTTTTTTTCTGGACAATAGCAGTTGGATAGAGGGTATGAATCTAAATAATAAAACCAGCAACAACAGAAACAATAATATATGGTATGAAAGATCTATATAATTACTGTTTGAACCAATTATTATTATTAAAATTTAGATTATTTAGATTTATATCCCATTCTGTCAAGAAAGGCTCAGAGCAGCATATAATAAATGACAACAGCAATGTATGTACTATTTTTTTTCCCTTTACCCTAGTGCAAAAAGGCACCACAACAGTCATCTAGTCTGACCTATGTGACACAGCCCTCACCTAGTAAAGTCTCCACGACCCCCATGATTTTGGTTTATTTTATCTATCATACATACATACATACATATACATATATACAGGCAGATAGATTGATAGATCAATTGATCTATGGATAAATATAGATATAGATATATAAATATATGTACAGATCCGCATCATGATAATTTGGAAGAGGTTTTTATAGCCGGATGCCCTTCCTGATGCTAAACCCTCCTCCTTTATCTGAGTCTGGGACCAGCACTGGATGGGCAGAATTGCTCATCCATGGCAGAGTTGGCATTTAAAGTGATATTTGCAACAGAGAAGATGCTAAATAAATGGAGAGGGAGTGTGTTGGTGCCAATACTCAAGCAGAAAGGTGACATCCAGGACCGTGGCAAATACTGGGGAGTCAAACTGATGTCTTACACTTTAAAAGCATGGAAAAGAGTGGTGGAGAATCGGGTAAGGACTGACGTGGTCACTGGGCAAGGCTAATACAGATTCATGCCAGGGAAAAGTACTATGGATCCAGGTTTTGCAATAAGACAAATGATGGCGGAATACATGTAAAGTTGTAAAGATATCCATTTCATTTTCATTGACCTGGAGAAAGCCTATGTTCACATATCCAGGGAGGAAACATGAAATGTCTAAAAGTTAAGGATGTGCCAAAGAAATATGGCAGAACCACTGAGGACATCTATTGCAAATGTACAATGAAAGTAAGGAGCAGTTTGAGAGAGACAGAGTTTTGAGGTGAAGATGGGCATTCGTCAAGGGTCAGCTTTGAGCCCATTCCTATCTGCAGTCACGATGGATGAGTTTACTGAACAAATAAGAAGGAGACCACCCTGGAACATGATGTTTGTGGACAACATGGTCATTTGTGCAGAGAGTTTAGAGGAAGTGCAAGCTGGTTTGGACCAATGGAAAGCAGTGCTAGATGGAAGAGGAATGAAGATGAGTTGATCCAAAACAGAATATATTTACTGTGATTTCTCTGAGGTACCTGATGTTGGAAATGCAATAATCAATGAGAAACACGTTCGAGAAGTTAACAAGTTCAAGTATGTGAGGTCAACTGTTCATCAAGGTTAGATGCAGAGTTGAACCACTGAATAACAGCAGGGTGGACAAACTGGAAATTGGTGACGAGAATATTATGTGACAGGAGAGTATCAGTGGAGCTGAAAGGGAAAGTCTACAAGACGTCCGTGTGTCCAGCACTACTGTACAGAGTGGAGACAGCCCATGAAGAAAACACAAGAAAGACGACTAAATAGATGAGACTGCGCAGACGGATGGGTGGAGTGACAAAGACGGATAAAGTGAAGAATACTTACATCAGAGGGTCGGTAAAGGTAGTGGAGGCATCTAAGAAAGTACAAGAGAGAAGACTGGCATGGTATGGGCATGTTCAAATGAGTCCAGAAGAATATGTGGGAATAAAGTTATCAGAATGGTGCTACCTAGCAGGGAGAAGGGGAAGAAGAAGGCCAAAGATGAGATAGAGCTATAGTGCAGAAGAACATGAGAGGAGTTGGAAGAAAAAAATATGTATGACTGAAGCCAGTGGAGAGCCAGGATCTGCAAAACCAACCCTGTTTAGACAGGACAAGCAAGGGTGGAGGGGGAGAAGAAGAAGAAGAAGATAAATATATACAAATATATATACAACTATTTTAAAGCTGGCTCCTCCTGTTACTAATCAGAACTTCCTACTTCTCCCAGCCTGGTGGACAAGTTTATATTCCACCCTGATCCCACGAACCTCCAGGGGCCCTCAGCTGCTGGCTCCTCCACAGAGTGATTGCTATGGGTGTGTATCTGGTGCAGTTTATGGATGCCTCCAGCTCCTGCCCCTTCTGCGATCAGAGGGAAACCCTGGCACATGCTTGCCTAAAGAGTGCCAGGCAGCAGCCCCCTCCAGGACTTCCTGCTGAAGTTCTAGCTACACTACTCCTGCATCTTTTCACTTATGCTCTCCCTATCCACAGCCCCATCAAGTCCCAGGACCTCCTGGTCAACCTCCTCCTGCCTTTAGCCAAACTAGCAATCTATCTGACCAGGAAGAAGGCTCTGGCTGGGAAAACACCCAGGGACCATGCAGCCAGTTTCCTGCCCCTCATCCATTTACATCTCTGGGCAGAGTTTCACTGGTCCATTCACCACTAGCTCCTTGGACTCATTCGAGGGCCAGCAGGCACTGTCCGATTCATGCTCTGCTCCATGTCCTCCTCAGTGCACTCATTTTTAACCTACAACCTTCACTCCCATCCCTGCTTTGCCTTTTGTCTTATGTCGTCAAGTGACATGTATCCAACTGCCCCCTCTATTAGCAAGGGCACTAACTGTTGCTTTGTGGGCCTAAAGCCCACGTCCACAAAACGTGTCAAATAGGCCTGTCCAGGAAGGAGGCTGGGGGTATCAACAGGGACTCCGGGGCCATCTTCCTGTCCCTTATCTAATCTCATCTGCAGGCATTTTCACCGGATGGCATCTACTGACTCCTTACATGTGTTCGAGGGCAAGTGGGAGCTGGCTGATGAGCTCTGCTCGGTGTCCCCCATCCTTGGAGCTCTTGTTATCCAACCCTGACCCTCACTCCTGTCCCCGTTCTCATTATAAGTTGTCCCAAGGAATCAGTGGATGCATACTTAGCAGCCACTGGCCCCAAAATGAGTCCAAGGGGATGCTGCCCGATGAAACTGCCTGCAGACGTTAGTTGAACCAGGAACAGAAAAGGGACCCAGCAGTTCCCGACAGCCTGGCTCTAGCCAAGCTTTCTATGTGCTGCCTTACAAGAATCGTGGGGCAGTGCCTACCAAATAAACTATTCACCTCCCTTAAACAGGAGGGATAACTAATTGCTTGGGACAAATGATAACTGAAATGGATGGGAATGGAGGTCCAAGATGGGTGCACAGAGGGGAGACACCAAGCAGAGCACACTGGGCGGCCCTCAAACAAGTCCAAGGAGCCAGCGGACACTGCCCAGTGACAGCGTTCAGGGACAAGAAAGCAGCCCCACGGGTCCCCCGGCCGGAGCCTCCTTCCTGGTCAGAGAGACGTCGCGCTTGGCTAGGGCCAGGAGGAGGCTGACCAGGAGATCCTGGGGCTCGATGGGGCTACAGATGGGGAGCACGTAACCAAAAAGGTGCGGACCATTTCTTCTGGACATTCCTGCAGAGGGACCCAGCACGGCCACCGCGTCCCCAGAGGAGACCATGTCACTGGTCCTGGTGACTCTTCCTGCCTCTCCTCTCGCAGCCTCTGGCCCAGCAGATTCTTCCCTGCTCGCAACCAGCACATCTCCACGGTCCCCCTCACCCTGCGCTGCCCCCGCCCGACGCAGGCCTCGCGACAACGCCCCAGGGAGCGCCTGCTCGCCACGCAGCGTTACCAAGTCACTAGGAGCTACGAGCTCTGCATCAACAGCACGCACAAGACAAAATAACCAAACGGGGACGACGCCGGGTGCAAAAAGATGGCCCGGTGGGGTTTGCTCTGCCGGGCACACGACCCCCACAGCGAGTCCCAGGTGCCAGCGGGCTTCCGGACCTGCGACTCCTGGCCCACAGCCCAACCCCCCGCAGCCCCCTTCCCCCCAATGGGGCTGCCCCTCCCTCCTAATGGAACCCCCCCCTCCCCAATGGGACCCCCCACGATGGGACGCCCCTCCCCCTCAATGGGATGCCCCCCATAGGACGCCTGAGCCCCTCAATGGGACTGCCCCTCCCCCCTCCTCTGGCCCCGCCCCCGCCGTGAGGGCCCCTCCCCCACGTTTAACCCGGGCTAAGCGCGGGCGGACACCCCCTCCCGCCGCGAATAACCCGGCCCCGCTGCTTCCCCCTTCCCAGCCCGGCGCAAGGAGCCCCGGCCTGGTGCGGCCTAAAGCCTCGGCCTCGATTAGCGGCGCGGGCCGGGCCGAGGACACTCACCCGCCACCGCCATGAAATAAGCGCCGCGGCCCCCTGCGCCTGCGCAGTCGTCCGCCAGCCCGCCCCTACGCAAACGGCGCAGCGCGCGGCGGGAAGGGGAGGAGCGCCGCGCACACTGCGTACTGGTGAGGCTGGGGAGGGAGCTACGCAAACAGCGTCCGACTTAGGCAGGGAAGAGCGGTGTCGGAGCAAGCTGCGCAAGTAGCAGGAGAATTACGCCGTAAGGCTGCGCCTCGTCGACCAAGAGCCGCGCAAACTTCGTAGCCTAGAAGAGGCGGGGCGGAAATGTCGTTTTATCAACATAGAGAGCGCGGCTCCGGAAGAGAGAGTGTCCGCAGAGCGTGGCGGCTGCCCTCTAGTGGCAGGGAGGGTGTACTACGCTCAGCGCCCCAGGGGAGCCCTGTTGGGTGGGCACAGCCAGAGGCTGGTGGAAACGGTGAAATCAGGGGTGAATTACAATTAGAATCTTAATGGCCCTTGGAATGTTAATTTGCATTCTAATTGCAATTGGAAAACCCTTTGCACGCTGAAGGCAGGGGTCACTTCCCCCAGCCCTCCCTGGGTGACACCCGCATCCCCAGGTTTCAGGCTTGGGAGCATTTTGGTCCTGAACTGGTCGCCAGCGAAAACTGGCTGCAGGGCCCACCCTGCAGGTGTCGGAGCCCTTCTCTACAAGAAAAGTGCATAGGCCTGCACTTAGGACGGAGCAGTCCCATGCACCGGTGCAGGCTGGGGCTGACTGGCTGGGCAGCAACTCTGCAGAAAAGGACCTGGGGGTGACGGTGGACAATGAGCTGAATATGAGCCAGCGGTGTGCCCGTGTTGCCAAGAAGGCTCACGGCATATTGGGCTGCATTGGTAGGAATGTTGCCAACAGATCAAGGGAAGTGATTCTTCCCCTCTATGCAGCACCGTTGAGGCCACATCTGGAGTACTGTGTCCAGTTTTGGGCCCCCACTACAGAAAGATTGTGGACAAATTGGAGAGAGTTCAGCAGAGGGCAACAAAAATGGTTAGGGGGCTTGTGAGGAGAGGCTAAGGGAGCTGGGCTTATTTAGTTTACAGAAAAGAAGATGGAGAGGTGATTTTATAGCGTCCTTAGATTACCTGCAGGGAGGTTGCAAAGAGGGTGAAGCTGGACTGTTCTCGGTGGTGGCAGATGACAAACCAAGGAGCAAGGGGCTCAATTTGCAGCAAGGGAAGTTTATGTTAGATATGAGGAAAGAGTTTCTCCCTGGGAGGGTAGTAAAGCACTGGAACAGGCTTCCCAGAAAGGTGGTGGGATCTCCATCCTTGGAGGTTTTTAAGACCTGGTTTGACAAAGCTTTGGCTGGGATGATGTAGTTGGGGCTGGTCCTGCGTTGAGCAGGGGGTTGGAGTAGATGTGACCTCCTGGGGTCCCTTCAACCCTCATTTTCTATGATTCTTTGATTCTGTATTTCTCCCTGCTCCCCACAGGAAGCAAGCCTAGCACTGGGATGGGACTGAAGGTAATGCAAATTCAAAGCTCTGAAAAGGAGGATTTACAAAGCTGAGGTAGAGAGCCCTCTACCGTCTCAGCCCCTGGGTTGTAACATCCCCTGTTCTTTACATGGAGCCAAACCCACCAGGCACTGGGGACAGAGTGGGGCTGCCCCCTGTGAATGAGTGAGCCCCACTGATGCTCACAGGCACCGTTCCCTCACCTGCACTGCAGGGCAGGCACCCTGCCTTTCCCAGTGCCAATCCATAGTTGCAACTAGCTCGACACCTTTGGCAGTATCACATTAATGCAAGAGTGGATATCTCTGTGCCCCCTGAGTCACCAGTTCCTCTGTACTCTGTGCACCCACCCCAAGGAGACGGAGAGGAAGAGCCAGTCTGCGTGTGTGCCCGTTGCATGTGTATAATCATGTCACCCCCTCTGCGGACATCAGAGCCCTTCTCCCTGCTCTCAGTAGGAAGCAGGGATTGCATTGGGAAGGGGCTGAAGGTAAAAAAGGAGAATATGCATTGCTCACAAAGCTGCCAGCCATACTTGTATAGGGGAAGGCATCTGGAAGCCAGCCCTTTGGGGATAGGAGAAGCAACCTGCGGGGGAGAGCAGGGTTCTGGCTAATCACGAACATAAATAATAAACCAAAATAATGAATGGGGGCAGGTGAAAGAAAGAAAACCAAGCATAACGATTTCAAATGAGCATGTTAGCGCTAAATAAGAGCACTGGGTTTTTGCTCATTTCTTTTGTTTCTAGAACAAGTTCAACAACACCTCTTCTAGCAAACTCTCTACTGCTAATTCTCAAGAAAAAACAGGAACACTGTGCATATAGAGCGGGGTGGGCACAATGCAGCCCGTGGGCCAGATGCGGCACACCAGGCCATTCTCTCCAGCTCACAGAGCCCCTAAAAAATTTAGAAAATTAATATATTTATCTGCCCCTGGCTGCCTGTTATGCGGCCCTCGATGGCTTACCATAACTCAGCAGCCCTCCCCACAAAATAATTGCCCCCCCCCCCGCCACAATATAGAGTCTTCCATCTAATCCCATCTTTCTCTTTCATGTGACATTTTAGGATTGCAATGTTCATACAACATTCATAGTTTAATAAATATCTAAATGTGATAGCCATTCGACTGCTTCAGGCGTAGCTGCATGGATTGATTTTAGATCGCCATTAAATGATCTAAGCGGGTAATCGTTCACAATGTGTTGCACCGTCTGAAAACTCACAATCTCAATCCAGTGATTCTTATCCAGGGTACCATGGTACCCTGGGGTGCCTCGAGAGTCTTTCAAGGATGCCCCAAGGTGACATGCAGTTTTAGTACTGTTAATGTACAAACATAATTCGCAAGATAAGCTCAGAAATTTCAAATAGGGATCCATTGTTTTGAAAACACTCTGATCTGCCGTGGTCTTTTTGAGTTCTTTGCAGTAGAAAAATACAAAGAGCAGCTTTTCTGTAGTCAAAAACTAGTGAAAACTAAGAACTGGCATTTTCCAAGGGGTGCCTTGAGTCTAAAAAGGTTGAGAACCATTGATCTAATCCATTCACTAATAAACTGATTGTTCAGTTCAACTCTTTAAAAAAGATCTGAAACCAAACAGCCTAACTTTGTGCCCTGGAGTACAGTACTGTAGTTTGTTCACACTCCATGTTTATCCCTTGTTTGAGTGATACCAATGCTCTTTCTGCATATCTGTCTAGTTTTTTGGTATGCAACAGCTCTTTTATTGTGTTTGTACAGAATTTAGCACTATGAGGTCCTGCGCCAGGACTGGGGCTCCCAGAGGCTACCCTTATTCAAAGAGTCGATATGGAAATATAACAGGAATATAACATTACAGCATCTGAAAAGTCCCCAGCCAGATATTATACAAAAGCTGCAGTTTTCAGACAAAATTCTCACTTTAAAGTCCCATCAGCTCCTGTGGAATTTTGCTGCATTTGGAGTCTCTTTACTTTTTTTTACCCCTCCTCCCACCAAATCTGAGCTGTTAAAAAAATTTAGGGACTGCTGAAAACTGAGGATTTCTCCTAATATTTTGCATGCTGTATATATATAAAAGTGGGCGTCCCACAAAAGGGAGAATCTTTCTCCCTTCTCTGTTTGGGCCCTACATGTTGTGGTGCTTTGCAACCCATTTGTAAGATCTGTTGAGACAGGAAGGGAACTCTTACTGGTGTTTGCACAGTATGGAATTGAAAGCATAAACCAGCGTCTGCCTGAACATCTGAAGCAGTTTAAAACAAAAAACAAAAACGTGTTGCCTTTTACAGAAGATCATGTGGCTCAATGAAACTTTGAGAACTGGGTAAGGCCCAGCCAATATTCAAAGCAGGGAAGAGGTGAAATAGAGAAACAAACTGGCTGCCTGCCTGATCTGATATTGTCTTCATGGGTCCAGGGGGGTGGGAAATGTCTCAATATCCTCTATAGTTGCTCTGCTGTTGTGTTTCAATTTTTTTTCCCCACTCAGAGCTTGAAAACTGATGAATGATAGGGTTGGGGGGGAAGTACACAGCTCTTGTTGGCTACTACAAAACAAAGCAAATCTCCTATCCACCAAGTATGTGACGCAAGTACTTTCATAGATATGAGATTTCATAGACATTAGGACTGGAAGGGATCTCGGAAGATCTTAGAATCCAGCCCCCGCCCCCCCACTCATACCCAAAGGCTAAATATGGATACTTCAGCCTCAGGAGCAGGAAGGATATCAGAGACTCCATCATCACCTTCAACACGTTGCTTTAAAATGTCTCCTTACCCCCAGAAGGCTCCAGGAGCAGATCCAGGAAGTTGAAAGGGGGGCACAGGAGCAGCACCCCCTACCCCCACCCTCCTCCCCACCTCTACTAGTGAGACCAGGCCGTGCCACGAGATTGGCAATTAGGGACCGTTTTAAGTCCCCCAAAGCAGTTAAGCATTTCCTCCCCCATACTCTTTGCTCAGAGGCATGTCCCTTCTCTTGCCACACCTGCCACTGCTGCTGTATATGCAATCTTGGGGGTGAGAGGAGCTCCTGTCTCACTCCAGCTGTGCTGCATGGTGTCTGGGCTCAGCCTGGGACAGTGGCGGGAGTGGGAAGTTTCCCCTCCCTGCAACTGCTCCCAGACTGGTGGAGAACAGGGGAACCAGACAAGGAGAGGAAGCCCACCTGCCGCCACCACTACTACTTTCCCTGACTGAACCCAAGTCCAGTGCAGCCCGCCTGGAGCAGGGCAGGAGCTCTCCTCACCCCCAGAACAGCAGGGACAGGGGCAGCAGCAGGCAGGGGAGGGGGGAATGGGAGAGGAGGGTACACACCTCAGCTTGGAGGGGAAGGGGCAATTCTGATCTTTAGGACTTAAAAAAGTCCCCAAATGCTGCTCCTGCCCCATGGTCAGAAAGTGGGGGTGAGGGTGCAGCCCCTCTGGATCTGCCCAAGAAGACTCCAACGACTCGGGGCATTGCATCATAAAAAAGTAGGTCTCAAATGGACCCCAGGAGGTCATCTAGACTAAGGTCATCTAGTCTAACCCCATGCTCAAGGCAGGATCATCCTATAAAAAGCATCCTAGGCAAGTGTTTGTCCAGCTGTTTGCTCTTAAAACCATTGTGAACAATCCCCATGCACGACTACCAAGCATAATACGCCAGACATCAAAAACACCTTAAGCTAATGCAGGGGGATGACGGTACTGTCAATGTCCTGCCACTGCAAGGATAGAAGGAATTGCTAAAAGATGCTCAAGAGACCCCAAAGCGGACCTGAATCTAAGTTCTAGAGCAGTGGTTTTTAAACAATTTTTATTTGTGGACCCCTAAAATATTCCAAATGGAGATGCAGACCCCGTCAAATGGTAAGTGTGGGTATTCACATACTTTTGATTGGTCATAGTCATCTTTTGTGGACCCCTTAGACCTAGTCTGCAGGGATTTGTGGACCACAGGTTGAAAAACACTGTCCTAGAATACGCTGGCCCTTTTCTGCCCAGTTAATACTTGTTTCTAATAAGGTACATAACCAGGCATGTCTATTGTAACAATAGTAGTAGCAACAGGAGTTTAAAACGAATGTCCTTTTTTCTCTTTTCTTTTGTGCTGCTCACAAATATGATTGTGAAGCTTATTCTTCTGAATGTGGCTTTTGCTTCCTTCCCTCGCAGGGTGCTGTTTGCAGATGCTTCCATGGACAGAGGCTGCACATGTAAAACAAGTGTTTGCTGATTGTTAACAGTTGCTAAAATGGGTGACAAGCATGCCTTACAAAATCCATCTTGGTTCATCTCTTGTCTGGCCGTGAGAGGGCAGTGTTTCTGAGTCTACTGCCTGACTTTGGGGACACAAATTGGTGGTGGCAATAATAATAATAATAATAATAATAATAATAAGTCCCCTACATTTGTTCTTTGTGTCACTGTGAATGAATAGAGCATCAGAGGCCAGCCCATGGCATGTGCATCGCACATGGCACATCTGGCTTTTGGAGGTGGTGGGAACCACAATTTAAAAACAGCATTGTTTGTGGCAAGCCCAGAAGTTAAAAATGTCAAAGAATTTAAGAGAAACAATGGCCTACCAAAATAAACAGCTGCAATTCAAAAGACACATGGTAGTGAGAGCACAGGGTGGCCAGCCCTGCCCCTCCAAAGCAAGAAAACAGTGTGGGCTCAGGAGCTCCAGCACAGTCCAGCTAGTCCCTCTTCCAGGCCACTTTGTCTAATAGTTTTATCCACAACTTCACTTGTAAACTGTTAAAAATCTGGCTTCTTAGCATCATCATCACCGTGAGCATGTCAAGTTGTAAATCAAGTATATCAACACCAACATGTCAAGGAGAGATGGGGAGGTCAGCTGCTGTTTATAGAAAGGGAAGCTTCTATCCCAGCCAGCATGTTTGACATGTAACAGTCATAGGAAGTTCTATGTAGAGCATTGCTCAATGCAGATCTGCACTGAAATTACCCTGTTAAATCTGCTTTATGTCCTGCTTTCAGAATAAAAAGAAAGAGCGCTCCCTCGGTATAGCAGTCTATTTATTACAAAAGAAATGGAAAAGCTGAGGATTTGGAATGGATGGTAAAGGCACCACATGGAATACCCCCGCTATCAGTTCAGCAGAGAGAGGCTTTTTACAACAGAAATAAAACGGTGAAGAAGGCTGTCGATTTTTATCGTGCACAGTTTATTGCAAACAAAAGAATGAACGAAAGGCAGGAAGGAAAATGGTTGCTGGCTTTCACATAATACAGCGACGAGAAGGCTAGAGATGTCCAATGATGTGTCAGCACAGATTACATTTTCCAGCTGCCACATGTAAACATTTTCTGCAGGTAACCGATGCACGTTCTGATGCTTCTGATCCAATGGTGATCATTTCAGTGGTTTGGTTTGGGCCGATGGATTCAAATTTTGATCTAGTTGAAAATTGCTTGTCCTCCACCCACTTCATTCTGCCATTCCCAGCTCAGACTCATTTGAAGACATAAGAAAAATGTGTTGAAAGTGTGACAGTGAAAATGTCAAGCTTGATTGGTCTCAATTAGTTGGTATTTGTACAGATGGGGCCTCTGACATGACTGACAAGAAGGACCGTTATGTTGTTTGGCAAGCAAGGATTTTGGATCGAAAATTATTGAAATAGTAGAGTATTATCCATTGAAGGCTCTTTGTGGTAAGATGCAGGATTCTGAATGTTTTAAATCCTGTTGTCTGCTGCATCAACAGAATAGGTGGGCGTGCATGAAACCGCTTAAAGTTTTGTATTTTGTTGATGAAAATGAAGAGCGGAGAGAGTTAGTGCTTTGTTGCAGTGTTCACCATCTGTCAAAGGAAAAGGCACTTGAAAGATTCTGGGAACTCAGCAAACCGGTACTTTAGTTTTTGGAAGAGAGATACAAACTCACTGAAGACTACAAGGTGCTTAAAGGCAAGAACCAGATAAGCAACCTGTCTTCCCTTACAGACAGTATAGACCAGTTTCTATTCCACATGCTAGGCACATAGGTGGATTTAGGCACCTAAGTACAATCCTATCCCAAACTGCATGAATCCCTGGAAAGCTGTGACCACAAAAGGTGGGTGGGTCTTCCTCCCCCTCCCCCCCTCCACCCCCCCCCCCGCTTTTTTGAGACTCAGTTTTAAGACTCAAGATGACAGACTACAGTAAAAGCTGTGTTAACCGGCACTTTATTAGCCAGAAAACTCTATTAACCGGCATCCAAGCAATGGAGCAAAAGCAGAACCGGAAGTACCACTTCCGGGGGACTTCTTGTTTCACTGCCGTGAGCTGAGTTTTTCTTCGCCACTTTTTTGACCCACGGCTCAGGGCAAAGCAGCCCTGCGTGGGAAAAAACAGTCTGCGTGGGGCCCCCCTCCCTGTCCCCTGGCATACTGTCGCTGGGGAGTGCACCAGACGGTGCACATTTGATTAACCGGAATATTTGATTAACCAGCATCCCCCATTCCTGGGGGATGCCAATACCAGAGCTTTTACTGTATTACAAAATTAATGGACATTCAAAAATGTGAAGAGGTTGGAATAGGATTGCATTTAGGAATTAGCATCTAGCCTTGCATGTCAACACCCTCAATCCATGCCTCCAAAGGAAGAAAACTCTTTTTGCTCTGCTGTTCAACTTAGTTGTCTCTTTTATGCCAAAAATAACATTTAAAAAAAAATGATTTCTCTCATAATAACTTGGACATTCATTGAACAATTGTCAACAAAGGGGAAATAAGCTATGAGAACTACTGCAGTGCACTTTCTCCATGGTAAGAATCTAGCTTAGAGTATTTTAAGGCAGAAAAGGACGGTGTTCCTCATAGTTCACAGCCCAAGCTCTTCCTTGAGGGAAGTTTCTCTCTAATGGTCCTCTGTTTTTCTACAGCTTCCTTCCTGAAATGGACCGCTCTCCCTGCTCGTCCCCCTTCAGCCCATTCCCCTCTTAAATTTCTTTTTAAGTCTGCTGGTCCCATCTTCCTCACTTTACCCTCTATAAGTGGCAAAGGGATAATAAAGTTCTTCAGCGCCAGGAAGCAACAGTGCCGGCCAACTATTCCTCTCTATCTTCTGTCCAACTACGCTGCAGAGAGAGACGGTAGTGAAAAAAGAGTGAGAAGGAGAGAACATCTAACTACTTGCTCAGAAGCTTTGGGAGGAGGAACTAAAGGGGAAATCTTAACTTCAGCTTGGCAAAAGAAATGAATCTTCCTAACTTTTCTGCCAAACTATGAGCTACGGGGAACTCTGAAGCATATAAGGGACTATGAAGGACTGTGGAAGGACATTTTCTATTTTCCCATCTTCCACTGATGCAAATTCTCTCAAGGACTTTCATGCAGTGGGACCTAACATACTTCACCAGAGAGAAGACAGCAGCCAGCTCAGGAAGATCTCTCTTGAATCACATGGAGAAAATTAATCCCTTTCCTGATTGGGGAGTGGTAGCCTTGAACCTGGGCCACCAAGCAGACAAGGATAAGCATCCTTTTCTAATGGAGATAACCAGGTTACAATGGGGAAGAGCTGTCAAAGCAGTAGGAAAGTCCTGCTCCTCCAGGGCCGAGTCAGGAGTTGGGGGCCAAAGGGAGGTGGAACTCGTATATATTCAGTAAAAATGCTCAATACCCAGTGCATCCTTTCTATCCAGGAAGGACAAGTTAGTTCCTGCCTCAGAAGTGCAGACCATGTCACCTCCTCAGTGGTAAGGCCTGATGCTCCCAGTTCTATCAGGCTTGTTTGGGCAACTGCTATCGGAGCAGAGCATTGGTTCCCCAGTGATGGAGACACACACAGGTCATTCCTCCATTGAAGAAAAGCTCTAGCTCTAGATGAGGCTCCTGAAGAACATCCTGGTGGAAAATGGCAGCTGTAATTTTCCCTATGTAATCTGTCACCAAGCCATTTCATTCTTGAGCCACATCCTACACTGTGTGTGGCGACATTGTTGCCATATGATATCACCCCCATTGCACACTGATTGCCAGTATTCAGGCTTCCTATATGAGCTACTGGTCTTATGTGATCTAGCCCCTAGTGCTCAGTATCACAGGATCTACCTGCAGAGAACAGCCATGGCACTCCCTAGCAGCCTCTCCGACCCTGTCTTGTCCCATTGGTCTCTCAGGCCGGCATCTTATGCTCTCCTGCCACGTCTTGATGTTTAAATAAGAAATATGGGGGGCTGCCACCAGAGACCAGAGTAAGCCTTGGGTGCTTTATTCTTCCCTTCTCATCCCTGAACCTGGACACATGGTCTCATCAATGATATTTCCAGGCCTGGCTTACCCACCCAGCAGTTTCTTAGGCCTGGCTCATCTGCCATGTTTACCTTAGTCATCCCCAATTATCTTTTTGCAGGCCAGGAGTTCAGCCCTGGTAAAACTCTTGCCTCCAGGTTGTCTCTCATCCATCTGCATAGCACTTGGGCAGGGCCTCTTATATGCCTCCAGAAGAAGGTGTAGCTTCTACCCTGTGTTGCAGCCTTAAAAGGGCATGACCCCTTTCTACATAACAGTGGTCGGAGTCCCCTATTATATCCAATGGGTATATCTACACGTGCACTTTACTGCAGTTTGGCTGACTAGCTCTGCAGTAAACCATCACTGGTCTATTAGGCCAGAGTAAATTAATTAACTCCTCTATAGGATAGTACTGTCCAACACAAGCACTATCCTAGAGCGCAGTTATTTATTCTGCTGCAATGCACCAGTAGATGATACCTGGGTCTATCTGGGGCACAAGGGTGCTCCAGTGAAGGGGCTGCCTGCCAGCTATCCCCACACTGGAGGACTCTCATGCACCAGCCAGCCCTTCCACAACATGTTTAGCCAGGTTGGAGCAGCCCTGGGCTGCCAGGTTGATCCCCCTGGGTCTCAATGTGCTGCACCCAGGACCAATAAACTCCAGCACAAACTGCGACAGGGTTTATTGTATCACATTAATAGCACACATAGATTTCAAAGATTTCATAGACATTAGGGCTGGAAGGGACCTCAGAAGATTGAGTCCAGCCCCCTGCCCGAGGGGCAGGAAGTCAGCTGGGGTCATAGGATCCCAGCAAGATAAGCATCCAATTTACTCTTGAAGGTGTTCAATGTAGGTGCTTGAACCACCTCCTCTGGCAGGCTGTTCCAGACTTTGGGGGCTCGGACAGTAAAGAAATTCTTTCTTATGTCCAGCCTGAAATGGTCTTCCAGCAGTTTATAACCTTTTGACCTCATCATCCCTTGGGGCGCTCTGGTGTACTAACATTCCCCCAGAAACTGGTGGTCACCCAGATAAACTTATAGGTGGCCATCAGGTCACCCCTGAGCCTGCACTTTTCCAAGCTAAAGAGCCCCATGGCTCTCAGCCTGTCGTCGTAAGGTCTGTTTTCCTGCCCCCTGATCATGCGTGTGGCTCTTCTCTGGACTCTCTCAAGCTTCTCCACATCCTTTTTGAATTGTGGAGCCCAAAACTGGATGCAGTACTCCAGCTGCGGCCTCACCAAGGCCGAGTACAAGGGGAGAATGACGTCCTGGGATTTGCTTGAGATGCATCTATGGATGCAAGCCAGCGTTTTGGTCGCTTTACTAGCCGCAGCAACGCATTGCAGGATCATGTTCGTCTTGTGGTCAATGATGACCCCTAAGTCTCTTTCTTCCGTAGTGCTAGCCAGCGTAGCACTGCCGAGCCTATAAGGATGCTGCAGATTTTTCCTCCCAGTCATTGTGATTCAGACTGGTGACTTCGTCTTGCTCCTACAGGCTAATCCTGTTCATCCCAGGCTCCTTCATGGGATTCTTTTCCCAGTTTGTGATTTCATTTCAGGGAAAACAGGGACTTTCTCTCCTGATTGTTGAAACTCAAGGGTTGACCTGTGACATTGCTGCTACTGAGTATTATAAAGGTCTCACCAAACAAGCAGTAAAGGCTGGCAACTCTTAAGCAGGAGGAGCTAGACTCTTCCACAATTAAGCAGACCTTCCATGCTGGGACACTTTGTCCTTTGCCTCCTAGTTTTTATCCTTTCTTGTCTAGAGAAAGACTTTTTGGCTCTCAGGTATAGCCAGAAGGGTAGCAGGAACAGCCCAGGTCATTTCTTCCCTTTTGGGGGTTCAGGTCCTCTTAAACAGTGATGAATAAACAGCGATGAATAAACAGCCTACATTCTGGTCATGTTGAATGAGTGACCCCATGGGCTACGTTTGGGGTAATGGAGCCTAGTGAACTAGAGTTTCCTTCTAGCGATTTCTGACTTATTGAGAAGATAGGAGGGTGGTGTCATCACCAGGGATCCTGGTTTTCTCTGGTTACTTTTTTAAATCCTAGTAATTTTCTGTTTTAAAAAGTGTAATGAAAGTAGAATGATGGTGCAAGACAAATACCCAAAAAAAAAAAAAAAAGGTCAACATGTGAGGTATGAATAAAGTTACCCAAAATCCACATTTTTCCATTATTAAAATGAAACACCACTATATATACACACAAACACATATATATGTGTGTGTGTGTGTATGGAAAAATGTGGATTTTGTGTTACTTTTTTAAAATCTGAAAATGGAAGATTTTTTTTTTATTAGAGAAAACCAGGATCCCTGGTTCTCACCAAGGAGTTCCTCTAGGAAGTCTCCCTCTTCCCAGATGGTTTAATTTCTCTAGACAGCAGCCTGGGAAGGTAGGGCTATAAAATCATCAGAAGGCTGATATATCACTATGCATCTCCTGCCCTATAAGCCCTCCTAGCTTCATCTCAGCCACAAAGGATGCCTGAATAAGCTTGCTAGCTGGGTGCTGTGAAACACCTTCTTTCTCACCCCCGGGAAGGGAGGAACCTGGATCATTTGTATCTGTGTGGATCACAACCCACAAGTTAGCAGCAGGACAAGCTGCACAGCTGTTTATTGTGGCTTTAACTTCACAGAGCACCACTCTCTGCTAAGCTAGAGCACCTCAGATGTCCCGCACAGCTGTTTGCTGTGGCCATATATGACCAGCCGGCTGGTTCACAACCCATCTTCGCAGGGGCAATAGGACCTGAACCTACAAATTATCTAGGTTGTGCTGCACGGCGGACAAGACACCAGACTAAGGCACCAAATGTCACCATTCAGGCTGTGTGACCTTTAGCAAATCATTGATAGTTTCCCATTTGTACTAGTAAAACTATTTCTCTCCCTCACAAAGAGAGAAGATACATCTGTTAGTGCAGAGTGCTCTGAAACTACAGTGCCAAGAACCTCACACACAGTAAACTACCTTGATAAAATAAAAGAGCAAAGATTTAAACTGGACTATACAGAACGATATCGAGCCTTTAGAAGACTTGTACAAGGCTGCACTTTAAATATAGCCATTCACACATTTTTGTCATACGATGACACAGCTGGTATGCTGAAGTTTTACACCTCATGTGCTGACTTTTCTTTTTGTATTTGTCTTGCACCATCGTTCTGCTTCTATTGCACTTTTAAAAATAGAAAATTACTAAGGAACTAATTTAAAATTTAAAAAAAAGGCCTGCTTGTTTGTAACAGCTGATTCAGAAGGTCTGCTGAGGTCTGCTGCCTGCCCAGAGCCAAGATCAGGGACTCACAGGCAGAATTCCTGACCTCATTCAGCCCTCTGACAACTATCCCATGGTCCTCATCCATGTGGGAGCAAATGATGCAGCCAGGAGTAGCCCAGACCATATCATGAGTGACTACAGGGCTCTGGGGACCAGACTTAGGAAGACAGGGGTGCAGGTGGTCTTCTCGTTAATCCTCCCAGTCAGTAGTCACAGTAGCCGTCACATCACCTGCGTCAGAGAAGTCAACCCATGGCTCCGGAGTTGGTGCCATCGTGCGGGTTTTGGCTTCCAGGACCACAATCCTCACTTCTGTACAAGGGACCTCCTGGGACACGCTGGGCTTCATCTCTCTGCAAAAGGTTGGCTGACTTCCTACATCGGGCTTTAAACTAAGTATGATGGGGGATGTGGAGGCAGCAGATGGAGAGTGTCTAGGACCTACGAATTGTGAGATGTGCAGCAGTACACCCCAGATAAGTACCAAGGGGCCTTTTGGGCATCAGAACCGGGGGGGGAGGGCACAAAAGGCACCATGCAAAGAGCTCAAGTGCCTCTATACTAATGCTAGGAGCATGGGGAACAAGCAGGAGGAACTCGCACTTCTGCTGTAGATAACAGCTTCAATTTAGTGGGGCTAACGGAAACCTGGTGGGACCCTACTCATGACTGAGCGGTACACACTGAGGGCTACAGGTTGTACAGAAGGGACAGAGTAGGGAGGAAAGGGGGTGGGGTTGCTCTCTATGTAAAGAAGCATTATACATCTACCCTAGTCAAAATGGGATCAGAGGAGAAGAAAGTTGAGGCATTGTGGGTTAGAATAAATGGAGGTTGTGGGGAATGGGACTTGGTGGGGGGGGAGGTCTGCTACAGACCACCGCACCAAGGGGAAAAGCTCGACTTGGAGTTCTTGAGGCAGCTCTCAGAGACCTCACGGTCTAGGGATGTGGTTGTCATGGAGGGCCTAAACTACCTGGACGTCTGCTAGGAGGAGCAGCTAGCCAAATCCAACCATTCAGGTAGGTTCTTAACCTGCATGCAGGACCTTCACCTAATGCAGGAGGGATACGGTCCTACTAGGGGCAATGCTTTACTGGATTTGGTGTTGGCTATGGGGGAGGACCTGGTCGGGGAGCTGCAGATTTGTGGTCACCTTGAGGACAGTGACCACCAGTCAATCAAATTCATCACACGGCGTAGGGTGGGTAAGATAACTAGTAGGGTTAGTGCTTGACTTTAGGAAGGCTAACTTCAGTGCGCTCAGGAGCGTAGTCAATGGCGCACTGCAAGATACGACTATTGACGAGATGGGAGTCCAGGAAGGGTGGTCGTTCCTAAAGGACGCGATCCTTCGGGCACAGAGGGAGACTATCCCAGTATGAGGGAAAAGGGGGAAAGAAGCCAACAACTTCCTTGGCTAAACAGGGAAATCCAGGGGAGCCTAAGGGCAAAAATGAAGGCATATAGGCGGTGGAAGCAGGGGGAAGTACCAAGGAGGAGTAAAGCTACTCGGCCCGCACTTGCATGGAGGCAGTTAGAAAAGCCAAAGCAACTACAGAGCTGACGCTGGCAACACGAACTAAAGACAACAAAAAGTCTTTTTTAGGTATGTAGGGGGTAAAAGGAAGGTGCAGGGCAGCATAGGACCCTACTGAATTAGGAGGAGCAATTAGTGACAGACGGGGGGACAAGGCTGAGCTATTCAATGAGTTTTTTGCCTCAGTGTTCCTGAACAGGGTTCAAGATAAGTCTCCTAACGGGTTCCTAGATGGGCATCAGAGGGACACCAGCCCACCAACTGTTGGCGCTGACTTGGTGGAGGGTCACTTGGATGGGCTGGATGTGTTCAAATCAGCAGGCCCAGATGAGCTGCATCCAAGGGTGCTGAAGGAATTGGCCGGTGTCATAGCAGAACCACTGGCACGGCTGTTTGAGCGCTCGTGGTGCTCGGGCCAGGTCCCGGAGGACTGGAAAAGGACCAATGTGCCTTGGTCTGAACTGGCACCACAGCAGCTTCTCTGCCACTATGTAGTTTGCCCTGCACTCTCTCCCCTGCATAATGCAACCTCCCCTCACTATCCCCTAGTGCACTGCGCTGCACGGTCTCGCCTGGGGCCAGGCTAGTGCTTTGTGATCTAGTCCTTCTGGTTGAAAGGGTTCATGTAAGGCAACTTCATGACATGATGAAAAAAAAAGAGAGAGAGGTGTGGCTTTCATTTGTCTTGTTTTTAACCAGAAAGTGTTCTTTATAGCCTCTTACTCTCCTCTGCACTCACCCACTGTGCATTTTATAGAAGAAGAAAGATGATCTTGAATCTATACCTGTCAAGAACGGGCAACCATCCATTTTTTTTGTCCCTGAAAAACAAGGGAGACCTCTGAAGAAAAAAAAAAACCCTTCTACAGGTAGCAGCCATGTAAACAGCATTATCTCCATCTACCACATCATCAGACCAGACCACATGCACGTAAAAGGATGTGTTATCAAAATATCTATAATGGTGACCTTAAAAAAAAAAAGCACAAGAAGTGCTAATGAATTTCTTGTTATTTTAGAAAGGGACTTTCTTCTCTGTCGAACAGAGAGCTTCCTGAAGCAAAAACAAATTAATCTGCTGCCTATTTTTTATTATTACTATTTTATAGAAGTTGAAGTACATTTCGGATAAGTTTCTGTTTGATTCTTTTATAAATAAGAATTACTGATACCTGTCTCTCTGCTCCCACTGAAACCTTCATAGCAGTCTGCTTCTTCAAAGGCTGAACCATTATAAGCAGTGACCACAGTCTTGTGCCCCTATGAAGACAATGAAGAATATCATAATTATTTTCCACTGGGGCGGAGGGGGCAGGGAATGGGGTTGAGAAGCGACTTCCTGAGGCCACAAAACGAGTCATGGGTGTTGAATTCAGGAGCTCTTAACTGTTTACTCTGGACTCATTCCTCTACAGCCGGAGTTCCCAAACTGTGGTACCCTAGGGGGCACGCAAGACCTCTCTGGGGGGTACGCTGGAGAATTGTGTAAGGACGGGTTTAATTTTCATGACAATAATGATTGGTATGTAAGAGGTTAAAATATAAAACACGTTGGTAGAGGTCTGTGGGCCGCTGATAAATCCAGAAGGGGGTACGCAGTAAGAAAATGTTTGGGAACCTCTGCCCTACCGCTTACTGTATGCTCCATGTTCTCAAGTCTAGCCCTTCCCAATCCATAATCAAGTTTTTAAATCTTTCAAGAATGCTCCTGGGACTGATCAGCAAATGCAAGGGACACCTCGGATGAACACCTAAGTTGTGCCACATGGACATACTCAACCCCGTAAGTCAGGACTGGTGGTAAGGGGTGCCATGCTGCTGGCCAGGCTATTTTACAGAGAAGAGGAGGTATGATCCTGCATGGTGATCAAGGAAACCAGACCCTGGGACTGGAGGGTATGACCCCCACCCAAATCCCAGGAAGTGATTGCATCCTACTTCTCAAAATATCATGTTCTGAAATCAAAAGGAGCTAGGATGGGGCTTATGATCAGTCTCTTATCCTTCTTTCCATTTCCATATAGTACAGTGCCCTTTCTTCTTCTTATATATGTCATGAACCGATCTACACATTATATCTGGGGCGTTTTCGCCCCTTGAAACCTTAAATGAGCTGACAAAATATTAAATATGAGGAGGTTCATTGTTTGTGGTTTTTTATTAGTCACATCAAAAGCTTTGGGATTTCCACTCTTATGCACTGTAATGTCTGATCAGCTCTTTTTTTTTCCAAGTGCCAATTTTGCACCGTTTAGACTTTGAGAGGGATTAGATAGCCCTTACTTTCAAACACTTGGTTCTTCTATCTTTTACTACAGGTTACATCCTGAGACTACTAAACTAAAGGAAGATTAAGATGGCAAAGTCGAGCACTTGAAAGTTGGGCAGCGTCCAGGAAACATGCTTCAGCATCTTTGTGCATCTACATTGCAATACCACCTCTAGTTACATCAAGGCTGTCCAACTGGTGGCTTATAGGCTGAATGTGCCCCATGAGTGGTTAAAGTGGGACTTGTCAGTGCTCTTTGGCTCAGCTCTGGGACCCAGGGGGTGAACACGGCTGTCACTTACCCTCCCATGCCCTTGTCTGTTGCTGAATTCAGGATCCTGGATGACTAAGATCAGGGCCAGGAGAAAAGAGAGGATGAGCGACAGCAATGTTCACCCCCTAGGTTCTGGAGCCACGCTGACAAATTGCCATCCTGCTGCCAGAGTGGGGATGTCTGAATGGTGAAGAGTCTCACATCCCAGATCTGGTCTGTGCCGCCAAATGACTGGAACACCCCCAAATCCACAGGACCCCCCTTCTGCTGCCCTCATCACCTGTCCTGATCAATGCACATCACATGTCTCTGCACTGGGGAGAAGCTTCTAAAGTGAAGTCTGCAGCTTTCCAATTACCGTCTCTACTCTAGACCACGACAGGTTCCCCCCACCCCCATAATTGAACATGTGGCGGGGGGAAGAAACCTTGTCCTGGATTCAGAAAGAGCCTGAGAAAAGTGACTGCTGCAACTCCAGCTCTAGCCTGGCTTCAGGGGAGACCATGCAGTGCAGTGCACTAGGGGATAGTGAGGGGAGGTTGCACTGTGCAGGGGAGAGAGTGCAGGGCAAACCACATAGCGGCAGAGAAGCTGCTGTGGTGCCAGTTGAGGCCAAGGCTGGGTCTGGAGCTGCAGCTGCCACTGCTGTGTGGCCAGGGCTTGAACCACTGTGTACTCCTAGTCCTGGCCAAAGCCAGAGCCAGAGCTGCCACATAGGGTAAGCAGTAGCAGTGAGTTGAGGGGGTGGGAGCAAGTGGTTGGGGGCAGGGCAGGCACGAAGCTTGCCCTCCCGCCACTGCTTTCCCTGCCACAGCAGTGTGGAGAGGATAGATTTAAGATGAATCTTCAATAATTAGATCCTATACATGGCAAAATATAACAAATTAATAATTTTCCATGTGTAGAATCTAATTACTGGAGGGGGGGTCACCTTACAGTCAAAGATGGCTTGGATTCAGGTAAAAGGGTGAGTTAGGAAATGGGATTCTTGCTGCAAACCTCTGTAGAGGCCAAATCCTAGGTCTGACTCTCAGTTCTGGACTCTCATCTGGAGGGTTAAGTGGGTTGAAGAGGCAATGTGCTTACTCCTGGTGTAGGGAAAAGGTGTGAAGCCCGGTGTCACTCAAGAATAAGCCCGCTGATGAATGAGTTGTCTGAGCAGGCCTCCAAAATGATCCACTTCCCCTTATTTGGGAAGAGAGTGGTGCAAAGCAGGGCCTGACCATGAAGCAGCAGAAAAAAATAAGTTTCATAAAGGCCATGGAAGACCTTAGGGTAGTGTTAGGTTGTATTTCACACTCTGACAAATAGTAAGGGTTGTTCGTGTCCAAAGAACAGCATGCAGCATGGGCCACTTGATAACCTCAGTGTTTCAGAGAGTTGAGTTGTGTCCCCTTCAACACCACGCTGGCAGGGACACAGGAGGTTTCCCTTCCTTTTCCAAACTCCACATAGAAATCAGCTGCGTCAGGTTTGAGCAGCTGACTGGTTTGCACAGCTTTGACCTTTCAGGACTATGGACACCTCCTTAGGCCGCTGCACACCCGCACGACCCAATCCCCCTGAGCAAAGGGGTCAATTGGAAAAGCTCAAATATTTTTAAATATTTGCATCTCAATTCCAAAGAGCAGTGTGTGTCAATTTTCACACGCACGTAAAACAAATGGTGGTCACATAGAGACATAAGGGTTGTCATCCGGGCTGGAGTCAGGGCTTTCAGCAAAAGTCTTGGCTGCCTTGAACTAAAGGAGGAGATCAATCTATAGATCATTCGTGCTGGGCCTAGTAACTCAAGGCACTCAGGTACTGCACTACAGGTGGGATTTGCTTTTGGCAGGAGAAACCTGGAGCCTTTAAGTCCCAAAGCTTTCTCTACCAGGTAGAGCAGAACAGAGTCATTGTTGCTCAACGGAAGGCAAAGAATCGAAGTTCCCAAGTCATTGTACATCTTTGCACCTGAAATGATTTCACTGAGTGAATATTTCTGTGTTATGGTCACTTCCCCTCACATATTTCCAGCCCCAATCTCACACCTTCCCTGAACCACTTATGGTGCTTAGTTATGCGAATAAATAATATTTGGACAGCATTAATGGAATAAGGGAATAAAAAAAATCCCGATAACCAAGCCACTGCTACCTGGTTGTACCACTCATTGCATATCTCTGCTGTATTTACTCTCGCTGAATGCACCATTCCCTTTATTTCCACAATACATCTTCATCTGGCCATGCTCAAATTCCTCACTGCTTTGTTGACCCTTGCTTTATTTTGCCCCCTTGCATGTGTGTATGGAGCTGGGCTGTTCTCTGTAGGGGCAGATGCCCAAACAAGGAGCAATGGGCTCAAATTGCAGCAAGGGAAGTTTAGGTTGGATATTGGGAGAAACTTTCTCATTTGGAGGGCAGTGAAGCACTGGAACAGGTTACCTAGGGAGGTGGTAGACTCTCTATACTTGGAGGTTTTAAGGCCTGGGTTGACAAAACCTAGGCTGGGATGATGTAGTTGGGCCCTGGTCCTGCCTTGAGCAGGGGGTTGGACTAGACGTAACCTCCTGAGGTCCCTTCCTACCCTAATTTTTATGATTCTATGCTTGCTACCCTTTAAATGGTAGTGGTGGTGTCATTGCCACCTTTAATTAGAGCAGAGTTTGCACGAACAAATGCCTGGAAGAGAAAGTCCAGAAGCAACTACATGAGGTGAAGACAGGTGACTGGGCTTTTATAGAGCAGCTGTCAAAAATGAGCCTGGCATCCCATAGACAGGCAAGCTACCCCTAGCAGTAAATAGCTCTGCTGGAAGCCTGAAAGACACCATTATATAAGAAGAGGCTTGGTGGATGTGTCTACACCACATCCCTGGCACTTCTGGAGAGGGCTGCTCTCAAGGATGCCCTCCCCACCTGGCTCCAGCTCCAAGGCACCAAACCGAGAAGAGGCATGCAGCTGCTTCAGGTGTGGCCTGTGCCACTGCAGTGAAAATCTGTGTCCCCAGTGTGCCAGAAGTAAGGGGCAACCCCAGAAATGTAGCTGGAAACAGATGTTGGAAGGGCCAGAGCAGAGGAGATGGTGTAAAGATACCCATCTGCGGCCCATGACTAAACCAACCCACCTTAAGAAGAGTAAGTAATGGATCACAGGATGTCTCTGACCTACCATGGATGCAAGGACCTGTTTTATTGCACAGAAGGAGAAGCTGTTTCTTTAGCTTGGGTGATCAGAAAGACTTTGAGACTTTCCTATCTTCAACTTTTCTTTTTCTCACCCTATATTTCCTTCCTGAGGACCACACCAGTTTTCTCACACAGACTTTAGGTTTCTTGGTTAGTGGTTAGTCTTAGAAACCTACAATTAAAACAAAAACCCCCACATTTGCTGAATGTTTCCCATCATTCACAGGTATCTGCTTTTGGAAATCCTTCCTACGTTTTAACAATCCAGAAATTTCAGAGGGAAGCTACCCCAGAGGCTCCTGACCTAAGGAAGAGATGCATTGAAGTACAGCTATCTAAGACTTCAAATGTATTACATTTCATTTATTCTTCCCGCTCTCTTGGTTATTAGGCTGTCTATTCGGCTGACTAAGTCCAATTCTTGGAACCCACTGTAACAGCTTCCTATGCAGCGGTAAACGCAGAGCTGAGTAAGTACTACTTAATCACTCACCAAGCTGATATCACCAGAAGTTTGTACTGTTTAGAGTAACAATATCCCCGTTTTTTTCAACGGATATCTAACCGTAATCATACAGCTATCTCCTGGATTGACAAGAATCTTTAAACTGGCCCAAACAGCAGCCCAACAGTTTAGCAGGGCATTTTTAACTAAAGGAAGGTTATATGGGCATAGTTGAACATGATTTATTATGTTTCCTGTGAGATATATGTGGACAAGCAGGCTGTCCTTCTGGTCAAACTCACCCCAGCACCGATTAAGCAAGGCTGTTATGTTCAGGATAGAGTTTCCTTGCTGGCTGGCTCACTTCCGTAGCAATATTGAACATTACACTGAGCTGAAAGATGATAACAAAAGCTGTCCTGCGTAAAAACACCAAGTTCATTAAGACCAATGTTATGCCAAGTGCTCTCTTTCTGGCTTAAGCAAAGGCTCAACAGCTGGCAGCCATGGGAGGTCCTGTCAAGGCACCAGACTGGTCAGAGCTAAATTGTGTGGACCGAGTTTCCCTGCTTGAAAATGCAGGGGCTGCGACACTGGTAGGCAGCCCATGTATTTTAGAGGCAGAAAGCCCAGTAAAATTATTATGTCTATGCCCCTGAGAAGAAGCAGACAGAGGGGGCTGCTCGGTCGCAGAGTTTCCTGGAGAGGCAGGCTTTGGGTTTCTAAGTACAGGGACTGCCTGCTGTGGTTGGTTTCCGCTGTGTTCAGGCAAACAGGATTTTTTGCACATGGGTTTGGGTTTTGGGGGCATAAGTGAACAAGATCGTACCACAAATGCAACCCACTCATCAAGCTCTCATCCCAATAGAAATAACCTGAGCCCAGAAATCATCTGACCCCAGCGCTCTTTCCTGCCCAGGGCAGGGGGTTGGACTTGATGATCTGTTGAGGTCCCTTCCGACCCTCAAATCTATGCATCTATAACTCTATGAAACCCTACAAGATCTGGTTGGGCCAAAGAGGCCCAGTAAAACTGTTTTGCATACATACAAAAAAAATCTAGTTTGCAAGAAAGCTGACATATGTTGCCATACCAAGCACTACTGATTAAGGAATATCACATTTATGGCTGCCCAGGTTTCTGACAAGACAAATCCAGACAGGACTACGAGTATGTTTTGCAATGGCAAGTTTCAGACAACCTAACAGAGGTTTCACTATAGTGCGGGCTATACTGTGCTCAGCTTAAGAAACTGTAACATATCCAAAGAGTTTTCCAGAGGAAACTGATAACCTTGAGACAATAGCTTTCAAAATGAGACCTTGCTGCTCTCCTCAAGGACCGTCTTGCTTGACGTACTCATGTAGTAGTCATAGCTGTGATGATCCAGGGAATATCTTTTATTAGACCAGCTGTGACTTCTCTTTCATTTACATAACGTGGTTAAACAAATATCATTGTTCTCCATGTACCTGCTTCATTCCCAGATCTCACGAAGGGCATTTTCTGCCTGTAAGCTAGTCTAACATCTCTTTCAACTACTCAGTTGGTCCAGTTAAAGATGTTACCGAACAAAGCTTGCTTCGCGGGTAGTTTGTTTAGTAGTTAAGTCTGACAGTGAAATGGCTGGGGCTGTTATTTGTAGAGCTCTGGTGCTCCTTTCCATGGCTTCTTTGTTCAAAACAAATCTTTTTTTTTTTTGCTAACCACTGTATTTGGAGAGAACAAAAAACTTGCTGGCCTTAGCTGTGGAAAAACATCAGCTGAGACTGCGCCATCACATGATTTCCAAGACAGACCAACTGCACTGGCAGGATCCAGTCTAATTCTGTTAGCCCACGGTTAACCCTGTGAAGTCTCATCTTTCGTGCAGAAATGAAAACTGAGGAGCTGAACGGTGTTTTGATGCCAATCCAAAGAACTCCACAGAAATAATGGTGTCATTAATCTAGCAAATCCAGTATCCTGTTTCTGATTATACGCCATGCTTCTGATAGAGAGAAGAGTGCCCTTGTCCCAGAGCTTATCTAACAAATCAGACAAGTCTGTATGCGGAGGGCAGATGAAGGGCATCTCTTATCTTTACAATCAAGAGCCTTTCTAAGCTCATTCCAGGTACATCTATGAGCTTATTTCCTCATTTGCTCCCAACCCCATATCTTGATCATGCCCCAACCCCCACTTTTTTATGCTTATGTGCCGGGATGTTTTTAAGCCAGCTCAGAGGCATTGGGTGTTGGTTACAGCCAAGGCTGGGGACTTCAACTGGGGTGTGCCGATTCTCCTGCTCGATGCAAAGCTGGCAGTTGTAGGCTAGAGGGCCCTGCCCCTTCGCTCGGGGTCAGACCTATCACCTTATTTGGGATGAGGAAGGAATTTTATCCTATGGCCAGCTACGTATGGACTGTGAGGGTTTTTGCCTTCCTCTGTAACGATCACCAACTGGCGGGAGGGCCGCGCCCAGAGAGCGGTGGTGGACAGGTCATTTTCGACCTGGAGGGATGTGGGCAGTGGGGTTCCCCCAGGGCTCGGTCCTGGGGCCCGCACTGTTCAACATCTTCATCAGTGACTTGGACATGGGGGTGAAAAGCACCTGTTCAAGTTCGCAGATGACACTAAGATGTGAGGAGAAGTGGGCACGCTAGAAGGGAGGGACAGGCTGCAATTGGATCTGGACAGGTTACAGGGGTGGGCGGATGAGAATAGGATGGGATTCAACACTGACAAGCGCAAGGTGCTGCACCTGGGGAGGAAGAGCCAGCACCATACCTACAGGCTGGGGATCTCCCTTCTCGTCAGGGCAGAGGCAGAAAAGGATCTTGGAGTCATTACTGACTCCAAGATGAACATCGGCCGACAATGAGAGGACATGGTCAGTAGGGCTAACCACACCTTGTCATGCATCCACAGATGCATCTCGAGCAGGTCCAGGGAGGTGATCCTCCCCCTCTATGCGGCACTGGTCAGGCCGCAGCTGGAGTACTGCGTCCAGGTCTGGGTGCCGCACTTCAGGAGGGATGTGGACAGCATGGAGAGGGTCCAGAGGAGGCCACTCGCATGATCATGAGGCAGCAGGGCAGGTCCCACGAGAAGAGGCTACGGGACCTGGATTTGATGGCCATCTATAAACTGGCCAAGGGACACCAGCAGGCAATGGGAGAGTACCTGTTCCCCCGAGCACTACTGGAAGTAACAAGGAATAGTGGCCATAAGTTGACCGAGAGTGGGTTAAGGCTAGACATCAGGAAGCGCTACTTCATGGTCAGGGCAGCTAGGATCTGGAACCAACTTTCAAGCAAAGTGGTGCTCACTCCTACCCTGGGGGTCTTCAAGAGGAGGCTGGATGAACACCTTGCCAGTGTCGTTTGACCCCAGCACTCTTTCCTGCCATGGCAGGGGGCCGGACTTGATGATCTGCTCAGGTCCCTTCTGACCCAACCAAGTCTGAAACTATGAAACTATGATCTGTATGGCCCTCTACCCAGGACCTCTTGTGCATATATTGACAACATTTTATAGATGCAGGATATTGGCTGCCCTGGTTCCCTTGCTTTACCTGTGGTTAGGGTGTTAGGCCCATGTTGCACCAGGGTTAAGGGCAGTCTTACCTAGAGTTTAAATTGTGGTTGTATAGGATGGTTTGGATAGGGATAATCCTGCCTCAGGCAGGGAGCTGAACTAGATGACCTCTGGAGGTCCCTGCCAGCCCGATTTCTCTATGACTTCTCTATAACTCTACTCCATCACTCACTCCCCCCTTCTCTCAACCTAGCTCTCAGCTTTGTACTTTGTTGTATACTTAGATATTTAATTCCCTACTTTTCTGCCAAGGCATCCTGTTAGGGTGAATATATTTGGATCTTGGGGAGCACTGGGTATGCAGCTGAATAAAGGCTTTTTCCTGTATCTCAGCAAAATCTGCTGGTCACAAGGGAGGATGATACAGATTCATAGATGTTAGGGTTGGAAGGGACCTCAATAGATCATCAAGTCTGGCCCCCTGTATAGGCAGGAAAGAGTGCTGGGTTCAGATGACCCCAGCCAGATGCCTATCTAACCTCCTCTTGAAGACCATATATTAAAAGTAACTTTGCAAATGCTTAAGCAAGCAGTTTCCTAACAAACGGGATAGCGTGGAAGATGCATGTTTTATTGTGTATGAACTGGATACAGACCAATGGCTATCGTTAGGAGATAAAGCATAAGTACGGCCTTGGAGATGGTGCTGAAATCAGCAAAGAACCAGAAAGAACCAGCAAGAAACCACAATTGACTGGGAAAAGACAGGGTCAAAGTCTTAGGCATGCACTCGTAGCAGAGAAGCATGTAGATGAATGAAAGGCATAGGCTAATGAAGCAAACGGTTTGTTGGTTTTTTGGAACCTGGTGCCAGGCAGGCCTGCCATTCAAATACCTACCTTTTGGGGACCTCTGGCTAATGAGTAACAGGATCCATGAGCAACTGGATCGTCGTCTCCTAAGTTGTTGGGTGCCGCATGGAGTCGGGGTCTAACACATCCCTCCTCAGGGGTATCTTCCTTAAGAAATGTTTATGTGCAGTAAGTCCTATAGTGGCACATTGAGACATGCGCGTTACACATTATACCACTAAATATGAAATGGATTATCCCTCCAACCTATCCTTTTCTTCTTGGTGCTATAAGATACCTCAATGACTGGTTGTTTCAAAGTCCTACTATTATGTTGGCGTTTGTAACAATCCTGCAACTTGCAGGCAGGCAGGAATTCAGTATGGAATTGCTGTAAAGCACAGATACTTTCCAACTACTTTAAGATAGTGCTGGCTCAGTTTATAAAAAGGATTATATGACACCGTTGCCTTCAGTGGCAGGGGCAAGGACTCAGTGACCCAAGAGATCCTTTGCAATCCTATGTTGCTAACAACTTTATCACAGAATCATATTCTCATTGAAAGAAGCAGCTAATTAAAGTAAAATGACATCAATCCAAGACACTTATCAAGGGGACTCCAACTCCGTTGATAAAAAAAATAGTTTACACGTTCATTAAACTTTTTACAAATTCATTAGTGTTCATCCCTTTAGGTTCAGTCTGATACCTACATTCAAAGCACTGCTGCACAAGCTCATAGGAGCTTCACACAAATCACATCAACAGCACTTTTATTCTTCATTTGACACATGCTGAGACTCAGGCAGGTCATACCAATGAGATAATCCCAGAAATGCCCAGGAAAATAACATAGAAATTACTAGGTATGCTCTATAGGGGGGGTTTTTAAGCCAATGGTGTCTTTTCCCTTAGCAGTTAGACAAGAGTGTTGCAGAGTTGTTTCTGTTAGGTGAGAAATCAAAAGTTGAAACCAGGTCCATTTTTGGAGTACCAGTAATTTTATTTGTTTACACACATATACATGAAGCCACATTTCCTTGAACACAGTAGAAACAAGTTCAGATAGCCACAATCTCTTCCTCTAGCAAGCTCTGGGCCCACTGTAGAAACAAGTTCAGATATCCTCAATCTCTTCCTCTAGCAAGCTCTGGGCCCAAGCAGTCCTGTCTCTTTGCAACCTCTTGGGGTCATGCTCACAAATCCACTAGCTTTTCTTTCTCCATCTAACACAGGCTGCCGACCACTATCCTTGCCCCTGCATTCACAACCAGAGAATCCCTCCTTCCATTTAGTTTGGTTGTGATCTGCCATGTGCCCTGGGCACGTATCTGCCATGCACCTCGCTTGGGTCTCACTGGATTTAATACATGAAGGGGCTTGATTGCTTAAGTAAGGTGAATCAGCTGATTTTCTGTTGCTGCAGAAGCAGTTGATTCTCTTTTTTCTGTTGCTGCAGAGAGCAGGATACAGACAAATGGCTTGAAGTTGTCCCAGTGTAGGTGTAGAAGGGGTATCAGGAAAAAAAACTCTTCACTATGAGAACAGTGAGAGAGTGGAATAGGGAAGTTATGGGATCTCTGCCATGGGGGCTTTACAAGAGGAGGTTGGATAAGCACTGATTGGGCTGGTCTTGGAGTAGCTATGCATGGCGTGCTCTGTAAAGTTAGCAACCCAGGAGCCTCTCCCCCACGAACACGGATTGCCAGTAGATAATGAGAAGAGCTCTGTAGCCTAAAGCAGGTGGATGTTGAGGATGACCACACTCAGCAGCAAGAGAATGAAGCAGAGGTCCACAACTGGCTTAATTATGAAAGTTTAAAGGAGTTTGGATGAAATTGTGGAGGGGATACAGAAAGGGGAGTTCTGGCTGTCCAGTCAGAGCATGTGATGTGTGGAGTTGTGCTTACTGTCCCCAGAATGGAGGGTGTTTAGTATTTCCTTTGCTTCCAGGTTTCAAGATGGAGCCTATTACATTTATGGAAAGGGTAGTCCAATTGGATAGGGGTCTGGGTGTAGTAATCTGAGCGTGTTGTAGGTAGATTTGAATATATGGTATCCTCATGGCGGGGCTGAAAGGAAGCTCATTCTCCATTGCGGGGCACCTGGAAATCCTATACTTCAGAGTTTGTGGCAGTCACCAATGGGGGCAGGTTCATATGTCTTACAGAGTCATAACCTGGCAGCTGAGTGCAGCAAGGATAACACGTAAATATAAAAATTGAAGACAGCTTTGTAGATTCAGCAGCTGATCAATGGAAGACTAAGAGATGTTTCTCCTACCACGGCTGAGTCACAGACTTTGTAGGGACAGAAGTTTTCCTTCTCCACCAGAAACTGAGATAACTAGTCAGCTATGAAACCTGGACTGAAATGCAAAGTAAAAGGAGCTTTGTCCTGTGTTTGCTGACATGTCTGGAAAAGAAAATAATGATGCTGCAATTGTTTTCAAGCTATATAGTTCTCCAAGAACATTTTAGGCCAGTGAGAGACCAGCCTTTTTGGTAGGCATGCTACAAGGTAAGCTTCCCCGAGTGCTGCTCCAATCCCATTTCCCTGCCTGATCCACTGCTCTTTTTTCTTCTCTCTGCCCTATCTATCACTGGGCACGTATACATGAGACACTTACTGCACATTAGCCTAATAACACTGCACAGTAGCACATTGCAGCACAAACCGTGCTAATAGCCTACTGTGCAGTGTTATTAGGCTAATGTGCAGTAAGTGTCAGTAAATAACCATGCGCCAGTGTTACTGCGCAGTAACTCACATTTAGTTAGTACTTTATTAAGCAACTACTAAACTAAATGAGCAGTATCTAAGGCACATTAATGAACATGTAGACATGCCCACTGTGTTCCTTACTCCCCTGCCATATGCCCCACACAAAGGCTGCCCATGCCACTTGCGGCACACATGCCACAGGATGGTCAACCCTGTTTTAAGCCATACTTTGAAGACGGAAACAATCAGCTCTGGAAATAAGATCCAAGGAGGAAAAAGCATTTATGTGCAGGACCTAAGGTACCCAAGTGGAACTTATTGAAATAGCATCTACGGGCATGGTTTATTCTGAATGTTGTCTTGTTTTCAACTGTTTGAGTTTTCTGAAAATTACAACACCAGAAGGTGCAAACAGGAACACGGGAAGGTCCTGGGATCTGCTTAGCAAATTCCACCTCTTCTACCAGGTCCGCAATTGTTTCTAAATCAAAGAACCTAACCAATGGCAGCCCTTAATATTTTCCAGCATAACTAACCCCCATCTCTTCTCTGCCTCATGTCCCAATAGTTTAACACATTGACACCAAGGATATCTCATCCCTCAGATAGAAAGAAATGAAATAATGATGTTGGGGTCAAAGGGAAAAAATGGAGCACTGGATCTCGCCCTGCTTTGAGCAGGGGGTTGGACTAGACGACCTCCTATGGTCCCTTCCAGCCCTCATTTTCTATGATTTTATGATGCTGGAGAGCGAGGGACCCTGGTACTGAGGGTTGGGAAGAAAGAAAATGAGGCAGTACAGAGAATCCCTGCAGGAGGAGAAGGGACAACCCTGGACAGAGGGAAGGGTAGAAGGGGCTGGCAGAGTCCCTGGCACTGGGAGGGTGGGACCCCTAAAGATGGGGTAGGAGTGTGGCTTTAAGGGGGAAATAGAGAGCTGCAAGAATCCCTTGGTGCATACAGTGAGCTTGGTTGCCAGATACTATAAAGTATGCAGCTTCATCACACTTTATCCATTTAGGCCAAATGCTTTCCTGCCAGATGTCTACCTCAGGCTGGTACTTTTTTCTTTTGGTGGAAGTGGTGGGGGAGATGGAAATTTCAGTTAAAGCAGTTCAGCCATTTCCAAGAATGATAGGAGGGAAATGTATATAGGCTGTTTTGCCCATGTTAAAACAGATTAAAAGAAAACTCTGGTGACCTTTGCGTTGAGATGCTCCAACTCTCCTGTGCTAGGAGGTACTGAGCCAAGTGACTGCCCCAGAAGAGACTGGTCTTGGCTGTAGTGTTGCTGCTCATCCAGGCACCACTTCTTATCCTGTTCACTTAAATCTGTTAAATGCATTTAGTTATAGGTTTGCTCATGGTCCCTTCAGTGCATTGGTAAAGAAAAGCAAAACATGAAAAGGGAATTCAATACTTAGCTGCAAAATTCAACTCTGCCTTCATCATGGGGCCATTGTCTTGTTCAGAAATTACTCAGAACCAAGGAGTCAGACAAGTCTGTTTGTTTTGGGGTCTGACATCTAATTCCTCGGCACGTGAAAAATGAACTTCTGAACACAGCAGGTTCCAAATGGCTTATGCCAGAGGACCTAAAAGGTACAGTGGCCCACGTCTTGCTCCCCCAGCCCAACAGAACCATAATGAAAGCTCCCCATTAGTATTAACACAAGACAGACTTTCAAGCAGCCTGCTCATGCTAACAATGTTCGATTGTTCTGGGAGATGCCCTCGAAGTTACACTCCATTCAGCTGAAGAGTGACTCATATCCAAATGATGAGATATGGAGGACCACATTAAGAAAGCTGGTTTACGAACTATTTGGCACAGGGCGCGAACTAGCTGATGTTTATCTCTGTCATCTCGAGTGATCAGCCTGCTTGCTTTTAGGTTACAGCACCATAAGCTAAACTAAAGAGCGTCTTATGTAAAATTCAGTACTGCTTAGTTTTATTTCAAATGGAAACGTCAATGGAACAATTTAATTGGAAGATCTGGATGCATATTGCTCCTCTCTTTTCTATCAAACAACAATAGGTTGCATACACCTTGCTGGGGTAGTTTGACCCCGGTACTCTTTCCTGCCATGGCAGGAGGTCAGACTCAATGATCTGCTCAGGTCCCTTCCGACCCAACCAACTATGAAACTAGACTGTGACATTTAAGTAGCTCTAGTACTTAAGCAGCCAGGGTGTTTTTTCATGCTAAAGGTGACTGGGAAAAGTGCAGTGTTCCAATGAAAATACATTGCATCCTACAGACATCAGAGCCAAGGAGTCTGACAAAAGCCTATTTCATTCAGTGCCTGAGTCCCAAACAATGAGTATTGTGTAACATGAGCCTTTATTTAACACATCTGGTCCTAAGTGGCTCTTGCAGGAAACCCAGAGGTGGATTAAGATTTATCGGGCCCCTGGGCAAACACAAAATTGGGGGACCCCTCTAGAGGTGCACCAATACATCAGTCTTATATTGGAGCTGCACTGATAAAAGGAAAATTAACATTATCAGCTATCGGGTTTTTTTGGCCAGTGCAGCAGATTAATGTCACCGATAAATGCTGCACACACACAGCCCAGAACGCAGCCAGGCAGCTTGGAGAGCAGCGTCCTGCCAGTAAGTCTGTTGTGGAGAAGGGGCGTGGGGAAGAGAAGGGGTGTAGGGGGGGAGATGGAGGCCTCCACAGTGAAGGAGGGAGTGGGGCGGGGCAGGGGCATGTGCTGCCCAGCCAGGGTGGCGAATGCCACCCTGGGGTGGGAAATGGGAGGCAGCTGCAGGCAGCTCATCCAGGGGACGCATGGGAGTGGGAAGAGGGGTGGCTCCCCATAGTTGCCCGCACCCTCAGGGCAGGCATGGGGTTATGTGCACCCTGGATTTTTGCACAGGCAGAGCCAGGCTGCCTGCTGCGGGCTCCAGGGCCAGTGGCTGCACTGGCTTCTTCCCGGCAGGCGTGCTGGGCCAGGGCTGGGCTTGGGGTAGGCTCAGCTGTGCAGGGCAGGTGGCAGCAGTGGCAGTGATGGGAGTGGTGACTATGGGGTGGCTACAGGAAATTTTGGGGTGGCTACAGCCCTGCCCCCACCCAGCGCTGCCCCTGCTTGGGGCACTCCATGCGGTGCTCCAAAGGGAAAGGCAGCAGAGCAGGGGAGACTTGGGGGGCTGTAGCCACCCCAAAATTTCCTCACCAGGAAGAGGCTGGTGCAGCCCTTGGCCCTGAGCCCACAGCAGGAAGCCCACCTTACCTCCACACACAAATCTGGGCGGGCACATACCCCCCCTGCCTCCCCCAGGGGTATGTTCAATGGTAGGGAGCTTCCCCCCTCTCCCCACCCCCACCTTCTCCCCAGATGAGCCGCCTATAGCTCCATCCTGCTCCCAGCCCCAGGGTTGCAATTCTGGATGGGCAGCACCTGTCCCTGCCCCCACCCCAGCCCCAGCCCCTCCCTCACCATGGGGACCTCGATATGTCCTCTACCATTCCCCATCCATCCCACAGACTTACCTGTAGGGCCCTGGCTGTCCACTGTGCTCCTGGCCATATGCATGGCAGCACCTTTAATTTTGCAGACTCCATGCACACCCTCCTGATTACTGGGGGGGAGGGGGGCTGCATTTGAAGTTTGCTCCTCGGCTGGGAAGTAAAAGCCACAACTTTAAACTTGTCACCGTTTTTGTTTGCCCACTGCTGATTAGCTCAGTGGTCCTGCTGGCCCTGCGGCTTGCTGCCCACTGGCAGGGAAATAAAAATGGCATTGGGTTTAAAACCATGGTTTTTGCTTCCCTGCCAAGGAGCTAGCCACAACCAGGGCCTCTGATGGATATGGGACCCTGGGCCCGGGCCCTGCTGGCCCATGTGTTAATCCACCTATGAGGAAATCTCTGCAGGGAACCATTCCCCTCATCGACAACCAGCTTCTTCAGAACAGGCAGCACCCTGACTTCGATCTGACAGACCTGAAGACAACAGGTTTAAAAAGCAGCCTTTTTCTACAGCCCTCAGCAAATATACTAACTCCCCACCTCCCCAAACTCCCTAATTTTTATTATTCCAGACGGTGAAATGGCACCAGATGCCACCTATAAACCTCTAAGGAAAGTCTCTCTTTCTCACTCTCTCTCTCTGTAGGAGGAGTAACTGTCAGTTAAGATAAGGATAGATCTCCGATACGATAAATAAATGCTTATTAGCCACTCTGTCTTTTTATCTTTGTGTGTGGTTGCCTTCTTCCAGGCCCCAGCTGTTGAAGCTCTGAGCACAGCTAAGTTGGATATTTCCTTCTTACGATTCCTAGTGTAAGATAAGGCTGAGGTGCCGTTAATTTTTCATGCCTGTTGGGCCTTTGAGGTGTAAGTCAGTCAGCCTCATCCAGAGGCAAACTTCCAGGCTCCCAGCACCTTGGAGAACATTCACCTTCAGTTGAATTCAACTTCCTTTATGGGAAGGAAGCAAAGAGTTCCTCAACAGGAAGGGGTGCCCCAAATTTTGTTGAGAGGCCAGGACCAGAGGAAAAATGAAGTTATTGAAACATTACTCCTAATTCTCAGGAGATGTGGATGAGTGAATATGAGCTGTTACTAAAGAAATCCCACCATCCAACTTCCTGCTCTTAAGAGACCAAAATGCTTAAGTCTCTATACTGAAGGAACAAAGAAAGCATGGGAGGCAGTTTCATAGGACCAGGAGATCAGTGGAGTCTTGCCAGACATGACTAAATGTGGGAGAACTCCTAAACAGGTGGCAAAGCCACGTAGTGTTTAAAGTTAGGACAATAAATAGCAAGGCATTATACACATCCAGAAGAAAATGCATTCCTCTTGTATTAGCACACATTCAAACGTTGCACCAGATGCTTATAAAGGGGCCCAGAAAATCTGACACGAACATCATGAAACCCAATGGGTAATAATGGGCATGCCTACACAAGACACTATGGCATGGTAGCGATGCGCTATGGCACCGTAGCATCCATTGGCAACAACTGTGACATCGCTGCAACATCGCTGTAGCAATGCGCTCCCTTATTATAGCATGTTGCAACGGCAACATAACAGCCAAAAATAACCACGCATGGCTGGCATGGCATAGGGCAGGCTATTACTGCGCCATCTTTTAGTACTTCCAAAAGGAAGTACTAAATGATGGCACAGTAACAAACGTGCCATATGGCCACGTGTAGACGTGCCCACTCTGAGTAAATCATCTGCCCCAAGACTGGTTCAGGAGAGGAAGATTAATCTTTTAGTAAATTAATCCTAACATAATGCCTCTATTAGTGGGTGGTTTGCCACTGGACCAGATTACCTAGAGCAGTTGTGGATACTCTATCACTGCAGTTTTCAAGTTCAGGTTGGACAAACACTTAGCTGGGATGGTTTAGACAGAGATGATCCTACTTAAGCAAGATCCAGAGGTCTTGCCTAGCCCTATTTTCCTTCGATTTTTTTGATTCTGCGGTTGCAGTTACCTCCTACAAAGGATTTTTAATTCTTGTTTGTACAAAAGCGTTTCTTTTAGATAAAACACATCCAATCTGAACTTAAAATTTCTAATGTCTGAGCATCTACCTAGGTAAGATGTTCAAATAAGTAGATACCCTCATCATTACAAAAAAATTGTACTTTCAGTTAAGAAGTCTTTAGTCAATGAAGTAAAATTTCATTCCTTTCATGCCCTCATTGACAGTCTTCAAGATTTTCATAGAGAAGACAGCATCACCCTTGGGGTGATCAAATCAGGATTGAACTAGAGGGCTAAAGAAAGGATTCCTTCACTGCATCCAGTTACAGAGACAGGGTAGGTCTAGCCTGGCCCAGGGCTGTGGCAGGGAGCACACAGTATTACTGTACAGTAACCAAAATTACTAAACATGCACATTTACTATGCAGTAAGTGAAATTACTGTGCAGTACAGATACGCATCTACACATGCATACCTGTACTGTGCAGTAAATATAGTCCCAAGCCAGGCCATGCACACTGTGTAACTGCCCAGTAAGGCACCTCTACATGTGTTACTGTGTAGTATCTAACTAGGTGTAAATTTGATACCTGCATAATGCAGGTATCAAATTTATGCTCAAGTCAGGATAACTCACCATATTTATTGCACAGTATGGGTGTGCACATGTAGATGCGTGCCTGTGCTGCACAGTAATTTCGGTTACTGTGCAGTAAATGTGCATGTTTAGTTGCGCCCAGAGTGGAGGAACAAGCCACTTGGAAACAAACCTGAGAAGTCAGCTATTTGAGCGATTTCCCACGTTTCGTAGCAAGCCACTGAGCATGTTGGGGGAAAAGGGGGAGGAATCTAGGGTTTTTAAAACAAAATTCACCTCCCTTGCAGAAGGGAACAGGGACAGGCATGAGGAGCAACAGAGCTGGTGGAAAGCTACCTTAGATAAAAGCATCAGAGTTATGAAGGGGTCCCACTTTTTGTACAGGAATGACTGGAAGAGACTCCCAGGATGTCATGCAGCACAGCAGCAAGATGCGGGAGAAAACTGTCTATTTTGAGCCCAGTTGTTGCTGAGGATACTCCACCTTTTGAGACTGTGTGCTCTGGGGTTTGTTCTGTTTTGTTCTGTGGCAACTGTAATAAAGACCCTGGGTTAAAAACACACTTTTATAGAAACTCTTTTCTCACAGGGGACAGAAACCGTCCTCACACCTGGCTTTGGCTGTGTCAAACTTTCCTCTCCTCTCAGAACTGTACCAAAAGAAAACGCGGCCTTTCTTCAGAGCGGGTTGAGCTCCTGGCTGTCTTTTGCTACGGGTGAAAGTAAGAAGGCAGCCGCTCATGCAAACTTTTGCAATGTCCCACCACTTGAGGGCTCTGTTGCTTCCACTATCACAGCGATATAGGACAATATAGATCAATATACAGTATATCCTGTGCAATCCCGGGCTCTGATCGTTCTGTCCCGTGTCTCCCCTGTGGCTTCTTGGAAGATCCTCAGAGCAAGAAAGCAGGTGATGGGAGTTCCCAGCTCACTTGCCAGAATCCACGTCCATCCATTTCGAATGGGGCAAAGATCTCCAGGATCACAGGAAAGCTGTGCTAGGAGCTGGTACAGCTGGAGAAGAGGACTGGAGCAGTGTAAAAGAAGAGACATGCAGCCCCTACCAGAGTCTGCCTCTGCAGTAAACCCAAGATGTCCTGTTTTCAGAGTCTCTCGGGATGAGCTGACAGGTAATGCGGGGAATCTGCAACGGTGCTAGCAATGAGGAAAATACCGAAGGACTTCAGGAGACGTTCTTTGGTCTCTGGCCATGACTTAGATCACTCATTCCCTGGAGTTAAAACAGCATCTGGCCAGAGAGATGTGAGAGCCGAGGTTGGATGTAAAAATAATAATAATTCTTTTTTCTCAATGGTGTCTCTATGAGGCTTTTCCTCATTGCAATCAAATGCATTTTTCCTTCAGCACAGATGTGATCAGCCTACATGAGCATAGATTCCTCAGCCTTTGGGTAAATGCTCAAAATCGCCGAGGTCATTTCGGGATGTTAACACACACTCCTAAAGCTGCTCTTGTTGCTCTTCGGCTAGGAAGTGAATAATACCCAAACGCTTCTAGGTGTGTCCTCAAGCCACACTCATCACTTGTGGTGGGTGGGAGCCAGATCCACATACGAACTTTGGCATAGCAATGCTTGGCATTGCTGCATCTTGTAGGTCCCTGCCCTGGAAACCACGGCCCCGCTTTAGGTACCCCAGTTCCCTGCACAGTGCATGGGGGCAGCTGGGCACTGCAGAATGAGATTCATCAGAGGCAGCAATTTACTGGAGGAAGAGCAGCAGGGAAATTCCTAAGCCAGTCAATAAGAGGAGTATGTCTGAAAGCCCACCCCTCTCTGGGATTTTTAGGTACCTTCCTGCAGTACTGGGTTGGATGCCCACGTAAGACCAAGGTCCATTGACCAAATTCCCCTCCAACACTTAGGCACTTACAGGCAGGGACAAGGCTGGTGCTTCCCATCTTTCATATAACAAGCTAGTGAGTGGAGCACTCACCCGGGGGATGACCTCCCAGGAAGGTGCCCCAGCCACCAGACTAGGGGGAGTCAAGTCTGGGATAGAGGCCCAGTCTACTCTTTCTGAAGCTGTACTGCTGAGCAGGAAAAAACACAAGATCCATGGACACCCAGATAGAGAAAGAGAGAGTGCAATGCTGAGCATGGCTCTAGCCCAAGGATAAAAAGGGCAGCTTGGAGTCCAATCCCACAGGACTGTTTATATATTTTATCCATTGCCCATTGTCTGGTAAATAGACACATTTAAAAAGCAGGCACATGAGGAGGAGCCATGAAACTAGAGCCAGCAGGACCTAAGTCCTACTTGAGGTGCCCAAGTTCTCCCTTGCATCAAGACTTGAGCATCTTCCAGTCGTGAGTTGAGCAACAGGATCGCCCTGTTGCCCTGTGTTTGTTTGCTCAGCCTCTCCTTGCAGGAGACGTGTGTGGCATGGAGCATTTTGTAGGTAGGTAGTGCTTTAGGGTGTTATCAAAACATACAGACAGCTACCTCATCACCGAGCATGCGGGAGAGACGTCCAAACGGCGTTTCTCCAGAAGGAGGATGCAGCAATGCAGGCCTTCGGAAAAGGATGAATGCAAGCAACAAGGAGGAGTTCTCATGGCCCTGCAAGCCACATGCAGGGAAAGCCAAGGAATAAAAGAAGAGACAAACTAAGAAAGCAGCAGAGTGTAAGAAAGCAGAGAAGCCTGGTCCTAACGGGGATAGTTGCAGGGACCAGGAGGTCTTATTCAAAAGTCCTGCCAAAAAGCAGCGCAGCATCACTAATCAATCCCAGGGAACTTCCAAATCGGCTGATTTATACTCTTCCATCTGGGAGTGCTTCGGTGGGAAGTGGCTAGTGCCAGTTATTACAATTCAGTCTTGGAAGAGACATGTAGAGCAAGGGGCAGGCAGGTGTCTTCTACCTGCCATACCAGGCTTTACAAGCTCTGTTTGCTCTCCTTGCCATTACGTGTGGTTTTACCCATGACTGTTGTAGGGCCTTGGACTGTAAGTCCCTGATGGAGCAAAACCGTGCTTCTCTGAAGTCTGACAAACAACGATTTCTCACGCTATGTAGGAGCTGTCACGAAAAGGGATCTCTCTGCTGATGAATGCTATTATTTGGACATCTGGTCTACCTTGCATGCTTAATAGGAGAAGGCTTTTCTAGCACTATATTAAATAAATAACTGACCAAACTAGCCTGCTTTTTAAGGCAGGATAGGTGCTTAGCCAAGCTTTTTATAACTAATTGGCTGTTTTGCAAACTGTCTACTAAGGGTTTTTTCCCTCCCTCTCAACTAAATTATATGACTTGTGCATATCTTGTATTTTCCTGTTTTCTCGCTTAAGAAAGCCAGTGAGTTATCAGTAAGAATTATTTATATGCCTGGCTTTGTGGTACTTCTGGAATATTTTCCCTTTCAAAATAAGCACAAGTGAATGAGATGAAGTGATAGGAGAAGAAGTTGTAAACAAAAGGATTTTGCTGACCTTGCTGCATTTTGAATAGCTTCAGTGTGGATAATATAGGCCTGATGCCACTGACTGCTTGTAGTCTTTGATAGTCCTAAATAATAAATTAGCTGGTATGTGCTGGAGTGGTCTTGTGAGATATTATTAGTACATTAATTAATTGTTAGCTAGTCCATCCCATGATGGTAGCTCTGTGTTATCCACAATTACATTTCACCAGACTGCCACAGGCTCTCCTCGGGAATGAGGGTGAGAAGGTTGACCATAATTATGTTTCATTACAGAAACTTGTGTCAGTAGATGCCAAAGTTGACTATTAGGGGAACATTTAAAATGTGTCACAGACATTTCTCAGTCATACTTTGTATTGGGGATTCATTTACAAACCGTTAGTAAAAGACCAGTTGATGTTATAACAGTGTGACAGAAAGGGGTTGGATGTGTTATAGATGGGTCTCGGTACATCAGTGGTACAGGTGGTCCTAAACAGCCTGTGACACCTTGGACTCTACAGTAGACTATAGCAATTGCTTAGCCAGTCATTAAAGGATCAACTGATCATTGATTCATTCTTTCTAACCATACAAAAATTGAATCTTACTGTGAACAATAACTAGGTTGACCATGTAGGCCAGGGACAGAAGTTACACATAAACTGGTTTAAGTGATCAGAAACTGGGTTAAACCTGTAACAGAACAGAAGTTCAGCACGCACACGCTACTTTCAAAATGGCCCAAACTGGCTTAAGATAAACCTGGTTGGGTGTAGTATCAGACTTAACTGATTTAGGTCAAACCAGTTTACAGAATTCTGTCCCAGACCCCTTCCTGGTTCAAGTTAACTCACAGTCCCCCAGCATCCCAGCATGCTTTGCAGCACTGAGCTATGCTGTCTGCTCTAGTGGAATAGGGACTGCCTTGCCCTTCTCCTCCCTAGCCTGCTTCCTGCCTGAGTCCATCGGCCCAGTGGGATGGAGGGAAATGGGCACAGACCCCCAGACCCCCTATCCAGGGTCTACACAGCCCATGGGGAGAGGGAAAACCCCCGTTGTGCAGACTTTTTGACCCTCAGCAGACCTCCTGTCTTCCCCCTTCCCAGCTCCTGATTGCTCCAGTTTCTCCCCCAGGAGACAGGGAGAAGAAGTCCTCCTGGTTGGGTGCCTCCCATGCAGCCGGGCATGGGTGCACCATGGAGCCCCTACTTTGCGGGGCTTCCCATCACCCCAGCCCAGGGTCCTCAGCCCCAGGCAGCCCCAGGGAGCATAGGGGAGTTCTGTCTCTCCCAAACCCCACAGCTGCTTGCCTTATCCCCTGCTAGTCTCAGGGGCAGACCTGGGCAGCCCCAGAAAGTGGAGGGAAAAGGGAAATCCTCCTGCCCCTCTGCAGCCAGTTTTGCTTGAGCTGCTGTGAGTCTGAGGCAAAACCTTTTGCAGAGGAGCAGAAGAATTTCCCTCTGCTCCCTGGGGCTACCCCTGGGCCTTGCAGCAAATAAGGCAAGCAGGTCTGGGGTGCGGGAGGGGAAGATTGCCCTCAGCTCCCTGGGGCTGCCCGGGGCTGGGGGAATCTGGGCTGGGGTGGGGGGAAGCCCCCTAAGGCAGGGGCTCCCCGGTGCCTCCATGCTGGGCTGCATGGGTGGGCACCCGGCTGGGAGGACTCCTTCTCCCTCCCTCCGGGGGCAGCAGCTGGGAAGGGGGAGAGGGAGTCCCGTTGCTGCCCAGGGCTGCCTGGGCTGGGGGACAAGGCAGGGAGCTACTAAAACCCCCTGCTGGGCAGGGGAAGGGGGTGGGGTTGGGGGGGCATGTACTGGGGAGACAATCCAGGATACTTGGCTGGGCTGGGAGACGTGCTGTAATGTCCAGCGCCTACTGGCTTGGGTCAGTGCAGGCCTCCCCCTGCCTTTCCCAATTGAAAACTGGTTATCAGTTCAACCTATGCAGTTTAGAGCACCACTCCCACTCCCAATCAGACTGCACCCCATGCCCCTGCTCTTCCAGGACACCCGTTATAATGCTCCACAGCCAGCTGGTACCAGCTTCTGAAACCTGGGACTGTCCCTGCTAAACTGGGACATATGGTTACCCTACCTACAACCCATTTCTCTGTTGACTTCAGCATCTCTCCCTCATCCCCACTCACTTTGTAATAAGTTATTTTCATGTCGGCATTGCCAGGAGGGTGGAAAATACTCTAGGAATGGGAAAACACATCCCCTTTCCCAAACGACCAAGCCCATTTCAACTAATGTTGATTCAGACTGAATCAAGGGAACTTTAGAAGTTCATCCTTCAGTTGTTAACATTAAAAAATAATCATATTTTCAAAGTGCCCCTTTTATCAGGAAAAAAACACCAGGGAAAAGCCAATAACAACTCCTGGAGCACTGTTTTCCTTATGATTGGAATAGATGGCACGAGAGAGGGACTCTCTGTTATCACACGCTGGAAAACCAGACACCACCCAAACACCGTCTTAGTGAGACAATGACATTTCTTTGGAGAGAGTTCACTTTTCCAGTGTAGCTATTCAATGATATAGAAATTTTCCAGCCTGGGGTCCAGGGGTCCAACCCCTGCTGCTAAAATGTCACCCCCCTCTACTGACCCCAGAGTTGGAGAGAAACAGTGATGGTATCAATAACTGTCACATACTCTGAAGTGTCAAACCACTTCCTACCTACTACAGCAAAACTCTGTCTCGCAGAGCCTTAAGCATGATTTCCTGGATGAAAGTTAGTAATACCTGAACAGAGAGCAGCTTTATTCTCTCAGGCAGATCTAGCCAGCAAAACAATGATTTGCTGACCAGAGAGAAATGTCCTAGCTGAACCTTCAAAACACCTTCTTATTATGCGCTAATAAAGGGAGACATCACTGATTCACCCGGCAAAAAGCCTGTTACTCTTTGAAAACCCTCCTCCTCACCCTCGGTGCTACGGAGAAAAGACTTGAACAAGTTACATGGAGTGTGCCTTCCTTTTGATGTGGGTCATAATCGGTTCCATAGCGGGGACTGGAAGTGGAGCAGGTAAGAGACCATTGCTACTTTTGCTATTGCTTGGTTGGTCACGGGTGACTGATAGTCTCGCCACCTGATGATAGGGAAAAAGCAAATCGTTCAAGAACCTGCTGTTCTAAGGAGGTGAATAGAAAGAGCAGGGGTGCCCACAAACCAGCAGCTGGAGACGGTCCAGAGCAGGTGAAATCTTTTGAGTAATGTACAGCTCCTCTAACCCATCGCTGGAATAGTAGGCAGATCAAAGGAATATTTGGCACACATCTAGCTTTAAAAGCTCTTAGGAAATTTTTTTCCATTTCACATGAGACTTTTGGAAAGCTAAACATAGAAATCAAAATGCTAATATCTCTGCAAGAGCATTTGATGGACCTGTTAGTAGTGAAATGGTATAATCCAGGTTTGCTACAGATGCCATTAATACAACATGCGCTCCTTCATGCCAGCATTTCTACCCATTCATTGTGGGATGAATCTTTCAGCCGCTGATGTAAGTTTACAGTGGGACTTCTAGTGAGGGCAGGTGCATTAAGAAATTGGCTAAATGTGAGGAATAGGTCCGAAATATAATCCTATGTCCGAGTCTGAACTGGTTTGAATGCAAAAGTGCCTGTTCAATGCATGCAATATTTCCTTCCAGGGGTCTGAAGGACTCCAAAAGCCAGAGGTAGGAGTGAAGAAGATCATCTAGACTAGGACCTAGGGGAGCAATCTCGGATGAAATGGAGACATGGCTAAATGATCATGAAATTGTACTGGGACCACTGTGAGTGCATGGGATCACATGCAATGAAGCTAACTGCTTCCCTAGTCAGCTCAGACAAAACCACTCCCTCTCCAGGTGACTGTACCCCCATAAAGAGACTTGTGTTTTATTAAAAGAGACATCTTAATAGCAAAATGCAGTGCTACTGCTCCTGGCCTCTTTTTAAATGCTGTTTAAGACACCACCAATGTGAAATGTTCAGCAGGGGATATGTAAATGGGATGAGTTATGGAATGAGTCAAGTCCCGCATATAGCATTTTCTGTTTTACTGTGCCCTGGGACACAATTGCACAAGCTCTTGCTGACAGCACAGCATTTATCAGAAACATTTCTTAGATGGGTGGAAAAACTGAGGGGTGTCTAATAGTTGCACTTTGTACTGAATCCTGCAATTGGATTCTGCAATGAAGCTAAATATATGCCTAATTAACTTTCATTGATTTTTCCACACACATCTCTGCTGTGGGGCTACCCCTCTTTTCCACTTCTTGTACTTCTGATGAATTCCTAGTTCACAGGCTCACAACATTTGTAACTTATTTGTGTGGTTCTCTTTATTTTCATCTGCTCTGGAATCTGAAATCTTGTTTTTTTACCAAAATATATGTCCCTTTGGGTTTGTTATTGTAGGGTTTTGCCTGTGAGGGCTATCACTGCTGGCTTTGTTGATTTTTTTTTTTCCAATGGGGAACATGTAATGGATAGCAAGGAGTCCTGCAATGAGATATAGCGATGTAAAAGGGGACGGTCAAATTCTGGGCCAAAATTGAAAACATCTCTACAGCGCTGTAGCAAGTTTGGGGGGGGGGAGGGGTGAGTGGGGCAACTGCTCTGGGTGCCAGCTGGGGCAGGATGTGGGATGGAGGAGTCATTTTGGGGGGGGGAGGAGGAGGGAATGGGGGAAGGGCACTTCTGGGCAAGCATGAAGGGTGCGTGTGTGTGCGGTGAGGGTGGGCTGCCATTGTGGGCTCTCCCTCGGGTACCAAATTTCATTGCTACAGCACTGCACCTGTAATCACTGTGCCTCCACTATACCTGACACCCTATTTTCAGTCTCCCGGCTCTCCTAGGTTTGCAGTTCAGCGGCATAACTTGGATTGTGTTATGCAGTTCATATATAGTAGCAGGTTTTCTAAGAAAACATATTGTCAATCATGAGTATCGCTGGACCATGAATGACAATAAGGATACTTAGCTCTTACACAGCACTTTTTATCTGTAGACACCCCAGTGAACATAAGAAGTGCCACACTAGGTCAGAGCAATGGTCCATTTAGGCCAGAGTCCTGTCTCTGACAGCAGCAGCAGTAGATGCTGTGGAGGAGGGAAATATGAGCAGGGCATGTCTAGTGTGATCCTTGTCATACCTTTCCTGGCATGCACTGTCATTGGTTTAGGGATCCCAGAAGTTGCATCCCTGACTGTTCAATTTAATCGTTACTAATGGATCTGTCCCCCAGACATTAGTCTAATCCCTTTTTAAACCTGTCCATTCTCTCTGCCTTTGCGACCTCCAATGGCAACAACGTCTATTAATTAACTAGCTGCTTTATAAAACATGGGCAAACACCATTTCCCTACTTTATATATAAGGCAAGTATGGTATGGAGACATCATTCAGTTATTTAAAGCTTCACTGCGTATCAGAGATTTTAAGAAACCCCCCTGATCCTAGACTCCTGGTTCAGTGGACCATATTTGTTCCCCCCCATATTATTTATTATTTGAATTATAGTAGACCATGAAGCCCTCATCATGACACTTTGTATAAGGTGCTATACAAACAAAGAACAAAAAGACGGTCTGTGCCCCAGAAAGTTTATAATCTCAGGGTTAATCTTGCAGAAATATATTTTATGAATACATGACTTAAGATGAGACGGGATTAAAATCAGAGCGAAAGAACTTGCTTTCAGATGCAGGGCACCATCTCTCCGTAGTTAGCATGGTAAGTCTGAATTTCTTGCATTTTCATTGAATTCTGTGATGGATTTAAATATACGCTCTCCTTCTGTGTGTGTGTCGGCGCACATCACTAGGGGCATCAGGATGCCATACAAGATGTTACCCACCAGATCCATGTTACTGTCAGTGAGCTCACTGGAGAACAAGGCACCTTATTTCAATCCTCTGGATGCCTAGTTGTAGAGGGCAAATGCTTACAGCTATGTCTGCCCCACAAGACTGGACAGGCAGAAGATGCTACAGACCAGGACTCTCCAGGACCTACCCCCAGTTTGAGATAAGAGATTTGCTTTGCCCTGGTCTGTTATTTTCTCTCCTAGCACCCTTTTCCCTACCACCAATAACTCCAATAGACTTCCTCAGCCCCGGATCTACCAACATGACAGGGTCTCCTTCTCATCCCAGATGCTATGGTCTGTTGCCTCTGTGCAAGGTTTGTTGAACTTTCTCCCTCACCTCTCTCCTCTCCCCCTTCTAGCTCTACACTTGGAGGGAATATCTTTTCATTCTTGTTGTCCACATTTTTCCTCCCCTCCTACACACCCTTCCAACAATTCCTCCTTCCCAGCACCCTTCCTGCCTTACTCTCTGTGCCAGTGAATTCTCCTTGGTCTATCATGACCTATACAATTTTGTCACTACGGTCCTGTCTTTTATCATCTGCTTCTAGTGTGAGTCCACCACAGCTGGCAATCTGCTCCCTGCTATCCTTTATAAAATGCTATAACCTATATCAGATTACACAAATGGTTAGTACTAGAGAATAATGCCTATTCAGTCCCTAGCTTCTCTGTAGAGACCACTGACAAAGGATTTTATAGCGATGACCGTTGTTGTAATGTCAGCGTAAGTCTGTCAATGCCCACTGCAGCGACATTTGAGTATCTGAGTTGGTCTAATAAAAGATATCGGATTAACCCAAAGATCCTTGTCTGACTACGTCCTCAGAGCAACGCAGCTACAACCTGCACTCCTCTGCAGCAACAGACATTTACTTTTTAAAACCAAAATGCTGGCATTCATAACTTTGCTATTATCAGCTAAGGTTGGCACATGTTCTCCTCAGTTTTCAATACCCCCCTATAGGCTGGGCACAAGTTTGTCAGAAAGTGATATTTCTCAAGAGATGACATTGTAAATCCCAGGAAAAGACAAAGCCGGGGAAGATTGTTCCAAAGATTTGCACTTGAATGCACACGCCCACAATCACTTTCCATCTCAGATCGGCCTTTTGCTTCTGGCAACGAAGCTGAACATATTCGGGTGAGACTGTGGTCAAGGCTGTTTGAAACTATGGATGGCACGCACTAGAGGAACGTGCTTGTCACACGTTACATTCAAAACCGTTGTGCTGCTGCCTTTGTCAATTCAGCAGCCAGCTTGGAGAGGTATGCTCTCCTTGGCTTTTGCACAATAGCAAGAAGGGCAGAATAAACCAAGAAGAACCAAATAAAACAAATTCTCACATTCTTTCATTGCGTCTTTCCCACATAGTTCCCTGCTTGAACAAGCTCCTCTGTATCAAATACTTCCCATCTCTTCTTCAACATCCCTTCCTAAGATCACTTTTACAGTCACTGGCCGCTAGCCTGGCTGCCTGGGTGAGGACTGGAGTCAGAGACAGTATGGGTGGTGATGCTCAAAGAAGCAGAGTACAGGCATAGTACTTCCCATCCAGGGCTGCTCTGTGTTTGCATTCATTCCTGTGCTGGGTTCATTCATTTACATGGGACTTGTCTCAGTTAGACCATAACCTCCTTGAGAAAGGAACTTGGTTCTTATGAGATTCTTGTAACACTCTATCTATCTATCTATCTATCTATCTATCTATCTATCTATGTCTTTACCATACATGATGCTAAACCCAAACCGCAAATGTAACCAACCCCAAACTGAATATCTGTTCCTAAAACTTCACTTCTCACATCCCACTGCCACTTACAATGCTGGATAAGACACAAAGAGTATTCTATTCATAAAGCCCAAGCCAAAACAACTTGTTGTGGGGAATGAGGTAGGGAGCAAAGACAAAACAGACTTTCTACAAAGCTCCCTTTTTTTCTTCTATGCAAACTATTTAAGCAAAAGGGGTTAGAGTCTGAAGCAAGCTTATTACCATGTCAGTCCAGTAGATGGTACCAGTTCTTTCTCTTCATCCATTGTCAGGTTTAGTTGTAGGAGACCATGCTCGCAAGCTGATAATATCACAGAGATGGCATCAGACCTCTGGGTGGCGTGAGCTTTAGGTAGCTTTGAAGGGAACTCTGGATTTTGACCCAGCCTTGAGTTCTTGCTGCCTCTTAAGAAAGGCTTTCCTCACTTCATCTCTGCTGCATTATCTTCTCCCATGGTTTCTGCCTCGGGTTTTAGGACTGCCAGCTTCCCGCCCCATCCCTTGATGTCCAGCTTGTACTTGGAAAACAGATTCTATTCTGCATCTGAGTTATAAACTTAGTGTCAGAGCCATGTAAAATCTGATGACACACACCTTCAAGAGAAAGGAAATTCTTAGTTTAGCGTACTATGGCATGACTCATAGTTTTGTCTTCACCTAATACTAAAAATACCCCATGTCAAATTTCCCCGTTCACCTATTCTGGACAAAAATATTTGGTCTGTATCCTTGTATAAAACCAGCCCTGTTACTATCAAATACTCAAAAACCACATTCTTGTCAGATTTCTACCACTTATACATTTTGGAACAGCTTAATTGGATGGGAAACGTTGAAGGACAGTCCCACACGATGAAGGAAGTGATACTTAGATGTCACTCTTTCCTCTGAGAATATGTCATTGTATTAGACCCTGAAGTAAACATCTTCCCAATGAAAAGTAAATTCACCATTAAAAAACCCCTGGCACTTATGCCAAAATAAAGGCTTTGGTTTCAATATCCTCCCGAATTTGGAACGTAGGTACATACGTTCTGCATACCCCAAATGCCTCATTAAACTGGTCCCAGTTGTTAGTGTTACCATAAACATTTCAGGTATTGCCATATTTCATCCTAGGTACATGAAGAAAAGACAGTTATGCAGTAGGAGGAAAACACGTGCAACTCAGTGTACAACTCAGTACAACTGACTTTGTACAACTCAGTGAAGTTAGTAAAGGATTTGGGGATCCTTTTAAGTTAAATACCCTGTGACAATAAAGGTTGCATTCAGAGGTGTTCACTTCTGATCTTCCTCTGATGGTAGCACCCTTGATCTCCCCATCTCTTTTCTGGTGGCACACTGTGGTTTTTGAGGCTTAAAATTTGTTTGTGCTAAAGATTATAAGTTTGTTACAGAGCATTGAGGGGTGGGGATTGTGCCTTGCGGTGTGCTGGGTTTTGGTGGGGGAGAGTGGATGTTCTTGTGCATCCCTCTGGACTTTCCTTTATTCCCTCTGCCTGTAATTGCACGGGACTAGACAAGATTATTGACATAGTCCTTCCCAGTCCTATGTCCCATCTGCAAACTTGTACCATAAACTGGTATAGGTGACAGGGATATTTTTCACAGAGCTCTTTACTAACTTGAAGGCTTGCCTGGCCAATTGTGACCAACTCTGGGTCTAAATCCTGTTCAACCCCCTACCAACTGAGAGGTAGTTTTAAACTATTGCAAACACCATTGCTTCCTACAGCAATCCTTGTATATAGAGATAGGCTGCACAACAGCAAAACAACAAAGCCAAAAGCAAACATGGGAGCCAGCTACAGTATAAAAGCTTAGCAAGGAAGTAATGATACATTGAAAGAAAGCAGCTATTTCAAGACACAGAGACAGGCCCTTTCTATAGTGGGATATTATCATTTTCAGTACAAATACTCCATCTCATATATGAATTATATGGTGCATACATATATAATATACACATACACACACACACATATATATAATATACTCTAGATATGTGTGTGTGTGTGGGATGGTTTGGATAGGGATGACCATGCCAGGAGCCCCTAGTGCATGAGAGGGGCCAAGCAACCCAAATGAAAACACAGCAATGCCAAGAGCAATCTTCCTCCCTATCTTACTCGAACATGACTTGGGAGGGTTAAAAGGAGCACACAATTGAATTGTCACCCTCCTGCCTCTGAGTAGAGGGAAAACTTGCATTGAGCACTAGTCTAGTATTGCAAAAGCCAAAGCAATAAGTAGACTTGACATTCAAACCATGGCTTCCATTTATATGAATTGCATTAGTAGTAGTAATAGTAGTAGTAGTAGTAATAGAAATAGTAGTAGTATTTACATGGCAATATTGCCTGGGGTTTCTTTCATGCACAGACCGGACAAGCACAGATCCAGACAGCGTTTTCCCCAAAGAGCTTGCCATCAGAATATAAGGTAAGAACCAAGAGGAGGACATCAATGAGAAATATAAGGAAACAATATTAGTCGGCAGTAGGGACAGTGATCTCAACCCCCAAGCAGCCCAACCATTGTTAGGGGGTTTTTTTGTAGGCATCATAGCAAAGGACCGTTTCAAGGAGGGATCTGAAGGAGATTAATGAGCTAGCCTTGTAGGTGCAACCTGGGTAGTACACGAAGTATACCCCCCCTTCAGCTGAAGGGGTGTCAGCGGGTGTGGGAATGCTGCAGGAGCTGGGCAGTTTAGCTGCAGGCCAGCTCACCTCCTATCCCTGCAAAACCAAAGCCAAGACCAGAACACCCAGTGATACTTAACTATTTACAGGTTTAATGATACAACACAACATAAAAGTTATAACCATAAACTTACATACAAATATTTCTCTAAATGCATATGCATATACATATACAGATAGATATAGATATATATAGATATAGATATCTATCTATAGATATCTATATAGATAGATAAAGATATATAGAGAAATCTATATATGTATAAATATATAGCTATCTATATATATGTAAATATGTATAGATATCTATATATAAAGATAGACACACACATGTATTATTTACAGATCTAGACTGACACCAGCAATAACTCTTATTCGCCCTTATCTTAAGGCCTAATTCTCTGTGGCCTCCTGTTCAGTGTGCTGCCCCTGCCCTTCAACAGGCGAAGGAGCATTCAATAACAAAACACAGGGTAATCATCAATTCAACGACAGGAGTATGTGTCGGTGACAGGACAGTAATTGAACCGAACACAATAAGGTTACATTACATGTGCAAAAATAACCAGTGCAATAGATTCAGACATAGACAGCTTGCAGTCATCTCGAATAGCAACAACATGGATGCAATGCAACAAGCGTTAAGTAGCCAGACCACAACCAATGGCACGGCAGCTATGCCCAAAGGAGAAATGGCAACCCAGGGAAAGATCCCAGTACCTAATAGGACATCATTACCCTCCCCCAGATCGCTCAGGGAGGAGGGGCCCACAACCGTGACACCACCCTTAACAAACAGGGGTCCTCTGTGCCGGGGGGTGAATCGTCCCCACACCTCGAGGGGCTTCCCCTTGATCACCTGCAGTGAGGAAGGCCCCTCCTTCCCTGTGGGAACCCCCTTTCCCTGTGTACCTCACGACTCCCAGCATCCTTCCTGGCAGGGGTAGTTGACCCATCTGGTCACTGCTTTCTGGAGCTGCCTTGTGCACCCACCAGGGCCTATCAGCCCTCTCTCAGCTCACCGTGCACCGCCCTGTGCACCAGGACCTGCACTGCCTCATCCAGCTGCCAGGGTCCCGTCAGCTCGCCACCAGCTCCATGCACTGCTCTGTGAACTGAAGGGGCTCGGCTCCTGCCTTGTGCAGGGCTGGAGACGCCCTCTGCCTCGTACAGGCTTGGAGACCTGCACTGCCTCATTCAGCCACCGAGGTCCTCTCCGCTCCTGGACCCTCTGTACACGACCCGCACGCTGACTCCGTGGCTCCTTCCACAATGGGGCTGGGATGCAGCCACTTCCTGCTCCCCTAGTCGACGGAGGCAACTTCTGGGCTCTTCTGGGGCAACTTGCTGGTCATCTCAACCAGCCTCTGCATCATCCCTCGTTGAAGCCACCCATGTACTCGGCACATGGGCATTTATTCCCTCTGGAGGCTCCGCCCCAGATTGGGAATCGACCAATCAGGAAGCTCAAGGGGTTAGTTCCCTTTCCAGTCCTCTGTTCCCCCTGCTCCTGGGTCAGGGCAGGACCGCTTTCTTTCTACCTTGCCCTGATTGGCGGAGAAGGGAAAATTGCCTCTACAAATAGCAGCCTGAGCCCTTTGGGCTGAAGCTAGCAATCTGGGCTGACGGTAAGCCCCCAGGCCGGCCTGCCACATCGTATTTATGGAGTGCTACTCTCACACAGGAAAGCTACAAGAGAAAGCTTGAAGACATGTAGGCAAAGTCATCAGCATCCCAAGAGTGTATGAAAGATCATAGCATCATAGAAAATTAGGGTTGGAAGGGACCTTAGGAGGTCACATCTAGTCCAACCCCAGGACCATCCCCAAGTAGATCATCCCAGTCAAGGCTTTGTCTAGCCATTTCTTAAAAACCCTCCAAGGATCAAGAGTCCACAGCGACTCTGGGTAGCATGTTCCAGTGCTTTACTACCCTCCTTGTGAGAAAGTGTTTCCTAATATCTAACTAAACGTCCCTTGCTGCAACGTGAGCCCATTGCTCCTGGTTCTGTCGTCTGCCCCCACTGAGAACAGCCCTGCTCCATCCTCTTCAGAACCGCCCTTCAGGTGCTATTAAATCGCCTCTCAGTCTTTTCTTCTCCAGACTCAAGAAGCCCAGTTCCTTCAGCCTCGCCTCACAAGTCCTGTCCCCCAGCCCCCTAACAATTTTTGTTGCCCTCTGCTGGACTCTCTCCAATTTGTCCACATCCGTACTGCAGTGGGGGGCCCAAAACTGGACTCCAGATGTGGCATCACCAGTGCTGAATAGAGGGGAAGAATCACTCTCTTGATCTGCTTGCAGTGCTCCTACTAAAGAAGCCCGGTATGCCATTAGCCTTCTTTTCAACAAGGGTACATTACTGGTTCATATTCAGTTTCTTGTCCACTATCACCCCCAGGTCATTTTTTGCAGAGCTGCTGCTTAGCCAGCCAGTCCCCAACTTGCACCGGTACATGGGATTGCTCTGTCCAAAGTGCAGAGCTTGCACTTGTCCTTATTGCACTTCATGAGATATCTTTTGTTCCAATCCTTCAATTTGGTGAGGTCTCTCTGGATCCTGAATTCTACCCTCTAGGGTATCTACTGCTCCCCCCAGCTTGATGTCATCTGCAGACTTGCTGAGGGTGTGCTCTGTGCCATCTTCCAGGTTGTTGATGAAGATAGTGAACAAAAGCAGCACCAGAACCAACCCCTGGGGCACTCCACTTGAGACTGGTTGCCACCTAGACATCGAGCCATTGACTACTACCCTCTGAGCCCGATAACCCAGCCATTTTCCTATTGACCTTACAGTCCGTTCATCCAAAACATACATCCATAGCTTGCCTATGAGAATGTTGTGGGAGACCGTATCAAAAGCCTTGCTAAAGTCAAGGTATATTATGTATATCAGGGTATATATACAATGTAAGCTTGCATGGCAATGGACTCTGGTAGTCTTTGAAAGCAAAAACAAGTAGATTGTGTTTGATGTGATGGAAATGGGAGAGCCAACAGAGGGAGGCAATATAGTCAAAGATAGGAAAATATATCTGTGGAGTATTATCCCAACTGGTTAGACTGCACTGACAAAGGCCAAGGAAGGGGAAGTTACAGCAGTTGAAATGTGAGTTTAACAGGATGGATGAAGAAGAAAAGGTTGGATCTTAGAAATGGTGAATGAAGAATAGGCCATTTCTGGACACAGCCTACATAGGCAGATCTAGCGAGAGATTGAGTCAAACCGGATGATAAGTCACAGTCCTGAGTGTCAGGGAAAGCAGCTGTAAAACCACATTTATCTACTTGGGCCATTTTTGCATCTGCCACACAGCAGCTCAGGGGGACCTTTTGCCTTGCCTATCAGTTAAAATATCAGTTGCCCTTTACGATGAGTAGGCTAAATGCTGTGGGTTTTCTTAAGAAGAACATAAAGAGATAGGGGCCTGCAAGCTGCTTGCTGAGATTCAAATCTACCAGCTGCTTCAAAGAGGTGTTTGAAGTCTTGAGGGAAAGGCGCTTTAGCTCTCAGGGAAAGTGAGAGTATGTGCTCGCAAAATGTTTCTAATCTGATAACTCTTTAATTTTAATCACCCTGACAGTCTGTGGTGAGGCATGTGGTTAACTATTTCGGGTACAGGAGCTTCTCTCAAAGCCACAGTCAGCTGCTAGGTTGCACGAATCCCTTAACGAAAATGAGATGTGAGGGGTTGAAAGATGTTTAGCAGTTCAGATCACGTGCCTTCAGCGGTTCTCTGGGCCTTCTCCTGCCCTGCAGTCTCACTCTCAGCTTTCGCTAAAAGGACGGAGGAAGCAGAAGGGGCACGAAGCAAGAAAGTGGCGGGTGATGCTGGGTGCAGAAATCACTGGGGTCATGTCAGCAAGGCACTGCTCAGAGACAGGGCATTTGGGGAGACATGGAGACTTCGAGATGAAGGACTGGCTGGCAACGCAGACCCTTCCTCTGTTGCGATAGCGCCTGCATTATTGTTTATGAACACAGGAAATGCAAAGAGGTGGCAGGCAGCAAATTGCAGCTATAACAGCCCACAAAATGTCTTGAAATAAATGGCCGCTGACCAAACCGTGTATATTTTCCTTTTCTGTCGCCTCCTCACTTCCCCCAGAGCCCTCTCTCCACTTGACCAGCGGTTCTCAAACTCTGACAGATTGTGCACCACCAATTTAAAAATGATACAGCCTTAAGTAGCGCCGGCAAATTTTTCAGTTCAACCTTAAGTGCCACCAGCAAATTTTTGTCACGTAAGGCAATTACAGGAAATCTGTTCATGCATACCACTGGTGGTACACCTGTCACAGATTGGGAACCAGCGCACTAGACAACTCCTCTAATGGACCGGTCAATAAATCAAATGTCCTTCCTAACGCAAACGCCTCGTGCTCAGCTGGCCCTCCACGTCCAGAATGACCTCTTTGAGTTTCTGTGTCTTAAATATGTGACATCAAAGATGTGCTTAAATGTGTGACATTGGAGGAAATGAGAAAATGTCCCAGCATATTAATTCAGTCGTTTCTTAGGGTATCGTTGGTTATTGCAGTTGGAGGCAACCACACAAAAGGCTAGTGAGGGATATTCCTCTAAGTTGAGTTAACATTATTGGCATTTTACACTGGTTGGTGGGTTCAGAAGAAGTTAACTGAGCCCAGACAACAGGGGGCTGGCGCTGGTGTGAGCTCACGCACCAATAGCAGCCAATGGCCACCGCCAACCATTAGCCAACATCCTGGCCCCCACGTTCCTTCTCTCCCAGAATAGCCGCTCCACCTGGCCAGCCCTCCTACCTGGCCTCTGACGTGCCTGGAGCAGTGTAGCCTCTGCCAGTGGTGAAAGGGAATGAACACCACAGGGAATTAGTGGTGGCAAAGCAAAATCTTGCTCTGCTGGATTAAAGGCTAATGGCAGAAATCCTGCCTCTACTTAAGTCAATGGTAAACTCCCAGTTTCTCCCTTCCTGGGCTACTAATCCTATTGATATAAGAAATAGAAGTAGCCCTCACTGCCTTGGAGGAGAAACAATGGTTTTAAATATGTATATTGAAAAAAAGGAGGCCAAAATATTCCAATGCGTAGACAGGCATCAAGAACCGCATTGTCTAGCCCTGCCCCTAGACACATGAGAAGTCTTTGAGAAGTAGCATTTCAAGTATAATATACTGCAAAGAAATACCCTGGGTTCATTATGCATAATTAAAAGCTGTCATTTAATTGCTGTGAAGATTAAATCTAGCTTCTACACTGAGAGATCAATTAGAGGCAATTAGATTAGACAACAGATACAGCCTTTCAGTCTCTAAAATGAAATCCTATTCCCCCTGAAGACAGAAAGGGGTAAACCTGAGTGTCATGAATGAGATGCAACCTGTTTATAGATTCATAGATGTAGGGTCGGAAGGGAGCTTGTAGATCTTCAAGTCTGACCCCCTGCCCTGGGCAGGAGAGAAAACTGGGCTCAAATGACCCCAGCCAGGTAGACTTCTAGCCTCCTCTTAAAGATCCCCAGGGTAGGAGCCAGCACCACTTCCCTTGGAAGTTGGTTCCAGATCCTAGCCACCCTGACCGTGAAGTAGTGCCTCCTGATGCCTAGTCTAAACCTCCTCTCCAACAACTCATGGCCATTATTCCTTGTTACCCCCGGGGGCACTAGGGGGAACAAGGTCTCTCCCAAACCCTGCTCATCCCCCCCAGTGAGTTTATAGACGGCCACCAAGTCCCCCCTCAGCCTTCTCTTGTGGAGGCTGAACAGGTTCAGGTCCCGTCACCTCTCCTCGTAGGGCCTGCCCTGGTGCCCCCGATCATGCGAGTGGCCTCCTCTGGACCCTCTCCACGCTGTCCACATCCCTCCTGAAATGCGGCGCCCAGAACTGGACACAGTACTCCAGCTGCGGCCTGACCAGTGCTGCATCGAGGGGGAGGATCACATCCCTGGACCTGCTTGAGATGCATCTGTGGATGCACGACAAGGTCCGGTTAGCCCTATCTACCGTGACCTCGCATTGTCGGCCCATGTTCATCTTGGATTCAAATCATGTAGGGGGCCTTAGCTTTTCTAACATCCCTCCTACAGACCCAAGCAGTGGAGGTATACTCCTCTTTGGTGATAGCCCCTCCCCTCCACTGGGTGTATACCTCCTTTTTGGCAATCTAGCATTCACAAATGCCCTTGGCGAGCCAGGGGGACTTTTGAGCGCTCTTGCTCCCCTTGCTTCTTGTTGGGATGGTCACCCCTTGGGCTCTGAGTATCATCTCCTTAAGGAACGACCACTCATCTTGGGCACTGAGTTCCCCCACTCTCAAGGACCCCAGCACCTCTCCCACTAATCTCAACTCACTGAAGTTGGCCCTCTTAAAGTCTAGGGCTACTGCCTTGTTGAAGGCCCTTGACACCCTGCACTGGATGGTGAATTCCAGCAGGTGATGATGTCTATTGCCCACGTGGGTGAGGACCTGGAGCCCTCTTACCAGGTCATTGACTGTGGCCAGGACCAGGCCCAGCAAGGCATTCCCCCGGTAGGACTGTGCACCTCCTGGCTTAAGTGTAGGTCCTGTATCTTGGCCAGGAACCTCTGTGAGTGGTCCAACCCGGCTGATGGCTCCTCCCAGCAGATATCCAGGTGATTTAGATCACCCATGACAACTACATGCCTTGCTTTAAGTGTCTCCACAAGCTGACCCGAGAATTTGCGGTCCAGCTCTTCCCCTTGGTTGGGAGATCTATAGTAGACCCCCACCATTAAGTCCCTAGTAGATTTTCACAGTTCGATTTCCCTGCTATAGCAACATACCTAGCAACCATGTGATTGCTACGTCGCTGTAGCGTGCTGTACAGCAATGTAGCATATTGCTGCATTGCTGTAGGGCAATATGCACACATGCCCAGAGAAACCTAGGGAATGCAAGCAGCTACTATTACAAATAACAGGAGGGGAAGGACACCTTGATTCCAGAGGAAGTGGGGTCTGTGCCAATGCATGAGTTACCAGGGACATGCCAAAACACTGCTCCCCCATGCTTTCAACCCACTGGCCTCCTTTCCTTTGGCATTCCAGAGACAGCCATCGAGGACCTCACACCATCCAGTGCTGTTATCTAGTGCCCCACTTTGCTTTTGCAGAGACTCCAGTTGGGCATCACTCTTCTGCAGCCATGCTGGAGCCCTTTGAAGGAGACTTTCCTGATTTGGAGTAAATATTCTTGGGATCATTTTCCATCTAACGTGGGATTTTATCTGCACTTTCCATCCCAAGAGATCTAGTTCTCCTCATCAGAGGCTCCCATTACAAGCAGTCTAACCTAGGATTTTATCTTTCTTAGCCAAGAGGGGTAAATTCTTTGAAGTCTCCCTTCCCACACTTTGAGCCATGTTCCACCTTGGTAAATTTATCCCCTTCTGTAGAGCCACTTCTGATTTACACCCATGTTGTCAAGAGCAGTCAGAGCTCAGGTAATGAGTTTCACTCTGGGCATGATCTTGTATCAGCAACTCCTTCAACTTCCAAGCCATCAATGAGCTAGAAGATGCAAGTTCTCAGTGGCAGGAAAGGAATTTATAATGCAACCTCATGGGCAGAACTGGAACAAGGTGCTCTTCTCCCTTGGTTGTCTAAGATCCAACTCTACAATTTCACCCTAACACATGCCCTTTCTATTCGCAGGCAAATGTAGTTCCCCACCAAGAATTGAGTTTGCTGAGTTTACCACAGAAAAATACATGGTGAGCACTACAGCACGATATACATGTGAAGGTGACTACAAAAAGAAAAGTGGGTCATCAGCATTAATTGCATGCAAGAACATATCTGGGCTCGTTCAGTGGGCATACGACACCAGTTTTGAATGCATCCGTAAGTAATCACCCTTCCTTCTGCTAAATAGAAGCACGTTTCTTCCATAACTGAATGTGATGGCTGCACAAGTAATTTCCAACTGATTTTGGTATGATAAGTGGCCATGATTCACTCCTGTAGTGAACTGCACTCTGCATTATGGTCTCCCCCAAATAAACCTTCCTGATACTGGCTCCCATTGATATTACAACACTAATGGAATCCAAAGTGTTTATAGGACATTAAAACAAAGGGTTTCACATATTAGTTGCTTGCAGAAGAAACAAAATTTACCAACCTAATGTAGCAGGGCACTTGGGGTAGGACTGCAAATCTGGAGCACCACTGCAGAGAGGACAACTGAAGCAGTCTGGAGGTTTGGATAGGAACTAAGGGGATGGAGGAGGTTTCTAGGGACGCAGGCTGGGACCCAGGTGAACCCAGAGTGAGGGGCTCAGTATATAAGACCTACTCTGAGGCTCAGATCAGCTCAGATACAGAGGCTGAGAGCTTAAGAGATCTGCTGAGTAGCCTCAGAGAATGGACCCGAGTAGCCTGAGAGTGGACCTGTGAGAGGGGCCCAGACATATCAACTGGACCAAGGTGGGGTCATGGCCTAGGAGAAGCCCAAGGCACAGATGTGGCCACAGGCATAGAGGAAGGGGTCAGAGAAACCAAGGCCCAGAATAAGGATGGCAGTGATAGGGCTGTCAGAAGTGGACAAGGGCCTGAGAAAGAGAGAGCCAAAGGTAGGCTGGAAGAGGGAGAGGGCTGAGCCCAGGTAGGGGCTGCATTGAAGCCAGTGAAGACCAGGGCCTGAGAGAAGAAAGAGCCAGGGACAAGGGAGCCCTGAGTAAAGGACAACATCTGTAAAGGGACAAAATTGCTTGTAGCCAGAGTCTGAGGGCCCAGAAGAGGGCTGCATGGGTGTAGGCATCTGACAAAAAGAACATCCATGATGATGCCATCTGTGAGGCATGGGACATGGTGTAGGGGAGGTATGGAGCCATGCAGTCAGCCTGTAAGGCCAAAGACCACAGTTACCAGGTGGTCACTAAAGCAAGACCAGGTCTGGGAAGCCTCCCTTTTATAACCATAAGAGACATCAAGAGGTGGCAGGAAAGTGAAAGGGAGACTGTTCCCAGAGTGAGATGGGCAAAAAGGGATTTTGTGGGGGGCTTATAGCCACCCCTGAGGATGCCACCCTGCTACACTTAGAGTCACAGCAAAGGGCTTACGATCTGACATGTGCACGGTGCCTTTTTGATGAGAGTGCTTCAACTGGGAACAAACAGAGATGATACCAGACCTTTGATTTGAGCTTTGGGGTAGGTTGGAAGTTTAGGACACCTAAAACCATGCAAGTCACTCACAAGATACACAAGCTGAGTAACAACCCTCCAGGGACGTAGTCTGAGCAAAGGGAAGAGGACTTTCTCTTAGCTCAGACCTACTTCATCGCTGCTGCTTCTGCAGTTCACCCTCTTACCACGATCAGTCCTTGTGCCTAACAACATTTTTCAGGTGTTTGGAGGTTAGTCTTGCTGGGCTCTTGGGGAAACTGGCCACATGGCAAAGAGGGAATTGCACTACCACATCTCCTTCCATCACATGCTCATTCTGGTTCAACAGAGACTAGATGCAGCCATGAGTTATTTTGACATTTTTCAACCTGATCTGATGCAGGGAATATGTATTTGTGTCCACATCCCTAGAGACAGACCTATGATTTCAGCCGTATTTGCCAGGAGTCTGATACTTCCTACACAGGCCTGAGGCTTGATCGTGATATGTGATTCCCATTACATAGTCATGAACACGATTAAAGACAAATGCTGGGGCCAGTCCCATGCATTCAGCTGCCAAAAGCAGAGAGGCACCTCTCCTGACTTAAACTGAATTGCACCATGGCTGAATGTATCCTGTGTACACGCATTTTGGATGGGACGTGGATTTAGGGAGAACATCTCTAGTAAGGCATGCTCCAGCCCTGTGATAACAATGCAGCCTATGTGCCTCATTTAGTTCCTCTGTCTCGAATCCTGTCATTCGCTGTTAAACAACACATGAACCCACCTAAATGTATTGGACAGAAGTGTCTCAACCATGCAACACTTTTGATCAACCCAGTAGTTATTAGGCAAAACTCGCCTGTAGTGTCCAGTTATTTAAAAACAGCAGGCACAAGGGGATGCTTCCACAAGCTCCTCTGGTGGCTGAATATTTATATCTTTCCATTATCTTTCTTTTTATCTATCAGTATATATTAGCCCCTAAAACCCTCTGTTAACTCTCCTTCCTGTTCAGTACACATTCTGTATTAAACCAAACCAGATTTTTCTGGCTTTAGGATCAGCCGTAACTTTTTTGTTCCATTACAATTATATGCTCACTTGCCATTCCTTATGCATACATGGTCCTCTTCATGCTAAGGTTGGTTAGAAAGCCATTAGTTCATAGCAGGCTCTTGTGACCTTAAATAGGCCATTACTCTCAACAATAAGGATAAGGAAGCCATTACCTTTCCCTTTAAAGCCAGGGGAAAATTGATGCTAAATAGGAGAAAAACTTCCTTGCACAGAGATGCAATGTACTGAGCTGGAAAATAGTCTCTCCAGAGAAATTCTGGAAACCCTGTTGCTAGCATAATTTAAAACTGGGACCTAGAGGGATGCAGGAGTTTCTGTACTGGATACAGCTAGTTATCCCCCTCATCCTGTATCTTGTCCCAGCAATGGTCAAAAGCAGATGGTATAAGACCCCCACAGTGCAGAACTAAAGAAAAGCAGGGCTTCTCGGGAGGGCATTTAGTCCAACTCCCTACTCAAGGCAGGGTCACCCCCAATCTAGCACATTTTAGACAACCCAAACCCAAACCATCAGGGATACCACAACCTCCCTAAGCAGCCAGTTCCAGTGTTTAATTATTTTCACGCTTAGGATGTTCTTCCTAATAACTAACCTTAGTGTCCCTTCTGACAGCGTAGATAGTAAATGTGGAATAATATGCCTCTCTATAGACTTCACCATGTGTGCTGTAAGGAACAATCCTGCAGTGGCCAGAGCACACCGAGATAACCTAGCATTGCCTGTAATCTCTTGCTATTCTGATTGTATAACACATCAGGTGTCCTTATAGAGAAGACTAATCTTGCCCACAGATACCTCCAACTTGTCCTCGTTTTCACGCCTCCCGGAAAGACCAAGGAGCAGCAGGCCTGAGACCTCACAAGCTGTAAAACAACTTGCGTCAAAAGGTAAAACATGCAGCAATCCCTGCTTATCCTAATCGTGTTCCCATTGACTTCCATGGGAATTGAGGAAAGCCAGCCCTATATAAATTCCCACCCTTCAGTATTATAATATATAGCTTCCTATTCAGAACTTATTCTTATAACCCTGGCTTGTTAGGAGTAATAACAAACTAGTGTTTTTTCTTGTCTGGCATAAGGATGAAGGGAAAGCACCCGACATTGTGACATTCGGCTATTGCGGGTGCGGGCATGGGCCAGGTTCTGTCTTACCTGGCACCTTTGTTTCTCCTTGGCAGACCATCCGATTCAAACTGAAGTCGGACGTGCAGAAGTTAAAAATTGGGGTGTCTCCCACCCCTCTCCCAGACAGCTTACCAGGCTGCTGTGTTTGGAGCTGAACACTGCATCCTGCATGCACGGAGGATCTAACTACCTTTTGACTCTGTTGTCTGCCGTTCGTTCCCAAGGTGCAGATCCCCTGTCTGTTGCTCAGACCTGCGGTCTCATGTTCCAGGTGCCGTAGGGCCTGAGACAAATGATGGATCGCTGCATGTCCCTATTAATGCAACGTGCCCTTTCCCTGACCAAGAACAGCCTCTTTGCTTTGAGCAAATAGATGTCCCGGGGTAACAAATGGACGCATGACACCTACAGCAATGTAATTTTACCCCTGTTTTTTTCTGGATTAATTACACTGGATTCTGGTGTGTTACTTTGGGCAAGTATATACCTTGCTTATAACGGTGTAAATGGATAGTTCCTTCCATCTGGGGGCCAAGATATGCAACCAAAAGAGACAAACCCATCGAATTAAATCAAGCTTATTTTCAGCTTCTCGATCAAATGAGACTCTTTCAAGTTACAACCTTTTAGGGTGTTTATTGATGTGCTCCTGGAGGCGGGGGCTGGGGTGCTTTAATTAGTCTAAGAGCCATGCTAATTAAAAGCGCCCAGAGCAGCACATGTATCAACACCCCTGTGCTGAAAAATGGCGGCAGGGTGCTTTGAATGAGCTTTAGTTTAAAGGGCCCCACCACCATTTTTCAGTGCAAGGATGCTGATACAGGTGACACTGGTGTCTTGTCCCAGCAGGGACCCAACAATACCCTGAGAATGACTGAAGTAATGAAACTATATTACTAATTACCATTCTCCAAGAGACTCGATTAACTGAGTCTGCTCTGGCGAGGTGTAATTACAGTGTGTCAGAGCAGCCTCCCTGCATGGGTAGAGGAGCTCTTAGAGCGGAGCTGAGCGGTGGTCCGTATGAGAGCAGCTCTGTGCCCCACTGCTCTCAAGTTCGTGTATTTAAGAACTATTGGAAAATGAGCTTAATCCAGTTTAACCGTCTCTGAAGCGATGTGTCTGGCTGAATAATTTTTATATGGAGAACAAGAACTCATGACAAAAAAATATTTGAGAGACACATTCACTTGTCTGCTTTAATAATTTATTTACCACAGTGCAATCGATTCGGCCTGGCAGTCGCCGGATCTGTCAGCTCTTTGGCTTACGAAATAACTCGATCTGGATGAATAGGTACTGAGCGATCAGCGTAAGCATTTCTCAAAGAATCAAGCGTCTTGGTTTCGTCACGTGCGCACAGTTCGTGCCGGTTCAAACTGCACTGATTGATAAGGGTCGTCGTGGGTTAAATATAGCCCCCAGCTAACCACAGGCCTTCCTTCGATCTTGTAGCGTTCTGCGGGCTGCCCCGGCCTGTTCAACACGCTCGCGTCACTGCAGATTCGTACCCCGTGGGGCAGAAACTGCAGTACAGCTGTCTGCGAGGCTATGACGCTCGACCCCCAACCTCTGCCATCACCACATGTGAAAGCACGACAAACTGGACCACACTACATCTGCGATGCACCAATGACAGTAAGTATGCCGGTTATTCACACGCTGGTGCGATGGGGCGCCATCACACTCACAGACCCCGATGAGCAGGGATCCCGCTTTTCTCTGCTTTTAAAAAGAGCCCCAGTTTTGGGTTAAAAAAAAAAAAGTAACTCCAAATCCACATTTTTTCCCATGATTTAAAGGCAACGTCACTAATATGGAGATATGTATAGAGTTCTGTTTCATTTTGATCATGGGAAAATGTGGAGTTGGGGTTACTTTTTTTTAACCAAAAATTGGGGATTTTTTTTTAAATTAGAGAAAACCAGGATCCCTGCTGATGAGCAAGTTCTTGGCTCCAGTTCATTTTCACTTCCCCTAGACCAAGTGCTGTCCCTTCTCTGTCCAAGAGCTAGCTGTGAGCCAGGGCCTCAGATGCATGGGGCAGTAGGATGAGGAGCATGCTGATCAGCAAGCACCAAGATCAGGCCAGTACCTGGCTCTGCCTGACTGCTGTGCATGTGTAGGGGAAGAGGAAGGTGTAAGGGACTGGGATGCAGGCAGTCTTGCTTAATGGTTATACCACTGAGAGAAAGTAGGGGGCTGGGGAAGAGGATAGGAGCCGTATTACCAAATCCACATGCAAGCCCAGGGACAGAGTCCACAACACAGATCAGGATCCAGAATCCGCGGGATAATTCACAGAGTGACGTCCAAGAGCAGAGTCAAACCAGCATCAGGACCAGGCAACAGATCCAGTGGGAAATCCAAAGCCGCTGTCCAAAACTAAGCCTGAGCTAGGGCCAGGAACCACGAAAACCAGGGAGCAGGAACCAGGAGGCTTCACAGCAGAGCTGTTGGCTGGCCTGCAGACCCAGGGCTAAATGGATAGGCAGGTCTCCCAGCAGCCAGTGAAGATGCTCGCTGTTCCTAAACAGCAGGTGCGGCTCCTGAAGCAGTTGGCCCAGGCTGGGCTGCTGATCAGAGTCCCTGCCAGAAGGGAGATCGTTCTTGCTGAAGCTGGTGGAGCTGTGCAGCATGGCTGGGCTCACAATGCATGATGTTCTCTGGACCATGATTTAACAGAGCTTTCCAGACGGTGTTTCGACTGGAGAAAACTGCGGCACCCCTTTAGCCCCGGTCTTTTTGGATCTAATTGAGCTGGGCTGGCTGGAGCCCAGCTCCTGCTGCAAAACCTGCTTCTCCGGTACTTGAGCAGCTTAAAACCCACCAGCAATCCCACCCCTCCGCCCTGGCAGACATCATCCTTGTATCGAGGAATAGCCGATGACGATGACTTGAGCAGTGCGACTAGCAGATGAGAAATAAAGAATCGCTTTACTGTAGATGCGGACTTCACTGCTTCCCAGTCCAGCAATGTGGACTGCCATTTCTCCCCCATCTCCACCGTGCGCCAGAGCTACATCACTCGTGTAGACAGGAAATGTTGCCTCTCAGGGGGGCCTTTGCTATGGCAATGCCTTTGCAGAGATGTCACCGGCAAACCTAGCCAAGGTGTCTAGACAGGCCCCAATGACCCTATTATATGAGTGTCTCTCAATGGTTGAGGTATTCTTTTCACAATATACGGGGAGGGGGGATGGTTTTCCCCATGTCATAGGTTGGGGGTTGAGGCACAGACAGCCAACACCATTGCTGAAGCTCTCACAAACTCTGCAGCAGAGCAGGGATCTGAACCTGGGTCACAAAAGTCTCCAGCATTGGAGAATTGGCCTCCTCCAATCTGATGCATAAAAGTATTGAGGCTCTTAGCTGTCTCTCCATGCACTAGAGCATGCAGCTGCTATTACACCCAGCATGTCGCTCCCAGAGGCTTGAGGAACAGGTTGGACCATGGGCAGCTAACCTGTGGCGTGAGTGCCGCAAGCAGCCCAGACCACCCCTGTGTGAAGTGCATGGCAGATATGAGAGGGGGCAGGTAGGCCAGGCAAAGCAGCCAGTTAGGCAAGGAGCACAGGGAAGGAAGCAGAAAGCAGAGCAGCAGATTGGGCAGGGACCACATGGCTGGGAACAGAAAGCAGAGCAACAGATGGGGCGGGGGATGGGAAATCAAAGTGGCACTTGGGGAAGGCTTGGGGCTAATTATCAGCATGCCTCCCAAAAATGCTGGCCCCAGCTAAGTTAGATAAACACTTATCCGGGGTGGTTTAGATGGGGATGATCCTCCCTGGAGCAGGGAGCTGGATTCGGTGTGGCCTCCTGAGGTCCTTTCCAGCCCTCCTTGTCCATGGCTGCACTGCCCACCGGAGAGGAGGGGTGAAGGGCGGTTTAAGCTGCAAACACAGCAGTCCTTGCCAAGGCATGCAGGGCAGGAGCTGTCAGTTCAGCCTGACCACATCTGCCCCACATTACCGCTCGGGTCCTCGAAACGAGCCTCCCTGGAAGTCCCCCTTCGAGAATAAACAGGAATCTGCTTTCGTTACAGGTACGGCCGAGCCAACTCACATTATGCCTACAACACATCCCGCGGCAGGTACATCAGAGCGCATAACTTGGCTGGGGGGGGGGGGGGGTCCCATACCTTTGGGACAGATGCTTTCCCTCTTCACGAGGCTCAGCACTGGCCAAAACCACACGATTTCTTGGCTTCTCTCACTACTGGCGGCTTCGAAGAAAAAAGACTTCTGAACCCCTGTCTCCTGAGCCCTACGCGAATCTCCTTACCCGTACTACATCTGCCCCCCTCAATCCGAAGGCCTGAGCTCGCACTCAGTTGCCTGAATATGCAACTCGCATCATACTCACCGCTAGCATGCTCATGCCCAAGGGAGTCAGAAAAATCAGTAAAGGGGTATCTCTCTTTTCTTTATAGGCGTAGCGGATCTGTCCCATTTTCCACCTATGACGTTTCCAGGAACAGGTACAGGAACCAGTGTGTTATCTGGGGGCATGGAGAGGGGGAGGCACTTCTCCCAACCCTGAGCCAGACCCAGGAAGACGTGGCTCCTATCCTACTCATCCGTAGCAGGCGGCAGGCAGTGCAAACTCTCGGGATGGAAGCGTTGATTGGCTGTTTAAACAGCAAGCAAAGCAGCTATTGCAAAGGTGTGCAGGCAACGAGCTGTCTGATCCCACCTGCCCGTGATCTAGACATGAGCAGACCCGCTCGATGGAAGCCGCACACCAAGAGCAAACAGGAATCTCATCGCAGGCCCAGCGGATCCGTCTTGTTTTGCACCCCCAACGCTTCCAGTAACGGGCGCATCAGACAGAGCTCATTCACTGGGTCCCCCCATTTGGAGAACTGGGAGAAACAGTTTATATCACAGCCGACAATGTCAGCTAGCAGCCGGTCTCACACCCAGAGGTAACGGGTTGCTCAAGAAGCAAAGGCGGCACTTTCGATCGCCGCGTGTGCAGTCAGATCCGAGATATCGCTTGGCCTCCCCGCTTTACGTTGCTGCTTGGATAGTAGGAATGGGCGGTAGCTATCACTGGAAAGAGTAAATCAACATAAATCTCTCATCTCTTTACAGTGACGACTAAGCCGTTTCATTTGACATGTAGGACGGCCGTAATAACAGGTAACAACGAGGTCTTTAGGGTAGAGCTGGTAATTCCCCTTCCTTCCAGTTTTCAGTCCTAGCCTGATCCAGTGCTTGACCACTATCAGAGGCAGAAAGTCCCTGCTAATCTCCAGTCTAAATTTCCATTGCTCCCAGTCCTGTCCTCCACAGCCACGCAGAAAAGGCCGTTTCCAACTGAAGGCTGTTATGAAAGCCCTCCGCAGCCTTCTCTTCTCCAGACAAAATTACCCTAATGTGTTCAGCTTTTCTCATAAATCATGCTTCCCAGGTCTCTAATATCTCATTTTATGTACTAGGCTGCAAACCCTGAGGGGGTGAGAGAAATGATTTTATGGCGTAGCTGCAGTTGTAAACACTGAAGCTTTTTTAGGGTGCAATTTTGCAAGGCGCCTACAGTAGTAGATTTAGCTAGATTTTTTTTTTTTGTGGGAGTGAAATAGTAAATTGGCTGAAGCCTGCAGGTTTGGGGACCCATGAAAAAAAAATCTCTGAAAATTTAAGTCAGATTACAAATTAATTTCATACAGAAAAAAAAAAGATGGGTGAGGGGCAAATCCCAGACAACATCTTCTAGGAGAAAGCATATTAACTTCATTTGTCGGCATTAGTCTGGTTTCAAAAATTGGCCACCTCCTATAAAAAAAAAAAACCCCAAACCCCAACATCTGGGTAAAAAAGGATTAAATGACCTAAAAATGAAATGTTTCCTTTCACAGCGAAGAAAACATTTTGGTCCATCTGAAACATTTCCTCCCCAATATTGTGCCAAGAAAAAAAAAAAAGGTTATTTACTGAACTTTACTTTGAAGGACCGCTCTCACTTCGAGTCCACTGGGTCACGATGACTGTGATCCTTCCCGGGCTGAGTTCAGGGTCAGAGGCAGAAGCAGCTGCCACCCAGGGGAACTAATACAACTAAGACCAGCCAAATCAGAGGCCATCTCCGCCAAGTGTCTAATTAGTTATAGTCTAATTAGGGACCCAAGCTGCCTCTTGCTGTGGATTCCTGATCCCAGCTGGGGGCTTCTCAGTGCTACTATCAGACATAACAACGAGCAAAGTGGGGGAGTGAATAGCATCCCTGGGGCACAGGCACCCCCATAGATATTTTGCACTGCTGAGTGCTGTTAGTCTGGAGGTCTCTCCTATATAACCTCTCTTAGACTAGAGGTCAAAAGCTGTGCGGTTGGGATGTTGGTGAGCTCCTAGCCCCGATCCTCTGTCCACTTTGATCAGTCAGCTTTGAGAAAACCGTAGCAATCACACTGCGGTGTTTCAGTTCATGCTTTCTGCTCACTCCAGTCTTTGTCTTTTTTAGCTGTTACAATCCCTGTCGTGTTGCTGAGTGCCTTCATCTTTGCGGGGTGGATCTTCGCCAAGTATGGTGAGTAGCAAGAGTTAGTTAACTCTAAAAATCCCCGTGATGCAAGGAGTTATTAGCCAAATCATTTTCCTGAACCATAAGCAGCCCAGGCTGGATTCGTGGCTATATCCTTTGGCATCCGAGGGATGACTCTGCTTTTCTTTTCCCTTCAATATATAAAATAAAGTGAAAAAGAAAAGCACAGATGAAAGCATGTTAAGGCTGAGGTGGAGACATAGACTTGCCATCCATGTCATCTTGCAATCCTTGCTATCTTGAAGATGAATCTGTGAGAGTGAGGTGTCAGTGAAGGGAACTGCACACCTGAGTGGGAGAGCGCTCTGAAGAGGAAATGAGGTTTAATCTATGCAAATGTGAAGGATTTCAAGTAATTAATGCCACATATAATTTTATCTCTAGCTAATCTCTGAGACGCAGGGCTGCTTTCACTGTACCCGTTTACCTTAACTGCCCCCCATGTCTCAGGTTTAGCAATCAAGTTCTGACTAAATTCGTTTCCACGTTGATTCGTGCCACATCCATTTATTATACCAGTTGTGCTTCTTCTGCTACATTATTGCTGAAGTCAGATTATAATGCAAGCCAAACACTTCCTTAATCCGCACTCTTAGAAAACCTCTACAGTAATAGCTCTACACAAGCTCTTTCCTTTCAGCCCCCTTCACACTAGGTCCTGAGAGCCGGACAGCTCTGAGCACAACATTACCTCTGATTAACTAGCACAGCTGGTTTTAATACTTCTGCAAGCAGATGTGCTAAGACCAATGCCACATTTGCAAGCCAGTTCCACTGAACATTGTTTAATACAGGGTGAAGAAGGGTCTGGTAAAGCCACACAGATGTCTAATTCGGTTTAACGATACACGCAATCACCGGGATCGCACAACAAACACGACCGTGCATGTATTTGCTAAATACAATTTAGTGCTGGGCAAATGGCAGCCAAAACAAAATGCAACCAAACGTTTTGCTCATTTTTGTAATTTGCCCTCATTGTTTGAACGGTTCTCCCCACTTCCTGACACCATCAAGAAGTTCAGAAAGCAAAACTGCCACCGCCTGGAGGAGAAATCACGTGCTGAGAAAGCCTCTGCTGCCTGGATAGAAACCAAGCCAAGAGTGCAAGAGACTTTTGCCATAGTCTTACACACCTGGGAAGTTCGCCCTGCATGCTTAAAAGACCACGCTCCAAAATCAGTTAACTCCGCAGGCCAAATCCAGGTCAACTCCACAGAAGCTAAACTCAAGTTTCCCTACACCATTGAAATGGATATGGGATGTTGAGGGGGGAGGCAGAGGGCTTTTGCTGGAAATGACTTCTACTGCCCTGGTGGTGTTGGGTCAAGTGCACATTTCAAAAGCGATGGTTGGGCCCTTGCTCAAAAAGCCAATCACTCCGGCCTTCAGCTGTCACCTGGAATTTCCCAGGTTGTGGGAGGTTTACAAGGATGGTGGCAACAGCACAGCTGTAGCTGATGGATATTAAGCCCCAGTATGGGACTGAAACTTCATTTGCCGCCTTTGTTATGATCCTTCAGACAAAGGGAGGAAGAGCATGTACCCTCTCCTGAGTCCTTCAGATCAAAGGGGCTTGCTGATGATCAGTAACTTGCAGGGTGGCTGGGGCTGCTTTGGAGGAACTCTGCTCCATCCTTTTAAGAAGCCCCAAAAGATGGCATTGGCCAATCTCTATTACCTCCCTGGAAGGACTCCCACCTGTATCCACCCCCGCTTTTAACTGTGTGTTGAGAACTGTTGGTAGCAGGCAGATAAGAAATACAAGTCCTGTGTCCAGTTTTGGGCCCCCCGCTACAGAAAGGATGTGCACAAATTGGACAGAGTCCAGTGGAGGGCAACGAAAACGGTTTGGAGGCTGGGGGACATGACTTGTGAGGAGAGGCTGAGGGAACTGGGCTTAATTAGTCTAGAGAAGAGGAGACGGAGAGGGGATTTAATAGCAGCCTTCAACTACCTGAAGCGGGGTTACAAAGAGGATGGAGCGAGACTGACAGAAGAAGGAGCAATGGTCTCAAGCTGCAGCAAGGGAAGTTTAAATTAGATATTGGGGAAGATTTTCTCACTAGGAGGGTAGTAAAGCTGGGACAGGCTACCCAAAGAGGTTGTGGACTTTCCACCCTTGGAGGTTTTGAAGACCTGGCTAGACAAAGCCTTGGCTGGGATCATGTAGTTGGGGCTGGTCCTGCTTGGAGCAGGGGGTTGGACTCAATGTGACCCCCTGAGGTCCCTTCAACCCCCATTTTCTATGACTTTCTGATTCTCAGTGCCAGGGTCCTCAGCTCTGGGGTCTCTTATTCTCCTAGAAGGCCTGATATCATTTAAGTTGAAAGGTGATTGAGGTCTGGATTAGAGACAGGTAGCTAGGTTCAGTCCTGATGAGACTCATAGGGTGCCTACGAAAGGGTGAAAGCAGCTGTCGGAGGTGTTTCTGCCCTTTGTGTGGCAACCAGGGGCAGCCTTATTCTTTTTCATGCCAGATCTCAGCCATTTTCCATGCCTGGCAAAGGCAGCCGTGACTGATTGCTAAGTAGAGAGGTGCTTAGCCCTGTTAGGCTGAAGTCAAGCAGAAGGTAGGGCAGCGCGGCATCTTAGGAAGGAGCTGGTTCAGAAATGCATACATTTTCATAGGCGACAGCCTACTTCATCAGATTTGAAAGCTTATGTCTTTCTGGACTAGATGGCCTCTGGAGGTCCCTTCCAACCCTACTTCTCTATGATTCACTGAACTGGTTAGTCTCTAAAGTGCCACCTTACCCTGTCTTCTGCCTGATCACTACGCAGTGAGTCTTATACAGAAAGCATGTCTCCCTGGTGCTGTGTGGTCTCTGATTATCGACCAGTTCCAGCCTTACACTTAGGATGCTAGTTTATATATATATTTTTAAATCCTAATTGTTCATTTATGTAACGGCAACTATAGGATCTAAGTGCCAGGGACCATATGGCAACAAACCCCACTCCCTTATCCTCTGCAACAGAGAACATTAAGAGAAATATATTATTCTGACACCCTGTCCTGTGATTTTAGTGTATTGCTACAGGACAAGAAAGAGGAGCTTTGTAGAAGATGCAAATATTAAGATGGGCAATTGGACAACCTCTTCTCCAACTGTACCACCAAGAAAAGAAGTAGGAAGTGAGGAAGAAGGTCAAAGTTTCAAGTTGAATGTCTGAGAGGGGAGATGATATTTTAAGGTATATTGCAGAGGGATGGTTTTGACCACAACCAGCAGCCAAGATGTCTTAGCTTGCAGTGGCTGGGAAAGACTTACAGTTTCCTGAATACAGGCTGTACAGAATCATTACCAGAAAAAGAAAATGCTCACTTTGATACTGTTTGCTGGAAGGGTCTTCCCTCCCCGTCCATCCCCTACCACTGGTTTGACTGGTTTGTTAATTCTGATGAGTTATTCTTATTCAATATCCTTGGCACTTATGTATGTATCTCTAGATTTACATGGCTTGAATTGAATCCTGCTAGGATAAGCCTTACTTATGTATATGTTTATTAAGATGGGTAGGTAATTTTATGGTTTCAGTGGATTATATGATCCATGTACAGACATTTTCCTTTACAAAGCTATTATTCTGTGGTGGGAAAAAATAACTCCTGTGCTTGTGTCCTGGATGGGTGTTTCTTCACACCAAGCGCTGAGACAGATTACTCATTCCTACAGGGTCTGACCCTCTTGCTACTTATTGCTGACAGCTCCTTCAAACATCCACTGCAGATGGGTCAGGCACGCACACATTATTGCTGGAAACTGGTGTCTTATCCTGTTCCAGATAGTTCAAGGGGAAAGGCTAATAGTACCCCTGTCCCTAACATGCATAGGATGGTGTAAAGTTACCCAGATAAGATGTCCTATGTCCCCAACTGATTTGGCATCTGTCCCCTCACTCCCCAGCCTGGCTGACCCATGAGCAACCTCTGCTCGGCCTGGTCTTCATTTTTGAGCCTTCCTACTGAGGACGGTGGCTTGATAATAAAGCACTATTAAGCCAGTGTGGGCTGGTGGCAGGAGAAACAACCTTGTGGTAATACTGGGTTTTATTATCCCTGGGTTTTATTATCCCTAATAAATTAAGTGCCATATCTCACCATGTCTACATGAGGAACAGCTTCAGTGAAACACCCAGAGCTGTTTGAGGAGAGCTAATATGCAGCTATAGCCTTATTATAATTTATTCTTGAGCATTCATAAACAAAGTGGGCACTACAAAGAAACACGGCATTGTCCTTACCTAACGGGTTCGCAGCCTAGCTAGTCTAGGGTATTTATGATCTGCTGACCACAGAATTACAGGCTCACCCTTCTTCTTCTAAGCCATTCTTGGCCTGGCGGTCACTCACCAAACACACATAAACTATGGGAGGGGATATCTCAACCTCTTCCCCATGCTTCACACGCGTTAGACGCCACTGGCATGGCTCACTCGGTTCAAAAATTCCTGCCATTTCTGCCTAATGCACTGTGGCAGATGGGAGGAACAGGAGGCAAGCCTTGAGGTCTTGCCAGTCATTTGGCTTTCTACCAGGCAAGGCCTTTCTTCCTGAACTGCAACTCTCCATGCCTTCAGGGATTGTTTGAAATATTTGTTTATCCTTTTCACTCTGCTAATAGGGTCGAACGCTTCCCTCCCTTAGCTAATAGCTATTAGATGTCCTCTCAGGACTGTCCAGGGGACCCCAGCCAGCCATCTTGGGCAGACCAGCTCTTCAGGGCTAGGTCTCTACCCAAGGCCTTCATCCTTTGGTGTGCTCTACGGCCAGACTCGATGTCTACAAGGATGCCAGCTGAAGTCAGCAGAGCTTTACAGGAACCAGTGGCAAGGAGGTCTGGGGCCCTGAGCACTGTCTACCCTTGGAGACAATGGAGGCGAGACTTGACATACCTGTCATTCATGCTAATAAAGTATAGGGTGCTCTCTCTTTATTTACACGAGCTCATTTTCCTTTGTAGTGAATGAATAAATGCAAAGAAGACTTTGTGACTAAGGTGAAATGCAGTTAATAGTTTTACCATTTCTACTCCATGGGCATTTTGAGTAGTTACAGTTAAAATAAATTATAGTTAAAAAGAAGCACCTTCCTGCAAGCCGAAAGCCGTGCTTTTCACCCTGCTGTAGTCAGAGACGTGGGCCCGAGTCTCCGCTTGTAAGACTAAGTAGAGTAAGCCCTTCATCTGCAATAAAGTCAACTCAGCTTTAGCTTGGTACGAGAGAGGATTGCCACAGAGCCCTTATGCTCACTGGGTGCTGCTGGGCGGGGGGCGATCCCCACCGTCCCATACTGCATGGAGGGCTCTGCACAAGCCCCCTTGCCCCCCCACAGCTGCCCCGCCTGCCCTTTAAGAAAACTAAAGCTGAGAACAGTCCTGGGACTTATTGCTCATGGTGCAGCCTCGGTGTGGCGGGGATTGCTGGGGGTTTTTTCAAGTTTTTTTTCTCCTTAAAGGGCCGGAGCTGGCCTGTGTGGGGCTCCCATAGGGAGTCTGGGGGAGGTGGGGGCTTGTGCAGAGCCCCCCATCCAGTGGGGGGCAGTGGGGGGCAGTAGGGATTGCCCCCCCCACCTGGCAGCACCTGCTAAGCCAGGGCTTTTTTTCCCCCAAGTGCCAGGAGCTGGGGCAAGCAGGGCAGCCATTGCTGGACTGGGAGAGGGGCAGGGGATGGGCCTGGCCTGGCTGATTCGGAGATTCAGCTGCTGCCCAGTCTCCAAATCAGATTCATTTGAATCGAATCAGCCGAAGATCTGGGGAGCTTTGAACCGATTCAGACATTTAAATTGGTCCCCTGATTTGATTCGGGTTCAGAGATTCGGCCACCGAATCAGGCTGAATCTGCTGTGAATTGAATCACCACCTGAAGCTTCGCACAGCCCTACCTGCCAGGACTTCTTCGGCAGTCATTGAATGCAGCGTGGCACATTGCTATGGGTGAGCCAGAAGAAAACTTTCCTGTGCTTTTACTTTAAGAACTGAGTTGATCAGGATGACTGTCAATCTCCCCCTGAATTTTAACAGCTGACAAAACACACCGACCTCTCCATGTTCCTGCAGAGAGGAGCGGGACAGCAATCTTTTCCGCTAGCTGTAATTTTAGCACCCTTGCTATACTCCATCAGCGAAATGTTTCCACGGAACAGCTTTTAGGAGCCTGTCCCCAAAGCAGCGTGTGTGTTTCCTTCCATCTTCTCATGGTAGTGGAGGATAGGATTGGTAATATCTGTACAAAATATGATACGTGACTGTGCTCTCGGTTCCAGGCTGCTGTCATTTCAGCTTGGGTGTGACCGCAGCAAAGTAGCAAGCATACAAAAAAACCCGTCAGGATCCAACTCTGTGGTCTACCTGCAACTGGATTTGGGGAAACTCCAGGAGCCAAGTGTCTGGGCGAGGTGCAGAGACCCTCTCCTCCCACCCCAGTACCTCTAACCATTTCTGGAGCATGGTTATTCATCAGTAAAATGCGGTCAGGATAATAAGGCTATGCCTGTTCCAAGCACTGCACATACAGGATAGGACAAGCTCACAGCAGGTAAAACCCAAAAAGATTTCTTAGAAGGGTTAAAATGTCCAAGCCAGATGGCTGATGTCCTCTCTTGTCCCTGTCACTTCCGCAGATGGGGGAGGTTCTGGTTCGTCTGGGGCAATTAACAGGGGTGCAGCCCCGGCCCCGAAGGGTCTCAGCAGCACCGCCGTATCCCTGCAGAGCTGGGAGAGATGCTGACCCTGCACTGTGTACTGCGCCCTTAGGTTGGGCCCATCCCTGGAGCCTGGTGCTTTTGGTCCCCCGGGTCAGGAGAGGGGACCGAGGACCTCCTTGCCCAGGATGCAGTTTGCTGAAGGTTGGGTCCAACCCACGTGGAGCCCTTGGCTGCCTCCAGCCTTGTCCCCAGGAACGAAGGCTTTCTGGACTGGGATGCCCCGGCTTTCAGGGCCTTTCATCCAACCGATGAGTTGCCACCAATGAAGGCAATGGGGAAACTGTGCCAAGTGACATTTCCCAGCTACTGGCTTTCACTTGGTGGCCCCGATGGTGGCAGCTGAGGGCCTCCTGGTGCATTTTCCCTTGCAGGTGGGAGCATTCAAACCTTGTACAGATGGGAAACAGAGACCGAGTGAGTAAACAGCTTGGCCTAGAGCACACAGGAAGTCTGTGGGGGAGCCAGGAATAGAACAGAAACACACATTTTTGAATACTTTGAAAGCGTTTTGGATGAGGAACACATGGGTTTGGCGCTCTCCGATCCCCAGTCCCTGCCAGACCCACCAGCCCCTCCCTCCCCAAAGCAACATCCTCTTACTCGTTGAGGAGGTGGCTGTCTGTGAAGGAGCTCTGTGCATGTGTGCACGGGGTGGGAACGCATCTGCTTGTGGACTCTCCCTGTCTGCTAGGCTATGGCTCCTACCCCCTGTTGGATAAGCAGCTGAGTCACTAATGTCATGTGGTTTCCAGCCTGAATTGGTCAATTGGAAGAAGGAAGAATGGCTGTCTTTGCTCTTATTCCTCATGTGGATGGTGGACCATTTCTCCAATTTGTCCAAATCGTTTTGAATTCTGAGCCCATCCGCTAAACTGCTTGCAGTCCATCTCAGTTTGGGATCATCTGGATGGACTCTCTCGTCCATCCTCCAAGATGTTCATGGAAATGCTGAATAGTACAGAACCCAGGATAGCCCCCCTTCGACCACTACTTGATACAGCTTTCCACTTTGAAAGCGAGCCATTCATAATCATTCTTTCAGTACAACTTTCCAGCCACTGGTGCGCTCATCACAGTAGTTTCATGCGGGCAAATATTTCCCCAATGTACGTAAGGAGCCCACGTGAGAAAGTATCAAAAGCCTGACTAAAGTCTAGTTACAGCAAATCTTCTTTCTCTCCTATTCACAAGATCTGTTCACCTGTCAAGGAATGAAACGAAGCTGGTTTGACATGACTCGTTCTTAGTAAATTCATATTGGCTGTTGCCTATGACCACCTTCTGCCTTCTTGACATTGTTTGTTATTAACTGTCCTTCCTTGATGGAAGCTGACCAAATCATTCCTTGGATTTCCTCTTGTCAGCAACCTGCTTACAGGACGTTTTCTTGCTTTTATGACCTGTGCTAGTTGAATCTCGTTTTATGCCTTGGCCCCCTAATTTTGTCCTTTCTTGCTCAAGCTACAGCTATACTTTTATATTCATCCTTCAGTATTTTACCCAGCTTTCACTTCTTGTACAATCTCTTCTTGCATTTCAGGCCATTGAACAGTGCATGATTTAGCCAAGTTGGTCTTTTCCTTTACTTCCCGTCTCTCATTCACATTACAACAATCTGTGTTTGTGCTGTTAACGTTGGCAGCTTTCCTAAACTCCTTTCCTCAATTTGCTTCTCAATTTTCTGAGTCTATTGAAGTGGAAATCCCTTGATTTAATTCTTCCAACTATTTTTTTTCCAGCCACTCAGTTGGTCTAGTAAAAGATATTGCATCTACCCAAAGAACCTCATTTGCCTATGTCCTTAGGCCAACACAGCACCACCCAAAAACCTTGCCTTTATTCTGCCATCCTCCTTCCTTCCCTTCCTAAGAATCAGGAACTCCAGCATCTCAAAATCATTTCCACCCAACTTGTTTTCTACCTTTTTTTCCAGTCTTGAAATGTCTCCCTTCTAGTTTCTTTTTTCACCTTCTGTATCAAAAAATTGTCCCTGACACATTCCAAAACCTTGTTGTTTCTACTGTGTAGCACTTTCCCGAGATGCCTAGGCAAAATCCCCCTTAGCACCAAAGCTCACACATTGACTGATATTTTTTGTTGAGCCAAAAAACCCTCACCCACTCCCCCTTCCTGGTATGGTGGTCTGTAATGGCCCCCACCATGACATCCCCCTTGTCCTCCTCGCCATTTATTCTTATCCTGAGCCGTTTATCAGGGCTCTCTCCCACTGCATCCGGGACTTCAGAAGAAGGATAGACTTCCTTGATGTACAAGGCAACACCTAGTCTTTTTCTTCCTTTCTTATCCTTCCCATACAAGCTGTGCCCTTTGCTACCAATACTGAAGTCACATGAATGATGTAGTTGGCGCTGGTCCTGCTTTGAGCAGGGGGTTGGACTAGATGCGACCTCCTGAGGTCCCTTCCAACCTGAATTTTCTATGATTATCACATCAAGCCTCCATCCTGACAGTTACATCACAATGTTAATTATATACAAAGGACATGTCTATGCTGTTTTCCTGAGAGAGAGAGCCCAGGAGAGCCACCATGAAGTCCCTCCCTGTCCATCTGTTCATGCTCCAGGCAATCCAAATCCAAAAATCAAGCAATACGAAGTTGACGCTAAGTTGCACGCTCACAGCAGCCTTGGAGTGGCCCGGTGCTGCTCTAAGGTGACCACATTGCCTTACATCCAGGATTTGGAAAGCTGGGAGCAAGGAGGCAGGACCTGCTTCGTGATGGCACTGCCAGGCTCAGTGCAGACAACCACTTCCTCTTGGGTATCCCCCATCCTTTTGCATTATAGTTTCATAGCAGCTGGGGTCAGGAGGGATTAACACGAGAACATCCAGGATGTTCGGCTGCTTGAGCGCTGCTCTCCTTCTGAGCCCTCCAGTGAGCCTATTATGGTCACCCATATTATGCCCATTTCTTAGGTTTTACCTGTGGTTTATACCACCTACCCATGGGGTTTGCGTCCCCCGCTCCTGTTGAACGCCCTCATTTGGTTATCAATCTATGGTCCTGTGATTAGACACAAACGTAACCTCACAGATCATATGAGCAATCCCCCACCCCAGCACCAGCCACCCACCCACCCGCAGGAGGCTGAGAAACATCCCTGTAGATTACTGTTCAATGCTGGTCCTGGATACTGGTGGGCAGGAGCTCTTTTCGTTGTAGGAGGTTTCAGACCACGTGCTCAGCGAAGCAGGGGGACTAGTGCATGGCTTGCTGTGGTCACAGAGGCACATCATCTGCATCACTTTATTTTCTAGGGTTCACACAGCCTAGTTACAGAGAGCGTAGCGGAATTAGGGCGCTTCTGCGTATTACCTGATTGGAAAGACTTCATGGCCTTTCCCAGGAGGAAAGAGCACTTCTGGGTATTACCAGGGGCATGTCTGAGCTTCGCAAGGGGAGAAGACGCTGGAGGAGGGTTTCAGGTGGTAGGGGAAGTGGAAGTGGTTATTACTTGGATGGGTGGGGGATTCCAGAGACGATGGAAAGAGAGGAAGGGGATTCACCTGGCAGGAAAGGATGAAGAAGGGGCTGTGAGCTGTGCTGTGGTTTCTACTCACTCATGGGGGAGGAGGCGAGTGGAACAGGCAGCAAGTGTGAGGAGGAGGCTGCATAAGTAACCCAAAAGGTGGCTGATGACATCAGCTGTCTCCCACAGGGCACGGTCCTCATTGGGCGTGCTTGTCTCGAAACTGCACCGTTGGGTCTCATCTGCTCCATGACTTAGTGCCGGGGTCTGCCAGAAACTTTAGTGGTGATGAAAAATGGGGAAGATAACAGGTCAGTCCCCCAGTGTGTAACTTCTGGAGGAGATAGACATCCAGTGGGGGTTTCTAAGTAATTCCTCTGCCAAAAAGCAGCTCACATAAGCTCAGCCTTGTCAATGCAACACTCCTCCTGCCTAGCTGGGCAGGCCAGGGAAAGATTAGGGTGCCACTATGCTGGGAACTGGGCAAGCAGTTGCAGGCTTGGTGCTAAAGAGGTTGCAACCTGGGATAAGAGCCAGTAGGTGAGTGACAGAAAAGGAGCGGGTGCTATGGATGGGATAACATGAGCTGGTGCCTGTTGGCAGAGCTCTGCGGGGATGCTGGTGCCCCTGGGCACTTCCTGGCATGCTGCCCTCTTGTTGTAATGAGGTTGCTGTTACCTCTCCTCTAATCGGGCATGTAAGGTTGGAATGGAAACACTCGTGGGCCCCAACTGACGGTGGATGGGCAATGCCCAGTGGTCTGACACTACAGCAAACCATTTATACTGCAAATGATTTAAAGAAACTGAAATCCCAAACAAAGTAAATCAGTGGGTCCACACCTTCTTAAACTCCAGGACCCCTTGTTAGGCTCGAGTCCCACTTAGAAAATGCTAGCTCTTTGTTTTGACTGCAGACTAATCCTGGAGCAATTTTTCTGTTGCCAGGAACTCGGAAAGACCACAACAGGGCAGCATGCAGAAATCTCTGAATTTAGTACGTGAACCATGTTTCCACAGCACCCTGGTTGAGAATCATTGCATTAACTACTGCCCTGAACATCCATTTCAAATATATGTCAGCAAAAAAAAGAAAAGAAAAGAAAAAGATTATACATAAAGCTACAATAATTGTCCTTTCACAAGCCAAGCATGAGGCAGGTCCAAAAACTACTTCACAATAACCTTGTCTCCACCTGGGGACTGGCAACTACATTTTTTAAATAGTTTATTTGCCCCATAACTCAACTTCTACCTTCCTGGTGCAGTTACCTTTTTACTATCACTTCAACTTGATATTCACTGAGTGCATTTACACATTCATTAATGCACGGTAGTTATTGCTCATTAATGTGCCACGGTTATTGATTAAATTTAGTACTTGTATAATCGAGTACTAAATCAAGTACTATGCTCAAGTACTAAATTATGTGCAGTAATACTGGTACAGGCCTTTTTAGTGATGCTACAGTAGCCTAATAATACTGTGCAGTAGCATATCAACAGTTTTTGTGCTGTGATGTGCTACTGTGCAGAATTATTAGGCTGCTGAGCAGTTATTGTCTCATGTAGATGTGCCCACTGAGGTTCAGATTTGGGTGGAGCTGAGTACTACTTGGATGGGCTCCTATCAGTGGCTCTTCCCTGCCTCTCACCCAAACCCCATTTATACAAGCAGTAATTCCTGCTGCGTTTTGGAAATACACCCAAGCAACCTCACTGATTGCATCTTGGCCAATGTGTCCAACTTTTTTCTTCAGTGATATTTCTTCTCTGTGTCGTCTTTTTTCCCTATCTCCACCCTGGCCAGCTCTCACTCCTCCCCCCTGCCCATTATATCTATTAAATTGAAGTGTTCTGCCTTATGCTTAATTGCCTGACCCCATTCCCTCTCCTCTTAATTTTATCCTTCACACTGTCACATGGCTTGCTGCTTATTCCTCATTCCTCTTCTGCAGCATGTTCATACATTTGTAAATGAGTAGAGGGAATGGCTGGGATGATGTAGTTGGGGCTGGCCCTGCTTGGAGCAGGGGGTTGGACTGGATGTGACCTCTTGAGGTCCCTTCCAGCCCTCCTGTCCTCTGGTCCTTTGAAAGAGCTGAAGATCTGTGTGAGCAGCAGGCCACAGGCAGCAGCCCAAGACCTAGCTGTAGAGCAGGGCTTCCCAACTTTTTCCATTTAAACACTGGACCTTTTTTTGCAACCCCCACCCCCCAGAAAGATGCAGACAAGATCAACAAGTCATAAATATGGCACTGTCATGTTTATGGTCTTTATATGGTTCATTTAAAACATTTACAGTCATTTTAACTATTGCATAGTTATAAACAGGAAGCCTTGTTCACCAAAATTGGTCAACACCATTGAGCGTCTTTGCAACCACATTTTTTTTTATCACTGCAAACTCAAACGGGGGTCACGTCTCCAAGGCTGAGAACTGCTGCTGGAGAGAGAAGAAGTAGGTTAGGTACTGGGCAGTTGAGAAGTTGAGTTGAGCTGAGCAGCCTGGGAAGTCTAGAAAGGATCCCGACGGGGCTGGGAATGAGGGGGACATCATACGAGGAGGAGGCATGAGCTGCATCTCTGGTGTCATCCATGCCCTAGATGTGCCAGGGTCTATTAGAGCTGGTGTATGTGGGCTGGGAAGAGGCACTGGTCTGGTCTTAGGGAAAGTGTGTGGGCTGAGCGTTATACATCCCATCCTTTCTGCAGCCCCTTTAACCTTGCTCAAGGCAGGATCGATAACCCAGCTGTATTAAATTTTCCCCACTGCTCTCCTTTCAGCCGTGGCAGGACCCTGTCAAGCTTGGCGGCAGGCCATGCGGCCTCTGCCCCACGGGGTAGCAGGAACCACAGGGAAGCATTCCTCGATTTCCACTGGCAAAGTTGCCTTTCAAGGCTTGTAACAGGGAACAAGATGGCACCTGAGTTTTCCCTCACAAAAGGAGACATTTTTGAGCTAGTTCAGAAAAACATAGATGTAAAAGCATCTCATAAAGGAAGCAGGATAGGTTAAAAGCCGTGCAAGGCTCTCAACCTTGGTCTTCCCTGAGACGAAAAGACAGGTCTGGGAGCAGAGTCCAGGGTTTAATTTCGAGGACAGTTGCTGTGAAACAGAGAAACTGTCCCCTTATGATATAATCCAGCCAACTGCTCCTCCAGCTCCCCTAGCGTGACCAGCGTGATGGCGTTCTTGTCGTTCTCCGCAATGACTGCCCAGGACCTCCTGTGGTTGTTATCAACCTCACAGCAGGCGGCAGACCAGATGTGGCTGGGCTTGTTGACTCGGCCTTTAGCTATATAATTGTTGCCGGGAACCACTCCCACGACGATGTAGGTGTTGGCACAGTCTGCAGTCCTGGTGGCCATGATTGATTGCTCATAGTTGTTCCATTGCCCACCGTTGAGTTTCTCATACTGCGGCACGATGTTGGTCAGGGTGAAGGTTGAGGCCTTGCTATCAGGGTTGGGTTGGTGCCCATTGGGGTTCAAATGGCCCCGGTTGCAATTAGTAAGGTTCTTGTAATCTTGGAGAACGGCCTGACTTTTTTTAATCTCATTTTGGCTGACATTGAGCGTAGTCATGAGGGTCCATTCTGTTTTCATTTCCTTCGGGTAACTCGACCCCATCAGCTAGGAAGTAGAAAAGAAATCAAAGTCAGGCACATGTGTAGGAGAAATGGAGCAGGTGACCCGAGAAATCTGCATTCTTTTGTGGGCAATTCATTTGTCGAAAAAAAATACCAACATGAAGGGGATTTAGAGACGACTATTCCCACCTCACTGCTCCAAAGAGAGAGGAGAACCCCTACTGGACATGCAATAATGCCCCTGCAGGAAAGCAAGCCCTTAACAACTATGAATTTTGCAGCAGGCCCAACCCTGTGCCTATAAGCCAGAATCATTAAAGTTAATATATAATCCCAGCTGCCTATGGAGAGTGGGTTGGTACCGTAGCTCGTCCCACTGTTTGTCCAATCCATCAGTTGCTTGAGTCCCAATAATACTAAATGATACGGATACCGAACAGGTGAGGTACTTTGCAGGGAGTTCTGTGCCTCCCTGTGACGTTGTGAACGAAGCAGGGGTACATGCAGCTGCAGCAAACAGCTGCACAGGACCACTGAGGTGCTCAAGCTATTGCTTCAGCTTTTATTTCAAAGAGCGCTGCTTCTCTGATCAGCTCTGTGGGCCCACCAATGTGCTCCAGCTGAGCAGAGCAGTGGTGCCGTCTGAAGGAAAAGCCACAGCCAACAACTCGGTGGCCCATCCTTGTTTTATCGACCCATTGAGAACGAAGCGGGTTGCAGACCATCCAGGCACGAATGATCCAGGCTCTGCTGCAGTCTGTGCAACTGTAGCACCTTTCCCTTGAGGGTCCCAAAGCACTTTACCAGGATAAAGCAGCTCTCACAGCAGTCTGTCTAGAGGAACAAACATGCTGCGACTCAGGGTATGTCATCCCTGTCCTTCTGGGGGAGGGATGCTTGCACACACCCCACCTACCTGCTTCCACTTGCATACGCTAACCCCAGGCCGGTGGTGATGAAGCCACCCTAGGGACACCCCTGCCTGCCTCTCTCAAGCTGACCAGAGACAGAAGCCTCAAGAGCAGCTGCAAGGGGGTGCCCCAAGTGTCACCTCACTACCAGAGTTTCATGTGTGCTGTGTTTGGTTGGACATGTCCAAGAATGTCTATTTTTGAGACTGCTGGCGCAGGGACATGGTGCAGGGACACCCTTAGCTGCACAGCAAGTCAATGGAGAAGTGAGGAATGGGAACTGGCCCCTGGAGCTCCCACTGCTCTGCTGTAAGTGTGCATCCCTGCTACTGGGATCCCTGCCACAGCTATTGGGCAGATCCTCCCATCAGATCCCCCCCCGCTATTGGGATCCCTGCCGTTGGGATCCTACATTACAACACAGGGAATTCCCAAAAGCCAGTCCCACTTGCGTGTGTCCGTGTGTGGGGGGAGGGGGCGAAGGGTTCGGGGGCAGGCACGTAAGTGGATTTATTGAAACCTTCAGTTCTGACGTGTCCAGGAGTGTGCCCACTTGTACACTAGCAAAGATGGGAACCTACCTGGGGCTCTACCATCCAGGTGTTAGGCCTCTTCCCATCACCCGGCTGGTAGAGATAAGCAGAGTAGATTGGGATACGCCGGTTCCTGTCGTATAGGGTGGCATAGCGGTACTGGTTCTTGTACCGCTGGCAAATCCTGGCCGCGCTGTCCGGTTCGAGGGCATCGCCTGGGGGCGTTCCACCGAAGAAAAACTGAGGGCACGTGCCTTCAAAAGACGTTACCACCTCGGTGCTTCCCAGCCAGAGGCAGCACAGACAAACCTGAAGCAGGACCAGTACCAGCAGCATCCTGGGGAGTGGGTAGGCGCTGCCCTACCTAGAGGACAAATACACGGTGACTTCGTATTCAACTTGGAGCCTGGTCACAGCCTGGTTCTCCAGGGGAGCAGAGGGTGGAGAGGGTGCACCCAGAGGGTCAGGGCCAAGGCATAGCCACTTTACGTGCTCAGCACGTTCCCTTATAAAGGGGACATGGATATGGAAGTTGGTGCTTCCCCTTGTGCACACAGAGAAGGAGGTGGGGAGGGAGCCAGCGTCAACCCTTGGTCCTGACCGAGTCACTGTATGAGGAGTCATGAGGAGGGGGTGAGGTGGCTGATTTCTATCTAAGTGCAACTGTACTGGCTCACCGATACCACCTGGTTGAATAGAAAGCCACTCTCCTGACTTGTTTCTGTGGATAAAATCCAAGGGAAGGATTATTGTTATTCTCATTCATATTCTTATTCATATTTCTGGCATTACTGTAGCACCTGGGGGTACTATGGACCCCATTGTACCAGATGCTGTAGAAACACCAGCCAAAGAAAGTTGGTCTCAGCCCATACGGCTCACAGTGGAAAATAAGAGACAGCAGATAGATGCAGGAAGACAGAGACAGTGAAACCATGAGACAGTATTAGTCAGTGCAATGGGCAGCAGCTTAATTGCTGCCAAGTTTCTGGAGGCATCATAGCCATTACGAAGGAGCGGGGTTAAAGGATAAAGAGGCAGTTTTGTGGCTGTTTCTGGGGCATCTCCTCTCAAGACGGCAGGTGGGCTCAGCAGCCCTAAATATACTGAATTTGGGGCATGATTTCCCCAAGGCTTTTTCATCTGAGAGGAGGATTAGACCCAGTCATTCACATTAGGAGCACTGCAGACCTCCTGACTACTAATGACCCACCTGCCTGCCCTAAGCAGCTAGCAGGATCACTGTTTGGAGAAAGCCCACCACAAAACCCCCAAGACAACACCCACACCTCCTAGATGGCCTATCTGCTGCCAGATGTATCCCAAGATGCAAGAGAAACTGGCCCCAATCTTTGGCTCTTCCTTTCTTTTAGTTTCCCTAAGATCAGCTAACTCTTGGGTATCAAGGGAAACCAAGCTGAAATAACTTTTCCTTACAGCCTGTAGAGTCAACACCTGTTTCATAGGTTGCCATAACAGAAAGCTTTGTACACCACGATAAAAAACTGTCCCCATCCAACAGTACTGAGATAGCACCTGCCATGTGTAGGTGATACAGCAGCTATACTATGCCCAGGTTCAATCTAACTGGGAATTTAAGACATAATCCAAAGCCCATTGCTAGTCCAATAACTTGAATGGTCTTGGCATGTACTGCATTGGGGTGGATTAAGAGTCCTGGAAGTACATTATGTTTTTAGGTATCTCTTCCCGGTATCAGAGTTTTTCATGCTGAGCCAGTTTCTTGGCTTCTGACTTGTCTCCCATTTGGGCCTTGAGATCTAGAATTTTTAAAGGTATAAATAACACAATTTTTTGAAATATAAAGAAACCAACTTACCAGAAAAAAACAGCTGCACCCAAATCTGCTACTTTGCACAGAGGTTGTTCAGGCTCTCAAGTGTTCAAATTCGCAGTCCCAGGGAAGCCGGCTGCAACCCTGAGGCTGTTTATATATGTTCCTGGAGAAGGAAGGATTGTGCGTCATTAAATTTTATCCAATTTCTCGGGTGGTATTTGGAGTGCAGTTCTCCAGGGGCAGAGCTGGGGCCACTGTCACACTTTTACTATTCAATACATCATTCACAAGGTCAGTGACAGCACTTCTGCCTGTAAGCTCCCTCAAAGTTTTTATAAGATAATAGTAAATTTCCTTTGTAGGTTTTGTGGGAATTATCCAGGTGACTTGGCAGCTGGTATTTATATAGGTTTTATGCGAGAGCTTTTCTGTCATCAATAGCAACCCTGAACCATAGCCTGTTTTCCAAGGTCATGGGACAAACTCCAGATCTGCGCAACGGAGCAAAACAAAACCTCGAATCTACATGTTTTTGGATCGGGGGGGGGGGGGACTCCAAATCCACATCTGGATTTGAATTTTTCTGAATGTTAAGTGTGTTTGGACCCATTAACTTGATTTGGGATAGTTCAGTGTAGAAGTAGGTTTGAGCTTTGAACTCAAATGCAAATCTGGAGCTATATTTTGGGTTTTGTGTAGCATTTTGTCCTTGGTCTGCATCTACCTGATAGAATAATAACCCAGTGGACCATCTCTGAAGTAATGTAACATTGATATCGTCTCTGCCCATACAGGATTGTAATCTTCTCAGAAGAAATCCGATATCAGGGTCTTTGCAGGAAGGTCCTTAAAGGGGGTGATGCTACTATTTTAGGGGCTAGGACCAGTGTAGCAAGCTTCATAGTAAGTAGACATAAAGATCCTTATTGGAAGGTAAGAGTATACATATACAAATAATTTCCTTGCATTAAATACTGCATCTTTCTCCAACCATCAGCTCCACTTCTGAAAACTTCAGAAGACGTAGCTAGTCATTTTGTGACATAGCTTGCAGAATGTGGTGATGATGTCAAAGGATGTGTGTTACATAACGTGTGAAGCCACCAGGGATACCGTATATCAAGACCATGTTCTGGTCTAATGCTCACCAGAGTCTTCTGCAGCCTCCCTACAGCATCAGAACAGCTAGGCTCATTATTTTCAGTTATCCCCAACTTTGCTTTTTTGCTTTCTGAGCAGATAGGTATAGGCCTCTCTGGAGTACTGAAGAATATATATACTGCTCACACAAAGGCTTTGTGAAAGCAGCTGGCCGGAGTAGGCTTGACCGGCAAACCTGACTGATGTATGAACTCCTTATGTAAGCCAAATGGGTTCAGACACGGGCCAGATGTACGCTCCTGTCATGAGATGGGAGGAGGGGATAGCTGTACAAAGTGCTGCATGGATGAGTACTGGGAGGATAAGGTTGGATGGGAACACCCTTGTCAGGATCTGGAACAAGCCCATAATACAGGATGGCTCAAGATATTCAAGATACCGCTGGATGTAATATGTAATTTGTTTTGACCACTGTATAAATGCAGAATTAGAAATAAGGGGAATTTTGTATTGGCCTAGAAGAGCTGACATGGGGTTGCCTGGTCACGTCAGATCATGACTGCGTTAGGGCCATGCCTTGTAGACAATGAACCTGGCCGAGCCTTTGCCCCCGGACTGAGCCTGTGGTCATTTTTTAAAACAAGATTGGTGTTGGGATCTCTTGACCGTGACTTTTTAGAGCACCACAGCCCTTGGGTCTTCAACACCGACAACATGATAACTCCCAACGAGGACAGCGATGGAGGCAACAGGGGCTATTCTGTGGGGGATAAACATGCACCCCTGAAAGGGCATGGGAGTTGACACAGTGCACTTGGCCAACAGTATGACTATATACGCCTACAGAAAGCGGTAGGGCCCATACCCTCATCATGGTCCCTAAGGGCCTTCTTCAGGACCTGCTGGAAGATACAGTGCCAAACACTATGCAGCAACTAAACGAGTGACACTGGTACAATCTGAGTAGCAGATTTCAAACCACTTTCGGAGGAGCTGCCTTGCTGTGCTGAAAGACGGCTCAGGGAAGATAAAAATTGCTTGCTTGCTTTTTTTATGGAACATCCTTGGGAAATTCCTGGGTTAGCTAACAGCTGGTCTGGAGAGAGAAAATATTTATTTTGTATATCTTCATGACATTTATGCAGCAATCATTCAGAAAAAATCTTATTGCCATTCTGTGGGAAGTCTCTCTGCCAGGAGCAGAGTAGGATGCCCAACATTTTATCACCTGCATTTTACAAAGCTCCAATAACTTGGTTTTACAATAAACCAAAGAGGACAATAGCTTGAGAACATGCAAAGACCCAACAGAAGGAAAAGTCCCTGTCTAAGAATCATGTATCGGGAATCACTGTTTGTGTACCCTATATCACCCCTGGTTTTTATGGTTATCAATATCTGAATTGTAATGCTGAATTGTAATGCTACATGGGACACAGATTTATTTATCTGCAGTTCCAAGCAATGGGATTAATAATTCAGTGGTTTAATCAACAAACCTTGGTGGCACTCGCTACCAGTTTGAGGTGCTGCTTTCCAGGCCGACCGGGTATTCCCAGGGATCACACAACTGCTTGCCCTTAGCTGCAGCTCATTTGTATCATTAAAGCCTGCAACTTTTCCAGTTCCAGGATGAGTGGCTCCAAGAGCTCCATTTTACAATAGGGCCCTTCCTGCCCTCCAGAAGAGTTGAACCCTCTTCCAGTCCTGGGGTCTGAGGCTGAACAGGAATATAGCTTATCCTATGACGTAGAATCATAAAATCATAGAAAGTGAGGGAGGGAAGGGACCTCAGGAGGTCACAACTAGTCCAACCCCCTGCTCAAAGACGGACCAGCCCCAAGCAGATCATCCCAGCCAGGGCTTTGTCTAGCCAGGTTTTGAAACCCCCCAAGGATGGAGCTTCCACCACCTTTCTGAGTGACCCGTTCCAGTGTTTTACTACTTTCCTCGTGAGAAAATTCTTCCTTATGTCTAACCTAAGCTTCCCTTGCTGCAGCTTGAGCCCGTTGCTCCTCGTCCTGTCTTCATAGGGGTGGCCCAAGACATTTGAGAGTGTCAGTCTGTCTGCCACAGCACAAGTTCACACTGTGAAGGAGGGCTTCACAGTAGGGCTGTGCGAAGCTTCGCTGGCTGTTTCATCTCAACACTGTTTCGACTCATTTCAAGCTCAAAACAGCAAAATCAAACTAAAACGAAGGGCTTCAAAACAGCTTCGAAACGAAGCAGAACGGAACGGTGATTTCTAAATGAAACAAAACTCACAATGAAACACTGCTCCGTCGAAATGTCGACATGGAGGTCAAAGCAGAATGGTGCTGTTTTGCACAGCCCTACTTCACAGGTTTTTTCCAGGCTTTGCTGCATCTAGCAATCTGACCCACGTTCCCCAGTCCTTTCATCAGTTTTACTCTTAAGCGTCTTTCTCAACCCCATCCTTTGGGAGTCTGTTCTCTGTACTTTTTTTTCATCTTGGATATGTTTCCTACAGTACACAAAACTATACCTACTGCAGGATATAATGGTCATATGCACTACTTTTCCCCTAAAGGGTGGGTGGATCCCGGTAAAAATGACTTGCTCCTCGTGTATTGTATACACTTTTATAGCCAACAAAATGCTTTAAAGAATACAAATAATGGGATCAAAAATAAGGGTGAGAGCATGTAACATGGTCCAAGGGGCCTCCGATAAGGTAGTTGAACTACTGCCCAGTTCTGTCACCAATGCTGTTTTAGCATCACTGTTGCAATACCCAAACAGTCATGAATCAGAAGTGGCCTGGAGGAATAATAACTAATAGAAGATCTTTTTGATCATTTGCAGATTTGTTCGTGCCTACCCAGCTGGAAAATTGCTGTTACGCTGTTCCACAGAGCTCATTTACATAAAGATAAATATTTAATTTATCGATTTTTCTTTCCAACTTCCAGGGTTACGTGGCGGCTATCCCAGTTATAACAAGAAAACAATTGTACATTTGCATGCACCTCTTTTCCTGTTGAAATGCCCACAGTGCCCATAATTACAAACAGATGCGATGAGCACAAGGGAAGTCAGAGGTGTGACCAGTCACACTTGACTGCACACCACTACGCCAATGGTGACCCACTGGAGGAGAATACGGTAATACCATGTTCACAGTCCCAGACCACCATGAGGATTTGTTGTTTTGGCCCAAATCCTTCAAGCCTTCAGTCTGTTAACACAGCTCCTCCCTCGCTCACTCGCCCGCCTGGATCCTAGGCAGCTCTGCCTTCAGTTGTTTGGGGGTTTTTTAACTGGTAGGAATTAAAATGACTCAATGGCAGACTAAGCAGCATTACAGTTAAGCACTCAAGGTGGCATTTCTTTTGCAGCCTTCAGTCATTTAGTGGCAATTTCTTTGTTTTTTAAATCAGATAAGTTCCTCCCATCTCCGGGGATAGCGGGGCTAACAAAAACCAAAGGGAGGTCCTGACTATGGGGTTCTCTCCTAAAAACATTGGCTCTGCATATTCCTACTTGAGGCATTGACACCTCCTGGCTTGAAGCAATGGGTGACTTGTTACCCAAGGGCACTGCATCCTCCCTGTCAGGAAGCACAGAGGCTCTTGGAGGACAAGAAAAGTTTTTTACTGGTCTCTACAGATCTTTGAGAACTACCCCGGGACAGCCACGGTTGCAAACACCCCTGCTACTAAATCAGCTGCAAATGGAAATACGCATAGGCTGCCCAAAGAAGAAATATTACTACCTTTTTTGGATGTCCACGATTATGATTGCAGTTTCTCTGCTTATAATACAGAATGATAGAAAACACAGGCAACTGGTGCCTCCCGAGTCTGGGAGGGCACCAGATCGCCAGCCGGGGGTGGGTCCGGTTTTGTGGCTGATGCTTCCAGGGGGTGTACGGCTGATTTCAGGGGGTGCGTGTGCACCCATGTGCACCCCTTATGCATTGCCAATGACAGAAAATTAGGGTTGGAAGGGACCTCAGGAGGTCATGTGTAGCCCAACTAGATCATTCCAGGCAGGGATGATGATATACCGTTTTATTTTGGGTACAAAACAACAATACTAGCAAATGAATGTGCAATAATTAATCATTTTTGTATGCCAGGAATATTTTTTAAATGGCATGGATGGCAAACAGCCTTCGCATTTATTCAGAGGCCTACTTTTTTCCTCATAGGCATTTTCACTTTATAAACCGCAGAGGCTGTATATTCACGTCGTGTTGCCTCTCCTATTCATGCTGCATTTTTCTAACTACCTCCCTCCTGCTCCTGGACGAGTCCATTTTACAGCTGTCTGGACTCCAGCTAACTTTCTTCATTATACAGGGATTGTTTGGCTGTTCCCGATCAACAACAATTATGAGCCTGCTGACTTAAACGGAGAGTGCAACAGCTCCGTTGCTAGCTGGGCTCAACTGTAGTTGCTTATCTATAAACAGTAAAAAGGCAGATTAGTAAGAAGATAAATGTTATTACATGTTATTGCACTGGGCTTGATCTCCAGTTTCCCCTGGACAAAGCTGGTGCAGAGTTATTCTGTTTTCATAGCCAGATATTGCTGCCTACAGGCCACATCAATTTAGTAATGGGATAAGGAGCCTAATTGACTCCTATGCCACTTCCAAGTGAATTGCCCAGATGAGCTGCTATTCAAATGTTTATCTGGCAGGTCTCCATGGTATTTAGCATGGAGACTGGTGGCACGAACCTCATCGCTGATATTATTCCATATTACTTTCAGGTACAGCCAACCTCACTCTGACTGTGTTAATGGATTTCATTTGAAAGAGGTGCACTGGGCATTTCTTATCATGAACAGGACCTCCCTTTATGGCTGTTTCACTTCTCCTTCTGCTCCCACTTTGCTGAACAGTCAGGGCAGAACCCGTCCCTGGGGGGACACACTTGCTCTTTCAGTTCTTGCCTCCGCTCCGTCCTTCTTTATATCCATAAGTTGGCCGCTTGAAGGACACATCTCAGCTCCTCTCCTGCTGCTGCTGCCCTTGCCTGATCCCCATCTACTACCCAAGCAGCCAAACAGGTTCGGCTTCCTCCAAGCCATGAGCTGGAGAAGGCACTTTCTGGGTTTTAACTCTAATTTTTTCTTTCTCTTTCCTGCTGTCCTGCCCAGAGTGCTCTCAATTATTTTGGCATAAGCTCAGCTTTATTTTTAAAAGCCATGCAACCCCTACAGAAACCCTGCGCTGCTTTGCTCCTTCTTTTTTTCCTACATAAAAAAGATAGATGTTCCCAGGAGTGGATGTTACGATTTGTAGCCTGCTCAAACACCGCTCAGTTTTGCACTGCCAGGGTCTTTGACCCCATCAACTAGATCAGGATCTCCAGTATCCAGGCTAATGGATGCTGGCTGCTTGCCTCCTAGCTGGCTTGCCTATTTCCTGGCTATTTGATGACTTTTAAGGTCAAACCAGCACAGCTCAATTATTGTATTCACCATAACCAACCAATAAAATGAAACATACCTTCTCAATCTGTGCTCTGTTGCAGGCTGCAGCTTATTCATGCAAACAAGTGCTTCAAATACTTTGACACACTCCCTCTTATAGCTAACTTCTTCACGATGCATCATTCTATAGCACGAACTAATTTACTTCTGTTCACATTGAAAGGAGAAGTGCTTCCCATAGCACACAATGCCAGGCATAGTTACTGAAAACCATGCAGTATTTTGAAAAAAGAGGAATCATAAAAATGCAGTGCATGGGGTTCTTGTTTCCCCAGCACTGAATCATGACTGGGCCATTCTTGGAAAAGGTGCCTAGATTCACGATCTGGTTGCTTGGCTCTTTGCACAGCATTGTGGAAATTTGGTTAATTCCTTATCACAGCCACAGAAAAGCCCCCGGGTATAACATGTGCAAGCTACGCTGGGTAGTCAATAATATCATTCACCCACAACGCTCACATGCCTTCTACTCAGAGAACGTCCCAAGAAATCATGCAGCGCCTGTAAACCTCTGCGTACAAATGAGGCAGGGGTCTCTCCAGAGACACAGCATCTCTCTCTGTAGGAACAGGGGGCTGGACAGGGTGTCTCAAACCTCTGAGCCCAGTCTGCTATCATCAAAAGTGACTGTTTATATCAAGTGTCCACACCAGCCCCTCACACGTGCCACAGACCATGCACCAGACACCCCACAGCAATCCAGGCAAAAAAGCAAGAGAGACAAGGGCCCTGTCACTGCAATGGCAAAGAAGCTGTCAGGTGGATCAATGCCCAGATGGTCCCAGGAAGAGGACTGTGCCTCAGGCTATAAACCCGGCTGATCATCGCTGCAAGCACAGCAGGACAGCTTGAAGGAGGGCTTGTGACTCAGAGATGCACAATGCCTGCCCTTGTCCTGGCTGTGCTCCAGGAGGAAATCAGCTCGTCCTGGCCTCATCAAAGCAGCATTGTCTGCATCAGGTGTGGCACCAAGGGCCCCTCTCACTCCTCTTCCTCTTTGTCCACCGGTGTCCCGTGAAAACCCCTCCCCTTCGCAGGTGGCAAGCAGGGGACACGGGGGGCTATGGGGAAGCCTTGCACACCTTCCCCTCCGCACAGCATGTGACATCCTGGGCCTCCCTTCAGGTTCACAGAGGGATCAGCAGCACTGGCTGGTTGCCTAGCTCATGAACGGCGCCAGCCAAAGAGTGTCTCATTTGGCCTCGTTTCATTTGGCACCGGTGCCTCCAGGACATTGCCTCCCTCCACCCATGGCATAGTCCTCTTTATGCAGTATACATAGATAGAGCTATGCTCCTCCTTAGAAAAATCTCAGACCCACCTGATCAAAAACCACATGCACTGAGGAGATCCAGACACCCAACCTCTGAAAGATGCCTCAGACAACAAGGGAGGGAACGCCAGTCATGGAGGGTGACGTCCCTGATTCAGTGCAAATTTTCCATTCCTGTTGCCTAGAGAGCATCACATCATGGTCAGCAGATCCAGTCCCAAGGGTATCAGCTGATGTGCTGGGAAGAAGCAGCAGGCGTTGCCTTAGCTGGCCCTGGTCTGCGTTGCTCACAGAATTAAATACATAAATAAAAATCCCGGTGCTGTTGGTACAGTATGGCAGGAGTCCTGGAGAATAAGGCACCAAAGTCTTCCTCTCTAAATAGGCAAGGCAGGCAAGAGCTGAGAGAACGGAAGTGCAGATTAAAACACAGGCAGCAAGTGACCTGCTCAGGCCTGACAGTGAAATATTTGCTGCCTCCCTCACATACAGGATTTTAGTCCTGGTGTGTCCTCCTTGTGCTTTGTGCCTGCTCTGCCCCTACCTGCTGGCAGGTGAGGCCACCTGAGCCATCCCCATCAGTCGTTGTTTCGGTTCATCTTCTCATCCTGTGGCAATGCACCAAAATCACAGGCCAGGGCTGGAATGCAGCATTTCACTACAAGTCTCCGCCCGTGCGAAAAAAAGGAATGACTTTTGCAACAAAGCCTGGGTTTATTTTTTAGGAAAGGGGGCTAAAGATCAACATTAGCACCTTCCACATCAACTTGCAATCCAACCGTCATCTAGTGCAGATAATGGCTCAGGGGGACGCTGGGTCTTTACCTGGGAAAGGAGCCCCAGCTGCAAAGGTCAGCTAGCCTAATGGAGCAACCCCATGCAGACTGCAATAACCTGCTCTTGAGATGACATAAGGATGGACATATTCTCCTGAACAACTGCAGATGATAGGAAACGTCTTTGATAGCCAGTGTCACCAGGACATTTACTAGCAGGTAGGGATCCACACTACGACCATTGGGGGAAAAGTACACGCACCCTCTCTGCATTTTATATGTCTCTTTTAGCTGAGCTAAATCTTACCAGTTAGCTGTTATGAAGACCTCAGCTTCCTTTGATGCAGAGCAAGAGGCTCCTTTGTCTTCAGGAGGATGGAGATTTTGACTTGAGAGCCGAAGCCTCACAGCCTGTGTTTACTCCCTATCTGCTCCCCTAACAGCTCTCCCCACCCATCGAGCAAAAGGAGCAATAGAAAGAGTTGCCATGCTGCTTACCGTTGTCCCCTCACCACGCTCCGCCATCCAGGGGTGAAAGCGGCATGGGGTCCCCGTGCAGTCAGATGGGCTGTGAGGTCCCCTCTGATCTTCTTGTTCTGTGTGTGGGATCAGGGAGACGGTAACGCCAGCAGCTGCTAAGGGAAGACAGACCCTGCTAGCAGATGGCATTGCCATCACCACCACAGAGCCACTGCTGTGATCCTGAAGCCAAGAGCAAGCTCCCACTTCCTCCCCTCTACTCAGAGAGCGAGATGGGAGCATCACTCACTGCTCCGTGATGACGGTAGTAATCCCACATTACTGTGAACTCCAGCACAGCTCATGGGGCAGATGTCTGAGAAACCCTAAGATCTGTCGTAGGTCCTTCTCATTGGCTTCACGGGCCATTGCAAAACTGTCCTGGGAGAGCAATGCTGTTATCAGGGCTAAAATCTGGCCGTTCCCTTATCTGAATCCTCTCTTGTTTCTCCCAGTTGCACACCCATGACCCCTCCCAGCAATTCACTTCCTTCTTTGAGGTTTAGGTGTGTTACATAATAGCAGGGAATTATGCATTGTAATGCATGCATTAAAATCCTGGCTGCAACAAGTCCCTTGAGGGAAGTTCCCTGATTTTCAACAGGAAATCTGACTGCTGCACAGGAATGAGAAATACCTCCTGGCAAGGAGCAAAGACTCACTGTACCTGTACCAGGGAACAGGCCCTTGAAGGAGAGGGGACTGCTCTTTGATTGCTGGTTCACTGTTTTGCCCATGAGCCACAGATTTACTAACCCTGTGGGCAGGGGTGAGGAAGGCTTCGGAGGTTTCACCCCAGATATAGAGGTGTTTTTTCTCTCATCTGCCAATACTGTGTCTCTCACACAGGGACAGACCTAGAGGCTGGAGCACGAACTGGTTCGGTTCCAGCCAAGCCCCTTTGATCCCTGGTGGCATTATTAATTTTAAAATGCAGCCCATCCTTCATCGACCTAGCATTTGCATTGATGAAAACATGCAGTCAGGAGCTAGTTATGTCACACCATCACGGGTGGGCTTTAAAATATTGGGACTATCGCAGTCTCTGCTGAGAGACTTTGCAGGAGCTCCCCGGCAGCCTGGGACTGCGGGTAAAACTCAGCTGGAGGAGCCCGGCTGTGAACCCCTGCTTCTCCCTGAACAGACCTAGAGCCGCACAGAGTGCAACATGGCACAGGGACACTTCTTTCTTGCAATGTCTTTGCAGTTCAGCTCTTGAGCTTTTTGGACGCTTTAAGTCAGTTCCTTTAAGCTGTGCTAAGAGCCGCTTCCAGTTGCAACAGGCTTCACATTGTTCCTACGTCTTGTCTAAGGAAAGGGTCTCTTCGAGCTCACCTGGTAGCATTTCCATAGTTAAGGGACCATTACAATCAGCAAATCTGACTTCCTGTACAGTGCAGGCCATTCAACCATCACCGAGCACAGACTATAGCTTACAAAACACCCCGGCCGCGTCACATCTGAGAGAGCACACGGCTGTGCCCACACACTGCGTCCGATGTGGTGGCGATAGACTCAGACCCGAGCAAGCTGCCTCCATTTCCTGGCCAGAAAGCAGTGCACTTCAGTTCCTGACCTCAGGCTGATAGCCCTGTTGTTACTGCACGCCATTTGGTTTTCCTCCGCCTCGAGCCTGGGCTACTGCTGAGGCCGTTTTGTCTGCTGAAAGCCCCTGGGGAAGTCAGACAACTAACTTGGCAGAAACAAAATAGCTGTGGCCAGCCAGATTTTTCCCTCGGGGGGCCGCTTTAATAGGAAGGCAAATAAAATTGTCAAATAAAATTATATGAATAGAATTAAGAAGGAAACGGAAACTTTCCTGACCCTGGGTGTGACATTCAGCCTCCCACATCATCTTCTCACTCTGCTGACCTGCAGCTGCTGCTAGATCCCTTCCCTATAGCACCTAGATAAGGGGTAGATTAAGTCTGAGCTCCTGTCTCATCCAGTGTGAGCTGACTGCTGGCTCCTATGGCGCTGTGTGAAGTATCTGCTCTGTCCTCCTCCCCCCAGGCTGGCTGTCATTGTTGCACTGCAGAGTTAGCATTCTCCAAAGGACTTTCCCATCATCGTCCTTGCAGTCCACTGCACACCCAGTATGCGCAGACACTTGCCCCGCATGGCTTTCTGTTGTATGCATGCTGGCACATTCGATGGGCGTGGGCGTCCCGCAACCAGTGGGATCAGGAGGAAGTAGGCATTTAGCGTGGTCTTATTTTTAGCCTACAGCAGAGGAGCACCTGCCCAGGCTCATATTAGATCAGGACAATCTTTGCTGGCACAAAATGTGTACAGGTGAGAAATCAAGCTGCTATGGTGTCCTTTGGGGGGGAAGAAAAAAGTGCCACTTGATCTAGCGGTGTGAAGGGTCCTGTTGTGGCATCTTATCCACTGCCTCGTGTCACTGTTTATCGTGCATGATTTAAGTCACCAGTTATAGTTACGCGAATAAAAATTCTGCGAACTGCTGTTCCTAGTGATAGGCAAAAGAAATGGATACTGGATTCATATCCAGATTAGGGTAGTTTGATTTCAAAGCCACATCTAGGTCAAGGCCAGGTTCAGATCTGACCCCACTGCTTTCTCATGAAGAAATCCAACAAAGGGAGATGTTCAGTTAAGGACAGTGCCATATAGGAGTACAAAATCCATATTGCTAGAGGTGGCAAGAGTCTATTTTGTTTCCAGCTGGTGAAAGAAGTGAAATGCGCCTCTTTCGTGACTCTCGGCATACAAAGAAAAGCACTCTCTGAAAGCAAGAAACATTATTGGGAAACTCCTGTGTTAGGCATCATTTTGGTTGGTCCAGGCCTACATGACCTCAGTAGCTGGTGATCATTTTGGGGCCACCCATGGGGGTCGCTTTGTCCACAGGCAGACTCCTGCAAAAGGGGGGCAGTATGACTGGGAAACTGAAAAGTCAGGGACATTGGTGCTCCAGAACTGCCCTGTATTTCGTAGGGAACTTGCCTACAATTTAAGAAGCAATCCTCCTCTGAGATAGGTAAGTGGGTATTGTCATCCCCATTTATACAGAGAATCACTAGGTGGTACAGGGCATGACTAATGGAACAGAGTGGGTGCTTCTACACGTGCATTAATGCACAGTAATTACGGCACCTTAAGTTCAGTAACTGGAATAACGGTTACTAAACGTAATCAGTGCTACTGTGCATTAGCACAGATGAATGCTTTTTGTGCAGTGCTCAATGTCCATTGGGCTAAGCTACTGTGCATTAGTGCATTAGCATGCTTTTTGCGTGACACACTAATGCGCAATAGAATTAGTCCAGTGGGTGTTAAGCATCTCATGTAGACGTGCCCAATGCATCAGAAACATAATCAGGAATAAAACTGAGGACTTTACTAGGTCCTACTCACCTACCTTATAGTTATCAGAGGAAACTTGTTCTAAGAATTAATAACTGCTGGTTTTAACCTTTCACGTCAGACTGGACCGGGGTTGCCAGGGTCTTAGGAGCTCTGCTCTGAATTCTTCTTTCTCCCTGGCATCAAGATACAGACAGAGGTGAATCGTGGTGTCCTGTGGAAAACATTAAGTCCACCCTTTTCTGTGAAAAAGGAAGATATTGTACAGAATTATAAACATTAGAGATGAACAAGCTCTGTTAGACTCTGACCCCTGCATGATTTTTCCGAGCATCAGGACGAGTTCCTGATATTCAGCCTGAATTTTCTCTTTCAGCTTGACAGTAAAGACAACGGTGTCCTTGTTTGCTTCCATTATTATTGTTATTTCTTTTTCTTGTATCCATGACAACAGAGATACACATTTCCTGCCAGTAATTAACCGATTGGCTCGAAACAGTCAAAGATAGACACTGTATTTACACCAGCAGAAGGGAATTTTAAACCAAATAAGCATGTGATGGGGCCGGGTGTCAGATACAGACACGATGGTCAAGTTGCCAAGTTGTCTTATTACTAGTGTCCCCCATGGAAGAGCAAAACAAATGGTCAAACATCTGCTAAGTAGGGCACAAGGTGTACAAACTGTACTGTGGTCAGAAGAAAATAAACCGCAGCAGCAAAAAGGACCTGAGCTAGTAAAGGTCAAGGAGAAAAAGCACTGGAGCAAGTATGTGTTGTTCTGGACTGACACCTTAGGGGACAGCAAAGATCCTGGTGTCCTCTGCATTATATGTGACCTATGTGTAAAGCCCTACTCAACTCATGATTCCAGAGATTTCACAGAAACCATGAAATCCAGGATCGTCTGCAAAATCAACTTCAAAACACCTATAAAAATTAAATGCTGACTCCCCAGTGGGAGCCAGCCGTCCTCACTGCTGCTGCAGCCCAGCCTTGCAGTCCATCCGGGGGGGAAGGCACAGCTGGAAGGGCAGCAAGAAGGGAAGTAGACAAGGTGATGACCACCCTCTAGTCTCTCCTCTCCCTACTGGGGCCTCTCCACCAATCAGCACCAAGGGGCAGGGCCACTGAAGCACATCCAGGAAATCCCCAAGGAATTTGCTATTTAGGCCACAACCAGCCCATGAAAATTGTCTAGTGTCTCCATGATTTAAGTAGACCCCTACCTATGTGTCTCTAGGCCCTGGACATAATGCTACCCTCATTTGCATGGCTGTATCCCCACTGCATTCACTGAGCACCTTGGCAGTATAAATAAGAACCAAGTACAAGCACTTATGCAAATAGTATGCTCCCCCCGCCCGGAAAGTACCTGCTGAAAAACCCAGTGGCTAACTGAGTCTATTTGGATAAAGGAAGCAGTTACAAGTGTCTGTATCAACTGTAAGAGTAGAAATGCAAACCTGTATTCAGTGGGGTTACACAAAGAACATGATATTAATTAGTTTAAAAAAATGCTGCCTTTCAGATAACTGAAGTTCAATAACTGAGGATGTACTATCTATCTGCCACCACTGAGAACAGTCCAGCTCCATCCTCATATGAAGTCCTATTCAGGTAGTTGAAGGCTGCTATTATTTCCCCTCTCAGTCTTCTCTTCTCCTGATTAAATAAGCCCAGTTCCCTCAGCCTCTCCTCATAAGTTATCAGCCCCAACCCTCTCACCATTTTCATTGCTCTAGTCTAGTCCTTTGTAGCCTTATCATTTACCCTTTCATAGCTCCATCACCATTTTCATTGCCCTAATAAAAAAGAATTTTTTTTTTTTCACTAGTTCCCATTCTTGATAGTGGAAGCAGCTGGCTCTGTTCCTACCTGGGAAGTTACTTTAAACAAAATCTCTATATTTTAGGTCCGCCACAAGGAAAGCATCTCCCAGGTGCAAAAGCCTTGCAGCACTTGTCTAAAGAAAACCTAATAACAAGAACTTTATTAAGCAGGTTATGGATGCTGGTACTGGATTTATGACCCAGATACATTGTTCCAGGCAGACCCAAACCCTCAGACCAACCTCTCCATTCAATCACAGGCATATTTTATTGATACATAGTAATAGCAGATAAGAATAATGAAACCAATTCTATATCTACCAGTCCTAGGGCTTTCGCAGAGGGAAGGTGTCTGGCCAGTACTTGAGCTTCACCCTGAGGTTCTTTCGTGAATGTTAGATGTCAGCAGCCCGGAGGTCAGAGGTTGAGGCCCGCCCTCCTCCAGTGGGGTGGGTGAGATGGGCTGGTGGCATGCCCTCTGTCCATGGTGACCTCAGGATCTCCTCTTAGAGACCCTTTGCTGCTCTGAAATCCCTCCTTTTGTATTCTTTCTCCCCTCTGATGACTCTTCATTCCCAGGCATCGTTGATTGGTTTTCCTGTGGTTGTCCTACTGTCCGCGGCCTGTCTTGTCAGCATATTTATTTGTTCCAACAAAGCCATCACATGCACACATCTTAATTTGGTCTACTCACTGGGCATCCTAATTTGGTCTGTTTAACGAAGCCAGAAATCTCAAGGGCCTTGCCACCTTATCTCATGTTATGAAACAGTGAGGCACATCTCTTCAATTTCCCAGCCTGTGTATTTGCTGACTTCAGACACAGTGGGTCTTGAAGGAAACTTTGTCAGAAGCAGGCTTTTAGAAACCAATTATCCCTTGCCATTCCCCTGGACCATTGTTTTGATACTTTTCCTATAAGCCAATTTCCAAAAGCAAACCTCTACATAGCATTTTCTAGCCATCAATGCATTAATCCAAATAGTGATCAACAGGATCTTCCTCCTTGTGTAAGAAGGCCTTTTCCTTTGTAGTTTTAAATGGCTCTTCCCACATCCCTCAGTATATGCTGCTAGGTGCAGAACTATTGCTATTCTTTCACTGTGGAGCCACCACTACGGACTCACCACATCATCTCTGACCCTACAGTCAATCAATCAGGATTTAACTGGCCACACCATAATTGGGCATTTCTCAACCATTTTTTAACTGGAAAGGTAACTGTACCTCAAACCTATACCAATGGGGCCTTCCCCATGACAACAAATGGCATTGTGGACGAGTTCAAACCATGTTCCACATTGTTGACTCATGTCCATTTACAGTGCTACATGGTGGCCTTCAGGCTCTTCACCCTTATGACGACATTGCCTTAAGATGGCTGAAATAATACGCTGACACGGCATACGCTAAATAAAAACTACGGAAAATAGATGTAAAACCCAGCATTTCCTTACAGAGGTGCAAGGTTTTTTCCGGGTCTGTTACTGGCCAGCTGGATGGTCAAGGCTTGCTCTGAATGATTTATTAGCTCCATTAATTACCGGTCGAAGCTCACTGCCAGCTCTCAGCAAAGTGCAAGTAAAACTGGGTGCGACTAGAAGCTTGCTCCTGACCAAAAGCATCACCTGGAGACAAGACCCTTGTGAGACTTTCTGCAAAGCCTGTCAGTTTAGACACGGTTTGCTTTCACTCTTTCGGTTTCATTTTGCTTGGAGAGTGAAACGAGAGTGCTTAGCTCGGCTTTCTGATTCTCGGGCCGCAGCCTCCCGTTGTTGACTGCGAGTTCACAGCTCTGCAGGGAACACCTACGTCATAGCAATGCTTTTCAAGTGCTTTGTCATAGTCCCACGTCAGCGTTTCAGCACGCGTGAGGTTTCGTAATGCGAGTGGGCCAGCGGTGGGTGGTTGGCCAGGGGACGCTGCGAAGGGATGAGCACGGACACACCAATTCTTTTCACTGGTGCTGGCAATAATGAATCCAGTAAGGTCATTAAAGGACCTGTGCTTATAGCTAGCAAGGCGGGTAACATTTATGGATACGCTGCAAGACTTCATAAGTTCACTCGACGTGCTCAGAGTCTCTCAGACGCGTAGAGTAACAGCGCTCAACCCTGGTTTCCTGTGCAGTCAGTCACAGTTACAACACGCCTTGGCACCCACCATGAGCCTTTCAAGTGGTAGGTGGGAGCTGATGTTTCTCAGCAAACAGAAAGTCTACAGGCCGCATTATGTGGCTGGAGGACTTCGATGCATCTGATTTTAGGACTAGGATCATTACTGTCAGTGGGACCACAAGTTTAAACAGCTCTGGGAAAGCCAGGACCAGAGAGCCCTGTTGCAGAGAGCTCCATTTCCACGATATGGGAAATAACAATAAATTCCCCGGTTAGATGAAAAATGACCTCAGTGATGTTTTCCAGCTCAACCGGGAAAGGTCTCTCCTGCATCATTGAGTGGACCTGCCTGGTTCACACTGGGACCTTCAGCACCATTGCAGGAGAGATGGTTAATCTCTGCTGGAGTAAAGGGTACATTGAGTTCATGGCCACAGGATCAGGTCCTTGATGGCTGGACCATGCCTGGCATTGTGATGGAGGGGAAGCCATTAGGTTGAGAGAGCCGGGGGATTCAGTCAGCCAGAAGACAGAGCTTCTTCTGCATAATGTCCCTGCTATCCAGAGCATCCAGGTGCAGGAGTCTTCACTGGTTTTCCCCTCCCATCATGCCTAATGGTTGCAGCTCATGTTTCCCAGTTGGTTGGTGCCAAGCAACACTGTCTATAAAACTCAGTGGGGAACAACATATGGACAGCTTTGTAAGTATAAGAAGCTACGTGCTTTATTCATCGTTAGTACAGAGCACTAGGAAGGGCATGGGGACCTGTACAGACCAATGAGAACAGCATGGTTACTGCCTGAGCAGGCCACACCCCAGTGCAACACTTGGTTTTACCTCTCTCTTTCTGACTGGAAGTAGATATCATCTCATTTTTCACAAGTACCACAGACATTTTTTTTTAAAGAGACACGTCCTTACCCGCTGTTGTGCCGCATACCATGAAAATCAGTGGTGTAACAGAAGCTAGTAATAGATTCTGCTGCTTTACTGTGGCGGATGTCTACTACCTAGTGGCAAGCCCTGCGGGGTTTGCTACCTGTGGAAAACCCTGCAGGGCTGGCCGAGCGGGGAAGCACTTTCCCCTGCTGCCTCAGACACGAGGAGAGGGGCAGTAGGGAAAGCAGGGAGACCGTGTCTCCTATTGTCCTGGACCGTCAAGGGGCAGCATGTGTTTTGCTCAATGAAGTGAATCAGCCGTGCTGCAGCACATCGTGGCACAGCTGAATTGCTCCATTAGGCGATGTCTTTTTCTAGCCTCTTCTTCCGAGGCAGCAAGATTTTATTCAGAGCATGCAAGGCTGTATCCACCCCCGAGGGTAGGTCTCTTCTCTGGTCATCCACCAGAAGTATTATTCAACCAAAAGCAAGGGCAGGGTGGTACTTTGAAGACAAACTAGTTCAGAGAGGCATGAGCTTGCAGATGCTTGTGCAGATGCTATGAAAGGACTGGTAGGGCTTTGCCACAAGTTCATTTGCAATAGTTGCAGATCATCGGACCTATTAGTGTTAGAACATGTTAGGACAGAGGTGGACAGTAATTTAGGCTGGAGGGCCACTTCAGGACTTTTGGTGAGCGGTTGCAGGGCAGAGGGGTGCTGTCATGGTGGGGCAGGGAGGGTGATGAGCCCACCCAGTGCAGCAGCAGGGGTGGAGAATTGATCCCATCTGGTCCTGGATCCATGCATCCTGCACCCACCATGGGGGATGCCAGATGGAGCAGGCAGGTGAGGACTCCATGAAGACGGGCCCAAGACCCCTGTGGCAGGGCATGCGCAGCTGGGTGGACAGGATAGCCCACTCCCTGTACATCCCTGCAACGGGTGCCAGTTGCATGGGCAGGGATGTGAGGATTGCAGCTCGGGCCTGAGCCTCAGCCCTGCACTATCATCACTACGTGATCCCGGCCCCGGCTCTGGCCCCAGCCATCCATTCTGCTCCCGAATGCCGCTACCTTCTCGTAGCCCCATCCCGCCCCCCCGGCTGCACCATGGAGGCAGCAGGGCCAGGTCTGGCGGCACAGCCGGGCAGAGCGAGCTGGCACCGTGGCAGGTGCCCGGAAGCGGAGTCGGAGCAACGCACTGCCCCTGTCCCAATGCACACCTGGGGGCAGCGGGACCGGCCACATGAGCCGTGGCCCGGGCTGCCCCCACCCCATACCTGGGCTGGGTGAGGCTGAGGGACCCTCCGCAGGCGGGATAAGGTGGGAATAGATCCAGCCCCTGTGTTAGAAGATAGGCTGGCCTGAAAAGGAAAAATGCCGCACCACCACGAGAGCACTTAACCCATGCTAAACCACTGGAAAGTACACCTGTTTGTGCATTTTAACTGCACTTATTAAGTGTTAAGTTGAATGTGTGACACCAGTCAGAAAGGTTTTATAAAACCTTATAGTCATTTCACCTAGCCCACATTGCTCCAATGCATTCACAAGAAGGTCGTGTGAAACAATGTCAAAAGCCCTGCTGAAGTCCAGATACACTACATCCACTGTATACGCCGCATCCGGTCAGCTAGCTACTTTGTGGAAGAAAGCCTCAGGAGACAAACACCTCTGCGCTAGTCTTCACACATGCACAAAAACAGCCTGTGGATCCCCCGGCCTCCTTCCTGTTGCAGGGAAATTATGAAAAAAACATTTGGAAATGGGGATAGATCATATACATCACTGACACAGCCTGGCCCAGACAACTATTTTAACTCTAGTCAGCTTATCTCATAAAAGGCACCATGAAAACAGCTGGAATAGAGAGCAAGCAATACTATTAGGAAAAGCAACTGCATGGTGAAAGACTGAAACCATGCAGGCTGTTGAATTTAGAGGGGAGATAAGAGGGAACACAAATATGGAACGGGACATGCTTTAGATTGACAAATGAGTTCTTCTATTTATGGTAATGCAGAAAAAGATATGCACAGAAATCCCAAGACATGCAATACCTTTTACATAATACGGTCATTAGGCTGTGAGACTCACTGCCATGCACCATCACTGAGGTTATCAGAAATGAGGAAGGATTCATAATATAGGCAGGTGGCAAAGACAGCCAGAATGACACCAGCGAAGGAGTTTCGAAAGGACGGGATTCAGAAGCAATTTAAAGCCACCTTGTTACCTATCGGCTCTGTGTCCGTGGGGAGCCTGGCGCGGTACCCAGCCTGTCTGACTCACGAAGGATTCCCCGCACCACCACCACCTCCGTCCGCACCTGAACTGATCAGAAGAAGGACTTACGAAGGGCAATGAAGATGCATCGGGAGACACTCCTAACCCCCTCCAGACAAGGGTATGAAGAGAAGGCAACTCTCCTAATCTCAATTACATCCACGATGGGACAAGGAGGCTCCTCCGTTAGCATTCAGAGCGCAGAACAGAGACTCCGAGGCAAGGACTGCACTGAACTCCGGGACCAGAGAAGCAGGGCAGCGCTGCGTGATGGGGGATCTCTGCTCCAAATGCTAATCAGCCCACGTCTGCACACACCCAGCTCGGCATTTATCAGACCGATTCTAGCGGTGACCCAAAACACTGAATCTGCCCGTTTGCACTGCGAGCTCTCTCGGAGTAACAGCCACCGCAGCCAGGAATGATCGGCTCCTGTTGTCCGGCATAGCAAACCAGCTCTGGTATACTCCCCTGAGCCATCACGTACCCCTAACAAACCTAGTGTTCTCCCATCAACCATTGTTGTTTCCCACCGAAAACCCCTTCCCAAGCTCCAGTTTCTGTTGCGGTGCTTGGATCCAAACGCTGCACCACTTCCACTGGGACTTCACCGTCTCCTTGCCTACCTGCAAGACCTCCACAGACCGTGCTGGGGGCTCTGCCCGTCTCCAGCACCCTGGGCCTGAACCTGGACCCGAACCGCTTGTCTGCAACCTCCAGCAAACGCCTGGAGCCTCGACCGGTTCCAGCTTCACCGGGTGGTGAGACCCCAAGTCTCTCTCTCTGCTTAAGCCCACTTTCTGAGCCTCAGACTCAATTTAATGTCTCTCTCTCTCCTTCTCTCTTACTCCAGGCATTACTTTATAAACCTGACTTTTGTTTGTTGATCAGACTTGAGCTAGATTTCCCCAAATACCCGACTGAAGTCCTGCAATACTGTAACTGTTTCACTTGTTCTTCCTTGTACGGCTCTTATTTACTAGTATCATCATACGTTTCATATACCTGGTAATAAAATAACTTCGATGGTCAAGCTGGTTGCCGTACTCTGTCTCTGAACCTCATTTACTCTTTCTTCTCCTCGATGCCCCCCCCCACTCCCTCCCATTTGCTCTGCAGCAATGCTTCTTTTACCTAAGCCAAAGATCCCTGTAAAGCCAAAAAATCCTGTGGGGTCTACTTATCAAGGGAGTTACTATCAGGACAATTGGGAAGTGCTGAGACTGTGGCACATGAGGGTGTCAGCTTGTAAATGCTGATTGACCCAGCCGGCTCAGACGTGCTCATGGATTAAGGCGTCCATAGACCTAGATGCACTCATGAGGTGTCTGGAAGAAGACTACATGACATTCAAAAGCTTGTCTAAGTCTATCCCAACCGTGCAGCTGGTCCAGTCTGTGTGTGTGCGTTTGCTCAATTGATTCGGTAGCTGGAGGAACCCCAGCCCCATTGAAACTAAGCCCTGCAAGGTAGGTCCGCTGGGGGTGAGGACTCGCAGAAGGGTGCAAAATACAAGTGACACAAGCAGCCCATTGACAGAATTGCAGAGACCCCAGAAACATAACTCTAATAAATGAGTGCACCCCAAAAGGTGGGGCAAATCTGGTAACAACATGCTCTGCAGCAAAGGTTTGTTTCTAGCTGGCAGCATTAGGAAAAAGTGAACATTTCTCAGTAGCGAAGATTTCCTGAATTTTTTGAAGCATCCAGTCCATATTGATCTATATGGATCGCTGATTTGTGCTGGTCTGGTAAGTGTTATATGGAAGGCTACCTTCATTTGAAATTTTATTCTGTCTACCGTGAATAAAATGTCCCTGATAATCCACATCATCCCTAAAGAATAGGCCAGGTGAGGAAATACATGATTTCTTCTAAAAGCAAAGAAACAGAGTAATGGGTACTTGCATGTGATATTGGGAAGGGCAGTCTGTATAACATCCGAACAACACATCGCATAGACACTGCATGCATCATAACCTGCATTTAAAAAAAAACTATGTTATTCCACATTTGGGCTTCATATAGACCCTGATTTATCAGAGCTGATTTAATATTTTGAGTTAATATTGTGAGATGTGCCTAGATTGCAGAGCTGTCCAGTACCAAAAGTACTGGAAATGTGAGTTGTGAGGACACTAGACTCTGACAGATGCCCTTAAGGTGGCACAATACAATTGCCTATTTTTTCATGAAATCTTGCAGATATGTAAATAGAGGCCAAATATACATTTCAGTATTAAAGTATAACTTTCACTTTAAACTCCTCAGATGCAGGAGATGTCTCTAGGGTTGTTGGTCGTAGCCGTGTTAATCTAAGGATATATACTGGCAGGCCAGGTTCTTTGGGTAGACACGATATCTTGTATTACATCAACTGAGTAGTTGGAAAAAAGTTCTTAGCAAGCTTTCGGGTGCAGTCACAGGGAGTCTCTGCTGCCCAAGCTTCCCCAAATGCCGCCCCTGCTCAAAAGGAATAATCAAGATCACAAATACAAAATAGGGGACATTTGGCTGCATGGCAGCACTATGAAGAAGGCTCTAGGAGTCGTGGTGGACCACAGACTCAATATTAGTCTTCAGGGTGATGCAGCTGAACAAAAGGAGAATGCAGTTTGGGGATGGGTCAAAAGAAGCATTAGGTGCAAGACACAGGAAGTCATAATGCCCCTCTTTACTCAGCACAGCTTAGGCCTCATCTAAAGTCCTGTGTGCAGTTTTGGGCTCCACATGTTACAAAGGACGTGGAGACATTAGAGAGGGTCCAGGGTCCAGAGGCAGGCAACAAAACTGATAAAGGGCTTTGAAAGCAAATCATAGTAGGAGAGGTTGAAGGAAATAAGCATGCTCAGTTTGCAGAAAAGACACTTAATGGGGACACGATAGCAGTCTTCAGGTATCTGAAGGGCGTCCATAAAGAAGCAGGAGAACTCCTTTTCTCTCTTGCTGCAGAGAGGAGGACGCAAGCCACTGGCTTGAAGTCGCAGCAAAGTAGGTTTAGGTTGGATATCGGGAAAAGTGTCTATGCTGTCAGAGCAGTGAGGCGGTGGCATGGACTGCCTGGGAGTGTTGGGGACTCTCCATTGCTGGAGGTGTTGAAGAAGAGGTTGGATGAGCATTGGCCAGGGATGACCTAGGAGTAGCCAGGCCTATTCTCTCTCATGGGTATTTCCCACACCTCTGGGCTTTGCTGGTTGCCACCTGGAACCAGGAAGCATTCCCCCCCCACTCGTGTTGCTACACATCCGAGGGGGGGGCTCTCCTTCCTCAGTGGCACTTGTTCGCTGAGCAGGGCCTTGCTGACATGCCCCCAGTGATTTCCCCACCCTACCACGGTGCACGCCACACGCCCTTTCTCTAAGTTCAGCATCACTCACTGTTTCCTTCCTTTGTTTGATTATCCCCTCCCTCCTTCCCCTTCTTCTTCCATGGGCAAAAGCTGAAACTGAGAGTGCCTGGAGGCAGAAGACGAAGACAACCACTGTGGGCACATGACCGAAACTCTTCAACGTCTTTCCTCCCATCGTGTCTGAAGTTTTAAAGGATTTGTCTCATGCAACCTTAATAGCAGACAGTGGCTTTAAGAGGAGCGGCTGTGCCCGAAATAGTTAACCACATGCCTCACCACAGACTGTCAGGGTGATTAAAGAGCTATCAGATTAGATTTGCTCTGCAAACACTGTACTGTCACAGTCCTTGAAAAAGAAGTCTCAAGCTTCCCCCTCAAGGTTTCAAACCCTTCTCTGAATCCTCTGGGAAGCCTGACTCGCATGTAGCAGGGTCCCAGCCTCACGGGCCTGCTTACAACGCCTGGAGTCCATACCCTGCAAAGGGCCACAGCCGTTCTGGTAGACAAGAAGAAAGAGAGGGCTGGTTTTCAGCATATCACCATGCATTGAAACGGGGTTGGTGGGCTGGTTTTCAGCGTATCACTGTGCATTGAAATGGGGTTGGTGGGCTGGTTTTCAGCGTATCACCGTGCATTGAAATGGGGTTGGTGGGCTGGTTTTCAGCGTATCACTGTGCATTGAAATGGGGTTGGTGGGCTGGTTTTCAGCGTATCACTGTGCATTCAAATGACAAGCGTTTCACATGCACCCGTTTCTCATCCACAAATAGGGCCCACATTTTGAATACTGGTCACCAGTCCCCCTGTATTCAGGTTCATTGCAAATAAAGGCTGAGTGTGATTTATAACCCCCCTAGATAGAAGGGAAAGTGTTATTCACCCTCCTCCAGTGCCATTTGCAAGGGAGGGAAGTCAAGTCTTCTTGACCAGTTTTCTAGTTGCGTGGCAATGCTCCACATATGAGTTTGTTGTATTAATGACATTTCACCGCCAGCCTGGAGTTTAGAAGCAGGGATCTGATTTGGTGTCCTGGACAATATATTTTTAAAGTGTGGCAATGTCAGCGTTTGTTACATGTGCCAATAGAAACCAGTTACTAATGCACCTTTGGCTTCACCTTGCTGGGAGGATCTGTCTCGCATGCTATGAGATGAGTAGATTTCTTAGCAGGGCATCCTCTATCTTGAGTACTTAAGAAGGCCTTAATGCGAGAGTCTCTGAGCATTTCGCAATCTTCAATGCATTTAATCCCATACCGCCACTGCAAAGGGTGGAGTACTTTCCTCATTTCACCTATGGGGAACTGGGGCACAGACCTACTCCCAGTAGATCAGTGGCAGAGAAAAGAGTTAGACTCCAGAGTACCAAAACAGGGGCCCACCACTCTTCTCCAAGTGAGATTGCACCAGTGAAACTTCTTTAAAGAGGCCCTGGAAGTATTGCTGCTGCTCCAACCAAAGCCAGGAAATAGTGATGACCAAAAATTTAAAAGGAAAGTTGTCCAAGCTTCAACCTCCAGAGAACTTTGACCCTTGTCCTGAGTTGTCATAAAGGCTTTTTCTTATTTTACCATACTGGGTAATCAACTCACATATTAATTACACTGAAGACAAAGACTTGGGCTCATCACCAGTTAAAAGAAATGGTGTCGTGTTAGAGGATAAACATTGCACACACACACTTTTGTTAGAAGAACTGTGGTTTCTTGAAATACAAAGATTTCACTATGCTTTAAAAAGCACCAGTGGTAACTACTGATTGCAAATGCTTCTTGTAGACCCAGCTAGATTGCTGGGTCCGTGGTTCACTGGCTATGGACATGTCCAGGAACACAGGACAGGACCTGGAGAAAAGGTTGTGTTGGTTTGCTTTGATGGGTGGAGGGGAGTTGTTAGTTAGAAGGACCTCCCAGGTTTTAGTGATTGGATTAAGGCACGCGTGGATCTATATGAGCTCTCTGGAAGAAGCATACATCATGGTCAAAAGCTCGTCTAAGTCTATCCCAACCATGCAGCTGGTCCAATAAAAGATATCACCCACAAGAATCCCTGCCTCCAATACCAATTCAAAGCCACTGCTTATACATGTGGAAGAGCAGAAACAGCCACTTGTCCCAGGCAGAATTTGCAGTGGTCACAGACTGGGGCTGAGCAGAGGGATGGCAGCACCCCCGGCCATTCAGCGCCACGAGAGCAAGGCCAGGCCAGGGGGTACAGGAGATGTGGAAGGCCCCTGGCTCAATTCCCAGCTTAGGCTGGATGATAAAGCCAAGGGCCGTGACATGCCTAGGTTCCTCTGAGGGTGTCCTGGGTCTCCGGATGCGTCTATACCGCTCCTCCAGTGCTGTCGAGGGGTGCCTACTCAAGCGGCTGCTGTCAAGCAGACCAGAGACAGGGAGCCTGAAAGCAGCTGAGGACGCCCTTGGAGCGAGTGTCCTTGGGTTTGGTGAGTGTGAGCAGGTGGAGAGTGGCACCTGATACCTGGAGCTGCAGCAGCAGTGCAAATACAGGGTAGGCTATTTTCTGCCCCTCCATTCCCCATCAACGATGGGGAAATTTGACCCCCGGGAGTATTGCAGGGATAAAGACTGTGTGGTGCTCAGATACTAACTAAGCCTATAGGGAAGACGAACACAGCAATATTTCAGAAGGAAAAAGACCGTGCGGGAAAGCACCCGCCCCACTTCCTTCCTCCTCAGAGTTTGTTTTGGAGGTCTCCTTTCCAGGAACATGACTGCTGTGCACACAAGAGCCGAGACAGAGCAGAAACAGAGTTGGCCAATCCTTTTCTGTAGACAGCTAGCAAGGGCAGCTTTTCTATAAAAAGATCCCACGTCCATGATAAGCGAGGGGGGAAATTCGACGTGGGTATTTCCAGCACAATGTCAACACGATACTGTGAGTCACGCACCCTGCAAGCTGAGCTCAGAATTTCCTTTCCTCCGTGGGTTTGAGGCATGAGAGTTAACATGGTTTTGATGCCAAGTTTAAAACAGCAGCGTACCAAATAGTACATTTCCTTCCAAGCGCAGATGAGACACAAAGAGGAAAGAGCGGGAGGTTGCAGCCCAGAAGAGCCACGCAGCAATCGTTCAGGTGAACGACAGATAAGAACAGTCAAATTCTTCAGAAACAACTACAAGCTTTTCCAATGATAGCAGCAACCAGCCCCATGGCAAACTCATCTTAAAGTTCCCCCTCCCAAGTAGTTTGACACCACGTCTGAAACGACTCTTTACCTCTGGCACATGGTGTTACACAATCCAGATCGGCATCTGTGAGGAGGGAGGATAAGTAAAACACTGGGCTGAAAGGGTTGAACACCAGCCTGAGACTTAAGAGACCTAACTTTTATTTCTCCCTCTGCCACAGATTGCCTGTGTGGACTTGGTCAAGTCACTCAGCCCCTCTGTGCCTCAGTTGGCCATCTGTACAGGTAATAGCACTTCTGTGCTTAGCAAAAGCTGCTTTACAGTGGCTGTATGAGTGTTAACCCTCTACCTTGTAGCTGAGCAGCAAGACGGAGGTGAGAGATGCCGAGGAGTGGACTCCATCCCCACTGCTTGTGGCCGGAGGAGAGCAGAGCCCTTGGGAAGTCATGCCAGCACCCCCATGGCTCTATTCCAGAGCAGAAATCAGCTTCCTTGCTTAAGGCAAGCACCCCAGTTTTGGATGGCTAATTTTGGGGGGGCAAGATGCATGTGGTATACGAGTAAATATGGTACAATGCAAGGTGCCTGCAAAGCTGGAGTTCTGGGAGAGGATGCATCAATGCGAGTGGATCCAGGGGCCCAAAGCAATTGGACTTAAACTGTCCCTTGTGTAACAGCCAGGCAGCTTGTGAACCGGACACGTGCCAGCAATCTCCAGGCATGATGAGACAGTAAGCGAGGACACCTGCAGCAAGTGCCACAGGATCCAAACTCAAGGCTTTGGCAAGTCTTCAGCCGCGGGAGCTCAACCAGGGTGGTGACAGGCACATTTTATCCAACCAGACTCGCAGGGCTGGCAGGACCCTCAGGAGCCCATCTGCTCCCAGCAGGATCATCCCTGTCTAAATCACCGCCGCCAACTTTGTCGCACCTGTTCCTAAAAACTTCACAAATGACCCTCACACACGGCTACTAGGGGCAATGCCCAAAACCGCAAAACGCACTTTAGCTAGCCGCAGGCGAAGCAGGTGGATGAGGGGCTGTCAATGCCTGCCACTTGGAGGACAAGAAGTGGTTGTTAAAATGCACTTTACAGCGGGGTCAGCAGTGTTTTTGAGCAGTGCACCAAAAACACCCGCAACCTTGACTTGTAAGATGTTGGCATGCCCGGGGCAGACGGCGGGACAGCCATGAGGGCCCGGATCCTTGTTGTGGCTGCACGGCCCCAGCCCGTTCCTTGCCATCCGCCCTGAGGCTTGCATGCACCTGCCAGCAGCAACAAGCCTGTGGACCCTGGTGCAGCCATTTGCAGCTGGGCTGGACTCTGGGTAGGTCCCTGCTGCCCACCACAGAGCCTGGGCTGCTTGCAGCAGGCAGCGCACAAACTACAAGCAGCTGCACCAGGGTCCACAGAGCCCTGGCCTGGCTCGCCGCTGCAAGCACACCTCGAGGCAGACCGTGGGGAAGGGACCAGGGCTGCAAAACAAGGGTCGGGCCCCTCACAGCATCCCTACCGTCTGCCTCGAGGCATGCAGGCCAAGCAAAATGCCTTTGTATGCCATGCTCTGACACACATGCCGGAGATTTCCAACGCCTGCTTTAGAGGCCCAAGGGAGAGGACCGTTTCCCCCACTACAGAGGAAGGCAAAAAACCCCTACAGTCTGTACCGATCTGCCCATGGAGTACAACTCCCTCCTGATCCCAGTCTGGTTCTGCTTGAAAGGGGAAAGATCTTCCAGCCAGGAATCACCGGGTTTTTAAATCTTAGCAGGGAAATGGGCATACCCCAGTCAAAAATCCCAATGCTTCTGGAGAAGGGGGGGAAAAAACCCCTGACATGATGACTAAGCAGGAAGAGAAAAGATTTCCTTCCTGGCCCTGAGAGTAACCAGCAGAGCCCAGAAAAAGGGGATAACCCAATACCCTGTGCTTGGCCTTGCAGCTCCAAACACGGCTCCAGGTATCACCCCCCCCATAGCATCCTACCCCCACCACAAACGTATCCCTGCTCCTTTTGTCTTCTTTCATAGCCAAGCCAGTTTTAAAGCTCTGCCGTGAATCACAAAGAGGCAGAGCAGCACGTGCAGGCAATGTTAGAGAGAAAATCTGGTCCTGGAAAGCTCAGTGGTAGAAGAAGGCTGACACAGCAGCTCCTGGGTGAAAAGCGACCTGTCCTCAGTTGTACTGAATATTCAGGGGCGGGGGTTAAGCTCCTGGATGCCACCAGGCCCAATAGTTTTTGCCCAGACCTCACAAGCCTGCATTGCAACATCCTTGTTCCATGCACAGTCATTTACACTGACACAAAATGATAGTAAAGAGCTACCACCCGTGCCTGAGTGAAGAACTCTGATTTGGCTGTGTTGGCAGAGGTAGAGATAATGACTCCAGTTGCAAGACTGCAGCATCACCGCAAAAGATCTCAATACCTTCTGGCCTGGACCTCGTCGCCTGGAACAGAGCGCTTAAAGATGATGGGGAGAGTTATTTCCCAGTGAGTGCATATTTGCCCACGAATCTGCCATATGAACTGGACAACATGAATCAATGCACCACGAATCAATGCACGGTGCGACACGAATCCATGCACCATGAATCAATGCACGGTGCAACATGAATCCATGCACCACAAATCAATGCACGGTGCGATACGAATCCATGCACCACGAATCAATACACGGTGCGACATGAATCCATGCACCACAAATCAATGCACGGTGCGACATGAATCCATGCACCACAAATCAATGCACGGTGCGACACAAATCCATGCACCACAAATCAATGCACGGTGCGACACAAATCCATGCACCACAAATCAATGCATGGTGCGACACGAATCAGTGCACGGTGCGACATAAATCGATGCACCACAAATCAATGCACGGTGCGACACGAATCCATGCACCACGAATCAATGCACCACAAATCAATGCACGGTGAGACACGAATCGATGCACCATGAATCAATGCATTGTATGACATGAATCAGATTGATTTACCAGTGTAAGAGTTGGAAACCAGAACATGAAAGAAGGGATGAATCATCTGCAAAAACAATAAACATCCTTACCTCCATGGTGTCCTCCCCTTAGGACGGTGGGACCTCCTGGAGTAAGGGATAAGACATTTGGCTTGGAATTGGGGATAAAAGGACACCCCTTTTTGTTACCTATATTTACCCTAAAAAATCCCACAGTCCTTGTCATTAAAAACAACACCCCTAGCTGCAGGGCGCGTAGGTAACGCCCCAGTAATACACAAGGACGGAGAAAGGCTTTGCCTACAAACGGACTCTCATCTTGCAAAGAGTAGAAACAAGAAGCGTGGTCATGAAACAACATTGTAGCCATCTTTCAAAGTAAGTACAAGTTGGGGAAAGAAGAGGGGGTGATGCTGGAGGGATTAGCAGTGCAAGAGTTTCATGTTGGGTTTTAAGACAATCACACGTTTGAATCTCAGAATTCAGCACAAAAAACAAGTGTTTGACACCCAGGGATATTTTCTCCATTCTAGGAAAGGTTTCTGATAAAAGCAGATTTGCCATCAGAAGCTCTCATGCTGTGCTCCAGGGTACAGTAATACAGAGAAAGGTGACTCATCCCCTTCCTTAAAACATTTACATACTTGCTGCTGAACATTTCAGAGTGACACTGTTAAACACATCATTTAGAAAATAAGGAAGGGCCAGTGGTGAAGTCTTTCTACTAGAAATTGTCCACCTAACAAACAGATGCAAATCTCGTATGACATAATTCTCTAAAGAGGATAAAACTTCTATGATGTATAAAATCCCATTGAGGAATAACTCAGGACACAGGGCCAATCAAATTATTCCCTGAGTCTCAGCTGGGAGCTTTCCCTAAAGCTCAGAAATGCCCCGGAGCAATTTCCATCATTTCCATTGATGCTTATTAAACATCCGTGAAGACTTCAGTTTATAGAGTCATAGAGAAATAGGGCTGCAAAGGACCTCCAGAGGTCATCTAGTCCACCCCCTGCCTGAGGCAGGATCACCCCTATCCAAATCATCCTGTACAACCATTATCTAAACTCTAGATAAAACCACCCTCAACCCTGACACAACACAGGCTTAGCACCCAAACCTGCCACAGGTAAAGCAGGGGAACCACAGCAGCCTACATCCTGTGCCTATAAAATGTAATCAATATAGGCTCAAGAGACCCCAGGGTCCCTCCTCCCCGCTACAGAGGAAGGCAAAAATCCCCAGTCTGTGCCAATCTGACCATGGGGTAAAATTCCTTCCTGACCCCAAATGTGGTGATCGGTCTGATCCTGAGCAGAGGGGAAAGACTCTGTAGCCAGGGATGTCTGGCTTTGGCACTTGCACACCACAGCCTTGGCTGTAGGCAACTCCCCATGCCTCTGAGGGAGGCTTAAAAACACCCCAATACATGTAGCAGAAAAGGGGTGGTGGGGAAAGGACAAGGGCAACCAGCAAAGCCCCAGAGGATGGGAAATACCCAAAGAAAAACATAGACACAGCTATGCCTAGATCATCCCTGACCGGTGGCTGTCCAAACTCTTCTCAAACACCTCCAGCAATGGGGAGTCCACAACTTCCCCAGGCATCTATTGCATTGCCGCACTGTTGTAACAGTGAAGACGTGTTTCCAGATACCCAATCTAAACTTACTTTACTGCTACTTCAAGCCATTGGTCCTCATTCTCCTCTCTGCAGCAAGAAAGAAAAGGTGTTTTCCCTCTTCTTTATGACAGTCCTTCAGGTAGTTGAAGACTGCTGTCATGTCCACTCTTCAACCCCTTTTCTACAAGCTGAGTATGCTGCCTAGCTCCTTCAGCCTTTCCACATATGACTTGGCTTCCAAGCCCTTGATCATCTTTATGGCCTCCCTCTGGACGCTATATAATGTCTCCATGTCCTTTTTAAAATGTGGTGCCCAGAACTGCACACAGGTGAAACCTAACCAGTGCCAAGAAGAGAGGCACTATCATCTTCCCTGTCTTGAACTTAATGCTTCTACTAATGCATTGCAAAACTGCATTCGTCTTTTGCTCAGCTGCATCACACTGCAGTCTGGTATTGAGGCTGTGATCCACCAAGACTCCTAAGTCCTTTTCCACAGAGCTGCCAGCCAGTCAGTTGTCACTTTATTTTATATTTGTGGTTTTAATGATTCATTTGGAGGTGCATCACCTTGCATTTGTCTGCATTGAACTGCATCCTGTTAGCTATAGCCCAACTTTCCAGTCTTTCAAGATCCTTCTTAATTACGCTCACATCCTTCAAAGGGTTTGCAATCCTTCCCAGTTTCATGTTGTTAGGGTAACACTATGTGGATTTTTGGGGAGCACTGGCCCTACAGCTGGAACAAGGCTTTAATCTGTGTCTCAGCAAAACTGCTAACAACAAGGCAGAATGCTTATCTAAGCCAGCCATTTGCTTATGCTAAGTAACCATCCTAGTTGTGTGAACCATTTTACTGAAAAAGCAGCAAGTGAGTCTGTGTGAGTCTGTGTGTCATGAATGAGGAAAAATTTTAGGAATGTGGAAGACGGTACAACCTGGGACTGAAAAACTGACTAGAATGTCAAAAAACAACACATAATTGGTGACAGGATCCGAGATGAATATATGCAAAAAGGTGAATGGTGTTTGGTAAAGAAGTCTCCAGAAGCTTCCAGGTTTTGGTCAAAGTCCACCCATTGACTGAAGAGCAGGAGTCAAGGTCTTAGACATGCGCTCATAGCAAAGAAGACACATAAATGCGTCAAATTCATAGGCAATTCCATGCTAATGAAGCCAACAGTAAACAGAGGAGGAGCTTGAGATGGGAAGAGAAATGGAACAGGGGAAGGGACGAAGGTGGAGTGAATGTTAATGAACTTAAACCAAAGTGTATGAATATGGGAAAAAACTATTGTTCAGTGCAGGTCCCCAGTTTGCTGGTTTTTGGGGACTTTTGCCCAAAGCTGTCTCCATTCTAAATAAAGCTGTTGCGAGCAATGTGTGCAGGTAGCGTTTGGTCCCTGCTTGCTCTGGCTAATGAGAAACAGGATCCATGAGCAATTGAATCATCGTCTCCCTAGTCGCTGGGCACCGCATGGAGTCGGGGTCTAACACGTGTCATCTGCAAACTTGCTCAAGAAGCTTTCTATGCCGGTATCCAAATCATTAATAAACTTGTTAAACAGCACCAGGCCCAGGACAGACCCCTGGGAGACTCCACTTGAAACCTCCTGCCATTCTGACATGGACCTGCTAATCATTAACTTTTGCTTGTGGCTAGAGAGCCAGTCATCTATCCACTTTGTCGTAGTTTTGTCTACTGCACATTCCTCCACTTTGCTTATGAGCAGGTTGTGCAGGACCTTGTCAAAAGCCTCCCTGCAGTCCAGATGCACTATGTCCACAGCAGGCCCTTCATCCATCCTAATAGTTACTACCTTGTTTGACCAGATTTGCTTTTCACAAATCTTCGCTGGCTGCTTGTGATCAGCCTTTCCTCCTCCAGATGCTTGCAAGTGATTTTCTGTAAAATATGCTCCAGTAATTTCCCAGGTATGGAGATGGGGCTAACTGGTCCGTAGTTCCCCAGTTCCTCCTTTCTGACTTTTTTTTTTTTTTTAAAAAGGGACACTACATTGACCCTTTTCCAGTCCTCTGATACCTGGCCTGTCTCATACAACTTCATGAAGAAGGGCTCTAAGGTTTCCTTTGTGGGTTCCTTCAGTACCCTGGGATGAAGTTCCCCCAGCCCTACTGACTGAATCCATTCAGACCCAACAAAAGCTCTCTGTTTCTTTTGTTATCTCCTTCCTCAGCTTGCCCGCTTCCTTGACCAGGTAATCCCTATTAGGTGTCTGGCTGCAGCTTCATTTCTTTAGCTAGAGCAGCTCCACCTTTTCTGGATTTTCCTTTACAAGTTCCCTCTGGCTTCTTGACAGAGGACCCCCAGCTTCCTTGGTCCTTATTTTCTGGCCATCATAATTATATAACCTCTTCTTGGTCCTGCACCTGTACATAGGATGGAGCAATCCCATGCACTGGTGCAGGCTGGGGACTGAGTGGCTGGGCAGAAGTTCTGCAGAAAAGGGACCTGGGGGTGACAGTGGACAATAAGATAGATCTGAGCCAAGAAGGCTAACGGCATCCCGGGCTGCATTGGTAGGAGCATTGCCAGGAGATCTAGAGAAGTGATTCTTCCCCTCTATTCTGCACTGGTGAGACCACATCTGGAGTCCTGTTTTGGGCCCCCCAACACAGAAAGGTGAGAGTCCAGTGGAAGGCAACGAAAATGGTGACGGTCTGAGGAACAGGACTTATGAGGAAAGACTGAGGGAACTGGGCTTATTTAGTCTAGAGAAGAGGAGACTGAAGGGGGATTCAATAGCAGCCTTCAACTACCTGCAGGGGAGCTCCAGAGAGGATGGAGCTGGACTGTCCTCAGTGGGAGCAGGTGACAGGACGACGAGCAATGGGCTCACGTTGCAGCAAGGGAAGTTGAGGTTAGAGAGTAGGAAGCATTTTCTCACTAGGAGGGTAGTAAAACACTGGAGCAGGTCACCCAGAGAGGTGGTGGGATCTCCATCCTTGGGGGTTTTCCAAGCCCAGCTAGACAAAACCTTGGCTGAGATGATGTAGTTGAGGACAGCCCTGCTTTGAGCAGGGGGTTGGACTAGATGGGACCTCCTGAGGTCCCTTTCAGCCCTACTTTCCTTTCTTAATGTCCTTAACCTCCTCTGCTAGGTGCAGCTCATACTTCATTTTTGCTTTCCTGACTTTGGCCCTGCAGGTTTTTGCTATTAACTGGTGCGTGTCCGTGGCAAGTTGCCCATTCTTCCATTGCCTCTATGTTTTCTTCTTGCATTTGAGGCTTTTTAGAAGCTCCCTGTGCTGCCACATTGGACTCTAGCCAGTCTTCTTGTGCTTCTATTATGCCCAAATGGTTTCTTATTGGGCTTCCAATATTGTGCCTTTTAGAAGCTCCCCCCCCCGCTCCCGGGCACCTCTATCCTCCAGTTCATCCTCCCATGACGCCATGCCTATTAACTCCTTGAGTTGGATGGAATCTGCCTGTTTGAAATGTAGCGTCCTGATTTTGCTCACCTCCTGCTTTCCCTGTCTCGGGATCTAGAAGTGTACTGCGATTGCTTCCTCCCAAGTTATCCATCACCTTTGCATCCTCCACCAGTTCTTCCCTGTCGGTCAGGACAAGATCCAAAAAAGACGATCCCCTCGTTGTATCCTCCACTTTCTGGGAAAGCAAGTTGTCCTCCACACAGATTAGGAACCAGCTTGACATTTTCTGTTTGGCTGCATTGTTCTTCCAGCAGATGTCCAGAAAATCAAAGTTTCCCATCAATACCATCCCATATTTTTGGGATAAATTTATCACCTGCTTGAAGAGTGCCCCATCTACCTCCTCTTTCCTGATCTGGTGGCCTATAATATATCCCCACCATTATGGTGGTGCTGCATCTTGCACCTTTCCTCTTCACCTAAATGCGTTCTGCTCTGCTGTCTTCTTCCTCCTGAACCAGAGAACAAATGTACGTGGTCTTGACATACAAGGCAACACCACCACCTTTTCTCCCTGCCCTGCCCTTCTGCAGCACAACCCAGCCCTCGATGGTGACAGTCCAGGCATAAAAGCTGTCCCACTAGGTCTGTGATGCCAGCCATCAAAGATCCTTTTTCGACATTGCCTCACCTTATTGTGATGCACTTTTACTTCTGGCCTTGGGACTCCAAAAGGAAAATACTGTGGGCATGTTCCTGACCATTTGGGCCCTGCAAACCCCCAAATACCTCCACCCTGTTCCTGAAATTCAATCATCTGGGTGTGCACACATGTAAACAGGAATCCTGGTTTCTCCTCTGTCATCCCAAACAAGCATCCACGATGTGTTGCAGAATGAATCTGCTCTCACAGGAGAAGGGGAGTTTATGGATTGAGGAGCAATTCCAGTTTGTAGGACCAGTATCTCCAGTGATCACGGCCCCCTTTCTACTACTGAACGATTTAGCCTGGTACTGACATTGCAGTTACTATATTTAGGATTCCTAACATCTCCAAGCGAACAGAAGACAAACAGTGGGTTTGCAGAGACATTTAGGCCAGACAAATGCTGCGGGTCCCTTTGATCTGCCCACTGTTCTGGCGCTGGGTTACAGCAGTTGCACACTTCCCAGACAAGAGAGTGCAAGCACCCACTCGAGCCCGTCTCCTGTTAGAGGTTTGCGGGCACAAGAGCAGCTTACCTTCTTAGAAAACAGAGTGCCTTTCAGCACGACGTTCCTCAACTTAAAGCAGTCAGCGTCCCACTCATTACACTAACAGCTACGCAAAAGTAAGCCTGGTTTGACTTTTTCAGAAACTTCTTAACATGACTCTCCCCAACCCTCCGCAAGGATCTGAACACACTCCACACCCTTTCTTTTCATTTATTTTTGCATCCTTGTGATTCTGCTGTTTAGCAGAAGTCGCAGATTCGTTCGAAGCTGACAGTAAGGCCCGCTCCATATCGACAGGGAAGAAATGTATCCTGCTCTCGGTTTTTCAAAGGTCAAGGGGCGATTGCTGGGCGAATCAATCCTCTGCCCATTGACTTATGAGAGCAAAATGGAAATCTGTGTTTGGAGGGCATAGTTAGGCTGACCCTTGGGTCAGTGAATCATGCTTTTGAGAGAACGGAGCGCCCCTCTGCAGGTATTAGTAACCTGAGCTGCATCCAGGAAATCATGCTGTTTTCTACGTGTGCTAAGGCTTAGCCGCAGCGTGTAGGAGGCGGGATGACACAGCAGTGTGTCACAGTTACTGTCCCTATGGCCGTTCCCTTTCAGCTGGGGATCAATACAGGGAGTGAAGCGTCAGCAGATGAGTTGACCCCTTAACCCCAAAAGAAGGAAATTATGCGACATCGGGTGTAGCTACAGACTGTTTGCTGAACGGTACCTGGTTTTCTCATGTACAGCAATTCATAAAATACCCACTCCAATTGCAAAGAGAAACACTCTTCAGAAATGTCAGATCTGGTTTGTGGTAAGAGACTTTGGGTTGGTTTTGGCGTGTTTCTGCTATTACAACACTGCTTTTTTAGACATACGGTTTTCTGAGCTCTCATCTTAGTTTTGGCAATAACTCACTGTGACCAGTTGCAAAACCCCTTATTCTCTCTGCCTTGCCTTCCCTTTCTGTGTATTGTTAATACACCAGGTGTAAAGTGGACTATGTATGCTAGGTATATTTCTGCTACCCTCACTATTCATGTTAAACACATGGAAGGCTTTTAAAAAATGAAAAGGTGTTTTGCCCTCCTTGTACTATGTACAAGATTTTAAAGCCACCAAAACCTCACAATTCATAGCTTTTTAAATATGACCCCCAGGTAGATGATGGGGGAAATACACAAACTGGCTGTTTCCTGTTAGCACAGACACCTGTTTTCCCTGTAGTGCATATCTTGTGGCTTTGTTAATGTATAACATTATAAAATATTATCCTAAGACTGTACTGAAGTTATATCTGAAATTCCTTCTAACTACTATGCAACTGTAGATCCTGTACCTAGATCCTATGAACCTGGATTTTTCCATTCGTGGCAGATGACACGGAAAAGCCTGAAGTACTCAAAGCCTTTTTTACCTTGGTCTTTACAGGCAAGGTCAACTCCCAGACTACTGCAAGTCTACCATAGCACATCCTCAGCAAGTTTGCAGATGACACCAAGCTGGGGGGAGTAGTAAATATGTTGGAGGGTAGGGCTAGGATTCAGCAGGTGCGTCTACATGTGCATTTGATCTAGGATCAGTTTACTCATGAGTAAACTGCTCATGAGTAAATGCTCCAAGGCAGGCGTCTACACATGCAGAAAAGCAGGAGCAGATTTGCTGCGAATGGCAGCAAACTGCTCCTGCTTCTGGGGGCCATGCAATAGGCCCCTGCAGCCACTGATGGTGGAGTGGGGACTGGGAGATAAGGATCTCCCAGCCTCTGCTTCCTGATCATGATCTCAAAGTGGGGGCTTGATACTCCCTGCTGCCAGGGCAGAGGGACATGATCACTGCTCAGGGTCTGGTGGCAAAGCCTTCCCCACAGCAGGCAGCTCCCAGGAACAGGGAGCAATCTTCTGCCCCTGTTGGACAGCTGACTGGGAACAGATTTGCTCCTGATCAGGTGTCTACATAAGCGCTACTGCACCATTACTAATTAAAACAAAATTTGTTACTTGCATTTGCAAGTAGCAGATTTACTCTTGATTAGCAAGGTTTACTGCACAGTAAGAATGTGCACTCATAGACACACATGCTTACTGAGCAGTAAACTACTCTACTGCACAGTTAAGCATCTTGTGTTGATGCGCCCAGAGAGACCTAGACAAATTGGAGGATTGGACCAAAAGAAATCTCAAAAAGTTCAGTAAGGACAAGTGCAAAGTCCTTAGCACGAAAACAATCCCATGCACTGGTGCAGGCTGGGGCTGACTGGCTGGGCAGCAGCTCTGCAGAAAAGGACCTGGGGGTGACAGTGGACAAGACGTATATGAGCCACCAGTGTGTCCTTGTTGCCAAGAAGGCTAATGGCATCCTGGGCTAGTAGGAGGAGCATTGCCAAGAGATCAAAGGAAGTGATTCTTCCCCCCTATTCAGCACTGGTGAGGCCACATCTGGAGTAATGTGGCCAGTTTTGGGGCCCCCAGTATAGAAAGACTGTGGACACTTTGGAGCAAGTCCAGTGGAGGGCAATGAAAATGGTTCGGGGGCTGGGGGGACATGACTGGTGAGGAAAGGCTGAGGGAGATCAGCTACTTTAAAGAGAAGAGAAGACCAAGAGGGGATTTAATAGCAGCCTTCAACTCCCTAACCTGCAGAGGGGCTGCAAAGAGGACAGAGCTGGACTGTTCTCAGTGGAGGCAGATGACAGGACAAGGGGCAACGGGCTCACGTTGCATCAAGGAACTTGCTCACCAGGAAGGTAGTGAAACACTGGAACAGGTTACCTTAGAGAGGTAAAATCTGCATCCTTTTCGGTTTTTAAGTCCTGGCTCGACAAAGCTTTGGCTGGGATGATGTAGTTGGGGCTGGTCCTCCTTTGAGCAAGGGATTGGACTAGATGTGACCTCCTGAAGTCCCTTCCCACCCTCATTTTATGATTCTATGATTTCCTTCCTATGTAACTACACAGTTGGATGGGTAAAAAATTGCCTGATAGGGCGCACCCAGAGAGTGGTGGTAGATGGGTCATACTCAACCTGGAGAGATGTGAGCAGTGGGGTCCCCCAGGGCTCAGTCCTTGGGTCCGCACTGTTTAACATCTTCATGAGTGACTTGGATGAGGGGGTGGAAAGCACGCTGTCCAAGTTTGCTGATGACATTAAGATGTGGGGCGAGGTGGGCACACTTGAAGGGACAGAGAGGCGGCAACTAGATTTAGACAGACTACGAAAGTGGGCGGATGGTAATAGGATGGGGTTCAACGTAGACAAATGCAGAGTGCTGCACCTGAGGAGAAGGAATTCACAGCGTACATACAGGCTGGGGAGCTCCCCTCTTGAAAGCAGAGGTGGAAAGGGATCTTGGAGTCATTATTGACTCCAACATGAATATGAGCTGCCAATGCCAAACCGCAGCCAGCAAGGCCAGCCATACCTTGTCATGCACCCAAAGGTGCATCTCAAGCCAGTCCAGAGAGGTGATGCCCCCGCTCTATGCGGCACTGGTCAGGCCGCAGTTGGAGCACTGCGTCCAGTACTGGGCGCCACACTTCAAAAGGGATGTGGCCAGCATGGAGAGGAGGGCCACCCACTTGGTGAGAGGGCAACAGGGCAGGCCCTACGAGGAGAGACTGAGGGACCTGGATCTGTTCAGCCTCGGCAAGAGGAGGCTGAGGGGGGACTGGTGGCTGCCTACAAACTCAACAGGGGAGATCATCAGCAAATAGGAAGAGCCCTTTTCTCCCCAGCACCACCTGCGGTGACGAGGAACAATGGTAATAAGCTGATGGAGAATAGGTTGAGGTTAGAGATCAGGAAGCAATATTTTATAGTTAGGGGGGCCAGAATCGGGAACCAACTTCTTAGGGAAGTGGTCCTCGCCCCGACCTTAGGCAAATTCAAGAGGAGGTTGGATGATCACCTGTCTGGGGGCTTGTGAACCCAGCATTCATTTCTGCCTGTGGCAGGGGGTCAGGCTAGATGATCTGTTCAGGGCCCTCCTGACCTTAACTACTATGAAACTATGAAATGAATCCCCAATTACTCTGGAGCTCATTTCTGCTCTATCCACAAAATCACTTGCTGCACAGGCATTCGAATAATTTGTGACCACTGGAACCGTACCTTGAAGGCATGAAGTGTTGTACAACTGCCTAATTATGCCCTAATTTACTCCTAACTAGCACTTCGTTGTGAAGGACACAGCGTCCTTGGCCTGCCATCACTTCCCTGATTACTGTCTGCAGTCCTTAATTCAGGGGAAAATTGGATGGAAAATCTTTCAAAGTTAAAAGGGAAGAATCGAGACACTTAATCTCGAGATCTCTGCATCACAGAAGCAAAATTTCCCTGGAGAACTTTGTTAAACAGAAAATCAGACGCGCACGAAAGTTCAGATGTGTCTGCTTTACAAAATGGGCCGGTAGCTGTTTTTCCTCCCAGTTCTGGATGTTATTCCTCAAACATATTCTTGACAGTTGGCAGGTTGAGTTACTGTCAACAGATGAACATCTTTTCAGCTATTCTGAGCATAATTCTAAGTACAGAGTCATATCTGAGCCAAGGATCAGTGACTGATGCTAATATCGAGAATTATTTTAGTTTGATTGTTTGAAAGGGGGCGAGGGCGAAACAGCTTTAGGGGGGGTTTTTGGAGTGTTTTCTTTTTTATGCTGCTCCAGACTTCCTCTTGCCCAACTCTGCCAGACACCGCAGCCCCGGCACAGCTTTCCGGTGCGGCCAGAAAGGACGTCTCCCCTAGTAGAAAAGGATGGAGGTGGGCTCTGCAAGTGCGTGAGGACTGGGAGCTCCCCTGTTGGCTGCTCTCTTGCTTTGAGGCTCCCCCAAGATGCTGCCGGGCAGACACAAGAGAGGGCTACCAGGGCTCAGGTTTGCAGGGAAACCTGTTGCCCTACATCAGACTGGAAGCAGCAAAGCCCTCAGGTGGCAGGACGCTGCCAAAGTCAGTGGTTCTCAACCTTTTTTGTACCAGGACAATGTTGGTAAACATTGATGGCCAGTCCCAACCCAGTAAACAGTAGGGAACACAAACGGATTTTGGACCCAAATTAAAACTAGAAGTTAAAGCAGCTCGACAGGCTTCACTTACAAGGCAGACAGCAATATCAAGAGGAAAACGTTAACAGCACAATATCAACATGCAGCCTTATGTTGCTCCCAAGCGACGTTCACATTGTGCCATATTTTCCTGTGACTGTTTGCAACCTTTTATATATTCTTGCAACCCATGGGCTGAGAAATGCTGGTTTGTGGGTTTGTCTTGCTGTTTAACCCACAGGCCTCTGCTGCAGCAAAGGGCAGCCAGCAGGTTATCACTTTCAAAAGCAGTGCTTTTCAACCTTGTTAGCCTCAGTGCACTCATTGGGAGCCTCAAGGACGTCCTCCACAATGTTTGTGAATTAAACGACACCCCGTTTCAAAAGCTGTCATTTATAAGAGGGTTGACCTCCTTGCAGAGGGGGCCAGGCAGGGGCTAAACCTGTGCCTGCATTCATCTGTTTATCTTCTTATACCTGGCTTATCAACTCACACCTCCAAAGGATCTTGTGGCACCCCAGCACCTTGGCTTGTGAGTCCTTGTTACTTAAAAAGTATAGGCGAGTGTAACATTGCCAAGGCAGGTAGCTCACTCCCAGGGCAGAGCATCCTAGTAGAGCTGCTGCCAGAGCAGCCTGAGCACCCCCAGATGAGGACTGGGAGGAGTTTTGGGGTTGCAGGGCGGGGGAAGGGGACACGTGTAGCAATCTCTCAGAAGGAGAGGGGCAGGATTTGCTCGACAACTCATGGCAGCCCTGCTCCCTCCTGCCCTCCAACCCACCCTTAAGCCCACTCTGATCTCCACCCCATGGGGTTGCCCCTGAATTTGCCTCCATTGGCAGTGGGAGTGCATAGAAGAGGCCCCCTGGTCCAAGAGATCCGGGAGACGTGGATGCACAGGCACAAAGAGGAACTGGGGCCAAGCAAGGCAGCTTGACAAATGCACAGAGCAAGAAGTGCGATGCACTATTTACCTAAAAATGTCACAGGTTCCTAGGGCCTCTCTCCCGATTTGGGGATGGGGACTGCTTGACTCATGAGTCTCAGCGGTTTAGGGTTGGCAAGACTGAACTGGACCCAGGTGAGGAGGCAGGAGGCATGAACGCCATGTGCCCCCAGAGGCTGAGGGGGCACAGTGACCACCCGCAGGTGGCAGCGGCAAGTGGGGAGCTCCCGCAGGCAGCTGCGGCAGTGTCGGTGGCAGGGGGGAAGGTGACCAGCACTGACCAGTGGTCCATGACCACCCACAGATACTGCTGGCAGTGTTGGCAGCAGCCAGAGGCAATTGGGGACTGCCCGCAGATGCCACCGGCGATGTCAGTGGGGGGTGGCGAGCGGCAACCGTGCACAGGCACCGCCGGCAGCATTGGCCATGCTTTTTGCAGGGGGACACCACCAATCTCATGCATGCACTCGCATGCACCCCCTACACATTGCCAATGGCAGGAGGGGTTACTGAAGACCACCGTTTCATCAGGAGGCAAGCAGGAACGTTTGCCTGAGCATGTGACTGACTTAAGGCCTCAAACACTTCTGAGGAGTTTGCTTCTATAGTGTGTATTGAAAATTTTACCCAGGGCAATGGTCCTTCCCAGGCCCCCCCACCCACAACCCCTTCTTCCCCTCCAGCTGCCACTGTCCTCACTCCAAGGCTCCCCCACATACCCCTCATGCCCCACAGAAAACCACTTGGCCTCACCCTGAGTTTATATAGAAACCCAAGCTTGTCTTCTGCTTCTCCCTGGGATGCAGAGGTAAGAACAGAGGATCCATGCACTTTCTCCCCACTCCTTTCCAGGTATCCAGCATCAGCTTTGGCTGCTTCTCACACTTGTGTCCCTCCCTCACCAAACTCTTGCTCTTTTTTAATTCACATTCTCCTCTCATAGTTTCATAGTAGCTAGAGTCGGAAGGGACCTAGGTAGATCATCTAGTCCGACCCCCTGCCTTGGCAGGAAAGAGCACCGGGGTCAGATGACCCCGGCAAGGTGCTCATCTAACTTCCTTTTAAAAATCCCCAGGCTAGAAGCCTGCACCACTTCCCCTGGAAGCCGGTTCCAGGCCCTAGCCGCCCTGACTGTGAAGTAGCGCCTCCTAATATCTAATCTAAACTTACCCTCCGCCAGCTTGTGACCGTTATTCCTGGTCACTCCTGGCAGCGCACGGGGGAACAGGGACTCCCCCAATACCTGCTGATCCCCCCTGACCAGTTTGTAGCAGGCCACAAGGTCCCCCCTTAACCTTCTCTTGTGGAGGCTAAACAGGTTCAGGTCCCGTAGCCTCTCCTCATAAGGCCTGCCCTGCTGACCCTTGATCATACGAGTGGCCCCCCTCTGAACTCTTTCCATATCGTCCACGTCCCTCTTGAAGTGTGGCGCCCAGAACTGGACGCAGTACTCCAGCTGCGGCCTGACCAGTGCCGCATAGAGGGGGAGGATCACCTCCCTGGACCTGCTCGAGATGCATCTGTGGATGCATGACAGGGTACGGTTGGCCTTCTTGACTGCCTCCCCACACTGCCGGCCCATGTTCATCGTGGAGTCAATGAGTCAACCCCATCCCTCTTTACATTCATGCCCCAACACTGGGTATTGCTTTACCCATACTCCACTTCAACAGGAAATCCATGTGGGAAGACTCAGGGCCTGCGTGAAGCAGTAGGTTTGACCAGACAGGCCCGGTACAGACAGTTAAAATGCCCGAGGAGGCACCGATTCCACCTTTGCAGGTTTCTCTCAGCTGCGTGGATTGAACTGGTAATGAACTGAGCTCATGATAAGTTTTCAATTGGGAAAGGCGACCAGAGGCCTGCAGTGGCCCAGGCCAGCAGGCAGGGGGTGCTACAGCCATTTCCAAGCTGGAGCCTTCCCTGATTGACTGCCCAGCCTCCGGCTGCCCCCCAGTGGGGTGGGGAGGGGGGAGAAGCCTCCGTTCTGGTGCCGTGGGACAGCGCACATGGGAGGAGCCACCTCCGGGGGTTCTCCCCACCTCCACGGGAGCCTTGGGGATTTCCCCCCACACCCTCCCCCATGTGGTTCAGCTGCTGCTCAGCCAGCCGTGGCCCGGTGGGTGGGTGGGTGGGTGGTGGAAAGAGTCCTTTGTTCTGGTGCTGGGCAGCTCCCCCCATGTGGGCAGCCCCCCAGCCCCAGGATGGGGGACTGCTTCCCACCTCCCAGCTGGAGGACAGGCCGAGCACAGGGAAGGGGGTGCGCAGCTGGGCAGACCAGGGCTCAGGGGCAGGGCTGGGGTCGGGGGGGGGGACAGCTCTGTTTTCCCCACTGCCACGCCAGGCTAGGAAGTGGAGGTTTTGCTGCCTCGGCTCTGTGACAGCTGTAGTCAGGACCAGCGCAGTTTAGCAGGAGCAGACAGCGGAGCCAGGGCTAGCTCACCTGCCCTGCAGGGGGACGGTGGGTTCAAGGCATCTTGGGATGCTGGAGGACTGCAACCTAACTTGATCTGGGGGGACATCTGGGACACAAGGTCAATAGACCGGTTTAACCTAAATCAGTTAAATCGTCCATTCACGTCTATCTTAAACCAGGTTTGGCCATTTTGAAACGGGTCTGTGTGCACTGAACTTCTGTTCTGTTCCATGTTTAAACCTGTTTTTGATCATTTATACCAGTTTATGTGTAATGTCTGTCCCTAGCCATGATGACAGTGGTCTGTTCTGGCTTTATAGTACAGGAATCCGTTAATCTAAAACCACTACTGATACAATTAACAGAAAAGGCGCAGTCAGGAGGAGTGCTCATCCACCTCTTCCATTAACGGTTTTTCAGGGACTCAAGCAGGATGGAACGGGATCACACTTGGCCATCTAATCCTGTAAGAGATGGGACTCTACGAACCCCCCCAAATTATTGATTGCCCTTATATCTAGAGACTTAGTAACACCAGTAACGCTGGGATTCACTGTTGAGACACTCAGGAAGACTAGAGTTTGTTTTATGAGCCTGAAAAGAGATGTGCATTTACTTCTAACAATTTGATTATTATTTGCCTTGTCCTCGGTTTGCTTTGCTTTGTGCCGAGTCATGGACAAGCGAATAACAGTGGGATGAAGCTTTGATTTCCCCGCAAAAGCTGTCGGACAGGAAAACATGCAGACACCAGGGACGCGGGACAAGTCATAGATGGTAAAGTGAAGGAAAGAATGAATGATGTTGTGTTGGAAGATGGTCATTAAGGTTAGGTGATGAGGAAGAGGAGGGTGGTGGGGCGGAAGGACTCTGCCGGGCGATGGCAAGACACAGATTTTGTCAGATTAATGGCACAGTGAATCCTACAGGGTTCGTCATCGACCCCCCCCCCCCACCCCCCCGGCGACATGGTGGCATCGGTGATAGCCAGCTCACCCCCTGATTGGAAGTACCAGTAATGGGAGACCTCTGGTGGCGGGAACCGGCAACTCTCGCTTGTACACTGGCTCCAAAAACGTCAGAAGACCTCAGCAGATGCCTCACTTTGGCTAAGGCTAGTTAAAACATTTTCCTTCCCTCACACACAAGGCATTTGGCCCAAAAAATTAGATTTGTTTTGAGGAAAATAGGCACTACAACGCTCATAAAAACTCAACATGCGGCTCTGTGCTGCTCCCCATGGGACTCAAGTGCCGAGCAAACAAGACTGCGGTGTGCGGAGATGCGTACGAGTTGTCCCCACAAACCTGCTCTCCTCACCCATGCCATTGGTTGGGCCTAGAGAGCGCTTTAAACGTTTCTTACCAGGTTTTAGCTCTTTTCAGAGGATCGAGCAGCCTGTTCCTCTCGACAGGGCATGTTCCCGCTGTAAGGAGCAGGGTTGCCGACCCTCCAGGATTGCCCTGGAGTCTCCAGGAAGGAGCAATATAATCTCCAGGAGACTTCTAAGAGTCACCCGGGAGATAAATGATAAATATTAAATGTTGAATCCAATTTATACTGTAATCCAGTGGGTTTTTAAAATGTAATAGTCGTGTACATTTGCCTTCCTGAGTGCAGTACGGTATGTCAGTCATTAATGTCATTACGTCGTGTGATGAAACCTCCCAGAGTAGATTCAAGTGGAGTCGGCGACCCTAGTACAGAGGTGGATCCAGAGGGGGTGCGGGTACATCGTCCCGCTTGGTTCCTGCTCCGCTGAAGGAGCCTGACTTGCCTGGTGAAATATTGGACTGGGCTGGAGGGAGAGGACCGAGCTGGTACAAGGAGACGGGGAGGAGAAGAGATTTGCAGGAGAAAGGGTAAGCAATGGGGGACTGACTAGGTATCCCTGAGTCCAGGGCAGGTGCTGCTCGAGTCCCATCCCCCTTCCCTGCTCCCATTGCTGCAACAAGGGAGCAAACTGCCCGCTCTGGAGCCAGCAGCGAGTGCTCAGCCACGCTGTTGGGAGCACACTACAGCTCTTCCATGTCCGTGGCCAGCGGGCCCCGCACCCCAGCGCCCTGTAGCTGCAAAAGAAACCATAGCAGTGAAAGCCCTGGCTTGCCTTTGGAGGCAAGCTCGCTGTCTCTGTGCAGCCCTCTGCATTACCATTCTGCAACGCTTGTTGCAGTCCCATACCTTATAGGTCCTACTTAATTGTGTTATGACGCACTGTTCTTGAGGCAAGGATTTTTTGGCATATTGGATCATCTGTATAGTTAGGAGAGCTGTTAGATGAGCTTTTGGGCAGCGTGGCTGCTTATACACGTGCTCCAGGCATGTGTGCAGGGCTGCTCTAATTAAAGTGCCCACAGCCTCTTGTGTATCAGCATCCCCATGCTTAAAAATGGTGTTCGGGCACTTGAATTAAAGCTCACTGAACGAGCTTTAGTTAAAGCTCTCTCGCTGCCATTTTTAAGCGTGGGGGTGCTGATACACGAGATGCTGGAGCCTGATGGAGCCTGGCAATTACCACGCTCCAGCAGACTCAATTAATCAAGTCTGCTCCAACACACTGTAATTATAGCTCGCTGCTTGCATATAGACGCCCTAAGCGCCCTTCCTCAAATCACCTTGTCCAGCAGCTCTCCCAATAAACATATCACCGAATATCTTTACCAAAGTCTTAAAACTTGGCTTCATTCAGCCACGGGCGAAGACTGTCTCAACGGACTGGCCGTGCTGACCGTTAACTCAGAGGTGGAAATAACTGTTAATGAAACATTGGATTTACTGTTGACACACTCAGGAAGACTAGAGATTGTTTTATGAACCTGAAAAAGAGACGTGCGTTTCATTCTAACAGTTTGATTATTAGCCTCCTGCTTTGTGTTTTTATACTGAATGCAGAATATAGCAAATTCATGCACCTTCTAATAAAGATATATTTGTTTCAAACATAAACTGAATACTACAGGATATTAGTAACGCTTCTAGTTTATTTTTAACAGGAGAAAAATTGTTATGTTATGTGCAGTGATGCTCTGTCCCCTCCGCTTTCAAAATCTGTCCATGTTGCTCTATGCACTGCCTATTAACCGGGAAGCGAGCCAGCTAGAGAAGACTGTTGCCCCAGCAGAGCAGCCTTTCTACTACTGACTAGACAGTGAAACAAAGTGAAACCACGGGTGAGGGGTGATCCATTTGGCCACATGGACCAGACGTGAAGCATAGTGCCACGCTCAATATTTCTATGGCACTTCTGGTCACTGAAGGGTCCTAACACAGAGGGATTGGAGCCCATCTGGTTAAGGACCCTCTATGATATCCTTCTGCCTTTTGCAACTGAGTACCAAAGGCAGCCCAGCATACCTTTTCTCTTTCCAATATATCTGTGTGCAGAGAGCATTGGACCAAACTCATTTAGTCTCATTTATGGTGATATTAATGTGATGGCTGATTTAGCAGCATTTGCTCCACTCTGAATTCAGTGTTTTGTAAGAAGCAGTTAGAAAAGGCTCCAAGAATTTGGCTGAGTCAGCCGGACAACCTAATTATCATGCAAGGGAAAAAAATAATTGGCTTTGGAAGTACTTGAGTTTCTCAAAAGCCCTTGACACTTGACTTCGCTGCAAGGAAAAGCATTCAGAACAGGAAGGTATCCAGGTTGTGGCCGTATTGGTCTAGAGGAAAAGACAATCAGGACTCGTAGTAGAGATGATCTCTTTCATTAGACCAACAAGGTTTTTGCAAAAAAAAATAAATCTTTAATTGCAAGCTTTTGGGCACAAACATCCTTCATTGGGCATCGGAGATCAGATCCTCACAGGAGGTGAGAGGCTCCATACCAGCTATGAACTGATTTCCCCGGGGAGTTTTCCCTCTATTGACTCCTCTGTGAAATCCTATAAAATATGAACTTTCATTTCTACCCAGGAGAACTTCTACAGTCTTTTCTCCAATGCCTGATGAAGGCTTTGCGCCTGAAAGCTTGCAACTAAAGAATTTTTTTTGCAAAAATCTTGTTGGTCTTATAAAAGATCTCCAGGTTTAGAATAGGAATGCATTTAGAGATTCTTTACATTAAAATATAAGAAAGCATTCCCATAGAAAATATCTGCCGCTGATGGGAAATGCTTAACAGGGATTCTTTCCATCTTCAGTTGGACTAAGAGCTGGTTACAAAATCAACCGCGAAGCAGGAAAATCGTGGTCTTTAACTGATGAGGTCCTCAGGATGGAAATCCAGGGTCCAGATAGAAAAGTCACATAGCATTTCTCATCAGCCAAGAGACTCTGTTCATCACACAGATTAAAACATGGTTTACACGGGTTCTTTTATCAACGATAGTGCAGGGAATCTCAAAGCCTGGTTCATTTTCTTTGGCATGGTGGTCTGGTTTACGACAGCGAGCCAAGACTGCAGATCACTGAAACCCTTTGAATTGCTTCTTACACCATGGCAAAGATCCTGCTAAGATTAAGCAGTGTCACGTCCTGTTAGGTGTGGCCTAGCCCACGCTAGCCTGAGACATAACAGGGCATTTTTGACCAGCTGCACTAGAAAACAAAGTGCCTCTGCTGATCGTGTGTGGCCGTTTCTGGTCTTTCTTTGGCAGGTGTCAGCTGTAAGTTCAGCCTTGACCACACTTTGAGGTGATGTTGGCATGGGAGGCATAGCAAACATCCAGAAAAGCAGACTCCGAGCTGTATATTCACCGAGGACAAATGAAACCTCCAGTCCTGTGGGCACGGTGGGGAGATGTGATGATAATAAATGGAAAGTCCTCCACCCACCGACAGGGAACAAACACCACCGAGAAGGTGGAGCTTCACCAAGAGCTGCGCCCTTAACCCGGGGCCTTGTTTTTACCACTGTGACTTTCCGTGCTGCTCTAACCTTACTTTTGCCTGTACCCAACCATTGCAATTACCACCGGGCGGCTCTGATCGCAGCGGGAAGCTTCGGATGGAAATTAGCTTAAGAGACAGTCGATGGAAGCGTCCCCAGCACACACGCGTGTAAGAAGCAAAGATGTGAGTGCGCTGGTGCATCTGAAAATCAGACGGTAGGACTCGACAGCATTGCAGTCTCTCAGACCAGATCGTCCATCTGCTGTTAAGCTAGAGCCTGGCAGGGAACAGTTTGCAGATGGGAATCTGCACATGAAACTGCAGTTAACTTTTGACCGCAGACCCACAGGGCAGCGAGTCCTTGTGACCGTGTCCTCTCCTGGTCCTATCAACAGTAACAATTTGCTACTTGACAGCTTTGGTAGAGGCTCACATTGGAGGTCTTTGCATTTGTTCTCCATGGTCCCCTTAAGGGTCGTGTTTGCATGTGCAATCACAGTTATAGAGACCTTCCCTGAATAAGGGCAAATACGGGATTTTGAAATGGGGAGTGCAGGTGGTGTGGTGCATCATCCCATAACACAACGCATATTTTGCTTTAATTAAAAAGAAACTAGAAGCTTTGCTCATATGCTAGGAGCCTTGGGATATATTGTTCAGTTCAGGATTGAGTCAAGAAAAAAATATATAATTTAACTGGAATGGGCATTCATTTGCTATATCACACATTATGTATAAAAAACACAATAAGCTGGGCAAAAAAAAATATCAAAAGCTGTTGTGTCATTAGTCCTGTAGTCATTAGAATTAAATGTACATCTCTTCCAGAGTCATAAAACAAAATCTAGCCTTTTTTAGCATCTTGACAGTGCATCCAATGCTTTACTGAGAGTTATTTCCTACACCAGAGCTACCATTTTCCTGAGTTACCATTTCCATACCTGAGTTAACATTTTTAGCTGGAGTGAAAAACTATCTGCAGGGCTGTGAAATAGGAGAAGCAGGTACCAGACGGCAGAACTGCAGAAGAAAGGGGAGCTTGATTAGTGGGACGGCAAAGTCATTAGAAAGGAGAGCGGGTCATTAACACCTGTGACACGAAGCGTTTAGAAGGAATCAGGCAGATTATAATGAACCACTCCCTCAGCGCTGCCTGAATAGAAATGCTGCTGCCACTGCCAAGCAGTTGGTTTCAAACTTGGGATGGACTGGGAATCGAGGCGGGGTGTGACGGTACCACTGCACCCCTGCCCGATCCCCCCAGTGAATACTGCGGCAGTCTGTCTGTGGCAACTGGGAAAGGTGGGCAGGGGACGTGACAAACACCGTGTCCTGAACTGAAGCACAAGGTTGAGCAGAGGCGAAGGCCCCTTGTACTCGGGACGCGAGACCAACGCTTTCTAGCTGGAGCACAGGATGAGGAGGAAACCTGCCCTGTATCCCCGTGAGGGCTTCTGCAAAGAGGAGCCTTCTTGTTCTGAGGGCCCTGGAGTCATTGCTACAAACCTGCAGCTACTCAGCGGATCCTGAAAACAAACACATAATAAAACAGTTCTTACCTCTCGGTGTCCACGCTATGTCCCTGTTGGATTGCCTTCTTTTCGCCCCACGTGATAGCCTGGTCCAGGTATTGCTACCACCACTGTGCTCGCAGATCTGAAGCTGTCCCCACCAGCTAATGCGCTGCTGAGCGGCAAATCAGCCCGTTCTGCTCTCTGCCCTGGGAATCAGTGCATTTTCCTTGCCACTCTGCCTTGAAGATCAGGTGCCAAGACTCTGCATGAAACCCATTTCTGCACAGCAGAAGACAGCATTAACCTGTAGCGTGTCAGCTCATTAAAGCCGTACATTAAATGAATCCTGTTTGTTTTGCACTGCATTGATTAGAGCTTTGCAAACTCCAGATCTGCCTACCCAGGATACAATCCAAGTATGCAAATGCCAATGCACAGGCTGGGAAAATTAATCCCTGGAGATGTGGGGGGACACCTAGCTGTGCTTCCTGCAGTGGTACCAAGACCTCCACTGAATGAAAAAAAAAAGGTGATCTGTTATTATCATGGTGCAGGGGATTGGAAACCCCAAAACGGTCGATATGGGAGCTGAAAACGGCCGCTAATTTCCCGATGTTTCATCATCTCAACCAAGCTGTCAGGGTGGGGGAAAGACGCCAGATGTATGGTCCAGATCCATTCTTCTCACACTTAAGAAACAAAAAAGAGGAACACATGGCAGAACACAATGTGGGTGTGGAGAGAAAATTATTAGGATTGTGGCACTGTGCCTCTTGGGCCAAATTTAGTTATCCTATTAAGCCTTATTAGTATAAACTGTTTGGGCTAGCATTTCCCAAAGACACCTGCAGAGCCCTCCAGGGACTTTCCCTGATGTTCAAGACCCCACGCAGGTGTAGCTGAAGTAACCAGCTCAGCATCAGTGTTGGAAAGAGGTCCGAAACCAGGAAATAAATAGCCAGAGAGCCTTATGTACTTGGCTTTTGCAACAGCACACAGCTACCATTACCATCCAGGCACTAATTAAGCCAGACCTTGGACTGTTTTCACATGCACCTGACATCTGATGAGCCCCGACATAGGTGAGGGACAGAAAGACTCAGGGACAAGGATTAAGATGCTTATAAAGCAACTGTCCTTGAAGAACTATAGTCAGGCACCAGATAAATAATCAGTTGCTTCTTTCTCGCCCTTTTTTCGGAAACTAATATCCCGAGTGTTTTCAGCAGTTCCTCTCTTCCCCCTTGCGCTCTCAGCTTTTCTTATTGCAGCTTGAATGCAAATAGCAATTTTGTAAGGGGCTTGGGAAATGGCCAGGCTTGAGTTTTTGATCCTGGCAGCGGTCTGCACGGCTTCTCAATAACCTGCCTCCGTGGAGCAGACTGGGATATAAAGAGCAGGGGGTGAGGAGGGGAAAGAGGACGTGGGGAAAGCTGCAAGGACTGGCGGAGGAGGGGGTGGAAGGGGAGAGGAGGGATGGGACGTGCCTATGAGCACAGAGGGGAAGGCAGGCTTTCCTTACCTGCTTCGAAAACCTGATGAAGTCCTCAGCGGCTGCCACGGCATGGTGGGTTGTGGGGGAGGAGGTTGGGAGCGGGGATGCACTGCCCCGGCGCCCCCTTTGCCGAATCCTGGAGGTGCCCCTGGACACAGTGCTGCCCAGCCCAGACACCATGAAGAATCGTGGATTTGACTCGGTGCAGTTACCCCCCGACCCGGCGTTCCCCATCACCTCGAGCCAGGTCTGCTGGGGTGACTTGGGCTTCTGGATAAGTTGTGAGAGCCCAGGCCGAGGTTAGCAAAGTTCAGGCAAACGAGCCAGTCGTCTTCCCCAGCCTTGCCCCAGGCACAGCCGTTCCCGGGGCTCCCTTGTCTTCACTTGATCTGCCGGAGTCACCCGGCAGCCTCGCTGGACCCCAAGTTCTCCCCTTCCTCTGGAGCAGAAATCCCCAATGCTTTTCTGGGAACGGCACGGACCCTCGACCTTGGCTTTCCATCCCCACCTTTCTGCCCTTTCATTAACCTCAAGGGATCAAAGGCTGAACTCTCTGCCCTCACAAATCTCCGCTTCTGCTTTGATCTGCGATCTTCAAGACACGGTTGAAAGAGTATTTACAGTGTGGTTAGGGCAGTGATTAGCAAACTAAGGACTCTGGGTATAAAACCCCAAACCACAATTAACTGCTGAAAGGTGGGGCAGGAAATGAAGTTTATGCCATAATTAACATATTCACCCGAACTCCCATAAGCACACCAGGAGGGAATGTCGCGGCGGGTGATGTCCCACTGAGGTAGGTACCCAAAGCTGCTCTTCAAAGCTGACACTTTACCCAGCGATGGGGCCTGCTGGACTGGGAGGGGTTCGGACAGGCCGAGGCACATTTTCCCCACACGCCTGGGGAATAATTACTTATAACTTCCATGCCAGGGCAGGGAGATTTCAGGTTTCCTTCTGTTTTGCTACAGAAACCCATTGTGCATGGCTAGCTGGCATGTCTCAGGTATCCAAGAGCCCTAGAGAAGATGCCATGAGCATCTCCCCCTTCCTATGCACAATGGGACTGTGTGCCATTAGGCAGGAGCTAATCCCTCTGATGCACCATATTGGATAGATCTGCATTTGCCTGTTGGGCATGGTGCCCTTAGTAGTAGTAATTTCCAGGCACAGTGATAATAATAATAAAAGGGGTGGTGTACGGGTTGGGGGGGGGTGAAACAGCAGGGGTAAAATCAAGTACTTTCCAGAGGCATAACACTATAACTGCCAGTCAGAGCAGGGTCTACCTTTGCTGCAGCAACCTGCCCTACCTGCCATCAGTAATGCCGATGCAAGCCCTGCTCAGGAAAACTTGCAACAACATGCACATGGGCAAGTGCTGCCGTCGAGAAACACGTTGCTGAATTAACAATTTACTTAGGACAGCTGCCAGTGAACAGCTCCGTTTCCTAGTGGTGGGTCTCTGAATCAACGAGAATGACAAAATCCAGAGGATTCACCCATTTTCAGGGCCGTATGGGAAGTGAGCGGCTCTGACGATGACTGATGTAGTCTCACGAGGTGACAGGTGGGCCCCAGAGGAGCGGTGAACCAGATACGGGAGGTATTCACACCAAAACCAAAGATGAGAGCGAGCATAAATCTGGCTTTGTCCCAAAACCTCCAAGAGTAATAATCCTTAAGGTCTCCACCAGCTCGAAGAGTTCAGCCATGGAGTCCCACGTCTAATGTTTTCTGACTCCAGCCCACATTTCCCAGGCTGCAGAAATCTGTGATCTTTCGTAGCTTAAATTATGCCTGCTGGCAGCTGGTTCAAAAGCATTTCATAATGTGAGGGGAGCCAAACCCGCTCCTTGGTGCCACTTACTTTGCACTGATTCACTCATCCGAAATGTCCTTTGTCTCTCCTGCAGAGCCCGGCTGTCACAGAGGGTCAGGAGGGACGCAATGAGCCCGCATCCCTCGAAGATGAACTTCACATTATCAGACCCAACGTTGGGCAGGATTTCACTTGCAGATGGTAACGCTCTGCTGGTCCCTTTCCAGCCAAGCCTCGGGAGCGAGCATCGGCTTCCTATCTGAACACAGAAGACGGTGTGGCGTCAATGTGGCACTGACATGGAAGCCAACAGCAGCTTGTGAGGACGTGGACGGAGGCCAGCAGAGGCATGCACATCATGCAGAAGACCCACTCTGGCTCCAGTGCTGTCCAGTGTCCCTAACTAATGCCTTTGTGCTCCTAAATCTGTCGGATAAACTCTTTGGTCTGGGTCGCCCGGTGACAGGCAGGGTCTACCCTTTTCTAGCATGCGCAGCTGCCTACGCACAGACCGTGAGCCTGTACGGCTCACACGCAGCATCCCACCTTTGCCCTGGGAGGAAGGCTGCTGATTCCAGTTTTGACGCCACACCGTCTGCAGACCTGCCGGGGTGTGCACGTGGCTCTGGTGCGCTCTAGTGGCAGCTCTGTGCTACCTCGTCCTTGACTGTTGGTACAGCCGAGGGCAACAGCTTTTGCTTCAAACAGTAGAAAGCTGTTTGCAGAACACAGAATTTGAGAACAGTCCATCTATTGACAGTCTCCATGTACCTAAAGGGTGATTATAAAGAGGATGGAGATAAGATGTTCCCCGTGTCTGTAGGGAACAGGACTAGGAGCGATGGCCTCAATCTGCAGCGAAGGAAATTTAGTTTGGAGATTGGGAGGAACTTTGTTGGAGGGTAGTTAAACATTGGGCCAGGCTGCCTAGAGAAACTGTGGGATCTGCATCCCTGGAAATTTGCATGAGCGAGTTAGACAGACATTTGGTTGGAATGACTTAGAAGGTAGGGTAGATGTGCACTTTATAGACAAACCAAATTAGATATAGATGTAGATATATAGATCTATATCTATAGATATCTATCTATATACAGCTATAGATCTAGATCTAGCTCTATAGCTGTCTATAGCTATAGAGCTATCTATAGATCTATAGCTATAGATACACAGCGACATATATAGATAGCTCTATAGCTATAGATACACAGCGACATAGAGATATAGATAGATCTATAGCTATAGATACACAGCGACATATAGATATAGATAGATCTATAGCTATAGATACACAGCGACATAGAGATATAGATAGATCTATAGCTATAGATACATAGCGGCATATAGATATAGATAGATCTATAGCTATAGATACATAGCGGCATATAGATATAGATAGATCTATAGCTATAGAGAGGGAGCATAAAAAGAAATGCAAAAATCCAGAACTCTTGGTTCAAAAATGATACACCTTTTATTAGACCAATGAAGAAATGGCAAACAAAAATGCCTTTTTCTGCAAGCTTTCGGGCTCATGTGCCCTTCATCAGGCTCAGGGAAAATTAAAGATGGTAAAAAAGTCCCCATAGGTAGGAAATATATTGAGCTTTCATGAACTCAAGGTCACTTCAACAGATGGCGTGAAAGGACAAGCATAGAAAGGAGAGAGTGGAAACAGGGAGGAGGGAGGAAAGAAGAGGACAGTGCTGGGAAAGACATATAATCAAAGACCCATAGGAACAAAAGGATCACAAAACTAATCCAGATCATGTGAAAATAATCCATAGCTCCTGTTTAAACCGTACCTAATGCAATCCAGTCTGTGGATGAGTTCTTGCTCTGCAATTTCCTGTTCAAACTGTCTTTTTAAATTTGACTGCCTCCGAACAGCAATCCTGAGGTCAGCAATGGACCATCTGGGGAGCACGAAGTGCTACGTTGCAGCCCTTTGTGTTCTCCAGCTGATGTCAGACCTGCGCTTGCTCCTTCTTACTTGTAGAGATTGCCGGCATCGGCACCAGAGGGGCACCGTACGTCGGTGATGGCACATATGACATTGGTAGAGTTGTAGGGGAATGAATCTAGGATACTGTACTCCTTGTTATTCAGTCCAGTAGTTATATGGTCTGTACTGATGTGAAAGCAAGCAGGAATTTGGGTCCACTGCAAGGCCTGGTAGCTTGGTGAGGATAGGAGTTTGTTGCTTGAAAAATGTTGTTTGAGGTTGGGAGCCTGTCTGTAACCCAGGAGAGGAGCAGGGCAGGCGAATGGGCTGTGAAATACCAAAGAAGAGTCACAGGCACTGTAAGATGAGTAACTATTTCTTGTTTTTTGGCCATGTATATGCCATTCTTGGTGACACGCAGGTAGTGATCTCGTGAAAAGGCACAGGGAGCTTGGAGTCTAGTATACAAACTGCAGCAGCATTCAGGCCAAAGAAGTATTAGATTCAATGCTGCAATCAGATCATGCTCTATAGAGGCATGGGCCAAACCCCAAGTATACCCTGCAAGTGGCAGTCAGGACTCATAGTAGAGATGATATCTTTGATTAGACAAACAAGATTTTTGCAAAATCAGATCACTACCTGTGTGTCACCAAGAATAGCATATACATGGCCAAAGACCAAGAAATAGTTTCTCATCTTACAAAAATCTTGTTGGTCTAATAAAAGATATCGTCTCTACTGTGAGTCCTGATTGCCTTTTCCTCTGCACTGATACAGCTACAACCTGGATACCTTTAATGCAAGTGGGCACCCATCTCTATCGTCTATGTGGACAGAGCCTAAGTCATTAACCTGCCTGCAGTTTCCACAAATTGTTGTGAAGAGGCCTAAATGATCTGATCCTTTCTCATCAGAAAGGCAAAACTCTAAGGACATCTCAAGTACAAATTCCAGGTACCAACTCTTTGGTACCAAAGGTGGAAGAGACGATTATGGCAGAAGCTCTTTTCAATTTTCTGCATGCTTATTGAGAATCTGAAAATGGGTGACAGTGATCTTAAAATGACACAGTTCATAATCCTAAGAAAACAAAGGGAGGAAAACAGTAGAATAAAACCAGTAGACTTGAGAATTGTGGGTCTTAACAAACTCAGAGAACTAGTGAGCTGGATCCCCATAGAAAGCAAGTATAAGGAAAAAGGAAGTCCAGGTTCATTGTGCAGTAAAATGATACAAATGCAGGCCTGTGAACTAACCAGTGTAGATTAGGATACTTTCCAGCAGGGTTTCAGGCAGCATCTGCAGCTCCCTTGACAAACATAACTACCCCAGAGATACGCAGGACATGCTGGAGTCTGGCCCGTGTCTCTGCAGAGCATTATCTGATTGAAACATTGCGTCAAATGCTTCTTTTGCCAGCTACCAATACGTATTGAAGTACAAAAGGCACTCTATAAAGGCATTGGACTTAGGAGGAAGACCAAGGAAAGTGAAGGCACCATAGTGAATGAGATGGGGAGCTAATAATGTAAGATACTGAGAAGACTGACACGTTTAATGACTTCTTTCCCTTCATTCTTGACTAAAAAGGGCTATTATCACATCAAAAACACAGTTACTATCAAGGGCTGAGGCGTAGGAAATCAGCCTAGAATAGAGATACACCGGTTGGAGATGGTGTGAACAAACTAGACATTTTCAAGTCATCAGTGTCGTGCATGAGCCATTCGCAAGTGCTAAAGGAATTGAAATGATTGCAGAGCCACTGCTTCCTGTCTTGAGAAATCAAAGGGGTTGCATGGGACTCCAGAAGACTAGTAAAGGGCAAAGAATATAGCACTCATCTTTAGCAAAGAGGACAAAAAGAGCCCAAACCCAGAGAAATACAGACTGGTCAATCTAACACGATACCCAGACAGATGCTGGAGAATATGGGCGCTTGTTGATGCTTCAGACAGCTGCGCTCAGGGATCCCTTCTCGGCCTTCCCCTCGCTGTCCTTTAACGTCCTAAAAATGAGTCTGTGGAAGGACCGTGGTACTCCAGCCACCTCTGTTCCTTCCAATACATCCTTGGGTCACGGTTGTAATTAGGAGTGAAAAAGAAGGGAAGATGGGCAGGGACCATGCATCGAACAACTGTGGTTGCATGGGAATAACTTTCATTTCTTCTTGTGAGCTCTGGACGTGCCCATTCCTGGGGTAGACTGTGAGACGGCAAACTCCTGGGGGAAAAGGGACTGGAGAATTGCTCTGCTAAACTGAGCATCCAGCCTGGAGGCTAAAGCCAGGCTCCCTAGGCAGCGACCTCTAGAAAGGGTATCTGCAAGTCTCACCTCTGATGGTATTTCACTTGAAAATCCAGCCCTTGGGCATCCCACAGACGGCTGGCGGCTCTAGAAAGGGGCATCGATGCGTGCGTAGGTGTTACGTCTTTGAAATAAAAGACACCCCTATGCGGAGGAAAGAACGGGACAAAGGGCAATGAAACTATGCTGTGTCCACTTTGACTTACTCGGTGGAAAATACCAGTGGAAAATTTGGCTCAAAGGAGATGGAATAGTACAGTATGGTTACAAACCATAAAACACAGCAGACTAGGTCACTTGAGTGCATGGTCACTGATGCAGAGTTTTGCTTGAGGTCTACTAAACCACCGTAATAGGGCAACACTGCAGAGCCTCCCATCCCTGTTCTGGAAAGAAATTTGTAGTAAGTGTAGCTGAAAAAGACCAAGATTTGGTGATGCAATATACCTCTAAATTTCAGGTTTATACTCCTTCCTTAAATTTAAAGCTGAATAGAGAAGAGAAATTCTGTGTATTTTAATGCAAATTGAAAAAGAAAACAAAAGAGAAGTCAAGAAGAGTTTTAATAGATGCCCATAAAATTAATGAAGGGGGAGCACTGTTGTATGCACAAATTAAGCTTAAAAGCTGGGTTATTATATAAGGTATAATTTTAGCTATATTAATAATATGGTTAAGTTGCTTGTGTTGTCAAGTTAAAATAAATTAAAATAAAATGGTTGCAGTTATATTTCCCCCTCCAAGAATTTTGGATTTGCTTGTGACCCAGTCAGAAAGTGTGAAAAGATGCCTTTACTATTTTTTCTTATCTTGTCAAGGACTGGAATAGTTGCCTAGGAAGGTTTAAAATAAAATTGTTAGGGTAGCCACCTTGTGTGAAGTTATGGACTGAAGCCAAACAGAGAAGCTAGAGAAAAATTATGGTTTGAAAAGGCAAGTAGAGAACTGAGATAAAGAAACGGTTCAACAGTGTGATGTTGAACAAAGTAAGTGTGAGAAACAAGGGGAATGGAAAATCCCAAGGATCCAGAATACAGAATTGATACGAGTAGCCTTGGGGAGTCGCAAAATTAGAAAACATGAAGCTGATATGAGGAATGTCCGAAAAAAAAATACACAGAATACGTGTGGGAAAATGCGTTTGGAGTTTTGCAAAGCAGTTTAGGCCGCGGGTAAGGCGATGATGCATTATGACCGCAAAGGTGGCTCAAGTAATGAGACTTTTAAGGTCATGTAAAAAGGGATGCTATTCTTACTTTCAGATGCGTCTGGCCGCTCCTTTGGAGTCCACTCTTACCACTGCCCGAGTGATTATGCGGTGTTAAGGTGCCGGGTTATGCTGCATTAAGGTGATCTATTGCTTTTAGAATTTGCTGCTTTACGTTTTTACCATAACGGCTCACCTCTGTAGAAACTGCAACCTAGCACTTACATACCTGCTCAGAAGGTTTTCTGGAAGCTCTTTAAAAGCCAGCATTGCTGTTCTTAAGTTTTCCAGGGTTTTCAATGTTCATCTGAAAGAAGGCCAATTTGGGAGCTGCACCCAGTGAACTATCAGGAGGGTTAAACTCTTCATTAAGAAGAGGAAAGAACCAAATGAGCGAGAGGGAAAGTCATAGTATCATAGTTTCATAGTGCTTAGGGTCAGAAGGGACCTAAACAGATCATCGGGTCCGACCCCCTGCCCCAGGCAGGAACGAGTGCTGGGGCCATATCAACCCAGCCAAATATCTGTCCAGCCTCTTCTTGAAGACCCCCAAGGTAGGAGAGAGCACCACCTCAATGATTCAAAGTACCACCTTTCAATGATTCAAACCAGATATGTTACCAGCCCTATATAATCTCTGGTATCCACTTTTCCAGGGTCCAGGCACTCTGGTTATTGAAGTGACACCCGTAATCTCCAAATAGTTGGGGATTTCTGGGTCAAAACTGGGTAACAACAAAGCAAAATAGAGGCTTGATGCCAAGGCCCAGCACAGAAGGCGGCTGGGATTTGCTCCCTTTGAAAGTAATTAAAGCTCTTTCTCCCTGGCTGTCGGCGTTGCTGAGGAGGGGGAGGAGGGTGGGAGTTGTATTTTTAAGAGAGACCATCGTTCACCAGAGACCATGTAGGCCATGTGGACGCTCACGGGCGCTGTCAGTGAAAATACTTTTGGGCCAGAGCTCTCGCTGCCAGATGGCAGAGTGCATATCTGCCAACCCTTAGGTCCCCAGACCACAGCAGCCCTGAGCTTGAAGCAGCACTTTTGGAGACCATATGAAAACAGAAGACATTGGGAGGTAGCGGAGATCATTTCTTTGAAGTCGCGTGTACAGATGCACGTACAGGTGTACACATGCAGGCACGGGCTGTGTTCCTTCATCTGGCTGCGGAGGTGCAACTACCTGGTTTTACACCTTGGCACTGCTCCCCGGTGCCCGGGCTGGTGCCAAGCACCAGAAAGCAAGGGGAGGGAAAGGAGCGGGGCCAGTCTTGCCTGCCCCGGGGACTCAAAGACCCACACTGCCACTGTGTCCCTTCATCTGGCGCTTACGGCTTGATGGTGCAAGGCCGCTCCGGGAATGAATGGGGGGGGTGCCCCTTTTGAGTGAGTGCCTAAGGCTAGGGCCTCTCTCACCCCTCCTGAGTTATGCTGCTGGCTGGATGCAAGTGTCATAGCAAAGCTGGGGTGTAATTCTCTTCATGGATGGGGAAGCCAAGAGTAATTGCAGGTGGGGTGAGGTCTTCCAAATGGCCGTCTCTCCGTCAGTGGGTTGATGAAATTAAACTGCATCCTCCAAGAAAGATGCAGACACAACCCCCGAAGTCCCTTCAGCTTGGGATCCTCTTTCCAACAGTCCTCTGGTACTATAGTCATCGGAGAGCTTGTCGAGTACTGGAGTCAGAGATTGTTCTTCTCCCCTAAAAATCTCCATCAGACGCAGGCTCGGGGGAAAGGAGGCATTTGACTCGACCTGGGAAGCTCGACCTGGGAAGCTGTCCATAGCTAGCCGACTCCACCACCACCACCAGACTGCAGGGCAGGCACAGGGACCAGCAAGGGAACATCCTGCAGCATCTTGACAGCATCACTGATGCATGAAAATCCCAGGTTGCTTCTGGAGACCTGTGTCTGATGGCCTGGGCTTGCTCACCATTCATTGTCCGGCTGCTCTTATTGCCCTTCAGTCACTGGACTCTGAATATTTATTCATGAGCAGAGGACTTCCATTTCCCCTGTAATCAGTTGTTTCTGTCTCCATTTCATTTTCTGCTTCATAACTGCTTTGCTTCTGGAAAATTGGTTCCCCCTCCAAATTAAGCCATACATTACTCCATGGATTTTCTGAATATCCTGCTCATTCACGCCTCTGGTTTTTCCCCGTTGTTGCGTGCACATGATTTATCCGTGTCTCGGCATTAATCGGCTCACTCCTGGTTTTATTTTCACACGTCTCAGGTGCCCACGTTTACCCTGGGCACTCTCATCCCCACCCCTCTCCATTAAATGGTGCCCCCCTTTTAAACCCATTCCCTCTCTCCTGCCATTTTTCACAGTTCTCTCCACTGCTTGCACCTGATCTTCCTTTCCTCCAGCTCTCCCCGCTTTGCAGCGCTGGACATTTTTAAACGAGCTCTTTTGTCCAGGCTGATGACCAGTTCTGGGAGCCAGAAGTGAGTCCTTCGGAGGAGGGGCCGCCTGGCAGACTGGAGGGTTGTTGTGCAGGCTCTGAAAACTCCCGAGAAAGCTGTCTCACGTGCACCCGTGAACAAGGAAGTGATGGTCTCTGTGCCTTGACATATTTACGAGCTGCCGTCAAGTTACCTGACCGCAGAGCATGCAAACGAGCCGGGCGTTCCCCATCCATATTCATTTACCCCCCAATATGCACGTCTGTGTCCTTGTCTCAAGTTTATTCTCTCCCATTTGGATACTGCTTTGCCATCAAGTGAGACACCTAAGTCCAAGGTCTTGATCTGCAACCCCCTTACCTCAGTTGCTGCCTAACTCAGGAGATTTTGGCACTAAGGTTTCTCAGATGCCAACTGTTCTGCTTTCAGGCGTGTCCAGAAGTGCCTCCATCCTGACAGAGCCAAGCAGGTCACGTGTAAGCCCCATAGGACTCGTGCACTAGGCGTTCCTGCACCTATTAAGCCTGAGGGCTCATCTCGGTAGACATTTTCTGCCTATCAGATCAGGCTGTGCACAGAATACAGCCAGAAGAGGATGACAACTAGACGGTGGTTAGATGTGGGAGACCCGGGCTCCATCCCATCTCCCAGGACGGGGTCTGAATCACCCGGCTACGTGAACACAGGGCTGGCAGCAGCCTCCCAGACCTGAGTCCAGGCCCCCTGCGTTCACAGACAGCCACTTACCCAGAGTAGTAAAAATCCTCCACTCCTGCGCTCCCGCGCACACCGCGGCCACAGAGCACGGTGAAAACAAACCCCGAGACACTCTGCATTGGGTCACAGGGAAAAAAACCGGGACATTGCTAGTGCCTGCCAGTATTTACAGTGGTGTGCCTGGAGGCATCTCCACCTGATCTGTAGGCTTATATTTTTTTCCCATTGTAATTCTTGGCATCTCTCATCCGCCTTATGACGACAATTAACATGATCCTCAGAGAACACAATTTCAAAGGTGATGCAGCGGATGTTAAGATGCATGCAGCATCACCTCCAAAATAATTGCAAAGGAATGAGAAATGCATTGAGGGCTGTTGCTGTTCAGCCTCCAATGCATTAACAGGCAAGGCAGGGATAGGTATGAATCAACCCAGACATATCTATGTAGAAGCCTTTTGATAAGAATACACCAGAATGCAGGGTGGCTTTTAGAAAAAAAGACATTATGATATTGTTTCTGCCTCTCTGGCTTGTCAGAGAGTGCTTTTCAGTCATTATCCTTTTAAAAGAAACAACTGGCCTGTTCGGGTCTGCGGCAGCTGGGAAATTCAGAGACCCTGAAGAACAGATCCGGTGAACAGAGAGGAGGCAGAGAAAGAGGGAAGTGGAGCAGGGAACAGGATGTTAAATGAAGGGAAGAAAAGAAGTGGCAAATGAGGAAAGCGCTAGAAGAGAAAGGAAAAAAAAGGCGGGGAGAAAGGAAACTTTTATTGAAAAACAAATGCACAGGTTTGGAAATACAGTGGGAGTTCAAGGGAAAGGGGGAACCAGAGAAAAAAATTCATAGGGACAGGACCAACTTGGGTAGGTCCCTCGGGTGTCAGCAAGGCTGCGAGTGTAGCAGAGGAGAAAATGAGGCCACTAGTGTTGCATTTGTGGATTGCTTCACATGCCTGGATCATTTCCACAGCTTGTCTTGAAGCCATGTTTCTATAGCTCCGCGGGACAGGACGTGTCATGCCTGACAACCAGCTCCCAAAACAGGTCCTATCCTCCCGACTCAGCGATAGTCGCCGCTCTACAAGCGGGCAAAAAAGGGAGACACCTTGAAGGCCAAACCGAAGAAACACGACGGTAACACAAATACCTGGCAGACTCAAGCGCCGACTTGTCCCCCATGGCGCCGTGATGCATGACAAACCTGCCTCACTATGGAGGCAGACAGGTGAGTGAGACAAAGGGAAAAATTTGTGATTTGGCATCACCAGGATCCACTCCTTCTTCCCAAAACTATTTGCCACCTCTGCTGTTAAACAGGCAGACCTTAGGTTGGCCTGCTCAGTTGCCTCCGGACTCACCAGTGACTTCCCCGTTCGCTGGAAGACTCGTCCTCGCAGCGAGGGGCTGCTGACCACTGTGACACAACAGGTGTAGCAGGGAGGGGTAGGCCCACGCGTGGCTCCTCACACCAGGACTGCTCAAAGAAAGCCACGGGAAAGGCAAGAGATGGGCAGAAGCACAGGTATCCTGCAGGCTACCCGGACACGGGCAGCTGGAGCAGACATCAGGGCCTTAGATCGGGCTGGGCCGAGCTCCGTGACGTGTAAGCAGAGCAGCACGTTTGCATCCCTTGCTGAGGTTTACATCACCACCGACATGAGATGGCCCAGACCTGTCCCCATACGCAGGCTCCTCTGCTGCACTCCCCGTGCCCGGGGATTAGCTGTGGTTGTGGGTGTGCGCATGCCTGCCAGCATGTGTGTGTGTGTTGACTGCACCTCTGCCAATGTCCCGCTGCAGTCCCCCAGGCGCTCAGACATGCCTAGTTTGCATCATGAGTCATTTACATCGTGATGAGATGCTGTTGGGTGAAGACAAGCAGGTCTACACATCTGGTTATTTGCATGGACTCTTGAAAACTCCCCTTCCTTCGCAGCCTTCTGCTCCTCCCTCCGCCCAGCACTTCTAACCACAGTGAACCCTCATCCTCCAAGAGCTCAGATATCCTGTTTTGACTGAGGTTACCCCGGCATCTGGCCACCGCATCTGAGAAACAAACTACTGTGACAACCAGCTCCCTCGCTGTGACTAGAAGCAGTAGTCGTATGCCAGCTGCACCGATCCCTGCTTGTGGAGGAAGAGTAGCTGGATGAGGCCAGGTTTACCGGGGCCCCCCTCACCATAAGCTGCCTGAGGGTTGCCGTGCTTCATGCCCCGATTCTTGTCCGGACTGGGATGTAGACATCCAGGACCCTGTGGATAGCTCCATTCAGTTTAGGAGTAAATGGACATTGCATTTATAGAAAGGCAATACTGCCTATAACAAATTTTAAAACTATAAAGAAAATACCAGTCTGGGCAAATATAGTGCCGAGTTACCCTCCATCACTGAAAATTGCCCTTAAATGTTTTACATGCCTAAGTTACCGCATCCTTTTGATGCAGGCAATAATGTGGTACTCACCTTCCCCATCAAAAATGCATTAACGCTTACAAGGATCTTGGAGATCCGTGGATGAAGAGTGACGTATCATTAGTATTAAGTCATTGCATTGCAGAGGCTGGCTTTACACAGCAGGTGTCTGTGGTTTTGCACCGGAGAGATAATTTTTAACAGGGGGGTTTCCAGTTTTAGATGAGATGGGTGTGACTTTCATTCTCTGCCATGGTGTTGCAGGAGATGGACCTTTTGGGTATATGGTCAGGGTTTTCCACTGGGTGGGAGGGCTGTGATTTCCAGCGAAGCTAATGTTTTCCCATCTCCGGGCTGATAAAAGAGCACTGACAGGGTTGGGAAAGAACAGTGTTGAGGTGCTGCCCTTTAAGAGTACTGGACTGCAGGGGTTCTGTGGCTTTGGGCAGCAGCCGAGGAGCAGGGCATCGTGATTTATCAGTGGTAGCACTGGGCAGGCAAGACGCAGATTACAGGCTAGGAGAGAGAGGAAAGGGAGGACGACTTGCTGTGGGTTCAAAATGCAGAAGAGAAACCAAGAAAAACAGGCCTGGGGAAGTCCTTGGTTTCTTTATCCAGATGACTAAGAGAGAAGCTGAATGTAGTAGAGGGCTGTAGAGGATTGTTTGGAGAGAGGGTTTGTTGTATCATTTGAATAGCAGCTAGTGTCAGCTAAGGTCAGGCCTTCTGCTAGCTCATGCCCCACACGTGCCGTTTGTCCCTCTCTCCTATATGGATTGCATTGCTTTTTTCCAGATGTGAAACCGAGGCATGGAGCATTTCAAAGACTTGCCCAACATCATGTAGGGCACCTGTAACAGAAACTCCTGACTGCTGGGGTCCCAGTCCACAAGACCATCCCTCCACCTCCTGTTTGGAGGGGGCCCTTGAGAAGGGCTTATTTTCTGGAAAGGATACAAGACGAGTGATGGCCTTTTCCTTGCTAGAGCGTCTGGCCACGTGCTTGAACCCAGGACTGCAGTCTGCCTGGTGCAGCATCGAACGTCGGTCTACCACTGCTCCAACAAAACGCTGGGGTAGATGCAGGGCCAGCCGAGGTCTGCCGGCTTCTTACCCTTTCCCATATAAACCCCTGGCCTGGAAGGGAAGCGTCCAGGCAACAAGGTCAACCTTTTATCTAGGTTGCTGCACCATTGGTGTGTGCTTCTCCTGACAGTAGGATATCCGACTCGGCTAGCTTCCCGACCTTGCACTCCGCCTGACCCTCTGGACCATTGACTTGGTTCCCTAGACAGATTTCCTCGCTTTTGACTTCCTGGCTTTTCCTAACCCCAAGGTGACCCCCAGACCTGGGCGCCCAGAGCCCAGCATGACAGAGACTCAAACAGCACCCAAAAGAAAGTGTAGTAGTTCCTTTAATAAACACAACGAGGCTCTGTGATATTTGAGAGGTAGACAAACAGGGTGGAAAGCAAAGAGCTGGAAAAAAGGCTAGCTGTACAGACAAGGAATGTAAGGGGTGAAAGGACTGAACAGAGCAACAGGGAAGAGCAAGAAAAAGCTTCTGTGTGAGAAATGACATGAAGAAAACCAGCGTTGAAGAGGCTGAGAGACATGGAACCGGTAGGGACGGGGTATGGGAATGGGGGCAGGTGGCAGTACGTACACGTGGTTTTAAGTGAAACTTGTTTCGGAGGAACCGCACCGGTTGTGGGAGGCATGCTCTGTCTCTGCCACCCATTCATTCCTTTTCTGGGCCTTCCAGTCTGGCCAGGTGTTGCAACATCAGCGCAGCCTCATATGAACCAAACCTCGCTTTGCCTCCCCTCAGTGGGCATCATTCAATATTTAACCTTTATTTCATGTACACAGTGGCTTTGGCTTTACTGGAAGGAGAGACATTAGCTCCGCAGAAGGTGGGTGTCTAACAGCCGGTGTTAGGTGTTACTGAAAGGTCCAGAGCATTTAGGCCAAGTTAGCCCAGTATTTTTTCACCGTATCTTCACGAGTCAAGGGCTGGGGATTTATAGGGCCTGAGACAGGTTACAGTTACTGTAAAGGGTTACAGCGCGACCGTCTGTTGGAAATATTCTTCCTCTGTAAAGGCGTTTGGAAAGAGAAAGCATTTCAGATGCCCGTCCTGCTCAGCAATGCAGCTGTAGTTTGGGGATATGAAGGTGCCTCAACACTGCGGCAGTCCAGGAGGCTTGAGCAAGAATGGGGAAAAGTAGAGATAGGCATAGATGTTTGACAGCTCTAATACAGATAATCAAAGCTTTATTAAAAATAAATAAATACATACATTTTTTAAAAGCACATTGCGGAGAAGGGGAAAGCAGTTTTGTATGCTGACAAACTGATTGTTTATGATGCTTTGAGTGGATGGGGTCGAAGGAATCGCATCCCTGTGGGATTTGATTCAAGATGGCTGATTTCCAATTCTTTCTCTCTCAAATGAAAGCTCACTGCATGTCATGCTGCATCTTGCATGTTGTTATTGCAAAACAGCTTTTCCTCTCATGCACATGGAAAACAGCCTCACGTGTTGCGGGTCCTACCACAGACAAAGGCTGGTAATAAGCAGTTATTGTGAGATGGTGGACCAATGTTTGCTCCATCTTCGCTATGTTTTTGGCTGCTATTGCATTATTATTCCAGAGACTCCTGAAACCTAGCAGTGTTTTATAGTGGATTCTTCTATGTAACCCTATTCCCTCTGGGATAGATGAACAGGTAGAAGCTATTCCTAGAATAAAAAAACTGCATTAGTATTCATCTCATACAGCAGGAGATATGACCTGCTTGTATTCACTGCTTCTCTCTTTAGATCCCTACCCTTGCCCTTGTCCCGTGTTTCTTGTTTTTTCATTTTTAACTTTTCCCCTCTGCTGTCCACTCTTCCAGCATCCCTTTTCCTTCTCCAGGGATGTTGCACACTGACAGTCAAATGGCACCAGGCCTCTCTGTTAACTGCAGAGCAATTCCTCTCCCTCTCTCATAGTGTTTCAATTTTGCAGCCACAGGAGACAGCCAACCTGAACTCCAACCATAATTTTAGGAATTTGTACTGGGTCTCTGACTTCTCATTTACACCTCCATAGGCTCCTGAGCCTCCAAAATCCATCATTAAATTAGACAAGAGAAATGTGGGAAGAAACTAAGAACTGCTGAGACAGACAGACTCCCCTGGGGACAATGCTGGAAAGGAGAAATCAGAGTCTCATAGCTTTGATTTTCCTTCAGGATGACAACATTTAATGGCAAAGCTGAGGGACAGTTTTCTATTTACATCAATCAGTCCTGGCTGGCCTAGAAGGACCTTTGGGGCTAGCATGGATAAGGCACACCAGCTTCTATGGTCTGTGGTGCATAAGGGAGAGAGATGGCCAGCATTCCTGCCCGACAACTTAGCACAAATAGCCATGTTTCCATTTTACAGCCATGTTGGATAAGGGTGGCTTTCAGCAAAAGTTAGGAGTGAGGCTCAAACTCCCACCTCCAGAACAATAGTGAGATACCTTCACCAGTCTGCTACCATTATCCCTATTTACGCCATCATAAAAAACTTATTTTTGTAACTACAGTACTAAAAGCTTAGGAAATGTGAACTCCAACCCAAAATCTTCCCTGGGATTTAAAGGTTATATGCAGACTCACTTTTCCTTGACATTTTGTCCCCTTTAAATATCACTGATTGCCAGATCCTGATTCTTGAGACACAAGTCCTTTTATGAAGGTGAAGTTTTGCATGGGAGATAGGGAAGTATTACTTTATTTCTTTGTACAGTCCCTGCTACGTGGTAAAGCATATTGAAGAGCCACTGACAAGCAAGCTCTATATACCCACCTGTAAAACTCATCGACTCCTGTGGTGTTTACCTGTGGGGAGAAAGAGAATTAATTTGTTCAGACTGGCCAGGTTGTTTTAAATTTTTCATCCAACAATCAAAGCAGGAAGAAGTCAGGATGGCCACTGAATTATAAAATCATTAAGATAACTCACTGGCAGGAGTTGGAATGGTCAGCACGTGCGTAACAGGGGCTTGCAAGAAGTGAAAGGTTGGTTTCATGGTTAAGGCAGTGGGGCTCTGCCCCGGTGAGCTGGATTTTATCCCTGCTTCTGCCACAGCACTTCTATGTGGTGGTGGGCAAGTTGCATTAACCAACAATTCGCATGTTCTTCAGTTTCTGGTTGCTCACTTAAGATCCCCGAGGTATGACTGGCAGAAGTGCTGAACACTCACAGATGCAGCTGAAGTCCATAGGAGATGGGCTTTCAATATATAAAGCTGCCAGTACGCTTAATCACGTTTGGTACTCAAATTAGTGTCTCCTTTTGATATTAATCTAAGGTTTCAGTTCCCCATTTGTAAACTGAGCACAAGAATAGTCCCTCATCTGAAAGAAAAGGCATTATGCGTTAACATTTGTACAGCACTTGGATGCGGTAGTGGTAAGTACTACTGAGAAGACCATGAGGCAGTAAAACACTGACTAGCTGCTACCCAAGAGAGCAACTTCTATCTGTCCCCTGACTGAGACTTGTTGAAAAAAATACTGTAATCGCATAATTGAAGACTATAATGATGCTTACGCACAAAGCGGCTGAATTAAGTTTATGGGAAACTTTAATTCTGGCATTTCCCAAATTTTCACTGCTTGACTTTGTAACCTTAATGTTCTTCTAATGTCAATTTTGCATGTCATTATTGTGCTACCCTGGATACCAGCTAAAGCTATGTTTGTGACTCTTGCTGGCAAGTAGCCATATAACAGAGAAGAACTGGCTTTTTACTTACAGATAAGGGAGTTGCATTTTCAATTCACATGGTAGGTGCTTTCATTTGTCCTGCTGATGACGAAAGATATCTTTACTACATAGTATAAACAGATGTGTTATACTGTGTTCACTGCAACAGGCCTTCTAGTACTGCACTAGACCGTAATTGTCCCCTGTGCAAGCCTCTATCCCATTTACTGGATACCACTGCTTTCCAGGACATTTCTGAGGGGTGACTGGTTAACACCTGGACAAATTTCCACCTTTTGTCTTTACAGGTCACGGACTCAGACTGTGGTCCATGGTCACAAATGGACCAGAGTCCATTTGTGACCATTTTGTTGTAACCATTCATCCATCTGATTTTTTTTTCCTCTGGGAAAAAGAAATGACCAAGAGGGGGAAAAGGCAACATTCCCAATGGTTCTTAAAAGTTAAACTGTGATGACAGCAGACTCCAATCTGCTGATGCCCAGAAGCAAGAGTGTTCCCTGGTCCGACCCAGTCCAACTCGGGCCCTAACTTCTATGGGACCACTGGATGGGGACCTCCGACCACAAGCTCTGCAGGGCAAAGTCTGTTGTTTCTATATGTATGTTGTACAGGGTCCAACACAGAAGGTTACTGACCTACATGAAGCCTCTAGAGCCCAAGTGATAGAAACAATACCCATCAGGACATTTGATAAGAACTGCTTGCTGGATGGGTCCCTAGATATTATTGGACCATACATTTCTCCAGTCCTACTGCTACCTGTAGTGTGCAGCCTGCAGTATTCATGTAACAGAAGTTGCCTAACAGAGCGCATCCTAATATGTTGCTCCACAAATGCCTCATCTTTCCCAATGGCTGGATGTTGAGTGCCTGCCTTCTTAGACCCGTCAGGAAGTAATTGTGGGCTCTCTCCCTTTACACTGACAAACCAGAAGCCAGTGCTGTCTTTTCTTAGCTCCCTCCTTGATCTCCTTGCAAAAGTATTATTTTGAAATATTCCCCTTAGCCCAGGCTTATGATGTCAAATGCCCAGGGGAGTAGGAAACAGGACACTGTAATGTTATACACCTGTTAACCAAGGTCTGATATTACAAAGCAATGGTCTTTAAAGGTGACCTCCAAATGAGATAGACACTCACTAGTCAAAAAAGGGATTTCTAGATCGGGAGGTGGGTAGAAGATACTGAATGGTACAGGATGGGCTAGGCCATGAAATGGCATCAGTTTTGGCAGCATTCGGAGGTGGAGGCTTTGGCTGCAGACGCTCTCTTGTGACTGGGTCCTAGCACCCACCTTCCCGCCTCTGACTGGAGGTAGGTCCTTCCAGCCTGCAGCCAGAAATGGTTGTCTACCCCCTGGGTTATGCACTAACACTGGCTTTCTCTACCCATCCTTTTTTGTCTCTTAACAGCAAATTAACTGCATATCTACTCCAATCTGATCCTACGATCTTCTGGCATTGAGCTCAGCTGCTCCTTCTGTGGTGTGGTCAAGAAACCCGTCTCCTGCCCTGTTATGATGAACCTCCAACGCAAGCACACAGGATTCAATCCCAGAGTCCCTAACGAGGTCACACTTAGTGTCATGGCACCATAAATCTTTCTCCACAGGTAGCTTGTGCCCACATCTCAACTCCAAACGTTCAGAAAGGCAGTTCCACAGGCCAGTTTCTAACATGCTCCCTGGGGCAGAGGGCACCTGAAGAGTGTCTGGTTCGAGGGCTGGGGCACATGACTTAATGAGGAGAGCCTGAGGGAACTGGGCTTTAGGCTGAAAAAGAGAAGACAGGGAGGATTTAATTACAGCTTTCAACTGCCTGAAGGGGGGTTGCAAAGAGGATGGAGCTGGGACTGTTCTCAGTGGGGGCAGATGAACAAGAAGCAATGGGCTCAAGTTGCAGCAAGGGAAGTTTAGGTTGGATATGAGGAAAATCTCTCTCACGAGGAGGGTAGTAAAGCTCTGGAACAGGTTATCCAGAGAGGTTGTGGACTCTCCATCCTTGGAGGTTTTTAAAACCTGAGTAGACAAAGCCTTGGCTGGGATGACCTAGTTGGGGATGGTCCTCCTTTGAGCAGGGGGCTGGACTAGATGTGACCTCCTGAGGTCCTTTCTGAGCCTAATTTTCTATGATCTTATGAGACTGCAAGGTCTATAGAAAGAATTATTGCTGAAGACCAGTCAAAACAGAAATTAACTGCATAGAAGGAGCTGAGAAATGGTTGCTTGACCATGTCACAAAGGAGAAACAGATTTTCAACTGCAAACATTTCATAAAACTGGGATCCAATATTCTCATTAATAGATGGCCTGGTCAGAAGGAGACGCGGTGGGAAAAAGCGACAACTGGTATAATCCAACATAAAGATTAGGACACAATGTCTAGCTTGAAGGGCCATCCTGCATGGAAAAATAATGCCAAGAAAAGCAGAACAAAAATCATTGCTGGTGATTTCCTTGTCAGGATTAAACCAAATACCCATCCTTACAGGTGGTTTATTGTACTTTGATTTAAATAGTTATAAAAAGGATGCCTGAGACCAGAGCTATAGGCTTCCAACATTCATCTTACAACATAAGATAGCCAGGAACATGTTAGAAAACTAATTCAGATAAACCTATTCTCTTACTTCTACTCAGACAGCATCAGTTCATTTCTTTTCTATCACTCATCCTTGGAAGAGTACGTCAACTCCGGCTAGCGAGCCAGTGGTTGATGGTCAGCCTTGTACCGGAAGGTTAGCAGTTCATTTTGGGTCGGTTTTACTTTTATTTGAAACAGTTGTGATATATTTCCACCAATAAGGTTATATATATTAAAAATCCCAAAACTTTCTTACCATGGCAAAGAAATCCGTTCTGCTCCACAACCTGCCCTTTGGCATGGCTGCCACGTCTGGTCACGGGCAGGTAATGTTCTCCAACCCATCCCTTAACTCTTCCTCATTGTAAATCTTCCTCTCTCCCACATTAAGTTCCCCACCCCATGATTTCACCTTAAGTGGCTCGCCCGCCAGCTGCTTCTGGGCTCTCAGCCAGCTTTTCTCCACCCACAGCCTCTGCTGTTGAAGGGGGATGCACGGCTCATGTTGCTTTCTGGGCTGAAGGAGGTGGCTCACATCTGGGGAGTCAGCTGAGGAAGGGTGTTTGCAAGGGGGAGGAGGTGCAGAAACCAACTGAGGTTCATTGTAGACATGAGGCTGCACTCGCCCTCAACTTTTAGTAGATGAAGGATTTGTGTCTACATCCTGTCGCACTGTGTCACCCTCCCAAGCAAAATCCTGGCCAGGAGCCAGTTCCAGAGGGAACCGAAGATTCGAGGGCTAAAAGGACAGTTGGACCCAAGCCTGCTGTTTAGGAAGAAATGTTTTGCTGGATTTAATATCAACAGAAACACCATCATGGCTTTTTTTTTTTTTTTTAATTTGAACAGGTCTGGACTTGTGTTTTTGTTTGAAACCCACATACCTCCACTTTGTGCTAAGACCATGACCCCAGAGAGATGGGAGTTCAAGAAGAGTGGTTGCTTCTCAAGGAAGCAATCCTCAATGCACAAGCTAAATCTATTCCAACATGGAGGAAAGGCAGCAAGAAGGCACAGCAGCCCCCCTGGCTCTCCAGGGACCTAGCAGACCTCTTACAACTAAAAAGGAAAGCCTACAAAGAATGGAGGACGGGATTCACCTCCAAGGAGGATTATTCTGCACTGGTCCGGTCCTGCAGGGAGCAAACCAGGAAAGCCAAGGCTGCAACTGAACTCCAACTAGCTTCAAGCATCAAGGACAACAAAAAGTCCTTTTTCAGATATGTGGGGAGCCGGAGGAAAAGCAAGAGCAACGTTGGACCCCTGCTAAACCAGATGGGGCAACTGACAACTGACGCCCAGGAAAAAGCCAACCTATTAAATAGGTACTTTGCGTCAGTCTTTCATCAGTCCCATGGGACGCCCATGCCTGCTATGGGACAGGGAGATCTGGGTGATGGGGATCCCCTACCCTCCATAAATGCTGACCTTGTGAAGGAACACCTTGAGAAGCTGGATACCTTCAAGTCAGCCGGCCCTGACAATCTGCACCCCAGGGTACTCAAGGAGCTGGCGAGCATCATAGCCCAGCCCCTGGCACGGATCTTTGAAAACTCCTGGCACTCTGATGTAGTGCCTGAAGACTGGAAGAAGGCCAATGTGGTGCCGATCTTCAAGAAAGGGAGGAGAGTGGATCTGGCTAACTACAGGCTTATTAGCCTGACTTCTATCCTGGGGAAGGTCTTAGAAAAGTTTATTAAGGAGGCCATCCTTGATGGACTGGCCCAGGCTAACGTCCTAAGGGATAGCCAGCACGGATTTGTTGCAGGTAGGTCTTGTTTGACCAATCTCATTTCCTTCTACGACCAGGTGACCTATCGGAGGTGGTTCAAGCACCCACATTGAACACCTTCAAGAGTGAATTGGATGCTTATCTTGCTGGGATCCTATGACCCCAGCTGACTTCCTGCCCTTTGGGCAGGGGGCTGGACTCAATGATCTCCCGAGGTCCCTTCCAGCCCTGATGTCTATGAAAACATCCTGGTGAGATGACAAGTAGCCATCCCATAGTACTGTCAGTGACATTTCAGAGGACTGTTTTACAATCTTCCTTCAAATTTTCAAGATGACTTACGCAGGCTGTTCAAATTTCCAGGATAACTTAGCCAAATCACACGTGGGTGAAACCTTATGCCCAAAACAACTTTCCACAGAAGAGTTTCACTCTCTCACTGTAATTGTGTTGTGATTTACACAATGACGTTGCCCAATGAATTTGCACTGAAATAAGAGTGGAGTTTCATTCTGCTTCATTAGAAATAGGTTTGTGTTATTAGGACTCACACTCAGAACCCAATGGAAATTCTTTAAACTTAGCTGGCAGTCGAATAGGGAAGCCTGGAGAATGATGCTAAAAACCATGGAAGTCCTAGACAGTTTGGAAGACTGCCCATGGTTGGTTCAGACCCAGGAGCTTCAGCAGGTATTGGGAAACATCGGCCAAAAGTGTGTTTCCTATGATAAAGGGACGGTGAAGGGTATGCAGGAATCCTCCTCCAACTTTCTTCCTGAGACAGGAAAGGCAAAGAAAAGAATTAAAAATAACCAGTTCCTGATTTTATTGGAAAAAGACTTCCCTATGAACCTTTGACAAATAATCACAAGTTGGCTAGGTTATCCGTGTTACAGATATCTTTCATTTATCCAGTAGTCTAATGTTGAGTTTTATACTACAGTCACCATTGTTTCTAAATACCTTACAAATAACCTCAATAGCAAAAGCAATGCCCCTAATGGATTTTGGGGCATCTCTGATATTTCTGCCATTAAGGGATCCACCCACAACCTAGTTTCTTCTCTAAAATGATGCAAGTATTTTTTCCACTGGTTCTATTCCAATTCAAGAACTGAACTCCCAAGACAATGTGCACTACATTGGGCTTTTCAAAAACCACATTAAAACAGGGAATTATGAACATTATTTTGGTAATTTTTGTTTAAAAAAAACAAACCCCAAAAAACTTGCCTAACAAGAGTCTTCTATTTTTCAGCTTTTGGTCAGGTACTCTTTGTGTTATTTCATTATTAAAAACTGGTTAAGCTCCCATGGTATGCTTGGCACAGCATAAGCACTTCTTTGATTATTAGAAGATTTGCAGTTGAAGGAATGCTGCAGACCAAACGGTGTTTTGGTTCCCCCCCCCCCAAACGTCTCACAACTTCTGCGAGGTATCAAAAGTAGAATAGGACAAATGTGCAGAGATGGATTGAGTTGCAGTATCTGATAAGAGCATTTAGAGAATGTCATTAAATCTGTTTCTCATCTAAAAATATGGCAGCTTGATGGCTGTGGTTATTATGATGGGTTTTTATAGAGTTCACTCTTAAAAAGGAGAATGATTTAGGTTACATTAAAAAAAAAAAAAAGAAATGTTTCTCTCTCATTCCAAGTCCCCCTTATTTTCTAAGCTTACCATGAAATATTTTCTGATTTTTTTCCCTCCTTCACCAGTGTTTTGCAGAACTTCCATATAGACAACAATATGAGAAACTTGGGAGCAAACACTGGAAAACTGATCTAACTTTATCCTGGCCGTGTAGATGGTCCAATAAAAGATACTACCGGGAAAAAAATCCATGCCTCTCAAAATAGTCATTTTAGTTTAGAAGGTTCATCATGAAAATTTTGATTCTTGCAGCCTTGAGCTCACTCTAGCTGGGGAAAACAATCACTCTTTATCCCCTCTCTCCAACACAGTGCTAATTTCTATTAAATTTGGGGGACACATTTAATTCAGAAGTCCTGAATCAAAACCTGGCAACACGCGTAACAAAATGATTCATCAGACTCCACAGATTATGTTAACCTGGATTGTGAATTTTTGGGATTCTCTTACCTCTGTTTAGACAAGCACAGTAGATATGATGTTGACGTATGATGTCGCAGTTCCCAAACATTTACTGTGTATATCAGCAACTTTTAAACCAGCAATGCAGTTCGCCTAACAATTCACCTGTAGGTAACAGTTAAAGGTTCTCCTTTTGAGATCTGCATTATCAAAAATTCACACGGTGCAATTCCCCAATCACTATAACCGATTTCAAATGGTGCTAGAAAATAGTATGGACTCTGAACACCAAAAGAAATCAGTCATCCTCTAAAGGGGTTACGGAGATCTGTAGGGAAGAACAACCTACATTGTGTAATACAATAAAATAGAATACAGTACTTTACATCTAAGGATCTTGAGGCACAATTTGAGATGCAACTGGCAAGGGACATAAAAGGGAATAAAGAGGGATTCTACAAATATGTGAGAAGCAAAAGGAAGACAAAGGAACATGTAGGTCCTTACTAAATGCAGAAGACAACCTAGTTATGGATGATGCAGAAAATGCTTATTTAATGCCTTTTTTACTTCAGTCTTCATAAGTAATGTCAACTACATCATAGGTTTTCAGCTAGTGGTCTGCAGGCTGCAAGGGGTTAATTTGTAGCCACCTGGCTCCTGCCCAGTTGCTGTTCCCCACACTGGTGCAGCTGCAAGGGCAGCTGGACTCCCTGACCTCTCCCCTCTAGCTTTTGCTGCCTGCTCCCACCCCAAGGGGATAGGGCAGTGTGGCAGGGGGACTTGAGGATGAGCAGGGTGGGGGTGGAGGGAGGGAGAGGCTGCATAGGTGCACAGTGCAGCAGTGGGAGGGGTGGATGGATACACAATGGAGCAAACAAGGGAGTGTCCATGTGATGTGTGGCCCAGGGGTGGGGGAGGCATGGCTCACTTATGGCCTGCAAGCATGCACCCCCTGATGGTGTGGCCCATGGGGTGATCAGCCCCCAGCTACTTAGAAGCTGTATATCCCTGCATTAGAACATGAGCACTGTTGGCAGCAAAGACAAGGAAGGGGACAAACTATCTAGTAGTGGAAGAAGGGGTTAGGTATTACTTTGAGAAGATAGATATTTTTAAGTCTGCAGGGTTGCACGGAATAGAGAACTAGCTGCGATAATTTCAGAGACAGTGGCCATCCCCTTTGATAAACTGGAGAGTTCAGGTAAGGTTTCGGATGACTGGAAATGGGCAAATATAATGTCCATGTTTGAGACAGGAAAGGAAGAGGAAACAAAGAATTATAGAGCTATCTGCCTGACCTGGATACCTAGAAAGATCACGGAGCTGATCTTCAAAGAATCTATTGTGAAGCACCTAGAGGAGAACCAGGTGATCAGGAACACCCAGGTGGGTTCACCGAGAGCAAGTCATGGGCCTGACCAATCTGATATCTTTCTACAATAAGGTGACAAGCTCCATGTTTGGGAGAGAGCAGTGGATAAGACATACCTAGACTTTGGCAAGGCATTTAACAGCCTCTCACAGCATTCTCTTCAATAAGGAAATACAAATGAGAGAAAAGTACTGCAAGTAATTATACAAGTGGTTGGGTCATTATGCTCAATGAGTAGTCATCGCTGGCTCAATGTCAAGTGGGGAAGAACTGTCAAATGGGGTTCCCCCCAGAGTCTTTCTTGGGTCCTACATTTTTTAACGTCTTCATTAATGATTTGGACAAGGGGATTGAGTACATGCTTAGCAAATTTACAGGTGGCACCAAAATGGATGGAGTTTCAGACACTCTGGAAGATAGATCTAGCATGACCTGGAGAAAATGAAAAAGCAGCCCAAAATCAATGAGGAATGACTCAACAAGGACAAGTGCAAAATCCTGCACTTGGGATGGCATAATGGCATGCATAAATACAGACTGCGGAACAACTGGCTAGTTACAGTGAATCATATGCTGAGTATGAACCAACCATGTGCTCTTGTTGCAAAAAAATCCTACAGCATACTGGGTTGTATTAACAGAGAGGTCTCTTACAAATCAAGGAAAGCCATTATTTTGCTCTATCTGGTACTGGTGAGGCCTCACTAGGAGTACCGTGTCCAGTTTTGGCCTACACTTCAAGCACAATATGTACAGACTGGAAAGAGTCCAGCAGAGAGGGACAATATGATTAAGGCCTGCTAAACATGATTTATGAAGAAAGGCTGACAGAACTTGGATTATTTATTCTGGAGAAGAAAAGACCAGGAGGGCGGGGGGAGGGGAGATTTAATAACAGGCTTCAAATAGCTGAAAGGCAATTATACACAGGATGGAGATCGACTTTCTTTGTGGCTATAGGAGACAGACTGGGAGCAATGGCCTTAAATTGCAGCAGAGGAGATTTAAGATGGATATTAGGCAGAATTTTCTGATTATGAGAGCACTCAGGCACTGGAACTGGCTTTCTAGAGAAGTTGTGGACTCTCCATCCCTGGAAATTTTCAAGAGCAGGTTAGACAGGCACTTGACTGAGGTGTTTTAGTTAGGGGTTAACCTGCCAAGAAGGGGGCTGGATTTGATGACCTAATGGGGTCTTTCTAGCTGACTTTTATAGGGTCAGATGATCTCACAAATTCACTCGGGTATTTTGAACACCATCATGTTTTGAATCTTATAGGTACATAATACTTTCATCCATTTTAATAGATAAGATACAGACTGTTTTACAAGGACAGAGTAAGAACTAGTAAAGTGAACAGTAACAGCAACACACTCAGACCTGTAAAGAACATAAAACAGATGAGAGAGTCATCCTGGAGAGCTAACAGTCTAAGATAAAATAGGTTAATTCAATTGATAATATAACAGTTGGAACAACAGTAACAAATTAGGTCTAAAATGTTATGCTGTAATTCCACGTGGCACTTCATTATCTTACCACCAAGTTCAGAGTCTACAAATGTTACAAATACACTGTTGCTTGGTATGATGAACAGTGGAAATCTGTCCATCCAACAACAAAGTAGGAACATCCTCAGATGGTTCAGCTAAACCATAAAGTCTTAAATACGAGCCTGGCAGGACAAACCTACTACGAACATGTAGAGAGGTCCTGACCTTCTTCATCATGTACCGCCAAGGATCCTCAGACAACGGGGGAGCATTCTTCCTCCAAGAACACTGATTTCAAATGGTGCTAGACAATAAGTAGTTAAATCTAAACCACCATATGAAACCAGCTTCCTGAAAGAGCTTTAGATCATTTTCTAACTTAGAAGAGACTTCCTGTTACTACAATGAACTCGATGTAACCTAAAAACAAAAAGCGAACACTGCGTTTTGGTTTTGTTTCCTTTTCATTAAAGAGCTTGCAATTTTTAACATTCTTACCTCCCCATTCTGGTTCAAACCATCCAATGAAGATTTTTCTACATGTTGTTACACCATTCCCCGCGGAATGAGAATAAAGTCAAAGATGTATACAACAGATTCATCTGGTAATCAGAAAATTGTTGGACAGGCAGGGTAGTTGGTTAATTTACCACTATGGATGTTGAACAGGCCCTGTTAATTTTCAGGTTGCCATCAGAGGTAAGGCATTCAAAGTAACAAAGTAATGACCATTAATGAGGTACGAACAGCCCACCAGTGGCTAAGTGCTGGGTCTAACTAACAGCAGAATTGTTACCATTAATAAGGTATGGAAAGGCAAATCAGTCAGCATCAGCAGTTCCTCTTACACTAAATTCAATGGTATTTAATACTGTAATCCCCAGGTCCTTTTCTGCAGAGCTGCTGCCCAGCCAGTGCAAGTGCATGAGATTGTTCTGTCCTCAGTGCAGGACTTCGCACTTGTCCTTATTGAACTGCATGAGAATCCTTTTGGTCCAGTCCTGATTCATCTAGGTCACTCTCAATCCTAGCCCTACCCTATCTACTACTCCCCACAGCTTAGTGTCATTCGCAAACCTGCTGAAAGTGCACTCCATCCCATCTTCCAGGTCGCTAATGAAGATATTGAACAAAACTGACCCCAGAACCAACCCCTGGGGCTCTCCACTTGATACCGGCTGCCAGCTAGACACTGAGCCATTGATTACTACCCAATGAGCCCGACACTCCAGCCAGCTTTCTATCCATCTTACAGTCCACTGATCCAACCTGTACTTCCACAGATTGTTTACAAGAATGCTGTGAGAGACGAGATCAAAAGCTTTGCTAAAGTCAAGGTATATTATGCCCACTGCTTTCTTCACATCCACTGAGCCAGTCATTTCATTACAGAAGACAACCAGGTTGGTCAGGCATGACTTGCCCTTGGTGAATCCATGCTGACTGTTCCTAATCACCTTCTCCTCCTCCAAGTGCTTAGAAATGGATTCCTTGAGGACCTGCTCCATGATTTTTCAAGGGATTGAGGTGAGGCTGACTGGTCTGTAGCCCTGGATCCTCCTTCTTCCCTTTCTTAAAGATGGGGACTATATTTTCCCTTTTCTAATCATCTGGGACCTCCTCTGATCACCATGATTTTTCAAATACGATGGCCAGCTGCTCTGGAATCACATCAGCCAACTCCCTCAGCACCCTTGGTTGGGTTGCCTACGGCCCCAAGGCACATCCAGCTTTTTTAAATAGTCCCTAGCCTGTTGTTTCACCACGGAGGGCTGCTCACCTCCCCCCAGATTATGCTACCAGGTGCAGTGGTGTGGGAGCTGACCTTGCCTGTGAAGACTGAGATAAAAACGTCATTGATACTTCAGCCTTTTCAACTTCACCTGTCATTAGGTTGCCTCCCCCCTTCAATAAGGGGCCCATGCTTTCCCGGACCTTTCTCTTGAGGCTGACATACTTATAGAAACCCTTCTTGTTGCCCTTCACATCCCTCGCTAGCTGCAACTCCAATTGTGCTTTGGCCTTCCCAACTTCATCCCTGCATGAAGCCATCCCTACCTGGCTCAGTCTTGTCCACACTGCAGAACTGCTTAAAGTATTTAAAACATTATCATGTTTGCAGGGTCTGTTTAAAATGGAAGAGTTTTATAATACTGAGGAATCACTGTGGGAGGACCTATAGACTATTTATCACTATGTTTAAACCCAGCTATGCCCAGCCAAGTTCCTTTGTGGCTTCCCTTGCTTTTACGGAGGCACACTTCTTTCTGACTATGAAGCTTGTAATCATAGAGTCAGAGAAAAGTCGGGTTAGATGGGACCTCAGCAGGTCATCTAGTTCAACAAAGGCAGGATCATCCTTGTCAAAACCATCCTAGGCAAGTGTTTTTCTAACCTGTTGTTAAAACTGCACAAAAACTCCTTGCTCACTGAATCAATAACCAGTTAGTGGGGTGGTTGACTATCAAAATGTTGTGTTGCCCTGTGAACAAGTTTTATCATTTCATTTCAGTTTCCTTAATCTGGGGACTGTACACTTGCCAGAGGTTCAGACTGGCAGGTTACTGTCTTCCTTGTAACAATGTTACCTTGCTGCAGGTTATAATTGTGCTTTCCGATGCAATCAGTTTGGCCCATCTCCCTTCCTGTCAACACTGCACTAGGAAACATAGACCACGTTTTACCACACTGCACACTGGGTAATCCATTCCCTGCTCACACACTGTAAAATAGCGCACCAGCTTCTCCCAAAATACACAGCTTAGTAGTGTAGAAAATAACGAAACCAGGTTATACGCCAGTCTTTCTATTTTAAACCAACCCACAGTGAAATCTCGGTGAACATTAATGGAGTTTAAATCAGTGGTTCTCAGTCTTTTTTTGTACCAGGACCCATTCGCAAATGTTAATGGCCAGTCCTGACCCAGTAAATAGTTTATGTAGAAAACACACAAATATTTAGGCCCCAAAATACTTATTACACACTACAGGTTAAAGCAGATCAACAGTCTTAATTTTAAAAGACAAAAATCAATGTCAACAGGAAAACATTAACAGCAATATCAACATGTGGTCCTCCATTACTCCCAAGTGACATTATGCTGATTCAGCATTGTGCAATTTGAACAACACAAATTGCCGGTGCCCCTCACTCCCAACTTGCAGTCCCCTGGCCCTGCTGGTGCTCCTCAGCCCCAACCCCCTGCCTCCTGCTCCTGCTGGTGCCCCTCACTCCTGACTCACTGCCCCTGCTCCTAGCCCCCGCCCAGGGTGTGGCGCAGAGGGGTGGGGGTGTGCCCAGAGGGGCATGGGACTGCAGCCTGGCTGCACTGGCACGGCAGGAGGTGCCTCTGCAGCTCAGTAGACGGGACCCAGAGTGAAGCATCAAGACTCATTGCAGCTGCTGCCATCACCACTGCCAGGACTGTTATGCTAGCCATACCACCAGCAGTGCGACAAATAACAGATCAGGGGAAGGGGGCTGTGGTGCTGTCATCCCCTCCTCCTGCCACAAGATGCATGCACGATGGGCCGCGGCTCTACCTCACTGCCACGGCCTGGTCACCACAGCTCCTTTCAGGTTGCCTGCATTACCCGCTACCCCTCCTCCCTTCTGGGGTAGAGCTGCGGCTTGAGGGGAGCAATGGTGGTGAGAGGAGGCAAGGGCAATGTGGTTGCCCCCACCCAGTCAGTCATCCTCATGCAGTCTAATCACCTTGTTCTGACTTCCTGCCCACTAGATTACAGAAGTGGCTCCTGCCTGTGCTGGTCCAGCTAGGCTGCAGCCCCATGCCTACCGTGCATCACCTGGGTCCCCCTGACATGTCAACTATGCCCCTTTCCCCCTCCCATAGACTCACCTGTGGGGAGCTGCAGGAGCTGCTCTCCACACTGCCTGGCGGCACACATGCTTGTGCTGCCCCTGCCTGATCACCCTCCTCCTGCTCCCCCCACCCCCTTGCAGGCTGGTGCTCTGCCAGCCTGCAAGGGGAAACTTGAAGTTTCCCACATTTTTCTCCTTTAAAGGAGAAAAACTATGATTTTCCACAGGTTTTTGTGATTGTTTGCAACCCTTCTGTATTGGATAAATAGATAGGAGTCCTTAAAATGGATATGAGAATGCCCTTGTTGCCAAAAAAGGCTAACAGCATACTGGGCTACATTAGTAGGAATGTTGCCAGTAGATCGAGGGAGGTGATTATTTAACTCTGTTCTGCACTGGTGAGGCCACAACTGGAGTACTGCGTCCAGTTTTGGGCCCCTACTATAGAGTGACATGGACATTTGGAGAGAGTCCAGCGGAGAGCAATGAAAATGGTTAGGTGTCTGAGGCACATGACTTATGAGGACAGGCCAAGGGAACTGGATGTATTTAGTCTACTGAAGAGAAGACTGAGGTGGGGTTTAATAGCAGCCTTCAACTCCCTGAAGAGGGATTTGAAAGAGGATGGAGCTGGACTGTTCTCAGTGGTGGCGGGTGACAGAACAAGGAGCAACGGGCTCACGTTGCAGCAAGGGAGGTTTAAGGTGGTTTTAGGGAAAACTTTCTCACTAGGAGGGTGGTGAAACACTGGAAGTTTACCCAGAGAGGTTGTGGACTCATCATTGTAGATGTTTTCAGACCCAGCTTGACAAAGCCTTGGCTGGAATGATCTAGGTGGGGACGGTCCTGCTTTGAGCAGGGGTCAAGTTAGATGACCTCCTGAGGTCCTTTCCGACCTTCATTTTCTGCGATTCTTGAAACATGCTGCAGCCTTGGGCTTTGTCCTACTGTTGCATGATTCAGGTTCATTTGATCTCTTCTGTATTATAAGACCAAAGTTGGTTTTAATTGCAGCTAGAAGTTCCATGATGAAACCAATTTACTCAGCACCTGGAAAAGACAAAATATTAGAGGGCGTCTAAGATAGAGCAACCTATAATCTCCTAGGGATAATCTAAAATTCTCAGTCAAAAACCCTCTCCATGATGGCAAAGGAACCATGTAAAAACTTAGAGCTGGTTACATCTGTGCTGTAGCTACAGGGTGTTATTCACACAGCAGAATTTGGGTCTTGGGATCTGGATATCAGCATTCTGTAAATTCACGCATGCAAATTAATTACCTTGTTTGAAGGCAAAAACCGTTTTTCATGGGTTGTACTAGTAATTCTGAATGTTTCATTACCCATCGCAAAAGGGTAATGACAAACATCCTCAAATGAAGGTTGTAAATTCAAACTGTAATACTGAGGTGCAGATATAAAGATAGCAGTTCATGATGCTCTCTGATAACTAGACCTCCTTATTTCCTGTATGTTCTTTAAACCGCTAATATCTCTGTGCTGTTTCTCTTGGAACTGATTGTGTAAAAGGGGACAAATGCATTTCCTTATAAACTGGAGGGGGGTTAATTCCAGTTCAGTTTAAACTGAAGCTTAGTAAAAGGGTTTTAAAAGCAGCTGTCTGCAGAAATAATAGTTTCCACATGAAGGACTCATATGACCAAGTACAACCACTGATAAGGAGTCTTGCTAGTAATGCTTTCTATTTGTGGACACTAAAAATAATGTTCCAGAGTAAATATTCAAAAAAAGATGTCAGTAATTTTGGCCTTGATTATTTTAAGTGGGTACATAAATATATTCCACTCCAACATGACTAGTCACACAAGTAATGTTATGTACCTATATAAATCACTGTAATATTGAGGGAGGCCTGACTTGTTTTTACTGCTCAACAATTCCATTAATTTACATGTGGTTAAGAAGCATTCAAGACCTCTACAGCTGGGCATTCATCTTCCCCAAAAAAGAATTCCTGTGGTTAAATTCAAAGTAAGACATAAACCACCACTTTATTTTTACTTATGCAAATGAAAATTGTGTGCATTATAAAACGTGACTCCAAGATTAACCATACAGAACTTCTGCTAGCAGCAATTTGGAAATGTTTCCCCAAAAAAGGAACATTTCCATATGGGAAATTCCTAAAAAATGAGCTTTATTACTTTCCGTTCAAACGTTTCTTATCAGGAAATGTGTAAATGTGCTTTTCTAGACTTTTGCTTATTGCAGCTTTAGTTGATTCAACCAGTAAGAAGTTGAAATAAATGGTCCCCCAAAATTGTAGAAACAAAAAAAAATAGGGGTAGAAGAGACCACCCCTTGCTCAAGGCAAGATCATCCATGTCTAAACCATAAGCACTGTAAGAACTTTGTCAGACAAACCACTCAATTCCTATTTACATCATATTTTTTAAAATACTACGGCACCAATGAAAGATTTTATGTTGATAGCGCTGCAGAAGTCCTTTATTTTTTCACAGAAGAGATATAGTATGGGAAATAGTAGTGTGGGCTCCCAACATTTCTCTTCAATATATCTCCCTCCTGACAGGAAAGGGAAGGCTCTGAGAACACAATCTTATTGTGAATTTGGCCCTTTGTGGAGAGACCAACTAATGCTAACTTTGCTCTTGGTTTTCTAATGTAGTTCTATTCAGACCAAGTCATTTCACACAAGATTTACTTAAGCAGGCAGCAATTTTCAATAGTTTCTGATGTGGATTCAAACAACAAACTTACAAGTAAAAATGTTCCATCTTGCCTTCCCTGACCTAGCAATTCCCCACTGGTTTCCTACTTGCCTACTTCACTACTGAGAAAGCTCACTCAGCATGTAAACTGGCATTTTTGACCTATTCGGAAAAACAAGTGTAGAAAAGTATTTTTATTTTACTAGGTTAAATTAACACTTTCAGAGATACACTCAACTCTTAATATGCATACAAACTCTTCCTGACATTTCTACATGTACATACAGCCAACCTGATTCTCACTGAGATAGTTCCTTTCGTCAAGAAGAAACCTGCCTGAGCAAGCCGAGACAACCTTTTAGCTTCCTAGAAAAAAAAGATCAGTGCAGCAAACATTTCAGTGCATGTGAATCACACACAATAAGTCAGCGCTGAAAAACACTCAGCAAAACACTTGAAGCAGGATTGAGAGCTTCCTCCTGCAATGAACTGAACACCTTTGACTTCTATAAAAATTAGAGGGTCAAAGCCCGAAATCGTTACTCAGTTCTCATTTAGAGTTGAGGCTCCACTGTATCTGATCTACGCTCAAAAATCTTTTGCTGTGAAATAACTCCATTATCTTCCAGGTGGCAAGCAGCAGGAAACAATCAGGGCCTTCATAGCTGGTTATTTATTTGAGTAAGGAGGCTGTAATTCGTTTAAAAATGAAAAGCCAGAAAGAAAAAGGGCTGTAGTTAAAAAGTTAAATGTCATTTGGCAACATGATGACATGACAAACCATCTGAGTATCCACAATAAATATTTCCAGACCAATCCATTGTGTGATCAGTGTAGTCAGCTGCATAATGGACTCATCTCATTCACTGCCTCCTGCCCATAGGAGTCTTTGGAAGTACAGCTCTGTAAGAAGAGGGCAGGATTAGGAACTACACGTAATACAGAGCTTTGTAGGAGTCCTTTTGATAGACATATCCACTTTGCTGGGTTGTGTTCTCTGAAGCCTTTTCAGACTTACATTACAGAATGTACTTATTAGGAAAACAGAAGCCTGAGGAAGGATACCGTAATACCGGAAAGTTCGTCTGTACCAGTGGTTCTCAACCTTTTTTGTACCAAGACCCATCTGTAAACATGAATGGTCAGTCCCGACCCAGTGCCCCTCACTCCCAACCTGCTGCCCCCTGCTCCTTAATGTATGGGGTAAGGGTGGGTTTGTGGGGCCCCTTGCAGGCTTGGGGTTTGCCAGTCTGCAAGGGAAAACCCATGGTTTTCTCCTTTGAAGGAGAAACCATTTTTAAAGTTTGTGGATCCACTTTTAAAGTTTGTTTGTGACTCTTTCATATATTCTTGCGATCCACTTTTGCATTGCGACGGGTTGAGAAATGTTGGTCTGCATCAACCCCAACCATACAGTTGATCCAATAAAAGATATCACCCACTGGAAGTATTGCCTCTCACATATTTCCTGAACTATCACAGCAACAGCACCACTTCAATGCTACGAAAATAAGATATCCTTAAAGAACGGAGGCATATTTATTACAGCAACAGTTAAGTTATCTGTCCTTGAAGTAGTCTTTGGCAGATGGATCATGTGATACTGAAAACTCGTACACGTTCTGAAGCCGCTGACATCCAAATTCAATCACCATAACCACAAGAATTATTGCAAAAAAATGATACACCTGTTAGGTTCCTCATTAGAGACAAGACGCAAACAAAGGACAATTTTATAAAAAAGGACTTACTTTTTCACTCAAAGCTGTGGAAACAAAGATTTATGAGTCTCATTTTTATAGAGACTCTCCTGGTGAGGAGATCATCATCCAAGATTTAAAATAAGAGTCAGTGCCCAAACTCAGTGCTGAACACGCACTTAGGGCCACGAAGGACTCAAAATCCGTGGCCACAGTTTTGGTTTCTTGACCATTACAATATACTGCATCCATTTATACACATACTCGCACGTTCATCAAAGCAGAGATTCACAACTGTTTTAAAGCTCTGCTTACCTGCAGTTCTGGCTTCACTAAATCCTACACTGCTTAATGAGTAATCATGGTAACTTTTCTGCTGGAGAGTGTTAAAGGTTGCTTGCAAAGGAAAAAACGATTTTGTCCATTTAAAATTTCTTTTATAAGCAGGCTTGGAAAGGATTTCTCTTGTAGGAAAAAGAAGATTTTTGTTTTTAATTGCTCTGCGCTTTATGACCCGAAATCTCACCCATTTTGGAAGCCTATATGTGGGGGAACTAGTAAAATGATAACAACAGAGGCAGAAAGGTAATCAATTTGAAGAGGGAGGAATTTTTCGTTAGGCTACGTAAAATTTAATTGTTTCATTTTAATATGTATTTAATTGCTTTTATGCACTTTAACAAAATAATCCCTTACTTAATGATTTCAAAATACTCCAATCCTTCCACTAAGGTCCGATAGCTCACAAAATTAAAATAAATGAATAAGTAGATAGATAAATTTTAAAAAATCATTAAAAGACAAAACAAAAACTTCTTAGTCCTTTTCTAATACTTGATTAAAAAGAAGTAAAAACAGAGCACAAAACCTGTTTTTGTTTTTTTTAAATCTTTGACTTTCCTCCAACTAAGCAGCACAATGTCAAAGAATACACAGAACGCATATTCATACTACTTACTTTCCATCTGTCAGGAAACAAAATCCACAAAGAGGCTATGCTCTGTTGACTTACAAGAATAAGGAATTACTTACCTTTCCATTCGCAGCAACTTGTAAATAGTTTTTTCCTCCCTCATATAAGCAATTGTCTCCTTTTCATGTATGTTGAGGACTGTCACAAGATCAGCACCTGGAATGCAAATGACTATGAACAACTTTCATTTTGCCCTTAGTCCTGTAAAATCAGGAAAATTCATGTTTCAACCCTAATATTCCTGCAAGCTATGGTACACTTTCCAAACATGCTCCTTTATTCCTAAACAGAGAAGTACTAAATCAATAAAAATGACTTCCCAAGGAGGTGGTGCAGTCCCCAACCTTGGAAGTCTTCAAGAGGAGACTGGGCAGACACCTTGCTGGGATCATTTGGCCTCAGCAGGATTCCTGCCCAGAGCAGGGGGGTTGGATTCCATCTTTCGAGGTCTCTTGCAGCCCTTAATTTCTATGATTCTATGAATGAGAGAAATTTCCCCATTTTGCACGTATATTCTGAACATCTTTGGGGTTTTGTCAAAGTATATAATTCAGAACAAAGAAGTACAGTTAAAGAGCCTGGCTATTCTGGTTTGAAGGAAATAGGGATCCCAGATTTTAGAGATCAGATTAACGGGACAACAGGTCTGTTACCCTGCAATAAATTGAAGGATGTGATATTCTTTGTCCAAATTCTGCACGTGGCTGAAAGATTCATTTCCGCCATCTGGATCAACACGAGAATGTCTTGGAACACAACATTTCAATTCTTCATCTCGACATACATAACTGTGACTTGTTATAATCATCCAGCCTACCTTACTAGTCAGCCTGTGTACTGACTCATGTTACTCCACAAAATAAATCGTATCAATAAAAGACAGCCTGCTATAAAAAGACTCACGGATGTTGGCATATGCCATGCAATTTATAACTCGATTAGATTAGTGTAACAATGTTCTGCACAATATACTTTCTATGAGAACACAAAATATGTCAGGAAACAAAATCCATTCTAGTGAGGCTAAAGAGGAAAGAAACTAAATTTCATTGCAGAATACCTAATTCATCTAAAATTTCTGAATCGTTTCAGAGTTTTTAACACTAGAACAGCACAACAGCAAATACATACAGAATTAATCGTGAATAAAATGAAGCCAGCAACTTCTGCTGGAAAATCTTGAGTTTCCAATCCTGAATCAGCTGCCAACTCCTGAGGCAGATTTTTAAAAATATTTAAAGGTTTAATTCCCAGTGATTTCAATGGAAGACACTGTTATTTAATTAATATCATAATCTTGAGCGAGCAGCAATCTTTCATCCTAAGCTTAGAGTCAACTCCATACTTAGAGGTCAAGATTTTGTCACATTATAGATGTCTTCGAAATAACAGCTCTCAACACAGATAGGCATGTCCAACAGGGATGTAAATATTGTTAAAAAAAATTATCTGTTTAACCTCCTCCAATTATATTGGTTAAACGGGAACACCTAGCTAGCCCTAGGCGACAGATGTGGAGCCCTGGGATGGTGCTTGTCCTACCCCGCCATGGCGGAGGGGTTATGGCCGCCTGCCTGGAGCAGTGGGGGGAGCTGGGGGCTGCACACAGACCCGCTTGGACACAGTTACTGCTGGGATCCATTCCCCAGGGCCTTTGACAGGGGGCCAAGGAGGTGACGGCAAGCCCCGCCAGACAATACAACCCACGTGAAGCAGTGGGAAGCACCAGCAGGCGAGGGGCTTTCCCAGCCTGCTGCAGGTGCTGGCGTGCTGGAGGGAGGGAGCAGACTAGCTATAGGCACTAGTCCCCCCTCACTCTTCCTCCTGCCCACCAAGTGATTTCATGCAGCCTGCAAAGCCAGGATGTCGACAGCAATTCAGCACCAAGGGGCACTGGTGGTATGTGACGGTTGCAAGCGCGCTGGCTACAGGCTTTCAACTCTGGAGTGGGCTGGCAGTTTCATTCCAGTCCAAGTAACTACTTTTCCAGCATTTCTGAAGTACTAGATGGGATGAGATAATTAAATAAAAGTACATCTTTGCACTTAAACAGCCCTTTCCGTCAAAGACTTCACAGTCCTAAAACAAAGTATAAGAGAAGAAAACAGCTGGGTTTTCATGAAGTAACTAAATTACTTGAGAGATGTGTTTGTTCTTCTGGCTTCAATCTAATTCTTCTACCTCTCCATATTAAACACGTTTAGGCAGGAAAAGCTACAGTTTAAAACTGAAAAGTTATTAGAGCATGAACTTCTTCTAAGAAATGGGAGAGACAGATCAACAAAATAACTCATACTGGTGGTGGTCAACCTTTTGGATCCACGGGCTACGTGAGCAGCATGGGGCAGGCCTGCGGGCCAGACTAGGCCCCACACGGCCTTGGCTGGCTCCTATCCACCCAGACTGGGCCCTGCATCAGTCCCATTCACTGGGAACAGACCCTGGCACTCCCATCAACACTCCCCATCAGGCCCCACATGCAGGGACTAAGCCCCAGGACCAGGCCATACATCACCCCTGCCTGGCTGCACGTGCTGGGATTGGGTCCCATGCCACCCCTGTCCAACCCTTTGCATAGGGTGGCCATCATAGAGGACATTCTGGTTGTCTGCTACTCTGTCCTCTACTGATACAAAACCCAACACCTTTATGTCCTCTTTTTCCTCTTCAAACTGTCCGGTTTTGTATCGATAGAGGACAGAGGACAACTGGACTGTCCTCTATGATGGCCACTCTACCTGTATTGAGAGGCCCCGTACCATCCTGTGCTCCAGAACTGGGCTCCACACTGCCCTGGGTGTCCAGCTCCATATGAGAGGCCATGCTATCTGGCCCTGCGGTTGTGGCAATTTGGCAGCAGAGGAGAAGCCGCCACTTCCCACCACCAAATTTTCACACCTATTGGAAGCCCCGTGGACCAAATGATACAGCTCTGGGGGCTGGATCTGGGAGTTGAGTACCCATGATTTATACGGTGGGCAACAGTTGATCCTCTGGATTGTGGTGTGTAGGTAAGAGGTCTAGTTAGGTTCCTGATGAAGCCACTTGTACAGAATCCTACAACCATCACACCAAGACCGTTGACACATATATTAGGCAAGAGAAAGGAGGAGTGGAGTCTGCCCAAGACCTCCCATCCCCCCTTTAGACCACTGAGACAGAATCCAAAGGCCAGAATGAGTCCAAATGTTCAGTGCCTCAACGGCTGTAGCTTCTGCCAGACAGCAACAGATAACAACCGCTGCAGACTGCCTAATGCCTCAGTGAGTGTGTTTCTGTCAGGGTGATGTCCCTTAGCCTTTCTCCAACCAAAGAGAACCCACAAGGCAGTGAGGGCTAGGGTTTTGAGGCATCCTATACTCACCTTACTCTGGAGGTTGCAACATTTTACAGGAGCTACTCCACCACAAGTAGCCCTACCATGTTGCCACCAGGCCCTCCAGTCGGATGCAGTTTACAGTCATACTGAGAACCAAAACCAAGACCACTGATTTATACTAATTTTGAAACACTTTTAAAGCCATAGCTGGCACTTAAACACAGGTAAAAAGCCTTAATGTTGACCATGCCCCAAATATACCAGGTCAAATTCTGCCCTCAGCTGAAGTCAGGGCAATTGCCCAGGTGTATAAGTAAGAACAGTTTGCCTTGCAGTATTTGCCTCTATTGCTAATATGAAGAGGTCTAATTCAAGTGTCAGCGATAACTGCAAGATTAATGCCTATAATTAGGAAGATGTACAAACATGTAACAGCACTGCCAGATCCAAAGGACAAGTTTCACTGAAAAAAATGAATAAATGGGATCCCTGAATGTAGCAGTATAAACTGTAACTATCAATAGCTTATGAAAGGACAGAGGTGCCAAACTCACTTTGTTTCCTGGGTTGGATCTGGACTGTGGGGCTCCTTGAGAACTGGATTCAGCCTGGGGAATGCGACAGCAGGATCTGGAGCTCCAATCTCAGACATGTGGCAGTGGTTGCAGCAGCAGCTCTGACACAGGGCAGGAGGTGCAGCTCCAACTTCCACAAGCTGGATCCAGCCCATGGACTGTATGTTTGACGCCCTTGATTTACAGTATAACACCAGGCCTGCAGAGAACCAGATCACTCTGATCAAGAACACTATGTTCTCCCCGTGGTACGTTTTACTACAACAAGGGAAATGAGCAGAGATCAGAAATGCATGATTATGAACAGCCCAGCAACCACGACAAAGTCTGGAATCTCAAATGCGCTGTGCTGTATTTACTGTACTGTTTCGACTTTCCTACGACAAAAGCCCCATCTCATCCCGCACTTCCTCTCTTTCAGAATTACACTTTGCATCCAAGGCAATCTGAGCACTTCAAACATTAATACACTTCTCAAGAAGTTGGCAAAAAGACATTATATTTATCTTTATGTATTTAGATGTATGTGCCTCCCTTCCCAACAACAGCTCAAGGGGCCTGCAGTAAGAGAACACAGTAACTTGTAAAACACAAGAATAACATGCAAGAGAACAAACCAAAAGCAGTAAAATATTTTTTAAATTATCAAACAAACCCCTTCTAAAAAATATCCCAGCTTAGCCTTCCTTGCTCAACACCTGCCAAAACAGGCAGGTCTCTCAGCACATCTGTAAGAGGTCCAGGTTCAGGCCCCAAAGGGGAGGGAGTTCCAGAGATGAGGAGCGACGATCAAGAACAACCCGCAACACTTTTTTGCAAAGTGAACGTGGCACATTGATGGCACTTGCAGGACGTGGCTCTTGGCTGACTTACGGGTTCGTGATGCGGTATTAGGGAGAGGGCAGTACCTCAGATACGTCGGGTTCAGACCATTTAGGGACTTATACGTCAAAACAAATACCCTGACTTGCGCTTGGGGAGCTACTGGCAACCAGTGCAGGCTCTGGAGCATTGGAATTATGTGCTCCTCATGACCCATTCCTCATCAGGAGGCACGATGCTGCTTTCTACACCACAGATAGCAAGACAATACTTTCCATGTATACAGCCTTTTCATCAAAGGATCTTAGTCCATTCATAAGCTAAAGACAAAGGGAGGGAGGGATCCTTATAGTGCAGCTGGGACCTTGCCAGGGTCTGAATTCCTGCTGTCCAATCCACAGTTGTACATAGTCATAGTAATGGAGAGGTAGGGCTGGAAGGGACCTCCAGAGGTCATCTAGTTTAACCCCCTGCCTGAGGCAGGATCATCCCTATCCAAACCATCCCATACAACCATTATCTAAACGCTACATGTCAACCCTAACACAACACGGGCCTAACACCCTAATTTGCCCCAGGTAAAAGCAGAAGAAGCATCATGGCAGCAAATGTCCTGCTCCTATGAAATGTTGTCAATATATGCTTATGAGGATCCCAGGTAGAGAGCCATGGCCCCCACCAGAGTGGAAAGCAAAAACCCCCATAGTCCATACTAATCTGACCACAGGGTAAAATTCCTTCCTGACCCCAAATATAGCGATAGGTCCAACCTCGAGTGGTGGGACAAGATCCTCAAGCCAGGAACCTCCAGCTTTGCTCCTAGCTAGAGAATCAGCACACCCCAGTTGAAGTCCCCAGTCATAGCTCACACCCAATGCCTCTGGGGAAGCTTAAAAAATGCCATGACACCCGTGGTAGAAAACAGGTACAACTATGCCTAGATCAGCCCCCACCAGGAGCTGTTCAGCCTCTTCCTGAACACCTCCGCTGATAGAAAATCCACAACTTCCCTACATAGTCTATTCCACTGCCGCACTATTCCCACAGTGATTAAGTTTTTCCAGATACCTAGTCTAGATTTACTTTGCTGCCACTTCAAGCCATTGGTCTGCATCCTCCACTCTGCAGCAAGAGAGAAAGGGTGCTTTCCCTTACATCTGCAGCACTACACCTTTTCTCCTGTGCTTCCCTCTATTTCTGTTTACAGTCCAACCTAACCAGAATGATGACAATCATGTCACTCTTCCAAATACCTTATCATAATAATATCTTCCACATATCTTTACTGGTTTCCTCTCCATACCAGCTTACTTAAATACCCTTGCTAACTGCCGATTCAGTTTTAATGTCTCTCCCAAACTTTTCAAATGTATTATGCTAAACACATTTCTCCCATATGCTCCCCTGAGTGCTGTGAACTGCCTACAATGACCAGTAATTTATGCCTGTAGTGGAAGTAATTGTGGTGGGGATTTTGGCATGAAGTGCATATATTTGTGTCTGCGGACTGAAGAAAACTCCTCTGCTTAGAGTTCACAGGGAAACAACATATCATAATAATGGCTCCCTGTTTTTAGTCTCATGACGTCTGTAATAGGCTACTAGCAGAGAGGGAAATGGTGGGTATGCGGTCCACAAATGAATACAGTGGGCCAATTCAAGTGCACGTTATACACTGGGTGTATTTCTAAAATAATCATACCTGTGCAACAGCAGCATGTTTGAACTACGTGGGAATGTGGGTCAGACAGTTGTGAAGATCGCATTAAAGTAGCATGAACAAATCTGAACGTAATAGTTCCTTCTTGCACCACAAACCTCTTTCAAACCAGGATGGATGCTTTCTGGAATCATAGAGGCCTCTTCTTTCCCTTGCCTTGAAGATCTGGGAAAAATTCTAGTTTTATGCCTCGCCACTATCCCATTTTATGGCTGAAGTACCCCATAGGCTTTATCTTGTATGGTCTTTCCTGGGTGGGAGACATTTCTCTGCAGACATTACCACTTTAGAGGTTTGCCTGCTTTCCCAGCAAAAAACTTGTGGAGCAGGGAGAAGAGGCTTGGAGGAAAGGTCTGGCCTACTCTCTTCGTCTTGAATTCTCTGGAGAGCTCCTACAAAGGGCTGTTGCAAGAACAGTGCAACCAGAAACATTCCTCAGTCTCGCTGCTGAACTATCTGTTCCCTCCAAAACACCCCGTGGCCAAGACTTAAAACTAACCCTGACTCCTCCGCGAGTCAGACTCTGACCCTTCCTGTTCAACTGGGACTCCTCTGAGTAATGGGCTTTGTCTAATTAATTCAGTGTTTTTTAGGAAACTACCTTTTTCCTGCCAGTTTTAAGCCCGGTGGAATTTTCTCGATGTGCAGTGACAGGACATGAGTAATCGCTCCCTTGTTCAACTACTAGAGTCATAAAACAAAACAAATTGTTCAGCTCCCCAGTGTTTTTCCTATTTGCTTTCCCTTTCCAAGCCCCGTAGTGCTCGCAAACATCCGAGCTATCTGAATGACGTCAACTTTAGTAAGTGCCCGAAGGGAAACAACGTGTCCTTAGCATGTTGCTCAACTCTCTGGTATTCTCTTGCAGTCATTTCTCTTCGCTGTAGGGCAGTTTAAGTTCTTTTTGTTTTTTATTCAAAACCCAGATGCGCTCCAGTGAAATGTGTGCGTTCAAAGTCAAATATGAAGAGTTTGCTGAACACAGGAGAACAGGGTACGCTATACTCTATGAAGGTTTCCAGTCCTAGGTACACCTGTTGTCTTCATGCCAAATAGTTACCTATGCCGAGAGTCTGAGCAGCCAGGAGGCAGAGTGGGGAGATCCACAGGGAAATGCAGTTCCCTTCTCCTTGGGACAACACTCCTTCTGCTATAGCAGCTTCAGTGTTGCAATATCCCCTGCAACTGAAGCCTACTTTCTCACTTATTTCATGAGAAAGAATAAGCATCCTTCCCATACAATCCCTCTGTGCTAGGTTACACCCTTTCTCCACATGTCTGTATAGTATAGGTTCCCAGAAGCTTTCCCCTTGCTCTTATAAAACTGAACTGTGTAGCTGTATTTTTGTAAGAGCTTTCCAAGCCTTTAGGATATGATAAAAAGTGTTCCCTTAATAAATAGGAATCAAGGGTCCTGTCTACCCATGTGCTACTGCACAGAAACTAATCCAGCTTAAATTTGCTACTTCCATTTGCAAGTAGCAAATTTAAAGCACGATTAAGGGTTTTTACTGTGCAGTAAGCGCATGCATGTGTAGACATGCACACTTACTGTGCAGTAAACTACACTAACGCTCATTACCACATCTCATGTAGATGCACCCAAGGTGTCTGAAAGGTCCAGTGACTTCAGGTCCAGTAAAACCTGCCTCAATAGGATGAACCTATTTGAAAAGCCATGTTTTCAGGTGAACTTTAAAAAAAAGAACCCAAATCTCAAGGCGTTGTGCTTTTATCTACAAGAAAGTAACCTGTCTTCAAAATGCTGAGTTTCCTGCATGCTCAAGAAGCTACATGACTGGGACTGCATCCACAATTTCTGAATAAGGGGAAGTTTCTCTAAAAACTAGGATAATTTTCTTTTCTTTATCAACCTTTAGACGACAGTTCTTTCCTGGAAGATGATTCACATCTTTAGCAAATGGAGAAGTTACAGTAAGTAGATGAACAGTTTCCAGATCTCTAAGGTTAGGGAGGAAAAAACCACCTTATCATTTGGGCTAGGAGATGTAAGAGCTTAAAAATACTCAAACCGAGCATGATATCCTGAAAGCACTGCATAAACATTACCTAGCTTCATATGTACCCCTTAAGGTAAAGACAAAATCACCTTGGACTGCCCTGGCATTTTACCTTGCTGAGATGCGTTACATGATACGACACAAGAAAGCAAGTATCAGGTGAACTACATTCCAGTTCACAATAAATTTAACAAAGTGGTGGGAAGGCCAATTATACTTACCAAATTCACTGACCTTCAGTTTTCTTCAGGCCAATGCTAGCAAACACCCGGGCTTTTATTTTCCTTGTTAAAGGGATCATTGGCACACTACTCTGTCCAAATCTGATTTTGAAGCTAAAGATTTATATTTTGAAGATAATGAAGATTTACCGCCAGAAGTGCTGGACATGTAATCAAGGCAGAAGAAAGTAAAATGTTTAAAATCAGTGGGAATTTGCTCTTAACAAAAGTTGAATAAGGACCATGGCTGAGAGCCCACAGTGTGTAGACACCTAGGACGTGTGTAGACAAAATGAGGGCTCTAAATTGAAGCAAAGCTTTTAAAAAACACTGCTTCAATTTAGGGCTAATTAAACCCCTGTGTTGTGAACATCCCCCACTGCCAGTGGGCGGAGCAGTCCCTGGGCTGCAGGGGCGGGCTGGTGTTTCCCTCCACAGCAGCTGCAGCCCCATACCAGACAGCACCCACCTGCAGACACCCGGCTGGGCCGGTCCCGGGGGCCACCGCAGCCACGGAGGGAAGCACCGGGTCCCCACACAGCTCAGGCAGGCTCTGAAGGGGGAGGATTAGGTTCACCACTTTTCTTGAGCGGAGTCTGCTCTCCCAGGCTGCTGCCAAGCTGCCTGCAGAGCTGCACAGAGCCCGGTGCCTCGCTCCGCAGCTGCAGAGGTAGCAAACTAAAACTCCTCAAAAGGTGGAGTTTGCTGCGCTCCAAGTCATTTAAGGTTCATTACAACACCAAATTTCCTACAGTGGCTGGAATTAACGTACAATACGCTGCGGACGCATGTGAACACCAAGACCATTAAAGCTGTGCAAAAGCATTTAGCCTGCTTTAAAGTGTTGCGAACACATGCCTCGTTTCGTGTACACACAGCCATAATTCCTAGTGATTTCAATGGGAGTAGGCACCTAAATACCTTTGCAGAGCTGAGGCTTCCAGATTTGTCTCCTTTCAGCGTAGTAGGACTGCAGTTCTGGGCCTATTTTTATTGCAGCTGTCTTAAAAGGAAAACAACTGAGCTAACGAAAATGCCCATGTGAATGGTGGAGTTACCGGGCGCCTCTACATGTCATGCTATGGCAACATAGTATCGGTGGGCACAAACCATGATGCTGCAGCTACGTCGCCATAGCAACGCGCTCCCTTGTTATAGCATGGAAAGAAGTGACAGCGCAGTAACAACAGTGCCTTAGGGACACGTGTAGATGCGTGCACTGTATAGCTAATACACTGCCAGTATCACCTCGGGTGAGTTGCAATGGGACAGAAAAAATTGGAACAGTTTAATTTAGTACAGGGTTGTCAACATACAGCCTGTGGGCCAGATCCAGCCTGCAGAGCCATGTTATTTGCCTTGCAAGGCTCATAGAGGGACCAAGATTTAAAGGGTGGGGCAAGCTCCTAAAACCCAGAGTCTGGTGCCTCTCCGGGGCCGTGTGCTGGTGGCAGCTACTCACCCTGCCACGGCTGCTGCTGCATCTGGATCCAGCCTGCGAGGAGCCCCTTAGTCCAGATCCGGCCCATGACGTTAGGTGAGTTTGATACCCTGATTTAGAGAACAGAAATATGTAAGAGGGAACCAGATAAAGGCTATCAAAAATAATAAACGGCAAAGCAAACACTCTTATTTATCTTTCTCATAATACAAATGTACTCAACAAAATAAAAATGATAAAAATCCTCCTCCTCATTTTACTACACCTTGGAAGCCAATCAGGTCAGAGCTTCATTGCATTTGTTACTGTACGAACTTATAAAAGTGAGAGTCTGCTGTCAACAGTTTTAATGTGAAGGGAGAATACATTTTAAAAGGGTATTTAATTTTTAATACACAGTGCCTAATTAAACTGTAGAATTCAGTACCACAGGAACTTATCCAAACCAGGAACACCAGAAAGAATTTAAAAAATAAGCATTTAATGCGGATAAGAACATCTACAGTTATTATACCAGATTGACAAAGATGAATATAATAGGTAAAGAACCTTGTCTGCCATAGATAAAATATAATTATTTGCAACATACGCCAACTACTAATTGCTTATAGTAGGGAAGACTTATCCTTAATAGAAAAGCATTTCATACTTGCCCATTCTAAGGATTACTGAACCTCCCTGTGATGCATCCAGTTTGGACTACTTTTGAAGACAGTATATCAAACCAGAAGGAGCACTGGTCTGAATCGATGTGGCAATCCCTGTGTTCCTGTGATATAATTCAACTGGGTTGCTTAAAATGAGTATTTTGGAAACAAGTGAGCTACTGAAACCGAGCTGGAAAGTGTTTCCAAAACAGCCTGATCCACCAGGTCAGCTGATCTATTCTTGTAAAAAGATGGGGGGGGAGGACCCACTTTTTCCAAACTCTGATACCATCATGAGATTGAAAAATTTTAGAATGAGATCATCTCTTCTTCCCTTCAGAAATACCGCTAACAAGTACACTAAAGCCAATAATTAAAAACGCCTCCCAAAAAAGGAACACTATGCTTCTGTATCTCCTGCAGCCTAGTCAACAAATCCATTGTGACACCTTTGATTTGTTCAGCACAATACGACAGAGACTAGCAGGAAACTGGCAAGAAAAATACAGAAGTCCAGTTGTAGGTGTCACAATATCCTTGACTCAAGTCTCAGCCTTTTCCTTCTCTCTGGAGTAACCTGGGCAATAAAGAGCAAAAAATCATTTGCAATTCTAATTTGCAATAAATTATGCTTGGTGCTTGAAGTAATTTGTTTTTAAAACTAGTAGTAATTATGGAAAGTGTGGACAATAAGCCATGTTCATTGCTTTAGGAAACGCAATGAGCACTGGTCCAATGACTCTCTTCTGGAGAAAGGTCCAATTCAGCCAAAATGTTAGGTTCATTGACACTCCAGTGTTTCATTCAGAAAAATCACGTTCACTCCTGTGATTATTTTTTCTCTGTTTTAAATATGTGACCACAAAATCTAGGTCCTGTTTTTATATGGACATTAAAGGTTTTGCTGCACTTTTCCTAAGAGGTTTATTCTACATGGGAATGCAGAAATTGCCATACCGGATGTGCTGGTAACATGCTGACTTTTAAAAGCAAGGTCTAGCTTTTGCCCTGCAGCACGAGGCATTAGATCATTTTCATAATGCGTTTGCTTAAAAATTACTCTAACTCCAAATTGACTTTACTGCTAGGCTATACTGCATGCCAGCTCTCCGTGCAGCTGCTACTCTCACCCCAGAAATATCTTCATTTCAAGAGCGCACGAATCAGTCACAAGTCTGATTCTCTTCTAATTTACAGCACTCTAAGTCCCGTGTAGCCTACAATCAATCAGAGGGCTACAAGGAACCATCTGGCTCATCTAATCTAATTCCATGTATCGAGGCAGGTTTTACTGGACCTGAAGTCAAGAACTGCACTAGAGTAAAAATCGGGCAAAGAAAGTAAGAGAATCAGACCCAGTATGTGTGTGAAGCACTTAGGGATCCTTAAGGAATGGAAGGTGCTATTGCTTCGTCTATATGGCAACTATCTGTGTGTCATCCTATACCGATCACAGGCCAGCAATTTTAATTCTCCTATGACAGAAGATGAATGATAAGCAAGCATGGCATGTTAGAAAAGAAGGCTAACGTGCAAAGTGGAAATATAAATCACAGGCTTATGATACAAGTGTCCAAGACCGAATTCCTGAGTCATGAAGCTGGCACCGTGACTCAGCACAGGAAGACCACCTGCTCCCAGATGACATATCCAAACTGGTAATGGTCAGGAAGGCAGCTGGGTGCCCTGGACAGATGAAAGGTGCCAGGCAGCAGCTGAGAATAGCAGGGGAGAAGGCGTCAGAGAAGGAAGCACACAGAGGTCTGTTTTGTTTAAACATAGCATTTCAAGCCTGATTCTGTGAAGTGCGGAGACTCTCTACCTCTCGCTGAGCGCCAGTGCTAATCAGAACAGCTCAGGTTCACATGGGTTGGACCATTTACAGCAAGCTTCCTTAATCATTTTTCTCATTATTTCGTATTTCCAAGGGGGGCTGATTGTTAACAAAGAAGTCGCATAGCAAGCAGCTCAGAACATCAGCCCACAAGGTAACCAGAAAACTGGGAGCCATTAAATAACTTATATTAGCAACACAGCTGACCGTGGCTAAAGAACAGATTAGGGACTGTTTGGAAAAAGTGAGAAATATATAAGTCTATGGAGCCCGAATGTGCTGAGAGAATTGGCTGATGTGATTGCAGAGCCGCTGGCCACCATCTTTGAAAACCCATGGCGATCAGGTCTGGGACGATTGGAAAAGGGCAAACATAGTGCCCATATTTAAGGAAGGGAAAAAGAACGGCTTTTGATACAGTCCCCCACAGCATTCTCACAAGAAAGCTAAGGAAGTACAGGCTGGATCAATGGACTCTGAGGCGGATACAAAGCTGGCTGGAGTGTCGGGCTCCCTGGGCAGTAATCAATGGCTCAATGTTTAGCTGGCAGCCAGTATCAAGTGGAGAGCCCCAGGGGTCAGTGTTGGGGCCAATTTTGCTCAATATCTTCATCAACAACCTGGAAGACGGCACAAGAGTGCACCTCAGCAAGTCTGCAGATGACACCAAGCTGAGGGGAGTAGTAAATACACTGGAGGGTAGGGCTAGGATTCAGGGACCTTGACAAATTGGAGGACCGAGCCAAAATAATTCTCATGTGGTTCAACAAGGACAAGTGCAAAGCCCTGCGCTTAGGACAGAACAATCCCATGCACTGGTGCAAGCTGGGGGTGACGGGCTGGGCAGCAGCTCTGCAGAAAAGGACCTGGGTTTGCAGTCGACAATAAGCTGAATATGAGCCAACAGCGTGCCCTTGGTGCCAAGAAGGCTAACGGCATCCTTGGCTGCATTCGTAGGTGTGTTGCCGGTAGGTCAGGGGAAGTGATTCTTCCCCTCTACTCAGCACTGGTGAGGCCACATCTGGAGGCCTGTGTTCAGTTTTGGGCCTCCCACTATACAGAGAATGTGGACAAATTGGAGAGAGTGCAGCAGAGGGCAATGAAAAGGGGCTGGGGCACATGACTTAGGAAGAGAGGCTGAAGGAACTGGGCTTATTTAGTCCGGAGAAGAGTAGATATGGGGGGATTTAGTAGCGGCCTTCAAGTACCAGAAGGGGGCTTAAAGGAGGATGAAGCTCACTGGTGGCAAATGACAGAACAGGGAGCAACAATCTCAAATTGCAGCAAGGGAAGTTTAGGTTAGATATGAGGAAGAATTGTCTCATTAGGAGGGTAGTAAACCACTGGAACCGGTCACCCACAGGGGTGGTGGAAGCTCCATCCTTGGAGGTTTTTACGACCTGGCTAGACAGAGCCTTGGCTGGGATGATGTAGTTGGGGCTGGTCCTGCTTCGAGCAGAGAGTTGGACTAGATGTGACCTCCTGAGGGTCCTTCCAGCCCTCATTTTCTGTGGTTCTATGAACTCCCATCTCCACCACCCGTTGGGTGCTTGTGTGATTATAACTTCTCCTCTGTGCAATACATACAAGCAGAAATATATCTGTACGTTGACAGGGTGAGCACATTGACAGCTTTATTTTTTTTTTTTTGGATTAAGTCCCAAATTCATTTTCATCTGGCTCTTAAATAAGAGTGCTTACACTTTTACACACCTTGTAGAAGTAATTACTAATCTGATTTTACAAGATATGCAAGGACATGCATCTTTATCTCAGAGAGCAAGATCATGCAATTGAAGTTCTCTTCTGATGTATCAATAAGATCGTCTTAAAATAATTAGCTGGAGATGTACTGGAGACAGCCAGGAAAGAACTTCATACGCTTTTCCCACTAAATAGACAAAGCTAGACCTTCCACTGGCTGCACTATGCATCCATAAGCCACCTAAGTATTTGGGGAAGCTTTACTTGACTCATATTTTAAAGCAGTTGGAGAGGAAGCATGCTATGGCTGTTCAGAGCACATGTCTGGGAGCCAGGAGGTCTGGTTTCTATTCTTATCTACTCTACTGACCATGCAGTAAGCCATGTGGGACTCATCTGTTCACCGAGCCCAAATTACAAAGAATTTCAAGAACTGAGTGTCAAACTGTCACTGAAAATAGGGATTCAACACATGGATACTGGCTTGGGGCAGAGCACTTCTGAACATTTTCAGACAGCTTTCTTCAAAGGTCTGGAGAGCAGTATCAGAAGGTATGATTTGTCTGGGACTTGTAATTTGGGACCAAATCCAAAACAGGCCTGAGCTAAACCCCTTTAAATCTAACCAACTTTTACAGGGACAAGAAAGCAAGAGAATTGCACCCTATCGGTTAATTAATTCAGAGATGCATACGGTTTTATAAGCCACAGCTCACTTCATCAGATGCCTTAAAAAACTGCAAGTGAACTTATGAAATGAGCTGTTATTTATGAAAGCTTATGCATCTCTGAATTAGTTGATCTAAGTCAGGGGTGGGCGAAATGTGGCCTGCAGGCTTGGATGCGGCCCACCAGGCCATTCTATCCGGCCCGCGGGGCCCTGAAAAAATTTAGAAAATGAATATTCATCTGCCCCTGGCTGCCTGTCATGCGGCCCTCGATGCCTTGCCAAAACTCAGTAAGTGGCCCTCTGCCCAAAATAATTGCCCACCCTTGGTTTAAGTGGAGCTCTGTCCTGCCCACTGCCTGGCTTCAGGCTCACACAGCTAATTATCTCCAAGGTTTTACAGGAAAAAAAGGTCTTCAAACTCTCTCCCACTTCCTCTGCTTGCCAACACACAAGTTGGAATAGACTCCAGCTCCTTTTCATGGATGGGTTGGTTCTGTGGGGGTTAACTAAGATAAAAATGAATTGCGTCCAATTTTTGTCAATGAATGGTAAAAAAAAATTTCTGAATGGTGTTTCAGGCCCAAACTACACAGTAACCATTCTGTGAACTGGGTTCTTCATTCATCCCTATTTGAATCTACTTCAGAGTGGTGCCATGATCTTAACACATTTGTAGATGAGCAAATTCTTTGAGACCCCCAGAACTGAGCTGGTATAAAAGCATTGTTACATGTGCATATTTTAAATATAACTGCACATGACATCCTCTAGGCAGCTAAGTTGTAGAACAACTATTATGATTAAAACACGTGGCTGATCTTATGAAGAAAAAAAAATAAAAGTAACTCAGACAAACCACAGAATCACAAGGGAAGGATGATGCATCTCTTCCCCACCACCCCCCACTTTACCATTTTAAACGGTTTCAATATGCTAAAAATATTCCTGACTTATTCAAGCTGTCTGGTCATTTTCCTACAGACGCTATCTCAGCATTACACGGTTAATACAACTGCCGTTTAATTGCTTCCTTGCGCCTGAGATCAACCAAAGATTTCCCTTCACTTTCTCTTAATTGTGGGCACTTAGCACAGGAAAATGGGTCAGGTAAAAGAAATACTAGGAAACAATAGCTATTTTTATCATACACATCTAACTTCATATCTGAAGTGACCATCTGCCCAACAGGAATTGTACAACATAGAGATCAAATAAAAGATACTAAAAAGAGGTACATTTCTGAGCAACGCACCTCTGACCGTGCTATTCTGACCTCTCTCCGTAGCTTCAGATATTCTGCTCCACTGCATAATCCTGAGCCTTGAAAAAGGCAGTGAGCTTCAGAGCACCTTCCCTGCAATCACCTGCCTCTACAGGTAGTAAAAGATTAGAGGGATCAGAACTACGGTGTTTACGAATATTTTCCCCCTTTGAGTCTGAAGTTCATTCCTTATTCTCAAAATGGAAGGAGTGGCTACATTAAAAAAAACACAACCCCTAATGAAAAGGAAGCACACACCCATATGGAAAAAAGGGCAAAAGACAAGGCAGGCCTACTGAAATGCTTTGGAAGTCCTGTCACTGAAGGAGTGACAAACAGCATTACACTAAACAGAAGGGAAAACTCTCTGCGCTTCCCGAACCTCAAAATTGTATGTTCCTTCCACTGAAAAAATGTGTCATTTGAGATTGTTTTATGAGTGCGGTTAGAAAGCTGAACATCAAGCAGGATTCAGCCCTTTGTTAATGTTACAGTCGTAAACATTTTACTAGCCTCCATGCAAGCCTGACTGTTCATAAAGACAAAACATCTGATGATTCCTAAAGGACAGCCCAAACTCCCAAAGGATGCTTTGCCCATGTCAGAACTTCAGATTTGCATCTCTTTGGTTGGAAAAAAAAAATCAGTTTCACTGATATTAAATGCAGCCACACAGCCCTTTGCATCCTGTCTTTCTCCAATTATTTATAGCTGCTGAATACTCGAGAGGGATTTTTGTCATAACAAGAGTAAAACATTTCCCCTTAACTGTAGTATATGATTCATGACTTTATCTAATAACAAGTAGGAATTGTAGTTATCAGACAAACTTCTTTGGAATAGATGTTTAACAAGGATCATCCTCCCATCTCCCTCAAGGTTAGCTAGGATTCCCTCTTGTGGCTTCCACATCCAGGACTGCCCTGTCCATTTTACCAGAACACTAACGTAACTTTAGTTTTACAAGCTTCAGGTTGATAAGAAATACTTTAATCATTTACCGTATCCCACTGTTTAAACTTCAAGTTCGGGTGGCACAAAGGGTGCATTAACATCAGATAAGATTGATGTGCTGTAATAATAAAACACATTCAAAGCTCTCTCGCTACTCTTACAACACTGTCTTTGAATCTCCTTTTTCCTGCGCTTAAAGAACACAGCCGTGACCGCAGGAATCAGGACTGCTGTGGACTCCACTGAGAATATGTATAGTATGATGTGCTGGCTCATGTGCATATATATAAAAATTGTTCCCATGTCTGTTATATTCCTAGAACGGCAGCACAAATCCTCCGATAGGTTAAGTGGCATAGACCAGCCTGTGCTTTGGGAGCAGGGGGATTAGAGTTGTGTTTTCGTTCCCAGCAGGCAAAGACGATCACAAACTAAGGGGCCACAGTATTTTTTTCCTAAAATAATGCTGATAAAAAAGGTCTATGGCAGATCAAATTCATGGAACCTCATGTGTTAAACTGCTGCTTGGCACAAAGTTCTGCTAAGGGCTAGGATTTCATTGTAAAAAAATGTTTTATGGCTATTCGGTGATAAAAAAGTACCTTAGTTTTAACCACAAGGCAGGTGAGGTGAACCGTAGGAAGAGGGATATAGATGACATTAGTTAATTATCTCACAGTAAAAACTTCAGAGTCGTGTGTCCTCTAGGAGTTTACAGCAGAACTAATGCACAACAGCTCTTCCACTGTAAAGAGGCACCTTTTGGGGCAATTAAGATAAAGTCTATGACTTCCCACAGTGAATATTCACCTCTGTCTGGAGTTCAAAAGGTCTCAGCTTTGTTACAATAAAAACCGAAAATGTACTGTGCGCAACTTAATAAAGCTTAACAGGATAGCACCGCAATTACTCTGAACAATAGCCCAACTGTAACGGCACGGGGAAGGTCACAGCCGGGGCTGTAACTCTGTCATGGTGAATTGAAAAACTACTATGGATTAGTCACAGCGAACGATGACCAATACTACAAAAACTGTAGTAAAGAATGTGAAACTGCTGTTCTGGGCTCTGATTAATCAAAAATGGACCCTTTTATGTTGGAGAGATGTTTGTGTCTTTGCTGATTTCTCATCAACTTAGTACAAGGGTAATAGATATAATGCAACTATACTGGTTAAATCAATCCTCCCACCCCATCCTCAGTGCAGGGACAGTTGCCACTGCCTATAAAGTGCCACGATCATTTACAATACTACAGCTACACTAATTAAAAGTGTCTAATTTATCCTATCTTGTTTTCTGGGAGACCTTATCGAGGTAAGGGATCGGATCATGTATAAATTCATCAATACTAATTAATTGAACATATTTCTGTTGAACCTTTAGAAAAGGACTGCAAATCACTTCACACGGATGGAGTATGAAGCCAGTTCTTCACATGCAGAAATAGAGCAAACTTGGGTCAAGTGGCCTGTCAAAGTTTACACAGAGAGCAAGAGGCAAATTCGATAAAATAATCCAAGCCTCTTAACTCCTAGTCCTGTTCTCTAATTATGTGAACGCCGTGTCACGAAGTCAGTAGTTCCGATTTGGTCCTGTATGCATGTTTTGCCGAATGTTCCCTGTTTCTTTCTCTCTCTTTCACTAAACATTCATGTATCACTACACAGCTGCGCCATGAAGCGGGTTTGGTTTCAGTCGCATACCTGTTCATCCATCCACCCACTCCTACCTCCTCTCACTTGCCAGCCTAATTACCCACCCATGCACATATTCTCTTAATCACTCACTCACCCACACAGTCACACATTCCTTCATTCATTTTCCAACTCAGTTATACAATCTGATTCTCCAACACCTTCACTTACCTGAAGCATTTGTACCTTCTCCAACCTGCCCATCCCAGCCTCTCTCACCGCTGAAACCTCTAGCCTGTGAACTTCTAGATAACCCTAGGGGAAGGTAACCTATTCACCTACGCTGCCATGCTGGCCTCATGAATCCCCAACCACTTGGCTACTGAGGTCTCCTGGACTCTGAAATTCTCAAATCAGAAGTGGAAGAATCAGGGGTGGAGGCTGTAGCTGTGTTGGTCTAAGGACATAGGCAGACAAGGTTATTTCGGTAAATCTGCTATCTTTTATTAAACCAATTCAAATAGTTGGAAAAAAATCTTCTTTGCAAGCTTTTAGGTATAAATACCCTTTGTCATGCTGAAGAAGCATCTGCAGTTGGTCACTCAGTATTCAACACTTCTGTAATGGTTGTAGAGTCTCCATCCTTAGAGATTTTTAAGACCCAGGTAGACAAAGCCTTGGCTGGGATGATGTAGCTGGGGCTGGTTCAGCTTTGAGCAGGGGGCTGGACAAGATGTGACCTCCCAAGATCCCTTCCCTCCCTTATTTTCTATAACTTTGTATCGGAAAACCAAATTCTGAGTGGGGGACAGGCAGCCATGGGTCTGGACTGGAGTCAAAGCCACAGCAGCCACCCATCCAATTTTGTAATCCCACACATGGGTATTTTTCAGATGTCTTACAAACTTTAGCAAGAATTCTCCCAGTCTCCTGATAATCACATTTATAATTAACATATACAATTAATATGTGATACCCTAACGTCTTCATATGGCAACTATACCACCCTTCCAAAGATCTACATTTACATTATTTTTAGGAACATTGATGTGAACTGCAAGCCTGTAATCATTCCACGCTGTCTATGGCTTGAACACAATAAATATCTTCTGTCCAACAAAGTGCCAAGTGGCAATTACTGACAAGTATGTCGTTACTATTGTCCAATCTTACCAACACATACACATGGAAGAATCTTTACTTGTGTATAAATAAGTATTTGTAGGACTGAACCCAGGGTTATTATGTGGCACGGTCAGCTAGCTCCTTTTGATTTTTGTATTTAGAAGACTCATCCTTAAAATGAAATACTAGACTCTTGTCCAAGTCAACTGTGTGTTTTGTTTGCTATTTTCAAGCCATGAGGAAGAGGGAAAAGTAGGAGAACACATGTGGCTTGAGAGCTTTGCCTATTTTTAAGTATGTAGGAGAGAAAACAGATTATAACACTGGAAAGTTTAGGAGGCAGGAGAAGCCAGAGAGGGAAAAGAAAGGGAGAAACAAGAGAACAAGCAAGGTAACTCATTACAGTATAAAGAACTCTTCTGCATTTGGAGTCCTTTGCTTGAATAATTTATCTACAAACAGGGGCACAGCCAGGGCTGGGGGGATAGGGGGCACAATGGTGTGGATGCACCCCCTTTTCAGACTACGCTGGAAGCAGCTGCAAGCTTTTTTTTTTTTTTAATTTCACACATTAGATAAAAACCCAGTCCCCATTCCCCTGCTCTAAGCACCCACTTTGCCTCAATCTTCAGCTGCAGGGACCCCTGTTCCTGCCCCTACCCCTGCCCGTGTCCCTGGCTGAGGGGATATGGGGCTCCAGAGCCAGGAACCAGCAGGAGCAGGAGCAGCAGCAGGCCAGTCCTCCTCCAAGCCCAGTCCCCAGGGTGTTCCCTGCCAGCCAGGGAGCAAGCCTGGGCTGGTGAACCCACCCACTGCCATCATCTGCTAAGCCCACTGCAGCAGCCCTGGAGCCTCTCCCTGCTGTGAGATGAATTGGGTGAGTTGTGCGGGGAGGGTGCCAGAGCTCAGCAGGGAACACACAAGGGTTGGGTGGTGAGGAGGATCCCACTCGGCTGCCACTGCTGTCCCCTGCGGAGCCCAACTAGAAGGGGATAGGAGTGGCACTGGAACCCCCTCTGCCCCCTGATCAGCCTAGGACAGCAGCAGCAGCAGGGGTAAAAGGGAGGGGAGGGGATATGCTGCGGAGGACAGAGGAGGAGAGGGGACAGGATTCTTAACTGACTTGGAGACTCAAAAAAATCCCTGCTGTTGATCCCACAACATGGTCTTCCTGCCTGCAGGTGAAGCTGGGAGCAGGGGTGCAGCCCCTGTGTCTCTTTTCACAAAATCCTGGATTTGTCCGTGTCTACACGAAAAAAGTCTTTTCTAGGTTTTTACAGAGGCATCACAGCTCCTTCATTGATTCCCTGCTCCAAATTGAATCCAAATGTTGTGAAGAAGCATCGCACAAATTTCTAAGCATGGTATGCATAAATATTTTTTTAAACGATGAATGATAGAGAAGCAGTCTAAAACAGTGTTTGACTACCGAGTCTGTAAAGGCTACGAGGTTTTATACACACATTTCCCACAGTACTTATTTATATTGTAGTAATATCTAGAAGCTCTAGCAAGACATGGATGCAGTATGCATTGTACTGAATATTAACCATCCCAAAGTGCTAAGAATCGAACACTTAACGCTAAGAAAGCAACACAAAATAGAAATATTCTTTTCTCTGTTTTAATAATGAGGTTCAAAGGGACTAAGCTTGGTCACAGTCACACAGGAGTCTGTAAAAAGAACATAACATTGAAGCTAAAATTCCTGGCTTGCAGTCCCATGCCTTAAGTGCAAAACCATCCTTCCTCACCCAACCACCCTGATAGAAACCTATTAGCAACAATGTGGTCCCAGTAATGCTATAATTATGGTTTCAGCATGGACAGAATTGAAGGACAAGAAAAGCATCGCTGAGACAAGAGACTGCAGACAACCGGGAAGAAGTCTCTTGTGATTTCTGTTGCATCTGAATCCAGTTCAGAAGAGACTGTTGTACAGATTCAGTAAGGAATAACAAACAGCAAGGCCACCGTAGTCTCCTCTTACAAATAAAAGCCTGAAAATAAATCCTGCGAGTTGCATTTATATACCTCCAACAGGAGTCCTGCCCTAACAGGAGAACTGCGCACAACTACCTCTATTCTTGGAATATTTTTATTTTTGGTAAATAAAAGTAAATCAAAGAGTAAAGCTGAAATCTCCGTTATGAGTCACTCATGCCTAGGACATTGTTTTGGCAACAGAATGGTATATATTCTTTCATAACAGCTTGTAAAAACAGGTCATGTGGGGAATTTAGGTTGCCTTTTTGATCCTCATAACTGCAGTTTAAGTTTCCAAACTTTGGCGCCAACTTTACTCATGTCAAACCTGATAAATTCCTATTGTTTCCCATTCGATTGCACGTAATAAACCCCCAGGTTTATAACCTTAACCAGCTAAGTCTGGGTCCTGGCAGGCCAGTTTACCAGCGATGACTGGGAAGCAAGTAGCAGAGATAAGCGGAGACCTGAGTATAGACCTACTCTGAGCAGTGATTAGATCAAAATGGCACCTTCTTAGTCACTGCACCTCTATTTACATTTAATTGCACCTCTGTACTGTACACATATAATTTCTTTTTCTTTACTGATCAAACCAGTTTTTTCTTCTGTTAAGCACTAAAGCTTCAACACAAATCCCAAAAAATGAGCTATACTCTGGTCCAGGTAATATGCAAGTTAATAATTTTGTACATAAACTCCAGCTATGCTGCTTTACTACTGGATATGAATGGTCCAGAAAGGACTTGATCTGGCTTTCAGATTCCAGGAGGAATTGGCAGGGCTGACAAGGAGACAAAGACCTATCTTTACTACTTGTAAACTGACCTTATCTGTAACCAGTAACAAATAAACATGAAGGCAGAAAGCAAGGTAGGGGCACCTCAAGCTGCTTACAGACATTTAAAAAAATGGCGCTTTATTTTAAACTTGGCGTGCTCCCACACTGAGCCCAGCACATGCCCAGAAGAGGCATTGTGTTAGCTGGACCCAGGTCACCCAATGCTTGTATAATTCAGACGCTTAATGGGGCTTTTTTTTATCTAATAGCTGATTGAATCAGCTATTAGATAAAAGAGCCAAAAAGCCCCGCTGAATTACCCAATTTATACAGATGCTGTGAGCCAGGTTGAACTAATGCGTTGCTTCTTCCAGTAAAGCACAGTTTTGGGGGGGTTTAGCAGCTGTAAGCAGCCTTAGAAACCAACTAGCTCTGAGAAACAACAAACGAGGCAATTTTAGAAAACCATTTTAAAAAAGTGTAGTAAACATTAAGGTACATCAGTGCAGCCTTCAACCTCAGTGGTTGGAATCAGCATTTTTGGAGCTGATGCTGAGCACACCTACACAAGACATTTACTGCAGAGCTGCCCAATTAGCTCTGCAGTGAAGTTTTAATGTCTACACATGCAGCGCAGTCAGGCCACAGGAAATTAACTCTGCCGCAGATTAGTATTTGTAACTACAAGTATTATCCCGACGTGGAGTTCTTCAGTGTGCAGCTCCGCATGTGGCGATGCCGACAGGGCTGGCTGGGGCACGAGGCTGCTTTGGTGCAGGGGCTGCCTGTTGGCTAGCACTGCACTCAAGCACCCTCGTGCCCCAGCCAGCCCCCCTGCAGCAGGCTGAGCTGGGTCGGAGCAGCCCCACCCGGACTGGCAGCTCGGGACCCTTGCCAGCTGGGGCTGCTCTAACCTAGCTTAATGTGCTGCAGTCCCAGGAGAACATGAAGACAATATGCACCAAAGTTTATTGCTTTGCATTATTAGCGGACGTACATGTACCCACTCAGATATGCCAAATGCTGCTCTGCCTTGCCATTAGGGATAGAAGTGCTCAGCAACTCTGATAGCATGTCGCTGAAGAAAACACATGAAAAATACTAGACGCGATTAATTAGAATTACACAGTACGGTCCAGTTCCTCTTGCTTTGAAGTTAGCAAGGGTTTTCCCATTAACTTCACTGCAATCAGGGACAAATACCTAGTTGCAACACACAAGTTTTAGGCAGGTTCATTCTTCATCACCTGTTCACTTTAAAGCTCAAGCATTATTCTAGCTTTCTATTCCAAAGACACTGAAAGACATTTGAAACTGCCACTGTATACTGCTGTTCATCAGGATAAGTCAAGAAAAAAACAATCATCTAGAACATGATGCTATCACAACATGCTAGTTCACACTGGGTGGGTCTACATGCAATATGAGCGCGACACAAACTCCGGCACAGTTCACACCAGAGTTTATTGCTCCCACGTGCAATTATTTACACGTGCACCTGAGATCGCAGCACGTTGAGCTGGGGGCAGCCAGCACAGCCTTAGCTGGTAGAAGGCCTTGGGGAGGGGGGTCAGCCTGCCAGCCCAGAGCGCTCCCCCCCCCGGCTCAACATGCTGCAGAGGGACTGGCTGGGGCACAAGCTTGCTACAGTGCAGGACTAGCCAGCAGGCAGCCAGACCCAGTCACCGTCTACATATGCATTAAGGCGAAGGAAATAACCCTGCCATTGAATAGTACTTGTGTTGGGCAGTACCATCCTATGGCAAGTTAATTAGTTTACTCCAGTCTAAGAGCACCACTCATGTAAACAGTGATGCTTTACTGCAGAGTTAATCAGGTAATTCTGCAGTAAGCATCTATTGTCGATGCACCCACTGTAAAAAGGCAGGTAAAGCAGAACTACTGTGAAAACATACACAACATGAATTTTCATTAGTTTTTTGAATACAAAATGAACTTTCTATTTATTTTTTACATGGGAATATAAAATACTTCCTACACACCAGACTACCTTCTCTGAACAACAGATTATTTTAAAGAACAGCAATAGGACTCCACATCCCACTACATAATGCAGGTGGATAAACGACAATTAACTGAAGATCAAAATCTCATTCTCCTTACATGTGGTCTGCTTTAATTTCTCAGTATTTAAGCATTTTCTGGTTTAAGCGTAAGGAAATTCTATCCACCACTGCAATTTACGTTTAACAGTTAATAATTTAGTTGTTCTAAAAACTCAAAACTTCCTCTCTGCTGACCTAAAGTGATAAGGAAGTGATATATTTTAAAAATCAGAGTCTTTACTGAGAAACCTCTGATAAGCTTATAGTTACCTGAGTAATTTTAGAGTTATGTGGTTAAATTCACAAGAAGAATTGGCAAAATGTAAATTGAAGAAAGCTAATTCATTTAACCATCCCTTTATTGAATTCAAGTAACATAGTTTCCTCCACTCATTCCTTGTCTTTGGTTGGTATGTGGGTGTGAAAAACCTAAGTAAAGCCACTTTTCTTTAACCTTGACACCTACTCCTCTTGGTGGAACCAGTCACCACAAAGTTACTCGAGTAGTTTAAGTGCTTAACCTGAGACCCAAGAGAAGCAATGAATAAAAGGAGATGTGGAGTAATGGGATACCCTCCTTTTTTTTTTTGCTTAGTAGCTTTATTCATGGTATAGTAGGAGGCTCTGCTGTATGGTTTGCTTTGCTGATATTGCAACAGAGAAAACCCAATAACCTTATTGCAACTGAGGAATTAGGTGCACTTGGACATGCAAGGCTTCCTTGATTCACACACCCTGCAGAAGAAATTCCACCATCCATAATGAATTCCTAGCTTCATCTGGGACCACAAACTAATGATGCCAATGGTGACTGTTACTTCCATATGCAAAGAGGAGAACAATCAAGTAACAGGCTAGCTGTATTAAAAATCACTTTTTCACTAACCCCTTTTGCCCTTAACATATTTTACTACTATGTATTAATGTGCAGGCAAAACTTTTTCTTGAAATTAAAATGCTGAAAAAGCTTCCTCTGAAGATACAAGACAGAATACATACCACTGACAGCTCATATGTTACTTTATTAGAGGTGAGTATTCATAATTTACTAAGGGTGTAACTGAGATTAAATGATTTACCCAAGGTCACAAAGCAGTTGCAGTCATTAGTAGAATTTAAAATGTTCACTTCTCAGCCCTTGCTCTATCAATCAGTACTGCCTATAAATTTAACCAATGCTATGTTAATGCTTTTTATGATAATTGATATAATCTGTTAGAATTTACTGAGATGCTTAATAATCAAAGTATATTTATGAAGTTGAATATATCTTATTAATGACAAACATAATCAGTTTTTATGTCTATGCACAGACATAATTTTGAATGTGCAATTCAAAAGGATGTATACCCACATTACCTACAGTGCTTTGGAAGGGAAACAATGCCTAATCTGATCCTTCTAGAATCCCAACTGGCAATTCAATGAAAGCGTGCAGTCCAAACCTGATGCACCGAACACTACCCAATCCCTTCCACTTATTACCATAGATTGCACAGAACGATTTTATCAATATTAAATAACAGTCCAAGGAAAACAAATGTGGATCCTTTTGTAGTACAGATGATCCTGAACCTAAATCTCAAATTTAAATGCTCCTGGAGGCCAGTTGATCTTCCCTGTAAAAGCTAACCCAGAGATTTGAACCACATGCTCATGTGGATTCCAAAATATTCCAACCCGATGTAAAGAGCAATGCTACCTGTGCTATATTTAGTACTGTTATACGCTCAGCTTTTCCGTTCAGTGATGCCAAGAGAAGATCAAAAAGGGATTACTGAAAGAGGGAAACAATAATCCAGTAGAAATTAAAATTGTATTAAGCTTACCACTGTATGGTCACCAGGAGAGCCAGCAGATCCGAAGTTGTGTTCTTCTCCAGTGGTCAGGAATGCAACTCCTCGCAGGCACAAAACAAATCCAAAATGCAGCATACACGCTAGAGCCACCTCTCTTCGGCTAGTCATACTTGCATGATCACAGACCTCTTCTGAATCTGCCATCAACAAAGGAAACCACAATAAGCCTGTTTTCTTTATTCTTCATAACTGAGTCAGTAGGTCAACAGTTCCTTTGGCCCAGGAACCAGACCAATTCCCTGGAATATTCTAGTGGAAAAGCCACCTGTTTTTGCTTCCCAAACAGAATCAAGGTGTTCCAAATAACCATCTTGTTTTAAGCACAGACTGTAGTCATTGATGAAACTCCATTTTGCTTCTCACATCTGGGAAAAACTATGAGAAAACACTTCCATTTAAAAAATACAGGCAGGAAACCTATTCTTTATACACCTTGCACTCTGCTTCCAGTTCTTTCAGTCCACACTCTCATGTGCCGACTCAAAAGTGGAGTGGCATAAAAAAAAAGAGCTCCTAACAGAAGATTAGATCCATTCTAAATCAGTCTTGCTCCACACAAACACAGAATATACCGCGTGTGCACTACAAATACCCTGCTGAAACAAAGAGAAAGCAGTAAAGCTGCTATCCCTTTTCCTGATCCATGACTCAAAACGTGCGGTTGAAAACTGGTTTCGTAACAACCTCTTAAGTACCACCTACTCACATCACAGAGTGTGTCTTACAGCAAATGCACAGGAAATCACCAGCTAGTGCCAACGGATCTACTATTCCAAGAAATAGCTTTTCATATACTCCTCCATCATTAGGAAACTAAGTAGCCTTTACTTTCTCTATTACTGAAATACATGAGAATTTTTTTTAAACAAGTTTCAAATGATTCTTCTCCCCATCCCCCTCCCCCAAACAAAAATGTGAATGATAAGTCACCAGCTGAAAACATGCTCGTTGTAAACAGAATTGCACACTACTCAGTCCAGCAACTGCAGCTATTCATTTCCAGAAATAAATTCACTGGACAAAAATCAGAAGGGTGGAATTAATTTTAAGAGACAGATTGTATTCTGAGTAACACACAAAGACTGTGGGGTGAAGCACGTGCCTTTCTGACCACCAACAGCAGACCCCTGAATCATCCAACCACAAGATGACTTGCGATGAACGATTTCCTCTTATTTTACACTCCTATGGTGGGCTGTACCCCCTGGTATATCCTGAACCTAATCCCTACTTTAATGGAAATTCCAAAACTCATCTCAGAAGGCTCTGGCTACATACTAAAACGATGAAGCCATCTGCCAGGTTTTGCTCTGAGTCACCTGTCAGATACACAGAAGGAAATTAGTCAACAGGCAGCAAGCACATGGAAGCCCACTGATAGCAAGTAGCTGCTAACGTGTCTCATGCATGCATCTGAGACGCAAAATGCTGGCATGCCTGAGCCATCTTGAAGAAAAATTATAAAAATTAACAACGCTGAACTGAGAAAAAGGCACAAATCTTCAGAAATAATAAGACAGCACATAGGCAGCATTTTGGTTTAGTTTTCAATGCCAGCATAGTTGAAATGGCCATGGAAAGAGGACAAAAAAAAGACATTTCACAAACATTAGACCTTCACTGTGCGTGACAAGAAAAATAATTAAAACAACTGAGAGAACTAATTTGTGGCTGCTTAGAAAGTTAACTCTTGAAGGAATAGATTAAAGTAAGAGAGAATAATGACAAAGTTTAATGTAAGAGTCATTTACTGACACAAGTATGCCTAATAAAAGTGAATGGGATTACTCATGTAAAAAGTATTGAATAGTCAGAAATTGCTAAACTCTTACAAACATAAGAACACATGAAGCTGATAATCTCACTGATTAATAAACAGTTAGCAGCCTGTCATGATGCTACCAACGTGGAATTTCAGATCTCCAAACACATCCGTATTATAGAAACTGATCTCAATCCAATGCCCTTCAACTGAAACAAGTAACCAAATTTTGCTAGAAATTCATCCCTGAATATTTTGAACATTTTTGGTTCAACAATAAAAATGCTATATAAAATGACAACAATCTTCGATATTTCGGATTCTCAGATCGTTACTCAATTCTTACTCGGACATAACTCACAATGACTTTAATGAATAAGGACTGATTACCAATGAAGATATTAAGGATTCCTCCCAACAGCAGTGGCTGGGGGAAAAGGCATTGTTATTTTTATTGGTTAGTTCTATATAGTTTGCTGCCCTAAATAAGAGTTCAACTTCTGAATAAGAAGATAAAAGACAAGAATAACGTGCCCCATTTAGACCTCTTCAAGGCACTACAAATATCAATTAATACTTCTGAGCAAATACTCTCACCTGCTTCCACATGCTGAAAGGACCAGTCTGATACACTTCTGCAATGGGGGAGAAGGGAATTCTTGCTCCTGTTTTGTACTTGGGCTTTTCCAGCACAGGTCTCAACATGTACTGCCTCACTTCCCATGTGCCTGTCTAGTCAATTAACATACTTTTTACAAAGCCAGTTGAAAAAAGAAAGAAGGAAAGAAAGGTAAAAGCCCTCTTAGATGAATAATTTTTTTTTCTTTGTTCACACTTATGAACAACTCCATTACAAATTATGCACAAGTTATGTACAACTCCAAAAGAAACAGAACGTGGCAAAAAGGTCCACCCAGTTGACATCCCCAGTAACCAAACAGAAGCACACCTCGTGGCGTAAGTCTGATCAATGTGCGCTGAAGGTAAACTGTTTTGGACACCTAAATCAATAAGCAAAAATAGCCCATCGCCTCTCATGGTCCTTCCACTGCACCCAAGCGTATCAACATTCAAATGCAGGGACGGCACCTTCCGTCGTACCAATCTCACTGACTTCAATTATCACTACAACGGAAGTGGAGCGGATCAGCAAGGAGGACCAGATCACACAGAGCACCTTAAAATACATCCTAAAATAAAGCAGAACTTGCAAGTCATGGATTTGGGGTTTTTTAATCAGTCCTACTGCACATGCAGGATGCCTGCTCAGGCTTGAGTGGTTTACATGCAAAGCCTTACAAGCCAATAGAGAGCTAGTAGATACTCAGGCACTTTCCTACATATAGATTTTGGAGATTAACTTCAGACTCCTGGTTTTCAAAATCTTGAGGTGGATTGTAAAAGTAGGGTTGTTAATGCGCACTGCATATTAGAGCTGCATGAAGCTTCGGTTGCTGATTCAACCTGGCGGAGATTTGGCCTGATTCAGTGGCCGAATCTCCAAATTCTAACTGACTCAGGAGGCCCTTTAATCTGTCCAAATCAAATCGGAACCCTCTGAATCGATTCAGAAAGATCTGATGATTTGGACATAGACACAGCTTTAAATGTTTTTTCGACATACCTCAAGGTACCAGGCGGCTCATGATCACTGCGGTGCTGGGGTGGATGGAGCATCCCACATGGATGGAGCATGGGACGGTCCCCAGCGTGCTCGGCAGCAGACCCAGAAGTGGACAAGAAACACTTACAGTCTACTGTGGAGCACGCAGCCCCCCCCGCACACCCTGGCTCAGTGACTGATGCCTCCTGGGTCTGGGGTGCCCCCCCCACCCCGCAGCTGACTGCCAAGCCAGGAGAGTGCAGGGTCTCCCCCATGCACTCGGCAATGGACCCAGAAGTACTTCCAGTCCACTTCCGGGTTCACCACCGAGCATGTGGGGCCCCCCCACCCCCTGTGGGATGCTCCATCTGCCCCAGCATCGCAGTGTTCACAAGCCGCCTGGTACCTCAAGGTATACAGAAAAAACATTTAAAACTGTGTGTATGGATGAATTGCTGATTCTCTGAATCAGCATCAAATCTTCAGTTTTGGACTCGGCCAAATCAAATGGGAACAGTGATCCAAATCAACTAATCAAATCACTGTCCCCGATTTGGGCCGAATCTGAATCCGAACCAAATATGGCCCGTTTTACACACCCCCACTGCACATATGGATCAAGAACACAAAGCATTTAACACAAAGCAGAAATGCATCAACGACTGCATGAATTTAGCAAATTCCACAGAAGAAAAAAGTCATCTTTAGCCCTAAAAACCCAAATCAAACTCCCCCTTAAAAAGATTATCATCACAGAAAATCTCTCTTCCACCAAGTTTCACCTATAACAGCAGCACCTCTACATAAACTTCTTGGTGACTATTAATTAAAAAAAAAGGAGCTAGTTCTGAAGCAACTATTTTACATGAAATGAGCGGGCTGGATTCATTCCTAGTGAACACTTATATAAGGCCTTCAAGGACATATACACTTATTTTATAAGAAATTATGCCGGCGTAGTCAATGTAACAGACTTATCCTGTTACATATTAAATTTTATTCATAAACGCCTTTCTGCATTGTACTAATCAGATCATGCGGTGTATCCCTCTAACACAAGCACTCAGACATTTCCCGTCATAAAAATATAACCTGCTCAGAGAATGCGAAAGCACACAGGTAAAGGGCATCTGCTTCTTTGTTATAAAAGTGTGGAGCATTTCATGGGAACAATCATACAGGAAGGGTTTATCTTCAACCCTTGTCACAGATTTAAAGGAGACGGCACATAATCTTTATTGGCTAATTTGATATAGTGCCATGCAACTGCAAAAACCATTAAAAAGATAACAATTCTTCAGTGTTACCACAAAGAGAAAAAAGGATGGTTACTCACCAGTAGCTAGAGTCCTGCAAATACAGTGTATTTGCAGATCTACTGAATGTAACATTAAGGCACAGACAGCGACTGCATTCAATCGGGATATACAGAAGGATGTTTATGAACATGTAAACTGATAACCAAAGCTGAATTTTAAGACTGATGCGACAGGATGGCTGATTTTAGATGCATCTGAGGAGGAACGGAGGTGTTCTGCTGATTCATCCTAGAAGCTAAATCAGACGGATCATGCCAACTGCAATGCAAAGAGGCAAGAGAGCATCTTGGTAACAATGCAGAGCTAGGGAAGGACGGGAGGATCTTTGAGTTCTGCACGAGGTTTATGTCTGCCAATGCAGTCCTGCCTGAAAGTTTTATATCGAAGGGAGGAATACAGGTAATTCCTTGCCCCTTCCCCCTCTCCCTCCCACACAAAAGTTTTAAAATCGGTCCACAACCCACTGACCATACCTATGCCACGTTCAGAGTAGCGTGGGACTTGTGCCTTCCTGCACAGACCTCATTGTAAAAACTGGATATTTCCATCTCAGAACTGAATCTCAGGTTTTGGAAGGATATTCACAATCTGACTTGAAGCATTTAAAGCCCTTCACCTGAGAGGGCAGAGGTGATAAGCAGAATTAGATGGGGGTCCAGTGCAGGTAGGGAATACGAGGACACACCCCATGAAGGACTTAAGTGCCAACAAGTTAGGTGTTTCAATGCTTATTGTTTTACGTGCCTGCCCCCCAGACTGAAATCCAAAGCTTTAGAGTTAGGTGCCCATACAGTGCACAAGGAGAGCGAAGCAACTAGGAAGAGCAATCCAAAATATCTGCAAGCTGAGTGGGGGGGGGAAGTCACCTAGAGTGAGCCGTAAGGGAAGTTAAACAGAGGGTTATTTCAAAATATGTGGTCCTCACTGGAGCAAAGCCAGCTGATTAGAGCTGCAAGAGAAGCATCTTCATCCAGAGAGGGTCCAGAGGAGGGCCACCCGCATGATCCGGGGACAGCAGGGCAGACCCTACAATGACAGACTGCGGGACCTGACCCTGTTCAGCCTTCACAAGCGAAGGCTGAGGGGGGACTTGGTGACAGTCTATAAACTCACTGGGGGGGGGACCAGAAGGGTTTGGGAGAGACCTTGTTTCCCCTAGTGCCCCCGGCATAACAAGGAATAACGGCCACAAGTTGTTGGAGAGGAGGTTTAGATTAGACATCTGCAAGAACTGCTTCACAGTCAGGGCGGCTAGGATCTGGAACCAACTTCCTAGGGAAGTGGTGCTGGCTCCTCCCCTGGGGGTCTTTAAGAGGAGGCTTGATGCCTACCTGGCTGGACTCATTTGAGCCCAGTTTTTTCTCCTGCCCTGGCAGGGGGTCGGACTTGAAGATCTACAAGGTCCCTTCCGACCCGACTTCTAAGATTCTATGATCCTTTAGGGCACTTCTATACATTACGTCTAAAGACTCAATTCCTGTTCCAGAAGGCCTACAAGTAGTCTTTGAAAGAAATGAGCAGGACTTCAGCATGGCTGCAGAGGTGCTTCCAGCGCTGTTATTTTATCTAGTAACCAGTTAGAAGTCTGACGGTAAGGAGTTCTGGGGGATGAGTGTGGTCTACTGATCTATACGGTTTGGGAACCACCATTAGGCCTTTTAGCTGAACACTAAACTCAGAAAGTGGGATATCTAGGGTTTAGTTCCCCATCAGTCTTCAGGGATTGAAATGGACACCTCCTACTTCACCAGAGGGTCTTTAACAGTAAGATATAGGCAAGTCTAGGCAGAGGCACCCTCCATCCCTCCTGTTAAACCTGGGCCCAGGACAGCAGAGTCATGGAGTCAGAAGCAAGAGGGAGCCTGACTTTGTAGCCTAGCGTATAAAGCCTCCAGCTAGGGGTGGAGGGGAGTCCTATGTTCCAGCCTCTGCTCCCTATCCTAAATAGTCACTGGCTAAAACAATACAGGAATATTATTTCAAGAGGCTAAAAAATTGGCAGGCGCTGGAAGCCTAGATTCCCCTTCCCAGCAAAGTGCCCTAACCACTAAGAGATACACTAAGGCTTCCTCTTACTTACTGTCTTATGAGCCTTGCATTTTTTGCTGCACTATGGCTCAGCTGCAACAAAGGTGGAAAGACGCACCAACCAATCTAGCCCCCACACCGGTGGTTACAGCATTCACCTAGGAGGTTCAAAATGTGCGGCTGAATCCCCGTAGGCCGAGGTGGGAACTGAACCCAGCTTGGTCCTGTGATCTCACACTGAACCACAAGCCTGAGGACTCAGCAGTCTGGGGTTTGGTATTATTCTGCCAATGAGCTGCTCATGACCACAGACAAGCAACTACTTTAACTGCTATCTGTCTCAACTCTCTTCCCAGCCCCACACCTGTGAGAAACATCTATACTGTCTGTATTAACATTTGTAAAGGCTTTTCACGTCCTCCAAGGGGAGGCAACAACAGTGTAACGTTAAAATCCTGTTTTCCAGGAATCAAATTATAAGCCCCTTAGGGCACCACAGGTTTTATCAAACAAATTGGAGTTTTCACTTTTTGTTTTATTCACCGACTAAAAAGACTGATCGATTGAACACACAAACCAGATGGGGCAAAACAAACCTAGACCAAGAGACCTGGACAAATTGGAGGACTGGGCCAAAAGAAATCACATGAGGTTCAATTAAGATAAGTGTGAAGCCCTGCATTTAGAATGGAAGAATCCCATGCACGACTACAGGCTGGGGACCGACTGGCTAAGCAGCAGCTCTGCAGAAAAGGACCTAGAGATTAAAGTGGACAATAAACTGAATATGAGGCATCAACTGTGCCATTTTTGCCAAGACAGCTAATGGCATACTGGGCTACATTAGTAAGAGTATTGCCAGCAGAACAAATTGGAGAGTCCAGCAGAGGTCAACAGAAATGGTTCAGGGACTGAAGCACATGACTTCTGAAGAGAGGCTGAGGGAACTGGGCTTATTTAGTCTGGAGAAGAGAAGACTGAGAGGGGATTGAATAGCAGCCTTCAACTCCCTGCAGAGGGGTTGCAAAGAGGACGGAGCTGAGCTGTTCTCAGTAGGGGCAGATGACAAAACAAGGAGCAAGGGGCTCACGTTGCAGCAAGGGAAGTTTAGGTTAAATATCAGGACAAACTTTCTCACGAGGAGGGTAGTAAAGCACTGGAACAGGTTATCCAGAGAGGTTGTGGACTCTCCATCTTTGGAGGTTTTTAAGATCCAAGCAGACAAAGCCTTAGCTGGGATGACGTAATTGGGGCTGGTCCTGCTTTGAGCAGGGGGTTAGATTAGATGTTACCTCCTGAGGTCCCTTCCAGCCCCCATTTTCTATGGATCTATGTTAAACCTAACAGTCCATCACTTACCCAAAGTAAAAGGGGAGGAAGAAGGGGGCAGGGGGAAGAGTCCAGTGGGTTTTCTATTTTGAGGTTTTTATTTGCAGTAGTATCATTTGAAGAATTTCTTGTTTATACCAGTACATGGCAGGTTTGAAACTCTTGATATCCTTGTGAAGTAGAAGGCAGGGCAGAGTTGGTAGAGTTGTACCTTACTGACTAACCAAAGCAGATCGAGATGCATAGCACAAGCATTTGAGAGCCAAAGTTCACTTCATCAGATGCTGTGAAAGGATGCGCAGAAAGCAGAGTAACAGGCAGAAAGAAATCAGAATTGTAATTTCTAAATTCTAGTTTCTTTCTCCTTATACTCTGCTTTCTGCACATTCTTTCATAGCAACTGATGATGTGAGCTTTGGCTCATGAAAGCTTGTGCTACAAATTTAGATCTACTTTGGTTAGTTTATAAGGTATCTGAATTCAGACTAACATGGCTTACATCTCTATCTTAGTCAGTGTCAAAGCAGCTTTCCTTCACATCACACAGAGTTTGTCACATTTCACTGCTTGTGATAAAAAAAAAAGGTAAAGAAATTCAACAATATTCAGGACAATTATATTTCCTATGCCATCACAGTGGCCTGAACAAGGGATAAGGAAGCAGACTCAAACTCAAGATATTGTCTCTGACACTAATCTTCTGCACGAGTGTGGATAAATCAAATGATCTCTCTGGAGGCTGGGGACAGAATCTTCAATTATCTGAGGCAGAGTGCCTTGTCACGCCACAACTTGAACACCGAATTTCTGCTTTCCCCTTCATCGTCCTTACAGCGCATCTCTGGCTTCAACTCAGCTTTTGGAGTTGCAATTACAGAGGAAACTTCTGCATCTGGAAGAATGACCATGAAAAGTCATATGTGAAACCTATGTACTTAGATCTATCATGACCTCTAAGAGCAGCGACCTGCAGAGAAGCATCGGCATTTGCTATCAATCAATCACCCCAAAGGATGAGTTAAGTCAGGCCCATCCAACTTCCACACAACCAGAGGCCACAGTCCCTGCAGGCCACACCAGAGAGAATCATAGTTTTCTGGGATATACACCCCAAGATGTCCCCCACCATTGCACCATGCGCCCACAACCCTCCCACTGTGTCCAGCACTCTCTCCAATGCACTGCATGCCCATGTCCCTTTCCCCACCACTACACTGTGATCCTGCAACTCCTCCCCTCGACTACCACCCCCATGTTGCTGCACTGTATACCCCAGGCTCACCTTCAGCTCCCTGCACAGTCCCATCCCCTGGGGCAGGGGTAGGAAACAGCAGCCCAGAGGCCATATGGGGAGCAGTGACCAGGCAGGAGCCTTGAGGTTGCAATTTAACTCATCACAGGCTGCAGCCAAGGGCCAACTTCGATGCTGATACAATTGTATTTCCCTCATTCTCAAATCCATCACTGGTTGTGCTCCACGATTTCAAGTAGAGCAAAGAGTGATCACATCTTCAAGGACAAAACGCAGTGAAATATGCAGATTCAGCATGATCACCAAATGCTTTTCTCCCCTACAAGCACTTCACATGGCAGCAGCCACCAGTGCTGTAAAGAAAACAAGCAAGTTACGGTCCACGGCCCCTCTGCAGGCAGGCTGTCTCTTGCACTGGATGTGCTCTACAGTGTGGGCGCATCTATACGAGATGTTTATTGTGTAGTGGACTAATTAGATGCACAGTAAACATCTCAGCATCTACACATGAGCCCCTATTAGGCTGAAGTAAACTAATTTACTCTGCAGCAGGATAGTACTTGTAAATACAAGTAATGTAATGCACATGTAGATGCTGCCCCGGCTGGCTGGGGCATGAGAGTGCTTCAGTGCAGGAACCGCCTGCCAGCTGGCCCTGCACTGAAGCACCCTTGTGCCCCACCCAGCAAGGGTGGGTGCAGCACGCTGAACTGGGGGGAGCAGCCCTAGGTGGCAGGCTGATTGCCTGGGCCCCCTGCCAGCCAGGGCTGGTTGGACCCAGCTCGTGCTGTGCACAAACAGACTCTGGAGCTTATTGCCCCAGAGTTTATTGCTGCCAGGTACATGTTGAAATGGCACACACGGGAGCAATAAACTCTGAAGAAATAAGCTCTAGAGTTTATTCACGTCCTGTAAAGGCACGTGTAGACGCGCACCATGTATAGTTGTGCTCCCCTGCACTGAATTTGGCAGCAATGCCAGGATTCAGCATCATTTCTTTCCCTCTAGTTTCCTGCTTGGTTGGAGGAGTACTGCCAGTTCCTTAATTCAAATCAACCCCTTTTAAACAGCATTAGAACAAACTTGTATCTTCCTCTGCTAACATCTGGGGCTGATTCAAAAAAAGGAAATGACAATTCAGCTTTCCTGCAATTAGGATGAGCAAACCTGCGTAGTATTTCTTATAGTATTATGCCGAGTCTTAGGCAATGTGTTTGTGTCGGGGGGGGGGGGGGATGATGTGTCCCTCCCAGATTTCTGCACCAACAGTGGGTGCAAGGCTTCAGCTTGGCCAGAGCCAACTTTAGCAGTGGGGCCAGCAGTAGCGTGGAATTGTTCCCCCAGTACAAAAACATAGTCATCATCTATGCGACCAGTATTCCCTAACCCTAGGATTTCAACACTGAAGACTTAAGATAAATCACTGTAGCATCTGACTCAGTCCTTGGAACTGATCTTGTTCCATTAGTGACAAAGTAACTTGATTTCAACAAGAGAAGAACAGATAAACTACCTGGGCAGGACATATTACTACACAGGGGGTGCATCTACATGTGCACTTCACTGTGGAATAGACTATTAGCTCCGCAGTCAAGCATCACAGTCTACACATGCGCCAATATTATGGCACAATGAACTTATTAACTCTGTCACTTGCTAGTACTATCCGGGACAGTACTATCTTATGGCGGAGTATTTTACTGTGCTGAAATACATGTGTAGACACTGACTAGGGGTGTAAATTGTGCCCAGTCAGCCTAGCCACCCAGGGGACCTGCTCCACCCCAGATCAAATTGATGCTGTCTTGGGTGTATGTGTAGATGCTGTGCCTGGGAGCAGTTTACTCCAGAGTTTACTGCGTCACATTAATTGCACATGTAGATGCACCCAAGGTGGAAGAAACAACAATGTCTCTCTCCTGCCAAGACGGAATAATTCTCAACTATGGCACTATACGTATGCATGGGACTAGGCAGTCTAAGCAAAGAGGGCAAGGACTGAATAGACATGGAAACTGAACTGCTCTCTCAATCCAATATCACAAGCAAATCAAGAATGAAACATACTGATGAGGCAGGATGGAAAAACTTGCAGTGCCTCAGTTCATGCTGTACTTTTCCCATTTCCTCTGGCAGGAGATGTTTCCTCTGGCACCTCTAAGCCAATAAATGGTGGATGCCAGGGACGGTACTGAAGAGGGGATAGATCACTCTAAAGATATTTGTCTCTCCCTGTATAGCATCCGCTTCTGCAGGGCACTGGGCTGGGTTGACCATTGGTCTGATTGAGTATGGCCGTTCTTAAGTTCTTTATGGGGACTTGAAGTCTGTCAGTAGTATGCTTTACATATAAATAACTGTCAAGCCGAAAGATGATTGGGCAAGTATTGCTGACAAATACCAAAAGTCCATTTTTGTGTTAGCTTTCTCTACACCCTCTAAAAATGTAGCTTCATACAAAAATGAATCCAGGGCAAAAAGCGTATTAAAATCTCTCTGCTGTGAGAATGCCTTAGGAGCAGTACAAATCAGACTGTAGATGTACCACCTATTGCTATAAAGAGAGAAAAAGGTTAATGCAATTATTTAGTTTGGGTACAACGGGAATATTTTTAGGTTCTCTGGTTTGACTATAGAAAATGCAGGTTTTCAGTAGATGATACAAGGGAACTTTTGGAATTATTTTTTTAAAAAAAAAAATGTATCTGTGTTTTGTTTGGCCTGCCTTGAACTGGTAAATGCAAGTACTTGGACAGATGGGTGAGTTTACCAGAATAACACCCGGTTCCCATTTCAAAGGTTGGCAAAACAAAAGCAGATATGCTTTAAAATCTGCTCAAACTTTATTACCCATCAAGGCCACTCCCAGGATTTTGTGTCCCTTCTTGAATGACTATGGAATTTACAAACTTGTCTAGTAGGGTATTAGTCGATATTCACTCCCTGCACTGAGTATCACCATGAAAAGGGAACTAAGAATTGACAGCCCATCAGGGGGATAAGGAAGGAATCAGTTAACAAATGTACCAGTTTACAAACTGTATTTATCCAAAAGCTTTTGCAAAAATGCTTTTTCTGTGTTTTAATTTTTAATGGACACAGTTGAGATATTGCACGATTTTGACACAATTTCTGCCTTAGCAGTCTATGCACTAATCGCACTGTGGATAGAAGAATACAGGTAAAAGATTGTTTTTTTCTAGTTTGAACTTCCCTCCTGCACCTACAGCTCAAATTCTGCAGAACAGTGCTAGCACAGGAGACCTACCCAGAAGATCAGAGGTGACACTGCATCAGAAAGTGGATTTTTGTGCATTTTTAATGTCAATGTTGAAGTAAAAACATAAAAGGAAATAATACAGAGTAAATATTGGAAAATAAAATCAATGTTTAAACTTCTTTCTGTTGTAACAAGTAGGATGTTTGGGAGGTAGGAAGGGTAGTTTCGTCATTGAAGCTGATAACATTTAACATACCCAAAGCATATTAATTAAAAGGCGTACGGATTATTTGTCCTACCTACGTTAACATAAGCAAATCGACAACCTTTCTATAAAACAGGTATAATAATTCTAACCTACTTGCGGTCCAGATTTCCCATGGGAAAAGGCCTAATGAAAGGGTGGTGGAGGTTTCTCTGAAACACAGTGGGCTGAAGCTGCCCCCAAAAGGTGTTGATCACTGGGGAGGCACAGGAGGAAAAGCCACTTGTGTGGACAGATAAAAAGGAAGAGAGGGTAAGTCACCTGAGCCCTCCATCCATATTCTGGAGGAATAAACAGATTGGGCCCACAGTCTGGACCTGACTATGCCTTGTTGTACTCTACATAAACTTTACCATCCACATGAAGGAGAGCAGAAGCAAGTACTTCAAAACTATTGATCCATCAATATTTACAAAGCACTTAGCAATAGTTAGATGGATGAGATATTATTTCTTGTGGTTAATACTAACCTCAGGTGGACCCAACCTCACCTATACAAAATTTGATTTTTTTTTTTTTTTTTTAGTGTCAATAGATTATAAACTTATGCTGCCGATCCAGGAACAGGTTTTGCACATTTAAAAATAAACAAAAGTGCTTTTAATTTAGCTTTAATTGCATACCTTCCATCTATTTAAATCTACCACCTTCATTTTTCCCAGAGCATAATCAAATTACTGTGCTGTATTAGATTAGCAGTCTCTGGCATACAACTGGCTGTGCTGCATGACTTTAGTTGCCCAGAAATATCCAACATCCTTGGTTAAAGAGCATCTAACGATTAATACACTTCATTTAGCTGCCACCAATGATGTCACCGAGTGCAAAGTACAGCAACAGAAATGACAGCCAGGCGGGATGGAGCTTTTCTGAAGTATTGTTCAATCAACAATCACACAAACCCTTCGTTGTTTATCTGCCTGGAGAAGTGAATGCCGTACAAACAGCAACCTACGTGTTTCTCATCACATACTGGGAAATGCTCAAACAATTTTACCACTGGAAGCGAAGAGTGCATGGCGTACTCTGCAAACAAAATCGCATGCATCTGGGGAAACAGAATCCCATTAAAGCAGCAAGAGAGAAGCGTAGTGTATGAGACAAATAAAGATTCATGATTTATATCCTAGGTACTGGTAAAAAGGCAAAAGCACTGTAGTATTTAAGGTCCCTCAGATCATTATTTTAGAATGACAGGAAAAGGCATAATAATTAAGAATAATAGCGTATGGACAGGAACCGGGAACTCTTACTTGTGACTAATACTTTGCACTTATATCATCTAAAACGGGTAGGGGCAACTGGTACTGAACTGTGGCTGCACTGCAGCTGCATGGCACTGCAATGCTGCATGAACTGGCTTTGTAGATCATTTTGGGGCCAGTATAGTCATAGTTGTGGCTTCCATCCCTGATTGTTTGTCCAGCCTTGTATCTATCTTAGAAGGTTTTATACCACAGACCATGGCTATCCGAGCCCCTTTCAGATAAAATCAGTAGTGACAGTGAAATCTGTAGTTGACTTGGTGGGGTCTTGTGGTACATTTCAAAGTTGAAACTCTTCTGAATCCGAGGGTTTTGCTTATCTTGGTATGTAACAGCCATGCTGACAGAGGGAAGCCATTGGCACCAGCTGTACTGAGAGCAACCTTCATGTGGCTCTTTTATTGAGGGCCAACCCTGTGCTGAAACAACCCACAACTAAGGGAGCACGAAGGCAGTTAAATTATCTGTGTTCCTTATCTCCCTGTGCTGCACTGTGCACTCTTCTGCTAGAGCTACTGACTGGACTCCTGAGATTTATTTTATAAATAAGAGACAGACAACTGATTGCCAAAAATAATGCAGGCTGTTTATAGCGGAAAATGGGAGCAGTCTGTGTATTCCCTATTTCTGGTGGCTGGCTCCCTAAGCCATTAGACCAGGGGTGGCCACCCCCACAGCGTGTGTGCCACAAGTAGTATGGGCAGCCTCGGTGTGTGGCACTGCACTGGCGACGGGGCACAGAGCTTAACTTGTGTCCTGCCTCCCGAAAACGTCACTCCCTTCATTAGACACGGCTACAACCAGCTTTGAGGCTGTAGCCATAAACAACTCTCACATCTTCTCTGTGCCTCGGTTTCCCCCATGCGATGATGATGAAAATAAATGCTTCAGAAGGAAAGTACAAGGTTGGGCAGAGGTATTCATCATCAACTCTTTGTAAAGCACTTTGCAACCATGCAGGATTGTAAAAAAAAAAAAAAAAAAAATCCTTTTCTGGGAATTCGACTTAATCCTATCTGTATACTTTGGAGGAAGAGCAGCCCTGTCTGTGTGGGCAATACTACCTCAATGTAGCAGGCACAGAGGCACAGTTTTTGCTAGTCAAGGCTCTACTGGATTACTCCACCTCTGCTATGTCAGTGCCCAAGCTCCTCTGACAAGCCATTTCCAGTTAAGGGTAAGGTTGTGGTCACACGTCCGCTAAGGATTATGGAGGATGGTACCACGCAGATGCACAATGAATCTGAACCCGTGCTTTTAGAGGTGCACTGCTCCCCGAATTCTGACAGAGAAATGCAAAATAAAACCATATGAAAATACATATTTGTGGCAATTAAAGAGGGAATTAGATACTGAGGAACGCTTATGTTTCTACAGCACCACAGGTGTTTTCTTCACTTAATCATTCCTTTAATCACTTGGCTTTGCTGAGTGCTAGAGATGGGGTCAAAATTAACCCCCAGAACTCAACACACCTACCAGCCTCTGGCGTCTTGACTATTCCTTCCATCCAGGAAGAGTGCACACCAACTGCAGATGCTTCCTCAGCCTGACGAAGGGTATTTATACCTGAAAGCTTGCAAAGAAAACTTGTTCCAACTATTTCAGTTGGTCTAATAAAACTTATTGGATTTACCCAAAAAGCCTTGTCTGCCTCTGTCTTTAGACCAACACCCCAATACACCTATGAGCACTTTATGGACTGCTCATCTTTACTAACCGCCAAAGTATTGGATCCAAGCTTTGCTCGGTACCTATTCCTTTTACTTGCCACCACAAATGTGCTCGTAATACTGAATTTGGACATTCCCTCTTTTCCCATGGCAGCATAATGGAACGGCAGACAAAGGGCATTAAGTTCCTAGGAGGCTGAAAATGAGTCAGAGAGACCAAGATTTTTATTGGGGAAAAAGGGCTGAATAGACCAGGAAAGTATTAATTATTCACACCTCAACACTGGAAGTCTGGATGTGTGAGAGGTTGCCTCTCACGGGCCCTATTCCACGATCAGCACCCTCATTTTACCTAAAGCACTGTTTTTCCCCGGGGGGTTTTCTCGAGATGACAGAAATCCTGAAAGTTTAACATAGCTGAACTATTTCTCCTATTTGAATATGGATTATGGAGCCTAATTTTACTTGCGTACCATGCTCAGATAAAAGAATTATGGCCCAAATTATCCAAATCTCCCCTCTCCACCCGTCAAGGACCTGAGACAGTGTTACAAAAGTTACTTACATTGAAAAGTAAGGCCCTGATACAGTAAATCATGAAAGCACTGGGATTATTTCTGTGCTGAAACGCTTTGCAAGATCTGCAACTTTATGGCTAGGGACAGAAGTTCCACATAAACCAGTTTAAAGTGATTGGAAACTAGTTTAAACCTGTATCAGAACAGAAGTTCACTGCACATAAACCACTTTCAAAATGGCCCAAGTTGGTTTAAGATAAACCTGGATGGATTTATCAAACTTAAGTGATCTAGGTTAAACCAGTTTATGGAACTTCTGTCCCAGATCCCCTCCTGACTCAAATTACCTCACAGCTCCCCAGCATCCCATGATGCTTTGCAGCCCTGGGCTGTGCTGTCTGCTCCAGCAGAGCTGCTGACCCTGCCCCCAGGTGTCACAGAGCTAAGGCAGTAAAGCTTCTGCTCCCTAGCCTGCTTCTTATCTGCCCAGCGGGACGAAGGACAGAGGAACAAACCCTTGGACCCCCCTAACCTGGGTGTGCACGGCACATGGGGAGGGAAAGCCCCCACAGTGAGCTGGGCTGGGATCACCCCAGTCCTGGTCCCCTGCAAGCCGCCCACCTCTTTAAGAGGCGGGAGGGGACCCTCCCCCTTGCCCCTCCCCCAAATCTGGCACCCACCCCCACAGCCAGGGTCTGCAGGGCGCAGCCTGCTTGGGAGGCCTTTTCCTCCACCCACGGCCTGGGAAAGCCCCATTCCCACCACCTCACCAGCCTCCCTGAGAGGCGGGGGAGGGAACACACCTCCCCCCGACCCCAGTGCCAGGCTGGGGCGGTGTTCCCTCTCCCTGCCTCTCCGAGAGGCCGGCAGCTGGTGAGGCTGGGGCTTCCCCAGCCCAGCTTGCTGGCCTGTGGGCAAGGGAAAAGCCCCACCATGGGGGCTCCCCCTGCCCCCCGCACAATGCAGACCCGTGTAGGGGGAGGGGGGGGTGCAGTGCTGAGCTAGGAGATCGTCTTCCCCCACCCCGCCCCTCAGAGGTGGGTGGCTGGCTAGTTGGCCTGGCTGGGGACTGGTTGCCTGCTGGCAGCTGAAAGCAAGGAGGGTGACGGTGTGTGTCCAGCATGGGCTGCTGATCAGCTGCATTCAGCAGCCTTAGGCGTGATGGGTGGTGCATGCGAGTGCTCACACGAGTGCTCCCAGGGTCCCAGTCTGGGTCAGCACAGGCTTCTGCCTGCTTTGGCCACTAGAACACTGAACATCCGTTCCATTCATTAAATCGGTCCAATTTATACAGCCGAGAGAAACCTATGAAGATTGGACTGATTTGCCAGAATTTCTGCACCTCTGTACTTAGCCTATGAGACTATCTGATGCCTCTGGGGAGACAGAATCATGGCTTTAGAAAGAGAGAAAATGTACTGAGAATATGATGGATATCAGGAGTGTCAAACTCACCCATGAACTGGACTGGATCTGGACTCTGAGGTTTCTTCTAGGCCAGATCTATGGAGCCAGCAGCAGCTACCACAGGTCTGGAAGCAGTGGCAAGGCCAAATGGCAGCAATGGGGTTCTAAAGGCAACGGCTGATGCCTGCGCACCCCTCACTGCCCGATGCCCAGATGCCCCAAAGTCTGTGCCAGGCCTCACCCTCTTGCCATGTCCCCCACTTTCTAGTAGCTCATCGAGGCAGATGGATTAGTTCTGTAGGCTAGATTCAGCCTGTAGGTGGTACATTTGACACTCCTGATGTCCCATATTAAGAAAGGGTTATTAAAAGTTATTAAGCCACGAGTAGTTACGGTACGAGTATAAAAGATTCCCACAAGCAATAAACTGAGACCACTGCTTTGATTTTTTTTTTTTTTTTTTTTTACTTTGAATACTTTGAAGAGCTCAAACTATAAATATTAACTAATGCAGATCACACAATCCCCTATTAGATAGCTGCTATTAATGCTACTCTAGAGAGAGGGTAAAGATGAAGCACAGAGAAGTAAGTTGCCCAAAGGTATACAGACTTATGATAGCAGAACCAGACCAACAGAACCCAGATCCACTGACTCTTAGCCACTGACTCTTAGCTTAATGCTTTAATTATTAAACCAAGCATCTTCATACCTGGTTAAAATGTAATCATCAATGGCAAATGCAAGCACCAAAGAAGTAAACCAATCACATCTACATGGCAAGACCAGAGCTCATGGCCACTAGCTCTGGAAGTCCTCTACTGAGTGCGCTAAAAAAAAAGTTTGACGAAGTAAAACAATAGGTCATGGGTGACCAACCTGCAGCACGTGTGCCACAAGTGGCATGGGCACGCTGCAGATAAGGGAGTAAGCAGACAGCACAGCAGCAGACAGGGCAGGAAGCAGAAAGCAGAGCAATGGATCAGGGAGGGAACAGAATGCAGGACAGGCAGGGAAGGAGATCGTAGTGACTTTTGTAGGACATGCAGCACATAATTTGTGGTGCGCCTGATAAAAAGGTTGGCTCCCACTACAATCAGTATACATGTAAACAGATGTGACAGACTGTCCAGAAGTGGGCAGTGAAACAGTATCTCTCTACAAACACAACCATTCACTTGTATTAATATGTTATTATCCCCTTGTGTAATCCTGTTTAACTGCTAAAAGATACCATTTACATCGTCACTGTATTATAAGGAAAATGGCAGCTCCTAACTCGCCGTCATGTAAAAAGAAAAGGGTTACGAGGACAACCTGCCAGTGTTTTAAAACTAAATTACCAGGCATGAAGTTAAGTCATTCTGATCTCAGGCTTTTTACCCCAGTGCACCTACATTAACTTCAGTGGAAAAAACTCGTGATCTACCATACAGTATTTGCGAAGAGTCCTTCTTCCTGCCCCAAACACGGTACCTTACAATCATAACTTGATAAATGAGAAAAATCAACAGCAGACTGAAGGGTGAAATGAAATTACTTACTTGCACGTCCTTATTGCTCTTTATCCCAACTGAGCAAATGTATTTACTTCTGTTAGGCTGTTGTTGTTGTTATTATTATTAACAATTAACATGAAATAATTGATATTAATTAACTGGCAATCTTTAGAACCCAAAGCAGTGTTTCCCTTAAAAGCCCTACATTGTGTAACAACTACCTTGTTGTTTATTTGATTTTACAGCAATGAGGCAGACAGCCCACGTTGCATAATAAAGCCCACACAGGAACCAAATCTGTGCTATATGCTTGTATACCTACCATGGGACTTATGAAATATAAATGCCTCTTCTGCCAAGAGGTACAAAACTACATACCAACAGAAAAAGACCCCGGCATCTTTCACTAATAGTGATGAGCTTTCAGACTTTCCTGTATTTTTCCTGGCTACAGACTCTCACCTTGGGATCTCAAAACTCCCTGGGCTCCTCCTGTTCCATTTTACATATGCCTACATGAATACATTCACACCCATTCTGATACAGTCAACGCTTTTCTACTTACTTACTTCCTGCTTCCTCTCTGTCTGGGAGGATTAAAAGCCAGAGTGGATGGATGAGCGCTGCAGGGAAGGGCAAGCCACACGAATGACATTTTTCTTACTCATTATCCCCAGTTAAATACGCAAGTGCAACAGGAGAGAAGGTTTTCACTCTGCTCCTTCTCCCAGCCGCAAACAATTTAATGGAGTATTATCTTCCTTAAAGCAACAGTTCAAGCTCTGAAATTATCCAAGTGCTGTTTTCACCCACTTGGTTTTTTTTTTAATTTAGCCCACAATTTGGCTCATTTCAGCTGTACACTTATGTCACAATACAGCAACTCTTAACAAATTCATTATTCCTGCTGTATCTTCATGACAGCTGACAGACTTTTCTGAACTCAGGATGAAGCAACTCCTTTACTACTCCGTAAAGGACGTGGAAGTTGCTCATCTACAATATGAAATTATCCTAGCTCGGCCCATTCACTTAACTCGAGTTACTGCCTCCAGATCTATTACCTCGCCCAGTGTTTTCACATGCATCCTCTGCTCTGCGGAGAGGACAAAGGGACATTCAGCAACACACAGGATTAAGCCTTAAACCTCTCTCTGCAATATTTTACCATAACGATATGCAAAAATGGAAATCTGAAGCATCACATTAGCATCCAAATAAGTACGAGCAGACCAACTAGTTAAGAGATCAGACAATTTACAGGGGATAATAGGGTTTCACGGTGCAACTCAGAGCAGTAGTCAGGTCCATAAAAACTGAAAGCAAACTGCACTTTATTCTCTGCATACACACTCATTTATTCCAATGTTAGTATAATTCAGAGTGCTAACAAGCCCTGAAACAGCTGGTGGATTTAACAAGCATTCTGGAAATGAAATGTCTTCTTTGGGGTCAGTTAACACCTTCAAAATTCAAAGTTAGGCACCCTTGCATATTAAGCTGAATCATAAAAGATAGAAAAACACCACTAATTTAAAGTTTTTGTCACATTCCTAAGCTAAAGCTCCAGTAAAAGTCCTTTTCATTTTAATAAGGGATAAGCAGCATGAATAATATCAATAACTGATGCTAGCTAGGAGACTGATAATTTTATACCGATGATCCAGTTCTAAAATCTTTTCCTTAGGTTTCAGTGAGTCACCTCTGAGTAACCATCATTCATGTATAAAAAAAGCAAGAACATGCCCTCAAAACTCCAGCAGGAGCCCACATTTTGCTAAATGTGGTCACCCAGGCCCATGACCACATCAGTTTGGGATGCAAGTCCTGCACGGAAAGGAGAAAAAAAAAAAAAAAAGAATCTTAACTCACTGCACACAGTCATTTTTCATGCTCATGCTGCTTTGAAGCAGCAGCATGTGGCAGGGACCGAGCTGCAATCAATTCCAGTCTTATTCATGCTGAAAGCTTATTGATCAAAAGGATACTTGTAAAGCTTTTAGCATAAAATAGTACTAAATATACAACACTAGCTCGAAGAGGAGAGAAAAATAGCCTGTCAAAATTGTAAGCCGTGACCTAGAAATCATGGGACTCATGTGCAGTATAACGATGGAGGCCTATCTATTGGGTGCCAAGGATACCAGGATCCATCCCCACCGATAACCACCATGTTAGACACTATATACATATGGTAAATGAGGCACTACCAAGCTTTATCCAAATAAAATTTATATCAACCAGAAACTGGATCAGACTGCAGCCAACCACACTTTAATACAGCAATGTAGTCCCATGCGGCTTCACGTTCCAGAATGCAATTCCACATAAGTACAAAGTGCACATTTTATGCACATGCCAAAATAGTAGCCCTACAATAACCACAGCAGCCGATTTCCATTGCAGAAAAGCATTGCATTAATAGTGCAACCTACTCACCATGGCAAAGCAGTACGTGTATCAGAAAATAAAAGGCTAATAAAACACAAAGGTCAGGTAGCGATATTAAACATACTGGAAGGTTGACTGCGTAACTGGCAGCTCGACTTGGGCGGAAAATTCCTTCTAAAAGGTTTATGTGGACAATAAGTTTCTCTGCAACTTCCAGGAGGCCAGTCTCAGCTCCAGAGCTGGCACTGTGAAGGGGAAAAACAAATGCTGGAAGGGTTGCTCGAGTTCATTACTGACCTTAGTTAAAATGTTAGTACCAGCAAACTCTGCTGTAGATCAATGTGACCTCTTGCTTCAGAGCGGTATTGTTGTAACAACATGTACAGCACACAATCCTGCCTTTTGAAAACACAGCTGTCAATAAGTCACCACGTTCAAATCGATGGTCCAACAGTCACAGGAGTCCCTGATCAATCAGGACGGCGTGTCGAGGCTCGATCCTGCAGCCATAACGCAGAACTCCCACCAACTTCGCAGTGCTCTGCACCAGGCACTTCTACACGGGACGTTTACTGCAAGTTGCCTAATTGGCTCCACAGTAAACATCTCGGTATCTACGCATGCAGCCCTATGAGACTACAGGAAACAAAAAGAAGGCACATTTTATGCACATGCCGAAATAGAAGCCCTAAAATAAACACAGCAGCCAATTTCCTGTGGTAGTAAATACAAGTACTATTTGGCTGTGGAGTTCACTAACTCGGCAACAACACAGGTGAAGATGCTGATGCAGTGGGCTCGGACATGAGGGTGCTTGAACACGGAGGGCTACCTGCTGCCTAGCCCCGCACTGGAGCACGCTGAGCCAGGCAGGAGCAGTCCTGGGCCGGCAGGCTGACCCCCAGGGCCCTTGCCAGCTGGGGCTGCTCCAACCTGCTTCAATGTGCTGCAGTCCTGGGCACATAGTTTCATAGTTTCTAGGGTCGGAAGGGACCTGAGCAGATCATCTAGTCCGACCCCCTGCCATGGCAGGAAAGAGTGTTCATCTAACCTCCTCTTAAACACCCCCAGGGTAGGAGCCTACACCACTTCTCTTGGAAGCTGGTTCCAGACCCTAGCCGCCCTGACAGTGAAGTAGCGCCTCCTGATATCTAGCCTAAACCTACCCTCTGCCAGCTTGTGACCGTTATTCCTGGTCACTCCTGGCGGTGCTCAGGGAAACAGTGACTTCCCCAATGCCTGCTGATCCCCCGACTAGTTTATAACAGGTCACAAGATCCCCCCTCAGCCTTCTCTTGTGGAGGCTGAACGGGTTCAGGTCCCGCAGCCTGTCCTCATAGGGCCTGCCCTGCTGTCCCCTGATCATGCGAGTGGCCTCCTCTGGACCCTCTCCATGTTGTCGACATCCCTCCTGAAGTGCGGCGCCCAGAACTGGACGCGGTACTCCAGCTGCGGCCTGACCAGTGCCGCATAGAGGGGGAGGATCACCTCCCTGGACCTGCTCGAGATGCATCTGTGGATGCATGCCAAGGTGCGGTTGGCCTTCCTGACTGCATCCCCGCACTGCCGGCCCATGTTCATCTTGGAGTCAATGATGACCCCAGATCCCTTTCCGCCTCCGTGCTGACAAGAGGGGAGTTCCCCAACCTGTAGGTATGGTGCCAGTTGTTCCTCTCGAGGTGCAGCACCTTGCACTTGTCTATGTTGAAACCCATCCTATTCTCGTCCGCCCACCCTTGTAACCTGTCGAGGTCTGATTGTAGCCTGTTGCATCCTTCCAATGTACCCACGTCCCCCCACATCTTAGTGTCAATCAGCAAATTTGAGCAGGGTGCTTTTTACCCCCTCATCCAAATCGCTGATGAAGATGTTGAACAGTGCAGGCCCGAGGACCGAGCCCTGCGGGACCTCACTGCCCACATCCCTCCACGTTGAGAAGGACCCATCCACTACCACCCTCTGGGTGCGGCCCTCCAGCCAGTTGGCGACCCATTTGACTGTGTGGGTGTCTACACCACAGCCCCCCAGTTTCTTAATGAGAACAGGGTGAGAGACAGTGTCAAAAGCCTTCCAGAAGTCCAGGAAGATTATATCCACTGCAACCCCTGCGTCTAACGATCTGGTGATCTGATCGTAAAAGGCCACCAGGTTGGTCTGACAGGACCTGCCACTGATGAACCCATGTTGGTTGCCCCTAAGCATGCAGTCTCCTGCTGGCCCCTCCTGGATGTGTGCCAGCATAATTTTTTCTCATGTTCAAACAGTGCACCTGGGAGCAATAAACTCCAGTGCAATTAAGTACCGGACTTTATTGCTGCGCCATAATTGTACAGGTAGATGTGCCCAGAGAGCCTCATTTAAATCAGAGACATAACTAGGAAGTTTTGTGCTCTGGAGCAGTAGCAGCAGCTAAGCCCGCAGTGGCATCCAGCACTGGCAGCTGCCATTTGTGTGCCACCTCTAAGATGGTGCCCAGGGACGGTGCCCCACTCGTCTACCCATATTTACGCTATGGGTTCAGATGACCAATGATTTGCAGAATTTGCTCAATAAGAGCAAGGACAGCAAAAATGAGACTGTAAATGAAGCAGTTTAAGGATTATATTCTTAAAATCAAAAATCCATGTATTATGAATAAAATACGCACATGCAAGTGTGTGTGTGTAAAATGGACATTTGGAGATCTGTCCATCATCTGATGTGCAATTCTGACCAGCAATTCTGGTGACTTCTGTATCACTAAGTACAAATGGACTGCTGCAGGCTTTTCTAAAATGATGGACCAACAGGAAACAAAAACCTTTCAGAGAAAGGATTATATAGCAGCCTAACATCCAAAAGTAACAGTGCTTGAATACTACAGTGCACTAATTTTGCACAGTATCAAAAATGCAAGCAACAGTTAAAAACAAGGCAGAACAACCTCACTGATTCAAGCCAAGTCAGGAACTACTTGCAAAATTACTGAAAATGTGCAAATCAGCAATTAAATGACTACAAACATGCATGTATGCACATAGAAAATAAGCAGCAAGAGAAAACACCCCGGGTTCATTTAATAACTTCAATTTAGCTTAAATTCTTAGTAATATTGTTTAATATGTTAATAAAAATGGGCTGCAGTAGAACTGGGGTATTTAAATAAGGATCACTACAATAAAACGTTCCGCGTTACTGAATTTATAGGGAAAAGCTGCCCGTTATATTTGTGCATTTTATATACACTAAAAAAATACAGATCACTGATATTCTGCTATTAGAAAACAAGGTCCTTTCCTTGAGAACTTATCATTTGAGTCAACTCCTCAATCAATGAGAAAGCACTCTGCCCCTTCCAGAGAGAGTGCCCAGGGACAGACTCTGATAACCAAAATGAAATACTGGACCCCCAGTACAGAAGGGGAGCACGACCAAATTAACAAGAGAACAATGCTGAAAAAGCACTCTGCAGCAGCAAAGGTTTCAAGTGGAGCTTTTTGGAAACCTTTGAAATGTTGACAGAAAAAAATGTATTTTCTTATTTCAATTTGGCTCCAATTTAAAGGGGCAATCTGAACGAAAAGGACCATAAAAGTTTCTAAAAGCCTGTGACACGGAAAGACTGGAAGTAACTATACATCCTTTAGAAATAATGCTCTGAGGATGTAAGCTCGTGTGCTCAGTCGTTTAATAAAACCTCAATCTTTTAATAATATTCCCACAGATGTTAAGGGTAAAAAAAGGGGCAAAAGAGACTCAGGCCCTATGTGTGTGTATGTACACACACACACACACACACACACACACACACACACACACACGTCACTTTACAGTGACAAAATTGAGAGAGAGAGAGAACTAACAAAAAGAAAACTCAACATCAGTTGCTATCTGAGGGTTGTAAAGTTTTAAAATCATTAATTAATCACTTCTATGAGGAGCAGAAGTATTACCCACATTTTTCTGACTGGAAACTAAACTACCCAGTCCAATTTACTTGCTGGAGATTACCTAGTGAGCTAGAGCCTGGCATACACCTCTAATCTAGCCTAATGCTGTTCAGTCTTGTGCCATAAAACTATTTTCCTTTCATTAGTGATCTTTAATATTGACGATAAAAGACCAAAAAAAACCAAAGAATTCATTTTTTCAATGTAATCTATGCATTGCTCACAAACACACCTATAATAAAAAGGAAGGGACAATATGACCTTGTTTACCCGCAGTGCTTTGAATCTTTGCTATGTTAGCTTGTGACATCATGTAGTAAATGCGTATTAGCACATTTACAACTTTTGGCTGAACACGCTGCAATGGAATCTACCCCAAAACAGTCAAGCTATTTGACAAGTGCAGTGGAATACACATTTAAAAAAAAAAACAACCACCCTTCAAATGTAGTTAATTATTAAACAAGAATTGCCATGATGCCAAATTCACTCCTGGTCTAAATTCATCTGTAATAGAGCACTGAAGTAGTCAGCGTTGGCTTGAGGCTGGAGCTGGCCCAATTCATTGATCACTGTCATCCCACTATAGTAAGATGCAGGATTTAGGATCTTAAGAAAGGAATTACATTATATGAATACCTATCTTTTTCATGCATTCTCTACAGCCTTTTTCCTAACCCGGCACAGTTATCCCACTTCCCTGAAGCCAATGGAAAAAGGAGTTTCACCAATTTCCATACAAGCAGGACGCGACCATCGATTTGGAACCAGAAAAATCCTGTATACTAAATCCATGAAGTTATCAACAAGAGTATTTTCCCTTTGATAAAAAGCTTTACAGAACACAATGCGTTTTCCAAAGCCTGTGCAAATGCTAGTAATTAATTATGCCACGCAAATATCTGTGAGGAAGTAGAGGGAGGTAACTGTTGCTAATCTCATTTTATTAGACGCCAAAGCTCCAACACACAGAGAAGTGCAGTGGCCTGCCTGAGGTCACAAAGCAGATTACTAGCAGAGACCTGGAGTTACAGCTTTAAAGCTTCTGTATCTCCATCCCAGACTCGGTACAGAAGACTGAGGCTGTTTGCAGAAGTGCGCAGCTTTGAGCAAAACAGCCTATTTAAATACGTCAAAGCAGCAGCAGACCAATGCTAAGAATTTTTGGAAATCCATGAACTTTCTGAACCCCACTGGCCCAAGTTTCCAATATGCAAAGTAATTAAAGTTCCAGAAACAATGTATTGTAACATTTTTAACCTTCAGCAAATTTTTACAAAGTAAAATGTGGGCACAGGGTTTCTGCCCCCTGGTGTCTGTAGCAAGCTTGCCCTTCTCCCAGCACAACTGGTTTCTTCTGACCCCTCACAGACACTTCAGCAGACAATGAATGTCCATCGAGATGCACTCCCAACTTGAAGAATTTAGAGCTGGGGTGTCCCACATCTGAGATCATGCAAGAAGTGCGTGGGCTAGGGGGACCAGCTATGTATAAGAGCTGCTGGGATTAAGACCTGGAAAGGTGTAGGAAAAAAGAAATCATGCCTATTAAATTCAGAAATGTACTAAAATAAGATTTATGGCTGAGTTCAAAATACAGCCAGTTAGGTTAGGAGTGCAAACTTAGCAAGATATGAAGGATTTCCGTTTGTCCTTCCTTCCTTTCCCTAAAGCAGTATTTTGCAAAGGCATCAGGAGAAGTACAATTACTTTATGGTATTAAAGAAACATTCCTAAGACTCCCACTACGGACACCAGCCAAACAAAACTTTCTTTCTGGATTTTGAGAGCTAACATACCGTTCTTCTCCGAACCATAACAATTTGTACTTGCAGCTAGGAATCAATAACAGTTTGCCTGCTCTGAGAAAACCATCCTTTCTGAACGAAATGGCACCCATCCTGAATTTGCAGCTCGTCTTCTAGCAAGCGAACGTTAAGAAAAAGACAGAATCAGCAAGGCTTTGACTTCTGAAATTACTTACGTGACAGTGTCTCAATTCTGCAGAGAAATTTGTTAAAAGAATCTGTTCATCAGTTAACACTACTGTACTTTCCCCAACACAGGAAGTGTAAGCAATATCAGCGTACCTCTCTAGCTGTATGAGACAGATACATCTGTACCTGCAACATGCTGATGATTACAGCAAAACAAAATCTATGGCCAGATCCTGACTGCAGATCTGCAGAGGGACGCCCGCAGAAGCCTCGCTATGAAAGCTGCACCTGCAGAACTGAGAACCTGGCACATAATAGCTTATAGTCACTTATTTAAAAGAAATACTGGAAAAGAAGCTTGCTATTTTACAGATCGATGAAAGTATCCCTATCAACTTGCCTTATGACTTCAAGAACCTGTTTTTAAAAGCTGAAATAAAACACTGTGAGGAGAAAAAAAATAAATAAAAAAAATCAAGAAACATTTCTGATCCAATTAAAAGGCTTCCTAAAGCAAGGGAGAGAGAGAAAAACGGCATACCCCCAAAAGTTACCTCCGTGCTTGTTGCAAAATAGGCAGCAGATATAAGACACATTGCAAACTTCAAGCTGTTAATAAAAAGAAGAGCAAGCAAATGACTAACTTTCAGCTTAAATCCAAATGGTTTTGGTTTCTGAGCTGCAGTTTCACCACTCCCACAGGCTAATTTGTATGTTCCCTTTATAACGAAAGCAAAGTTCAGGTCAAAATCAGAAAGGGAGGAAACCAAAAACCCCCTACTAAGTCATTCAAAATCTCATTCTCGCTGGCTTAGTTAAGAGAAGAGGGGCAAGACAGTTTGTCTGATGGAGGGAAAGTACAAGGAGGTGCTCTACAAATACTTACAAGCAAGAACTAAGTTCATCTACTTTATGTTGACTGGACAGTAAGACCAGGAAGTAAAAGAACGTAAGGACATGATTTATGCAAAGATTATCACATGACTATAAAAGCATAGCAGGTTATGGGTCCAATTCTGTTCTCAGTTACACTGATACAATTCTGGTGTACTTCCACTGACCTGGATGGATTTATTTTGCTTCAAATGAGATCAGAATTTGGCCTTCAAGACCAAGCCATTAAGAATTGTAAAAACATTTAAAAGGTCTATGTATTTACTTTTGGATACTTGTCACATAAAAATAGAGGACAGCTTTTGACATTAGTTACCCAATATAAAACTGGGAATAAAAAATATAAATATTTGACAGCAAAGAGTTCCTGCTTCCCTAGCAATATTCAAGGGGGAAAAAAAAAGGAGAGTAGGGCTCCATTACTGAAGTGCAAGCGTAGGTTCAGTGTAGTAATTTACCCTGTAAATGTGACCAACAGTGCATCTAATAGTACATTATTTTCAACACTTTCACCACATTCCTCATTATTTCTCCCCCCCCCCCCAACCTCACCTCCATCTATTTAATTTCACTTCGTATGAATCTTTAATGGGCAGATTTCCCTTTCAGCTCGTGGATGACCAACAGGCAGCTTGCAACCAACTCCAAGTTACCTGGCCAAAGCACAGGAGTGATGCTGTTGCATCCTCTGGGTGTATAAATACCTGCATTGCACAAATAGGATCCCCCTCCAGAGACGTGCAGAAGCCTCCCCAGCCATATAATGGAGACATTTACATGCCCCGAGGGGATTATAGAATTGCTCCTACCCTTTAGTCGGGTAACTCAGAGTTGGTTTTACACACTGTGCAACTACGGTAAGTGAAACAGATTTCTGCCCTAGATGGTTCAAGATTTTAAAACCTATTTTGAATATTTAAAAGGTAGAGCAATGCACTGTACAGAGGAACACCTAGATTTTTTCCCCTCTGCTGTTTATGAGAATAGTCTGCCTTTTCAGTGTTCTGCCACTGTACAGGAAGTCAGTCTATCAAAGTGGACACATACTCAAAAGATTTTATATGCAAGAAAATGTGTCTGAACACCTATCCAGCATCGTATAATAGGAGTGTGAATGCTAACCTAAATTAATCATCATAAATTGTTCTTCATCTAGGACAGCATAGCATATTCTGTTTCATCTAGGACTCTGTCCTGCTAAATGCAAGATCCATTATTTGTCTTAAGTATGAGAGTCTGGTGAAGTTACAGGTTATACTTAGGCAATACTAAAGACACTTAAAACACAAGCATTTGTACCTTAATGCTAGTTAACTCATGTTAAGTGCCCTCTGAATATCTCAAAGTTATTCCGCTTCAGGCAAGGGTTAACTTTGGGTGATACTACCTAGCTCAAAAACAGCAATTTGTAGTCCTCCACCATCCCAGGATGCACTGTTTCAAGCTCTCCCTCCTTCCAAATAGAGTGGGGATAGAGCCCAGGTGTCCTAGTTCCTCACTGCAGCCCTGCCTGTCAGCCCTCTAGTGGCGAGTCAGAGTTAGGCAGGCAAGAAACAATATTAACCACTGATGTGCGACTGCTCACAACACGTTCTAACTTTAAACACTGCTTAACATTTCATATTTTATGATCCACGTTTAACGTGAGATTTCCACCTAAGCTTCTACTGCTACTAGTATAGAAGTTAGAACCACTACTAACATCTGAAGCCTTTCACTGGCAGCAACAGTTGTCCAAAGACGGTACACAAGATTACAATGAGAAATCCTCAGATAATGTAAACTGTTATCAATCTATTGATGCTAAAGGAATGACAATGCTTGTAATGCTATAATCCTCCCTCGTTTTTTCCTCCTCTCTGTTGCCCTTCCTATATTATTAACTCCCATTTTGTCCCAGTCTTTAAGTACACTTTAAGCCCTTCCTTTATGGTAAAGAATAATTTGGGAATCATATGGGAGCTAAATGCCAGGTTATCCTATTAACTAAATCACTTCTGAGAATGGGATTTAGACTCCTACATAACTCAGATGCTTTTGCAAGCTTTATTATTTTCTCAGTGTGGTGCTGAGAATATATATGGAACTAAATAGTCATTAGTCTAAATTACTGATAATACTGGCAGGATGACAGGCTGGACTGTCCATTTGTCTATTCAGACCTTAAATCTTCCAAAACAAACACAATCTGCCTCCAATAAGAATTTCCTAGCTAAAACAGCAACTACAGACCTTTCAATCAAAGGGATTATCAGGGAGCTCGCTTTCCATTTTGAAGCTAAACAGTCACAATTAATAGCAGAAAAATATTCAAATCCAGCTTCAGTTTCAGGTTTAGGAATTATAGGAGTAATCATCATGTGTGGGAGTTTTTTCTCCATACAGCTGAAGAGGATCTTACCTAGACAGACAGACTGAAGTACAGGTTACATACTGTGCCCTCTGGTAAAACTGTTGCCTAATAGAAGAAAATATGATCCAGCATACAGGGCCAAGAGACCTGGGCTCTGTTCCCTGCTCTTTATCTGACCGTTATCCTGCAATCATCTTCTCTCCATTTTGAGACTAATCCTTTTTCTTTTAAATGCACTGAGATTTAGATAGTGATAAAAAAAATAAGGCATAAACTGTTATATTAGGATTTTTATGCTGCATGTCAGCATAGGTCCTACCCCTCTTCTGAACATGTGGCAGGGAAAGAGGGAGCATCCAAGTCTCTCCCACTCACATACAAGCCATAAGGCATAAGCCTTGAGATTCTGTCTTTATACAGTCTAAAGATTGTCATCCCTACTTAAAGGGGTGGCCATGGCCTATTGTCCAACTAAATGGCTGCAAAGACCTCTTCACAGCGCTCACCACTAAAGTACAAAGTTATGCACCTTCTCTCAAGGGATATAGTTTACAGAAAACAGACGTGATTTGACCCAGCCAGCTAGCATCCTGTTATCAGTACCCAGTACTGGTCAGGGACATTCAGCTTCCTCCTCCAAAATGCAGTGAGGTGCACTCCAGGGCATATGCTCTCACGCCATCCTTAAGGAATCCTGTTCCGGGAAAATGCTTCAAATAGCAGTTTTGCCAGACCTGCCAGTTGGCCGGAGACTGCGGCATGCATATCTCAACATTTCTGGCTTATTAATAAAATAGTCTTCCTTCCTCTAATTTCTTTCTTTGTGACACTTAGGCCAAGCAGAGACATTTAAAAAGCCAGAGATAGAACTGATCTAAATCTAAGCGGTGTAGTTTAAACAGGTAGTGAACAGAACACATATTTGCCCTTTGGTGAAAGGCAGCACGCATGCACACACACGCACGCTGTCTTAGACCGAGTTCTGCCATTTTTAAACCACTTCGTGTGCCAAACTTCTGTTCCATTATGGGTTTAAATGGGTTTCCTATTGCTTATACCAGTAAAAGTGTGATGTCTTTTTTTTTTTTTTTTGCAAAAAATTAGAGTTGGTCTAATAGCAGAAATCACCTCTACCGTAAGTTCAGATTCTTTTTGCCTCTAGACCAATATGGCTACAACCTGAATGTCTGTACCTGGCTTTTAAACACATTATGTTTCCCAATTCTTTGAATGAGAGACACGTCTTCCATTTTACACCCAGAAAATCTCAGGCACGCAAACACAGAGGCAAAGTAACTTATGAAACAGGACACCAGAACATGTGACTCCCCAGACTCTACCCTTTTTATTAACCACTTCCTTTAAAACGACTAATGAAAAAGGAACCCACCAAACAACCTAACCTGAACCATCACACTTCTAAAGCCATGATCATCCCTCCATAGGATACCATGTCTGAAATTTGGCCAAGGAACGAGCTAGATCTTTCTCTAGGTTGCTCACATTAGTTAGGGAACCTTGACTAAAATATTTATTTTTCCTTTACAACAGTGATAAGTAATGACGGAGGTGTTCCTCAAGCTGATGCAATGAACGATACTCATTCATTTCACACCCACTTCCACCATCACCACCACATGAAAGGGAAGACAAGTAAATAAATTCTTTCTAGGCTAATCATTTGATGGCAAGAGAACAATAAGCCAATAATTCCTCCATAAATAAACCGCAACTCACTCTCATGGATTTCTACTATCCAACATGAAACCCAGAGAAGAGGCCGCAGCCATACATCTAAGCAGACTGCACCATTCAATGAATCGTGAAAATCCAGGGAGGTATTAAGCTGGTGTCCCAAACAAACTCCAGCAAGAGAGAGATTGCCTCAAAATTGCAAGATGGAAGCTGAGAAGGAGTGGGGAGACAGACACAGAAAGTGACTGTCCTTCATTGCCTTATTGTGATTTAATTCCTAAGAGGAATAGGACACAGGCAGCAGAGCAAGCAGGAGTCACAACCCATTTTGGCAACTCTGACACAAGAGGACTGTCAAATGTAGGAGGGCAGAGGATGTATAAGAAAGAAAAGAGGAGTTATTTAAGAAAACATTTTGGGAAACAGGGCAACAGTTTTGCTCCCCATCGCACATAGATGCTAGGAAACCAAATACTACCTACATAAGGACTCAGTGCCTCCATGCTCCTCCCATGACCCATTTCCCATGGCACAACTACTACGCTACCCAGCCTGCAAGGTATCTACATTAGGGGAAAAAAACAACAGGAACTTCAGTCATTATTAAAGCTGCTTTCTCAACCAGTTTGGTTCCTGGGAGCACTGGGCCAATTCTCCTCTCACCCAGTTTAACATAACTGGACTCTAAACTGCAATGGAACTACTTACAAAAATGTATATTAATATCCACCCCACTGAAGTGAAATTGGTGTGTGCTTGATAAGAACTAGGCCTATTCGGTCTAACAACCAGAAAGAAAGTTTTCCCCTCACTACTTGTTTTACCTGCATTAGTTCCTTCTCGGCGTCACGTACACAAGGTGCTTTCATCACAGTCGGTGCTTAACGTCCAGTCCCAACAGTCACAAAATGAGAGGAAGCCATTTGCACTTTCAAACACATCTCCTTGTGGATGGACTCCCAGGTACAAGTGACTCATGCACGATGCTATTTACTGTGCAGCATTCTGCATAAATGTCCGCTGCCATCCGTGCACACACTCAACCCACTGAACCAAGTTCTCCCAGGCAAAGGTGAATAACATCAGCTTTCGTCCTCTTTCCCAGTGAACGCTGCCATGAGTAAACAAAGTATAACTTTACTCTAAATTACTTTCATTGTACTATTAGTTGATGATTCATTATGATTGCACAACCCCAAACGCTTCAGAGTGCTAAGAATTTGCCGAAGATGTGTGTGCATATTAAGAAAAAAAGAAAAGGAAAAAAAAGGGGGGGGTGGGGGGGAAGGAGGAAGAAAACCAGCTTTAACATGTGGACCAAAGAAAATAAGTTTCTTATAGTTAGTCTTACTCTTCTGAAGTGGGAACCTGATCCAAAGTCCAGTTAATAGAAGTCTTTCCACTAACTTTTGTGGGACTTGAATCAGCCCTTGGAAGAGTTATATTTTATGAGTACTTTTCAGTAGTAATATTACCCCAGGATAATACGTCAGACACCAAGACGGCCAACAGGGTTCAAACCTGGACAACAGGATTATGCCGTTAGAACCTTTTCGAAGTGAATCCTGAAAAAAAAAAAAAAAAAAGGCATGACCTTGTCTTCGGCTGCACTAGATGACCTTGTGAGATCCCTTCCAGCCCTTTTTTATTATGCTGTGATCCTAGTTGATTAAAACATGGATCTGCTGGTCAGCACACCTGGGTTCTTTTCTGGTTCTACCCCACACTGTTTCCATGATGTTGGCTAAACCGCTTAACTTCCCTCCATGACGTCCAAGGGCTGCCTGCAAACTCTCAGAAGGAGATTTGAATAAGTTAGCCAAAATCCCTTCTGGGGACCTTGGAGTTGCAATAGGCTCCTTCTACCACAGGTTAGCCAAGGCACAACTGAGTCCTTAAAATCTGTGCACAATCTGGAAAACCAGAGCAAAAGCATTCTGTTTAATTTTAAAACCAAAAATTGACATGAGACACTTCAGATTAGGAGAAGACTTTTTTTCTTTTTTCTTTTTGTACATTTTGCTATTTTTGTCACAAATCACGGAGGGTCAATCTGCTAGCCCATTTAACCTCCAGGGAACGAGTAACTGGAAATCCATCCCACAAGCCAGAGGAAAGAAGTCCATCCCATTTAACAAAGAGTGACTACCCAGACGGTGCCCCCGTTCATAAAAAACACAACACCTCTACTCCCAAACCACTCACTAATTGCTGAAAGCTGTCAGTGTTCAGTAAGAACTCTCTACCTATTAAAGTCGCATTTTCAGAAAGGCAAAAACACCCTGAAATTTTTAAGCTCCCCCTTTTTTGCTTTTTTGTTCATATTTTGGGACACACAGGACAGAAAGAAAAAAGATATTGGCTCACCCTGCTGGAGTTCATCCTAGGTGTATAGTCATTCAGAAACAACAACGACACCCTAGTATAGCATCTGAAAACAGAAGAGCTGCAGTACAAGGACCGAGATAGGGTACCATCAAATACAAGAAGGATGTGGAAAAGCCAGAGAGGATCCAAAGATGAGAGACAAAGATTATAAAGGGATACAAGACATACGAAGGAAAGTTGAGAGAACTAGGTATGTTCAGCGGGGGCAAAAGTAGGTTAAGATGGAGACATCAGAGCAGTTTTCAAATATTTGAAAGGTTGCCAAAAAGCACTGACAACTTCTGTTCTGCCTCGCCACAGAGGGCAGGACAGGAGGAAACGTGTTCAAACCGCAGCCAGGCAGATCCAGATCAAACCACAGGAAAAACTTCCTAGCTGTGAGAACAGGAGGACAATGGAGCAAGCTGCCTAGGGAAGTTGTAAAAATTCTTTCATTGGAAGTTTTTGAGAAGAGGCTGAATAAGAATCTGTTTGGGGTGGTTCAAGAATAGTTCATCCTGCATTTGTACAAGGGGTTAGACTTGATGACCCTTGGGACCCTTTACTAACTCCCTGATAGAGGTCCTCTACCAACTCAACGAGTCTCTCCAAGTTACAAGTTCTCTAATCCATTTTGTACAGGCCATGTGTTGTTCCCTCATAATAGTGTCACATCTTGATGCTACTGCACAATTTGTTCTGCGTTCATATATTCACGAGTCAGAGACTGGTGGTAAAATCGTGTTACAGAAAAGACGTTAAGATGGGAGACAAATTTTCAAGTGTTTTATTTGTTACTAGTGACAGACTGATTGCATCAAAGCCTTAAGTCTCCCATGGTAGATATAGATGAATAATATACATATTGTGTGTGCATTTAGAATTGATTTCGTTCTTTTTTCTTTCTTTCTTTTTTCCTAACTACAGCCCTGTACTCATCCATGATGCTTTGCCACAGTTATTTTTAAGGATTCTGTATGGTATAGTAAGGTTGTGGACTATAATGCCTATAAACAAAACATTTAGCTCACAAGCAATGGGAAAACCTATGGTATATCTAAACTAGGTAACAATAAGAGGAATTTGCTGTTGCTCCCTAGGGAGTACTACTCCTACACGGTAGCTTATATTCAATACCGTATCTTTGAGGTTTGAACCTTCAACACACTGCTAGAGTTAGCAACGTGGGGTGGGCGAGCCATAGCAATAGGTTTGGCATTTCTGTCTGATCTGGTCCTGCCAGCTACCAATGGAAACTACTATTGCAGTGGTAGCATTCCCGACAGAGGTGGTCTCTGAAGATCACGGTTATCCACACTGCTGCTCCCATAGTGCCTCAACCATGTGTTGCCTCTGCCCACGCCGATTCTGGATGTGTTAACAAAGTTAACAAAAGCATAACTAAAATCAATTTTAGACACTATATGAGAGTGTGGATATTTTCTACTATAGTCTGGCAAGACAGTGAATTACTGTCTACTGTAGCTTTAACCACATGTCTTTAATGCAGCTCTTAAAGCGCTGCCTCTGTATTCTAGGTCAGAAGAGCAGGTTGTACAATAAAACCAGAGCTGGTCAAACATTTTCTAATAAAAGAGTTTTCCACAGAAAACATGGATCTGATGGGAACATGTTGATTCCATTGAAAATGCTCAGCTGAAACCAGGCAGGCAGGTCGGCTAGTCTGCCTGGTTTCCTGCCAGGCTGCCAGCCAGCCAGCAGATGGGCTAGCGGGCATCCGGGTTCAAATGATTAAAAAAAAAAAAAAAAATGTATAAATCGGAAATGAAAGTTTTCCACAGGCTGGAAACTCTACATAAACCCTATTTAGATATACATGCATCTGGGCAATGAGAAGGAGAAGAGAGATTTCACAGAAATTTAGGGCTGGAAGAGACCTCATGAGATCATCGGGTCCAGCCCCCCCCTGCTCTGGGCAGGAAAGACTGCTGGTTGCTGTAGCTGACCTATCCAAGTAACAGTTTCTCTACTAATATATACGATTTGGTGAAACCTAGTGCAGTTCAAAGATAAAACATTATCCCTAGCCAACATGGGGAAGAAGGGACACTGAATGTGTTGAAAAGAGGACACCTTGGAAAGAAGATAAAATGGGTGAAGAAAGCCACGTGAAAAAAAATGCTACCAAAATGAGAAGCAGAGAAATCCGTTTTCCTATTCCTCTCCCATTGAAAAAATGTAGGAACACAGAACTGGAAGGGGTCTCCTGTGCTATTAAGTTCAGTCCTGAGTCTGCAAGCAATCACAAACCTAAAAACTCCCCAAAATTGCCAATTCAGCCCTCGTACACACTGCACGACACAATAACCAAGGTATCCAGAACACTGCAATACATCATAGATAAAAGCACAGTAAAGAGACACTGCCAATACCCTGCCACTGCAATGACAGGGAAGCAGTTGGTTAATATATGCTCAGATCATAGGAAAGGACTGTGTCCTGAGCTACAGAGGAAGACAAACCCACCCCGAGAATCTGTGCCAATTTGACATAGTGGGAAAATGACAAATCTGACCCCAAATCTGTCAGTCAGTATCACCCTAAGTGGAAGAGCAAGACCCTCTTGGCATGGACCTCTGAAATGTCTAAGCAATAGCAGGAGCATCAGTGTACCCAGTCAAACCCCCACCAGGCTTGGCTGTGGCTAATATCTTAATGATTCAATAGGCATGAAAACAACCAAAATACCCACAGAAGCCAGCAGCTTTCATAAAGAGGGGAAAGAAAACTCCTTCTTGGCTTCTACTGGCAAACAGAAAAAGCCCTAAAGCATAGGATTACCAGATGCCTGCCACACCTTCATGCCCTGAACAGGGGCGTTGCAAAACGTGATTCCACATATCACACGCACATTATTGAGCCAGCGCTCCCTGTCCTATCATAACATAGCCTCCCAAAGCTAATCCAGGTCAGACTTCAAGGTTCATATGCTTTGGACTCGACGCTACTCAGAAGACTCTTCCGAAACTCTCCTCTGCTAGTGGCATGCCTTCATTTAATTTCCAATATAAATGTATCTGTGGCTAGTTTGCAGCCACTGGGTTCTGTGTCTGTGCTGTTTTTTCCGCTTGTAATGCTCTTTTCCTTCCCTAACACTCACCCCAGGATGCACTCGAAAGGAGTAAACATATGCCTTCTCAATCCTCATTTTCTTAAACTAACCAAGTCAAGCGCCTTTAAGCTTCTTTCATATGAAAAAAATCTCCATTCCATTAACTAAGTAATCCTTCCCTGAACCTGCCTGAGCTTTAATCTTTTTTTGTGAAGATGGTGACCAATACTGCACACAGCAGTCTAAATGGGGTCCTATCAATGCGCTGTGCAATGGAACCAGTGCCTCTTGTCTCTGCCAAATATACCCCAATTAACAGACCCCAGAATTACATTAGTCTCTTCCACAGTCACTATAACACTGGCAAGCTCCCTGTCATCCTACAGACGACAATTATGTCTATTCTAGCAAACTGTCCGTCAAGAATGATGGGCAAGCAGGGATGGACACAGGCCTGGGTCTGTCACGTCTCCCCCCTCGCTGGTTCGGGTCTAAGCCCATCCCCCTCCCAAGCGATTCGGGTCCAGGCCCGTTCCCCGCCACACCCAAGCCCACCTGTTCAGGTCTGGGCCCATTCCCCACCAGTTCCAGTCCAGGCCCGTTCCTCGCCACCTTCCGCCCCGTCAATTCGGATCCAGGCACGGCACCCCCGACCGCCTGGCCCACTCCCTGACCCCGACCACCTGCGCCTCCTCCCATCTGCCTGAACCGCTTCAGGCGAGCCAATTGCCCCGCAGGTGGTGGATGTGCAGTTGGCCCTGAGCATTACGGACGGACGGACGGACACACACACACACACACACACACACACACACACACACACACACACACACAGAGCGCTTTTATGATATTAGAATTCCTTTCTTTCTTGGCAACTTCCAGTGTTTGCACCATCCTTCTGATAGTCCCTAGACTCCTGTACACACAGATATACACACTTTTCTGCAAAATGTCATTTTACTTGATCAAAAGGCACTGAAGCCATAGAAGACATCTCCAAGTTGTACACGGACAACAACTGATGGCCTGTTTCAAGCATGTTTCAAGTTGGGAGGGCCAAGTGGCAGAGGGGCGGGGGGGCAGGTGGCTCCAACTCTATGCCCTGGGCCAGACCTGGAGTCAGAGCCACCGTGTAAAATAAGCAGCAGTAGGGGAACAAACAGAACAGGGGGAGGCACTTGGGGAAAGCAGGAGTGGAAATGGAAAAGCAAAAGGCCAGGGGGACAGGTGGCAGGCAGGCAGGCCTGGGGGGGTCTCAATCTCAACTGGTATAAAAAACATACCTGTAATTTTTCCCTTTGAAGACTTTAAGCCGAAAAACTCAAAAGACTATGCTGTTTCAAGGCCTGGCTGTACCAGATTTATGAGTAGTAGGATCATAAGAAAGTCAGGCTGGACAGGACCTCATAAAAAGTCGTCTAGTCCAGTCCCTGCTCAAGGCAGGATCATCTCTAACTAAAGCATCCCAGCCAGGTGTCTGTCCAACCTGCTCTTAACATTTTCCAGCTATGATGATTGCACAATTTCTCGAGGTAGCCTGTTCCAGTGCTCAACCGTCCTCCTATTTTCTCTGCTGCAGCTTGAGGCCATTGCTCCTAGTTATCTCCATACTCTTTATAATCTCCCTACAGGTGTTTGTAGACTGTTTTCAGATCCCCTCTTAATTTGTAGTATGTAGTATAGGAAAGAGCCATGAAGGCAGAATATGTTGAGCTTGGGGCCTGATTTGTTGTTTGAGCAAAGGAGTATTTGCTCTTAAGACAACAGTCTCAATGGAGTTATGATTTATCCAGGCCTTCTGAGACAAGGCTAAACACTCTCTCCTTCACTAGTTTCTGAAGCTACTACTCTACTATTGTTTCTTGGACAACAGGAAGAAGCCATACAGCTTTCATTTGAGCACCTGCAGAACGCTCTCTCTTCAGAAAGACTGACGCATAAAAAAGTCCAAACACTGGTTCAGGGCCATGTGTATGCATCTGAAGTAGAGAGGAATAATGCAGTTCATAAAGCTGTACTAATACTTAACTGTTATAGGGCACCTTTAAACTCTAGATCTCAAGAAGTTCTTTACAAAGACCACTGGTCCATCTACCCCAGTATCCTGCCTCTGACAGCAACAAGAGCGATGGTATCCAGGAGCAATATGCACGGGGTAGATCTAGAACAGTGATTCTCAACCAGGGTGACAGGCACACTGGGGTGCTGCTACATCCTTTGAAGGAGGCTGTGAGGTGTGAGGAGCTAAGCAGATAATCACAGCCTCAGGTTTGCCCCTGCCTGGGTGATTCCCCGCTGCCTTGCTTCTCTGCAAGGAGGCAAGCACTGAAATGTGTTAGTTTTTGCAACTGGGTGTCACTCAATTCACACTTAGGAAGGGTGTCTCAAGTCCAGTGTCTTGAGGCCAAAAAGTTTGAGAACCACTGATCTGGAGTGATCTTATCCATTTCTTCTAACCCAGTATCCTTCACATTTCTCAATAGCAAGATCAAGCCCAACATGTCTTTCTACAAACACCAGCATACACCACCACCACCACCCCAAAAGAGGACTTCTCTTCTTAGTTTTGAATAGACAAGGTGAAATTTGAAAGACTAAATTTAAATTAAAAATATCCTTGTTTTTCAAGTTCACAGAATAAATACAGGCTTGAAAGTAGCAATTTTACACTCATGAAAGCATTTGCTCTCTCCTGATCATAACATGAGTGCACAAAAGAAAGTCAACGGTGCTCAGAAAAATGGGTAAAAACTCAAGTGCCATGACGTTGTTGTTATTTTTTAGATCCTAAAGTGCTTGCTTGCCTGGGTTAAATAGGTTGCATAAGTGCTTAATAGAATTGTTTGTTCAACTACACTCACACTTGTACAACTTAGAAATCAAATAAATGGAACTATAAAACACTGAAAATTATTCCCCCTGTAACCACCCCATAGCCTGAAACTGCGATTTGGGGATTGTAAGGATGAACTGCTGTTTTCCTAGAACACTTTTTGAATATACAATATAAACATTTTTAGATACGTATGCTACAACTTGAATGCAGACACCATGCATAAAAGCATGTGATGGAAAGGCAGTATTCTTGAGGTCTATTGCCTGCTCCTTCTGCACATTTGCTGTGAGACCTCATGCAGAGCATATCTTCTCTCTACCCCCATTTTCCGCATTACATATGAGTCTGATTTTTGTGTCCACAATTTCTTAAGGCTAACTTAAATCATGTTCCTGGAACCCAAGGCAAGTGTCAGGAACTAATTTAAAACAGGGTTTAAGATTTTCAAAGAATCTAGGTTATTTAAACACAAATATTCTATTAAAACTAGTTGAACCTGGCTTCACTGCAGAAAAGTAGGGTTTTTTTATTTTCTATAACCTTTTGTCATAATCATTATCATCTTCATTTTATGTTTTGTGCATCATTGCCTGTTCCAACTTCAAAAGCTTTCAGACCACCATTTCAATTACAGTAATTGAAATTTAAAAATTAAAATTTCTGACATGAGTGAGCTATCATCCCCTATGATCTGGCCTCCAGAATAAAAGATTTAATTTATATATAGACAGACTCTTGGGAGATGCATCTAATTCCCCTAGACCACACGTATCAAATTCATCAAGTCCCATGGGCTGAACGAGAGGCGCAAGGCAGCTTGCAGGCCAAACTGGGCCCAAAGACTGTGCCTGATTCAGTGCACAAGGCCAAAGGCTGGTCTGGAGTGGGCACTGCATGCGCTGCGTACCCGAGACCAGCCCTGTGCACCAGGTACAATATGCCCCCAAGACCAGCCCTGGGCACTAGATAAAGCACATGCCCCAGACCAGCCCCATCTGGGCATGCAGCACACACCAGACGGGCTGCACAGGCAGCACCGCAGGCCAAACAATAAGGCTCTGCAGGCCGGTTCCAGCTCACAGGCCCTATCTTAGATACTGCTGTCCTAGACAGAAGGCAGATCTCAAACAGTGATTAACACCTGATGGACTAGAATATATTGGTATCCATTTGTGATCTCATTTGGTTTTATGGACTCCATTTCTGTGCTGTTTTCCATTTAGTACTGAAGTACCATCTTGGGTCTGTGCTGGGAAAAAAAACCCAACAAACCTGAATTGTTGCCTTGCTTAGGAGAAGTACTGAACATCTTGGAGAGGACCATCAGTGATTGAACCATCCACAGCCTTCAACTCTAAATGACTCAGAAATATTTTTGCCTCCCGAGACTGTGGCATCTGGGGACCTTTGCTCCCATTCACTGATCATGGTTGTGAGCCATCAGACCACTTGCTGCCACCACTACCATTTCCAGACACCTCACAGCTGCCACATCTGCTGCCACTGTGGTGGCCACAGCAGCTGCCCTCATGCCCCAGGCTGAATCCAGCTCACGAGGTGCCCCGTGGTCCAGATCCAGCCTGGGGCCCCAGGCAAGTCTAACACCCCTGCATTTATCCAATAAAGTGCAGTGCAGTGACTCAGCAGTACTACTGGGAAGCAGCTTTTATCACCTGATGCAGGATAAATCCTCCTGAAAAGGACACACAGAATCCCCCACTGTCTAGTACAATGACTCAGGACACATAGGCTGGTGTCGAGATTAGATTAGATCCATCAACTGACCATGCATTTTGCTTAAAGCTCTGATAGAATGGAAATTTGAAAACTAAACTTAGTCTATCATTCATGTTCTTTGCAGAGCAGAAAGTAGTTAGAGGTAGTTTCATGTCTGATGAAAATTAAAAGTACTCATTAAAAAACAGGTTTGTGGTTTTACCATTAACTTTAAGTACACCAAGACAACTGTGCTGTCAAATGAAGAGTTTCTAGTTGAATAGCACACTGCTCTAAACCATGGATAGTAATGATATCGGCTATTTCACACGAGCCCAGCACCACTGACTTGCTTGCAGGTCATTCACCTCAACGCCATATATAGTAATGGATGTCCTTTGAAAAAGGTGAAGATGTTAAAATAAAAGCATTTCTTCAGTTTTTGGAAAAACTTCTTTTTGCTCAACAATGCTTCCTCAGCATCCACCTCCTCCAGTCATCACAGAAAAAAGCAGCAACAGTCCTATGAAACAACTTCTCTCTTAAATGTGTAAGGAGGGGGCTTTCCAGTGAAGCCACTTAGCCATTTTATACTTTCAAAGCACCATACAAAGAATGATATGCTCTTGTAAACACCCTGTAAGGAGCTATTACCCACCTTTTACAGAATGGGAAACCGAAGCACAAAAATATTAAGGCTGCTTACAGACGTGACCATCCCCCCCACCAAAAATAGCGCTTTATTTCAGCTCGGTGCACCTGGGCACAGGCACATTATTCTGACCCGGCTATCCCAACATCTGTATAGATGGCATGCTTCAGCAGGACTTCTTTGGCACTTTTATCTAATAGCTGATTGAATTAGATATTAGATAAAAAGCGCCAAAAAGCCCTGCTGAAGCATCCAATCCATACAGACACTGGGGAGCTGGATCAAACTGATGTGATTCCTTTTCCGGTAAAGCGTGTTTTTTTTTAATTCCATGTCTGTCAGCTGCCTAAGTGGTTATCCAAAGGTCACAAAAAGAGGCAAAAGAATCTGTACTGGCACTGAGAAGCTCCTACTCCACAGTACCTCTTTACCTAAGACCATCTGGCACAGGGGTGGGCAGAATATGGGCTGCAGGCCAAATTTGGCCCACCAGGCCATTCTATCCAGCCTGCAGGGTCCCAACAAAAATTTAGAAAATTAATATTTACCTTCTCCTGGCTGCCTGTCAGAGATGCCCACAGGGGCAATAGGACCCAAGGGAAACCAGCAGGACTCACTACCAAGGCCAGCCTGGCCCCGGCTCCAGCCCCAGCCCCCTCACTCCCCCACCCCCAACTACAAGCTTTCACTGTTTCCCTGCCCACCCACTGGCTGTTCCATCACCACGTGACCCCCAGCTGCATTGCTGGACTGTGGGAGCATGGAGACCATGTGGGTACTCCAGGTCCAGGACCAGAAGGAGGTGTGCGGGTATCTGCAATGAGGGAGGGGGAGAGAAAGACAGAGAGAGCAAAGAGGGAGGGAGAGACTCTCTGTGTGTGTGCGCATGTGTGCATGCACATGCACAATGAGGGAGGGTGTGAGTATGTGTGTTCATAGAGCGAGTCACACACATGCACCCACATCCCCGTCACACTGCCATACACAGACCCCCACACTCCCTCACACATCCAACCCACCCTCCCCCATACAGCCCTCCACAAGCCCCACACTCCCACCTCACATATGCGCACACACCCCCACATGCTCCCTTACCCCATGCCCACACCCCTATCCACCCCCACAGACACACCCACACCTCTCCACAAACCTATACCCATGACCCCCACCGCCCACAACAGCAGCTGAGGGTGCAATCCATCCCATCTTCCAGTTTGTTGACGAAGATATTGAACAAAACTGGCCCTTGCCACAATTAGCAGAATCTTTTGGAAAACCCCTCCCTTTACAAAGAACTATGGACCTCTGTTTAGTGTCAGAGGGGAATTCTACAAAAGAAGGGCACATGTGCTTGTGTGTACATGTCTGTATGCATATGCAACCAGAACAAGTGAGCCTCCCATCATTCGGTCCCACTCCCAGTGACCAGGAAAGGGACACCCCATGTACCGTTCTCATCTTAGGTTTCAGCAACACTTTCAACATTATGGAAGTTCATAATGTGGGCAACAGATGCTTTGGGGGTGCCTTAGTGTTGGCTACCAATGACAAGTTCATGTCTCTTTAAGGAAACAATCAGTTTCCCCAATCTGAGCTGGAAAATGTATTAAGGCATGGGGTGGAGAGAGAGCATCAAATCAAGAAGGCATGATACCAACTCTTGGTGCCTAAATCCACATAACAAGAACTCCCCAAACTGGCTCACTAGATCCCCACAATTGACCATATGGTTAAAGTTATACCCAGGAAAGCCTGGTGAATCATCTCTCAAACACAGTATGGGGTGCTTATGCACGAGCAGAGAGTCTGGAATTCCAGCATGTCGGGGCAGACTTGATAGTCTGCTGGAGGGTGACACCTGCCGGGCTCCAGCAGCCTCCTGCATCTCGCGCATCAGCATACCAGCTCTTAAAAATGGCAGCAGGGGCACTTGAACTAAAGCCCATTGAACAAGCTTTAGTTCAAGCGCTCCTGCCACCATTTATAAGGGTGGTAGCGTTTTACTTAAAGCAGCTCTTGGAGCCACTTGAATTAAAGCACCACCCTCCCCATGCCCAGAGCACATGCAGAAGTGCCCTCTGTTCACTTTTGTTTCGTACCCAATGAAGGAAAAGCAGCCTAGCAGCCACAATGACTGGGACCAAGCCCTGATAAAATTGCTTTAGTCCCCACTGCACCCCACTTGGCAAGGACACAAATTTCTCTTAATGCTCATAGACTATGATACCTGCATTCCAAAATTGTTTCCATATAAAATACCACAACCTCAGTAGTCAAAGAGTAACAATTTTAAGTATTCTCTCAGGTTGCCGTATTTTCAGAAGTCTACAAACTAGGGAACTAATTTCATATCCCACAGAAAACTGCAGATCACCTGGAGGTACTATCTTATTTATTCACCTCAAGGAAGATAAAAAGTGCTGTGAACTCGGATCTCCAGAGCCTAAAGTTATTGACAGAGAGGAGCTAATCAGTGCAGACCAAGGGCTAACCTCTTGAAATCCTATAAGGATATGTTCTCCCAATACCAGGGCAGAGCCCACTGTTGGGACCCCACATTCACAGTGAACTAGGGACCAAACCTATTTAGAAGTCCTATCAAGTCTTAAAACAATGAAGATGATACTAGCTCAGAGAGACGGACAAGTCCAAGATCCAGAGTGATCAAGGAACCTAAAGCCCCAAGCATAGCCCAGTGATTCTTACACCAAAGCTTGTGGGGACTCTGACCATATAAAGTTTTCAGGTAGGTCAATGCCATCTCCTACTTCAGCTCATTGCCAGTTCTTGGCAGACTTCCCTGACTCCTGTGAAAAGATCATCAGTCTCTGCTACCCCAACAGGCTTTTTCCACTTCTACACAAAGATATTTGGGTTATAAGGGCTCCAGCCACCTTTCAAAGATTGATGGATGAGATGTTACAACCTTACTATTATTATGCAGCAGCCTATTTAGATGAGGTTATAATTACAGTCAGGACACTTCTCTAGAAATCAGCAATGGGCCTGCAGTCTCTGATAACAAACCCAGGGATATGCCAAGTGGGAAAATGTGGCACTAATAAGGGCAACGAATAGGGTGTGAGAGGGTATAATCCCTTTGTGTTAAGGTTGAAGCCATGTACAACATGTCCATCCCCAAAACCCAGCAGGATATTACAGACGGTGTTGAAAGTCACCTCACTGGCTACATCACTCGTGGTCCTCGTGAAGAAGCCTGCCTGACGCAATAAATCACATGGTAACCTCCTCCACGTGACAGGGCATTTTAAAAGATTATGCACATTTCTGCTAGTAAGCACATTTTTGGAGCTTTGATTTCACATGACATTTTATTTTTCAAATCAATGCCTGACACAAAGCCACGAGCTGTTCATTTCCAACAGTTCCAACAGCTCAGCCTCTGCAGGAAGTTGAAGCTGCTCAACAAAGGGATGTAGTACTCCATCCTGTAAAAAGACTGTCTAATCACCCAGTGATCCATTATGGCAATAACATACTACATCTTTGGTACCCTGTTTATCCTGGTCACTGGCCATTCATGTCTGCAATGGCCTGATACTGTAAAAGCCTTTAATGCTTATGTTGCTGCTAGTACTTGGATGCTGCAAGCATTTCCATTCTAGGCAGAACAGTCCCGGAAAGGAAGGAAGTTATTTTCTCAAATTAATATATTTAGGAACTCAATGATCAATCCATATAAGAGGAGGATGTCTGTCAACAAAGGACCCTAGCAAAAGTTATATTTAAAATGTGATTAACCTGTTAACCACATTTTAAACAGTAACCTGGCCACAGGCTCAGCCAATTAATGGTATAGCAAAACAGGAAACCAGTCACAAAATTATCCCACAAAATAGGTGTAGTATTTTTGTGGCTACTTTCCATCACACCTTAAACTGAACATGTGACAGGGTCCCCACCACAGCCTGTAATCAACAATCACTGATCGTCATTCTCAGGCCCAGGCCTCCAGCAGTTCACGCTAGGCTGCACACGCCTGGCTTTCATCTTAGCCGTGTAGGGGGAGTCCAGGATTGTGGTCCTAGGATCCCCCTGCACTGACAAGTAATAATGACACAACTGGGATCTGATCCCTGATCCCAAAATTGAGTGTCCTGACATGAACATGTGGCGTGGCAGGAGGCATGATTGTTGGGATCAAGGATTCAATCCCATTGTGACATTAAATGAACATGTACCATGGGCCTGGCCTAACTTTTTAGGAACAGGCTAGAATCTACAACCGAATGCAACAGTGTATAACCAAGGAGGGATCCTGCTAAGCTCTATGGCTACATTATTTAAGCAGAAAGAAGGAGCTGAGTAGAAAAGGTGAAGGAAAAAGTCTGCACCTGCTGCCAGAGTTTGTGGTCTCTCTCTCCCAGTATGAAGTGACTGCAGGTGAGGTACATAAGCTTAAACAAGTTGGGCTGGGTATCAGTTGCAGTTGAGCCACAGCAGCACAGAGCTCCTCTGGGCTAATTTACATGGCCAAAAAACGTATAAAGGTTTCCTAAGCTATGCCTTAACAGGGACATCATTTTCAGCTATCTAATGGGTGAAAATACCAAAGAGCAAGGGGATTCATTTAATGTAGTTTAGGATGGCACTAGAAGATATATCTAGAAATAATGGATGGTTAAATGGAAAGTTTATGCTAAATACCAAAGGAAAAGAAGTGAGCCTGTCAAATGTATTAGACAATGGTGGTCGGCCAGGAGAAGAACTGGAGATTTTGTTGCTTGGCATTTTAAAGTTAGACTGGACCAACTAAATGAAAGAATTTCTGCACTGGCCAACTACTTATCTATCTTTGATTTATATGATCTCTCGTGTCAGTCTACAAGGGATATTACAAGGATCTAGGCTACACAGCCTGCTGAATCGTTTAATTAATTTTACAGCAAGGCTGCTCTGAGTCACATTGATAAGTGAATCACATCTTTGAAATGGTACCTTGTCAAACCCTTGATCTTCCCAAAGTATTAAATTAGTGTAGAATGTGTAATGGTGGAGGAATGGCATGCGCTTGGCTCACATTTAATGACTGAAAACATCCTTTTCAGTGAAGGAGTAATTTTGTAAAATTATTATTTAATTTTTCAAAGATTAAAAAAAACTCAGTATTCACTAGGATGTTTTTCATATTAATAAACAGAAAGAGTATACATTTAGTACAACATCCAAAAGCCGTTTGACATGCTGCGATCATCAATCATTTCAAAACCCATGCGGCAGAAACACAGTCATTCCATTACAGTTAAAGTAAAATGAGCTCTATCCTGATACGGTAGCGGTATTTTAAAATTGACTCAGCAATACACTAAACCTCATCCAATCTTTTAATAAATCCAGTTTCTAGCTGATCTGAAACTACATTCAAATGAGTAAATGAGGATTTTTTTTTTTTTTTTTTTTTTTTTTAAACTACAATCATGACTCTTCATCAGATTATAGCATGTTTTTACACTATCTATTAACAATTATTCAAAGACGGACAGTTTAAAACAAATGTCTATTATTGGATAATGACTAATACAAATGAATCATATACATGAAGACCAACTGTAAGGCTTGCCACTGCAAATGAAAAACACCTTCATGTTTATACATCAAAACAGGACTATTAGGCTAAAGGAAAAACATTCAACATATTCTACATTGTAAATCTATTCAACAAGGGACTTTCAGTGACATACAAGCATAAGGCACTCTGAGTCATTTTATGCATGGGTACAGTGGGATGAAAAGCCATCAAAGAAGTTGCATTCTGCTGTGGCAGATGACAGTGGGAAAAATAATACCCTCGGTGGCAGCTCTCTCCTCCGCAGAATATGGATGTAAGCTGCACAAATGATACCTTCAAGGGGAAGTGGGTCTGCCCTAACACTAACACTGAACATGACCCAAAACCATATGATCCAATATAACTCAGGAACTGAATCTGCTATTCCCCACATTCCCAGTGAAATACACATGAAAAATATTAGCCTTGGGTGCATACAGCCATTCTCTGCACCCAGTCTACGTTCACACATGGCTTGCTTTAAATCGCGTGAACATAGACCATGAGTCACATGGACAAATGTTAGCTGCTTCCAGAAGCTGCATGGGGAAACTGGTAGAAACAAGTCAAGGTGGAGGGAGGGGCACCTAGGACCAGGGCGTGCGGCTAGTGCATAGGCACTGACTCCATGGGTGCTCTACAGCTCAAGCACCCACCAAGAAAAATTAGTGGGTACTCAGGACCCATGAGCCATGTTGGGTAAGCTAGGTTGAAGTACTATACGGCCTCTTTTGGGACTGCAAAAAAACCAAAAAAAGCACCCCCTGGCAAAAAACAAGTTGGCACCTATTGGCTAGTGGGTCTGCAGGGAGGGTCTGTGGCAGGGGGAAGGGGTGGTGAGGACTGGCAGGATCCGAGCTGGCTGGCAGGTCTGGGGGGTGGGAGGACTGTTCATCCAAGGCAGGAGAGTCAGGGGGCTAAAAATCAACCCAGTCAGGGTTATGGAGTGAGAGGTAGGAAAAGCAAAGCCCCAGGGCTGGGACGAATGGGTGGGCTTGCCCAGCCCTAGGGCTGTCCTCTGAATGTATATCTAGATCAGCTTGATCTGTTCCAGATCTCAATTAGTTCACCTCCACAGGGGAACTAACTTACAGCAGATCCACCATTTTAGGGGCAATTTAAAGCCCCCTTAATGCCTGCACAGATGGGCATTTCAATCAACATCACCCTAGTTAGGTCAATCTAAATGTAATGGCTATACACACCCCTTCTTTGCTATATAAACAGCTATTTTATGTCATAGGAAATGGTGCAGTTTTGACTTACTTTTTGATGATGTGCTTTCTTTCATGTGGCCCAGTCTCCATTTCCCCTTTCTACAATGTAACAAACAAAAAATGACATTAGAAAAGCAGATGCCAAAACTCAAGTTCTGTTTATGTTGTTGTTTTTATCTGAAGCTTGCTGCTTTGATTATACTGAAAGAAAGATTTTCTGTCACTCATTTCTGGCTCAATTAATTTGACTGATAGGGTAATTTCGTACAATGGTAATAAATTCTATGTGGACAGATGTGGAGGCAGTCTGGTGAATTCAACACAAAATCCCAAATTCTCTTCCAAATGTTCCCAATGATGTTCCACATGACCAGGTTCGAGTCACTCACTCTCTCAGCACTGTAGTTTCTCCACCATAAAATGGAAATATGAATCCCAACCTCACTGGTAATTAACATTTGTGAAGTACTTTGGAGATGTGAAGTGCTATATAATTGCTAAGTGTAACAATTTATTGAAACTATCTCCTACAAAAGGACTCGTGTGACTTTCTTTAGCCGACTCAGATTCTCTGTTTATCCACAGAACTACATTAAAAGCACCAGCAAACATTTTTTCCACATTGTTACTCCAACGTGCCGCAGTGTAGATCTGGAAGGAATATTCTAGGAATTGTTCAGTTCCTGTGCATCATTCAGCCCCTAACCTCTATTGAGCCTTTTGATACAGATGCCAGATATGGGATCGTAGTTATGATTTGGGTATCTGTCCACTAGGTATGTGCTGATACACAACTGGTCACATATGGTAATAACTTCTGCTCATTACTGAGCAAGCTAAATATGTCAACCATAAGTTTAAAATGGTGGTATTTTTTTTATCTCCTGACACCATTTCATTTTAACCACGTAGATCTCTAGCACAACTACTTACAAACTCTTATCTCACATGGCATTATAGGCAAGAATGAAGGAAGTCAAAGGCGCTGCAACACCCATCATATTAAATCAACAACAGAAGATGAACAGGCACATACTTCAACATAAAGAATCAAACTACTGGAAATGTTACTCAACCACCACTGAGAAAAAACTTATTCTTCAAAGGGCTACGAGTGTTTTTTTGGGAAATGTGCTACCAAAATTCTACTTAGAAACAGCTCTGCTCCTATATTTTATGCATTTCCCATCTCGTTCTTTATTACAAAAAAATTTCGACATGAGAACAAGGGTAACTGTTTTGTCCAACTGTACTGGTTTTTGCTCTCTATTCTTTAATATATGACCTGAGCAGTTTTGCGACCTCAAGATGAATGGCCATGGGAACTGCAATGTCACCAAAGAAGGCAACTTCAGCTGAGGAATAAATACGAGAAGGAACAGATGAAATCTTAAGAAATAGCTATTCTATGAAGACAGATGTGTTTAATTTCATAAAAATAAGGAAAGAGGAAAAGAAAGAAATGATACTGCAAATATGCAGAGGCAGTATTATTTCCAAGTATGAAGGCCCAAATCCTGTTTCATCTCGAAGACACTTAAGTGTGATCCCTATTCCACTTTTGCTCAAGTCCCTAGAAAACCAATGACACAAAAGAGGAGTGAGTTCTGCTAGACGGGGCAGGCAATTATTTCGGGCAGAGGGCCACTTACTGAGTTTTGGCAAGCCAGCCAGGGCTGCATGACAGGCAGCCAGGGGCAGCTAAATATTAAATTTTCTAAATTTTTTTTAGGGGCACGGTGGGCTAGATAGAATGGCCTGACGGACCACATTTTGCCCACCCCGTCCCAGACTTAACATGTAGACATGCTAAAAAAGTTGACACAAACAGTTTTTCAAGGACTCCAGTAGGGTGGAATAGGATTAAACTTAGAGGTCAACAAGGATTTAGCCAAAAATATTTAGAAATATTTCAGACCCAAAAACTAGAATACACAAAACAAATGGAGTCCCTGTCGCAGAGTGAAAAATCTATAAGACAAACAATAGATCACGCGCAAGGATGTCTCAATGTACAGATAATTTAGAAATGGGGACTTTTGGTGTAGTTTCCATTACAGAATCATAACTCATTTCATATGGCCACTGCATTAAGATTTTAAGAGTCATCTGAATGAGAAAGTGGCAGTTTTGAGAACTGGGATAGGAAAGAAATTGTAGTGCGAAAAATGATACGATTTAGAAAACCTGAATACTACTAATCTCAAACTTAGCAACTGAAAGGTTTTTAACTCTTTGCAAGCATTATGACTAGATTACAAGCATCAAAGGCAAAGATTTCCATTATTATGCACTCAAGTTAGAAGATCATAGAAATGGGATCACTTAGAAAAACCCAAACAAGAGAGGAAACAGAATGACTACACTCAAAATGCCATCGAATACACAAAATAAAATCATAAATAAAAGTCCCCTCGTAATTTCTTTTGAATTTTAAGTAGATAAAATTATTTTAGAAACAGGTATGATTTCTATGTCAGTACTATCCCTTTAAATATGGCAACAATATTTGATTCAGGCAACAGTATTTGATTCAGTGACCTCTTGTAACAGGAAATTCCAGACTACAGTTGGAATACGGCTGACAATGGACTCCCAGAGCTGCATACACCCCAAGTGAAAAAGCATTTCCTTTCCTTTGTTCTAAAGTCATTTATGAGATGATATAAGTCACTACCACATATTCTCTTGTGCTCTCAATAATTTCCCTTGGGGAATAAGGGGGGAGGAAGATGAAGCTACTCACTATGAATGCAAAGCTCCATATACACTACCCAGGCTTGTGTGCCCTGGAGAGGTCACTCCAGCTTCACTATATCTTTCAAGCAAGGATTATGTTCAGTGAATTGAGGTTTCAACCGGGGTAATGTTATTGCCTCGCAAGACAGAAAGATGTCTACTGCTACCAGAGACAAAGAAACTGGGTGGACAGAAACAAGCTACCAACACTGGTACAGGGAGGCAAAGTTCATCCATAGAAGTACCAGGTAGAGGTAGAGGATGCAGTTAAAAGTGAAGAAGCTGGGAAGCTCGCGGAAAAAATATGTTACCATGTAATTAAAGAAGATATCACACAGTGTATAGTTTCATGATTTTGAAGGCAGTTTCCGCCATCACAGCAAAAACTGGCATTTCCCATCATTTTGGGCCAAATTGACCCCCAAAAAGAAAAGCTAACTGGAGTACAAAGAAAGTACAGCAATCCCTGCAGCCACAGAGCACGTGGTTTGCGAGAGAGCTAGTGACACGGACTCAGTAAAGGCGCCAATCATTAACAAGAAAGGGTTTAAGAAGCCAGATGCAATGCTGCAGCCTGAAGATGAGTGATAGGCCTCTCAGCCAATCAGCAGCAAGGGGTGGGATTACTGGGGCCCCTTGGTCAATCAGCTGCAAGAGAGGTAGGGGGGCTTGCCATGAAAAAAACGCTACACTGGCTCTGCACACTGTGAGCGGCCTGCAAAAATCCCTTTGTCTCGCCATTTAGGTAGGTCCCTATATGTATGCATGGTCAGATCATTCCTACCGTGTTTAACCAAATCCAAGCCAACTTCAAATTTAAAAGGACTCCCTCAATAATTAGATTATAAACCTGGAAAATATATCAAATGTGTTATAATTTTCCATGCACAGAATCTAATTATTGAAGGGTCATCCTAAGTAAGCCGTCCCCACTACCGCTACAGCAAGGCAAGCAGCGGCAATGGGGCACGCGGCAGGGAGGCAAGTCCCCTGCCACCTGCCCTTTGCCACTTTCCCTCCCCACCTCATCCCCCCTGCTGCCTAGTGTCCCACACCACCTATACCACCTGGCACCTCCGCCCCTGCCACTTGCCTAGCTCCCACCTAGACACACAACAGCAGTTGCAGCAGCAGCAGATGCCCCAGCCCCAGAGTTACCGCCACTGTCACCACTGCTGCATGGCTGGGCAGGGGCCAAAGCTACACGTGTCCTGCTCTCCAGGCCAGAGCAGGGCCCTAGCCAGAACAGGAGCTGCAATGGGAAGTTGTGGCAACAGTGTGGGCTTGGGGGGTAGAGGGGGAGGGAGCAGAGGCTGCAGGAGACAGGTGGGGGGGGCAGTAGCTACAGCTCTGACTCCAGACCCCAGGCCAGAGTCAGAGCTGCAGCCCTCCCTACACCCTGTACTCAAATCTAAGATGAAAGGGCTCCCCCTCCCCCCACACACTGAATACTGGGGAGGGGGACTTGTCTTGGATTTGAGTAAAAGCAGTCAATTTAGCAAATGCCTATTTTGGACAGCGAAGTGAAAGAGTAAAGCCTATTTCAAGTGAAGATATCACACAGGCCCAGCCTCAAAATGCAGACACGACAGAATGCTAGAAAACCCACTGCGGTGTACAAGACCGGCCAGTGTGCTTGTGGCAGAAAGCCACCTTGTTTCTCCCCAAAATCTCTGCCCTGTGACACTGTGACTAAAATCTCTGAGCAGCAACCATTTGATTAGGGTGGGTCAGCACGGAGGGGACCCCACCCTGGCCAGTCTCTTTAGGTAACTTGAACTGGCTGCAGTCCTGAGGGAGGGGGGAAACCTGCTCCCTCTGCCTACGGGACTGGCATCAATGACCTGGGTGGGGGGTTTCTACCTGGGGGGCTGAAATCTGCCTGGTAACAGGTGATGCATTTCGAATTGGTTGGCTGACAGCCAACTGGGGCTGACCTCCACTGGCCCAGGTGGATGAGGTCACAGGGGCTATATAGGTTGGGAGAGGGAGGAGGCTCGCTCTTCGGCCATGAGGTGAAGCAGCAGCAAAGCAGGGGAGACAGAGAGGCCTTGCCATCGGGACCGAGCTCTCTCTCTCTCTCTCACCCCCAGACTCCAGAGGGGAAAGGGAAGAACTCTGGAAGATGCTTGTGAGTAAGTCCTCAATCTGATAGATATCTAGCTGGCAGTAACTCAGATGCGTAATCAAAAGGCTACCTCACCCACACTGTTTGCTCTTTAGGATTTCTAAGATATTGCTCAAGCCTGTACCCTAGTTTCCCCTACCCCCTGTAATCAATAAAGTTCCCCTTTTTGACCGGTGTGGGAGACTTATTGAGGGGTGGGTCTAAATTACGCCAGAGAGACCCCTTAGGTCTGTGGACTAAAGGAGACTTTACTTTTTGCCCCCTGACTTGGGGAAGTGCCCCAGGTGCCTGTACCGGGTCGAGTACCCGTCGGACTATTAGGCCTGTGTTTCCCCGAGGACACAGGGCCGAGACAGTCCCTTCTCAGGGTGATGGCGGCACGTTACCCCCAGACTAGCGAGTGTGCTCCGGGAGAGGGGTCGGCCGAGGGTAAGCCGCCCCTAGGGAGGCGCTCGGAGCCTGGAAGGTGGGCGGGCGCAGGGAGGTGGGCGGCTCAACGCAGGAGCGCCCCCTACTGGCCCACCACAGTGCTAACACACCATAAATGAAGAGGAGAAAAGGAAACACGTGCACACATTACAACTTCGTCAACCGTGCTGGTGTGCTGGAAATGTCTCTGCAATGAAACATCTCCCGCCACAGCACTCCTGCTTACTCTGAAATGCTTTCAGTGTCTGACAAATAGCCAGTAAAACTACAAGTGCTTTCCACGTAAAAAGGTGTTTAACTGTATCCGTCACTTTCCAAGCAAAATGCAATCTTCCTCTTTTGTCTGCCATGACCTCTGGAAGCCTTCACATGTGCAAGTGGGTCTGAACTCTTGGTAAGGAATTAGTTTTAAAAAGTCTTATTATTAGAACCTTTTAGTGCAAGATACAGAGAACTGGTAACATTTGAACTGACAGCACTACATTTCTCCATGGAAATGGCACTCAGCTGAAATGTAAGCCTTCCCCTCAAACAGGGGCTGTGGAGTGCCCCAGTGGTAGTGGGAGCTGCCCTAGGCAGATGACTGCATGCAGTCCTGGACGCAGAAGGGGGCCAAGACCTGCTGTAATTTCACTTCCCCCTCAGCACACATCTATACCCTTTCCCACTCAGTAGCATACTGGGAAACAGCCCCTTCCCCTTATTACACAGAAATAACAAACCTGAGAATCCAATTCTTCCCAAGCAATAAGAAACGCATTTGATTTCCCCACCTGTGACAACCAGCACCACAACCTCTCAATCCCCCAGCCAACACACTCCCTTTCACTCTTGCGGAAGTCCGCCTGAGGCTACTGAACATCTTCCTTCATACCAGTGCTGCAAATCCTAATGTCTGACCTGCCTAAAAAGCTCATCTCTAGGCATGAGGCCGCAATGCACATCTTTAGCTATGTTGAGTATTTGGCATCACTGTTAAGATCAAGGATGGTGGTTACTGTCAAATGGCAAGTTAGATTTTCTGACTGGAGTCCACTAAGAACTCATCTTAAACCAATCACAGGGTAATTATTGCATTAACTGAAATCCAAGATGACGGAATTTAACATGACCCTTCCCTCCCACAATTAGATTCTACACATGGAAAGTTATACATTTGTTTCCATAGTCCATGTATCGAATTTAATTAGTGAAAGGTCTTCTTAAATTTGCTCCCCCCACACCCGCTGTGGTAGAGAAAGCAGGGGCCAGACCTCTGTCCCTTTCTCCCTGCCCCCCCACCCCGTGCCTGTACCTCTCCCTCCTGTGCCTGCCCTCCACCATGAGCCCCCTGCCACTTGCCCCTACATGTCTGCCCCCCCCACTCCTCCCTGCAGCACCCAGACCCTCCAACCTGTTCTCCTGCAGTCTGCCCCATCCCCACCCCACCTTCCGCAGCAGCTACGCTTGGCTCCAAGCCACTCAGCAGCAGCAGCCCTGCCTGGCCCCAGCCCAGCCAGGGGAAGCGGCAGCAGCTCCCACCTGGGCCAGGATGGGGCTGGAGGGACTGGAGCCAGGGCAGAAGGTTAAGGGGGAAGGTAAAGGCAGCCAGGGAAGGGAAGCTGTGGGTATGAAAGACAGGCACTGGGGGCAAGGGATGGGGGGAGGCCACAGGTCCACCCCCCAATCCTGTGGATCCCCCATACTCCCCCTGGCCATATGCCTCCTCCCCCACTCAACGAGCAATTCCAGCCTGGGGCAAGTAGCAGCTCAGCTCCAGCTTCAGCCCAAAGCCAAAGCCAGAGCTGAGCTGCCAGCTCCCCCAGGCAAGTCCTTAAATCCAAGACAAGGCTTTCTCCCCACCCCCCAACATAGTGAAGGTGTGTGGGGGGGGGGAATCATCTTGGATTCACGTAAATACAATACTTTCTGTTGCCAAGTACCATCCTCAATTAAATGTGACTTCGTAATGTACAGATTGAGCTATACAATCCCCAGACTTTATCAAGATCTTTCCGATGAACTTCTAAACTGCATATAAATACTTTATAGAAAATACTTATTTTGAAACAGGCAACACATCTTCATCTCACAAGACTAGCAACTGTTAAGACGGGCACTTGATGATGTCCAAAGTGTGACCAGAAAAGCAGCACTAGCAGTGCTGCACAGATTTATGTGCCCACACTAAGTCTTAAAATGGCATTAAAAATTACAGGAAGGCTTTATCATTATGGCATGGGCATATCCATAAGCAAGCTACAGAAGGAACAACATATCAAGGATCAACAATAACAACAAAAAAATCCATCTTCTTCGTAAGGAAGAACATCTGCATTTTTCTTTCTTCCCAAGCAGAGCGTCACGTGAGCCTCTGGAAGAATTACATAGAAGTGCTTCTACCTAAACAGAATATTTCATAAGATAATGAAATCTAAGCTGTTTAAAAAATAAGACTTACCTGAACAACAGCAAACTCGTTTCCACCTGAGTTTCTTTCATTATGGCATAGCCAAGCGCCTCTATACTGCAATCTTTGCTATTCAGCTCAGCAAATGCAACACCTGTGGCAGATTTAGCAGTATGGCCCAACTAAATCTCCACCAAGTGGGTGGCAAATTTATTTGCATATGAATCACCTGGCCCACTTACTCAAGAATAAAGTATGTGCGTCTGTCTTCAGTGGAGGTGTGTGTGTGCGGGGGGGGGGGGGGGGGGGATGGACCGATTTCCTATCCAGGATAGAAGCGTGGAGATCCCGTAAGATGGCTGCTGCTTCTTTTCCTTCTTTCCTCCCTACTAGTGGCCCCGGACAGCAAGTCTCCTATAACCAGTTTCTAACACCTTGCCTCTTCCTGTCCCTCCTAAGGGGCTTTCTATTCTCTCAGAGGGCAGGACTTCAGGGTAAGAAGGTGGCAGGTAAACGTCCCTCAGGGTAAGACACATTCAATATTCAACTGTTGATGACTCTCCCATTCTCTAACTAAAAATGGATTAAAAGTACCTCACTCAGGCTGCAAGCAGATGTTGCCTTTGTGCCACCATAAAAATGTTTGTGGCAGCACAAAGCGAAAGCAAAAAGACATCCACACACCTTGTCACATCCCAAACGACTAAATTGGTGGCCGAGACAAAAAACAGTATTAATTTGTGGCAGACATCTGTTGATTTTGAGTCAGGAGAGCAAAGGCAGCCCAAAGCTACCCGCACTCTCCAAGCACTGGAGGGGGAATTCCCACGGCACACGCGATCAGGCCCCTAAAGCCTAGGAATGCCTACCCAGGTTTCCCCACTTGCAAAGGCACACCCTGACTATTGTCCTGAAGTATTGGGCTCCTAGGAACAGGAAGGATTTGACCCTGCAGGACAGCCAGCAATACCCGCTTCACCCAATGAAGTAGATCAACTATGAGGGGACACATCCCAGCACATGTCATCTGCTTCATTTGTCCATGCCCGTTTATAAGTTCAGAGTCAAACTGAAGTGCAGAATCAAAGTACTAATTCTTTGTAAACCTATTCAGAAAACCCCACCTGACTGCCCTGCAAAGCTAAACAAGAAAGGAGCAGAGGGCACTAGCAATCTAGGCAAAGGTGCTTTTAACACACGTTAATGTAGCAGTCCTGGTAGGGAACAAATCTAAATAATTATTTGAATGCATTTCTTATTTGTATTCCTTTTTAATAGATGGAAGGAGATCAAGAAAATGAATATACTGATCAAAAACAGCTGTTTGCTACTTTAAGAGCTTAGTATGTTTCAGGTAAAAACTAAAGCTCCTCCCACTTTTGTAATAAGGAAAAAAAAAAAGGTAAGAGTGTGAACCAATTCCTAATACAGTTCTCTGTGCTAGCTACTGAAGTGTGCTTGTTCATGCTGTGGTTATTATATCTTCAAAATATTTTATGATCATGTGAGTAGGAGCCTGAATCCTGGATTTGCTGACTCATGTTCTTCTGCCAAATGGGTTAATACTTTTTACTTACTTCATGGTAGCTACAACCTACTCTGATGCCCTGGATAAGAGTATAAGAGCCTGTATTACTATCATAATATCAACAAAAGTACATAGAATTGAATCAGTATGATTTTATTTAGGGTCCCATAAAATAATTTTAAAATGCTTCCAAGTCACATCTGCTACAACATAAGATTAATCATTTAGGTATGGTTTACTGGACAGTATGCAAGGTCACATGGGAGGATTACTGGCATAATGATAAATGAAAGCAGACTGGTAAAGTGTATGGTTTCTTCACTGAGCATCATTCCACATAAGACTCTTATTAGCAAGCAAGACCAAATCTGCAAAGTACACCTAGATACTAGATACTGTAGTGAAGAAGTGTTTTGGAAATATCTAAACAAGCTAAATAAGGCAACACTAAGTACTTTCAATAACTCATTCAGCCAACTGTTCAAGAACACTTCTAGATCAGGTTCATGACTACTAAGACACTATCATTGCACTGTTTTATTTCCAGAACTGTGGTCTTCGTTGTTCAGAAATACTCCATTTTGTTCAGAAACTAACCAGCCTCAATCAGAATGGAAGTCTGCTGTGTTCTGAAAGGCTTTTTTGCAATAAGGTGTCTAAGTTATGACAGAAACCGGTGGAGAAAGAAGACTGAAGCAAGGTGTGCAATATCACAGAAACACTACTTATACTCATTTGATTGTGAACACTCAGCTGGAGTACTTATCATGAACAAGTACTCCTAGAGAAGAAAATTCTCATGGAGTTCATTATAAAAGCTCTCCAAGTCTTGCAATGTAATGACTAAAAAAATCATATGAATGCCAGCACTCCTCCTCAAATTTAATACTGCAAATATTATCTTGACAACTGCTGTAATTAAGACAGCATCAGCACTAAATAACATTTAAATGCATCTTAATTTTTGTTCATAGAAAGCCATGTTTTCGAAGCCTTCATCCTTACCCTAGACTCTTCATGCTCCCCATCTATTAAATAAAAATTACTTCTAGTGACAAGTAAAGTTGCAGCAGGACATACCACATTCATCCAAAACTTTAAAAGCACAGAGATAGGAAAACCAAAGGGAAATATTTCTGGAGACAGAAGTCTTACAACAGTGTGGGATGCTGCACTCCAAGAGCACCAACACTTCCATGTCGATTTCCAACAAATACCCAAAGGTCATAAGTACTTCAATTTTATTAAATTTTATAAAATATGGTTGACTTCATATCCTTTTATATCAGTCACATAAAGAAGTCAGTATACCCAATTGTCACACATGCCATTCACAAGTCATTTTACTTAACAATCTGGTCACTTGCTAAGATTCTGTATTTGAGGACAAGCAAAAGGTGTCATAAAATGCTCAAAGGCTTAGAGGCTGCTTTGTTTTTACATTTTAGTAAGTTTTCCCCCCCCCTAAAAATAATGGTTTAAAACTCTGATTACTCAACATCATGTGCACCAGTCACCCAGGAAAGCTACAGACCTGTGCTAACTTAAAGTTGACAACTATCACCCATCTCCTTGTACACTGAACAAAAAAGCTATGGCATTCCTCAATAGGATCTCTTTGAGGAGATATTTTGGCTCAAAAGAACAAGTGAGGAAGTGGATCTGGTCCTGAAACTGTTCTACACGTGCTCTAAAGACAAAAATTTATGAAATCCTTTTCAAATTAAATTTTAACAAGAATGCTAAGCAATTAAAGTTATGTTAAAATATCCACGAATTGAAAGTAGATAAGGAATCCTATGGAAATTTTCACCGTGTCAAATTTAGAGGGCTCTGCAGGTATGCATACTAACTTCATCACCCTCATCAGTGCCGAATACAGGGAAAGAATCACTTCCCTCAATCTGCTGGCAACACACCGACTAATACAACCCAGTCTACCATTAGCTTTCTTGGCACCAAGGGCACACTGCTGACTCATATTGAGCTTATTGGCCACCGTCACCCCCAGGTCCTTTTTTGCAGAGTTGCTGCCCAGCCAGCCAGCCCCAGCCTGCACCAGTGCATGGGACTGTTCTGTCCTAAGTGCAGGACTTCGCACTTGTCCTTGTTGAAACTCATGATATTTCTTTTGGTCTGATCCTCCAATTTGCCTAAGTGTCTCTGAATCCTAGTTCTTCCTTCTTGCATATCTACTACTCCCCCCAGCTTGGTGTCATCTGCAAACTTGCTGAGGGTGTGTTCTATGCCGTCTTCCAGGTCGTTGATGAAGATCTGAACAAAACCGGCTCCGAGACCAACCCCTGGGGCACTCCACTTGATACTGGCTGCCTGCTAGGCAGTGAGCCATTGATTACTACCCTCTGAGCCTGTTGATCCAGCCAGTTCCCTATCAACCTTATACTCCACTCATCTAGCCAATACTTCTTCAGCTTGTCTGCAAGAAGATTGTCAAAGACCATATCAAAAGCCTTGCTAAAAATCAAGGTACACCACATCCACCGGTCTCCCCCCCCCACATCCACAGAGCCAGACATACCATCAAAGAAGGCAATCAGGTTGGTCAAGCATGACTATAAACTCACTAGGGGGGACCAGAAGGGTTTGGGGGAGACACTGTTTCCCCTAGCACCCCCTGGCATGATGAGGAATAATGGACACAAATTATTGTAGAGTAGGTTTAGATTAGACATCCATAAGAACTACTTCACAGTTAGGGCAGCTAGGATCTGGAACCAACTTCCTAGGGAAGTGATGCTGGCTCCTACCCTGGGGGTCTTTAAGAAGAGGCTTGATGCCTACCTGGCTGGACTCATTTGAGTCCAGTTTTTCTCCCGCCCAGGCTGGGGGGTCAGACTTGAAGATCTACAAGGTCCCTTCCGACCCGACTTCTATGATTCTATGACTTGACTTTGGTAAAGAGATTCCATGAGGATCTGCCCCATGATTTTCCCAGGGACTGAGGTGAGGCTGACTGGCCTGTAGTTCCCTGGATCCTCCTTCTTAAATATGGGCACTATATTTGCCCTTTTCCAAACTTCCCAGACCTCCTGATTGCCATGAGTTTTCAAAGATGATGGCCAATGGCTCTGCAATCACAGCAGCCAACTCCCTCAGCACCCTTGGGTGAATCCCTGGATCCAGCACCAGTCATCTCATCCTAATCACCTTCTTCTCCTCCAAGTGCTTGGAAATGGATTCACTGAGGATCTGCTCCATGATTTTTCCAGGGACTGAGATGAGGCTGACTGCTGTATAATCCCCTGGATCCTCCTTCTTCCCTTTCTTAAATATAGGCACTATGTTTGCCCTTTTCCAGTCATCTGGGACCTCTCCTGATCGTCATAATCTTTACAAGATGATGGCCAGTGGCTCTGCAATCACATCAGCCAACTCCCCTGGCACCCTCAGATGCATCCCATACGGGCCCATGGACTTGTATATGTCCAACTTTTCTAAATAGTCCCTAACCTATTCCTTTGGCTGCTGTTGGCTGCTCACCTTATCCCCAAACTGTGCTGCCAGGTGCAGTAGTCTGGGAGCTGACCTTGCCTGTGAAGACCATGGTGAAAAAGGCATTAATATTTCAGCCTTTTCTGCATCCCAACACTAGGTTACATCCCCCATTCAGTAAAGGACTTGCACTTTCCCTGAACCAAAAGTGTCTAGAATACTATAATATACAGTCGTAGAATCATAGAAGTAGGGTCGGAAGGGACCTTGTAGATCTTCAAGTCCAACCCCCCGCCTGGGCAGGAGAAAAGACTGGACTCAAATGTGTCCAGCCAGGTAGTCATCAAGCCTCTTCTTAAAGATCCCCAGGGGAGGAGCCAGCACCACTTCCCTAGGAAGTTGGTTCCAGCTCCTAGCCGCCCTAACTGTGAAGTAGTTCTTGCGGATGTCTAATCTAAATCTGCTCTCTAATAATTTGTGTCCATTGTTCCTTGTCATGCCAGGGGGCGCTAGGGGACTCGACTATTTCTCACTATAAGCAAAATTTCCCTAGCCCATTATTCTGCTTTAAGTATTACACCTAGTTATGCTCCTCTTTCCAAACTCAAGAGTAAAACAAGCCAGTAAGTTCTTGCCCTAGGTCCCATTTCCACCCACCCCCACTCAAAGAAGTTCAATTCAAAATTGTTTAATATGGGACTTATCCTGATGTGTCTGATGCTGGCCACTGTCCGACAGTATATTGGAATACATGACCAATGAGCAGTGTGGCAACTTCTCTGTACCACACTAAATCTCTTCCTTTAGTGCTTACATTCTTTGGCTGTGATTTTTCAAACATCTAAACTGCCTGATGCTTTGTAGAATTTGGGAATTTTTACAAGTTCTGGGACGTGGCACCACCAGGCACCTTAAATTGGTGACTGGCCATGCTAACTAAAAGCACCCGTATGTCATGTGTATCAACGTCCCTGTGTTGAAAAATGGTGGTGGGGTGCTTTGAACTGAAGCTCTTTAAACATATTTTAGGTCAAAGCATCCCACCACCATTTTTTCAGCATGGAGACGCTGATACACATGACGTGGAAGGCTGCTGGAGAGCATGAATTTCCACGCTACAGCAGACTCGATTGAGTGCTGGATTTCCAGCCTGTCAGCACAGGCTCCCTGCACGTCTGTAGGAGGCCTTTGAGACTACGAACAAAATCAGTGGGTCCTCTTGAAAAGCCTACCATTCAAAGATATGTAAAATGTATCCACGTTCTCTGTGGTTTCCAGTCAAGTTAAACACACGTAAATTTGTAACCTTTCCAGTCCTGCGCCCTATTTATTTTTTGTTGCTTTTCTATGTGCTTCTGCCACTAGTTGAGCTCTCTCTTGTACTGCAATACAAGAACTCTGAGATCAGAGATCGTTTTCCACCACTTAAGACCTTCAAAGCAAAAGAAAAATGTACCTGGCAAAGATCCTTCCAAATGTGTATAAACAGAGTAGAATGAAAAATTCACTTTAATATCTGGTTTCCTTTTAAACATCCATAAATTTACTTACACCAGTTCAACTACATTTCACAAGGAAATGAAGGTTTACTATTTACCCTAAAATAGTATAACGGAGAAATTATACACATCTCAAAATTTTAGATGTCAGCCATAGAAGTCAACTCTCGCATATACACAGAAAATTCAGCAAGAATTAAACAAAATTTATTAAGCAACAAGTACTTTCCATTCTCTCTGTCAAACATTTTGCTGTAATATGCACTATTACAAACACTTTCCAACATAGCAAAGATGTGAAGTAGTAATAAAAAGGAAAAGAGAACAAAAAACCCATCTTGAGCCGTAACCCCTCTGCTGACAGAATGGGGATGGAGAAAAAAAAAGTAGGGCCTGGCCATGGCAGCAGCAAGGACCACTGGCTCCCTCCCACTGGGGAGCCAGCATTTTCAGTTTTTTGGGGTTTTTTTGCTGATTTCCTGAGAAATTGCAGCCAATGCCAGTTTTGCAGCAACTGCAGGGATTGTCGAAAAATCGCAAAACCACATTTAAGTAGGTTCCTAATGATCACTAGTTCACATAGGAACACTCTTCTTTGCACTGATAAAGGATTTCAATTTATTTTAGTTGTTTTTTTCATTCTGTGTGTGTGTATAGCACCAAACACAACTCGGTCCAGGTCCAGAACTAGGGCTCCTAAGCATTGCTGTCCTAAAAAGTCATAATTACAACAATGTGCTAATCTACTTACTATCTAAATATGTTGGTGCCACCACATTAGGTCCTCAATAGCACTGTGGTGAAAACCATGGACCAAGCCCACACAGACTCTCTCTCTACACTTCCAAGCAATGAATTTCAATTGTGAGGTCAATTAAGAGGAAGATACTGAGATGGTTTACACGGGTCCCCAAACCTAGTCCAAAATTCAGAAATACAGAATCACAGAAACTGAAAGGAATTCAGAAGAGACCTAAATCCCCACTCTACCATAGCAGGCTTAAGATAAGCCCTAAACAATATTTATCTAGCTTGTTCTTAAAAATACCCTTGGAGGGGATTTCACAACCTTCCTAGATGACCTGTTCCAGTGCTGAATTGTCCTTATAGTTAAGAAATTCTTCCTAATACCTAAATGTAACAGGGAACCAGAGGCTCCTGTTACTGAAAAGGAGGAAAAGGTTGTAGCAGTGTTGGTCTAAGGACAGAGGCAGACAAGGTTCTTTGGGTAAATCTGATATCTTTTATCAGACCAACTCAAATACTTGGATAAATTCTTCTTAGAAAGCTTTTGGGTATAAATACCCTTCATCAGGCTGAGGATGCATCTGCAATTGCTGTGTGCTCTTCCTAGATGGAATGAATAGTTAAGAAGCCAGAGGTTGGCATGCACGCAAGAAAGGCAGTCAGTGAAGATGTAAACTGAGGAATCAGTGGATGAAAGACAGGTTGGAGGTTGGGGGGTAGGGCAGGGGGAAGGGGAATGAATGTAGCTGGTAAATAGTGGAGAGGTATCTGGGGAGTCAGAGGTTAGGCAGACTGTAAGTGTGCCATAAATCCAATGTCTATACTTAGTCCATCATTTTCTGTATCCAGGAGATTAATAAAGTGAAGTCTGTAGGTTTGTCTGTGAAAGGTGTTTTGCAAATTCCCTTTGAGGATTAGAACTGAGAGATTGGAGAGAGAGTGGTTTTCTTGTGAGAAATGTGCCCCCACTGGTAACTGGGCACTCTTGTCTTTGATAGATTTCCAGTGTGTGTTCATTCTGGTATGCAGTTGTTGTTTGGTTTCTCCTACATATCTTCCATCAGGATATTTGGTGCATTGGATGACATATAACATTTCTGGACATGCAGCTGTAAGATCCAGGAATGTTGATGGTTCTGTGGTGGGGTGTAGCTATTGTCAGGGTGGTGAAGGTATGTTGGCAGGTTTTACATTTCTTGTCATAGCATGGTCTGGATCCATTCGGTGCATTTTAGGCCAGCAGGCTAATTGTGTAGCTGCCTACCTGCGTAGGCAGAAAGGCATCTGGGGCAAGGTAGCAGACCGAAGCTGTGCCCAGGAAGAGCGAGCTGCCCATTAAACTAAAAAGGGGCACATCTGTGCAGGTCAGTCAGCTGACTCAGACAGGACAGCACCCTGGGATAGACAAGCCTTAAGGTAGAGAAGAGGGACTGGCACCTTGTAGGGAGTCGAGCTCTCCAGAGGGAGCAGCTGCAGGAGAAGCCCCTGCAGGCGCCAAAGTATTCTGCAAGCAGAGCGGCAAGAGCTCAGGGGTCCGGGACAGTGGATGTTTGGCTAGGTGGCCCAGCTAGAAAAAAGGGGCCACAGCCAGGAAAGCACAGCCACGACAAAGTCTTTGAGGCCCATGGGACCTAATGTTGCACTGGGGGCAAAATGCCCTGCTGAAGTGATAACTGGTAATATTTACAAGGCATAGGCATGGCCAGAAGCCACAAACACAGCCCTTCAAGCACCTAGTGTCCTAAGGCACCAGCAGGGCTAGAAGCGCCACAATGGATCAGACAAAAGTAGCTGGGCAGTACACTAGACTCCCTCTGGGCCTTGGGCAGCCTCCCAACCTTTTTTATTTAACAACATCAAGGCATGGCACATGAGCAGTGGGGAAGGGCACCCCAAGGGACTGGAGGAGGCAGGGGTTGTGCATCCACCAGACAGCGCTACGGCACCAACAGATGCAGGTCCTGTCATGCTAACCTAAATATTTTTGTTATAAATTAAACTGTTTCTTGCCCTGCTCCCAGGGGACAGAGAAATCCACTGATTACTTTCTTCTTTGTAACAACCCATTACATTCTGGAAGACTTGCATCCTTCTTCAGTCTTCTCTTTTCTACAGCAAAACCCAGGGTCCAATTCACAATGTTTCTTTAGGCACCTAAATGGGACTTGAACAGCTCCAGTAGCTACAAAACTCACCAGGCACCTCCATTTTTGTACGGCAGAGCTCCAGACATCTGCATTACAGCTTCAGAGAGTGTTCGGGAGCAACTGAGATAGACCATTTAGATTATCCCAGCACCTCACTCCCACTCCAGCTCTGCTGAGACTCAAAGCGTTTACAGACATGTTCCAGGAGGTGGGGGTGCTTTCATTAGCACAGCTCCAAGAGCCACACTATTTAAAGCACCCAGAGCATCACATGTAGAAATGTCTCCATGCTGAAAAATGGCAGCAGAGCCATTTGAACTAAAGCTCATTGAACAAGCTTTAGTTTAAAGCACCCTGCTGCCATTTTTCAGTGTGAGGATGCTGATACGCATGGCACTGGAGTCTGCTGGAGCAAGGTAATTATCACGCTCCAGCAAACTCAATTAAAATCGAGTCTGGTCCGACACGCTGGAACGACAGCACGTTGGAGCAGCTTCCCTGCATGTTTATAGAAAACCAAAAGTACTCCAAGGACGAAGCCCACCTAGTCCCAGAAAAAGGCAAAAAAAACACCCCAAAAACCCCAACATACCCCACTAACTCACACTGACAACATTTCAAAACCAGTGGCGGAGGCAGCACTGATAGTTTCATAGTTTCATAGTAGCTAGAGTCGGAAGGGACCTAGGTAGATCATCTAGTCCGACCCCCTGCCTTAGCAGGAAAGAGCACCGGGGTCAGATGACCCCGGCAAGGTGCTCATCTAACTTCCTTTTAAAAATCCCCAGGCTAGGAGCCTGCACCACTTCCCCTGGAAGCTGGTTCCAGGCCCTAGCCACCCTGACTGTGAAGTAGCGCCTCCTAATATCTAATCTAAACTTACCCTCCGCCAGTTTGTGACCGTTATTCCTGGTCACTCCTGGCAGCGCACGGGGGAACAGGGACTCCCCCAATACCTGCTGATCCCCCCTGACCAGTTTGTAGCAGGCCACAAGGTCCCCCCTTAGCCTTCTCTTGTGGAGGCTAAACAGGTTCAGGTCCCGTAGCCTATCCTCATAAGGCCTGCCCTGCTGACCCCTGATCATACGAGTGGCCCTCCTCTGAACTCTTTCCATATCGTCCACGTTCCTCTTGAAGTGTGGCGCCCAGAACTGGACGCAGTACTCCAGCTGCGGCCTGACCAGTGCCGCATAGAGGGGGAGGATCACCTCCCTGGACCTGCTCGAGATGCATCTGTGGATGCATGACAGGGAACGATTGGCCTTCTTGACTGCCTCCCCACACTGCCGGCCCATGTTCATCGTGGAGTCAATGACGACTCCAAGATCCTTTTCCGTCTCCGTGCTGGCAAGGTGATGCCCACCTTTGGCCCAATAACATAGGGCAGTGGCATTTAAATGGTGTTCTGTGGAAGTCTGGGGTCAGCAGGGATCCCGCAGTGAGACTGGGGGCAGTGGCAGAGCAGGCCGGGAGGTTGTGCACCGCCATGGCCAGGCCAGTTCCCTGGTTCTACGCAAGTCTTTATGGAGGGGTAGGGGTCCCCCTGCAGAAGTGGTATGAAAGGGCTCCATGACTTTAAGAATTTGGAAACCACTGGCCTAGGGAACATAAAACAGTGCTGAAAACAAAACCCAGGACTCCTTGCTCTGACAAAAATCTTATAACCACTAAACTAAACCACTCTTGCATGTTCCCTGCATCATTTATGCATTATACATTAGCCCAGATACCAGGAATCTACATCCTGCAGGCCAGATCCGGACCCTGCGTAGACTGGGTGAACCCCCAGCAACAGAGGGAATTGGCAGCTCGTACCAGCCATAGCAGCAGAGGAGATGACTCCAGGGTCTTACTGCCTACCTTGTTCAGTTTATTCGCTCTGCTTTGTCCCTGCATTAGTGGTCAAGCATTGGAACAGGTTACCTAGAGAAACTGTGGGATCTCCTTCTATGGAAGTTTTCAAAAGCAGGTTTGACTGACACTTGGCTGGGATGGTTTAGCCAATACTGCTGTGAGCAGGGGACTGGACTCAAAGTCCCTTCAAGCCCTACTTTCCTATGAGCCTATGATCCCCAAGGCCCTAGGACCTGCTTTTTTCTATATATTCCCTTCACAGCATCTTGGGATTACTGAGGAATCAGGGGCTGGGTCACAAGCAATGGCCTATGGTGGCAGAAGTTTGCCAACCCCCTGCATTAGACAGTCACTTGTCAAAAAAATGGGAGCAAGCCTGGCAATAGGAACTGGAACCCCAGACTAGGGGGGAGTGCCATAACCACTAGGCAACAAAACCATGTTCCTTCTTGTTCACTTTCTTTCTGGCTTCATGACTTGTATTTTTGGCTGACGTATGGCCCATGTTTCAACTCTGACAAAGAACAGTTGAAATTGTGACATATCCAGACTCTAAAAGTTGCACAAAGCCAACAAGCTTGAGAGACCTAAAATTCCTAACTCTATATGTTATGTCATTTTTATTTAGCTACATTTAATAATGCAATCCAGCCTCCAAAATGAGGACTTTATCATTTCAAATCCCACCTTTTCAAATGGGGGACAACCTTAGAGGCAAATGAATTTGCAGGGATTATTGTGCATATGAAGTGTGTAATCAGGTGGGAGATCAGAATTCTGCTGCAAATGATTCAAAAAGTCAGGAATTTTGGCAACCTATCCTTCACACCAGTTACTAACTCAAACAGCCATGGGAGGCAACACAGGGGACTCAACTTTATAGGCCTGTTTCGTGTGCGCTTGCAGTTGAAGATCATTGAAGCCCTGATGCCTTAGGATAACTAAGATTTCAAATGATCACAAACCTACTTATGGAGGACTTATTTCTTTCTGTCAGATTGCAAGTAAGAAAAAAATGTGTTTTTTTAACATGACATTCAGTCTGCAGTATGTAAATCTTAATGCTGTCTTTTTATTAGCATTTCCTCTATACATGGTCTGGATCATTTTCAAAGATTCAGATGCATAACCACAAAATTGTTAAAGGCTTAAAATAACAACAAGCAAGTACACGTAAAGGGGTGCATCTTTGGAGGCAACTGTAATAACATGAATTTTGACTGGGCACCTGCCTCTATTAGATGCCTCAAACCTTGTTACAGAGAGATTTGGCAACATTACATCTTGCAGTGTACCAAAGATTGTATGGATACAATATAGGTTGTAAGCTAGGAACCAAAACTAAACAGTTAACAATATGCCCAAACATTTCCTGATACAGCAATGATAAGACTACTGAGATACCTTAAAATAAATTATACAGTTCCCTTAGATCTTGACCTTGATTTCTAAGGCAAATGAGCCCATCATTAAAAAGTACCATTCTTTGTCCCCGTTTTCCATATGAAGACTACAGATTTAGATGAACATTAACACAAGTATCCCACAATTAACTGGTTAATTGCACAACTACCTGGAGACACATGCACACCCAGTCCCAAGGGTTTCAAGTGAGGGATCCCCAGCCCCTGGGGTGCCCCTCAACTGAGAGGGTTCCACCCACAGGAGCTTACTTCTTGCCAGTGCAGGGGAATACCAGGATCAGGCTTCCCCTGCACTGGCAATAAGGCACATTGGGATCTAACATGTGATCCCACAATCATGTTTCCTGCCATGCAGGTGTAGCAGGACATGAGAAGCGAGTACATGGATTGCACATTAGATCCCATCACACTTACCTGCACATTGTGGAGCGGACAGGAAAGCCAAATCCAAAACTCATACTCCTAAAAAGACTAAAACTCATCTAAGTATTATTACACTCTGCTACCTTCCTTCCCCTGCCCCACAGCAATGCTAAAGTAAAACCCGAGCAAACACCTCCAGAATCTAATTATTTATTCATCTGTAAATTTCAAATCAATCATTTTACAAGAACAGTGCAGCACAAGTCTGAACCAGTTATGATAAAATAATTCAAAGGGAATTTTAAGTTTGTAAAATGATCTTCATACCACCTCAGAAAGCTGCTTTTATTATATGAAATAATGCAACTCTCCTCTTCAAATGAGAAGTTTGGTGAATTATGCTTTGGTAATTTATTTTACCATGAGTGAAATATTAAAATTACTGCAAGTAGTAATTTTCTCCTACACCGGAAGTGTCAAACATCCAGTCCGCGGCTAGATCTGACTCATGAAGCCACATGATGTGGCTCATGGATCTTGGACTGACCCTGCACACTGCATGTGGATGGACCCTCCATGGAGCCCAAGCAGTTGGTCTGGAGTTCATGCTGCCTGCAGTACCTGCGCTGGACTGACTCTGCATGCTGGCTCCAGGACTGGTCTAGATCTAACTGGAGTGAGGCGCCACATGCAATGTGCTCCCCAAGCCAAACCCTTGGGCCACGTGCTGTCCCCATGCCCTGAAGTAGGACTCATGCATACTGTCTACAACACAGGGGATGCACTGCACCCAGCACCCTGCCAGACTGGCTTTGTGCACTCATAGACCCGGCTCAGCCCAATCTAGTCCACTGTCCAGCTCAGAGACCCACATCCTGCCCACAAGGCCAAATGAATTTGATACCCCTGTGCCAGACAGAATATAAAGTAGCTTTTTATTAAAACTATGACAATATATTCATCGTGACTTCTGTTTCCTCATTAGTTTCAGTTTCTTATTCTTATATATTTATCTTATGTGTAATACATTAACTTTGCATCTTGAGTAAGTTTTGACTTGTCTCTTGGGATTATATGAATCTTAAAACATACTGAGGTTTTCCAACAGAAATCAAAAGCACAGCAAATTATTAATATATCTAAGGAAGTCTCATTATAAATATAGCATACAAGATGGTGGTTAAGAAGACTGCAACTGGTATGTAGTATACTTGTATAAATATGCCTCTGTAATTATGAAAACAACTCCTATACTTTGAAGCAGCATCTTCCAGCCATATCCTTTAGAATAGAGGTACCCAAATTATCATTATAGGCAACATGTAACCTAAATAAAAATCACAGAATCATAGAAAATTAGAGTAGAAAGCAACCTCAGAAGGTCAGCTAGCCCAACGCCCTGCCCAAAACAGAACCATCCCCAACTAGATGATCCCAGCCAAGGCTTTGACTAGCTGGGCCTTAAAAACCTCCAAGGATGGAGATTTCACCACATCTCTGGATAACCTGCTCCAGTGCTTCGCCACCCTCCTAGTGAGAAAGTTTCTCCTAATGTTCAACTTCAACTTCCCTTGTAGCAACTTGAGCCCAACGCTCCTTGTTCTCTCATCTGCCCCCACTGAGAACAGTCCAGCTACATCCTCTTTTGAACCCCCCTGCAGGGAGTTGAAGGAAGCCGTCAAATCCACCCGCAATCTTTTCTTCTCTAAATTAAACCCAGTTCCCTCAGCCTCTCCTCGGAAGTCATGTGCCCCACCCCCCGAACCATTTTCGTTCCCCTTCACTGGACTCTGACTGGTCCACATCCTTTCTATAGTGGGGGTCTCAGAACTGCACACAGTACTCCAGATGTGGCCTCACCAGTGCAGAATAGAGAGGAATAATCACTCCTCTGGACCAACTGGCAACGCTCCTATTAATGCAGGCAATGCTACATCAAACATTACTGACAGCAGCAGGAAATTTACAAAGTTAAAAAAGTGAACCTCGCTAGGACAGAAAGGTAGGCTACTGCCTTTTGCACAGTACTGATTTCTGTAGACAAGCTAGTAATTGTGACTTTTAGAACAATATTTTCTTTGACATAGATTTCATAGACATTAGGGCTGGAAGGGACCTCGGGAGATCATCGAGTCCAGCCCCTGTATGGGATTGACCCTGTGTCCCACATATGTGGATTAGTGCATCTATAAAGCAGAAAGTAACAAGTGATGAGCAGGATTAAGTATAAACCCCGCATTAAGAAAGCACTGCCTAACAGATAGCAGGGCACTGGAAGCTGGGAGCCTCAAATTCAGTTTCTGTTGCTATTACCAGTTTACTGTGGGATCTTAGAGAAATCCCTTCCTCTGTCAGTACCAGTTTCCTGATCCATATCCTTCTTTGTACATCGCCTTGAAGTTTCTTGATGGAAAATTTCTGTATGAAAGCTTGCTCATGCACTACTGAAGGCAATAGGAGCTTTACCATTAACTGCAATAGTCACAGTCTCGAGCCCTAAGTTATTTCAATTACTGAGAGTTCTGCTGCCTGGCTATCTACCTACTTCTGTCATCTATGGGGTGTTTAGGTATGGGCTTCCCTGTTAGGCCGACTCCTGTTAGTATGCAGAAGGATGACACCAAGCTGCATTTCCCTTTTGAAACCTCCTTCCACACTGAAGACTTTCCTCACTGCTAAAACAGACAAAAAACAAAAAAACAAAAAGGAGTAGGGGAGTCCCTTGAGTTAGCTATTGGCATAGCATCTGACAAAGCAGGCTGGAGCTCATACCTCTCTCAACCACTTAGTCTACAAGGTGGAACCCTGCCCTGACTTCTGCCTATTTTGAGATGAACATGGCTAACCACTGCAAAACGAACCGAGATAAATCCTGGCCAAAGTATATGGCTCCCCTCAGTTAATTTACCTTGCAGTAAAACTAAACAGCACCTATACATGTGCTGCATGTATAGGTTAATCAAGTCTGCAGGAACATGCTAATTAACACACTCCAGCAGCCTCTGCATCATGTGTATTCAGCATCCCATCCTTCAAAATGGTGGCAGTGGCACTTTAACTAAAGCTCCTTCTATTGCTTCTCAAACAAAGGTATTTCTATGAGCTTTAGTTAAAGTGCCCCTGCCATTTTGAAGCGCTGGATGCTGAATACGTGCAACAATATGGGCTCTTTAATTAGACAAGCCCTCAGTGATGTTCTAATTAAAGCACCTCTCGTCCCTTCCCCGGAGCACATATATAAATGCCCACAGTACCTGGGCTTTACTGTATCCTATCCTGGAATAGCTCCTGCTAGAGACAGAGTGTGTAATACACACACACACACACACATACAAACACAAAACAAAAATGGAAATGCACCCCTCATCCAGCAGTATAGATGTGTCTTCATAAAGCCAGTGCAAGGAGCCGGAGGTTTAAATCTGGCTAGTATATAGTACTTGGCCCCGCACAAGCTTGCAGGTTGTTCACAACCTGCTGTGTACTGCACAAGGAATTGCGGGACAAAGGCCAAAACTACCTAACAGCAAAATCTTCTGATTTTGCTCATATGACATTTTATAAGGAGCAAGTTCACTGCACTATACATTTCTTTCCTAGGAAGGCTTCTTTGAAAGGTAATAGGTAATTCTTAGCATGAAAGAGTATATAAATAATGGATGACAAGCAAAATTCAGAAACACGAGCAGCAATCTAGGACTGTTGGTTTGGTTCAAGTATGAAAAGCAAAATAAAGAATCTCATTTCCTATAGCAGTTAATAAACTGTACTGCAGATTTGAAATACGGGCTCTGAAGATTTTTTGCCTTTATTTTCTAAATTCCCAAGGGTGTTTTCAGTAAATTGCTGTAAAATGTCAATGTTGGTAGGTCTTGTGCTACGCCTAATTCACTGTAAGAGTAAACCGAGTGAGAGAGCTAGGACAGGAGGTGTGAAAAGTGGGATGTGTTTCTTTTAATTAAAACCTCTGGTGTTCCCCTGAAGCCTTACAAAAATTCAAATTCACTCTATTTGTTTTAGAGAGAAGCTTTCCTTGCAAATGCTAGGTCTGATCCTTTCATCCCAGTGCTAGGGGCACCTGGAAATCCTATGGCAGTCAGTCAATGGACTCAGCACCCTTCATTACCTTCAGTAACCAAAGTCTAAAAGAAAAACAGGCATACATTGCTGTGTGTTCAGTCCTATAACCCCAAATGTGGACAAGACTCCTATCGACTTTGATAGGCCTTTGGTCTCGCTGGGAATTACAGAACCAGGTTTCGTTTCTATAATCATTTTATTTTATGATGCCCTTTAAAAATACTCATTGTAAAAAGTTTTATTGAAACCCCAAACTAGGAGAGCTCCCCAAGTATATGGTTTGTTGCAAACAAAAAAATCTGACTCAAATTCAGAGAGAGGGTCAACAGTTTCCAACCACATGTGGGTAAATGTCAAGAGAAGCCCCCAGCTTTACCGTAAGGTCTAAGGTACAATTTTGTTTCCAGCCCGACGCCAGTGATTTCAACTGCATATTTTGCCCCTGAGTTTTCACATTTAGTCAAACCTGAAACTCAAAGTGAGATCTGGGGGGTATAAACCCATGTGAAATGAAGGGAAAAAATAAAGAAAGACCAGAACCAAGCCTAGAACAGTCACAGAACAGACTTCAGTCAGCTATAGCACACACACACACACACACACACACACACACTTATTTGCATGTCATGTGTGTTACTTCATGTGCAATAGCACATGCTGGTGTGTCAGTCACGTGTTGGGTAAAATTCCACTATTCCCCTGAAGTTGTACTGGAAAACAAGCTGTACAAAAGCTACATGAGCCAGCTGAGCTTCTGCAGCATTCATTTCTTTAGACCCTTTCCTTAACCACTCCGCAATTTTTTTTTTTTTCAGCACAGACTATGAAAATCCTTGTTCCAAATGCAACTAGCCACATGAAGACAGCAAGAGGTTTCTGTGTAAATCAATGGCAGAATCTCTCATCTGCTTCATCCTCATCTTTTCCAAATCAGAGTTGAAGAAAGAGCCAGCCAGCATGTGGTTAGCGTTATTATCCTGGCACTCCTTGCCACATTCTTAATCACAGTGAACCACTTCAATTTTCTTCCCAATTCCTAGTGAACAACAGTGTTCTGGCAGATTGTTTCAGTTCAGGAATCGGGATCTAGCATAGGGGTGGTCAACTTACAACACGTGTGCCACAAGTGGCACGGGCAGCCTCAATGTGTGGCACGTGGCAGATGGGGCAGGAAGCAGAAAGAAGAGCAGCAGAGGTTCAGAGTGGCACTTGAGTAGGATGCAGGGCAATTTGAGGCACATATGCCAAAAAAGTTAGCCCGCAATGATCTAGTAGATCAAAATCAAAACTTGGACCCAGAAGAGTTTATTTCTATCCCTAGCTGCTAAAGATTTGCTACATAGCATTATTAGGGTACTTAAAAAAAAAAAGTGTTGAAAAGCCCACAAGGCAAAATTTTCTGCACCTTAACACCTACAACTGGGATCAGGCTTTCCAAAGAGTTCTTTTACTATTTGGGTACGGAGCTCATAGCTCTTTTGAAATTCTGACTATACACTAACGCATTTGGCTCTTTTGAAAAATATGCCCATCAATTTTTGGTGCCTAGGTAGGAGCTGAGCTCTTTTGCAAGATTTGGCCTTAATCTGTCTGAATTTACATTCCCATTTGTAAAATAAAAAATACTTCAACCTACCAAGGGAATTTTGAGGCCAAATTCATAAGCATCTGTGAAATGTTTTCAAATCCTCGGATTTAAAGCATTATTGAATGTCTGTTTACACTTATTAGAAAATAACACTTAACTTCTTTCGAGTAAAATGCTCTTTGCAATAACTTCCTTTAGGGTAATAGGTGTTGGCTAAGCTCAGTAAGATGACACTTCAGGAGCATCATAAAAAGAAGTCAGTACTCCACAGAAGAGCCTTGAGGCAAGATGGCAACACAAAAAAAATAAGCGTCTGAGGATAATGTGTGCAGTACACTCTGGTGTCCCTCAAACAACTGGGTCAGAGAGGCATCCGATGAAGAAGAGGAAGGTGCCCTGGAGGAATCTCATCTCCATTTGACAGAACATGAGGCTATGATCCTATGTATGCTTCAGTGGATAAAATAAAAGCCAAAGGATGCATTTATTTTCTAGGGTGGTTCTGCTCTTTATTATAAATGTGTGAGATACTACGACCACGCTGACATTGTTATCATTCTTACAGGCTCAATCATGTGCTTGTCAAAACCAGGGGAAGATACCTCTATGCACATGAAAATGGTTACCTGGGTAATTCCGCATGCTATTGTATGTACTATGAACTCAGTTATTTGTGGACAGCAGTTATTTATTACAGGTAGAACGACGGACATTGACCATCGTTAAAGCTGCACGCCGAACAAAATGCTGAATATCAGTTTTGTTTCTAGACGTGGGAGGAAGGAAATCCCAGTGTCTCCCATACCCACTCTCCTCTTACCCCAACTCTTTCTTTCCCACCTGATGTATTACCTTTTCTTTCCAATTTTTTTTGAACAGGCCAGGAAATATGATCCACACACTAGCAGCAGAGTACCTAAACCAAGAGATTCACATTACCTTGGCAAAAACCTCTATAAACTGGCGGAAACTGAAAGAATAATATCTACTACTCCAACATACAGTCAAGGTTGCTGAGCAGTAATTCGGCCCCTCAGTGGCAATAATTTTAATCCAGCCTATTAGCCAAAATAACAGCTACTGCATGCACATAGTGCATATTCATACATGCTCAGCACTAGCTTCTGGGCAATGGAAAGACACCTGAAGAAATCCAGAGACCTCACCCTGTAATGACACAGGGAGGATGATACAGGCTGATGTGAGGCCCAGGCAGATGGATATCCGGAGCCTACATGGTCTAGAGTTTATTACGCACAGAAGCTGCACAGCAGCTCTGCCATGCATGGTATGTCCCCTGCCCACCAACCCTGCACCGACGCAGCTGGAAATCCTCTGTACCATAGCTGGGTCATGCCATCCAAAATAGTTACAGACATACAAACCCTGGGCAGCTCTGTTTACTTTTGGCCTTTTCAGTATTTACAAAGATGCTCTCAATAGTTTCTTCCCTTTCTGTCGTGGGCTTGAATAAAAATTAAAGGAAGCCCAGAAAGAGGGAACTTGTAGACATGAAGAGTAGACTATTCTCCACATTACCTTCTGTTCAGTGGTAGCTAATCAATACCCCCTCAGGTGTACAACAGTTGCTTCAATCAGGCCAAGAGTTACTGCTGCAAAGAGAATTTTTGTTACACGCACTCATTTGTTGTAGGAGATGGCCCACTTCCCTTTGATAGGGCACAAACTATTTTTAGGTGGGTGATATCAGCTGTTTATTTCTACTAAGACAGAAGCGTGTCCTATACTATACCAAGCCCCTGGTAAGATGGAAAAAGGACACTGAATGTGAGAACTCCATTTAGAGGTGAAGTAAAGAGTGACATAAAATACACATTATTAAGTTTCATGGCAACTTACATACAGAAGGGACAAAGATTTAGCAGGAAAAACAATTAACAGGAGGGTGTAAAAAGTCGTAAGAAGTGGCATGCCAGCTGATAATTAGTAATTACTTTCCTGTTAAAACCTTCTTCTTCTCTCAGCCCTTCTGGCATGCAAATAATATCCACATCATTTCTCACCCCAAAATCTGACTTCTAGACCAGTGGTCTCCAAAGTGGGGCGCACGCACCCCAGGGGGTGCACAAGACAATCTATTGAGGCGCGGGAAGAAAATATTAGAACTTCTATTTATATTTCTAGAAATATACATATAGTGGGGGTATAAAATTTTTTTTATAATATAAAACGTGCTCAAAAATTTTTTACTGATAGGGGTGCACGATCAAAAAAGTTTGGAGACCACTGTTCTAGACCATGGCTCAGTTGTTACTATCAACAATTAAAATAAGTGGCATACACGAGGCAACAATATATTAAAGACTGTTTTACGCACACTTGCGCACAGACCCATATGCCTATTGCTTGGCTTTACCAGCTTACACAGATCACACCTATAGCATCGGACAAGAAAAATAAGGGGAAGAAAAAAGAGCAAGACCACTACTAACCATGTGTTCTTCCTGAATGAATCTTGATAAAATCGGCAGAAGCGGTCCCTCAATACAAGGATAACAGTTTTCCAGTAAACAGGAAAGCCATCAACAAGTCCAAATACAACTATAGAGCTAATCCGAGATCCGCGTGTTCAGGTGCAGACACGGCAAATCGTTCCGAAGGGAAGGAGCCTATCCTGTGACCTCGGGTCACAGATCTTTCACTTTGTCTCTCCCATCTATCCGCCTCTATAGTGAGGCAAGTTCTCAAAGTGACTGATGCCTTGTCATGCATTATGGCATGGTTGAGGATGACTCAGTGCTGAAGTCTTCCAGGTATCAATATTAATATCGCATTTATTCAATTAGTCTCCGAGGTATCCTTGAATTTCTTCTTTGCCCACCTCCAGAGAAGTGACTACCATGGAGTTGGGAATATAGGACGCGTTTCAGGAGCCAGCTGTCAGGCATCCTTATGACATGTCCTGTCCAGTGGTACTGGTGCCATATAAACATGGCATCAATGCTGGCAGTATTTCATAGACTGAGTCAGAACACTGGCGGTCATTCTTCTGTCCGTCCAATTGATATGGAGGATTTTTTGAAGATAATGCTGATGATAAACTAGGGCCACGTGAAATTTCAGCAGCTGTCCTGTTTCGGAGGTGTTTCAGCCCGTTTCAGCACCCAAAACACTGAATCCAAAATGGAACGGAAGCCTCTGAAATATTTCAGATGGTTTTGTTTCAGAAATGGCACAGAGCTGGGCTTGCAGGGAAACAGAAACTAAGAGGGAGCGGGGAAAAGGACTGCTCTGATACTGATATCTGTAGCTGGCCAGTGTCCGCGATTGGTCCCTGGGGTCCCTTCCAATCCTAGTGCTCTGGGGCAGGGACAGCAGCCTGCTGGCATCCCGCATGCAGATCCAGGGACCCACATCCCCCGGGAAGAGTCCAGCATAGCCCCGCAGCCCTCCCAGGAGGTGTGGGTCTCTGGATCTGCATGCAGGATGACAGCATGCTGCTGCCACCAGCTGAGACTAGCGCCAGCACCCAGGTCTGCTCGCAGCAGCTCACGCTGAGCACAGCCAGGGGAGCCACAGGAGAAGACACCATGGCTGCCCTGCCCTGCCCAGCCCCATGCCCCACCTGGCCCAGCCTCCCGGCCCTTCAGGGGGGAAAAAAAAGCCCCACACTTACCGGCTCTGGCAGTGACAATCAGGGTCTCTGAGGGCTTGCGGCCAAGCCCCCCCTACACAATGCAGGGCAGCGGGGATCAAGCCCCCCCCCATTTTGGCACCCACGTGGCATGGGTGCAGCATGGCTTGACAGGACACTGCACACTGTCTGGGATCTGGGGCTGCTGGTGCTGAGTGGTGCTTGGTTCCAGCTGACATGTAGAGCTGCCCCAGCTCCCAGACAGCATGCGGCGCCCTCCTAAGCCGCGCTGCACCTACACCATGGGACAGCTGCTGTGTAGGTGCCAGGCAAGGGAGGGTGATCCCCACTGCCCCCCACTGCATGTAGGAGTTCTGCCACGAGCCCTCAGAGGCCCTAATCACTGCTGCTGCAGCCAGTGAGTGCAGGGTTTTTTGGTTTGTTTTTTAAGTGCCAGGAGGCTGGGGCCAGGCAGGGCAACCATGGGGGCTCCTCCCGCAGCTCCCCCCGGCCAGGACAACTTGCAGCCCCTCAGCTGTGCCTGCCTCTCCCCCGCCAAGCCGCATCTCTGAAACAGTGCCAAACTTCCAAAACAGATTTGGCTGAATTGAAACAGAGCAGTGATCCAAAACACTAAAACAAATCACTGTCCTCTGAAATGGTTGAATCTGAAATTGAAACGAGACATAGCCATTTTGCACAGCCCCAATGATAACATGCCAAGGACTTCAGGTGCTTTAGATATGTCGTCAAAGTTTCAAACCCACACAGCGAAGTGGCAACAACAACAACCTGGTAGACAAGGAACCTGTTTTGTAGGACTGTGTGAAGCTTCGGTCCCAGATTCAATCTGGCGGAGATTCAGTCCGATTCGGTGGAATCTCTGAATCCGAATTGAATCAGAGGACCCTTTAATCTCTCTGAATCGATTCAGACAGATTCAGCAATTCAGATGTAGATACAGCTTTAAATGATTATTCTACTTACCTCTAAGTAGCAGGGGCTCTGAATGCTGGGGTGCAGCATCCCACAGGAACACGGGGGGCTCCCCAGCGCACTTGGCAGCAGACCCAGAAGTGGACCAGAAGCACTTCTGGTCCACCGGGAAGCATGCAAAGGGACCCCCCCACACCCCTTCGGTTCAGTAACTGGTACCTCCTGGGTCTGAGGGAGTACCCAGGATCCCCCTGTGCCAGATTGCCAAGCTGGGGGGTGGAGATTACAGGAGCCTCCCAATGCGCTCCCTGGAAGATCTGGAAGTGGACCAGAAGTACTTCCGGTCCACTTCTGGGTTCACTGCTGAGCATGCTGGAGACTCGCCTGTGCTCCTGTGGGACGCTCCACACACTCCAGCATCACAGCATTCACAAGCCACACTGCTACCTCAAGGTATGTAGGGAAAAAACCCCCCAAAAACAAACACTTTTAAAGCTATGCCTGTGTCCGAATTGCTGATTTGCCAAAATCAGCATTGAATCTTCAGATACGGATTCAGCCGAATCGAATCAGGGACAGTGATCTGAATCAACAGATCGAATCAACTGTCCCCAATTCAGGCCGAATTGAGATTCGAATCAAATAGTGCCTAGTTCACACAGCCCTATTGTTTTAGGTCCTGATGTCGTGATCAAAGGCTACAATTTTGGAGATATTCAAAGGTATCACCGGAAGATTTTATCTAGGGTGGAATATCATTGGATATTTACTTCCTGGAAAAGATGGCTAAGTAAGGGAAATGCTCAACCCCCAAAGACTGTCATCTAACTGTAATATATGGAAGAGCAGCTGGTTGGTTTGGAGCGGCTTGTTAAAAGTACCTTGGTTTTTATGAAGTATTTCACATGCTTCATAGAAGTGGGCGCACATGACAATCATCCGCGTACTGAAGATCAGCAATGGAGGCATCTTTTAACTTAGATTAGAAATGCAACCAGTTGATGCTGATGCCAGGTAGGTGTCCTGCTGATGCCAGGGCAGAATCGCTGTGTTACAGATGGAAAAAAGAGAGTGTTGGTTCAATAACACACCAGTTTGACTCCAGTGAAAGGGTGTGTTGTTTCCAAGATACTGCTTACGAGGGTTGCTGTTAAACCGACATGAAGTCTGTTGATGGTAACAAATTTTGAGAAGCACCCAAATCCGATCAGTATCTTCCACGGGGCCCCTCTGTTGACTGAATCAAAGGCTTTAGCTCAGTGGAAGCCACGTAAAGATCTTGTTGTTGCAAAGAGCATTTCCCCTGCACTTGTCCAGCAACAAAGATCTTATCTCTTGTACCTCTGAGTGGTCTTAAATTATCTTGGGACTTGGGTAGAACCCCCTCAGTGAGGAAAATAAGTCTACTGAAAAGAATGAGGCCAAGGATCTTCCCACCTACACATGTGATACCATGATAAGTGCTGTAATCCATCTCTTACCTTGGAAATGGTTACATTTCTCTCTCAAGTCACCAGGGATCCGTTCTTGCTTTCAGATTTTGAGAATAATAGCATGTAGTTAGCGAGAGAGCATTTTTTCAACCTTGCTGACATGTTTCAGGTAGTATTCCATCAGGACCACAGGCTTTGTTGCTCTTCACCTGCTTAATGGCTTTCAAGGCCTCTTGATAAGTTGGTGGATCTGCGAAGTAGTCCTTAATGGGGTGTTGTGGAATGCTGTAATGGTATCATCTTTGACATTAAAATCTCAGCTCAGGGACACTTGCAAGTCCTTCCTGCACCGTGCATTGATGATAGAGCTGTCTAAAGACTGTTGTTCCACCCTTGGACATCAGAGGGCCAGCTCCTTGTGTGCTTGGCCATAGATAGCTTTGGTTGTGTTGAAGAATCTCTTTTGCTTTGTCCTCCCACACCTCCTTTCGCTCATGAGTTTTCCTTTGGGTCTCAGCTTTAGTGTGGTGATAAAAGTCTTGCTACTGTTTGGAGGTCATGTCATTCTGCCAAGCTTTAAAAGGCTCTCCTTTTTCCATCAACGAGAGCTCTCGGCAGCCCCCACAGGAAGCCCAGCCTGGGCTAACTGCCTAGTGGACCACATTTGCCTGGGGATTTGACAGGCAGCTGTAACCCATCTAGTGACCCCAGCTGGTCATTGTCTGGGCCTCTTTACTGGCTGCTGGGAAAGCAGTTTCTCCATTTAGTTCCAGCTGTGGCAACAGCCTCCAGACCAGGCAAGAGTTCCTGCTGATGGTGTGCCTCTGATCTGGTACTAGTTTCCTGGTTCCTGACCTTGGTATGGCTCTGTTCCTGGACTCTGGCTTTGGATTTTCCTTTAGCTCTGTTTCCTGGACCTGCTCACTCAGTTTCTGGACTCCGGTTTTTACATTTTTTCCTCAGATCTGGTAATTTGGTCCCTGACTGCTGAACTTTGACTTGGCTTGTGACTCAGACCCTGCCTCTGGATTTCCCCTTGAACCCAATAACCTGATCGCTTCCTGCCCCTTGATGTGGCCTGTGGTTGGGCTCCTGCCCTCCTTAAGTGGTCTGACCAGTAGACCAGACCACCTATGACTTGGTCTCTTTCAAGAACTGCCCTGATGTTTCTTTGCAGAAAAGCCTGGGGGTTGTTCACATACCTCATCCATGTCTTTCTTGTGGCTCTCCCAGTAATCAAAGGTGTCAAGATCATCAGGGAAGTCAGAGAGTTCCTTACTAAAGCACTGCAAGATGACTGCTTTTAGCATGGTCTTTCAAGCATTCAATATTGCACCTCTTCCTCATTTCTCCCTTTGTTTACATCACTTTGGGGTGATTCAAGTGAACACAGCAGAATATATCAAATGATGTTCCATCCAGCAGTCATCTGTACCGGTCATAAAAGTCCTGGGCATGTGCTATGATGTAGTCAATCAAGTGCCAATGTTTTAAGTAAGGGTGCATTCATGACGTCTCCCATCTGTTGCCTCAACTGGAGGAGCAACATGATGAAGAGATCATGGTTTGAACACTTGCTTGGGAGAAGAATCCATTTGAATTGACTTTCCCCAACCTTTCCTTTCCAAGCACTCCTTCCCACAGCTCAGACTCTAAATGATCCAGTCTTCTCGAATGTGTCCTCATAAATACATAAAGCAACATAAATAACAAAATACAGAAGTAGCACAGTTTCTTTACAAAATTAACACAAAAAAGAACAGTTTTCAAAGATGTTAATCTCCAAGGCTGGGAATGACCACCTAGTAATGAAAAGCAAACATTTATCTATTTTCAATGCTTGATCTTCTCAAACATGACTAGCAATATTGACTGATCCATGTGGATCCTGCATTTCTTTTTTATGGCCTGTTACAATGGCAACCTTTAGAGCTTGGGGAAGACGTGTGCTGACCTTCCCGGTGTCAATGAGTGGGTACACAGACTTCTGGTGTGGGTTGGTTACACCTCAAGAAGCATCTCCACCATGCTAAAGAATTTATCATGCATATCCAGGACTTCAAGTTATCTATTCTTGCCCTCAGTTCTGCTAGCACATTCTCTCTCACTTTTCTTCCCCCTTTTTGCAACTTTCCTTCACAACGTAGTTATACAACAGAAATAAATTCCTTACCTTACGCGTAGAACCTCAGATGTTTAGCGTTGCTTTAATATTCCACCCCAATAAATGCTTTACATATAAAGCATAGGAATTTGATCCTTTTTAAATACTCTCCTGCTTCTCTTCAGAACCAATGGGAAACCACTGATACCAAGGGAACAGACTCTTCATTTTTTACTTACTGCAGTAGAGTAATAGCTGGATCAGTACTGCCAATTCTTGTACTCTAAATCATAAAATCTGCACTTTATTCAATGTTTTTACTAAAAACCCAGTCTCTGGAGTTATCCAGTTACCTAAATATCTCACCTTTCATTTTCAGAAAAACATTTTAGACCTCATGACTGAAAATGTGAATCACCCAGGCTCAAAGTCAGGAGGTAAATAAAAAGAACCCGAAATGTATTATTTTGGCATATTATTTTTTATTCAAATTTCAAGATATTCAGGGGTCTGACTAACAAGTTTTGAATGCTTTGCATTGCCACAGAGCCCAGGCTGCTTGCAGGAGGCAGCAGGCAGGCTGCAAATACCTTCATCACACTGCACTGGTGACTTACCCATGGACAATAATTTAATACCTTTTTCACATCACTTTTCCCACTAGATCTTTAAGAAATGACAAGTATTTGATCTTTAAGAAATGACAACTATGCCCTTCTATAAAATTGATGAAATTCACTGAAACATTTTCATATCTATCCGATTATGTCAGTCAATAGATTTGTATGCAGAACAAAGCCAGCAGGAGTTTCACATTCAAATGATGGCAGCATATGGTTGTCTTTGTCAGTCCCACTGCTTCAGGGTCTTTATGCTTCTGGCCAGAAATAGTTTACCACAGGGAGAAAAAAGAATATACAGAACAAAACATCTAACACTTTTTTTTCCCCCCACTTGGCTAGCATCTAAAAGGGAAAACTGGAAGGGGAAAGTAGAAACTCTGCTTTTAAATTGTCCAGCAAATTAAATCACTCTCAAGTTTGAAACACGTTTTGAGTAGTTAAAGCATAATTTTAAAAAGAAGCTAAAGGTTTGAACAACATTTGTATGCTAACCAGTATCACCATAGGTAGAAGAGCTAAGGAGTTCATGCTGTGAGTCTGAATGCTGTCCAAGATATCTGCATGTTGAATTTGGCATCCAGATTCCCCAGGCAGCTTTCAAAAAATCTCAGTCCACAACCCTTCTAGCTACAGTATAAAACTATACAGCAAACCCTCTGTGTTTCTGTGCACAGCATCAATCACAGTGACTGTGGTCCAATAATAAAAGTGAATGACGAAGGCAAAACTGTGATTCTGCTATAAAATCTAAGCTACTGTCCATGGAGGACAGCAAAATTTAGCATCACATATGTCCTTTGTACCAGCAGACAATGGTTACTATAACAGTAAGCCTAGTGGCCCACTTCCCCAGACTGTCCTAACTCCATTCTGCATTTGAAACCAACTTCTCTCCTTTCCTCTCAGCTTCTCCTTTCCTGACTACTTAGACCCAGACTCTCCAAAATACCTGATGACACTAGTATCAGAAGTATAAGGGCCCACAATGTTGTCCCACCTACAGAATCAATCTTTACAATAAGTGAATGATCTAACTCCATAAAACGTTTTCAGATATGGCTTGTGCAATTGATAATTATCCTGAACAGCACTGTACAGTTTGTTTGATTTATAAGGCTGGACAAAAATCAGAAGAGTTTTCTAAAATCTGCTTGTTCATGAAGGGAAGTCTTTCCAGCTATAAAAAAACCTGGTTATATAGGAGATCTAAAGATTTCAATCCTCTTCTACCAGCAAAGATATGATTAGAATTCAAGCAATTATTTTGAGCCTAATTTCCATGGTATAACACCAGGGAATTAAGACTGCAAAAGATGGCAAACTGAATGTGCAACTTTTTTCATGTCAATCTTCAAACAACTTCTGAGTCCCTTACCCTCGGAGGGGTCAGGCATTTGATAATTTGTATTCAAATTACACTTGGGGGGACAAATTAGTTGTGCAATATCAATATTACCCAGATGTCAATACAATGTTATCTTTTACCACTTAAATTTAAATCAGAGAAGCCTGGTACAACTCTTCCAGTCAACACCTATTTCTTGATCTAGCCTTGGTCTTTTCTGATGCGCAGAGAAGCATTTTATGGCTGCTGTAGACTCAGTTTACTCATCACTTAGAATGAATAAAAATCTGTAACACTTCACAAGACCTACACCACTTTTGAACAGGTCTGCATTCTTACAACAATAAAGCAACTGAAAAAATGTGCATTTCTCAGAGCAAACAGGAACAGATAAAACTCACTCCAAGAATCTCCTATAAGACTGTATTTATACGCTACTTATTATCCCACCCCCAATCACCCATACAAACCTGAGCATCACCAAATATTCTCATAATGCTTAAAGTAAATGGCCCTGGAATTTCCCCCTCGTCAGATCAGTCAATGGGCTGGACAGTCTGACATTCGCTTGTGCCCAATATTTCAAAAGACATAGTCAAAGTTTAGCTTTCTGCAGCAACGTGCGGTTAAACCCAGGAAATGCAAACCCTTCATGAAGTCCAAGTAATAGCTGAAATACTCTGCTGCCACTGACCCAAGAGAAACCATACAAGGTTAGACAGAAAAGAAACCCCACAAGGTGACCTGCGCTATAGGTGCACAATATGTCTCAGGCATCCACATGGGATAGAAGTTAGGCTCAGCCAGGAACACTAGGTTGGAGGGAGGGAGGATACACACACACACACACACACACACATACTCTCACACTCTCATATAATCCAAATTCAAGCACAGCAATTTGGTCACCTACTTCTCCTTTAACCAGCAGTGAACGGGGAATCTGACCACATGTTGGTATGGAAAATTATGTCCCATCCTGCTTAACTAAATTTGATCTCACTTTCCATCTATCACAGGCCTCTCAGTTGCATTTGCCCCCAATATCTACCTTCCCTTTTTTTCAGAACCAAAGAAAAGAGAGCCAGACAGACAAATTGGGCCCACTAGATAATACTGTTTGCTAAACTAAATTTATAGCTACTGGTCGCCATTGTTAATGAACTGCGAGTCATTTCTACCTTTATATTGAAAGGAAAATCCTCCCTATGCCCCCAATTTAACTCTTCTATAGCCTCATCCAAACCAATGAAGCAATTAAATGTTTCCCATCACTTTCAGTGGGCTTTTGCTTTTGGTCAGAGCCTTATTGAATGAAAGGAGCTGCGTTCCATTCTGGGTGGGCTTTCACTTAACTTTTCAAGCAAAATGACGTTTGAAGACGGCATGACGGAAGTCAAGCATTTTGTCACTTCAAAGCAGTAAAAATCTTTGTTTCTCCAAGTTCTCATACATGAATCCACACATTTTATACATGATCCGTTCACTGAATAAGTTTTGTTCAACTATATATTTGGGAAAAGACAGTGAATTGTTTTCTCACCTAGTAGCATATTTAAAGTATATTAGCAATTTCAAGAGTGGTTTAAACTTACTGAACTACCCAATTTCCCCTAGTCAGCACCAATTCGAATGTAAACCATTGTTTCACTGATGCTGTAGAGCAGGAGTAACTGCTGCGTGTGGCATGTGAGCCCCAGGTGCTCAGTAAAGAGAGATACCAGGATGGAGGAAGGGGCACTGGCACCTCCAGCCGCATGGAGTGGACTGGGGGCAGGATGCTAGGGTGAGACGATGTGGAAGGTATCACCATCAAGAGCCAGGTTAACCGTTCCCTGGCCTTGCAGCTGCCCAGGTCTTTGGATCCTCAGAAGTCACATAAAACTGGCAGGGGAGAGTTATGGGGCCAGGGGAGAGTTAACTTGAGCTGTTGGCAGTTGCACCTTGCCAGCTGCAGCCCTTGTTCTGCTCCACGAGGCCTGAAGCTCAAGTCCTGCTGCCTTCATTTCAGCACCCCAAGGGACAAACTCTATCACATATGTTGGGAGGGAGGAGGAAAAACAGAGATGCATTTGGGGGAGGCACAGGGCTTAACTTGTGGCACACCTGCCAAAAAGCTTGGCCACCACTGCTCTACGCAATATTTAGAACGCCATTTTTCACAGCAAACAGAATGGGGGGGAGGGGGGCGGCGACAATGGCATTTTTCAATAGAAAGAAATGTTTTCCTTCCAAAGCGACAAAAATCACAAATTTGGAAGCGTTTTTTTCAGGCTGTCAGTAAAACATATCTGGCACACTCAAACAAAGACGATCATTCTCCACTACCAAAAAAGGCAAAAACCCTAAGGTAAAATGCCTGTTCATGAGATTTGGTTTTTAATATTGTCAGCCAATAAGAATCAAGATAACATGAATCTAAATAAGACTATTACTGGAGCAGTCCTTAGAAATGTCTAGTTAGATAATGTCTAGCTGGGATAATATCTATCTCCTTAGATAATGTCTAGTTGACAGGAGGTATTAAGTAGGGTTCACAAGGGGTCTGCCCCGAGCATGGTATTTTTTTTTATTTTTTTTTTTAACATCTTCACTAATTATTTGGATAATTCGGATTGAGGGAGTGCTTAGCAAATTTGCAGGTGACACCAAGTTGGGTGGAGTTGCAGGCATTCTGGAGAGTAAGGTTATGATCCAGAATGAGCTGGACATACGGGAAAAGCGGTCTGCAATCAATCAGATGAAATTCCACAAGGACAAGTGCTAAGTCCTGCACTTGAGACAGAATAATTGCATGAACAAACACAGACTGGGGAACAACTGGCTAGGCTGTAGTGCTGAACAGAAGGATCCTAAGATCAGAGCAGACCATAAGATGAATACGAGCCAACAACATGCTCTTGTCATAAAAAAAAAAAAAAAGGCAACAGCATTCTGGGTTGTGCATCAACAGGAACATCACTTGCAAATCAAAGGGAGAAGTGATTATTCTGCTATATTTTGTAACTTATTTGGTTGACTCTTGGATGTGGCATGGACTTGAAGAGTGGTGTACCTTCCTGAAGTGATGTCAGAAAGAACTGATCTACCTGGTAAATTCCAGATTTTCTCTATCGCAGGTGTCGGCAATGTTTTTCAGCCACAAAAGCTGGCAACCTTGACTTAGATGTTGGTGAGCCAGGGGTGGATGGTGGGGGAGTCACAAGAGACCCAATTCTTATTGTGCCAGCATAGCCCCCGCCCTTTCCCCACCATGCTCCCTAAGGTATGCATACAACCACTGCCAGCAACAAGCCAGGCAGGAGTCTGGACCCTGATGCAGTTGCTAGCAGCTTTGCGGCTGCCTGCTACAAACAAACCAGAGTCTGGGCAAGCCCCTGTCACCCACCATGGAGCCTGGGTTGCTCACAGCAGAAAGCCACAAGACTGTAAGAGGCTGCACCAGGGTCTGGAGCTCCAGCCCAGCTTGTTACCAGCAGCAGCTGCAAGCATCCCTCAAGGAGCATAGTGGAGAAGGGGTTGGGGCTGCACTGCCCTCTGCCCCTTCCCTGCCATGCTCCCCAAGGCACATGTGCAGCTGCCACTGGCCACTGCGCTCCAGACCCCGAAGCATCTGTTTGCAGCCTGCCCGCTGCCTCCTGCAAGCAGCCCGGGCTGTGTGGCAATGGCAGCTGCATGCACACCTTGGGGGCAGCACAACCCCAGCCCCTTGCATTCAGCTGTTGCTGGCAACAAGCTGGGCTGGGGCTCCAGATCCCAGTGCAGCCACCTGCAGGCTCGTAGCTGCCTGCCACATCTGGCCCCTGCCATGGAGCCCAGACTGCTCACACCACGGTTTAGCCTCCCCGTGCAAGCAGCCCAGGCTCTGTGGCTGGCAGCAGCTGCCCAGATCCTGGGCAGGCTGTGGTGTGCTGAGCAAATTGCTCACACACTCTGGCACATGTGCTGGAAGTTGCTGACCCCTACCTTATCATTTGGCTGGTATATTCCTCTGAACTACTTCACAGTCAGGGCGGCCAGGAGCTGGAACCAACTTCCTAGGGAAGTGGTGCTGGCTCCTACCCTGGGGATCTTTAAGAGGCTTGATACCTACCTGGCTGGACTCATTTGAGTCCAGTCTTTTCTCCCGCCCAGCCGGGGGGGTCGGACTTGAAGATCTACAAGGTCCCTTCCGACCCTACTTCTATGATTCCATGATATTCAAAAGACACATCCAACTTATACCATAAATAGTAACTGGAAAGGACACACTAAGTTCTAACTGATCACAAAGTCTACCAGCTAGTGGAAAAAACTCTTAAAATTGCAAGCATAGCTTGATCTTCATATGCTATTCATATTACTGTAAATGTTCCTGGGCTTATGCACAATACTAAAAAGGGAAAATAATCCATCAGAACCTCAGATACTGGCTGTGATACTTAGCAAATCCTCGTGGACACAAAATAGTATCCTGAATTGATAGACGTGGACAATTCTATTTTATTGCTCCCTCACTGAATTATCTGAAGTCCAAGATTGGAGAATGAATTTTTCTGATGGCCATGGAACTGGCCCTCAAAAATCTTGGGTTAGGAAAATTAACGTCCCTATGGGCAGAAGATGATTTCCTGTATATAGCAAAGGACACCCCATGAGAAGAGACCATGCTTGTTGTCTGGTGGAAAAGAGTCTTTGGCATGCTGTGCTTAACAACTGCCCACCATGATGCATGGCCCATTGCCCTGCTTCTATGTGGAGTTACAGAACTAGCTCTCTGATTACAGCTCCTTCTTCCAAAAACCGAAAGCCCACAACTTTAGCTCTTCCCGCTAGGATTTATCTACCTACAGCAGAGGCACCTCTTGTATTGGGGAAGAGTAACTTTTGGAAGAACCCAGATTTTTAAAATTTCTTAGATTTGCAAGAAAGAGGAAGCTCATAAGTGGGTTGTGGAGCACATTTAAAGGTCCCACCTGTATAACAAGGTTAAGGCATGAATATATATCATCAATAGACAACCTTATTGTCTCTCTCCCTCAATATAACTGTTTCTGCAGCCCATGTGACAAAACGAATCGCTGCATCAAAATAAGCTTTTTGAGAGCAGTATATAAGCACGTTTCTTTTCTTCTTCAAACCCAGATCAATAAATTATGTTCTACTGACTTGGCCGAGGGAAGGGGTTGACAACCTACAGCCCATCGGCCGAATCTGGGCTGCAAAGAAGGATGTAGTCCAGGAGGTCTGACCCAGTTTGGGGCAGCACAAAGCTGAATCCAGCTGGTGCCCCCTCCACAATGTCCTCATCTATAGCCAGCATCCCCCCCCCCTTCTCTTGTGCCTGTGCTTACCCTGGCTGCAGAGGGACCAGGTATCTGCAGTGAGAGCTTGAGCTCTCTGAAGGGTGGAAATTTAGGGCCCGCAGTAGGGAGCCAGGTCATAAGCTCTGATCCTGGGTGGCAAAATGTTACTGACCCCTGGATAAGAGCAAAAATACCAATGAGAAAAAGAAACCAAGCAACCAGGACACACGTCTATAGTATAAAGTCTGTCTTGCTTCCACTCCTATCAAGGAGTTAAACACCACAAAGATATACATACATTTTAGTAACATTTTATGGAAACAGGTTTCATTAATTGCTAATAACCCATGGTAGCTTTAAAGTTTTTGTACAACTGCCACAGACTGGATCTGTTAAAATACAAACAACGTAATAATTCCTCTCTCAAGTACATGCTTTTCCCACCCACACAGACCTGCAAATTATCTTATGGCATAAGGTACAGTGAGGCATAAATGAGAAGCACAGCATACAGTAAGCTAAGTATGACCACTGTTTTCTTATACGCTGTCCAGCTGTCCAAATTTAGTAAAAATACTTTCATTTTTCTGTCCCCGAGCCACATGCAGATCTCCATTGTCCTCAGTGCTGAAATATGAACTCCAGTACTGAGCCTTGGAAAAGTAGCATGATTAACTGGGTGGGTTGGGAGGATGATGAGTGTGAATAATGGGAACAGCCTTGTGGTCAAACTAATCCCCCACTCAGCACAAGAACTGAGCAAGGCAGAGTGAGATGGCGAAGAAAAAAGGTAGTTATATACTGCTTTTCTACATCTCCCACTACACATCAGGGCCTCTGAATAGTCTAGTTTAAGACATGTCAAAGGTCCTGACACAGCCAAAAATTTGGGGCTGCTTTGAATATTTTGGCCCAAATTATATATGACAGATTTTGTCTTGCTGCAAATCCCAAGTAATTCTGCTGCAGTTAATAATGATCACAAGGCCAGGAACAAGCTTCTGTTACAGTAATAATTTCACACAGATTAATTTTTTTTAAATACATTTATCATAATCTAAACTTTGTGTCCTATAATGTTCCTTGGATAGCAAAGTTATTTGAGGGTCCCTGTTCCATCAACAGTCAGATTTGTTCACCACTGGCTTCTCCAGGCTGGTATCCATTGGCAGTGATATGTATATACACTGTCTGCAAAGCTCTTTCCAGTGTGCAAAAATGCCATTTTTCTCATGCAATTTTATCTTTGACTTTGGGCTAAGAGTAACTGAACATTTTGAGGCCTTATACCTCCCCAAAAGGGCAGTCAATCTGTCAAGTAAAGAATACTTGTGGAATAGCTAAAACTGGAAATCTAACACCACAGTTGTATGTGGACTTTCCAAATCTACTCAGTGATGTTAAAGACTCAGCATCTCAGATTCTGTAAAGTGTTTTAAAAAAAAAGGCAGCGGTAGCGGATTAGCGGGGTTCTTATATTACCAAGTTGCCAAAAACATTTCATACTTTTTGGATACATTATATCTACAAACAATTATGGGTTTCTTTAAAACAGCCTAAGGGATGGAATGTGAAATCCCATACACACCCCAGAAGAAACCCACAAACTTTTTGGCAGCAAATTTTTATTATGTAAAGCCCAGATGGTGTTCAAACTATTTCTAAATTGATTGATGCCTTAAATAAACTAACATACTAAAGCATTAGGCAAGATAGCCGGATTTTAACATATAATTATTCAGACTATGAGAAAAGCGTGAATATGGCTTTCAGTGTTTAACTATATAGTCGGATGCATAATGTCTTTCCTTTCCAAATATTTTAGCAAGTGGAAGAGATAAGCAATATTCAGTAATATATTACATTAGATTTTTAGAAAGAACTTTTCCAACCATTTAGATCACGAATGCTTCCACAACCTTTCATAGCTGTTACAATAAGGCTTCTCTTTTTTTACCTGGGTCATTTTCATTATCTTCTACCCTATATGCAGATTTTGAGTTTGGGGCTGAAAGCAATTTTAGCCACTACCTTTTTTAAACAAGACTTCTAAATGACTCCAAGAGTCAACATCAACTTAATGATTACATGCTGATTCTTCTAGGATAAATTAATCCAGGGCTGTCCAACTTCTAAGCAGAAAGGGGCCAAATGCCCCGTGGGCCACATCAGGGCAAGCCACTGGCCTCCTAGACAGCCCAGAAACTAAAGCCATTTTTGCAACCAGAGCAATGGGGGAAAACAGCAGTTAGGCAGGAATCTGGGGACTGCAATTTAACTCCCTGTAGTGAGTCACACACAGCCCACAGGCCACTAGCTAGACAGCCCTGGACTAGTCCTTCAGCTACAAAAAACCCAAGATCCCTGCTTCAGTCAATAAATTTAGTGTGAGCCTGTTCCAACAATCCTGCGCACCTGAAACGCACTGACTGCAACTGGAATTTGAATGTTTATGTATCTAGTACTCATCCACACATCTAGTCATGCATGTGCCATTTTCAGGCCTTATTAATTTGAAATCAAATTTGGGGAAAGACTACAAAATGGGCCAACTAGTTCATGCAAATATGTTATTTGTGTGACTTATTCACCTACGTGAATTTTTCCTTATCTTTTTCTTGATTTTTTTAAATTTTAAATACCCTACCTTCATGCTTTCTACATGTAAAAGGGAAGTGAAAAGGTGAAAAACTCTGGCAATGTGGCAAAAAAAGGTTTCCTTTTTCTTTTTTTTTTTTAAAAGCCAAAACAGATACTTATCCATTCATCTTCTACATGGGTTTTTCCAAATTGGGGTCTTAGTTCTAAGCAGATCCTCTATCCTTAGAGGTTTTCAAAACCTAGGTGGACAAATTCTTGGGTGAGATAATATAGTTGGGAATGGTCTGGCTTTGAGCAAGGGGCTGGACTAGATGTAACCCCATGAGGTCACTTCCAACCCTCATTTTCTACAATTCTGTGAAAATCAAGTGTCTATTTGAGTCCTTTTCTGAATATGGGCCTCAATCTCTCCCTACAGAAGAAAAAAACGGAATGAAAGTCAGCTGTGCTTCAAATGGAGTAGGATCAAGCCCCAAACCATAAAGCAAGTTTAAACGCCTTTGCTTAAGTTTGGAAAGAAAATTGATTCAATAATAAACTAAGGCATGGCTTCTGACAGAAGCAAAAGGATACACAATTATCATTTCTCATTAGAATAAAATCTGGTTAAACTGTCATTTTTATTCATTTCCTTAAGGATCTCCAAAGCAATAAATTGATATTCTTTTTAAATGTGGTACCTTACGTTTGCTGGAAGATACAGATCTGGTTCTTCAAGACAGAAGAGAGCATTTCATTTTCATCTGATAAAAATCCCTTATGCCTGGCACATCAGTTCTTCTTCATTTTAATTATTCCACAGTTGCCTAGGAAACAGCCAAGTAGTTCTTGATTTACATGGACCGTCTCTCTCTTTCCCACTGTGCGCAGGTAAGAAGTCTTCAGAGCTCCACATATTGAATCGACATTGGCTGTAGTACTAAATCAACAAAAAGTCCCAGATCCTGAAAGGGAGAAATACAGAGTTTTCAGCACTGAATTATAATACCAACTCTAAAAGATCAAATACGGTGAATGCTGTAACTTGCAGGAGACTAAGTGGATTAGTGATGCATTGGCCTTAGGCAGGTTTTCTGCACAACAGTGAATTTCACCTCTGGAGGACAGGTTTAATGAAATAATCTTGAAAGAAGTTGAAGAAATTCAGCCCCTGCCAGGGTGAAACCCAATATGAGGTTTTCTTCAACTCTGATACAGACTTGAAGTTCAAGGTACTTAATTAACTCCATGCAACTTGATTTCTCTGTCTGCAAAAATGGAGATCATACAGAATAGCTACATGTGGGCCCTAGGAGGGCTGCTGCCAACTGATAAAAAATTCTGAATATAAATACAGTCATCTGCAGTAAGTATTAATAAATGAATATTTTACTTGTAAGCAGCAAGCTATATCTCGTTTAATGCAAATTTTAAGAGGAACATTCTCCCATTTCAATACTTAGTGAGAGCCTAGTACCGCAATCTTCTGAAAAATAAGGTAATTGTGCACAGAGATAGTCTGCAGTGTCCAAGGTGGATAACATGTTAAAATAGTACAGCATTTCCCTCTTTTTCTTCAGGCTCCAATTTCTATTTATTTCAAAGAAATGATCACTTGACTGCTTTTAACAAAAAGCCTTTCAGATTTCTTAATCCTATTTTCTATCATTAGCCAAACTTTGGAACACTGATCTTTCCACAGCCTCGTTTCATTTTTATTTAACATTCTATTAAGGGTTTTAAGTAACATAAATACTTACAAGAAATCTTAGAAAAAATAAATCAGTACTGTAACTGCTACCTGCACAAACTGTAAGTCCCACATCAAGAAGATTACTCATGCAAGTGAGACCTAAAGGATCTGCTGTCTCGCCACTGCATCACAAATGTATAGGTTATAAATAAGTTTCAAATAAATTCAAGGTCTTCTCCAGAACAGTAAAAATGGGCATAATTATGTTGCCAGTTCTCAAAATTTCATTGCAAATCTTGGGAATTTTAGGAGTCTTGTTCTTAAAGTCCCTGCTACTGCAAATCAATTGATTAGATGATAGTACAGTACAACCACTTTCAACTGAAGAATTGGGGGAAACCCTCCACCTCCCCACAAAAAACCCTCTCTCTCAGTTGGGAAATCTTAAAAGCACAAGCCCAAGAGGCTCAAAAACAGAAAACATGAAAGAGGTTTAAAAATGGCACTACTTTCAAGCTCAGCTCATGATTTCTAGAAGGCTAACATAGATTTTTGGTCATCTAAAGTTGTTTATATTGACTATAATCTGCCTAAAAGCATTATGCAACTGCTTCCCAAATCGAAGGGTCCGAGTGCTTAATTCTGTCAGCCCCCTTTGAAAATCCCAGCTGTAGGTAATGTTATTACTAAGGTACTTTCAACATAAACCTACTTCTAAACACCCCCAACCCCTCTCACCCAGCTTGTACCTTTCAGAAAGTCATTTCTGTACATACGTGGTCTCATTCACAAATTAATGTTTTAGAAAGTCTGATGTTGATCCTGTAAAAAGTTTTTTTTTTAAGCAAACCAAGTTCTGACCCTCATCTCTATCTATATGATTTTGAAGGTTGCATATTTTTTTAAGATAGCTAATATATCTATATCTCTTTAAAAATATGCAACCTTCACAATTTGTTGCACACAAAGAAAACATACACATTTTAATAGTCAAATTCCACACAGGGATAATCCCTGATGATCTACTCTAACATCCAAGGGTTCCTATACCCATGGTACCTAATAATCATGAGCAGGTTTTACTAAGCAAAAGGCCATTAGTTTTGGCCTATGCCCAGCATGCCATTCCTATTCTATTTTCACATGAGCTGTCATATATGCCAAAAAAAGTCTTTAAATTTACGACTAACTTTGCATCCTTCTGAAAATTTAAAATTGAAGGACTCTCACTCTGCCTTTGATGGGCTTTGAAACAGGCTCCAGCACTCCACTGTTTAGAAGCTGTTCCAGGCACTCTTTCATTTTCTTAATTTCATTTGATTATGCACTTTATGGCCCTCCCTTACTATTGTTCCACATCTAAACAATGCCTCTTGCATGACCCTAGTGTGACATGGGAAGGATGGCTATTTCTGTTCAGTACACTTGTCACCGTTTAATCCTTGCTGATTAAAACATGACATTAAAAGTAGCTCTAGAACAGAAATCAAAACTCCTGTCTGTTGAGTACCTGTCCTGAACCCTGCGGTATACCGCCAAAACCTATAAATTGCCCCACCAAATCAACAGTCACCAGTCGCCTACACTGCAAGGTAAAGGCAGCACCCTTTCCTTGCCCCAGTGAGCTCCCAATCTCCAAGCCAACCCTGGGAAAGGGGAGGCTGTGGCTTGGGAGTGAGGGGCACTAGCATGGCAGGGCTGCTCAACACCACAAAGCAGTGTGGGGAACAGCTGCAGCTGGACCCATGTCCTGGTGAGTGCAGGGAGCAGGGAAAGCTCTGATCCTCCGTGATAAAACCCCCCAAATCAAACCCTTAATTCTTTTAAAAGAATTTCTTTTATCATAATGCTTAAGGAACTGGTAGGCTTCCAAATTGCTTGGAAATGGTGTTCAACTGGTATCTAAATATAGTTTTATAGTTCTCAGGGTTGGAAGGGACCTATTAGATCATCGAGACCAACCCCTGCCCTGGGCAGATTACCCCAGCCAGGTGTTTGTCCAATCTCGAATATATATCAGTATTTCATTTTAATCATGGAAAAAACACGGATTTGGGGGAGAAGGGGAGGTTAATCAGAGGGGTTTTTTTTAAATTACAGAACTTTGGATTTTAACAGAGAAAACCAGGATCCCTGCTTATAACTCTAGCTTCAAAGAAGTGAGGACTTCTTTTATTAGTGAAAGACATCACACCAGCCTGGTAAATGATGTCCCCTATTCACATACAGTTTAAGCAGGCTGCCCTGCGAACAGGTCCAGGTATAGGAGGGGGTTCTCTCTGGAGGAAATAGAGGTAGTTCAGTTTCCACAGTCCATGCAGCTCCTAACCCCTGTTAAGTGTACCAATTTGCACACATGGGCCATGTCCAGATGAGCACAGCCATGCGGTATGTGGCAGTGCAGACACCTCCACAGTGCCACATACCACACATTCAGTTGTTCTCCATGCTGAAAAGGAGCAGCACAGAGGGGGTTTCTGACACCTGGATACCCGGGAGACAAAAAACCCATGGAGAAAAAAAAATGCACAGAGGCACAGGCCACTTGAAAGCGGAGCCAAGTCACCCAAAGCCATGCTCTGTGTGGCAAATCACCGCTGATGCAGCCCCAAAACCCAGGTAAGGCTGCTAGGGCCAGCCCAGTGCTGGCTCCAGCCTCCCCTACCCCACCCGGGGTAACTTGTCACACGCCAGAGCGGACAGGGCACGGGCACCCCCCCGGGATAAGCAGCGGTGGCGTAAAGTGTGCTACTGCTAGTTGTCCCCAGGGAACCAAACATCGGCACTACGTGTGGGCACGGCCATGGAGTGCGGTTCATCAGGAACAATTTTTTGTTCCCTTTTGGAGTTTGCTGGTTTTCATATTTGTGCCCTACAAACAAAAGGCTCAGAAGCACAATAACAATGCTTGGAGACATCCAGCCCTTTCAAAAAGCTGCCTCCTCTGTCCCCATTTTTAGAGCGCCCAATAATCAAAACACAAATGCTATAAAGAACCTGGTGACACAAAATCCCAATTCATCAATATACAATTATTGAAATAGTTATTCCTGGGCATGCTATTTTATACATATGTATTTCCTCCCATTGTGGATCATTAGCCAGAACTGAGCCTGCTGCGCTGTTGAAATAGTAAAGACCTGTGCTAGGTAACTGGTGAGTGAGTCATGATATCAGCATCTATCAGGATCAAGGTGTATAACATGCAATGAGACATAACACACATTCACAACTATCTGTGAGCCATCACTGTAGTGCTGGATATTTCTACAAGAGGAAGATTTAAGAAGATGGCTGGAATTGAAGCCAGATTAAATTTGAATTAAAAATACAGCACAATTTTAAAAAATTGACAATTAACCACTAAAAAGGTACTAAAGGAAGTGGTGGCTTCAACATCACTTGATGGCTCAATACTTTCAGATCAAAACCGGATGCCTTTCTGGAAAACACTTGTTAGCAAAAAGCATGCTTCAATCAAAGACGAATTACTAGACTTGATACAGGGGTAAATAGGTTAAATGTAATGTTCTGTGATATTGTGGATGTCAGACGACATGATTTAATGGTCTTTTCTGGCCCCAAGGTCTCTGAAATGCAGGATACCTTGGCTTTGTTCCTGACTCCAACAGCTAAGTATGAAGTAACAGTTCAAAGTAGCATATTCAATTTAACGATGCCACTATTTGGGTCATTTTTTAAGACCTGGCTAGACAAAGCCTTGGCTGGGATGACACAGTTAGAGATGGTCCTGCTTCGAGCAGGGGGTTGGACTAAATGACCTCCTGAGGTCTCTTCTAACCCTCATTTTCTATTATTTTATTATCTGTAAGGGCTGACCCCAGGATCTTTGGAAGTAGGAGCATAACTCTCTATCACTTCAGTTCAAAAAGAACCCTGTGTGTAAGAGCAGGCAGAAGCTTGATATAGAGGGACAAAAAATAATCTACTGAAAGGGGGAAAGCGAGAAAGAGAAAAGCTGGCCAGCTGCCACATGCTAACCCCTCTTCCCAGCCTAAAACTCAATCATTCAGGGCGAGTAGAAATATTTCCCCAGTGTCACCAAACCAGCCAGCTTTCATTTAGAAAGATGTCTCTAGTTCACAGTGCTGCAATCACAAAAGCGTGTAAGTACGTATACTTGTCTGCAAAGCAGGTGACGTTAACACAACAGGTGGAAGTGGAGCTGAGAATCAAGGTTGTTCTCCATTCTTGTGCTCTGAACTACACAAGTTCAAAGTGAAACTAATTAGTGAGCTGCACTTCTAAATAGCCCGTATCGGCACAGCATAGGAGAATAGAGTCCAAGCAAGGTAGCGGGGAAAGCAGATGAATGAAGGGGAATAAGACATGTTGCTAACACATAATAATTCAGTTTGATATTATTTATGCCTGTAAAGACAAATAGCTGGTAAATTGTGTAAATGACAGCATTACACATCATATAATGAGTATAATTAACATTGGCCTTTAAAAAACTGAAACTTGTCCTACAAATTCCCTAATTCTCCATCTTCTGTTTCTCTGAGCAAACTCTGTTACAGGATTTTAAGAAGACACGAACACACCAAATGGAGCCATGGTTTGTAGCTCTTCAAAACCAGCTCTTATCACAATACAAGACAAAAACTATAAAGCACTCAGTTCTGCATGTAGCTTACAGTGTGAAAGGATTAATAACCCAAATCAAGTGGTGTACAAAAGGCCTGATCTCACTTTTCAATACAGAGCAATAGCCCATTCAGTTTCTGGCCTAATTACAACAGGTTTTGGTTGAGAAAGGCCGTCTTTAAAGCATTGCTCTACCCTGCAAAAAACTGGTATGCCACATTATTCTTAATCAGTTATAAAATGTAAAAAACATTTTACTCTAACGACAAAGGGATATTCAAATCAATCAACTCCCATATCTGTACAGAAAATATTTAGGAGTGCTCAGTAAAGCAAACAAGAGAACAAAGATGGAGAAACAAAGAGTATCTACACTTCAGTCACAGCAAAAATAGCAGTCCTCAAGAACCACAGGCCCTGGACCGCATTTGAAACGCTCCAAATACTAAGGGTACAGACACACAGAGCCAGAGTACTTCAAAAACAGCTAAAATACTGCAAAAATAAGCCTAAAAAAAAATAAAAAAAAAGAGGATCATCTCTGAATTACTTCTGTACATTCCAGCAGTCCTCCGACATCCCACAATGCTCCATTCTTCCCCACCACAGGGGAGGGGATGAGGTACAGGCAGATGGCTAATGAATGTTCTCCTGCATGTTTAGCTGTCTTTACAAACAGCTCCGGAGACTGGAGGCCAAGAGGTATGCACGAATTCCTGTTCCCCACCCCTGGCAAGTAGTGTCACTGCATGTCTGTAAATGAGTTCAGCTCTAAGGGTGCCTATGCACAGGGCAGGGGATAAGTGGGGGAAGGGGGGGGTTAAGTAGAGTGGCTTTTGGGAGCCACTCCAATTAAAACACCCACAGTGTCTTGTGTATTCAGCATCCTGCATTTCAAAATGTAAGTGTGGGTGCTTAAACTAAAGCTTGCTTAAAATGCCCTAGGCTAGGGACAGAGGTTACACATAAACTGGTCTAAGTGATTGGAAGCCAGTTCAAATCTGCAACACAATAGAAGTTCAATGCGCATAAACCGCTTTCAAAATGGCAGAAACCAGTTTAAAGATAAACCTGAACGGATGTAGTCTCAGACTTAACTGATTTAGTTTAAATCAGTTTACTGAACTTCTGTCCCAGATCCCCTTCAGATTCACGTTAATTTACAGTCCCTCAACATCCCAGGATGCTTTGCACCTCCCCTGCATACCTCACAGGGTGGCAGGCTAGCCTGGGCGAAAGATGTCTGCTCCAACCAAGGAGAAAGGCACGTTCTAGCACCCCCCAGCTTCTGGCCTGAGTCACGGCAGGCATGTGGCTGCATTTCTGGAATCAAGAGAGAAAGTTGATTCAATTGCTTAGTAGTTCAATCTACACAACTTAGAGTCCCAGGGTGGGCAAAATGCAGCCCGGGGGCTGGATGCGGCCCGCCCAGCCATTCTATTTAGAAAATTTATATTCATTTGCCCCTAGCTGCCTATCACGCAGCCCTCAATGGCTTGCCAAAACTTAGTACGTGGCCCTCCGCCCAAAATAACTGCCCACCCCTGGCTTAGGCTAACCTGTGAAGATTGAATTGATTCAGCCCCAGGATTTTTGACCATTTGTACTTAGCCCTACGGCGCCACTCTGGAAATGCTGCAAAGGCAATGGGAGGAAACGGGGTGGCGGGGGGAAGAGACAGACACACAATGCATATCAGCTTGGTGGCAAATGTGAAGCGCTGCAGAGTGTTTCATATGTACATCTGTCCATGCCCATACTCTACTCAGTATGCACTCATCATGTGCTATATCAGCCTCCATTAAGCTCCATACTGCCATAACTAAATTAACCAGTCAAAGCACCAGTATTAATGTAAAGTTACCTCAGATATCTAAAAAGATGCTGAAGTCACAGAATTGAATTCAGTACAGATATGCAAATACTTATCCAAAAGGAGTCTGAAGCATAACTAAAGCACAGCCCTGTGCTGAATGACTTTGCACATAAAATCAAAAAAAGAAGTAAAATCACATAAATCAAATTTGCTTCACGTACAATTAAGTAACCAACTTTCATAAATGGAAGTTTCTGAAAAGTAGTTTTTCAACCATCATAAACATTAGGCTCACATTCCTCACCAAAAATGGATTCCTTTTGTTTCTGAAGCAATGACAACATATTAACACTACCAAATTTCAAACTGAATATTAACTGTGCCCTGAAGACTTTATTTAAGTCATTAAATGCAAAGGTGAAGGCTTAATGCCTCTCACAGAATAAAAACAGGTTTACTATAATAGACTGAATGTATTTTTAATCTACTAACATGATTTTATCTAAAGCAGCTTATTAAATGTCCATTAAAGTGAGCAAAAAGACCTGCAATGACTTCAATGCTCAGTATAGCAATCAGCATTACATTCATAATCATCAATGAATGTAATCAGTCCTAAATTATCCTTATTTGCCTATTATTTTGTTACCATGATCAGACTCCTTCATGACAACAGGATAGCTATCAACCTAAGCAATGACTTGTAAACAGACGCCTTTTACTATTACAAGTCGAGCAAAGATGTGTAACTGTACAAACCCTCTTTTCCAGCTATTCATTGCTGATCGACTTCCACCCGGAGTCAGCATCCAATATCACTTAGACAGGAATCTCTTTAACATCAACCAGCTACATTTCAAATCCAGGATAACCAACAATTCCATTATTGATCCTCAAAATGCTGATGATTATATTGTATGTGCCCAAACATATGAAGAGCTCCAGCTCATTCCTGATTGCTTCTAAGAGACGTATGAAATGCTTGGACTCATGGTTAATCTCCCAAAAACCAAGACACTTTACCAACCCACCCCAAACCAACAAACTGCTCCTCCATACATTAAAGTTAGAAGATAGCTGTTAGAGAGAGCTGAGCATTTTCCCTACCTAGGTAGCCACCTTTCCCAAAAAGTAATCATAGACAACGATATTCAACACCAGATAAAACCCGTCAGTGCTGCCTTTGGACATCTTCAAAATCATGGTCTTCAATGTTCATGACATCAGGACCCACAAGCTTCTCATCTACCAGACTGCTGTTATCCCCACCCCGTTGTACAGATGTGAAATGTGGACAACATATCAGAAATACCTAAAAGTGTTGGAACATTACCATCAGTGATGTCTTCATAAAATCCTTCATATCAACTGGAAGGCCAGAAGAACAAACACCAGTGTTCTGACCCAAACAAATACACCAGTACTGACGCCACGCTTATACGGCACCAGCTCTGTTGAACAGAACACGTCATAAAGACGCCTGCTGTCCAACTCCACAATAGGTCCCGTTACTCCCAATTCACTGATAGTCACTGCCCTAGACGTGAGCAAAAGAAGAGACTCAAGGACACTCTGACAGCCAATCTGAAAAATGAAATATTAACATCAATACCTGGAAGACTCCAGCACTGAACTGTCCCCAGTGGCACAGTGCTACACTGCAGTGATCATTTTGAGTAAACTCATCTCACTATGGAGGTGGATATGTGAGAGGAACGGAAAACCTGTGACTAAACATCACCAAGATCTAATCCTTTCTCCTGGAACCATTTGCCATGTCTGCAGTTGAACCCCCGGCTCTTAGACCAGCCTCCTCAGCCATCTGCAGATTTCCCTGCTTAACAGAAGACCGTCATCCTCCTATCAAGAGACTAACAATCAATGACAATGGTGATGACCATTTGAGACATCAGCATAAGGACGACTACAAGCCAGCAGGTGTTGATTGGGATAGTGAATTTCTATAAGCATTTTAGAAAGCTGATCCATAAGAATACGATGTCAGTGGTTCAAAACTCACTTCAAGGTTTATACTAGCAGCAGACTGATACCCTGTAGAACTATACTACGATAACATCATCTGACAAAATGCATTCTCGATTTATGATGCCCAGCTACAAAGACATGGAACTATAGGAAAGAAAAGAGGAACTATATGAAAAAGATGACCTCCTTTAGCTCTCTTCGAGACCGCTGTGAGTGCTTTCTCGTTGTAACGGGACTGACTTACTATCTGAGTAGATCTAGTTTCCCGAGAACCACTTCAGATCTAAATCAAGAATGATAAACAGGACTTTGAAAGAATTTAAATATCTAGGTCACAAAATAATGCAGAATAATCCAGCTGAAGTAGTCACGCACCCTTTTGGGTGCCTAAATTCATTCTGAACCTACTTTGGCCACAAAAAATTACTAAATAACTGAGTTTAGGCTTCTACAAATATGAAGAAGCATCTCAATCTGACCACTAGGTCCCTAGCTCCCATCCAAGTTCAACCGTGATTAAAACAAGGAACAGGGACTATACCTAAACTCTGCCTAATTCCTCAGAGGAACTAATCCACTAGGCATCCTTTACAACCTACTTTAGATCATAGAGTTCAGCAAAAATGAAGGATCCACAATGGCTCAAAAACAGAAGAGTGAAGATGCATACTACCCTACTGCAGTGATTCTCAGCATTTTGACACAAACTACCCCTCATTAGACTCCAGGCACCTGCTGGAAGGCACCAGCTTTTAGCTTTCATTCTTTAATTGACTATGGAAAAATTATAAAGTAATTATTCTACTGCAGAAGAATTCAGAAAGACTGCAATAGGTTAAAATGTTTTTAACACTATGAATTCCTATATAAAATCTCTGGGGTTGTCTTGTAAATCATGTGTAAGCACCTGAACACCTAACAATACCAATACTGTGTGTCACCCTTAGACATATCTTGCAGCACCCCAAGGAACCTGACTTTACAAGCCTCTGGTTAGGGCATCTGTCTGGATGTAAGGAGGCCAGAGCTCTAGTCCTTGCTTCTAGAATTCTTTCTGTGTTTTAGTAAAGATGATTGCTAGATAAAATTAAGATAAGACCCCAGGAACCCAAGTCCTATTTAGGCACCCAGTTAACCCATCTGAATCTGACCCAAGATCCTGTGCCAAATTACATGCACTTCATTGACATCTGTCTAGCAGAAGTTAGGGCATACGACTTCTTAACTGAAAGCATTACCTCGGACTACCACAGACACTTGCCAGTCTAGTAGACCAATACCCAATTTGCCATTCTCCTTAATGATCCCGATCAAACATGCTACAGCAAAGTGGAGTCTTTCTGCTACAGAAATGTTCTGGGACAGGACTTTTTGATGAGGCATAGGTTTTGTAAGTCCTCTTCCACAAGACCTTTTCCTTTTATAAGACCTCTTCCAGAACTGCGTAGTTTTGTTGGGGAAAATAAGTGCCTTCAAATAGAACTAAGCTAAGTAAACTACTCTAATTTCTAATATAAATATATATATTATTCAGCGGTGGTCATCTTGGTGACCAAACCCTTGAGTTAATTCTTTATTCCCATAATATGTATTGACCATCTCTGGATATCATTCCGCACAAAATACTATCAACGCACCAGCATACCTTCTCAAACCAGCAATAATTTCTCTCTTTTTCAGTTGTGGTTGAAGAGTGCGACAAAAACAAACTCAACAATTTAAATCAGGTACTATAAATTAATAGACACGGCTTGAGCCCCATGGAATTACTTCTCTTGGTACTGGCATAATTCCACAAGATATCCATGCACTTTTCTAATATCATTTGTTCTGAGGCCATTAGAAGAGTCGCTTGACTGCCTGAATTGGAAAGTCTAATCGGATGATGAATTCAAGTAACTTTGCTTTCTTTCAACAAGCTATGCTACGCTAACACTCTCTAAGTTGTAAAGATTGATCCTGCTCTGACAAATGACAGCTTGATATGCTTTTACCATGGATTTATATCAGGTTTACAAAACACAGTTTTAGGCTGAAGATGGCTAAACAGAATAGTAAGCCAGTTTCCGGCCCTGACACTATCTCACGCTGTAAAACTGATCTCATGAGTAAGAATTCTGGATATGTGGCTAACCTAATGTAGAAATACTTGGTACTGAAATTATTTTTCAGTTATAAGCAAAAAACTAGGTTAACACTGAAAGAGCTACAGGATGCGTATTTCATAGTCATCACGAGCCAAATCCCTTTCTCTCCCCACTGTTCATTTGCAATCTCCAGTCTGCGATGAAGAGTCCATTCTGATAGACTTTCAATGACCAGTCTGAAAACTCATGACATTATGGGCACAACACAGTGAAAACCAACCTTTCACAAGAAACAGAGCTGAATCAATCAATCTTTCCAGCAGCTTTTTTAACAAATTATACAACTGTTCTTTTACCCTTCAACTCTTTGGAAAGAAAACGTCAAAATAAGTTTTAGGGGGTAGAATGAATTCTAATCCCTTGTACTCAACTGTTGTTTACTGAAATTAAAAGAGAGGGCATATCAGATGCTACACTACAGTTTCCAATGTTTTTACCAAATTGTTTTTCATTACACCAGTATAAATCCTGGAAACGCTACTGGCCTTGGAGATGTTTCAGAGTTACCAGCACAGCTGTATGTACAAAAACTCTCTCATCACTTACTACAAACTTTATAAGTATTTCCCCAACTCATCAAAATTCTTCAGTGGACCTGGGCATCCCTCTATATTGGAGAACCACTGGTTTAAAGAAAAGCAGGAGCAATGACCAAATCCCAACACTTTCTACTTCCATAAGAGTGCCCTCCCTCTCAGGAAGGACAGAGGCATGCTCCCTTTTTTCTTCTTTTCCTTCAACCAGATGAAGGAGATGAAATCCCACAAGGATAAGTGCAAAGTCCTGCACTTGGGACAGAATAATTGCATGAACAAACACAGACTGGGGAACAACTGGCTTGGCTGTCGTATGACAGATGACCCCAGCCAGGTGCTTGTCTACTCTCCTCTTAAAGACCCCCAAAGTAGGGGAGAGTACCACCTCCCTTGGAAGCCCATTCCAGATTTTTGCAAACTGCACTGTAAAGAAATTTTTCCTAACATCTAATTTAAATCTGCTCTCCATCACTTAATGGCCATTGTTCCTAGTAAACCCAAGGGGCGCCCTGGTAAACAGAGTATCCCCTATTTCTTGCTGCCCCCTCCTGATGAATTTGTAGACTGCTACAAGATCTCCTCTCAGCCTTCTTTTGCAGAGGCTGAAGGGATCCAGGTGCCTCAATCTCTCCTTATAGGTTCTTACCCACAGAAGTAGCCCTCCTCTGGACCCTCTCAAGGTTATCCACATCCCTCTTGAAGTATGGTGCGCAGAACTGGACGCAGTCCTCCAGCTGCGGTCTTAATAATGCCACATAAAGGGGAAGTATCACCTTCTTAGACCTGCTTGGGATGCACCTGCTATTCCATGAAAGAGTGAGGTTGACTTTGCTTAGCTTATCACTTCGTCCCACTGACGACTCATGTTCATTTTGGAGTCGACTATGACTCCAAGATGCCTTTCTGCTGCTGTGCTGCTGAGAAAGTCACCTCCCAGTCTGTAGGTGTGTTGGCGATTCTTTCTCCCTGGATGCAGCACTTTGCATTTATCTTTGTTAACCTGCATCCCATTCTGTTCAGCCCACATTTCCAACCTGTCCAAATCCACCTGAATCTGCTCCCTGCCCTCCAATGTGTTTATTTTTCCCCTTAATTTGGTATCACCTGTGAATTTGGACAGAGTGCTTTCCATGCCCTCATCCAAGTCCCTGATGGAGATATTGAAGAACTGAACCTTGAGAAACTCTACTGCCCACATTGGTCCAAGTCAAAAACAAAAATTGAACCTATTAAAAACCATGAGTTCATATCACTGTAGCAGCTTTAAAAATATGAGAGTGTGTTTTTTAACACACATCAAAAATATTCTGGAAAAGAGCTATTTTTGTTAAAAAATGAACAGCCTAACCTTTTGACAAAGGTAATTAAAGCATGAAACCAACTTAAATACATCCTGTAAGACATCCGAGAACTCTTCAAACAGTATCAGGAAGGTCAAGTTTGACAGGCATGAAAGCTCTGAAGTAAAAAGGACAAAGGGAGTGGGAAAATGTTTTTTAAAAAGCATGAAAATGAGCACAAGCCTTGATGTATAATAAATTACTGCAGGCCACTTTGAATACAGAGAACTAATGAAGTAGAGGGTGTTTTTTTGCAGTTTTTGTTTTAGTGAATACATTACCATTTTTTATCTTGGCCCCTGCTCCTGAAACAGCCTGCATCCTTCTGCATGACTTTCTCCTATATTAAATACCTTCTCAAATTTCACTTCCTTTAAGCTTTCCTTCAGTCACTAAACCCAGCTCTCACAGATTAACACTCATTGAATTATGATATACTCATATTTGTAAAGAAAATGTGAACCTGTAGCATAGCAATCACCAGTGCAAGCTTTAATTTCCCTGTTCCTTTATATCACGGTCTATCCACACCAGCTCTTACCAGCCCCACGATTTGTAATACATTTTTCATTTTCAGAGTACACATTTCTTAGGTCAAGGATTCAGACACATTATCTGTCTGCAAGGGCTTTGCAAACTAGTAGTGCTATATTGCAAGAGTCAGATTCTGCCTCCTTTTCATCAAGTTGCAACATCTTCCCCTAATAAGGTTAGGCAATGACTATTTATACCTACCTAGTTTATAAAGGTGCAGATCTACCCAGCAGTCTACTTAATTTCAGACTAACATGACAAACTAGGGCTATAAGAACATCTAAGAAAATATCTGCCTTATAAATTATTCTTAGCTGGATTATCTAGTACCAAAATCACAGGAAATTACTAGTTAAAATAGCAACTACTTGCATGTCTTGTCAAAGGAGCAAACGCACATTAGACTACAACATGTGACAAAAATCACATCAATCACCATACCAAATTGAGATTTTTATGTAGTCCAGTCTCCTGTCAGACAACAGACAGCATCAAATGCTTAAGCAGAAGCTGAAAAAACATTGTAATGAATTATTATGAAAAAACCTACACAAAGGGTACAGGTTTCTTCTTAATTACCATAAATACAGGATGGCACATGCCCCAAATCACTAGGGTGCTTCTGGTTCACTCACAGATGGTTCAAAATCAACAGAGCGCCAAACTTTGTAACAGGCAAGAATTTCGTCACTCCTTTTTACACTAATTTACTGTTCTGCATTGAAAAAAACAGGGTTACAAAAATACCTGAATCAACACATGAACTTTTGTTACACAATGTCCTAAAAACATTTAAATATCTGATATTTTTCAACTAGCTGGAAAACCGAGACAGAAAAAAGGTAAACAATCAGTTGCTCAATCCCATGGTCTGTGTGTCCTCCTAGTGATAGCTGTCTGAAATTGCAGCTTCCATGCTGTTCAAAGTCAATTCACTTCAACTTAACTACAAAACACTACCACTACTTTTGATTTAATTATACTTTGCTTATGGAAATGACAGCAACGGGACCCAGACCTGCACACCTTTGCTCATGGGAAGAACCACGGAAATTTCCAAACATTTAAAGTGCCTAATCCCCTTGTTTGCAAATTCTAACGCACTTCTTTTAAATTTAATGCATTCAACACTGGGGAGGAGTCCAAGCATCGTATTTTTAAATTTCAGCATTGTTGAAAGCAGGAGTGGGCACTTATTTGGGCCTGAGGGCCACACAGGGAGTTTTGATGAGCTGTCACGGGCCAGGTCAGCACTTCCCCCTGCTCCTCCGTCACCAACTCACCAAAACTTCCCTACAGGGGTTGGCGAGTGAGGAGCAGTGTCCAGGAGTGGGACAGGTATGATCTGCCCCCGGCACACCATGCCCTGTAGGGGGGCAGGGGGCATACGGGATGTGTGGAGGGGATGCACATGTGGGGCTAGGGGCTGCCGGGAGCCAGCCAAGGGTAAGGGAAGGGAGGGGTTGTTCAACTGCATGACTCCTGCTCAGAGCATGGAGCTTTAAACTCTGAAGGGTGTCCCACATACCCCCTTGCCAGACACCACCAGCAGTGTTACTGTCACCCTGAACGCTTCATAAAATTAAAAGCCGGAAAGGATCATTAGAGCATCTAGTACATCAGCCTGTATATCATAGGCCATTAATTTTTACTCAGGTACCGTAAATTAAACCTAAGTGTTTTAGATAAACTAATGAATGTCACTCCTGAAGCTGTGTTAAAGGCAGAGAACAGGAAAGATGATCTGGAACAAGCAATGCTCAAAGCATCAAAAACCTGATTATGCAAGATATGCCCAGGTGATCCCAGCAGGTGAATAATACCTTATCAAGGAGAGAGAGGCAGAAAAAAAAAAAAAAGATAGAATGAAGAAACAAAAAGGTCTCAGCCACTTTAACCCGGAGGAATTCCCTCCTGATCCCAATCTAGCAATCAACAGGACACTGAGCTTGTGGACCACATAAAGAGCTTGAGACTAAGCTTTCCTAGGGCCCTGTTTACATCCATAACCAATGTCTGATGCTTCAGTAAAAAGGCAAGAAACAGATTACATATAACCTAACCAATCATAAACTTTGAGGGAAAAATTCATTCTGACCCTAAGAAGTGACTAGATGAAGCCTGAAGCATGAGATTTGACTGCAATCATCGTCTTTAAAAGTATTGCAATTGTTAGGAGAAGGCTGAGGGCAATGCAGGTAACTTGTTATCCCCTTCCTTCCTAGGCCCTGGAGAAGAAAGGCAGATTCAAATGGTATTGTCTGCACCCCAGGCTAGCCACCTTTATAAGCTGGGGGCAGAACAACCAGGCCCCAGTCTGGCCCAGGCCAAGTAGCTTCAGTGGCTCATAAGCAGTAGGGGGCAGGGAAAGAGTTGCTTGCTCCCCCTGCCCCCCATTTTCCACCCCAGGGCTAAGCAACTGGGAGCTGCACCCACACCCCCACTGCTCCTCCCAACCCCGAGCTCCCCTGCTGGGGAGCGAGAGGCAGAAACAAGCAGCAGCAAGCAGCTGCCCAGCACTAGCAGGGTCACAGGGAGAGGCAAAGCCGTCCGGCTCAGCAGGCCAGACCACATAAGCCATACAAAGCTGAAGTGTGAGCTACGGGGATAAAAATCTGAAAGTTTACTCCTCCATGGACAAAGGTTAAGATTGAAGAAAGACCAATTAAAAAATATGCACAAGCTAGAGACAAACAATAAACTACCAGTAGTCTCATCATTAATAGACTGCTGCTGGCAATTTTCTTTACGTGTTCTACTAAAGCAGCCATCGCTGGCAGGACATCATCATGGATATGTCAAAAATTATTGTCTAACAACCATAAGACATTTTCACAAAAGTTTTCAAAAACATAACAGATGAACAAAACTAAAATTTGTTCATAAACTAGAAACTGTTTTTATTAATGCTTTTTTCCCCAAATTAGTCTTTCTGGAAGGCCTATCAAATCACCATGTATATTCCACGGTCATCAAATTTATGGCCAGACTGTACAGGGTATTGCTTACCAAATTCAGATTTGCCTGAAAACACCTCAAATTCTTATGTTTCTCATATATCCATTCACTTCTTCAAAAGCTGTTGCTTTACTTACACTGGCGAAAAAATTGCGATAGATTAGAAGGCAAAACATTATCTTTTAGCAGCTATGCTGGTTTAGGCCTATCATATTATGCTCTTCTAGATGTTTTATTATTAATGTTACTTATAGTTTCAATCATTAACCAAATAATGAACTAAACTTTAGTGATCTATAACTCCTAGGATCAACCTTCATACCTTCATGGTTTTTATATATAAATAAATGCACACACATATTATGTTGAAGCTATATCATGTTTTTTAAGCAGATCTAATAAATTACTGGGGCCTGACTCATGACTTTTGAATAGCTGGGACAGCTAATACTGCTTCTGTAAATCGAACGACATGCTAAAATAATCTCATTTACGAACTGTTCAATGCAATGGTGCTCAACCTTCCAGTCCCACAAACCAGTGGAGTGACATGGGTTTGCTCCATGAGCCGGACCCAGTGAGGGCTCAGTGCATAAGGTCAGTTTGAGGGTTCAATCTGATGCACTGGTATGGCTCCGTGTGCCAGATACGGCCTTGGAGCAACCCCAAAAGCCACAGAGCTCTGGAAGCCATGACAATTTAAGCTGCCACCACTCCCCCGCACCAAATCTCTGGACCCAAAAATTTGGGGAGCCCCTTGCATTAGATGACACGGCTCCATGAGCCAGGATTCTGTCCACAGGCTGGAAGTTGAGCACCACTGGTTTAGTGCCCACAGACATGTAAAGTAAAATTTCCCTGCAGTGCTTGGCCTGCAAATACAGCTTAGGTTCACTCTCATCTACCCTGCGTTACTGAAGTGATCTTGTCCTGCAGCAACAAAAGCAAAACCAAGATGGACAGACAGAGGCAAGAGGGAAAACAAAACAAAGCTGAGCTTTTCTAAGAAACACATTTTGAGCTTTACCACTTATGATGAGGTTTTCAGGAAATGGCTCATGCCGGAAGCCAGTGACCTCATAGTTCTTTATAAATATCACACAGTTGCAAAATGTAAGAGAACAATATTTCTTACCTCCACTATGCTGTAAAACTCATGCGTAACTAGGTTAACGCTACGCTACTTAATTCACTAGCTATCAAGATTCAAGTCTGAATAAAGTAATAAAATGTCTAGACATTTAGCATACATATCAGTAAAGCAGCACTAGTTGCGTCAGGCCCAGCACAAAAGCCAAAACACCAGTAAAATTCTTGATGGTAAAATTGTTTAAATTTTGAATTCGGAAGTGTATTGCTATATAGATTTGTAATTCCTAGCTTCTAAACCATTCGTTGCATGTCAATATACACAGAGCTCTACAGAAAATAATAAAGCACTCCAGGCCTTAAAGAGAACAAGGAGAATACAGACAAATGCTTGGTGCAGTATCTTGCAATTCCAACATACGACATCTTCTCATGACCTGGGAACAGATTTTCACATCAGGGAAAAGGGAACCACCCACTGTCTAGTTTTATTTATAGGTTTTCTCTCAGCTCCTATTCAATCCTGTCTGTCCCCCTGTGCCTACCTCCTCTGCCTCTTCCTTTTCATCACTACTTCCTTCTCTCTGAAGATAGAAAACAAATGGTAGTAGTAATGGGAGGGCCCAATTATTGTGCCAGATTCCATGAAATCCACAAAAATCACGATTTCATTTGGACCCTAGTAATAAGGCAACATATTTCTTCAACCGGTACAAAATGAACCAAAAAGGTTATGCAATTTTAAACATGGTTTTGTTAAATAATAAAGGCTATATACAAAAGTTTGCTATATAAAATAATTAAGACAGAATTTTCACAAGTTGCTTCAGTTTAAATTGAACTGGAAGATGAACCAAAATAGGCCTGCAACTCAGTTTACATGTTTCAGAAGGGCAAACTTAGATACAAAAGGACCTAGAGCTGGAAACTCAAAGATATGAATGTAGAGGAGATCTGGAATCCTTCAAGTCAAAGGTGCTTGAAATAAATATTCCAGATACTTTTTTTTGCAGGGAGGGGAAGAAACTCATACAAAAGGGTTGCAGAACTAAGAGTATGAAGAGCATGTTAAGAAAGATATTAGGAATAAGAGGGAAAGAATGGAACAAAGGACTAATCAGCAAAGAAAAGGTATGCCTTAGAAGTACTATAAGATAAAGAGAGAATTAATAAAAGAAAAGCTGAGTTAGGCCTGGAAAAGGATATTAAAACAAAAATCAAAGGTTCTTCATCCATATAAATAAAAAAAAAAATGAGGAAGAGGGGGCTGGGTAGAGATTAAACAAAATCTCTAGGAATGGCACAAAAAAAAAATAAATGAACACTTTGGCTCGGCTTTCAATAAAAACGTTGGTTTTGGACATGGGATCAAAGACAGTACGGTAACCAGGAATGAAGGTACAGAAAAAAGAAATTACCACAACTAAGGGGGAAGCAGAACTCAACAAGCTTAATGGATTTAAAACTGTAAAAAAACCTGATAATCTATCCCATAGTTCTAAAAGAACCGGCACATGAAACTAAACCTCAATTGACATTTTTAAAAGATCAATCAGGTTGAGATCGATTCATACACCTGAAGGTAAAAAAAAACAAAAAAAACAGAACCTAATAGGCCCACTGTATTTCAATATTATGCTAGATTTTAGAACAGATTTTGAATGAAAAAAATAAGTCAAAACATGGAAGTAAAAGGAACATGAGATACATCACAACACAGAGGGCACACCTACACATGCAGTTAATGTGCCTGAAAATTCAGGCTCATTAAAGCACTCCCCAGTGCATGTCTACACATGTACCCCCAGTGGGAGCAAACTGAACCCAACAGGGAGTAGCCCAGTCCAGGGCTGCTTCTGCCCCCTGCAGCAGCAGCCAGGAGGAGCTCCAGCTGCCCTGGGTGCCAACCATAGGCTACCAGGTGGCATGGGGGCTTAGCCTCAGCTCTGGAGGGCTGGGGGAGGGCGGAAGGTCAGGGGGCAGCTGTCCCGACCGGACAAGCAGCTGTCTCCCAGCCACGTGGAGATCGGGACCCATCCTTATCTCCACGTGGCTGGGAGAGCTGTCCCGGCTGCCAGGCAGCTGCCTCCCGACCATGTGGAGATCAGGACTCAGCCCAAGATCCACATGGCTGGGAAGCAGTGTCCCATCAAGCCGGGACAGCTGTCCCTGGCCCCAGTGGCCCGCTGCTGCCTAGGGTGACCAGGAGCAATTTGCTCCCACTCCATCTCTACAAGTGTGGTACAGCACATTAGTTAACACATCATTTTTCTAGTACCTGCATCTACAGGTGCTAGAAAATGGAGCATTAGACTAATATACTGAGCACTAATGGCTGTGCATGTGTAGATGGTGATGCTTTACTGCACATTAGATTAGACTAATGCTCAGTAAAGCATCTCGTGTAGACGCATCCAATTTTACCAAGGCTAGACTTTGCTAGACTAACCAGATATCTTTGGTAACTGATTTTTGAACAAAGAAATGAAGTCTCTCTCACCTATCAGGATTTCATTATCGCATACATCTTCCACGGGAAATTACTGGTTCAATTAGAGACAGTGGGGTTTAGTAAAATAACTCTGAGAGGTATAAGGAACAGATTAAAGGTGAGACAACAGTGGTCAGTGTTAAAAGAAGGATAAAGCTAATGGAAGATTAACAGTAGAGTTTCTCAAGAATCTGACTTGGAATCAGTGTTGTATTATATTTCATTAATAACCTTGACACAAAAAGTAGAAATGTGATCAAGTTTACTGATAAGACAAAGTTAGGAAGCAGTGTCAATACTTAAGAGGATCAGGATATACAGAAAAAACTAGATGGAAACATAATCGTACAAAGTTCAAGGTCACACACGATAAGAATTTCTGCTATGAGCCGCAGCTATTACATTGGAAATGAAAAAGAAAGAGAACAACCTGGCTGCACTAATCAATCACAAGATGACTACGAGCAACCCATGTGATACAGCCATGAAAAGGCAAACAAGATCTTCTGATTTACGAGAAGTATTTCCACAAGACACAGGAAAGCATTAATCCTTCTGTATGTAGCCCCAGTCAGACTCCATCTAAAAGGTAGTTTTGATCATCCATACTCAAGGAATATGATCTCAAAGTAGAACACATGCAAGGAGTAACTAGAGCGTCTCCCATGACATTCATACCAACCAGCAAAAGAAACACAACCTAGATCAGGGCTGCTCAACCCCCTAACCACAGACCATATTTGGCCCGTATAGCAAATATCCAGCCCACAGGACTCCCAACAGGTCCGGAAATTTGGCAGTCGAGAAGCCGTTGCAATTAACACTACCACCATCCCCCTGCTACCAAAATTTCAAGCTCTGCACAGTGGGATTACTCATTGCTGACACATAGCGGGTAAACATGCATCCCCTGAGATTGGCTGCACACCCAAGACTGGGGATATGATGCTTACCAGGGCAACAGTCGGGGTAACTAGAAATAATGGACAGAAGTTAAGAGACAGCAAATTCAGGCTAGACATCAGGAAAGAGTTCTTTACAGTGAGGGTCGCCAAAATATGGAATAGGCTTCCAAGGGAGGTGGCGTTGTCCCTTTCCTTGGAAATATTCAAAAGGAAATATTCATCTGGCCCCAGCGCTCTTTCCTGCCCAGGGCAGGGGGTCAGACTCGATGATCTAATAGGTCCCTTCTGACCCTAATAACTAGGAAACTATGAATTGTCACAGAATGGAATGAAATAGTGAGGCAATAATGCTACATTTGATCAGTACTGCATACGTAACAGTCTCGCAGCCTAACATGATCCTTCCGGCAGTGCGTGAGCACTAGAAACATACTCCAACCTGCTGAAATATGAAAGGGTGCATGTTTTGTTAGTGCCATGGTTCCCTATAAAACACAAATCTTTTGATTTCCCAATTTTGAAACGACACGTTTTATCAAGACCAACGAAACATGACTAGTTAAAGAATTTTAAATATGAATCAAATCGCTAACATGCCAATAAAATACAATGAATGATCAAACCATACCTCAGCTGAAGAGACATTTCTTTGTAGTGTTTACTTATGACCCCGACATGAAATCTGGAGTGACAACAGTATAATCTGCCATTTTAGTACATTCATTATCCCATCACACGGGGCACACATGTGGTACTGCTAAGTGTCTATGCTCCATTATATTAGGACACCTCAAACGATGACAAAAGATGCATACAAGAGAAGTTCAACTCCAAAAATTAGTTTTAATATAAGGAGAGGAACTGCTTCCCTTAACATCTGCATCAGTGTCAGTGAAACTTCACTGAAGTCCTGAATTATAATTGAATAATAGAAGGAATGGGTCCAATAATGTACAGGGTAGATAACCTAACAAGTATTTGAAATAGGGGGTTACATTTCAATAACGAACTAAACGTACCATATAATGACAATTTAATATGGCAGTTGGAATCCTTTAACCAAAAATAACCACAGTCACAAATGCATGAGAATGAATCATTAAAAAAGAAAAACAAAATATTTCCAGCATGTGAGCCAGATGACTGCTGGACCACATCATTTAATGGTAAAACACCTTCAAATGTTTTAAAATCTGTTCTTGTAAGTTCTTTAAAAGCCAACATTACCCTGGGCCAGCTCAGCCTAATGGCAGCACAATGAACCACCATGCAGGAGATTCAAGTTTGAGACTCCAGAGGATACTTTGCCTCTGCAAAAACACTGCAAGCAGCATTTCACTTTCTGAAGATAACTGGCAACTGTCTTCAAAAGCAACCAATGCCTCCTGTATCTCACACAGCCTGGAGCTAAGAAGAGTCTAGCAAATAAATGAACTCCGTAGAGCAGACAGTAGAGCCAAACACAGGTGTTTTGGGGGGTCTGAAGAGAAACAAATGGAATAACTGGAAAGACATGTAAATCTTGCCACCCTAATTAAGTTAGAGAAAGTCTCCTCAGCCCACCAGGAGAAAATGAATAGAAGAGACTCCCAAATGTAAACACTCTCCTCTTGTCCTCAGCCAACATGTTCATGAGCAGCTCACAAAATACAAACCACAACTCCCATAAATGTAACAGAGCTTCATACATGTTCTACACACATAAAAATAACGTTTCTCTGAAAGGTAAACACGGTCATTTTTTAATAATGATATCAAGCTTTGACAAATGCTCATTTAACCTGGTCTTCAACCCTTCCCACTTTCTCTTGGGAGCAAAATGCTATTGCAGAGTCCACACTGGAGTCAAACATTATTGAAAGCACCATCCAGCCCAGAGGTTCAGTAGAGATGCCTGGGCATGGAGATGGGTACTGTCCTTCAACCACCTTGACAGAGAAGGAATGCAGCGGCAGAATTTGACCCATCCTACAGAAAGGACAACTACCTTGTGCTACAGGAGAGATTTTTAAGGTGTGAACTACAATCTAATCCCTAAGGGAGACCCTAGAAAATCCTAAAATTTGTTTATTCTTTTTTAGAGGAGTCTCCACCCTCATCCTCATGCTTTTGAATAAAGAGCCTCCAAAACGGGGAACAGGCTCACAGTCTAATGCTAAGCCCCATCAGTGGCTGTGCTACATAAAGCACCATCAAGGAGCACCTGATGGCTTAAAATAGCATCTCCTAATGAAGACCTGCACAGAAGTAAAGGTGTTCACAAAAATACCCTGGTCCAAATTCTGCTCTGAGCTACACACTCTTCCCCCATTAACTTTGATGGCATCTACATAAGCATAGAAGTGTAGCTGGACTTTACAAAAAGAATAACAAAGCAGGTACCTCCATACCCCACAGAAAGATAACCTGATAAGCCGTTGTCTCTTTCCATCTGTAAAGACTGTAGAGTTTCTCTCAACTAAATAGGTAAATGTGTAAACCATACACGTACGCCTCAAGTCAGATCCCTTTCTATTTTGTTCCAGCATCCAAGTTTAAGGGTCCTCTGCACTCCAAATGCTTAGGCAGAGCTGCCGTGTCTGAATCTTACTCCATCTTTCTTTGGCACGTGCCTGTTCACAGAACTCTAATGACAATTCAACCATCAAATAATTCAAAAATTAAACCAGAGACACTTGGCTAAATGTGCATGGATGACGAGGCATGTTAGGTTTTGGCTACAAGGTACAAGATATATAGAGAAACTAGACAGTAGTCTAGTTCCTAGATCATAACTCATGAAAGACTGACTGCTTACATGCTACTGGCTCCCCCTTCGTGCTTCCATTTGTTGTTATCATCATCCAGGGTCTTCACTGTAAACAGCTGGAGCCCATGTATATGCCCATGGAAGCCATTGGAAATAAGAAAATAATTGACCTAGCCAGTGACACTGGGCACCACTGCTACCCCTGTGAGGAAGAGAAGAAACAGATGCTATCTTGGGAGCTGTTTTACCAATGCACTTGGAACTATAAAACCAGTAAAAATGGTTGTGGGGAAAAAGCAAGAACCTAGCCAGGCAATGTACAGTATGAGAGGAGGGCCAAGAGATTAGAAAACATGTATGGGACGGGGGGAAGGGCCCACCTGACAAAGAGCCACGTTGAGGAGAAAGAAAGAGAAGTGATACATGTCAGTGAGTTTTTGACCCAACATTTAAATGTATTTTTAATAAAAAGAGTTTTACGTGATAATGGAAATATTTCCGGGAGTGCCGATTCCCACCATAAGTGCATATAAAAAACAAGCCAACAAAACTACCATTCTCTTCCTGAACTGTTACACCCACACAATATTAGCTTTTAGCAGTACAGTCCTGTAACAGAGCTTCTGATTACATCCAGGAAAAGGCAATGGCACACAGAAGCAGCATGTAATAATACTTAAAAGATTCTTTAACAACTACTGTAAGATTTCATCCAATTCAAAATGCCACTGAGTTCTTTCCTAAAAGAAATTATAATATTTCAGAAGGATTTAAATCACCATTTGCCATTTGATATAATATTTTATTTGTGTTTGATTGGACTTAGATACTGTCCTAAGCCTTTCTGAGCACAGCAGGATAAAATTAAATAAATAAATAAATAAATACTTAAGTCAAATACAAACAACGTTTACCAGTACTATTTGAACACTTGCACTCTATTTATGCTTTGCCTAGTCCAGCTCACCTACACGCATGACCTTTTCTGGATGTTCCTAACCAAGGAAAGGTATGTAGTGAAATATGTTAATCTTCCTCTCCACAAACAACCTGAAAACACTGAACTTGGCATAATCACAAGATCCAGCTATGACCATAACAACAACAGCAACAACAACAACAACAGGACTCCTAGGTCATGGCCACACCTATTCCACAAACTTCCTGTGCAACCTCAGTTAAAGCACTGGAATTTCATGCTTCACTATCACCATCACAGAAAAAAAGAACAACAATTGCATCTACCTTGTGTGACTGGCTAATTAATATCTGTCATGCATTTAGAAACCCTTGGATGAAAGCAGTACAGAAAACAGAAGTATCACTGTTCTCTCCCCAAGCACAAGTGGTGAAAAGGTTGCAGAATGTGACCTACAGTTTTAGCATGCAGCAAAACCACAGCTCTTAATCAACCCTCCTACTCCCAATCAAAAGTCACTGCCCAATCCATTGAGGCACTATAACTGTGTACATCCCACAGCAAGGCCCACAGTGGCGAAAACGGCCACCATTTGCCACCCCCTGCCACCAAATACAGCAGCGGGCAAAGGGGAGGGGCAGGCACAGTCAGCATTTAGCTCCCAGAGTCCCAAAGCTGCGTCGGAGTACTGGCTCAGCAAAAGCCACCCTAATGGGCCACGGATTTCATGGTATATGTGCAGTGCAGCCAAAGAGGTGGAACGTTGCACCCCCAACTTGAACACATACATGGAAAAGACAGTCAAAGCAAAACCCTAAAAACACCAGATCACAAGCTCCACAATAAAGTTATACTGGTTCTGGAAAATGCAAGCAAGCTTCTTGTTCATTTCAGAAAGTGCAAAAGGAGCAGGTAGCAAACCTTTTTCTCCCCCTATTCTAAAAAAAACACATTTTCACAAAGACTCATTATGCTTCATGCTCTCTGTCTCATGTGATCTCACAGACATTTAAACCAGCTGGGCATTAGCAAGCCTCCAACCACATCCCAAACACTAGACAAAGATGCTCGGCTTCCAGAAGATGGCCAGTTTGGTGCTTAACCACCTAATCGTGGCCAGAGACAGAATTTCTATTTCATCTTATGAACCACCAAATTGCAGCTTGCAAACAACTCTGAACTATGTAACTGAAGTAGAGGAGCAATTCTATTATCTCCAGTCTCAAATGTTTCTGTGTTACAGGAACACGATTCCCCACCAAAGACATGCAGGCATCATTTTGTTCCTATAGTGGGGCACTTAAATACCCGAGAAAGTGGGAGTTACAGAATCACTTGTACCGGGCGATTTGTGCTCTGTTGCAAGCTGCCCAATGGTCATGCGCTAAGCAAAAAAGAATTCACCACCTTCCTTGTTCTGTGGATAAAAGTGATAACCAACTCAAGACTTTCACATATAATGGGTCAAAACAGGGTAATGTTTTCAAAGTAGATTTGCTATATATAAAAAAAGTCTTTCCTAGGGGCTGTGAGATTTTATCTTCTGCTTTACAAATGAACATTAGTAGAACTACTGCTAAAAGCTATTACAGCAATAATACATATACTACATTTTACTGTGTAGCACATACATAATGATGGTGTAGTTAGTCCATGCTGTAAATGAAAGACTGAAATATCAGAAAATGGGTACTTTTCACCTTTCAGAACGTCGTCATTGGTCATACTCCCCAGAAGACAACCTACATCATATAATATGGTCACATCATAACCTACAACCTACATCATATAATATGGAAAAGAATAAGTATGCATTTGGGCATCAAAAAGTCTTGCGTGTACCCTTGATGACACACTTCACTTCACCTTTCTATTCCTCTCATGTAATCCACTGTCCCATCCAATTTACAGGGCAAACCTTCAACTGAGTAAATGGTATTTACTCTGGCTGTCAATCTGTCCCGAAATATAACTATTTTTGTATAGCAACCTATATATGTGCACTCTTGGATTTATTTTTTTTAAGTGGGAATAGGGAGGCAGAAGAAAAGGGTGAACTAATTAAAATAATGAAAAACTTCCATATTTTTTTCCCTTTTCAGACCTTATTTAATAAAATGTGCTTATTTAATACTGACAAATGCAGTACATTCATACAGCTGTTCATAAAATTATGAATTATGCATAGTACCATAATTTAAACAACACATTTTGTATTTTAACTTTTTTATGTTTTAATAATAGCAAAGTCTTTTTGGTCTACTAAAAAAAAAACCTCGCAACAGCAGCTCTTCCCCATCTTTACCGAAAACGTTAATTTGTAAAATATATATTTAAATAAACAAAAATAGAAGTTGCTCTGAATTTCAAAGTCAAGAAAGACCAACTCTTCCTTTCCCCCCATATTTCTGTGTTTATAAAAAAATTTAGAAATGACTTCTCTACTGTCAATCTGTTTGTCTTCAGAGTTCATTTTCCTAATAAAAAGCACATATATAGGCAGCTGTATATAAATAGATCTTACATTATTGCCTAGTGCATCACCATTGATATTGTAACCCTCATTTCTACAGTTTGCAAGTGAGCAGGATTAAAGGTTTTCTTAATATTTTCAGGTGATACAGGCCCCAATTCTGCAAGTTCACATTGCAGCCTGGTGCCTGTTGAGGAGCTCATTAAAGGACTGGGGATATATAATATTTTCCATTCAAGAGCACAAAGCAGTTTACAAATATTCATGAATTAAATCTTGATACCACTGTAACCATGAAGTGCCAGAGCAGGAAGCGGATTCACAGAATGGTCAAGTCACAAACTGTGCCAACAGCAAAACTGGGAATCGCATCCAGCAGCCCCAATTCCCAGGCTCTTGTTATTGCTATTAGACAACAATGTCCCTTTACAGGCTGAACTGTGACAGCCTGGAAGAGGAGGAGAGGGCATGTTGCTGAGGTTGTTTATTAAAAGTCCTCACAAAACCTACAACCAAATTTCTATTTTTTTTTTTAATTTCAATGAAAACATTGCCAACCCCAACCATTCAAGCTTCTAGTTAGGCTCCAAAGAAATCATGAGACTGTCTTAGGATAAACAGTAGAGGAAGCTGTTTTTATTTGCCTTTAAGGCTTCACATTTTCAAGGCTTTTGATCCCATAGGGTTTTGTTGTTTTTTTTTTAGATAAAATATCCTACTTGGACATAATTGCACAACTCCAGAAATTCTCATTTTAAGGGGAAAAAAAGCCCCTCCAAACACTATAAAACTCACAATAAACTCAGAAGACTTGGCAATACAGTAACTCATACATAGCAGTACCAAAACTCTGTAAATTTTCATTGTTAAAGGTGAGAGAAAGACTGGAAACAAGACTTTCAACAGCAAATTTGATTTCTTACATTCTTTTAGTATGACCATGAAACAGGTCATAAACCAGACAGAATAAAATTCTAGTTCCACTTTTAATTGAAAAAGGTTTGATTATTTCCCACTACAAAACCAAAACATACTAGTAGTCTATTTTTCCCCTCGTTTTTGAGCTCTTCTAAACTACAAAAAATGTTTTTTTCAAACCAATAACACTGTGCAAGTCATTCATTACTAAAGTGAAACTTAGAGCATCTCTTACATAAGAGATAGACACTATTTACATAAAATGAGAAGAGAGCTGGCAAAATAACTCTCTTTTTCATAACCCTTTTTAATACGCATTGTATTTATCATCGTAACAGCTCCAAAGAACACAGTGTATGGTACACACTGTGCTTTGCTATGAACTAGAAGCCTAAAGTGGTAGTTTTTTTTCTAAGTTACAAAATGAAATATTTTTCCTCTTGCTGTCTAAGAAGATAAATGATCTCAGTAACAGTAAAGAATGCTAGGAAATGGGAACTAAAGGACACATTTAACAGTAAGAGCATCTCACCAACAAAAATGTAGAGGCGGCAATTTCCTCTTCCACCTAAGTTAATCAGTCTGCAGAGGCATCAGCATTACTACTATGCTGCATTCCTACCTTCCTTTCGCTCTGCTTAAATCTATAATAAATCAGTTCCCCTCTGTTAATAATGCAATTTAAGGTACATTTAGCGTTACCCATTTTCAGGGATGAAAGAAGACATCTACTGCTACGAAGCAAATCCACGACGCTGTTTAGGTGAATAAAAGACACCCGAGGGCATAATCTGTATTTATGTAATAACATAATTTGCAATAAAGCCACCTATTGCCTCCACAAAATCTCAGCTCTCTACACAACACTGACATCTGCCATGCCAATGCTCAAATCAATTCACCAACTCATTTCTAAACAATTCAAAATCATCTGTCTTGTTATGATAAGGCCCCGAGTCACTTCTTACTGACTTAGTTTTTACAGCGAGGCAACCCCACTCACTTCAAGAGAACAACATGTCATTCACAATGACATAAGGGAATTACAGCTCAGCCATGCAATATCCCATATACTGCCCTCGATACAATTACCTTGTGGGACTGAACCCTATGCTTATGAACTTGGTCCATAACCTGAATCATATCTAGCTCTTAATAAGCAATGTCATACTGGGCCACACCAATGGCCCATCTAGCCCTAGAGTCTGTCTCCGACAAGGGCAGAAATGGAAATAGGAGGGTACCGAACTGGATAACTCTATGGCCCCTACCACATTACACATACGACACAATACACTGGTGAACCGCATGACACATTTAGACCTGTGACACTGCAACGTGATTATCATGCAATAAACTGGCTTAATGATGCAATCCATTTAGACCAGCCACACATGCAAAGTAAAACAACCAGGCCACATGTGTGAAGTAATTAGCACACAATTAACTGGCGAATCCTGCAATAAATTTAGCTCATCCACTTGTGCAAAGCAATTGTCATACAATTAACTGGTTAATTGTGTGATATATTTAGACTGGCCACTTAGGCAAATCAATTATCGCAAAATTAATTGATGATTTGCACAATAAAATTTAGGTGCACCACCCATACAAAAACTGGCCACATGTGTCAAAAAATCATCACACAATTAACTGGTGAATCACATAACAAATTTAGACTGGCCATGGGTGCAAAGCAAAAATCATGCAATGAACTGGGTTAATTGTATAATAAATTTAGGCGGACCACACCTGCAAAGTAAGACCAGCCACACCTGCAAGTGATTATCAGACAATTAATTAGCTTAATAAAGGGATAAATTTAGAACAGCCACACCTGGAAAGCAATTATCAAACAATTAACTGGCAAATCCAAATAAATTTAAAAGTCCACACCTGCAAAGTAACTATCAACGCTCTAAAAATACCTGTCCAACCATAAAAAAAAAAAAAAGCCAACCAGCTACAAAACGAGTTCATGGAAATATGCAACCACTACAGAGCTGGTTTCTTCCCAGTTTTCACTTACATGTAGGCAGGGCCCTCCTGTCTCACCTCCCCAGTCTCTCCGGCATTACGACCGTACCCATCAGCATCCCAGTGTGTGCCCGGCTTCGGCTCTGGAGCTGCACCCCTCCATCAAGCCGTGATTTTCAGCCTTTTTTCATTTGCAGACCCCGCTGGAAATTTCAAATGGAGGTGCGGGCCCCGTCGGAAATTTCAACTAAAGGTGGGAGGTGCAGGCCCATTGGAAAGTTCAAATAAAAGCTACGAGGTGCAGACCCCACAGAAAAGTTCAAATAAAGGTGCTTCAAGTTGCAAGCACGGGTCTGCACGTACTGATGACTGATCGTCGCCATCTTTCCTGGACCCCCTCAGACCAAGTCGGCGGACCTGCATGGGTTCGTGGACCCAGCGGTGCCAACACTCAAGATCTTTGGGGCTGTTTTTAAAAGTCTATGTTTCAGGAATGTGAAAAACATAGCCTTTTCATATAATGATGATCTGTGCAATCTTCACTGAACTTCGGGAAGGTGAAAAGCACAGCTCTTAAGAGCTACGTTTTTCACGTTCCCAAAGCGCAGACTTGAAGAACCACCTCCAAAATCACCAACGCTGGCACCATGGCTGACCACAGGTTACCAGCCCCGCTCTGCCTCGCGCCGTTGCGCCTCCAACACACCCCAAGGGCCCAGCGGGCGCACGGCAGCACCCTGAGACGGGCTTTTTTTGCAGATTATGTCTCTTTTTTTTCACGGATTAAGTCTCTTTTTGGCAAGGGGGAGGAAAAAGATGGCTTTACAGGGCTGGGATGCAGGCGGGGCAGCTGCCCCCAAGTCCTCAGGGGCTGGAATGGAAATAAATGTGTTGGTGCTGGGAGCGGTTCAAGCCGGATTAGCCTGGCAGTGCCCCCTCCCGACATGCACCGGGGCCAGCCTTATGTAACGGCCCCAGCAGCCTCCCTGGCAGGGCAGGGCTGAGGGGAACAGCCGCCCCACCCCTTCCCCCCCGCGGGCGGTTGGTTCTTGGGGGCGGCGGTTGGGCGGGCCACGTGACATGACGTTAGCGCCCAGCCGGCGGCACGTGGCCGCGACCATAACAAACAGAAGGGGGCGGGGCCACGCGCCAGGCGGGGAGGGGCGGCGCGGAACAGCGCCGAGCGCGGATTGGCTGGCTGCGCGGCGGGGGCGGCGCCGGCCGCGACAGCGGTTGGTGCAGCGGGAGGCGGCGCCAATCGGGGCGGGGGGAAGCGGTGACGCGGAAGGGGAGGGGGGTTCCGCGTTGCTCCGGCAACCCCGCTGTTCCCTGCCCCCTTCCCTGAACACCCCGAGCCTGGCACCGCCCCCGCCTCTGCAACGCCCCCCCCCCGCCACCTGCCGGGTGCGCACCGCACACATGCACCGCAGCAACAACCCCCCGCCCTGTGCGTGCGGGGCCCAACCTGCCACACCCCCGCAACGCACGTCAACAGCGACACCCCGTGCGTGCGGGGTCCCCCAGCCCCGCACCCCTGTGCATCGGGATCCCCAATAACCCAGCCAGCCCCGCACCCCTATGCATGTGGGCCCCCCACACAGACACACTGGAACTTCGACTCCCCCAGCCCCACACCCCAGGGCATTGGGGCTCCCCCGAAACCCACTTCAGCATCACCCCCCTGCGCACGCAGGGTCCTCCTCAGCCCGACAACGCCCCCACCCCCCACACACACTTGAACTTCAACCCCCCCATGCATCAGGACACCCCTAAACTCAACCACGCCCCCCATAAAACACACTCAACATCACCCCCAGCCCATGCATGCAGCCCCCTGCACTTCCGCGTCGCCCCATCCCGTGCGTGCAGGGCCCCCTGAACCCAGCCACGTCCCCCCACGGCCACACTCGCACCCCCGTCCCGCGCCCGCAGGCTCCCCGCCCCGCCCCGCCCCTGCCCGCCGTGTGTCGCAGCTGTCATTTCGCAGCCCCGGGATCCCGGCCCGGCCCGCGCCCCGCGCCCCGGCCACCTACCCCGGGGCCGCCCCGCTCCCCGGCCCGGCCCGGCTCGGCGCCCCGGGGCAGCCCGGCGACGTGCGCATCCTCCCCGCAGGCCGGCGGCCCCGCGCGGGGGGGAGGGATGGATTTGGGATACGATGTTTTGCAGAAGCAGGGGAAAGGGAAAAAAAAAAAAAAAAAAAAGGAAAAGGAGGGCGCTCCACCCTCCCGCGAGCGGCGCGGCGGGGGGGCCGGGGCTTTGCAGTGTTTTTGCGACCCCCGGAGCGAGCCCCTCGCCGCGGGCGGGCGGCGGAGGATGAGCGGGAGAGGTGGGATCTGGGGCTGGAGCAACCCCCGCCTCCCCCGGCGCCTTTCCTCCTCCTCCGCCTCCTCCTCCGCTGTTTACCTCCAGTTTGAATTTTATCTGCGCAACATGAGCAGGAATGCGGACATGGAGGGGAAGCACGGGCGGCCGCCGCGGAGCAGCCATGTGGCAGCCGGCCACGCAGCCCAGCTCCCGGCCGCGCCGGCACGGCGCACTCCCCCCGGCCCGGCCCGGCCCGGCCGCGGCGCATCCCCCGCGGGGTCCGGGGCCGAGCCACCCAGCTGCGCTCGCGGGATGCCCGCTTTAGGACGTCCGCACGCCCCCCAAACCGCCCTCTGCCCCGGAGCAGCTCCCCAGCCCTATAAATAACTTACCTGCAGGCGCTCCCGGCAAATCCGCCAGCAAAGCAGGGCGGACCTTGCCCCCCACGCCCCCCTGCCCGCCGGGCGCAGGCAGGTGCAAGCCCATCCCGGCTGAGCTGGTTGCAAAAAAAAAAAAAAAGCAACAGAAGAAGAAAGTTCCTGCTCCCTAGCGCGGGGGGAGGGAGCTCCCGCACCCCCGGCCCCTCCGCGAGCCCCTCGCGCGGGCGGGCCGGGAGCCGCGCTCCGCAGCCGCGGCGCGAGCAGCCCTGGGCTCCCGCGACGCTTTTCTCGCTACAATGTTGTTTCATTATATCATGTCCATCATGTGACACCGAGAGGCCTCTCTATGGAAACTTAAAGGGGACTTTCACGTGACTGCAGCAACAGCCACAGCAACACCAGGACCGGCGGCGGCAGCAACACCAGCCCCGACCGCCCGGCGCGGCCCCGGAGGGGCTGGCAGCGGCCGGGGAGAAAGCAATGCCCGCATTGCAAAGGGAGGAAGAGCAGCGGCTCCTGATCATTAGGAAAGCCCCTGCACTGGAGACAGGACTGCGTGACGGTGCCTGCTTTCCCCCCTCAGCCTGCACCTCGAGCCACGCACTGCTGTAGCTCCTAATAAATGAATCCCGAATCACCTTGCCTTCTTGCGGCTTGCTCCGTCCTCCCGGGAGTCCCCAAGCTGCATCTGCCCTGGGCATTTGGTAGATGATCAGCCAGATTTCAATGCGGCTTTGAGCTCCTGCAGCTAGGCTGGGGCTTCAGTGCTGACACCACAGAAACTTGTTTGTGTCCCTAAAGCCAGGCACGCCGGGACCTGGAAGATCCCGGCGACGCCTCTGGGCCATTTTAAAGAGCAAGGTTCCTCGTGATGAAGAGCATCTTCTGAGCTGATGATATTTAAAAACTAGAGAGCCAGCTAAACCAGGAGAAACTCTGTGCCAGCAGATTGTGCAATGATAGGAGCTCTGCAGAGGCATTTGTGGCACGTTTGTATCTTGCTTGATACATAATATTTGGGGGGGGGAATAATATTGACAAATCTGCAAAATGGCTTAAAGTCCATCTATTTAACACGGGATTCTGCTGCCCCCACATCTGCTCTCCGGCTGCAGGCTGCGTGCTCCCCGGATCTGAAGGCGAGGGAGGCTGCCCGTAGGCCAGCCAGTTTGCAAGGGAGCATTTCTAAGGCTGCTGTTCTGACTTCGGTGCTGAAGCAGCCTTGCTGTGCCTGTGCCCCAGTGCTGGGGGATGGGCAGTGGATTTAAACAGCACTGGACCCACCAGATCCTTGCCACACGTTTCTGCACCGGGGGGCTTGGAGGAGCAGGGCTTCGCAGCACAAAAGGGGTGCAGAGGCCTGCATGAGCCCCCCGAATTCGGCCCCCACGACATCATGGGCCCAGGCTGAGTTTTAAATTAGCGCGCGCGTATGTAGGTCCGTGGGCTGCTTACAGTATTAACCTGCAGATGTGCAGGATGAATTGTGTGACCATTTCAACCCCAAATGACTGTAGGAAATAGTGAGTAAGCAGCACATAAATGAAGTCTCTTATGCCCTTAGCACATACTCAAAACTTTGAGGTGGCCTGCAGATTTCCAGGCAGTGACACATGCTTCTGTTTGCTGAATTTCAATGGATGACATAGATCCTGCACTTGTCGCAAGTAGCTGAGAATCTCTTCTCAAGTCATGTGGTGGTGGCTGAACAATACCCGCATACCCGCAGAAGTTTAGGGCTGGAAAGGGCCTCGTGAGATCCTGGGGGCCAGCCCCATCCAGACATGTGCAATGTAATTCTGAGTGACCGTGAAGCCCAACCTAATAACAGGTGCTCACAGACTTGGTATGGGTTGGGGGGGCTTCGTTTGCTTGCTGCAGAAACTGGGGAGCGGTGTTAACCGCTGCCTTCGTAATGTTTAGCGAAAGCGTGTTCTCAGCTGTAAGCAGCAGATTCTCTTCTCTTTTAGATGTCCTCTATTTTTCCCCCAAAGTTTCACCCTCTCCTACATGTTTGCTCATCTTTGGCTTCCACTCCAGTTTTCTCAGGCTGTCCCACACTCTTCTCAGCTTTGAGCTCCGATCTCTTCCAAGGTTTCCCTCTCCTCCTTTGCTCTGCTTTGCTTTGCTTTGCTCACCCTATTTATCTGCCTTCTGTTCCATACCTGGATCATTTTTAAAAGAGCAAGTGATTGGAGATGGGGGTTGCGAGACAAAATATTCTAGGAGCATTGCCAGAAACAATCTCTTTTAAGCTGCATCTGCTATTCTGCTGTGTCATGGGAAGAGAGGGACCTAGTCACAAGAACCAAGGGACATTTGAGGGTTGGGGAAAGAAACAGCAGCCTGGCAGAACCACTCGCCACAGCTCTGAGATCAGTGTCTGACAGAGCATCCGTAAGTGCCTCCAGCACTGGGTTTAGGACAGAAAGAGAAGGCACCGCTCCCGTTTTCGGCACTGCCAGTGAGATCTGCGTACGATGGCAGGAGCTGTGCAAGGAGTAGTGAAGCAGCAGCAGCAAATGACTCACAGCCTGGAAGACACATTGCCGCTTTATCTCACCCTATCAAGCCAAAGCTCTTTAGGTTACAGCTACGTGAAAAACAAAACACTGCATTTTGGTAAGAGGTTTTTTTTCACAAAACTTGTTTTGGATTCTTGCATTTAGGGGTTGGACCGAAGAAGAAGAGATGCTGCCTCACATCAAAAAATGTTGCTTGCTATAAAATCTTTGCAATCTTGGCACCTTCCTACTGAAGCCATTTCCTTCAGCTTGTGAAAAATACAAGATTTAAAAATGTCTCTCTGCTGCTCCTCCCCTCTCCAGTTTTTGGGGACAGAAGGAGCCCCAGACTATGCCATACTCTAAAGAAGGAAAGTTTTTAAAATAATTAAATCATACACATGAAGGAAATTTGGAAATTCCCACTTAAACGCACCCCTGGCAAAACATACCAACGGGTGAAGGACTTTCACCTGGCTTTAAAATGAATCCCAAACTGTGGTTTTAAAAAATGCTAAATATAATCTATTGCTATTGTGTTTTCTCAGCAGCTTCCTGTGGAACTGTATAAGCAGCGCCACCAGATTTGCGTTGTATCACCTGAATCTTTGGGCTGGATCCACACAGACAGACCCCTGCATCCGCCCAAAGGCCCATGTAAATTAACCGGGTCTCCAGCAAGCACACACTTTGACAGGGAACCAACATTGGGCCTGGGGCTTATGTGGCTCCACAAAGAAATAGCTAGAGGGAATCTAGCCAAATAAAGCCATTCTATAATTCCTAGCAATCAAGTTCACTTTTCAACATCAGAATCATAGAATCACAGAAAATGAGGGTTGGGAGGGATCTCTGGACATCACATCTAGTCCAACCCCCTGTTTCAAGCAGGACTAGCCCCAGCCAGGGTTTTGTTGAGCTGGGCGTTAAAAACCTCCAAGGATGGAGCTTCTGCCACCTCTCTGGGTAATCTGTTCTAGTGCTTCACCACCCTTTTAGTGACAAAGTTTTTCCACATATCCAGCTTCTTCCCTTGGTACAGGTTGAGCCTGTTGCTCCTTGTTCTGTCACCTGCCACCACTGAAGACAGTCCAGCTCCATCCTCTTTGCAACTCCCCTGCAGTGAGTTGAAGGCTGCTATTAAATTCCCCTTTTGTCTGATCTTCTGCAGACTAAATAAACCCAGTTCCCTCAGCCTTTCCTCAAATGTCACGTGCTCCAGCCCCCTCATCATTTTTGTTGCTCTCAGCTGGACTCTCTCCAACTTGTCCACATCCTTTCTGTAGCGGGGGCCCCAAAACTGGACACAGTACTCCAGATGTGGCCTCCTCAGTGCAGAATAGAGGGGAATAATTACTTCCCTTGATCTGCTGGCAAAGCTCTACTAATGCAGCCCAGGATGCCACTAGCCTTCTTGGCAACGAGGGCACACTGCTGGCTCATATTCAGCTTATTGTCCTCCATGACCCCCAGGTCCTTTTCTGCAGAGCTGCTGCCCAACCGCCAGCCTATACTGGTGCAAGGGGTTGTTCTGTCCTAAGTGCAGGACTTTGCACTTATCCTTGTCAAACCTCATGAGATTTCTTCTGGCTCAAACCTCCGATTTGTCTGGGTCACCCTGAATCCTAGTCCTACCCTCCAGCATATCTACTACACCCTCCAGCTTGGTGTCATCCACAGACTTGCTAAGGTTGCACTCCATCCCAACTTTCAGATTAATAAAGATGTCGAACAAAACCAGGCCCAGGACCAACGCCTGGGGCACTGCACTTGATCCTGGCTGCCAGCTAGACATTGAGCCATTGAGCCTGATACTCCAACCAGCTTTCTATCCACCTCACAGTCCATTGATCCAACCCATACTTTTTCAGCTTGCTTGCAAGAATGCTGTGGTAGACTGTATCAAAAGCCTTGCTAAAGTCAAGGTATATTATGTCCACTGCTTGCCGCTCACCCGCAGAGCCAGTTGTCTCATCATAGAAAGCAATCAGGTTGGTCAGGCATGACGTGCCCTTGGCCAGCTGTTCCTACTCACCTGCTTCTCCTCCAAGTGCTGAGAAATGGACTCTTTGAGGACCAGCTCCATGATTTTTCTGGTGACTAAAGTGAATCTGGTCTGTAGTTCCCTGGATCCTCTTTCTTCCATTTAGGCCTTATTTTTTTGTTTAACATTTGTTTAGCCTGGACAACGAAACTAAGCTTTGTTAGATTTGCTTCTCCTTCTGGTCTGTTTCTCTGTCTGGTTCCCAGGTACTAGCAAGGTGCAGTAAAATTTAGGTTTGTAGCACTGAAGTAAAATGCTCAATTGCAGAAAACCTGTTTGCAATACCATAGTGTTTTCCTTTTTTTTAATTCCATTCAATCTGTACTATTATTAATACTCTACTGTATAATTATCCAGACTGGCCCCAAAAGTACAACCAAACCGTGCGATTGATGCAATAGCTCAGGGCATTCAAAACGCTGGTTTCTAAAACACTGGCTGCTGGCAAGAAAAATAAGTAACGAAAACTTGTGTTGGCATGTAGAACAGTGTTTGTTGATCAGGTTTCTAAGGTGATGCAGCAGGAAATACTGAGCTGATGAAAAACGTCACAAAGCACAAAAATAAAATTTAGCAGCGAATCATCTACTGGTAAGGGAAAAATAATAGCTTAACTTTGTGGAAGAGCTTTGGTTCTCACTTTCAAAATGAATTGCACGTAGTTCCCAGCTGTGAGATTGTGAGTAACTTTAGGCAAGTGAGTGGTTCCCATCAATAAGTGTTTGTAGGAATGAGGCATATATCATTTAACAGGGGGAATTCTCCCCCCCACCCCCACCCCGGCACAAATTGCTGGGCTGTGGAGGCACTGTGCCTGGGATGGCAATGGGGCACAGTGCAGAAGGAGTGGCTGGAGGTGTCACCGCTTCGCGAAGGGAAAAGTCACCTATTTTTTTAAGGCCGTATTGAGAAGCCATTTCAAAACCAGTTTTCAGTAGGTAAAAAAATGATGTGACATCTGCCCTCAGCCACAAACCTCTGCCCACTGCCTGTACTGTGCTGGTGAACCTCCGTGCTGCTAGAGCCAGACCCCCTGCAGGATGCTGGCCAGGGGGAAAGCCGGGGGAAGGAGGGTGAGGAGTCTCCCTCGCTCCAGTCCCCCACTAGGCAGTGTCCAGGGCTCATGCCCCACTTACCCGCACGTCATTACATTACTCTGGGCTGGCTCGTATTTATACATGTAATGATGAGTCACTTATTAGATGGATGCTCCAGCAAGGTGATAATAGACTTACTTTCCCTGGATTCCCTAATAGAGCAGATTAGTGCAAAATTTCCTGAGTCATTTTCATTGTCTCTCCTGTGTCGTCAGCTAGGTCTGCTTCTTCTGTTGTTTGTATGCATCCTAAACCTGGCAACAGGTGAAAGGAAATTCTTTTTTCTAGGCAAGAACACATGATTATAACACTATAAAGTTGCCTGGGACATCATAGTGATCTGCAGGAGCAAATGCTGAAAATATTTAATTTTTTTTTCCCCTCTAGCTTCGATTTGATGGTGTCCCTTTAAAAAAAAAAGCCACAACTGGGTAGGGAGTTGTTTTTCAGTATTTCTTAAAGAAAGCAGAGCTTATAGCTCTGTGCTTTGTTAGTTTTGGCAGATTTGTATGTTTGATATGACAACAGGCAGAGTTTCCACGCTTCTGCCAAATATGGTCAATGTCTATATATTCAGCATTAAATATTCTTTACCCTCATTATGGTCTTAGCAATCCAGGATGGACAACCTAACTTTCCGGGGAACAGTTTCACAGCAACTGATACCACCGTGATGTGTCAAACAGATAACTAGTGTGTGAAACTACAGACTACAACAAAGATGTGTGCAAGCTTGGTAAACAATATAAACTGCATTTGCCATCCTCTCTCACATCCCATTTGTTCCTGCTGGCATCACAAATTGCATATGGTCAGCAAAACCATCGTATCTTAATGCAGCCTTGGAAACACAAAAGTATTCTGGCACTGCTGCTGCTAAGGCATTTGTTCTCCAGCGAGGTACTATACCCATGAACCTCTCCAGAATCAAAGCCATAGTTTTAATGCTAAGGCTGATTAAGGTATAAAATGAAAACTGGCCTCGACATCAAGGAGTCTGTTATTCATCATCATATGATTGTAGCATATAGACACCAACCCAGACTGTGATCCCATTGTGCGAGATATTGTACCTAGACTCAGAGACAGTCTCCACCCTGAGAAGTTTCCAATCTGAATAGACAACATAGACAAGATGGGCAGGGGAGGGTGGAGGACTAGCATATGCAAAGCACAAGTGTGAGCATTCGCACACATCATGCCAATGCCATGGATCTGGGAGAAAGGATACATGGGCTTGGGAGAGGGGAAGTGGACACAGATGGGGGAAAGGAAAGGAACCACACTGAAGAAGATAGGGGAGGAGGCAGAGAGGTGGGTGGTGGCAGGCTCAGTGAGACAACCGCGTAGGAGTACACAGTCAATCAGCACAGCAGGGAGAACGGGCCCGTGAAAAGCCAGGAAGAGAATCAGAAGACTTCATCAACACTTGCTCATCACCAGTCTGCCACTGCCTCTGAGCTTGTGTAGTGTTTCTGGTGGGCGCCTCCATGCAGTTTCTGTTGCTCCCAAACTCACATAGTTTGGGGTGAAAGAAGGGGAGCTCATGAACGTGGGTGCCCCCTACAACGCTGAAGCTTCCTGCAGTGTGGAGATACCCCATCTGGGTCTCATTCCTCCCTCTACCCGATATGTCTTGGCTGTACCTGCTGCAGCTGTTTCCAGGTTTGCTGTCAGCTAAGTCTCTGAGCAGAGTTGAACCACAGTTCAGCGCTCTGAATCTGGAGCAGGCCATGACTGGGTAGCGAAACTTGAAGCATTGCACACAATTCCCCCTTTCCTGCCTCTGGTTCCAAGGTGGGAATAATTTGTAGCCTTGTCATGGGTTAGATTTACCAACTGAGGCACCAGATACTTCACATCCGTCTGATAGCTTCCCACCCACCTTCCCTGCATCGTGCAGGTTGTATGAGCTGCAGCAGCCTCCGGTGTCCCACAGGTGTGGAGGCTCTACACACATTTGGTGCCAAATAAGGACCAGGCACAATCTGGCTTAGCAGAATTGGTCTTTGACCTAGCTTTGGACTAATGGCTCCTGAAACGGGGCCCCTACCACGTTACTAGAAGTGCAGGGGTGCTTGGTGCGTCCCCCCCATCCACCATGCCCTTGCATTTCCCCACCCTCCTTGCTCTCTCTTGGGTCTGCCGGGTCATCCCTTCCCTTTGAGGTGTCCTCCGACTACCTTGGATGTGGTTCACTTCCCCTTCAACATCCTTGCCCTTGTGCTCTCACCCCCTCTTCTTACACCCCTCCTCCCCCATGTTAAGTTGGTCAATGATGCTCATGTTTTCTGAGCGCTACTGCAGCTCAATCGGGCTAGGGACAGAAGTTACACATAAACCGATTTAAGTGATCCAAAACCGGTTTAAACCTGTAACAGAACAGAAACTTAATGCACATAAACCAATTTCAAAATGGCTGAAACTTGGATAAACCTGGCTGAATGTAGTATCAGACTTAACTGATTTAGGTCAAACTGGTTCATGAAACTTCTGTCCCAGACCCCTTCCTGGGTCAAGTTAAATCACAGTCCCTCAGCATCCCGGCATGTTTTGCAGCACTGGACTGTGCTGTCTGCTCCAGAGAGCAGGGCTGGCCCTCTCCCTCCGCTCCCTAGCTGATGAGGGGGGGCAAGCCTGACTGGGGATGCAGCCTGGTCTGCAGTGGGCACGACTGCCTTCCCAGGCAAACCCTGCCTGGGTTCTGGGGCCAGGGAGGAGGGTTAAACACCCCTTCCCCCACTCAAACTTAGTTCTGGCTGTGGCTGTGGACTACAAATCCCAGGGGACCTGGAAGCAGGAAGAGGAAGTGAAAAGGAACCCTGCAAAGTCCCGCTGTTGTGATTGTGGACAGCAATTCCCAGAGAGCTCAGGGACAGCAGGAAGAAGAAGCAGACACTCAGTCCATGCTGGCTACATGTCAGAGAGTCCCCCAGCTTCTGGCCTGAGCCACTGCAGTCATGTGGCTGCATTTTCTGAATCAAAGGTAAATGTCTATTCACTTCTGTTTCAATTTAATCGGTGCAGCTTCGACTAACCTGCAAAGACTGAATCAATTCAGCCTCGGGCCTTTTGACTGTCTGTACTTAGCCTTTGAAACTGGTTTGTGTCCAGTGAACTTCTGTTCTGTCACAGATTGAAACCAGTATCTGATTACTTAAATGTGTAACTTCTGTCTGTAACCTAGTAGGTTGAGGAGTTTGAAAAAGGATAGCCACCAAGTCCAAGTGCAGCCAGCCCCTGATGAGCCCAGGGTGGAAGTAGAGGAGTCAGGTGACCTGCACTACTCCTTATAAACTCAGGCCTCAGAGGCAGTCTGGCCATAGGAGTCCCGGCAGAAGGAGTTCCCGGCAGAGAGGCAGAGGAGCTAAACTCAGAGCCAGGGAGAAGTGGCTCCGGGAGGCAGCCAGGCGGACAAGACTGGCGATGTTGCATTGGGAACCAGGTAAGTTCCAGAACTTGTTTCTTCTTTCGGTTTTGGCTTAGAGAGTGCTGGCCCGGGGTGAGATGAACCTAAGGCAGAGCACTTTGGTTTTGAGTAGAGCTGACGCCCAGGATTGTGGGTGGTCCTCAACCTCATGGTCTGGACTGTTGTAGTAGGGGAGGTGGAGACTACAGAAAAGGGGGTGCTCATGAAGTACCTCAAACCTCCATGCAACTGGGATGTGATGCTTGAGAGTCTCCTCGCCCGGAGAGGCTTTCCCTCAACTTTATGTTCTATCAGGTCACGGCAGGCGAGAGTACAGACAGGGTAGAGCCCGTGGGCTAGTGGGAAGAAGTCCCAAAAAGTAGGTGCACCATGCCAACACCCTGAGCAGTTTACACTCCCTGCCTCTGTTTCCTCCCTGTAAAACAGGAATAATTTACCTACCTACCTACCAGGGCTGTGACAGGGTGGAGGAGTGCCTTATGGACTAACCGAATCGGAGATTTACAAGCTTTTTGTGAGTAACAGCTCATTTTGTCACCTGTTGGGAGGATTAGATAAGGTCTGCAAAGTACTTTGAAGCGGAAAGGTGTTGGCTCAGAACCAGCATGAGGACTGGCTGTTAGAGATGACTACAGATCTGGTATCGTATTTTATCTAGGGCTTCACCCTTGTCATAGAGCAAGGTTATGGGTCTTGTTTAGACACAGAACTCGGTTACTTCTGCTCCCACAGCAAAATCAGCTATCCCACAAACTAAAGAACAACCTGTTGGCTGTTTTGCCAGATGTAGTATCCATAGTCCTCACTCTAGTGTGCAGGGGGCTTTGGTACAGAAGCAGTGGACTCGGGCCAGGTCAACAGTGCTTCTAGGTACTGGGCTAAATGTTTCATATAAAGGAAGATGTGTATATAAAATCTGTACATGGGCAAACTCATGCAGAACCTGGCATTAAAGGCTTAATGACTGAAATTACTATAATGGGGTATGGGGTGGGGAGGGGGATAGCAACTTCACAGTTCCTCTAAATGCCATATAACCCCAGCACCCAGGGTAAGTTAACAGCAGGTGTCAATCTTAAAGATTTCCTCTCCTCACCCTCCATTTCCAGCTCCCAACATCAGCACTCACCATATCCTACTCTGCAGAGAGCTCCAGCATGCTCTGTTTGGGTGGTGTTACATTGTTCACAGAAGCCCATTGGAGCATACAGTCTAACTATTGGCAAAAATGCCTCCTTTTAATACAACATGCATTTCTGCAAAGTTGTCATTAACTTTGTGGCCCTTATAAATAAGGATATATTGAACCAAATCCAGCCCTTAAGCAAGTAGGCAGGAACATTAGCCTTATTTGTATCAGAGTTTACTTTGGTCCTCTTTTTTAGTGGACTAAAAGAATAGAATAATAATACTAAAATACTGGAAGGACTTGCTGTCTAATCTGCACTTAATGTGGCATCACCAGTATATTATTATTTATTATATGTTTATCTCTAAGGATGGGCTTGACGCTGTATAAAAATGTAAGCAACATGTCTCCATATGCCTACATTCAAGATATACACAGGATGGCCAGAAGGCACTGGCAATCCCAAAGAACAGAGGTGTAGAGACATGGGGGCGAAAGGGACCTCAAGAAGGCACGTAGTCTATCCAGTTGCATTGAGGCAGGTCTAAACTGTTGCTGATGGCTTGCAATTCCACTCCCTCCCCAGATAACTTTTTCCAGTGCCTAGCTATCCTTGTAGTTGGGACTTTTTTCCTAACATCTAACCTAAATCTCGTTAGTGACATTCTTTTTTCTTTTTCTGTCCCCAGTGGACATGGAAAACAATTGCTCATTGTTTTCTCTATAACAACCTTTACAGAATGGGGAGGGGGGAAATGGCCTCCAAGTCCTTTTTATTTTCTAGACCTAACAAACCATTTCTCTGAACTTTTCCTCAGAGGCCATGTTTTTTAAGTAGTTTCAGTACTCTCCATGGTGTCCTTTGGGCTCTCCCCACTTGTGTTATTGAGTTCTTAACCCGTGGGGCCCAAAGATGGACCCAGTTCTCCAGCTGCGGTCTCAGCAGCACCGAGCGGGGTACAGTAACTGCCTCCCATGTCATGAATACAGTGCCTCTGGTAATACGTTCCAGAATGGCATTTGCCTTTTTTACATGATTATGCCATTGACTCCTCTGCAATTTATGGTCCACTATAACCCCCAGATCTACTGCCAAGCAGCTGTGGTGGCTGTTCTTCATTTTAGATGAGTTCCTCCCATTTCCCCTTCCTAAATGTAGCACACATTGTACTTGCTTTTACTGAATTTTACCTTGATGATTTTGGACCATCTCTTCAAGATAACAAACTTCATATAACTGAAGGGAAGTTATAAAAAGGATGGAGATAAACTATTGTCTATGGCCAAGATGGATAGGATTAGGAGCAGGGTCTTAATTTGCAACAGGGGAAATGAAGGCTGACTATTAGGATGAATTTTCTCACTGGGAGGGTGTCTTAGATTTGAAACAGGCTTGTGGGATCTCAATCCTTGGGATATTTTAAGAGCAGGTTATACAGACATTTGACTGGGATGCTTTAGTCAGGAATGATCCTGCCTTGAGCAAGGGGTTGGACTAGATGACCTCATGCAGTCCTTTTCCACCTGATTCTTCCATGATGCTATGATCGGTCCAATTTATTATGATCACTTTTAAATTTCATTCTCCATAGTACTCGACTATTTCAGTTTGGTGTAAGCCAAACACTTTTATAAGTGTACTTGCAGGATCCTGAGGGAAGGAGGAGCAGAATAAAACCACTGGACTTCATAAAAGCAGACTTTAACAAAGCTAGTGAACTGACAGGCAGAATCCCATGGGAGACGCATCAAAAGGAAAAGAGTACTGGAGAGTTGGCTGTTCCTTAAAGAGACAGTTTTACGGCCACAACAGCATGCGATCTCTATGCAGCGGACAGATAGGAAGTGTAGCAAGGGACCTGCTGAGCTAAACCATGAGCCTCAATTACTAGAAACCTAAAAGGGACTCTCATGAAGAGAGGAAAGTTGGCCATATTACTAAGGTCAAGTGAAAGAGTACAGAACAAGCTGGCAGGGAGAAAAGTCATGAAGGCCAAGGCACAAACTGAAGTCCAACTAGCAAGGCGTATAAAAGGCAATGAAGAAATCAGCCTATAAATAAATAAGTAGGAGGCAGAGCAAGGAAAGTGAAAGTCTGTTACTGAATGGGAAGGGAAAGCAAATAATGGATGATGCAAAAAACCCCAAAGTGTTTAATGCCTCTGTTATTTCATTCTTTACAAAAAGAGCAACTATCAGCTGAAAGCACACTTAGCTCTAGGACGGAGGACTAGATATTCAGCTTAGAGTTGGGGCAGAACAGGTCAGAGATGATGTAGACAAACTGGATGTTTTTTAAATCGGCAGGGCCAGACAAGATGCAATTAAAGTACTCAAGAAATTTGCTGAGATAATTGCAGAGCCATTGGCTATGTGAGATGAGGTCGTAGAGGATTAGAAAAGGGCAAATATAGTGCTCATCTTAAAAAGAGAGAGAGAGAGATCCAGGGAATTGCAAATCAGTCGGTCTAACATTGGTATCTGGAAAGATACTGGTACACATAAGTAAGGAATCTATTTCTAAAGGCCCCTCTGGACATTCAGGCAAAGGCATGATAAGGATATGATGTATGATCCATTCACTTGCACCTCCTGCCACGCCACGTGTAATTGGGGCCCAGCATGAGATCCAGTCATGCCTTATTGCCAGTGCTGGGGGAGCCCGGGATCATGATTCTGGGCTCTTCCTGCACCAGCAAGTAGTAAGCTCCCCTGGCTGGGAGCCTCATCAGCTGATGTGGCCACGTGCTCAATGAATGGTGTGATAATAAACTTGCTGCTCTTTCTTATACTTTTTTATTTTTGTGGAATAACTTTGTGGCTTATCCCTTATTTTATCACACCATTGATTGAATGTGCAGCTGGGTCATAACTTAAGACACATAATTAATCAGTTAATCATGCCTTAAGTGTAACATGGAGATGGGGCCTAAGAGAGAGAATTATGCCTGACCAACCTGATTTCCTTCTATGGCAGGGTGGTGAGTTTTGTGCAGAGAGGGGGAGCAGTGGATGTGATACTCCTCAAATTGGGTAAGGCTTTTGACACCATCTCGCATGTTATCCTCACACGTGAAGTGCATAGCTATACTACTATAAAGTTGGTACATGTCTGAACATGGCTCTCTAATCAAAAAGTACTCATAAACACCTCAATGGAAAACTGGGAAGAATTATCCCTTGGGATCTGCAGGGTTCTATCCTGAATCTGGTACTGTTCAAAATCATCATTTAATAAGTTTATGGATATAATTCAGCGTTCCCTTCTTATATTGGTTGATAACACCAAACTGGAAAGGGTGACAAGCAATTTAGAGGACAAGGTTGGGAACCAAAGTAACATGGGTATATTAGGAAAATAGTCTGAAATAAATGGGATGAAATTCAGTAAGGACAAGTGCAAAATACTCTACTGGAGAGAGAGCACCTGCAAAAAAACAAACACAAGACTGAGACTGCATTGCTAAGCTGCAATACCACAGAAAAGGCCTGGTGTTATAGGGGATAGGAAGCCAAGCATGGATGTAGAATCGATCATCTACAATTGTTGTGAAAAAAAGGCTAATAAATTGGGATGTCTTAACATGCAAGTCATGGGAAGGAATTATTCCACTCTGTTTAACACTAGTAAAGCCTCACCTGCAGTACTGCATCCAGTTTTGGGCTCTGCACTTCAAGAAAGAAGTGGACAAAGTTGAGAGAATACAAAGGAGAACAAAAAAGCTTTATCAGACGTCCAGGAAAATGAGGAAAGGGGAATATTTTGGCTGGAGTTGAGAAGATTGAGAGGGAATTTAAAAACACTCTTCAAATGCAAAAAGGGTTGTTATACAGGATAGCAGTCAATTGCCTTCTACACTCATTGGGAACAGGACAAGAAATAATGGGCTTAAACTGGAACATGAGAGGTTTAAGTTAGATAATAGAAATAATTTCCTAACTATGAAGGTAACTAAGCTTGAGAACAGATAGCCTAGAGAGGTTGGGGGATCTATGCCACTGGGAGTGTTTTTGTTAAAGCACAAGTTAGACACATTTTTCTAGGATGGCTTAACCACAGATGATCCTGCCTCGAACGGGGGGGATTAGACTAGATGACCTCTTGAGGTCCCTTCCATCTAGTCTCTTATGATCCTATCTATCCCATTGCCCAAGTCATTATGGGAAATCTCTAATAGAATCAGATCATGGTGTAACAAAGTGCAAGGGCTCCTATTAGTTTAAGAGGAAAAGGGCAGCAAGGCAATACCTGCTGCCTGGTGCAGGCAGGGGAACAAAGGCCAGCTGCTAGAAAGCAAGCAGCCCAGAGGTAACGGGGGTAAGAGCTGTCAAGGGGAGAGTGGCTGTCTAGGAAGTAGGCCATACAGGGCTGAAGCCAAAATACAGCCTTGCAAGGGTCCAGGACCTGGTGGACTGAGTAGGCTAAAGCCAAGTGGCTCATGGGCTGAAGGCAGCAGCCCTGAAAGGGTCAGGAAACCAGTATAGGGCCAGAGGGGTTAGTGGGTTGAAGTAAAATAAGACCTGCAAAGCATAGGAGTAGCTATGGGGAAGGCTAGAGGCTGCCATTAGTGTCCTTAAGGTACGATTAGGACCTGGAGAGGCTATGACTGGTGCCCACAAGGCAAGATTAGTACCAGCAGAGCATTGGTGTTGCCAACTGGGCACAATAAGTGCCATTGGGGAACAGAAGAGTTTTTGTTCCTGGACTAGGAGTCCAGAGATGAGAGGACAGATGGGGAGCACCACCAGGATCACTCCAGGACTCTGGGATGGCCTCCAGATGTAAAATGACATTTGCGTCCAGGTGTGGTAGGTAAAATGGCGAGGGGGTACACCGAGAAGCTGGAGTGGGACGGGATGAGTGTGGTCACCATGGGGTACCACAGCCTCTGGGGCTGGCCTTGCTGCTCCAGGACATAACTCTGAAGGACTCCGCTTGAAATGTCCTCCCAGGTGGGCAGCAAATCGTGAACTAATGACTCTGAGTACACTTTCCTGTCAGTCATGGCTTATGATGACTTAATCTAGATAGTATTTCCCTAATTTGCTTATGAAAATGATGCCTGGAGCAGCATCAGAGAACCTACTAAAGTTCAGATGCATCACACCTACTACTTCCTCTTATCCCCTGGGCCAGTGCCACCATCAAAGAAATTAGATTGCCTTTACCAATATTGGTATTGACCAATCCCTATTGACTAGTTTTTTTATCTGCTCGGTATCCTGTAGATGCTTAATAATTTCTTACAGTATGTTTCTGATAATTGAACATGGGCAAAACTGTCTACAGTTTTCCCAGGATCTCTTTCTTTTTAACAACAGAAACTATATCTGCTTTTCTCTAGTCCCCTGGGAACTCACCAGTCCTTCCTGAGTTCACAAATATTACTGCTAACAGTTCACAGATTGCTTCCACTAGTTTTTGAAGTATTGTATTATAGGGTGAAGTTCACTAGGCCCTGCTGGCTTGAATACCTCTAACATATCCAAATAGTCTTTAACCTGGTTATATTCCCTATTCTGGCTTGTATCGCTACCACCTCCCTAACATGAATCATGCTCACTATCTGGTCACAATTTACCTCTCTTGTTAGGGCTAAAGGAAAGACTGAATATTTTCTATGCTCCCTTTGACTATTATGTAGCAAACTAATACCTTTCTTTGTCTTCTGCTTACTCATGATGTATTTATATTCCTTTTTTACATTGAGTTGTAGCTTAATTATTGCATCTTTAGCCTTTATTGATTCTTATCCCTCCCTATATGTGTGAACTATTCCTTTACATTCATCTTTAGATGCATACTTTTTTTGCATGGTCATGGTTTGGTTTTGATTTTTTTCAGATCTTTTCAGAGCTCCTGGTGAAGCCATATTTATTTATTTATTTATTCATTTATTTTTATACTTCCTGTCTTTCCCCCCTACTGGGTATTTTTGCCAATGGCCTTGAACATCTTTTGGTAAATGACATCTCTCCTAAACTCCATGTTCCCTTCGGAAGTCTTCCCGAGAGACCTCAATGACCAGTTCCCTAAGACTGTTGAAATCTACTTTTACAAGTCCATTGTCATTATTATTCTGCTGCTCCTTTCATAACCACCTTCACCGTAATTATATTCCATCTTCAGATTCGCAACAGTTTCTTCTCGGTTTGTCACAATCAGTCTAAAATGCATGGTTCCCCTTCCAGTAATTTCTTTCACCATGTGAAATAAATTTATCTTCTCGTTAAACAGTCAAAGTTATTCTATATCACTTTTTCCAGTAGATATACGGGTATCTGAAATCCCGTTTACTACCATGGGTGTCTTGTGTATGTTTTTGTTTATTGCTCAAAAAAGGCGTCATCCACTTCCTCCTTTTCATTAGGAAGTCTCGGGGGAAACCCCTTTAGAAACACCAGCTCTGTCTTTTCCTCATCTTATCACCTAGAGACATTCAACAAGCCCGCCTCTCATCTCTTCCTGGACTTCAAAGCAATTCTGTGCATCCCTGACAGACCATGCAACACCTCTTCCTTCTTTGCCCTGCCCATCCTTCCTGAACAAGCTATAACCTCTCTGTGCTGCTATTCCAGTCTTGCAATTCATCCCGTCAGCTTTTTCTGATGCCAATTAAGTGAAAGATTTGGTTATGTACTTAGACTTCTCTTCCTTTCTGTTGGGTGTTTTTTTTTTTCCCCCCCTCTCCATATTTCTGGCCTCTTGTGTATAGGCATCTCAAATGTTAGGCAGTTGGCCATATTATTTCTACTGTTGTTTCTGGTATGACTTGACTGCAATTCTCCAGTCCCTCCAAGTTCCTGCCCTTTGACCACGAGGATTTTGTTTTCCTTTTCACTGACATGTTCTTCTCTCAAACCAACCTACTAAGAGTAAGGAGGACTTTAAATAGGGTGGTGAATTGGCATCTTGGATGCTTTTCTCTTTCCTCAGCCGTCCTCTTTCATAGAAATAACTGCCAGTGGTGGAGGAAACCTAAAGCTCTTGTTACCATCTGGCATTCTCCTCTGGATAGCATCTGTCCCTGGCTGGATGGTTACCCTCCACCAAAAGGACTGAAGAGAACACCACTTGTGCTCCTGACTCCTTCCCCCCTTGCTCCTAAAACTGTATTTTTATATGCATTTTTATAGGTGGGGTTTTTTTTTGATTCATTCATTTTACTATTGGTTCTCTCCTTGTGTGGATTGCATAGGTGAATGCACTTCATTCTGGGCACCCCCGCAGTATAACATATACCAGCCACTCCAAAAAGAAGATTAAAAGTTTTGAGCACATTGTATAGGGAGACTGTCCCTCTAATCCTTGCCTTGTGAAGCACCCAGCACACAACTGGATTTTTTTGGACAAGACTTCTTTAGGTGACTTCTAAAGAAGTCAGATGACAAAACATAAGCAACACTGATCCTTGTAAGATATAGGACAGTAGTTGTCTTGCGTATAAGCGAGAAAAGAGATTTTGGTCATGCTGGGTTGTGAGTGACCAGATCTGGGGGTAAGGTGCCAACCAGGGTCTGATGGAGCAAGGAGAATCCAGAAACAAGCCAGATGAGAGATCCAGCAGGGATTAGAGTCAGAGAGCAAGCCGGGGGGGAACAGCAAAGCCGTCTACAGTCAGATTGGTCTGGGACAGAAGTCCCACAAACCAGTCTGACCTAAATTGGTTAAGTCTGATACTGTATGCAGTCAGATTTACCTTAAACCACCTTTGGCCATTTTGAAAGCAGTTTATGTGCACTGAACTTCTGCTCCATTACAGATTTAATAAACTGGTTTCTGATCACCTAAACTGGTTTATGTGCAACTTCTGGCCCTAGCCACTAAGTCTGCTGCCTAGACACTTCCTGTTCCTGTGCAGGGGTTTATATGGGGGAAAAAGAGGATCAGCTGATCCTAGGGTTGCCAACTCTGACTGAAGCTATTCCAGGAGATTCATTTTTATTTATTTTTTTATTCTTTATAATATCCTATTAAAATCTCCTGGATTGCTTTCAAGAGTCACTGGGACATTGATGCCAATTCTGGTAGACTCCCAGCCAATCTGGGAGGCGTGGCAGCCCTAGGTGATCCCAGCCACCCATAATAGTAACAGGGAGTATGAGGAGGGTTAGACCCTGCTTGAAGTTTCAGGCTAGTCTAGATCAGCCTGGTCTACCAGCTGTATGGTGGCAGACCAAGAGGAGTTGCTGTATTGACCAGGTGGAGGCCCCAGGTTTGAAGCTGTGGCCTGATGGGTATTATCCATTAATGACCAAGGTTTATTTGTGCTTATGACTTCATTAAACATGTGTATAGACTAGACTTGATTCTACAAGCCTCTGAACACTGTGACCCTATTGAACTTAAGAGCTTCTTGAACTTGGATGGGAATACTCATGACTTAATGCTTAACTCCTACTGGATGAGGGTCAAAGTGTTGAGCAACTTGCAGGATTGAGCCTCCAGAGAAGGCATGTTCATGCAGTGTGGTGTAAAAAATGTACATGGATGAGTTGGGGATGGTTGCATAGTTATGCTGTGCAACCAGGGTTGTCAACGCTCCATAAATTTACAGATGGTCTGTATTTAAAAAAAAAAAAAATCCTAATGTTGCTTATCTGCAAAATCCATAAAAAAAGTTTAATCCTCTAAAAAAAAAAAAAAAGAAGTCATGAGTTCATTTCAAGATTTGTCATCTGAATAAAGCTACATTCAAGCATCAATGCTGATCAGAGATAGCAGAGCAACATAACTTGGGATCTAAGTGGGTGTGCTGCCTGTCATCCTGCGGTGAACTGTCTGCCAGGGCTTTCTGGATCACTGGAGTCTCCATAGTTCCTTGTGGCCAGGAAGGAGCTGTGGGACTTGGCATGGGGAGAGGTGGTGCATGGGGCCCATGCTGAGATCGGGGAGTGAGGCTGGCAAAGGTAAGGCTGGGGGTCAGCATGGTGTGGGATGCAGTCAGGGGTATCAAGGTGTGGGTTGAGTAGAGAACTCCTAATGTGGGCAGAAGGATCTAAAAAACTTTGCTGCAGTTGCACAGAGCTGCCAACCTAAAAATGTTTTTTTTTTTTTGCTTATAGAAGAAATGTGTCAGTACAAAAGTTTGGTTGTCAGTAAAAAGTTTGGGGACTGTCAGTAAAAACAATTTCTTAGGCTGGTAACCCTGGGGTCAACCCAAGTGACCTAGCCAATAAAACTATCACACCATACTATTGCATGTTCTGCATATGGAAACACTTAAGAGTGTTTAGAAATAGTAGGACTAACTTTGACAAAAAAAGAATGACCCCAGTAAGTATGAGCTTGTTAGCCTTACTTTGTTCCCAAGCAAGATAACAGAAAGGCTCTTATGGGATGTAATCAACAAAGAATGAAAGGGTAGTGGTGAAATCAATACCACTGGACATTGTTTTATGGAAAACTGGTCTTGTCAAATTTGACTTTTTTTTTATGAACTCAAAGTTTGATTCATAAAGGTAGCTGTGTTGACATAATGTATTTAAACCTCTACAAGGCATTTGACATGGTCCAGCAGACAATTCTTATAAAAGTTAGCACTCCACAAAAATTACCCTAACTTAGATTAACAGCCGATAAGATCTCAACATGTAATTTTAAGTGGGAAACTAAGCATCCTAAATGGGTATTTCCAGCAAGGCCTCACACAGATTTTGTTCTAGGTTCATTGCTATTCATATCTTAATATTTCCTTGATCCGAAAGAAACTATAACATGTTGCTAATAAGGTTTGGAAGTGACAGAAAAAAAAATGGAGTGGGAAAAGATGGAGGCAGGCCAGTTGTCCAGAACAGATCTCTTGGGAAAGCGTACACTTTTTAACACAGCCTCTAGGACCAAACATACTTATCAGATGGGTAAAACAGATTAGATGACCAAGTGAATGGGAGTGAAGTGAGAATTATACCAAGCTCTGCAGTGACTCACGCTCAAAGGAGCCATCTACTTCTTTGCAGCAAAGTGAGGAGCTCAAGGAATGCTCCAAAAGGAAGAACTGGTTGGTTTTTTGTTTTTTGAAACCCAGGACCAGATTCCTGGAGACTGTCATAGGAAAGGGCACGTTACATTTTCCTCCACCAGTTAGTTCATACCCGTCAGTTCTAGAGAGATTCACAGAAACATGGGGCTGGAAGGGACCTTCAGAGGCCATCTAGTCCAGTCCCCTGCCTGAAGCAGGATCATCCTTATCCAAACCATCCCATACGGCCATAAGCTAAACCCTACATAAGACTACTGTCAACCCTGACACAACACAGACCCAGCACCTACACCTGCCACAGGTAAAGCAGGGGAACTACGGTAGCCAACGTCCTGCTTCTATGAAACGTTGTCCACACATGCTCAAGAGGTCCCAGGTAGAGGGCCACACCACAGCCTACAGAAAAAGGCAACCCCCCCACAGTCATTACCAATCTGACCAGGGGGTAAAATTCATTTCTGACCCCAAATATGGTGACCCCGAGTGGAGAGGGAGGGGCAGGACCCTGTAGGCAGGGAGCTCTGGCTTTGGTTCCAGCGGGAGCACTGGCACAGCACAAGCAAAGGAAGATGATGTTGCAGCTACCTTCCTCCACACGTCTTTTACTACTGCAAGATGAAGCTTTGCTGTGGCTGCAGCAGGCGCTATAGAAAATCAGCCCGTGACAGCTGCTGAAGGGAACGAACCCAAACAGCACACCCCTTTCCTTTTAGCCATGCATTATTTTTACCAAAATCAGAGCCAGCATTGGATCCATAGGCTCCTAAAGCAGAGGCCAAGTATGGGCCTATTCCTTCTCCCACCCACATTGAATGGCATGACGTAAATTAACTTACTAAGCTCCCAAGCACTTCCCCTGAAGCCCGCTCTGGCCTGCACTGCCCCTTTTTGATAGCCAGCAAAGCCCTAAACAGCCTATTCATATACCCCTGCTAGGCTTTGGTTCCTGTGTTTAAACCCAAGAAGAATCTGGCCCCTAGTGCTTTTCATGACGCAGAATAAACAGTTGGGAGGAGACTCGGCCTCAATGAGAAATGCTTTCCCATGATATGTTTTCATCTTGGCACATACACAGTTTATGATGAAAGGTTCCTAAAATAATTGTATTAGATGAGCTGTCTGCTCTCCATGAGCCGAAGCCAGCACAGCATGACATTTCAGAGATAAAATGTTGTGATGTTGTGGAGCACTCCCAGACCTACCCTGTCCTGCCTTCTCCTCTCTTGCCTGGAGGATTGGTAGTCTGTAAATGTGGAGCCAGACTCCCAAGGTACTTCCAAAATAATCATCTAGTACGTTCCAATTTTGGAAACCTCCAGGTATCTGCAAATCTATTTTTTCCCCCAGCAAATAAACTGACTTACAAGAAGCCACGTTAGAGATTCTTTCCCTCCCTGCAGTGAAAAATTAAGGTAAAAAGGTTTCCGGACTTTAGGGACGTTTCCAGTGGGAGATGATACTGCTCCATGTCCTTCAGAGAACTTGCTCCTGCCTGTAAGCACTACGGGGGATTATGCAATGTTAAACCAGATGAGGCCGGCATCAGCTTAGTTGCTGGACAGCTGAGCTGATCATCATATCCTGACAAGATGGATGGGTGACAGCAGCAGTTTCTTGGAATAGCATCCTAAGTGTGTTGCATTTCAGTTTTTCATTTCAGCTTTGACTCTTGCCTCTGCATTCCAGATGGGGAATTGGTTTACATTTTTAGATACCCAGGGCTTTTTTCCCCCCTTGCCAATAAAGAGACATTGACAGTTTGGACAAAGAATAAAATTGGGGGAGGGGGAGGGGAGAATAAACCCAACAACAACCATAACAGCAACCACCACCTTGGATTATTGAAACTTAGTTTACAAGGTGGAGGTAATGTTTCTTTCGCAAAGTGCTTTGCATTTTCAAAGATGACAAGAGAAGAGCTGAGTATTTTAAAAATAATGTGTTAACATTAGAATGACCTGTACCTTAATATTAGATACTATTACAATGATTAAATATGATATGTAGTCTATGAACTATGAATATAACTAATTCACTTGGGGATGGCTTCTGCCCTGTCCTGATGATAAATGCACCGGGTACATATTTGGGGGAAGGAGGGTGTGAGGGGCCTGCACTGCAATCCCGTCTCACCTGACCTCAGAGACTCAGAAGTGCAGGACTTGCTTTCTTTTTGTTCTCCTGAAGCTGCAGGAAGGAGTCGGCATCATGGCTCCATTCCCCCCACACAGCAGCCAGCCAAGCTGGCTGGCCTTGCTGGGGGAAGCCGTGATTACTAGAAACAAATGGGGCCTTTTATTGGTGCACTTGTTTCTGCAGCCTTCAAGCTTATTCTAGGTGCTTTGGGATTTGAAATTTTCAGAGCTGGTGCGGATAGTGAGAATTGATTATCCGACACCCTCAGATGGCTTGGGAAGTCTCAGCCTAGATGCCTATAACAACATGAGCCTTTGCCCCAAAGAGCTCAAGCTGACAACACAGAGGTGGGACTGCAGATAAAGGAATGGGATGGAGCAGGAAAAAGAAGATTCTCATTTGATTTTATTTCCTGTGAAGTGCAGAGTGTGACTCTCACTGCTTACATTATCATTTTATACCAGAACGGCACTCCTTGCTCCTTGTATGTTATATTCTAGCTGAGTTTGGTTTGCTTTCTCGTCGAACGCCAAGCAGTTCTCGCATCTTAGTGCAGCGGCCAGCAAAATGTGGGCCAGATGCGTCCTGCCAAGCCAGTCTATCCAGCCTGCGGGGCCCCTAAAAAATTTAGAAAATTAATATTTATATGCCCCTGGCTGCCTGTCATGCAGCCCTCAATGGCTTGCCAAAACTCAATAAGAGGCCCTCTGCCCGAAATAATTGCCTACCCCTGTTTAATGGACCATTGCAAGGCTGGAGGCTGATCCTGCTAACACTGACTGTCACCAGTATAGTACTTACTCCTGCAGTGGAGTCACTGGTCTTCCTCATGGCAGTCAGGACAACACCTGCTGCACCTGCCTGTCCTCTAGGATATTGCCCAATTTTAACGAGAAAGTTTGTTAGCAGCTCATCCTCTTCACAATTAACCGTCTCCAAAACACAGGGATATGCTATGCTGGTGGCTACTTGTTCGTTATCATTTTCCCAGCCCATTCTCACTTGATACCTTATAGGGTGTGCTAGTCCTGCTATACTGGCAACCCTAGCCAGTACCGTACCTAGACTCCTGGCAATCCTAGGCAAACTTTTAGTATCGGGCCCCCCTTTGCCAGAGATAGCGATAATAATAATCTGACAACAGAAATAAAATTACCATTTTTGGGCCCCCTTTCTGTCCAGGCCCCAGGGAGCCCCCCGGTTCGCCCATGCCTGTGTTTGGGTCTGACCCTAGCAAATTGCTGTAGTGGAGTATGTGCCTCCCGTGGCACAGCACAGCCCTGCAGACACTTGTTAGTTCTCCAGGGTCTTCCAATGACCTGACAAAGTCCAGAGCACCCATACTATGGCTCTTCTTCTAGAAACCCTGGTCTGTTGACCAAGTTCAGTCGGGAGCACCCACCTGCCCATCCAGCCTTAATAGCCGACTCCTGCTCCTTCCTCAGATCCTATGCCTGTGTACGGAGGGTGAGAGGCCCGGGCAGCTTTCCTGCTCCATGCTCTTGGGACAAACAAATCCCCAGTCCTCTTGTTGGGTGTCTTTCCTGAAAGCCCACTCCTTCTCTTTAGTCCTTAGCAGGTTTATGGCCTCACTTAGTAGGCAGATCCCTGCCGATGCATACCCTTAGGGCAGTGCTTATCAATCTTTTTAGATTCAAGGCACCTCTCAGGCTTCAGGCACCTTCAGAAAATGCTAGCTTTTCATTTGCACTCATTTTTTGACTACAGAATAATACTAGAGCAATTCTCCTGTTGCAAAGGACTCAGGAAGACCCCAGCAGGCAACACTATGGCTTCCTATTTGAAATCTCTGGGTTTATCTTGTGAATCTTGTTGTGAAACATTGCCTACATCGTGTGGCATCCCATGGCATCCCTGAAAAGATCTGAAGGCATCCCAAGATGCTACGGCCACAGCGTCCTGGTTGAGAATCACTGCCTTAGGGTAAATCCTCAGCTCGGTTGATAGCCATGCCTTCCTTCCAGGTATTCAGCCTCTTATCACCAGCTGTGGTAGATGGCTCCATTAGCCACAGCTGGGGAGGTACCAGCTCCACTCTTTAGCCCTTTAAAGGTCATCATACAGCGGAGTATGTGCAATCCATCCAACTGCTTAAGCAGAGATGCTGCTGACTTCGGCAAAAAAAGAGTTTGTTTGCTCATCTAGCTTAAACCAGCTCCCCAAACACAATGCACCAAGACATTTTCACTGCTATAATTGAGTCAAGACTAGGATTTTTTGCTGACATAACTTCAATGACAAAGCTTTTGAGTGCAGACCTAGCTTACGTCTGACAGCATCTCCTATTTTATGACAAGACAAGAGGCAGGTACAGGGCAAGTCTTTCGCTAGCCTCTGCTGCGGTGGTGAAGGCAGATGCAGAGAAAGCATTTATCTCCTCTGCAACATCCCTGTCCTCACTGATTGCTCCCTTTACTCTCTGATGGTCCAGCTCTCTTGCAGATTCCTGTTTCGGATATCTATAACAATTCTCGGCAATATTCTAGTGCCTCTTACTGCCTGCTCATCACATTTCTTCTTAGGTTTCCTAACATCCAGCTTACATTTTACCCGTCATAGCTTATGGCCTGCATTTCCTAATGGAACTAGTGATCTTGGGTGCCTCTATTACTCAGCATCCAGGCGCAACCTGATTTTCAAAGATCATTCATTTCTTTGGAAAATTTAGCATCATGTTTCTTTCAATTTGCTTACTAGTATTAGAATTCCATTAGGAAGGATACCTGCTTCCTTGAAGGATACCTGTAACAGGGGGCTTCTCTGGGCCAATTTGCCTTTGGCCCGCCCTCCTGTTTCTGGGCCAAGTGCCCACCCTTTTTTCCTGCCATGCCTTGTTGTTAATTAATTAATGCTCTTATTTAGGCGGGAGGCTGCCCATTTTTTGCCCCGATGCTATCTGCAGCTCTGTTGCTCCCCGACACTGCAGCCCAAGATTCGCAGATGGCATTTACAAATTCCTCTTTATGTTGGGGTCTCAGCTGCTGTGGGCTTACCCCTCCTCTCTCTAGTTAGGCCTGTCAGTCAAAAACCCACTAATCAGGGCTTGACTCCAAGGCTCTAGCTCTCAAAAACTCCCTTGGGCTCCTGGACCCTCTCTGGCGCTGGGGTCCCCGCACTGCAGTGCACCCCCAGCGAGGCCTCCTCCTTCCCCAATGGCCTCAGCCCAATCCGCCGGTAAGTAACATCCAACGCAAACCATAGGCTTCTATGGCCATATAATGGAAAAATCATAATAAAGAAATAAGAGAAGCAACATGCCTGCTTATTTTAGATGATCATGCTTCTGGTTCACAGTGTGGCTTATTCTTCCAAAAGAGGCTGCTGCTGTGGCGCCATGGTCATTGGGAGTCCCCCTCTCTGGCCTTCTCCACTCCCCTTTATAGGGGTCTGGCCTTCCCCTTCCTGTTACCTGACCGGTGGCAGGGCTTGAGCCTTAACCCCTTCTTGACCGGCCGGCCATCACTGGAAGGTCCTGGATTTAAAGGGACCACCCTGTTTCTTGGTAACAGGGCTAGGGTTCCCTGTTACAATACCTCAACATTTTACTATTTAACTGTGTGATGATTTTTCTTGTCTTTCTGCTTCTCTTTTTGCATATGGGTCTGATTGGCTTCCGTTACTGTTATAATTGCGCTGAGTCCAAGCATTTTAATTTCCTTACTGCTAGGGTCTAAGTAGCACCTGCTCTATATGCTAATCCCCATTTTCAAAGATTAAAGTCATACTGTCAAATGTTTTATATTACTTCTTTATATATTTTAATAGTTGTTTGTACCAGAAAATGTCTTGTGCAATCAAGCATTTAAATCAGGCTTTTTGCATTTGTCACAGTCAAGCTAAGTCAATGTAATAGGTTAAGTTGAAAAATCTATTCCTACAATTTGGATTTTCCTGGGTTTCTAAAAATAACACATAACAGAATAGCACCAAGTTCTGATATGGTGCAGTATACGAAATGGCTGAACCCACCAACAATAATTTTATTTTAACCCTTCTCTTCACTTTGAATAGAGGCACTGTGCTTGGATGAGTCCTTCAGATACCATGGTGGTGGGTGCAGTATGACAGCTAGAACAGAATAGACAATGGATAGTCTTCCTCCAAAAGGAATCAATGAAACTATAACGTTATACAATAAACCTTTATGGGAATAGGCTTATAAAACATAATAGTGATGAAACCCATAGGCTGCTCCAGAAGCTAAATAGGGTGCTATATACATTACTGTAAAAACCTGGAGAGTTAATTAATTAATTTCTATGTATTTTATAATCTCCTAAAAAAAAAGCTACGGGGAACTCTTAAAATGATCCCAAAATCCCATTTGAAAAAGATATAATTTTCGGTTAAATACTATAGGACTTGCCATTGCCAGATACACGGTTTTTAAATGCACCCTGTGAGCAAGTGAGGCTTCAGCAACAGAGATGACGTATACCCCAGATCCTCCCTCCCTGTCCTCTTCCCTGCCTGTGAGACCACATTCCCCTTCCTACTGCGTCGGGTAGCAGGATCCTTGTAGCTTCAGATACTATTGCTTGGATTTTGTTTGTAGTATTTTATCTTTGTAGCACTGGGGGGAAAAAAAACAGAAAGAAAAAGTTGCTTATTTTCTGGCTATTCTGGTTAATAAACCACATGTCTTTTTTCTCTTTGCATAAATGCCTGTTCTTAGATGTTCCATATCATGTCAGAAATGCTACTTGTTGGAACAAACAGAGATTTATTTATTGTGCTGAAAGAACTTTTTGTGCTCAGTGGCTCATTTGGAAACCTTATTACCAATTGATTTCTACTGTACCTATTATTGACTTGCCAGCAATATACTAAAGTAATACTGGGGCTGTGTCAGAAAAAAATTGTCGGCTTACACATAGTCTTTTTTGGGCACGGTTTACTCAATATTGTTTCCTTACTCAACTACTGCTCCAGTAAACGAAAACAGCCAGCCGTTGTCTGAAATGAAGAATAATTGGAAACATCATGCCTGTTCCTTTCAATGCAAGTAACAATTCATCCATTTAGGACTTCTCTAATGCGTCTGAACATTGAACTCCTAAAAGGCTGGTGTCCATTGTTTGGCTGGTAGTAATCGTTCATCTCCTTGCTACAAAAAACAGCAAAACAAGGTGAACGTAATAGTTAGGAGCTGACTTTCCATGCACAGAAGTCAGAAGGTTACAACTCTGTGCCTTTTACTAATGCTTGCTATTCAGAGTCCCGGAGCACCTTGGAAACGTTCATTAATGAAGCCTCACAACCACGCTTTATGAAGTCAATAGAGAAGGAACATAGGAATGGAAAGGAGCCACCTGGGCCATTGAATCCAGCCTTTGCAAGGTCCAGCCTTTGCAAACACAACACTACATCAAACCATCCCATTCAGCTACAAAGGCACAAAACCAGGGCCACCGAGAACACCTACAACACACCTCGAGCAAAACCTGTGGAGACGAGTGTCCTGCCACTGCAGTGACAGACAGATAATTGGTTAATACATGCTCGGAGGAGCCGAGAGACAACTGTGCCCCAGGCTATCAAGCAAGAAAAATCCCTGCTGTATCAAGGATGATTTCTGAGCACCCAAGGTACAACCTCTTAGTGCAACCTGACTTCCAAAGATCATCCATCTCTTTGGAAAACCTTTTTCAGTGGGAAGCCGGGGGAGGTGAAAGAGACCCTTCCAGGTGCAGCCTTACTAGGTGAGTGCAAGATGCATCAACAAGACTGCTCGGTAGAAACCCATTCCAGCAGCTTTAGCTCTTGCACTGGAAGTGCACATCTGGCCTCTCGTTGTCCCTGCAGGACTGGCACATCTAAACCAGGGGGCCTTCAGGTGCTAGGGTGTGACGCAGAATATAACATGATAAGGTCACACAACTGAAAGAGTTGGGACCAAGTTGCTGCCCAATGTGTCTGGAAATGCTTGGCAGGTCAGCTGTGTTTCTGTCACAAGAATCACGCTTACAAAACCCTGATGCCCCCCTTTGACTCAACTTTAAATACCTACCAAGCAAAACCCAAGTCTTTACCCAAGCAGCGCTTGGAAACACGAAGGCTGGAAACTCCAGGACGGCCACTAGAAACTTCAGTTTCGTTATCGGTTTTATGTGGGGAGATGCTCAGGCACTGCAGTGAGGGGTGGCAGGATGGCTGTCCCTAACCTGATAACTCTGTCCCCAGTGCAGAGGTATCGCTCGGAGGTAGCTGCTCCCTGCGTGGCTTAAGCCTGGACCACATTGATCTGTTATTAGCCTTTACCATGCAGCAGAAATACAGGAGATGGAAAAACAAAGCGATAATCATTTTAATGTCAGCTGTGCCTTTCAGGTACGGTTCTGAAAGCTCGGTACAAACACTGATTAATGTACCTCGGCACCTGCCCTGTGAGTCGAACATTATTGCTGTATCCTAATATAGATTAGGCACTGGGAGGACTTGGCTGGGGACATGAAGCAAACCAACAGCAAAGCCAGTAATAGCTCCTCGGGGTGAAATCCTGGCCCTGGGGAAATCAGCAGGAGTGCTACCAAAGGACCTCTTTATCTGTCTCCATGACCATCTTGGCTGCCCAAATGAAAGGAGAAAGATCTGGCCAGCCTGCAGGCCCTGCAAAGCTAACAGACCTCCTTGAGCTAAAGAACTGCTACTATCACTTTTTCCCCTCGGCCGTGCTCTGGGAGAGAGCCAGGGTCTAGCCCTGGTATCATCTTGGTCGCTCGAATGGAGGCAGAAGGATCCAGTTAACCTACAGACTCTACAAAGCCAGCAGGCCTCCCTGGGAGGGCACTGCCCAGAGGTAATGCTTAATGACTCCCTTTGGTGGTGACTGAGGTAAGGGTGGAGGGTCTTTCATTTACATTTTTGTTAGGGGTCTTTTGAATTCGCTGCCATGTTTGTTGGAGGAGGGGAAAAAGTTAGGTGTGTTTTTGGAGTGTGGTGACAGCCCCAGACCCTCTGTAGGGCAGATGTGTGGGTTTGGATGGAGGTGCTGGGGAAGGTGGAGGGATCTGTCTTGGGGGTGGGAGGGCAGGGGAGTGGCTGGGCAGGGCATGGGGGAAGTGGGAAGAGGATTCGTGCATCTGGACGGGAGTAGCGATTGGGAGGCATGGTTGGGACTGGCCAGAGAGTATGTCTGCAGGCTATTTATCAGTTTAAGGTGCTTTAAGCCTTTTGGATAGGGCAGGATATAACTCTAAAAAAGTCAGCAAAGTAAATAAATAAATAAAAGTTATATAAAGAACCCATAAGGCACTGCTATTTTGGACCTACCTTTTGGATCTCTTGAAAGAATTTTTGCACAGTAAATCCCTGATGTCCTAGGAGCATTTTTTGCCATCTCATGTGCCTGACAGATAGCTTCCTTTGAACCGTGTCACCAGCTGGCTTGTTGGATAGCAGGAAACTCCAAGTCACATGAGGAAATGGCAAAGTTATCTGGGAAGTCTGATAGGGTCCATGAGGAAGAGAGATAAATTGTCAGCAGAAAGAAATTGAAGGGGAGGTCCCCGCAACATCGCCTAGGTCAGATCAAATAACCCAACTAGTCTTCTATTATTTGCTATCAGAGTAGCACCAGTATCTGGCTGTAACTGGGAACCAGAATCTGTTTTTACTTGATGGCAGAGGAAGCAGCAGGGATATCCCCAGGAGGCGTGAGACTGCATATTATAGACTGGCTTCAGGGGAATAGGCATTCTGGGACTCAGGCTGCCAGTGCCAGCTCTGGCTCAAGCCCTGCCCTCTTCTGGTCGGGTTAGAATAGGGGCCAAAAGGGCCCACATAGCCTGAGAGAGTCAGAACTGAGACCAGCAGCATCTAGGAGGGACCCAATGGCCATAGGGTAGATGAGGGCTCAGGCTGGGACCTTGGGGCAGCCTCCCCATTTTTTGTTTTCTGTAATCTAATTATTCCATCCAAGGCATGGCAGGCGAGAGAGGGGAGGGTACCCAAGGGAGGGCGCCCAGGGAGCCAGAGAGGGGCAGGAGTTGTGCAGCCACCCGGAGGGTGTCAGAGCTGTCCCTGGGGCCCAAACCTGCTACACCCCCAAAGATTAGGGCTCCATCAGTCTGGGTGCTGCACAGACCCATAGTAAAGAGAGTTTGTGATCTAAATAGATCAGACAGCCAAATGGACAGGAAGGAGTGATTGCTGCCCTGGCCCATCTCCCTTATCCCTGCTTCTGTGACATCCAAATTGCTCAGATGGTGAATCAACATGGCCACTTGCCCAAAGCACATCTGCAGCACCAGAAAAAGTGAGCAGATGAAAGCAGGCCTGGGCAGGTGAAGAAGAAGGCCAGAAGGTCTAACAGAGCCTGAGTGGCCCCGGGGGCTAGTGTGATTAAAGCACTAGTGTTCCTACATTCAAAGGAGGAATGTTGCCAACATCACACCGCACCACTTGCGACTGCCCAGCTTAAACAACCAGATGCCACTTCTAGCCGGATTGGCTGGGGTATGGGTGCAGGAGGTCAGACTTTGGCACGAGTCTGGGGCAAAGCTCAAATTCATGCCTCTGCAGATATACTTCTGTTACTGCACCCCAGTAAGCCCAGGAGCCCCCTCCTGCATTCTGGAGTCAGGGCATCCATTCACTGTTTCATCCCAAATGTTACTACCACAGACAACACTTTCTCCTGGGGATGTCTAGACAGCTCACAAAGGATCCATGTTTGCAGTGGGGGAAACTGAGGCACACAGCAGCCAAGGGATATGTTCAAGATCACCAGGAATAGATCATCCCCCAGTCCCTACTCTGCAGCTACATGACCTCCCACCCCTCTCCCCCAGTTCAGGGCAGCAGCTCAAATCTGCCCATAAGGGCTGAGCACTGCCTGCTGATTCATATCACCCCTTCCAGAAGTACCTGGGTTCTCCTCTGCAGGGCTCTCATCCAAGTCCTAAGCAGACTGGGTCCCACTTAGTGTCCAAGCTGTGGTTCGGAGTCCAAGGCTGGCATATTTTGAATGCATTATCTCTCCCTTTGAAAATCCCAAGACAGGGTGAATCCCAGCAGGAGAGAGGCTTATTGAAGCGAGCCACTTTGAAGAGCATCTTTCCTCCTGATCAGCCCATGATCAAACTGGGGAGGCCGTAGCTACTCCCATTGTGCTGAGCAGCTACCAGGACTCCTTGAGCATCAGTAGCAAGGGACCCGAGGCAGCTCCCAGAGCCAAAGGAATCAGAGAAACAACAACTCAGTGAAAGCAAAGGCTGGAAACCCGAAAGTTCGCTGCTGGTGCAGCCGATGCCCTTGATCCTGACCGCAGCAACTGGACACGTTGCCAAGTACTTTCAAAACAGCTGCCGTCACTGAGATTTCTACAGCAGCAGCTGGCAAGGGAATTCGATGGGATTAAGGGAAACATTGTGGGCCTGCTGAACCCTCGGAGCCCAGGCCGATGGGAGGAAAACAGCAGAACCCTGGATTCGTGGATGAGCGAGAAGCAGTGAATAGGCAGGAACTGGCTGTCAGCAAGACAGCTGGAGCCACTCACATGAGTCACACAGAGTCGGGAGTCAGGTCCCTTGGAGAAGCGTGACCTAAGACCAGGAAATCAGCAGAGATCCTAAAGCACTTGAGCAGCTTCCAGGAAACCAGCACTGCTCAGTTGGCTCGGAGAAGGCATAAGGGGCTCTGTCTAGTTCATTCTGCTAACTCACAGCTCTGGGAAGAGGGCTTGGCACACTGGTCTGCTCTGGAAGAGATTCAGAGAAGCCAGAAAGGACCATTAGATCTGACCTCATATATCACAGGCCATTACTTTCTACCCTGTTACTTCCATATTAAGCCCAATAAATTATCTGTGGTAAAGCCTATCTTCCAGACAAGCAGCCAGGCCGTCAAGAGATGGAAAATCCATCACTTTCCTGGAGTGTTTGCTTCAGTAGTTAATTGTGGTCTCTGCTAAACATGGGTACCCTGTTTCCTACTTGAATTTCTTTGATCCCAGCTTTCAGCCGCTTGCTATCACTACAGCCTTCTCCATTAGATCCCAGGATCAGTCTCTTTACTGCTGTGTGCCGAGGAACAAACATCAGCTTAGCTTGACTCACCACCCCCTTGTCTATCATCCCAGGAATCGCAGTCATTCTTTTTGCCACAGGTTTTTGCAGTTTGGCGCCCTTTGCATTTGCTGTTTTTCAGAGTCTCAAGCAGGATGGGTTGGAATTTCATGAAAGCACCTACATCCACTTTCACAGCTATTAGGTGGAGTAGATTTACTGCTCTGCCACGCACTGTTTCTAGATGCATGGCGTTGCACAAACACATTGTGTGTGGATAGCCATACCAAATGGTCCAAAACACTGTGACTGCTCCTGTCCTCATCACTATTTACCCTTCTGCTGATCTTTGCATCGACCGTTGCTTAGATGAGGATTTCGTATTGATTTCCAAATCACTGGTAAAAATCCTGAATAGCATTGGTAGAGGCTCCCTGCCAAACTCCCCTAAAAAACACCTCCTTTTGATGATTCCCAGTTGAATAGTACTTTGAGATTCCTCAGGCAACTGCTTTTTCATTCATTTAACATGTATCTTCTTGATAGCATCGAGTGCTACACAAAATGTCTCGTGGCCCGAAGTCAAACACTTTCCACCTGCACAATTACCTTTGACACCCAAATCTGTGGCCTCCTCAAAGAGTGAAAACTCAAAGTTTGTTTCACAGTACCGTATCTCTTTTGCACTACCAGTCAGCATGGCTTTTCATAATCGTATAGTTGTCCTTTAATTCCTTATTCCTGCTAGGCTTTCCCTGGGATTGGTGTCAGGCTGACCAGTTTCTTCTTACCTTTTTTGAATGCAGTGGCAATATTCGCATTCTTCCATTCTTCTGAAATGTCCAGTATTCCCAGGTTTTTTCAGCATAAACCTCAGCAGGTTGGAAATCTCCTCAGCCAGCTCTTCAGAAACACTTGTGCATATGTTCAGGTATGCTGATTTAAAAAAAAAAGCATTTCTAACATATATAGTCTAGTCCTTTTGGCTTTAAAGGGGCAGAAAACACATCATCATCCTCACATGATACAAACACTCTGCCCTGTTTCCAGATAAAGAATAGAAATATTGATCAACCATTTCTGCCTGTTCTGCATCGTTCTTGGTAATGGTATCTATCTAGTAATGAGTCTATACCATTTCTGAAATTACTTTTGTTCTTATTAATTAATTAATATTCCTTGAAGCCCACGTCACTTTTTTCTTCGTCCTGACAACATGAGGTATTTTTCGGACACTGTTAGCTTTCCTTATCAATTTTCTGCACTTCGTATGATAGGAATATGTAACAAACGGAAAATGAGAAATAGATACTAACTGATATAAATTTGGTGTCTATTTGCAGCTTTCACTTTGCCAGGGAATGAGGATGTGCATTCATAGCCTCTGATGAAGCAAGCTGATGCATCTCTGATTTAGTGTACAAGGCACACATCTGCAACGTGCGTTTAGTCAAAGCTGTCCTCTTCCTTGAATTGTGGTTTCCTGGCTACCTAATACATTCGTCTTAAGTAATTTCCACTTTTCATTCATTTTTTTCATCTGAATGTTTCGTCCTAATTTTGCTCCTGATTTTCCTTAGCTCTGGGAGCCTGGCCCTTTTGGAGCGCTAAGGGCTAGATTCTAGTCTGCCTAGGCATCTAACTGGATTTAGGCATCCAAGTGTGATTATTTTTCATCTTGTCCGAGTCCTGAAAATTCATCGGCGCATCTTCTACACGTTAATTAATGCACTTTAGCTCGTGCACGTTAAATCTAGTACCTCCGTTGTGAAGTACCTGAAAAATGTACACTCGCCTATTTTAATGTGCATTAGCAAAAAAGCACGTGGGGGTTTTTTTGTGATGCTTTAAGGTGTATTAAAACAGGCTAATGCACATTAAAGTGCATGTGTAGACATGTCCAACCGTCATCTTACCCTGAAGACTGAGTCACAGAAAGCAACAAGGGGAACGAGAGCCCACTTACCTCTGGCATTAGCTTTTTTTGAATCTCAGCTGGGGTGGAGTAGAATCACCCGAAGGCACCTAAATCCACATTGCTACCTATTAAGTGGAATACAAAATACAGTCTGTCTCCCTATCCATATGTTACCGGTGCAGACAATTTTTTGCCAGCCCTTTCAGTATGGAACCGGGCCATGGCCTCTGGCCCGTAGAGGACCGTTCACTTCAGGCAAGTGATATATTCCGTGTTATCGGTTATAACGACATCCGAAATAGAGCTCCTCCATATCAGGTTCAATACCTTTCGCACCAGAGAACTACCATATATCCTTTTCCTTGGAAATGCTAATGGTGTGTCGCAGGGCGCTGGAGTGCTTGCTCCTAGAGAAGGACAGGTGTGGGTTGCTGGGGCAACCACTGAGGTCAGCTGACCAGGAGGGGGCAGGGCCTGGCCTATATAAACAGCCTAGGCTGAGGCCATAGGCAGTTCCCTTCTGGCAGCCAAGGAAGAGAGAGCTCTGCAGGAGTAGGAGCTAGATGGCCTGACCCGCTTCGGTTGAGGACTGGGGGAGCGAGCCCTGGTAGGGTTTTGAAGGGTGATTAGCCAGAGGGCTTAGAAGTTGTGTTTTAGCCAGTTTGGCATGGAGTTTATGTTGGAGCCTAGGAGTGGGAGTTTTCTGTTTTGTGGTTGCACCGGATGACGGGGTGAGGCTATAAGGGGTTGGAGGAGGCCTCATGGGAGCTCCCCAGTAGTGTGGGGGTTCCTGGCACCAGAGAGGGTGCTGCGTTTGGGGGGGTTGCATAGACCCCGGCCCCAGTGGGGCAGTGTCGTGCGGGGCGAGGAGCCCAGTGCGGGTGAGTGACCCGAGAAGGCGGGTCTGGGGGCCAGGCACGGCTACGGCCACCTGAGCCCCGATTGTGGGAGTTGCGAGTAGAGCCCCAGTGCGGGGCGTGGGCACGAGCAGAGCCCCAGGGAGGGCACACAGGAATAAGGAGCCCCGAGAGGGAGAGCATACAGGAATAAGGATCCCTGAGAGGGCGAGCATACAGGAATAAGGATCCCCGAGAGGGCGAGCATACAGGAATAAGGATCCCTGAGAGGGCGAGCATACAGGAATAACGAGCCCGGAGACGGCGAGCGTACAGGTAAGAGCCCCAGAGAGAGCGAGCATACAGGGAAGGGCCCCGGGAAGGGCGAGCATAGGGGTAGAAGCCCGGGGAGGGCGAGCACAGGAATAAGAGGCCCCGGAGGGGGCAAGTGTACGGGGAAAGGCCCCGGAGAGGGCTGCTAAGAGGAGACACTAGACTTAACAATGTCTGGGACAGCTGGGAGGCTTGGGGCATGGTATAAGGGGTGGTAGGAGCCACGCACAGCCCATAGGGCTGGGTGCACTAGATCGACCTACACGGGACAAAGGGCTGGGGGAAACAAGAGCACCATGCTCAAGAAGGTAAAAGGCAACCTCCCTTTTCAATATTTACCAGCAAGATGTGGCAGGCGAGATAACGAGGGTGCGTGGACACCCACTTGGCTCGGTAGGTGGTGCCAGGAGAGATCACGGCCGCTCCTGGGCCCCTGCCCTGTGACATGGTGATTTACTGTTGTTTGCATGATACCTCCCAACCTGAAATTTCTCTTCCCACACCTCGTGGGCAGATGCTGAAATAGGTACATCCTTTTGCTGTCTGTTTGGATCCAGCGATCTGTCGCAGCCCCCTGCCAATACCCACACCTAGGTCTTGTTAGCACATTGACTCATAGGTGTTCAAGTGTCTGTGGCTCTGGGTTATTAACAGCTCTGAAACAAGACACGGAGTCTCCTGCCCAGCTCTCTTACCTGCTCTGTGCTTTATAAGCAGGTTATAACTAGATCCGGTGAAGTTCCCACCATGCAGAGCAGCGCAGCAAGTGGTATTTCTCTTTTTATCCGGAGAATGTGCACCTTGCCAAGACAAGTAACATCTCGCTGGCAGCAGTCAACGTTATCAAACTCCTGTCCTGTCAGATCTCAGCAGAGAGAACGCATAAACCGTGCGTGCCACCCCCGTACTTGTCCACAGCCGCAGGACGAGTCGGCGTGTTGGTCCCATCTGGGAAGACTGGCGGCAGGCTGACCTTGGCGAGGCTGGACCTGTTCAGCCAGGATTGTGGAAAGGCCAAAACCAGGCGGGTGGATGGTAAAATTGGCAATGAAGAATCTGTCTGTGATTAAGACCCCTCCTGTTGTCATCATGTTCCCGCACTGCCCTGGTGCAGCGAGTTGGACAACAGGGTTCATCTCCATGACAAAATCGCAGCTGAGCTGAAGACGTCACATACAGCGGCAGACTGGCACAAGTCTTCTCTAAGAGTCGTGACCTCAGGAAGGACCTAGGATGATGCTACATTGCTCGCCACCAGCAGCCTTGGCTATGGGGTAGGAGGCAATGTTCTTCAGATGATGCACGTGGCTGAATATAACAGCACATCGGTGAGCTTTGTGCACGGCAGATAGCACTGCTGTGGTGTACTCTGAACCTGGATAGTACCCGTGACAAGGGAGAACATTTGGAGTGTGTGGGCGTATTCACTCCACGTCAAGCCAACTGTTTTACGGAGGAGGTTATTGTGCATTTGAACTTAGGAAGCTGGTCCCTTCCAGTTCATGGAAAATTGAAGTTTGATCTCCTGTCATGCAGAGGTAAACCATTTGCAGCTCAGTGTTTAGCTGCTGCCCCTTTGGGGTGTGATTCTGGGTAGCAGAAGCATTGCACAAGTGGAGTGTAATTGTCACTCTTACGGTTGTGCTCAGCTGCAGACAACACCAGCTTCAATGTTCACCTAGCTCGGCCATGTCAGCGGAGGAGGCAGGATGTAACAGGGCAAAGAATGAGCAGGCTTGGATATCCAGGCACCTCTTATCTCCTTTCTTGAACTTCTGTGAGCAAGTGGATGGAAGGGCATTGATCTAGAGGTCAGATAACGCAGGACACAGACCTGCAAAAAGTCCTTCCCCCGTTGTCTCCCCTGGGCACCCTACCCGCAGTCACAAAGGCACAATCCTGCAGCATCTATCGCCCTTCTGGATTGAACTCGAGGTCTTTTGACCAAAAGACCAGTAGATCAAACTGCGTCAAGGTTTAAGTGCAGCAAAATGGCTCCAGTCTTCAGGTTTGCCAACAGCCAATTTCAATATAAATAGTCAGCACCAGAGCTTGGTCACGGGTGTGGCGTCCACACTAGACCCGAACCTGGGGACCCTGGAGACAGAGGTCCCAGCTTGTCATTGCCAGGGCCTTGCTGTGCTGCTTTGGAGCAGAGGTGGGCAACGTAGCTGCATGTGGCACCAGTAGCCTCTGTGTCCGGCATGCCTCAAATCAGTGGGGGAGCAAAAAGCAGAAACAGGGGCTTGGAGCAGCACTCGGGGAGCATATTGATTTGTGGCAGAAAGGTTGGCACCACTGCCTTACAGCAGGGATTAGCACCACCCAGCCCATGGGCTGGATCCGGCCTGCGGAGCCCGAGGGCTTTGCCTGTGTCTGTGCCCGGGCAGCAAGAAGCTGTGCCTGCACCGCTTCCCATGGGCACCGCCCGCTCCCTGACTGCGATGTGGGCGCAGCTTCTAGCTGGTGGGGAGCTGTGTTGCAGCTGGGTGGTGGCGGGGAGGATGGGGTGGAGGCAAGTGGCTGCAGCAAGGACACAGCTTCCACCTGCCTGACCTAGGCACAGCCTCCCACGGGCTGGAAGCTGCTCCTTCGCTGCAGACAGGGCTCAAGGGGCTGAGAGGAGCGGTGGCTGTGCATGCACAACTCCTGGCTGCTCGCCTCTGTGTGGCTGCAGGCCCATGCTGCTGATGCCCTGCCCAAGCCACCTGGCCTATGTTAAAGGTGGCCGGCTGCTGAAACTTCACCTCCTTGTGCCTGTTTCTGTGAAGGAAACGATCATCATTCGCTCCTCGTCGTCAGGCAGCCTGAGGTTCTTGCATGACAGGGGCTCTGGAAATGCAACGCTTTCCTAGCAGAGAAAGAGGTGCCTTGAACTTGACGTCCGGTCTGGTCGAGATTTAAACATCAGGGCTCAAGCGATGTTCTCTATAATGGATAGCCCACAAAAGACATAAGTGGCTCCTCCAGTTCAGACTAGATGCCATAGGGAGAGAGCTTCTCTCGGTAACAAAGAATTAAAGTAAGATGCAGTCTGTAAATATCTGACCCAGATGCAAATTCCCAATCCAGGCTTTAAGATGCATAAAGATGCTCAGCATCTAGATATCTAGATCCTACCCCCCCCCCCACACTGTCGCAAGGCAGATCAGCCAGCTGCTGCTAATTGCATCATTGTGCACATGTCTCATGACAGCCCATGTAATAGCATTACTCTGCACTTTTCCGCAGCACCTGGCATGTGGCAATGTCAAAGCACTTTACTAGACAGTATTGAGCTTAATTGATTTACTGTGTGGTCAGAGTCATCATCTGGCTTTTTATAGACGGCAAAGCTGGAGCAATGGGGTCTGGATGCGATTTGCCCAGCGTCACTGGCGATTTGCTGAGCTAGGAATCAAAAGCGGGGGTTGGATTCTCCAAGCTATTGCACCCCTTTTGCATAATGGGCACAAAATGGTCTTCAAGTGGCTGAAAAAAGATCTGTCTAGGAGTCTCCCTCACTGGTTTCAGGGTGAAGGAGGCAATGCCGTCACTTGCTCCCCCAGCCCCAGCCCAGACAAGTTTAATGGGATGGATGGGGCATGTTGGTAGTTCAGCAGAGCTGAGCTTGGCTACGTTCAGTCCCCAGCCAGACCAAGGTCCCTGGGGCCCGTGTAACTTCTGCCAAGCCCACGTAGCTCTGGACCGAGGAAGTGTGACTGGTTCCCTATGCTCCCTGCTCGATGCTGCGTCCGAACGGGCTAGAAGAGAATCGAACCTGGAGTCCTGACCCCCGGCTCCTGTTCTGTCCTCTCGGCTCCTTCCCTTTCACCACAGAGGAAAGGAAACGAGTGCATTTTGCTCAGGAAGTGGTCAGGCTGAACAAATCCTCCCTGCCCATCCCTTGCATCATTTCATGTCCTGCAGGAGCCAGTGACCCCTGCTAAGTAGGCTGTCAGAAGAGCAGCAGCCTTTAATGCAGTAATTGGAAATTTCCATTCTTTGCTTGCAGGCTTGAAAAAAAATAAAAACTCTACACAAGAATCTAATATGCAAGGAAATCGCCAAGCTGTGCTAGGAAATTTCCATGATGGAAATTTTAAATGTATTCCCTAACTATAAAGTATTCAGGTTTGTGAGTCCTGTTGTTCTTTCATTTGTTATGTTTCCGAGGGCTTTTCTGCAACTGGCTTTAAAAAACATTCAGTCAGCGAGCATGGAAAGAGCACAGAAGGAAGAGAGAGCAGAGGAGGGTAATACACTCGGAGAAGGAGCGCACGGGGCTAAGAAGGCAGCTGGGTCTTCTATCCAAGTCGGAGATAACGGGGGTCTGTATCTCAGCCAACCAGTAGCTGTCAGGGCAGCAGCAACTCCCCAAGATCTGCCGATGGTGGCATCTTTGGAAGGATGTCGTTCACCCTGTTCAGGAGCCTGAGCAGTGAATCCGCCCTTGTCCGCTCATATACCTTGCAGACCACACAGAAAGCGGAGGGGTGGCCAACAGGGACCCAGACCACCTAATGTGCAACATGAGTCTTAGGTCTTAACTAGCAGCAGGCATCAAGAAACTGCATAATCTCCCAGTTGGCTTCCGCACGCCCACCACAATGTGGGCCATCATCGCGAAGCCGTGACCAATTTGGCGCACAGCTAGCTGACAGGAGATCTCTCCCTGCATCTGCTTCGCTGTGCCAGGTAGGGCCAGATGGGCTGCTCTTGTCTGCCTACAGCATCGTGACACGGGGAGCTGAAGATTTCAAAACAACAAAACCCTGCCAACACGTGTGGCTCTCCTCCTGGGAGGGCAATGACCTGCACGTGGCTCATGTTGCTTAAGCGCGCAGCTGGAAGGCTCCCGTGTGCGGCAGTGCTGGGGGCAGCGTATAAACCCCATTTCGAACAGAAAACAGTTGAAATGATAATCTCTTGCCTCCTGATTTTTGAAGTCAGTTTTGTATCCTGGGAGAACTCCCTTCTTGCCTATTTTCCGGGGATCAGTAGCCAGCTGTGAGCCGGCAGGCTGGGCAAGCTCACGTAGGAAAGGCCACGCTGCAGAGACGTCCTAACCCGAAGGCAAATTTGGAGAAAGACAAAGTTCAGATAGCATTTCACTTGGGTTTAAGAATTCCCCTGCCCTGTTTGCAGCCGAGATGTTGCAGCAGATTGTCAGCGTGTGAGAGCACGAGAGAGGAACCAACAAGAAGCCAAAGGGAAATGGAGTCGTGTCCGCACCCGTCGCCTAGCTGGAGACCAGTGCATAGAAATCAGAAAGCCTAGCCAGAAAAGAGCTAAATGGGACCTTCAGAGCCCTTCCAGCTGGAATAATCCACCACACAGATGGTGAATCATGGGCCTAGTCTCTCAAAGGTGCAGCTTGCTGAGTTGCAATTAGTCTTCCCCATCTGAAAAAGTCAGAGACCTGGAAGGTGGGCTCCAGTCCCTGGGAGAAGGAGGGTTTGGTCATTCCTGTGCCTGTTCAAAGACCAGCCATGACACCGTAACTGGTTCATTAAGGTGTCATGAAGATCTCGCTAATCCATTTTCCATATAAGACCCAGTCTTATAACCTGTTGAGTGCTTTGTCCATGAACAGTCCTATTTAAGCAGAATTAGTGAGTCAAAAGGTCAGGCAGGGTCAACAAGATGCTGGGTTCAGGACTCGGTGCCTAAGGAGGTAGGCAGTTTTGGCTAGGAAGACAGGTTAGCCCCTGACTTCAACAAGAGCAGGCTCGTAATGGCCAGTTGCCCTGTACTGACCATCTGTATCTACTGTTGGCTCCTGTCCTGGACTGCAAGCTGTTTGGGGCAGGGACCGTCTGGTTATATTGTGTTCCTATGCACAGCGCCTAGCACAGCGGGTCCTGGTCCATGCACGAGGTGCCTAGGCCCTCTGGGAAGGCAAACAACTGATTCTCTCCTGGTTTTGATTGCTCTGCAGGAAAGAGGCCTTGAAATGAGCCTTGCACGTGACTGGCCAGGTATAAGCTTAGTGGTTCTGCGGTTACAGGAGCACTCAGAGCAGAGGGTTCAGTTCTCTGTGTTCAGACTGTACCTGCAGAGGTTTTGGTTTCAGTTTCTCTCTACTCCAAATTCATCTGAAGACTCAGTTTCATGTGAACCCAGACAAACCTAAACTTTTTTCCGGACTGGGCGCTGCTAAACCAGAATGCAAACAATTCCCCAGTTTCCTGCATCTTTGTGTTGGGTTGAGTGGGGCACCTAAAGAGTCGTCATATGAGGCAAAAGCCACGGCGAGTTTTCTGGAGCTGTGCTGCATTGTTTCTGTGCCCAAGTATGATTTATATGGACAGACTCTTAGATCTTGCATGTAATCCAAGGGCTGGATGAATCGCAGGACTTAGAGCTGTGAAAGGCCTGTGGGAAAGATTTGGGCCAGCGATAACAGTTTTCTGCACATATACCTCCTCTTTAAGGAGTTTGCTGTGGGCACGTTTGTGTTTCATTCTACTAGTCCAGGGCAAGTTTAAGTAATGAAAACATTCCTGGAAAGTGAACATCAAACTGCATAAATATTCCAGAAACTGGTTTTGCATTTGGGGCTGGAAGTGCTTGTAGGCGCATTCATTCGGGGATGAGAAAACAATAGCACAGATAGCTGCAGCAAGTTGGCTAGAACTAGCCTAGCTAGCGAGAGGGGGATATGTGATCTACAAAGGTCTGGGTGATTAGTCCAAACCACTGAAAAAAATATTCTTCAGTGGTTTCGACTGATCACCCAGATATGTGGGAGCCGGAGGAAAAGCAAAGGCAATCTCGGACCCCTGCTGAACCAGGTGGGACAACTGACAACTGACGCCCAGGAAAAAGCCAACCTATTAAATGGGTACTTTGCATCAGTCTTTCATTAGTCCCATGGGACGCCCATGCCTACTATGGGACAGGGAGGTCTGGGTGGGGGAGATCCCCTGCCCTCCAAAAATGCAGACCTCGTGAAGGAACACCTTGAGAGGCTGGATACCTTCAAGTCAGCCGGCCCTGACAATCTGCACCCCAGGGTACTCAAGGAGCTGGCGAGCATCATAGCCCAGCCCCTGGCACCGATCCTTGAAAACTCCTGGCGCTCTGGTGCAGTGCCCGAAGACTGGAAGAAGGCCAATGTGGTGCCGATCTTCAAGAAAGGGTAGAAAGTGGATCCAGCTAACTATAGGCCCATCAGCCTGACCTCTATCCCTGTGAAGGTCTTAGAAAAGATTATTAGAGAGGCCATCCTTAATGGACTGGCCGACGCCAACATCCTGAGGGACAGCCAGCACGGGTTTGTTGCGGGTAGGTCTTGCTTGACCAATCTCATTTCCTTCTACGACCAGGTGACCTATCGCCTGGACAAGGGAGAAGAGATTGATGTCATATATCTTGACTTCAAAAAAGTCTTCCATCTGGTATCCCAGGATCACCTCTTGGCAAAACTGTCCAGTTGTGGCCTTGGGTCCACCACGATCCGCTGGCTGGGAAATTGGCTCCGTGGTCGGACCCAGAGGGTAGTAATAGATGGCAGTCACTCATCGTGGTGCCCTGTGACCAGTGGGGTCCCTCAAGGCTCTGTCCTGGGACCCATCCTGTTCAACATCTTCATCAATGATGTGGACGTTGGAGTCAGGAGCGGACTGGCCAAGTTCACCGATGACACCAAACTTTGGGGCAAAACATCCACACCAGAAGACAGGCAGGTGATCCCGGCTGACCTGGACAGGCTCAGCAAATGGTCGGGCAAGAACCTGATGGTGTTTAACACCGAACAATGCAAGATTCTCCACCTTGGGAGGAAAAACCTGCAGCACCCTTATAGGCTCGGCAGTGCTACGCTGGCTAGCGCTACGGAAGAAAGAGACTTGGGGGTCATCACTGACCACGAGATTAACATGAGCCTCCAATGCGATGCTGCGGCTAGTAAAGCGACCAAAACGCTGGCTTGCATCCATAGATGCTTCTCGAGCAAATCCCGGGACGTCATTCTCCCCTTGTACTCGGCCTTGGTGAGGCCGCAGTTGGAGTACTGCATCCAGTTTTGGGCTCCACAGTTCAAAAAGGATGCGGAGAAGCTTGAGAGAGTCCAGAGGAGAGCCACGCGCATGATCAGAGGTCAGGAAAACAGATCTTACGATGACAGGCTGAGAGCCATGGGGATCTTTAGCCTGGAAGAGTGCAGGCTCAGGGGTGATCTATAAGTTTATCAGGGGTGACCACCAGGATCTGGGGGAACATCTGTTCACCAGAGCGCCCCAAGGGATGACGAGTTCGAACGGTCACAAACTCCTGCAAGACCGTTTCAGGCTGGACATAAGGAAGAATTTCTTTACTGTCCGAGCCCCCAAGGTCTGGAACAGCCTGCCAGCGGAGGTGGTTCAAGCACCTACACTGAACACCTTCAAGAGAAATTTGGATGCTTATCCTGCTGGGATCCTGTGACCCCAGCTGACTTCCTGCCCCTCAGGCGGGGGGCTGGACTCGATGATCTCCTGAGGTCCCTTCCAGCCCTAATGTCTATGAAATCTATGAAAAAAAACTGCAGAAAAAAGAAAAACATTGAATCCAACAATTATAAACAAATGGTACAATGAGTAAACCCATGTGTCAAAGACCTCACTTCTTAACTTCCTTCACTTAACTCTGCTATTAACTAACTCTAGCCCTTTTTCCAGCAAGCCAAATATTGTGGTGAGCAAACTTGGTCTTGAGAAATTTGTTCAATGTGGTCTGAAAGGTAGGTTTTTATTCTTTTGTATTTAAATGATTAAAATACAAATTCTCAATCAAAGAAAACTGGTGATATTGGAAACCGTGAGTCATTGTCAGTTATCTACTATGGGAAATTCCTATAGCATTTTATAAGATGCATTAAAAAGGAAAGCCAAAAGGCAAAGAAAAATATTGAAACATACAGAAAAAACAGAATAGCTATAGCATTTTTTAAGAAGTATTAAAAAGGAAAAAAAGAAGAGAAAAAATATTGAAAAGTACAGAAGAGAGAAAATATTAATTAGTGGTCTGAGCTTGGGGTTGGGAATGTGGATATTTTAGGTTCTCTTCCTTTCTTGGACATTAGCCCCGGTTATTGCTTCAAGCAAGTTGTAAAACTTTAAGCACCAGTTTCCCAAGCAACAAAATTGGAATAATTGTACCGCTCTGCCTCCAAATATTTGAGTGCATCCAGTGCTGAGGATGAAGTATGCTGAAACCATTGAAACGAGACGCACAAACCAGCTTAGCGCTATTCAAAGTTTGTAGTATAGCAACTCCCAAATGGAGGTATGAAGGAGAACTGGTTTTAGCTCAGATTCACAATCCAAATGTAATTTCTACCCCATGCCACGAGTGCTTGTCTGACAAAAAGCACCAGCACTTGAACTACCCCATTTGCCCCCATTAACTCTTAAGTTACTCCATGAAACAGAGTGTTTTTGGGTAGGCGATAGGTGTGCCCTGGACAACTATAACTCAAGCAACAACAGGTCAGGAGAGTCAGACAGTGTTTGTAATAGTATTTTCTTCCTTCAAGCAGAGTTTACTACTGACCTGACCATCCTAAAAATATGTCTCTATTGACCAACAGGATGAACACTGTCAGCACGGTGGAGCGGTAGTGATACACCCCCGTGGTGGCTGGTTTTGCTGAGCAAATGCCAACGTCCAGCCGGGACGGGGATATTTCCCGTGTATGCAGTCGGATGATGGCCACCACTTTCTTTCAAATGGGCCACTGAAGAGCTTGTCAGATTGGTGGGTCACTGGCAAATCCGACTGGGGCCTGATTTGAACCGGCAACCTCGAGGAAGAAGGTCCTGTGTCCCGTTGCCAGCCCTCGCTGGAAAGGGGGCCCTCTCAGGGCTGTCATATTTGCTACAAAAGCTTCATTGTTGTTCCTCTCCAAGCAAACGTGGGTGTTATTAACATTCCCGCAGGTGTCGGGTCTCCGGCGGGTGTCGGGGCAGAATGGCCTACCTGTTTGCTGGCTGAGATAACAATCCCGACCTTTCAACAGAAGTGCCGAAGCGCTGGCTGGCAGCTACGGGGGCCGGTTTTGAGCTATGCAGGTTGTTACGCACATAGCTGCTGATGTGCTCCTTAGTGCAGGGTGAACTGGGAAATGCCTCCTGGTTTTTAAACCCTCTCAGGGAAATGAGCTCCCCTTGCATTCATGCTGGGCTCATTCACCGCTTCTCTATGGTGTTTAGGCCTATGGCAAACTCATGTCTTTTCTGAGGACTCGGGGATTCCTGGCTGAAGCAGCACCCTCTGGCACAGTAGCAGTTTACTTACAGGAAAGTAACCTCTTTCCCGTAAGAAAGAGGATATAGGGGAAAGTAACCATAAGGAAGAGGAAATAGGGGAAAGTAACCTCTTTCCCATAAGGAAAAGGATCTATATGACCAATGGAGATGCTCCATCCTCAAAGCCTTTTCAATCCCTGCAGCCACTGCAGTCCCAGTGAGGCAAGACCCCAACTTTTCAGGTCTGCTGTGCAGAAAAAGACTCTGACGATAGACCCTTCTGCTTCCCTGACGCATCTCATTGTAAGTCGTCTTTGTTCGTGCACCATCTCCATCGCCCTGGTGTCTGAGTGCATCTTGTCTGAGAGGGAGGAGGCCCTTAATAAACCAGGTCGGAGCATCCAGGCAGTCTGTGTCATGGGGCCATGCCAGCCGGGTTTGGGAGCCAATGAAGCATCTCGCAAATGGCTCAGGGTAGTGCTGTTAGCATCTGGATGGCGGAAAGCAAAGGAAGCACCAGGAGCAGCTGCCAGGGACTCAGCTGGAGAAATGCTTCCCTCCGCCTGAGCTTCAACCAGGATGCAGTGGCCCTGTGACCCAGGCGTGCAGCCCTCCAGAGGACTTATGCTCCAGGAGCCTGTCTGGGACTCTCAGCAAGGATGGGATGCAGGCCCAGTGACCTGGCTAAATTGCATCCAACTAAGTACTTACCCTCTGCCCAACCGTGCATCTATATCCCCTTTGATTGTGCTCACTGCTCATCTTGAGACACCGGGCAGCACCAAAGTGGCACAATACAAACTCCAGCTGGTAGCTACAACACACCCCAAGGAAACAAGGGCTCAAGTGTGATCTTCTTTTGCAGAAGGAGGCATTTAGCTACCTGCTCCGCTCATCGAGGCCACATTCCTGCTGCCAGCCAAGAAAAATCTGGCAACCACACAACAGCATCTCCTTAAGGCTGACTGCATTTTTCTTGCCAGGGTTTTCTTTTGCACTTCTGCGGGCAGAAGCTTTGCCCTTGTGCCATGCAGGACCAGACGTTGGCACGATCTGGTTAAAGGAGCATCTGCGCTTGCTGCCCAGAGAAAGGGCAGAGTCATATGAAGCACTTGGATTCATGCGGGAAGGGGAGGGTGTCACTTGGAGGTGCTGGATTAGTTTTTTTCTCTTCCCCGAGCTCTTCCTAGGATGATAAAACACAGTTTTGCTTCAGTGCTGAAAGCTGATCACATAACCTTCTTAATCTCCGAGATTATAGCATATTTAGATCTTGGAAGCAGAAAAGCTTTCGGTCAAAAAAAAAAAATCCCAAACTCCAAACCATCAAGGAAATTCCCTCAGTGGGTTATGTATGAAGACAAACAAGTTTTCCGTGTTTGCAGAGATTCAGCAAAGCTAACAATGGCATTATTTGTGTAAGGGGGGGTTTCCATATTTCAGGGAATCGCCTGGAAGCCGCTTGTCCTGCGTTTGCCAGCCCGAAGAGTCAAGAATCATGAGTCAGAGCTTAAAAATCATGAGATTTATGAAGAAAAACACATGTCGGAAGAGCAAACAAATGATCCTCTAGAGGATGCATTTTCAACGTTTCCCTCCACAAACACCTGGGAAGGGACGAGTTTCTTACAGAGTCGCATGCTTCCAGGAGCTGGTGCTTTTAAAGAGGCAAATCATTGTAAAACTCATAGTCGGGCCGTAACCATCGGCGACGTTGAGGCGATGAAAGACAAAGGGGCAATGCAAAGGGAAAATAGCTGGGTATTTAGTGAGCTGGTAAACAGGTAAGAGTTGGGTTGTTTGCAAGTCTCTCCATCTCTCAGCTTTCTCCACCTGGAAAACGAAGGTAGGGCCTGATCTCTGTTCCCTCATTGTCACGTACTCATTTTCATCCTCTCACCTACCATCAGCAACCCTCCCTCCGACCTGGACTTGTGATTTCCAGAGATCCTCAATGCCTTGAATCGGCCCGAAGGGGTCATTACAGAGCAATGCAATGGGTGCGCTGTCTCTGGCACGGCAGGGGTCCAGGCAGGGGCACCAGGCAAGGGTCACGTTGCTCCGAGAGCTTGGGGCCGGCTCTAGGCTCGAGTCGGAGGTCCTGCTGCATTGCTGGCAGACATCAGAGACAATTGCATCAACATGTTAGCAAAGGAGCCGTGACTATAAGAAACTTGGTTTCTCCTAAAGGAAGAGAAGAGATGATAGGAAGCCCCATCACATCTCAAGAGGGAAAAACCTCCTTGAAGGCCAGGCTCAGAGGCTGACGTCAAGAGGACAAGAGGCTGAGCAGGAAGGAAAAAAAAATTGGACAAAGGCAGAGGCCAAGAGAAAAAAAAGCAGGCAAAGACAGCAAGCGAGTTAAAGGTGGGAACGGTCGTGGAGCTAAAAATGCCCTCCAACCTACTTCGCTGGGCTTTGTCTACAGATGCAGCACGATGCTCATCAAACTAAATATTGCAGATGAGGTACTCCAGCTTCAGCTCAGAGCCCTGTCTGATCCCATTTGGGAGATGACCGTGTCCCATAAACGGAGACTCTGCCAGGAAAACATGAGCGAGCCAGTCTGCCCAAAGGGGAAGTGAATGGTGTCACCGCTGACGGGAACTTCACCTCGGTCCCTCTGAGTAAGTGCTGCGTGCCGACACTGCCATCGCTGCATCGTTACCTCAGCTTGCTACAGGCACTAATGAGATTGCTCCTGACATCGCGGAAGAGCTTGAAACAGCATTATAACGTGACCGGGCAGGCGCTAGGGACGTGCCACCGGGGCTGAGACTATTAGCCGAGTCCAGAAGTTTCCCAGTCCGGAGCAGAGGCAATAGGTCCGGAGCACCCGCTACTACCGCAGCGGTGTGTTTTCTGCCATGTCAGCAGCACTGGCTTTTTGCTTCACACGTACACATTTCTCCTCACAGTGGATCTGCCTCACTCCATTTTGAATGTTAAAACGAGAAGACAAATCAATTTTTCCCCCCACTTGCTACTATTAAGTCATGGTCATAGACTCATTGGGCTGGAAAGGACCATAGGAGTCAGAAGAGCAGGATGGTGGAACAAGTTGCCCAGGGAAGTTGGGGGATCACCTTCAACAGAGATGTTCAAGGAAAAGGTGACAAGGCATCACCCTGGGATGATTTTGGAATAGCGCATCCTGCATTAGTGCACAAGGTTGGGCTAGATGGCTCTGGCAATACTCTTCTCTATGCCGCCCAACCTCACCCCCAGGGCAGGTACCTCTCGGGCAGTGAATGAGGCAGAGGGGCTATGGAAAAATCAGTATGCATTCACCTATTAAAAGACCTCCACCGTAATGCATCCGCGCAACAGTGGGGTAAATGAAGGGTCCGCAGGCAACTTTCCTCCTGGCATGTCCCAACTTCTGAGCGTTTGACTTCACCACCTAAATAATGTTCTTTTCACATGGATTTTTGTGGGTATGTTCTTGTGCTTTTTTTCAGGAAAGAAAATTGAAAAACAAAAAGCCTTAGAAAAACTGTCCTCAGCAGTGTGGGAACCTTTCGATCCACGCACAGGCTCTGCCACTTGAGGCAACGATGCTGAAAGCAGTAGTCAGCTATGGAGCAGTACCGCAGGAGAAAGGGCAGGACACATCGCCAGTGGATTTCATAGGTATTTAAACACAGAAGGGGAATAGTGCGAGTCAGGAATCCTGGGAGAAACTCTAGTCTCTGGAAGGGAGATTTATCTAGTGGAAACAAATTATTTCTTCCCAACTATGACATTTCCTTCCTGTCTCTTCCCAGACTTGTGCTGTCTCCATGTCCCACTCTTGCTTTCTTGCAAGTCCCAGGCCCCATAATGATTAGTCAGACACTGAAGTCGCACAGCTGCATAGTGCCATTTAAGTGCATAGGATGAATATGTGTCTTTAGTCTCTTTGTGCATCAGTTTCCCATGTGCAAAGTGGAGCTAATAGCACTTCCATGCCTCTGAAGGCTGTTGTAAGTATTAATATGTTAAAAGATTATAATGCATTTAGATTATTATAGTAAGGGGGGCCATAAAAATGCCTAAAGTAAATGGTTCACAGTCAGATTAGAAGAGAAGTTCTTTCCTGAAGACAGAGATAGAAAAGACCTATCAGGTCATCTAGTCCATGTCCAGGATTGCTCTTATATAATACATCAGTACTCTGTCTTGTCTAGTTATAAACAGGCCAGGTCCCCATGTGCTATAAGTGTTTTCTTTTTTTTGTTTTATATCCATCATTTCCATTTCTCACCCACTTCCATTGTAAGGCCTCGTACCCAGTGTCACAGGCCTGAAGGGCCCGGCATCAGCTGCACCCGATATGTGCTTCTGCAGCACCAAGATGAGGCACCCCAAAAAGGTAACTAATGGGAAACTACCTGTGTGACAGGAAAACGTGTTTGATCACAGTTTACCCTGGCAGCAACTAGTTTTTCTATAATGCTAAAAGGTTGCTAAATTTAATGCAGATAAGCAGAAAAGCAGGATGGGCTTAACAGATGATGTGCACCAGCATGAATGGTTATACCGTAGGACCAGTGTTGGCTGTGTTCAGGTGAAGCTGAAATGTCTGCGGTGACTGAGCAGCACTGACTTGACTGTTGTAACACGAGGCCATCGTGAGGACGGTCCCGATGTTGGCCTGCCCACCTGCCTAGGGCAGTCTGCCCTGTCTTTCCTGCCACGACTTGATGTATTGAACTGGATGTTAAAATACAGGAGGCTGCCCATTTTAGTGCCCCAATGCCAAGGGCATTTATACACAGTTCCAGCCTCCCCTTATACTGTGTCCCATGCCTCACAGATGGCATCCAGATTGCCATCCTGGCTCCTAACTTTGGCCACACTCATTGGGCTCCCTGCCCCTCACTCACACGCAACTCCTTGCCACCGGGCTTCTTGCCTCTTACTAGCCTCCATGCCCCTTGCTAGGCTCCATGCCCTTTCCAGACTCTGGGCTTCTTGCCCCACTCTGGACCCCCTTGGTCCTGCTGCCCTCCTTGCCGGTTTACCCGCTAGGCTGTGGGGGCTGGGGCTGTAAGGCACCCCATACTCAGCTTTCACTAGGGAGGCAACATGGCATTTCTTGGGAACCACCCTGCCACAGGCAGCCCCACCACACCATCCTACCCCCGAAGGATTTTCCATTGTGTCCCAGGACCAGGATCTCTATCTTCCCCCTAGCTCCTGCCCTTGCCTCCAAGATGTCATAAGCAGCAGCTCCAGCCGGGGCGCGTCTTTCCAGCTGCTTGCAGCAAACTGCTGGCTCAGCCCTGACGGCATGGGTTAATCTGCAGGCTGCTCAGTCTCCTCCTCCAATCACAAGGCCCTCCTGCAATCATGTGACTGCCTCATCAGGCTGGCCCATGCCTGCCAGCTGCCCTGCGGCCTGTACTGGCACTTAAAGTGGCAGACACCAAAGGTGCACTGCCACACTGCATCTCCTCTCCAGACCTCCCAGCAGGCGGTAAGACACTTGCCAGTCTCGCTGTATGCTATAACCGTGACACTGAGCACTCTATGGTGATATCGCATTGTCCCGGGAAAAAGCGTTGTACCTTAACTGCTCCGAGAGCTCATTTTGGCCAAAGCTGCTTCCTCATAACTTCAGTAAAGAAGATGGCAGCACTGAGAGGATGCCATGATAATAGGGAATGATTAAGAACATGAGCTTTTGAGCATTGTCTGTGCATATTAGGTGTTTCCCAGAACCTGAGCTGCCTCTGACTGAGCAGTCGGCTTGTGTCACCATGGGCTTTCTCTCTTCCTCATTGCCTTGCTTTTTTAAACCTGCCTTCAAGTCAATTCAGCCACCGGCATGTTGGGTTTGCAGGCAGGGGAGGTGTGAGAGACGTGTACAATTGCAAAGATTTATACCGCTAAGGCAAATCCTAGCTCTGCTGACATTTAACAGACAAACAAATTTGACTTCAGTGGAGTCCAGCATTAACCCCATACATCCCTATAAATCTGTGTTAAAACAAGCCAGTCTGTTTTTATTTTTTTCTCCTTTCAGTTATGTTCTGACTCTCTTAAGAGCACAAAATGATCTGCATATAATGGCATCATAAGTGACATTTTATTCAACGCTTTAATGAGGGGTTGGGCTTGGGGGTTTTTGTGCCCCTGGGGATTTCTGAATTAGGAAGTCACATGATATATTTTCAAACACTATGCAACACACATCAAAAGCTGATGATGACTTTGCTGGATTGACTTCTGCAGAAGTTTCTTTGCTTTCACTTTTAAGGGCATCCTTTTCAGACTGACAGATGAAAGCCAACAGGAGACTTCAGCAGGTTTTCAGCCTTGAAGAATTCAAAAGTTCCTCACTGCTTTATCAGTGACTAGGAACATATTAACCTAGGATCGGCAAGAGCATAGACAGAGGCAACACTTTCATTTTGGTTGCCAAAGATTGCTTTTTATTCAGCCCTTGTCTTTGCACATATTTGTTCCAGTGTAAATATCTGGTTAGGCGTAGGTATGATCTTATGGCCTTCAACACTGTCTCTCACCCCATTCTCATTAAGAAACTGGGGGCTGTGGTGTCAACACCCACAATCAGATGTGTCGCCAACTGGCTGGAGGGCCGCACCCAGAGAGCGGTGGTGGACGGGTCATTGTCGACCTGGAAGGACGTGGGCAGTGGGGTCCCCCAGGGCTCGGTCCTCGGGCCCGCACTGCTCAACATCTTCATCAGTGACTTGGACGAGGGGGTGAAAAGCACCTGTTCAAATTTGCTGATGACACTGAGATGTGGGGGGATGTGGGCACGCTAGAAGGGAGGAATAGGCTGCAATCGGACCTAGACAGGTTACAGGGGTGGGTGGATGAGAACAGCATGGGATTCAACACCGACAAGTGCAAGGTGCTGCACCTGGGGAGGAACAACCGGCACCATACCTACAGGCTGGGGACTCCCTTTTCCTCAGTGCAGAGGTGGAAAAGGATCTTGGAGTCATCATTGATGCCAAGATGAACATGGGCCGGCAGTGTGGGGGTGCAGTCAGGAAGGCCAACCGCACCTTGGCATGCATCCACAGATGCATCTCAAGCAGGTCCAGGGAGGTGATCCTCCCCCTCTGTGCGGCACTGGTCAGGCCGCAGCTGGAGTACTGCGTCCAGGTCTGGGCGCCGCACTTCAGGAGGGATGTGGACAGCATGGAGAGGGTCCAGAGGAGGCCACTCGCATGACTGGGGGCAGCAGGGCAGGCCCTACGAGGAGAGGCGACGGGACCTGAACCTGTTCAGTCTCCAAAAAAGAAGGCTGAGGGGGATCTAGTGGCCTGTTACAAACTAGTCAGGGGGGATCAGCAGGCATTGGGGGAGTCCCTGTTCCCCCAAGCACTGCCAGGAGTGACCAGGAATAATAGTCACAAGCTGGCAGAGGGGAGATTTAGGTTAGATATCAGGAGGCGCGACTTCACGGTCAGGGTGGCTGGGGTCTGGAACCAGCTTCCAAGAGAAGTGGTGCAGGCTCCTACCCTGGGGGTGTTTAAGAGGAGGTTAGATGAACACCTTGCTGGGGTCGTTTGACCCCAGTACTCTTTCCTGCCACGGCAGAAAACTATGAACAATGAAACTATGAAACTATTATCCAAAATAGATATATTAGTGCTATGTACGCAGTGAGATATATATAGCTATATTGCATAAATGTGCCGTTTGCTGGGATAGCTATCCTCCTTGCTGTTGTAAGCAAATAAATGGACATTATGCCACTCTAGCTGTGTCCACATTGTACCATGCATAGAGTGGCCGAGTTAAAGCAGTGCAACGTGTGTGTGTAAGTGAGGCAAAGTAGTGTGTGACTTCACCCCAACCAGCTGTTTCAGGGGAACTGCCCACGTGCACGCTGTCAATGAGAGCTAACCTGAGAGACATCCACCTTCCTTCAGCACAAAAGAACCGAGGTATTGAACTGTAGCTTAACTTCCCGCATGGGGTAAGAGCCTGCACGCTGTAGTATTGAAGGAAAGCTTCACCCATTGCATGAATTGTTCACATGCCCTAGAGATCGCTTAAACATTTAGACCCCATCTATACTGGCTTTGCAGCTGATTTTAGAAGCTGTGCATGATTCACGCGGTCTAGCTGGCCAAATTCACAGAGTCAAGTCAGGGAGTGTTAGAAAAGGTGTGATCTCAGCTAGTGGTGAGCCTAAGCTACAAGGTTTGCTTTAACCCATTGTATAACATGGTTCACTTCAAACTAGCTGACTACACTGTGTGATCACCCCTTCCGATTCCCTTATGTTCAGCATCCATTCACTTGAAGGGATGAATGTTATCTAGGCTTTCTAGCTTTAACAGCATATTCTGTATGTGTTCATACAGCTCATTTTCAGGAGCACATTTTTGGTTGCACTTGTACTTTAAAACACCACTTGTTTTTCACAGAAACAAAGAGCTCGTTTCTCATGGCCATCCAGGCCCAGTCCTGAAGTCCTAAAACAGGGCGAGCTTTGACTGATAAGAGGCCACTCCTGATTCATCCACATGCTTGGCCGTGCTTTGAAAGAGATGCCCCGTGGTTTGCATGAGCAAATTCAACCAGGTATCAAACTAATGGCACTTTTGGTAATTAAAAGTGAACGAAAGTTTCAAAATGCAGATGACTCCTCACCATTTCTTGTGAGCTGCCTGATTGCTTCGTGCATTTGCCTCGGCTTCTACTATAACAATGAATCAGTCAGTTTTCCTGGGGTTTATAATTGGTCTTTTGTCAATTTGGGCGCTCTCCAATGTGTCCACATCTTTTCTGTAGCAGAGGACCCAAATCTGGAGTCCTGTGCCCAGTTTTGGGCCCCCTGCTACAGAAAGGATGTGAATAACCTGGAGAGAGTCCAACAGAGAAATGGTTCAAGGGCTGGAGAACGTGACTGGTGAGGACAGGCTGGGGGAACTGGGCTTATTATGAGGCGAGAAGACTAAGGGGGGATATAGTAACAGCCTTCAACAACCTGAAGCACGGCTCCAAGGATGGAGCTAACCTGTCCTCGCTGGTGGTAGATAACACAAGGAGCAATGCTCTCAAGTTGCAGCAAGGGAGAGTTAGGTTGGATATGAGGAAAAACTTTCCCACTAGGAGAGTAGTAAAGCGCCGCAACAGGCTGCCCAGAGCGGTGGTTGGTTCTCCATCCTTGGAGGTTTTTAAGGCCCAGCTAGACAAATCCCTGGCTGGGATGATGTAGTTGGGGCTGGTGCTGCTTTGAGCAGGGGGTTGGACTAGACGTGACCCCCTGAGGTCCCTTCCAGCCCCCATTTTCTATGATCTATGCATTTCAGGTTCTGACTCATGCACTGACCTACAGATGTAGTATCGGGATTGAAAACAGTGGCGACAAGTGCGTGTTTGCTGTAAAATTCTCTCCACCGTTGCATTTTTTAACAATTCATGGGAAGTATTTTATTAGTCCTGAATTTCTATAAAATCCTGTTTCTAAAACATAAACTTGGAATGGAGGCTGACTGGTCAGGGCCCACCTTTCCCTGGGCGTTCAACCACCAGAACTGATGTTTGGGATGAGGTGATGAAAATATGGAGACATGAAGCTAGTTATGCGTGATGGATGCTTTTTTCAAGCTTGCATAAGAGTTTAATTGTGGAGCTAAGAGTAAGTTAATGAAAAGGAGGGTGTCAGTGGAAAGCCCATCAGACTGGGGCTTGGGAGTTTATGCTTTTCACTGTTTTATGGGCTCTTTAAATGATGTTGAGTAAGACACTTACTTTCTCTTTGTCTCAGTTTCCACCTTCGACACAGGGATTGTGATATTTATTCAAAGCACCATGATGAGATCTACAGGTCAGCAGAAACACACTGTTATAGTTTCATAGTGCTTAGGGTCGGAAGGGACCTAAACAGATCATCAGGTCCGACCCCCTGCCCCGGGCAGGAACGAGTGCGGGGTCATAACACCCCAGCCAAATATCTGCCCAGCCAGTTGTAATAGTGTGCAGTGCTGTAATTAAAGCTGAAAAGTTGTGGCACCAAGTTCGTAACCCGTGGACAACGTGCAACCGCAGAGGCTGAAATCCTACGTGGCTGGTTCTCTTCATCATTCATACATCAATACTCCGGGTTCAGATGAAACCTGAAATGCCAAGCTATTGCCTACTCTCCATGAACATTACCTGGGTGTAGGGTTTGCTCCAGTGATTTTGGTCAAAAGAGGCCTATTCCTTCCCCCCTCCTACTCACTAGGGAGGTATTTGTGCCTGGCTAGTGCTGCAGGTAGGTCAAGTCTGAGCTTTCACAGACCTTTCCTTGGCAGGGCAGTCAGTGTCATAGGCAAAAGTGTGCAGAACCAGCGGCACTGCTGGGGAAGTGCTCAGTACCATTTGAATGCAGGGCGATACTACCGTCACCGCAGGAATGGAGAAATCACAGAGCTTCATGGGATCAGTCTTCCCCTCTGAAATGAATGGGAAGATTTGCTGTGTCCTGATGGAGTGCATTGGGGTTTGGGCTTTGGGTTGCTAAACTTGGGGTCATGCATTTGGCCATGATCTAATCCTAATAGCCCCCGTGCAGCTCTCATTGCCATCTGGGAGAGCTGAACGCATGCAGAAGTGAGCGCAATTTAGCCCTGGGTCCCCTGGGAGCACGCTGAGTAGAAGAGTGTGCTGTCAGCCCTGCCTCCCCTTGTCCGAATAAATGTAACCTGTACTCACTGCATGAGTCAGTCCGACGCTCGCTGCTTCTGTCTGTGGTGTCATCCCTGAACCTTTCCTCACCTGGAAACTTTGTACATTCCCCTGTTGTTAAAAAGCTCTGGGACTCAGACCTGTCCTAAGCACAAGGCACGGAAGGTATAATACGTTGGACTCTACATATGCGCCACATCTGAAGGTAAGCCATTAGAAATGCAGCCGCTCAGCTCAATGAAAGGAAATGCAGGCTTGGTGACTCTCTCTGTTATACAGCCTCCAGTAGTCCTTGCTCTTCTGTAGTCCATTTTCATGCATCATGTGCATGTATTTCTGTGCAAGACCCACAATGGATGAGGAGCCTCCCCAAAGAGCTTGCAATCTAAATAAAGCCTCTCATAGCACTTGCGCTAGCCCTAGCCAAGGATAAAGGTGTTTGCATGTGTACCTACCTATTTACTCACCTGCAATTTACCATGTAGGCATCTTTTTTTTTTTTAAAGTCTCAGTTTAAGAGCAGCTTGATCATTAAAGAGTGCAAGAGAGCTGTTCATAAAAGCAGGCTTGCACTCATGCAGAGCTTGCTACAGCTGAGTTGGAAACCAGGTTTATAATAGAGAGTGCGAATCGGGTTAATAATAATGGCAATCAATTAGTTAATGCCTGCAGAGCACTTTGAAGGGTATAAGCAGCATGTAAGTGCTATGGAGTTATTTCTCACTGTAATTCTCTGCTTTCGTCAGCATAATGCAGTTCCTTCATTGTGATCAACTATAAGGAACCTCGCCGTTTATTCACGCAGGAATTGGATTATTGCTTCGTGAAACAGGAGGGCAATGATACTATCACTCAAATACAGAGTAGAGACAACAACCTAATACACTTCGTCAAAAGAGCCCAGGAGAGCTCCCAAGTGGGATGTGGGAGCAGAGCCAGGATGGTGCTACATGGATGATCCTAGGTGCATGCCAGGGACAGGAAGGCTCTGCCATTGGGCACCTTTCACTTCCAAATCTCAGCGCGCTTCCCAGGAATGGGAAATGTTTCCCCCATCTTCCCGACGGGGAGAGCGAAGCACTGAGAAGCCCAGCGACACCGCCTGTACAAAGCCAAAGGCAGAGCTAAGAAGAGATGCCGGGGCTGCTCTGTGCCGTACCTGGTCGTATTGATGCCACGTGTTTCTGCCTGAGCAGTTTACAGCTGAGGCGGTTTCTGCATTTCACATTGGTCATTGCTAAAGCAAACCCCTTTTCTAGGAGGAGACAAAAACGAATGAATAGCGTAAGCCAGCCAGCCAACATGATCCCCCTGCCCATCTGATATTGGCTTTCCTGTGACCTTGGAGGGGAAAATACCTCCTCCGGAGCCACATTCGACCTCTGCAACATCCTCCTTTCCCCTTCCTGCCCCTTGCTCCTCTTTCCCCTCTTCACCTTCTCTGCAAAAGGCTCAGGGCCCACATTTCTCTTTGCCCAGCTTTCCAATGGGAGAAAGAAAATTTATCCTAACCCAGCTGTTTATCTCTGCTCCCACCGGGAGTGACCAGCCGGCAGGCAGCGGGGATTACTAAGATGCCCATCGTATGCTCACAGCCACCGCTGAATGCAAAGAGACAGCCAGGTCTAGCAGAAGCCATTGCTCGAGCAGCTGTGTCCCACTGAGAGATCACGCAGGGGACAAGGAAAGGAGTCTCATATTATTTATTGCGATTCTTTTTTAGCAATAGTGGATGATTTTAATGGAACTGCCAATAATTCAAGGATGTGCATTTGCAGCATTGGAAACCACCTGTGCAAAGCCTTGGTGTTTGACTCTGAATCATGAGGCCAGAAAGGACCTCGAGGATCATCCAGGCCAGCTCCCTGCACAATGCAGGACGTGCTGTTCCTAAGCCACCTCGGACAAGTGGCTCTCCAGCTTCATCTTGAGTTCCTCCATTGATGGAGAGCTCACTGCTGCCCCGGGCAGCTTGCTCCTGGTCCTGCTGTTCTGACACGAAGGACATTTTTTTCCTAAGATGTCATCAAAACCCGTCGTGCTGCACTTCAAATGCATTGCCTCGTGTCCTGCCCTCTGTAACGAGGAGGAGCAATTTTCAGCCCTTTCTTCATGCTTCAACTATTGGAAATCTGTTCTCGTGTCTTCCCTCAGCTCCCCTTTCTCCAGCCCAAACACACCTGGTTTCTCCATCCATTCCTTGAGCGGCACGCGTTTCATCTTTGCTCCTCTGTCACCTCCTCCCGGTTCATTCCAGCTTCCCTTTATCCTTGCCAAAATGCAGCATCCCAAATTGGACACAGTGCTCTAGCCAAGCCTAGCCAGGGCCGAGTAGAGCGGCATTATTTTCTCCTGGACAGTTTTTCTGTGAATGCCGTGCAAAATTGCTTTCATTGTTTTTTTTTAAATGAAATAGCTGAATCATGTTGAGTTCGTGATCCACCGTGACCGAGATCCCTCACAGCAATGCTATGGCCAGGCCCATTCTATGTTTCCCATTTTTTTGGTTCCCTGAAGGTCGGGCCCCACATTTCTCTTTGCTGAGCTTCATTGTGTTGTCCGCAGCCCAGTTCTCCAATCTGAGTTTCAATAACCCCATTCTCCAAAGTGTTTGCAGCCATTCCCAACTTTGTGGCGTGTGCAGATCTGATCAGGACGACCTTAATCCCTGCCTCCCAGTCATTAATAAAAATGTTAAGCAGCACAGGACCCAGAACAGACCCCTGTGAAACCCGACTTGAAAACTCCTGCCAGCCTGCCACTGACTCATTTAACAATTCCTCTTTGCTGGCAGTTATTCAACCCGTTACATATTCACTATTCACCGCTCCAGCTCGCTTCTGAGAATAACAGGAGTGCGTCAAAACCCCTCCTGAAGCCCAGGGATTGTGGTGGCGTATCCACTGTATTCTTCTTATCCACTAAACCACTTGCCCAGGCAAAGGAGGAAATCAGGCATGGTTCGTTCTTAACATAACAACATTAGTGGCTAGCGATCACCCCTTCCCTCTCTAGCTGTTTATAGATTTGATTATTTTATAATTAGCTCTGTAATTTCCCTGGTACTGACGTCAGGCTGACCAGTCCATAGTTCCCCGGAGACTCCTTTTTCCTCTTTCTAAACAAGGACGCTATGGCCCCTGGCAGACTTAACATTTGTCACATATGTACAAGGATCATATGACAAGTAGTAATATGCCAGCTGGCCACACATGAAAATTATCGCAGGGTATTTCCTCGGTATAAAGAAGTTGCTGCTCAACAAGCAACTTCACTGTGGCTGCTCCACCATTTTTATCCAGGGATAGACCGGTTTAATGTCCGGCACGTAATGATCTGGCATGCGACACACATATATAAAGTATGACAAACATAGCATCTGCCAGCAGCCTCTGTTAGCCCTGCTCCAGACCCCCCTGCAACCTTGCCTGTTGTCCAAGCATTTGCAAATGTAATGCTAGAGACTCTAGGTTTTCTTCTCAGCTCCTTCTTTAAGCACCCTTGGGTGAATGCTTTGGGATCCTGGCAACTTATGGTGGAGATGGGTCAGGATCAAGACAGCCTTGGCGAGATTCAGATCTATATCTAATGTCAGCCCATATGGTTGTAACAAGAAAGCCCCAAAATGGAGATGAATAACATCCCCCAGGGCTGTGAGCCTTTCAGATGTAACAGTCTGATCCTGGGTCAGGCTTGGAGACCTGCAAGGGTGACCCCAGAGACTGGAGGAACTGGTGCCAGTGACTCGCTCTCCATTGCTTATCGCTTTGAATCTTTGTAATCTGCTTATAAACGCTGTGGAGCTTGTGTTTAGGCCTGGCTGTGCTTGATACCATGCAGATGCATCAGGTCCAGTCCTTACCATGAGAAGAGCCCCAAAGAGATGATCATCTAAAGGAACAAGCCGGACAAAGGGAAGGGAAACTGGGTTCCGGCACAAGGTTGGGAGCGTCACGCTGCTGGAGGTGCCAAATCTGACGATAAAACCAAAGTCTTCACCACCTGAGCCCAGACTACCTCTGACAGAAGGAAATATGTTCGTCCCAACGTCCTGGTCCAGGTCCAGTTTAGAGGATTGCATGGTCTGTCTCCCAAGCTCCGTGTGCAGGCCACATTGGAGCCCTTCTTCATTGCTTGCCCAGCTCATTAGATAACGTCGTTGTGGACTGTTAATCAGCTGCAGTGCTCCACCCCAGAAGTGGCTGCTTCTGCAGCAGGAGAAGCGACTGCTGTATAAGAAGCGGGGTTCTTCAGGACAAAAAGCCCCACGTACGTCTGTGATGAGCAGGAGATACGTCCAAGCTAGTGACTAACCCACCCTGGGCTGCAAGATACCCGAAACCACATTGGGAGCTGGAGCGGCTGAACAAAAGTGGCCTGTGGCCTGGGAGAGGTCCAGGAATTGGGCTCCCTGCAACGTCAGCGCTGTCCACACTTCCAGCCCTCCCGCCGGTAGGCTTTGGCCACAGCCTCCGCACGGCTGGGCATTCGTGGGGGATGAGGGCCGCGGGGTGGGCAAGATGGGCCTGTTTCCTCCAGGGAGGAGCTGGGGGCCCAGCTCCTTGCACCCACCTCCCCCCTGTGAGGCCGGCCTCGGAGCTGCTCCCGCTCGCTGTGATCCCTCCCGCAGTCCTCCCTCCTCCCCTCGCCCTGCATCCAGGCTCAGCGCTGCCGGCAAAGTCCAGAGCATCCCTGGCCTCACAAGTCCCCTTTCACATCTCCACCGGCAAGGCTCCTTTGAACGAGATTTTCTATTTTCCATGCTAACCTTTGTCTGGTTGAGCCAGTGAGTCATCTTGCTCATTAGCTGAACTTTGAATATCTCTTTACCCGCTGGATCGCTTTCAGCCTTGTTCCCTGGCAGCAGAAGCGCCCGCCTCTCCTTTGGTCTGCTCTGGATCGCAGAGCCGCAGCCTGCCTCGCTGCCGCAGGAGCATCTGCCTCCAGCCGAGGGAAGGGGCCGAAACCAGCTGGGAGCAGGGACCATTTTGGCCTCGTGCTTGCCTTTCCATGTGGCCAGGCTCATTATTAGGACAAGGCGATCCGGGGGCATCTAAGGAGACCCAGATCCCGAGCAGGCAGCGGCGTACGCGCACAGCCACCCACTCGCTTGCTGATTGTTTTCATCCGTGTTTTCTGTGCTGCAAGCCTGTTTTCGTGCCAAGTGCTAATACTCAGGACTCGCTGGGCCAACTGAGAGCAGCCTGAGTCAAATTCTTCCTAAGTCCTCTCCAGTAGGACTAAGCTCCGGGTTTCTGTCCTTCTTCCGTGCACAGACCTCCCAGGCAGGGAGAGGGAAAGCTCGGCAGTCGAAAGCTGCCACGTGGCGGTGAGAGGAGGATTTTGCTCTCGCCGCTGAACTGACCATTTCGGGGGGGGAAATGGGCCAGGCATGAGAGGGGGTCAGAGATGAAAGGAGTACTTAGATCCTGCCTGGAGTGGCGTGGGTGACCCCGCTCTACTTTGAGAGTTGCCAGAGGGCCTGAGCCCTCTGCCACAGTGGGAATAATCACCCTGAAGAGAGAAATCCCAGGCTGCGTTAGCTCCCCGGCACCTGCTTCTCTATGCAGGGGCAAATCATTAACAAATATCCTGATTTCCCGTGCAATAATAGGAGCCTCTTCTCTCTGACCATCAGATCATTTCTAGGCCTGCACGCTGTTTCATTATGGAGGCTTGGCAGCTCTGATGGTCCTAAATTGTTGGGCATGTGACCGATAACATCTTTTGTCTTGGCATCTCACCACGCCTAAGTCTGCTTATGTTTCTTCCTGTAACTTGTGCCTCTCGTCTGTGTAATGCCAGAGGGCCCAGCCCTTAAAGGCACTGATTATTCATATCCACAGGGAAGTTAGTCAGTAAGCATGACTAAGACATCACTAAACTATTCTTAGCCTGCAGACTTCAGCATCAATTGTCTGGAGTGGCAATATTGATTGTCTTCAGGAGATTGTTGCTTGAGCTTTGCCATATTTTCAGCTTCCCAAGGCAAGATTGAAACCCCTCCAGTGCTTTGCTGGAGTTTCTTCGCTGCCCCTGTCCTGCCGGGGAGGTTGTTTCCTCGGGTGATATCCAATAGTCTCTGGTATCTCAAGAAAATTGCCAGAAATCCCTTCTCTTTGAGCCTCTAACCGTTGCATGTAACCAAGGGGAGATGGATGAGATGATGAAGCCGTTTCTGTTGCTAATCTCCTGTGTCCCGGGTCTCCCATTTTGCTTCATTTGCAACGCGGTCTTGTGGCACCATGCGCTCTGTCATGCAGAGTTTGGCCCCATCCTTGAAGTGCTGGGGTGGGTCCTGGCTCAGACAATGAATGTGGGCTTTTTTGCTCACCGGACCCTACAGACCTTTACTGGGTTTCCGAGATGAGAAAGATGATCTACTAAGGCTGGCAGAACGGAGAGGTTGACTGAACGAGCATCATTTAGTCTGGGCAAGAGAAGAGTGAGGGGGAGACTGATGGCAAGTCATCAGACCCCTGAAGGGCAGTTAGGGGGAGCTGGAGAGACTTTTCTTTGTGGCCATAGGGTATAGGACTAGGAACAAGGGCGTCGACAGAGGACATTTAGATTGGAGATTAGGAGGAGTTTGCCAGCTCTACGGGTGGTCAAGCATTGGGACAGGCTGCCTAGGAAAACTGCGGCATCTGCATCCCTGAACGGTTTCAAGAGGAGATTGGACGGACGCTCGCCCGGGATGGTTTAGTCAGGGCCGATCCTGCCTCGAAGCCTGGGGCTGGACTAGATCAATGGGGCCAGCCTTTTTGGCAGGCGTGCTGCAAATCGGCCCTGTGGCCTCCCTGAGTGCCACCCCAGGCCCTTTGTGTTGTCTGATCTGCTGCTCAGCTTTCTGCTCCCTGTCCTGTGCTCCCTCCCCAGGCTGCTGCTTTGCTTTTTGTTTCCGGTCTCCCCTGCCACTGTGCTGCCCATGCCCTCCACAATCAGCCAAGAACTCCAAAAAATTGGGGGGTGTCACTGAATTGTGGGACTGGAAGTGACCCCCTGGGTCATTCAGCCCTACGCTCAGCACAGAGTCAGGGTTCACAGCTCCTCTTTCATTTGGGGTCGAAGGAAATGTGTCCTTTGGGGTGGGGAATTTTTTGTTTTACCTTTTTTTTTTAATGCATCTGGTTAAACTGATTCCCCAAAGTGCCTAAATCAAGCAGATGCATTTGGCAGCCATGTAGGTCTGAGACAAAAAAAAATGCAAAACTCGAGGACTCTTGCTTCAGAGATGATACCTTTTTTTAGACCAGCTAAGAAATTACAAATTAAGCCAACTAAGAAATTGCAAAAAACAAAAAAACAAAAACCTTTTTCTGCAAGCTTTTTTGCAATTTCTTAGTTGGCCTAATAAAAGGTATCATCTCTGAACCAAGAGTCCTTGAGTTTTGCATGTCTTTAAATCAAGCTGACACAGTTTACAGTGAAAATAAAACACTTCAGCATCAGGCTTTTTTTCCCTTTTGTTCGTGTGATTCCTCCCCCCACCAGATGGGAGCGAATTGCCGAGTGTAGGCAAGATTCACAGTTTGCTTCAGCCATCCAGGACCTATGTTTTGCCGCATGCTAAAGTTTTTGCCCTGCTCCGCCAAGCCTTGCCCTCTTCCTACACAGCAGCCCCGTCAGCTTGGGCTTGACACCCAGTCATGTCACCCTGCACCCATGTCCCAGCTTAGCTCAGGCTATTGCCCCTGTAAGAGGCAGGAGAGGGCCGAGCATCCTCCTTCTAGGCAGCCTCTTGTTCAGCAGGTTGGTCTGTCGGATGCTGCTCGCCAGCAGCGACTGTGCTCCCGGCTTGGCTCGCCGCAGCGCACGGCCTGGTCTCTGTGTTGTGCCGTCCGTCCACCCTTATGCAAACCCCTGGTGCCCCACGGGGTGATCCCCTTGCCCCCCAACTTCACCTGCTTTCCCCATGACTTGGCCTCCCAGAGCCCTCTGCTGGCTAGATGATGAACTGGAGGCCTGCTCTTCCCAGAACAACTTGGGGCTCAGTCCTTTCCCTTGCACATCCACTGCGTGCGTGCGTGCATGTGTGCGTTCATATGTGTGTGCATGCGTATGTGTGTGCTCCCAGTAGCGTTTCATCTGCTCACCACGAAGGGTGAGCGCCACAGTGTGTACGTGTCCCGCTGTTTTTGCAATGCCACGCAAGTGCTTGCGGCAGCATCACAACACTGCCCATAGGGGTGGGAGCAGCTGCCAGGGATTTGCCTGGTGGGAGAGGGTGAAAACTAGCACGGCCAATGGCCATAATACCCCGGTGCCTCACACGGACCTCGCCTGCCTGGAAGTCGCTGGGACTTCTCTCTCTCCCTGCTGATTTCCTCCCCCAGCCCTGCCTCTGCCGAACAAGAGTGGACAGCCCAGATTTCTCCTCCCCTTTCTCTTCTTTCATTCTCAGCTTGTTTGACTTGTGACACTGAGCTTGCTCTGGAGGCCGAGGTACGGGAACGGGCCCAGCAGCAGTCTGCGTCCTTTTTGCACGCTTAAATAAGGCACAGGACATTACGCAGGAGTTTCCCATCACCTTCTGATCTCCTTCCCATGACTGCCCCAGAAAGCCACAGCACCACACCCCAACCACCCGACTGCCACAGGGAGCCCTTCGCATGCAACTGAAGGCCAACTTGGTGGGAAGGAGAGTCAGGTGATGCTCAGATGTTTCTTCAGACCTCCAGGGCAGTGAGAGGGAGGAGGGCAGTGAACATCTGATGTGCCGGAGAGGTTGATGAGCAAGGATTCCCCTGGACCGGACCTAGCGGATGCCCATGGAGCTGGCTGGCATTGCGGGAGGGGTCTCGAGGGAGTGGATGTCTGAGTCCAGAGCTCCTCTCTCCTGCCTCTTGCTGAATGGCCTGTGGGGCGGTCGTGGTGTGGTGTGGGCTTCTGTTCAGACGCATAGCACGAGGCCAGGCAGCCGAGAGCCATAGCGCATGCCTGCGTTGCACGCATGTCCCTCTGCATGCTTTTGCAATGCAACACGAGTGCTCGCAGCAGCATCACAACACTGCCCGTGGGGGTGGGGGTGGGGGCAGCAAGGCACGGCAGAAGTTTCTAGGCAGGCAATCTGTGCAGCAGAGCAAGCAGCTTCAAGGACAATCTCCTTTTGCATTTTCTAATGAAGTTCTTCATTTGGTGCTAAAAGACCAGGACCCTTCCTGTGAGTCTTTACCACTATCGCCTGACAAGGTCAAAAGTCACTTCTTTCCTAACCTAAAAATAAAAAATAAAATATTACAATAGGGGTTCAGGGCTCAATCTGGATACGCATGTTTTATTCCTCTAATTTACATTGCCTTTGGCCATGGTGTTATTTAGTTCTCTCCTGAACAGCTGTGGAGCATGGCTGTGCTCTGTGAAAAGCAGCTGCGCTTTCACCCCAGAGGTGGCTGCATTGCGGCAGCTGGCAAAGTTGAGTTGGTTGGAAGTGAAAGGGTCTGGTAAAATGTACAACACTGATGAATACAGTCATCGGACTACAGGGATTACCTGGCTTTTTCTGATGATATGGGGGTATGGGAAATCAGCTGTACAAAACCAGCAAATATTGAAGAATATGCCCAAGAGAAGGTAGTTATCCCATCTGATGAGGTCTGAAGAGCTAATTGGGGATGCACAAAGTGATCCAGAGAGCTTTCTAAGATGTCAGACCAACCTGATTGCCTTTTATGATCAGGTCACAAAAGCATTGGATGCAGGTGTCGTGGTGGATGTAGTCTTTCTGGACTTCAGCAAGGCCTTTGACACTGTCTCCCACTCCATCCTCTTTAAAAAACTAGGCGACTGTGGCATTGATGCCTACACAGTCAGATGGATTGCAGATTGGCTGAAGGGTCGTGCTCAGAGGGTGGTGGTGGACGGGTCATATTCGACCTGGGGGGAAGTGGGCAGCGGAGTCCCCCAGGGCTCGGTCCTTGGGCCTGCGCTGTTCAATTTCTTCATCAGCGATTTGGATGACGGGGTGAAAAGCAACCTGTTTAAATTCACTGATGATACCAAAATTTGGGGTGAGGTGAGCACGCTAGGTGGGAGGGAAAGATTGCAGCAAGATCTGGATAGGTTACAGGAGTGGGCTAACATAAACAGGATGCGTTTCAACACTGACAAGTGCAGGGTGCTGCACTTGGGCAGTAGAAACCAGCAGCACACTTACAGACTGGGAAACTCCCTTCTTGAGAGCACGGAGGCAGAAAGGGATCTTGGAGTCATTATTGACTCCAAGATGAACATGGGCCGACAATGCGAGGTTAGGGTTGGCAGGGCCAACCGCACCTTGTCGTGCATCCACAGGTGCATCTCGAGCAGGGCCAAGGAGGTGAATCTCCCCCTCTCGGCGATGCTGGTCAGGCCACAGCTGGAGTACTGCGTCCAGTTTTGTGCGCCCCACTTCAGGAGGGATGTGGGCAACATTGAGAGGGTCCAGAGGAGGGCCACCCGCATAATCCGGGGACTACAGGGCAGACCCTACAATGAAAGACTGCAGGACCTAAACCTGTTCAGCCTTCACAAGAGAAGGCTGAGGGGGGACCTGGTGACCATCTATAAACTCACTAGGGGGGACCAGAAGGGTTTAGGGGAGACCCAGTTTCCCCGAGCGCCTCCTGGCATGACAAGGAACAATGGACACAAATTATTGGAGAGGAGGTTTAGATTAGACATCCGCAAGAACTACTTCACCATCAGGGCGGCCAGGAGCTAGAACCAACTTCCAAGGGAAGTGGTGCTGGCTCCTACCCTGGGGGGCTTTAAGAGGAGGCTTGATGCCTACCTGGCTGGACTCATTTGAGTCCAGTTTTTTTTCTCTCCCGCCCAGGCCGGGGGTCGGACCTGAAGATCTACAAGGTCCCTTCGACCCGACGTCTGTGATTCTGTGATTCTATGAATAAAGAGGGCTGGGGCAGCAGGCAGGATAACTAGGAGCCCATAAAGAGTCCAGTATAATATGACCTTGAACAAAGCAAACAATTTTGAGGTTTTCAGGAAGTGAACTGGGATCCTTCGAATCGACTCACTGCTTCCCGTTCAGCAGCAATTGCCAGGACATTTGCATCATACAACGTTGCTCTGAGCAGAAGAAAAGCTGACAAATTGTGGCACAAACCAGAAAATGATTTAAACTCCTCCCAATTCACTGTCACGTCTGAGTGTCATCAAAACCCCAATTAACACTTCTTTCTAAGGAGGCTGTTCAGAAAGCATGCCTTACTTTTGAGCTCTCATCCACTCCATGGGCTGCCTGAAGACTCCAGCCCCATGCAGCTCGCTGCAGCTTAGCCTGTGTTGCGTCTTGGATTCACGTTCCAGTTCGCATGTGTGGGCTTCTCAAGCCCATCATCGTTCCTTTTCCAAGGAGGATTCTTTGACAGGCAGCAGCGAAGGATTTAATTAAAATCCAAATATTTTACATCAGCTGCATCCCCTCCATTGAGTCATTTTACTACAACAGCCCCCTGACTACTTCCCCACCCCAAATATTTCTGTCTGGTGAAAGAATATCCAGCAATCTGTCAATCCAGTTCTGGCCTCCCAGCAATTTTACACTGGGGTTAGCCATTGACATTAGCAAAATTCCTCCTTGTTCACACCAGTGTAGGTCGGATCTGAAGTAGGCCCTCGGTACTGTATTCTTCTCTCTTAATATCTGTCATTTTCTTTTCTTCAGAAATTAAATTTACGGGTCAGTCACTGGCAGGATTTCCATGTTCTCTCACATAACATGTGCCCCAAGTCACTCATACACACACACGCCCATGCACACGTGAGTGCATCTGCACACGCATCTGCTTATGCACATGCACACACACGTACACCTGCACACACATCTGCTTATGCACATGCACACACGCCTGTGCACACACACGTGCACCTGCACACGCATCTGTTTATGCACATGCACACACACCCATGCACACACACGTGCATCTGCACACGCATCTGCTTGTGCACATGCACACACTCCCATGCACACACACACGCACCTGCACACACATCTGTTTATGCACATGCACACACGCCCGTGCACACACACGTGCACCTGCACATGCTTCTGTTTATGCACATGCACACACGCCCGTGCACACACACGTGCACCTGCACACGCATGTTTGTGCACATGCACACACACCCATGCACACACACATGCACCTGCACACGCATCTGCTTGTGCACATGCACACACTCCCATGCACACACACATGCACCTGCACATGCATCTGCTTGTGTGCATGCACACACTCCCATGCACACACACATGCACCTGCACATGCATCTGTTTATGCACATGCACACACGCCCGTGCGCACACATGTGCACCTGCACACACATCTGCTTGTGCACATGTGCACACACACATGCACATGTACGTGCACCTTCATTTGGGAAGGCAAAATGAACAACGAAGACTTTTTCCAGAATCATGGCTGCATTTTGACCACAGAAGCAGAGCACGCTCTGCAGCATCAGCCAAAGCTGCCGTGTTCCCTCTTTCAAGCTTCTGCCAAGTTGGCATCAGCTTTTGTATGCTCAGTCAGCAGCTGCTGCCAATTCAGCAGCACCTCTGAGAGGGTTAACACCACAGCTCTGACCCTGAGCATGAAGTCCTCCCCTCCCTGCCCTGGGCCAGCAGGGAGAGAGACGGGGGCACCGGACAGCCGTGACAATCCAGCGCAGGAACTCACTTCCCCTCTTAAGACCTGGACTCCAGTTTTGGAGGGCTGATTTGTGTGGATAGGGTGCATGGGTATGTCAGTCAATGAAGTACCTTCCTCTGTCTTTTGCAAGCCAGTGTGGTGTCTTCCCTTCTCCTCTCTCCCAAGACCTTGGCGGTATGTGAATTTTCAAAGAGCGCTGTCAGCAGGTCAAGCAGCTATTGGGATCGATGGAAAACAAATGTCTTGGGATGCACATAACTCAGCTAGGTGGATTTGCGAAGGTTAACGCTAACCTCTTGCTTTCCTTGTATGAACGATGACTTGCAGTGGATCTTCCTTGCCTGCCTCCTTCTCGTGGAGGGCACAATTCGAAGCAGGACTCCGGCATCTCTGGTTTTGCAGTCGCCAGGACGTCTTGTCCTCTCCCCCTGCCCCTTCCTCCACTAACTTCTTCTCTCTGGGATGCATTTGCGAAAGCTCGTCTTATGTCCTTGGACCTTAGCTCACTTTGCTTCTCCTCTGCCCACTTTAACTGACTCAGGATGAATTTGCTTGATGGCCTCCGCCTATCCCCAGATCTTTGAGCAGCCTCCAGAGAGTCCCGATGTGCTGATTCGTATTCCCAGCACTGAGCTGGAGTCAGCTGCACCTTGAGGACAGGGGTGTTCGGGATGGCACAGACTTCTCGCACGCTCAGGGGCAAAGGTGTTGCTCCCCTTGCATCTCCGCCAGTAGCTTTTACTTAATCCCCCCCTGCTGCGCCCCACTTGCTTCCCTTCATCCTGGGAGCCCAGTCCTGGTTCTTCTGACCAAGCGACCGTCAGCTCCTCTATTGTTCTCAGGAGCAGAAGTGGGTTTCCAAAGAGCCATGGACTAGGTGACACCACAGGGCCAAATCCTGTCCTGAGACAGATGGATGCACTGGTGGGGGGAGCTGAGTGGAGAAAAGCGGGAGCTTAATGCGCTCATGAAGCGGCAGGACACGGGTCCTGCAGCTCTCGGGAGCTGGCTAAGGAGCAGAGCCTGCTGCCTGCACCCCCTGGTTCTTACGTTGGCATGTGTAGCATGCACTGACCCCATCAGACTGTTTCTGCCCCTGCCCGAGGGACATTATCCTCTGCGCCGAAGACCCGGCAGCCCCGCTCAGGCGATGCAGCCCTTACACGCTGTGACAGCTTGGGGTCCGTCTGGGCGTGATGCCCTCACAGTCCAGATGTAGGGGCCAGAGCGTGTCCCCGATGGCTGGGCTGGATGTACCAGATGGGGACAGGTGCTGGGGAGCTTTGCCACTCTGCGAATACACAGACGTTGCGGGGGTAAAGTGCCCCGTTGATAAAGGACCTTCAAGCTGCGTGAACCCCAGTGTTGGGGCCCTGGTGTGATGGGGATTAGCCAATATATCTTCAGTGAATACGCTGGCCGTGGCTATTCTGCATGCCATGCCGGGTGTTTGCATTGCAGCCAAATTGAACTGCAAAATGGGCGTGCGCTTTGATTTGAGGCTTTTCTGCTTCTCCAGCACTGAATGGGGAGCTGATTTTGCCTCCTGCTTTGAAAGCAGCTAACACATCTGGGAGTGATTGTGGCAGCATCTTTCCTAAGCATTGCATTATATGGACTAGGCTGACTACCTTACCGGTACAGACACTAGATTCACTCACTCAGGCGTTTCTGTGACCTCGTTGCTCTTTTATTTTCTTATGGCAGAGTAGACACCGGGATATTAAGCAGTAAGGAAGGGCCAGGGAGACTGGGAGACTGAGACTGGATGCTGAGCTACTGGTAAGTGACCTGAGCTTTCAGCTGCTGGAAGGTGGGCAGTCGCTGGGCGGACTCCCTGCTATGCACACCTCCAGGTATATTTTTTATAGAGGAAGAGGAGTGAGACCATCACTGAGATAACGACCAAAACAGCCAGTCACAAGAGCTCTGTGGCCTTGAGAGGTTTGTACACAGCTGGAGACTTATCCTCCAAACGCTCTGTAGAGAAACCACCGTGAGGTCAGTTTTGGCCCGGGTGGTTTTACTTACTTGGCAGGGGAGATGCTCTTCTTCTCAGCCCTGAATGAGGTGAGGGCCTGTCCCTTGCACTGCAGGCAGGCTGACTCCTGTGAGAGTCTACAAATGCCTCCAAATGCAAGGATCTCGGCTACACGATTTATGGGGATGGGGGATTGCTCTAGGGCTTTGCCTCTAGCTTGCTCTTTCAGCCTTTTGGCTAAGGGCAAGCAAAACTAGGGGGCATCCGAGCACCAAGGTCTCCGGGCTTGGGGTTTGCACACAGGATGCCTGCCTTGGATTTGGGAGCATCTGACGCCCCAGGCCGGAGCCTGGGAGGACGGATACTTGCCGGTGGTAGCGCCGCACGGCCTGGAACGATTGAGCTCTGCTCATTGCTAAAACTCAGGGTGGCAGCGCTGCCGCATTATTTTCAAGTCTATAAACGTTGCCTTTTTCTCCTCCACCGTGGCAAAGATAATCCTTTGTCCATACAGCGAGGGCATGTTGACATCCTACTCAACTCTCATCCCAGCTCTAGCAGTGGCTTTGCCCGCAGCCTTGAGCGAGGTGCTGAGCGTCTCTGAGCTCTGGTTCCTTATCAGCGCATCGGGGAAGATGACACGTCCGGTCCTAGCGAGGCACCGTGACAATGGCTTAGCGAGTCTAGCGCTCTCAGACGTCAATCCCCTCCGAAGCCCTTTCTCTTCAGCGTCACTTATCAAAGGGTTCAGGGTTATTATTTATTCAGCGGTGTTTATTTAGCGCAGAAAGCCTTGCTCGGTGCTGTTCAGCCCTGACGCTGCCTCTTCTCTAAGCACATCAGTCAGAGATCCTGACCCTGCCATTGGATCTGCATGGGCACATTACAGTTACACGTGGGCGCCAAGTCCTGAACGTGCAGATCCTGGTGCCAAACAAGGTGCAGGTAAGACAGATCCGACATATAAAACGCCAAGGTCTGGAGGCTGCTCCTACAGCAGCCAGCCGTGAAGCTCCCACCAACTTTCATGGTGCAGAGTCAGGGCCCATGCGGGAGGACTGCGAATGCCATTTCCAGCCGTACAGACCCACAGTGAGCAGGTGAGCGGGAAATGCAACGTATTTATTGGCTCTGTTGTCATGTTGAGGCTTTTGCAGCATTATCAGGGCTTGGAAGTATAACTGGAATTGTACAGACAGAAACATGGGCTTGATCCCCTTCCAGCTGCTTATCTCACATGTTATGTTGGGACTGAACATCCCTTTATTTTTCTCACTTCCAAAATAAACTTCCTTTTCTGCACTTGTGCACAGACTCACCATGGACAAGGCAAAGCTGGGCAGAGCGGCCCATCCAGCAGGCCGCCCCTCTGCCTTGCCCGTCTCTGGAAAACCGGAGGGAGTAACTCTATTGTGAAGAACAAACCGCAGCACGTTTGATGCTGCCCTGGCTTTGAATACTTATAAAGGAGCGGTGCTATTCATATTAGAACAGCCAATTAAAATTTAACCAGTGTTGTTTAAACCATGCTACAGCTAGGTTGGTTTTTTGGTTTGCTTTATTGTGTTTTGTTTGGTTTTGTTTTTAAAAAAGAGGCCAGGGTGCCTGAGAGTAACGTGTGTTTAATTGCAATAAGTGAGAAGCTGTGAACACCTTGACCATTTCAGGATTAGCAAAAACAGATCACAACTGCCCGTGTAAATATGCATTAGCCCTGCCGCGATCCAGCTCCTGATTGCATTGCTAAATGCAGTGCATTTCTTCCGTCTGCTAATTCCTTGGGCTTGGCTGGAGGATTTGATTTTTCTCCTTTAATGTGCGCGTTTGTTTATGTGTTCTCAAAACCTGATTTCCCAGCCCGTCTTCTGCTGCTCCGACTGTTGGCGAACTCTGTAAGTCAATCCAGAGCTCCCGTTCGGTCTTTGTCAGGTGTTTCTTCGGTTCATGCTGCCTGCTTAAATAGCTGGATTGTGTATAATTAGTTAAAGAGGTAGAGTGTTGTCTAAGTGCTAGGAAGTGTTACATAAGTGCAAGGCACAGCACATTGGGCCGCAGGAAAGGCTAATAGTATTTTGCACCAAAATAGCAATTTTCATCCTAAGTTATCAAAGTTCTTTACTAACAGTGCTTGAGGCTCTCAGCGCGGCTGCAAATTGGGTTATTATTTTAGTATGGCAATGACAACGGCTCATTTACAGCTGAGGAAAATGAGGCACAGAGCAGTTTAGTGATTTTTTTCCCCCCTGCTGTCACACACTGAGCAAGAAAACTACTGGGAATGTGAACTTAGGCATCCTGATCCCTGGCTGCCTTCTCTAAATGATGATGACTCCTATCCAGCTACTTGTCCACTGACATCCCCAGGTCCTTTTCTGCAGAGCTGCTGCCCAGCCAGGTGGTCCCGAGCCTGTCGCGGTGCATGGGCTTCTTCCATCCTAAGTGCAAGACAAGTGCAAAGTCAAGATGCCCCCTGGAAAATGCAAGCTCTTAGCTTTCATTTCTTTCTTGAATTCAGAAAAATACTAGAGCAATTACTCCATTGCAAAGAGCTCAAAAAGACCACAACAGGTCAGGGTGTTTGAGACACTCTGGATTCCTATTCAAAGTCTCAGGGTTTAGCTAGAGAATCGTGTGTGGGCATTTGCACACCTGACAGTGCTAATATTGTTTGTTTAAAGGATCTCATAGCACCCCCAGGTGTCCCAGCTCCCTACTGAGAATGACTACTCTAGTCTCGAGTCAGTGTGACCCCACTGAGGCAGTTTAACACATGCTACAATAGCAAGGCCATGCAACACCTCTTTCTTCCAGCTAGCAGGACCAGCAAAATCATTCTGGTTGCTGCAAAAGAAAAAGTGCCATCATAGTGCAGAGGGCAGAAATGCCTGGAAGGCGCCATCAGGTGACACTGATCTTGAGCCCCGGCCATTTGATTAGTTGAATTTAAAGCCAGAACAGGTCACCTGTGTATCACAGACCAGCAAACGTCACTGGTTTACCCTTGCACTGCGCCTGGTCGCTGGCTAAAACGTACCTTCCAAACGGAGATCCAGTCTTGATGTGAAGACATCGGGACAGAGAATCCATTGCTTCCCTTGGTCATTTGTTCCAATGTTTAATCACTCTCACTGCTAACAATTTGTTCTTAACTTGAATGTGTCTGGCTTCAGCTTCCACACTGGGTCTCTTAATGCGTCCTTTAATACGTGGTGTTTTCTCCTGTGACAGTAACTCGCACGCTGTAAGCAAGTCCTCTCTCAGTCTCCTTTTCGGCGAGTAGCGACTGAGCTCTCTCTGCTTCTCGCGGTAAGACATTGTCTCCAGCCCTCCAATCACTTCTGTGACTCTGCGTCCCCCCCGGTTTTGCAGCATCCGCCGGACAACCTGACTTCACCTGGTATTTGTAGCTTTAACAGCAATCGCTCCAAACACTGCAAACGATCCGTGTGCCAACTGGAGATGCGTTGCATTTGTGATAATTGGAGTCTCGGAGAGCCAGGCATTTTCTGAGTTATAACGAGAATCAGACCCTAATTACTGTGTCCCTTTCCCAGGCAGGCAGTGGCTTCAGCAACCAAAATTACCACAATCAACTCGTAGGCATGCTGGTACAAGAGACAGCCTTAACTGACAGCATTTTAGCTCCTTAACGAGGAGGCTTTCTTGACGTACACAGTTTGAGGGCCAGCTTTTGTTACATATTTATGCCATTCGGGAGGTGTAAAAGGATTGGATTCTGGCTATAACTCGCCACTGAAGAATTGCCCTGAGAGATGGGCTCTCCTCGCTGGTGAGAAGCCAAACGCTCTTCCCCCAACACACAGGGAGCGTGCCTTATGGGGGCTGTGGAGGAAGGTGAGTGCACTGGGGGTTCAGCATGGTTTGCATAAAATCCCTGGCATACATGAGAGCAGCCTCTATCAGGGCTGGACCGCTGCAGTATCAATGAGCCATCGCTGGTGCCTTGACAAGACAACTCGTCGCTCTCTTATGCTGAGCTGTGCCCGAATCCTGCCCGAAAGCTTGAGTGATTCATGGCTTTCCCTTGGCCATCCCTCTTCAGGAGGTGCGCTGGGATCTCGAGCCTGAATCTGCTATGAGCACGGGGGGACTAGACGAGATGTCCGCGTGGCGCTGGCAAAGGGAAGTCAGCACTTGCTTCTGAGTGCAAGGGCAACTCAAGAAGGATCCATCGAGCAGGTTGGCACCTGGCAAGCGTGTCCTGCTTGTGTGGCTGCCCATGACTTTGGCCTCTCCTAGGCACTAGAGTAATACGAGTGTAACACCCACCCACACACTTGGGTTTTTGGGAATGTGAGTTTTTTTTACGTGGGCAAGATGTGTTTTGGCCATCTGGGGATTTTTCAGGCCAACTAGTTGGGAGAGGAGTGGGACTGTGGTGCTCCCTGATGGACAAGGCCAGGGTGATGCCACGCAAAGGGATATAAGGCGAGGGAAGCTGGTTTGGGGGAGGAGAAGCCGCCAGGAGGTGCTGACGAGTGAAGTCTCCCCCAGGGGAGAAGGAGTTTGCAGATAGTGAAAAGGGAAGCTCTTGTAGTAGGGAGAGAGAAGGAGAATTGTCCCAGTGTCTAGGACCTCCTCGCTCCTCTTTTTCTTCTTTTTTTTCTTTTGAGGTTGTCAGGGATTCATACTGGGGGAAAGAGTATTGGTTCCTTTGGTTTGGGGGCCAGGAGTTAGGCCTGGCAATTTAAACAGGGTTGAAACCTGGGAGTTTCTAACCCTGCCAGTTTTGGGCCAGGGTTGAGAGCTGTGTCCCAAACTACCTGCAGCCCAAGCCTGGAGGGTGGACCTGGTCTTTCCTCTTTCATAGATTGCATAGATTTCATAGACATTTGGGCTGGAAGGGACCTCGGAGGATCATTGAGTCGAGCCCCCTGCCCCAGGAGCAGGCAGTCAGCAGGGATCATAGGATCCCAGCAAGATAAGCATCCGAGTGTCTCTTGAAGGCATTCAAAGTGGGTGCTTGAACCACCTCCGATGGCGGGCTGGTCCAGACCTTGGGGGCTCGGACAGTAAAGAAATTCTTCCTTATGTCCAGCCTGAAACGGTCCTGAAGGAGTTTGTGACTATTTGATCTTGTCATCCCTTGGGGCGCTCTGGTGAACAGTCGTTTCCCCAGGTCCTGGTGGTCACCCCAATAAGCTTACAGGTGGCCACCAGATCACCCCTGAGCCTGCGCTTTTCCAGGCTAAAGAGCCCCATGGCTCTCAGCCTGTTGTCCTAAGGTCTGTTTTTCTGCCCTCTGATCATGCACGTAGCTCTTCTCTGGACTCTCTCAAGCTTCTCCACATCCTTTTTGAATTGTGGAGCCCAAAACTGGATGCAGGACTCCAGTTGCGGCCTCACCAAGGCTGAGTACAAGGGGAGAATGATGTCCCGGGATTTACTTGAGAAGCATCTATGGATGCAAGCCAGCGTTTTGCTTGCTTTGCTAGCCGCAGCATCACACTGAAGGCTCAAGTTCATCTTGTGGTCAACCATGACCCCCAAGTCCCTTTCATCTGTAGTGCTAGCCAGCGTAGCACTGCTGAGCATAGAAGCATACTGCAGGTTTTTCCTCCCACGGTGGAGATCCTGGCATTTTTCAGTGTTAAACACCATCAGGTTCTCGTCCGCCCATTTCATGAGTCTGTCCAGATCCGCCTGGATCACCCTCCCGTCCTCAGGTGTGGATGTCCAGCCCAGAGTTTGGTGTCCTTGGCGAACTTGGCCAGTCCACTTCTGACACCGATGTCCACATCGTTGATGAAGATGTTGAACAGTATAGACCCTAGGACAGAGCCTCGTGGGACCCCCCTGGTGACCGTGCACCAAGACAATTGGCTCCCATTGAGCACCACCCCCTGGGTGCTACCGCAGAGCCAGTTCCCCAGCCAGCAGATCGTGGTGACGTCAAGGCCGCAGTTAGCCAGTTTAACCAAGAGGTGATTGTGGGGTACCAGATTGAAGGCTATTTTAAAGTCGAGGTATACGATGTCGATCTCTTCCGCCTTGTCCAGGTGATCGGTCACCTGGTTGTAAAAGGAAATGAGATTGCTCAAGCAAGACCTATCTGCAACAAACCCATGCTGGGTATCCCTCAGGATATTGCCTTCAGCTAATTTGTTAAGGATGGCCTCTTCGATAATCTTTTCCAAGACTTTTCCCAGGATAGAGGACAGGCTGATGGGCCTGTAGTTTGCTGGATCCACTTTCCTCCCTTTCTTGAAAATCAGCACCACATTGGCCCTTTTCCAATCATCGGGCACTGCACCAGAGCGCCAGGAGTTCTCCAAGATCCGTGCCAGGGGCTGGGCTGTGATGCTCGCCAGCTCCTTGAGTACCCTTGGGTGTAACCCGTCAGGGCCGGTTGACTTGAAGGTATCCAGCCTGTCGAGGTGATCCTTCACGAGGTCAGCTTCAATGGAGGGCAAGGGATCTCCCTCACGCGGGCCTCCCTGACCCATAGTGGGCAGAGCCACCCCATGGGGCTGATGGAAAACTGACACGAAGTACCTGTTTAGCAAGTTTGCTTTTTCCCAGGCATCAGTTGTCAGTTGTCCCATCAGGTTTAGCAGGGGTCCAATGTTGCCCTTGCTTTTCCTCCGGCTCCCACATATCTAACAAAGGACTTTTTATTTTCCTTGATATTTGTAGCTAGCTGGAGTTCAGTCACAGGCTTGACTTTCCTGGTTTGCTCTCTGCAAGTCTGGACTAATGCAGAGTATTATTCCTTGGTGGCGGTTCCAGTCCTCCATCCTTTGTAGGTCCTCCTTTTAAGATGCAGGAGGTCCGCTGGTTCCCTGGAGAGCCGGGGGGCTGCTGTGCCCTCCTGCTGCCTTTCCTCTGAGACGGGATGGATTTTGCTTGTGCATCCAGGATTGCTCCCTTGAGGAGCATCCACGCCTCCTGAACTCCCCTCTCCATTGGGTTGTGGCCCTTTAGGGCCTCTCTGACAAGCCTCCTTAGCTTGTCAAAGTCAGTTTTCCTGAAGTTGAGGACTTCTGTACAACTGACAGACTTGCCAGCTTTATGGCAGATGGTGAAGGTGATCAGTTCATGAGCACTGTCACCCAGCTTCCCTTCGATTGTTAGGTTGCCAACTAGGTCATCCCCTGTTGCCAGTACGAGGTCGAGCAGTGCTTTACCTCTGGTCGGCCCGTAGATTTCCTGCGTCAGATAGAGGTCGTCCACACGAGAGAAAGTTTTGCGACCACTCGGATTTGGCCGAGCGCTCCTCCCATGAGATATCTGGGTAGTTAAAGCCTCCCATGACAACCATACACTGGGATTGTGCGGCCTCAGCCAATTCCCTGGTGAACTCCTGGTCAAGGTCTTGACTCTGGGTAGGAGGTCTGTAGTAGACCCCCACCATAGTATCCCCTGTGCCATGTCCCCCATGGATTTTAACCCAGAGGGTCTCAAGTCGTCCACCGTGGGTGCCAATGTCGGCTTGCAGGGACGCATAGCTTTCCTTGACATAGAGAGCTACACCCCCGTCCCTTTTGTCCACTCGATCCCGCCTGTACAGGGTATAGCCATCTATACCCATGGGCCAGTCATGGGCGGAGTCCCACCAGGTCTCTGTCATCCCAATGACATTGTAGTTATTTGCATTTAGGAGGAGAACAAGTTCCTCCTGTTTATTCCCCAAGCTCCTGGCATTTGTGTATAGACACGCAAGTGTCCCCTTGGGGGCTCTTGCCTTGCTTACATTTTGTTCCAGGGCTGGGGCTGGGGTGGGATCCCTTAAGTGCCTTGGTCTGCTTGATTTGCAAGGGTCACTCGGTGGACCAGCAGTGGCAGTAGTCCCCCCATCCCCCAGTGGGCTTAGTTTAAAGCCCGCTGGAGCAGATCAGGCCATCTGGCTGAGAAGAGCCTCCTCCCCAGGGGAGAGAGGTGGAGGCCATCTCTTCCCAGCAGCTCGCTGCCTCTCTCCAAAGAGTGGGCTGTGATCATGGAAGCCAAAGCCTTCCCGGTGACACCAGCGCCGCTGTCTTTGGTTCACTGCGTGGATCCTCCTCTCCCTCCTCAGCCCATAGCCCGAGCCTGGGAGGATCGACGAGAACACCACCTGCGCCCCCAGACCCTTTAGCCCCGCTCCCAAATCCCTGAAGCACCTCATGACCCAGCTGGGAGCGCTCCAAGCCGGGTCATTGGTGCCCACATGGATGAGGAGCATGGGGTAGTGGTCTGTGGGCTGGAGGAGCTGTGGGATCTTCTCCGCAATGTCCCGGATGCGGGCTCCTGGGAAGCAGCAGACTAAGGGGTCGGGGCAGCAGATTGCCCCCTCAGTCCCCCTCAGGATGGGGTCTCCCATGACAAACACTTTGCGTTTGGTCTTGGGGAGAGCGGGGACGATAGCTACAGTGTCCTCTGTGTTGCCTGCGGGAGCTGGCAACTTCGCAGGCTCTGCCGGGGCTGCAAGAGGCTCACGCTTGTTGCAAAGCCCCAGCGGGGCAGGGGCCTTGATGCGGCGGGCCCTGGGGCTGGGCAGAAGGGGAGGTCCCCGAGTCCTCCCTTGCCCTGGAGGGAGACTGTGGTCTACCTGCCTCCCGGGGGAGAAGGGCCTGGCAGTAGGAGTCACGCCGCTGGTGGGCTGTCTATGGCTGGGACTGTCTACCCTGGGGGGCTCACAGGCAGGGCCTCGGGCCCTCCCGCTCGCCCTCCTGTGCGAACTCCCGCGCCGGGCTCAGGAGCACGTCTGTCTGCAAGGCTCCGGTCGCGCGGCTCCCCGGGGGCTGGCCGAAGTGGGAGCCGGGAGGCGGTGCGTGACCCTCCTCAATCCACTTATCCCACTCCCAGCTGGCTAGGTCCCTCCCTCCTTGGGCCCCGGCTTAGCTGCCGGCAGGCTGGGGCTTGTCGGGGGTCCTGGGCTCGCTGCTGGGGTCCCTGGGCTCCCGAGGGCACAGCGGGCTTACACCCACTCTTGTTTCTTCTGATGGTCCTTGGCTTTAGTCAAGCTGTGTGGTTGGGCTGGCTGTAGCTATTAATCAATCTGGCTCCTTCTGGAGTTTTTCTTGCAGTTTTATTTCACCAGGCCATATAATCCAGCCCAGAAGTTCGGGGCATGTGCATGCTGTCTAGAGCCGCAGTCATGCCCCACACACACATTCAGCCTCTCCGTGGGAGCAAAGATTGGCACGCTACTGGTCCTTCAAGAGCAATGAGGGGCCCCTTGCACCGCTGAAGGACCCACCCTCTCTAGCAGCTTCCCCTGGCTCAGCACAACCTATAAACTGTCTTATAATTAGCTGTGTTTTACATTGGGTTTGGTGTTTTCCTCTGTTTTCTGTAATAAATCTGTTTCATGTGTTGACACTGTTTGCGAGGACAGGGTTTTTTTTATTTATGCAGGACACCCTAGTTATTCATTAGTGTTTCCCAGGTGGTTTGTCTGGGGACTTGAGCCAAGGTAAAATATATTTAGATGCCAAAATTGAACCCGGGCCTTGTTTCTGCCTGGCAGAAGGGTTACACGAGCAACGACTTGGGGAAACCTGCTCTCAGCATCTCTGGCCTTCCCCAAACCTTGCACTTTGAGAGATGAGCTTAGATCTCAACTCTCCTAAGTCCCCCAGGGACAGTGACCAAGGGCTCAGGCCATAAAGCCAAGCTACTCTTACCAACCATGACACACTCCCTCTGCCAAATGGGAGCTGCTCACCTGCATGTATGGGCTGCTGAATCAAGGCCTTGGACAGGAAAACAAGAAACCTGGATCCACTGAAATATAATAAGTGATGTCAGCAAAATATGGTTTCCCTGGCATTTGGGCAGAGCAACAAAATGAGCACCCACTGTTTGCAAAAAGTGTGTGAGATCTTGGTGACCACAGGTGGTCAGGACCTCAGTGTAACATCCCACTTGACAAGTAGTCACTCCAGTAGCGCAGCATGGTTTTTTGGTATGTGTGGATCCATTTAACGCTTAGACTGATTTAAATGCGATTTTAAAGCTGGAACAGACAGACACACAAGCCTGTTAAACTGATTTACTGGTGCCTGGGATGGTTCAAAAGTATACCTGGGAAATCGGGTGCTCTTTTGAACCAGTTCACAATGCAGTGGGTCACTGTTATGTGTGGATACCATGTGTTTCCTGGCTCAAGTCTGGTTGGTCCTCCAGATATCCCACCCTGCATTGCTTCTCACTCCCTGCTGCCGCAACTGGAAACTCTGGTACATGGCCAGAACTCTACTGCTCCCACTTTCCCACTTTTTTGGCACTTTTTATCAATGAGCTCCCTTGCACTGCTTGGTTAATAAAAGCTATCTAAGAACCAGCTGTGTTCTCAATGCCTACTCAACTGCGCCCCTCATCGTGCCTCCCAACCCCTGGGAATCTACAAGCATGGGGGAAAGCTCTCTCCCTGCCCCGTGCACTGCAGGGGCTGGGCAAGCACAGGCTACTAAACTTTACTGAACTCATCTTCAGGAGAAAGGAAAGCAGAAAAGTCAACTCGCCGCCAACCAGCCACTGGTCACCCACTCGCTAGAGCCCCCAAAGCATGGGTGCAAGAACCCCCCATCATAACTGCAAGGCACAGTGGGCTGGGTGCACACTTCCCCCCTGCCCCGCTCTGGTGCTAGCCATCACAGTGTTTCACATACAATTGTAAATGGGTTCCCCATCAGTGACATTTGGGAATGGTTCACGTGTTACATGTTTCTGCCCCCTCTACTCCCATAGTGGGGCCCTGGACCAGAAATGAGTCAAAGAGAAGAGCACTGTAGATGTTCTTCCACATCATCTCTCAAACTCTCAGTTTGTTTGCTTCCTGTATTTCTAGACTCCCTCTAAAAGTTTTTCCGTCCTGCAACATCTCTCAGTTTAGTATTATCTTCACATTGAGCCAGTGTGCATTCCCCCTTCCAGATCATTAACAATACTCCTCAAACTGTATCTAAGATTGATCCTCATGATACTCCCAGTCTGGCATCTTGCTGTTCATAATCACTTGTACTTATGACTTGTACTTCACATCCAGGCTAACTCAAATTCATTTTTGCAGTGAAGTTTTGTGAGTCACCATATCAAACGTGTGGGTGTGTGACAAACTCTGCGTTTTCTCCATCCACTAATTTTGTAAATTGAGGTTAAAATGCCCCCCACCCTTGTCTCTCGTACAATTTGTTCTTTACCATCTCTTATGGTGTAATGCTCATGATTCCAGTAACCCTCTCAGTACGTACAGATGTATTTATTTTTCCCATTATTTTATGTAAGAACAAAGTTAGATTTATGGGACAGCACTTCCCAAGATCGTTCTTTGTTTCATTCTCTATCTCATCCCCAATTTCTCTGGACTCTACTCAGTTCTTCATGACTTACAAAAGAATTGCTATTGATTTCATTATTCTCGCTGAAATCTGGGATATGTCATCTGGTCCTCCTGATTTTTATCTGTTATATCAGAGGTGCTACATTCAGGATCCATGTCCTGCGGGGTGGCAGCAGTGGCAAGGGCTGGGTTATCAGTGAGGATGGCCCTTCAGCAGCAGTGGTGGCTGCTGGTTATGGGTCCCCTCTAAGTAGGTGCCTTGGGTTGGTGCCCTGGTCACCCACTACTTGTCCACGACTTGTTATACCATTGCATATTTTTCCTGGTGTTCCTCTACCTGTTTTGTATCACTAGCTACATACAAAAGAGCTTCGTTAGTTCTTCGTGGTACATATTCCATTTTTTTTATGGGCATCTTCATTGTTGGATTGGACATAGAGACACCTCAGGAGGGAGGGAGGCTGAGTGCTACCAGGGACTTGGGTATAATGACTTGCTTTGCAACATCATCACTGTGTGACCGCAGACATGTCATCTTGCCTCTCTGTGCCTCACCTCCCCAACCTGTATAATGGGGATCACAGTGCTTCCCTTCCTCACAGGGAGGCTGTGATAATAAATGCATTGAAAGATAGTGAGTGCCTTGCTTTGTGAGAGTGGAGCTACCTAGCTTCCAGCGAGGGGGTTGCGAGTAAGTGCTTCTGCCCAGCGCTGTCGAGTATGGTAAGGAAACAGCATAGACCTGCCGAGTCAGGCACAAACCTACTAAGGGGAGGCCCTCAGATAGACGTATTTGCTTTAGTGCCTCTCCTGCTGATAGCTTCCTAAATGCCCTTAGTCCTGGTAACCTCTTAGTAGTATTCATGACAGGCAGCACAGCAGAAGCAGGTGTTTAGGGGAGATTTAAGCAGACATGAGATCTGGGCTTTGTGAGGATGCTCAGGAAGGCTGCACCGTGTGTATAGGGCTGGCTGGAAGACCTGGTGAGTTAAGGGAAGTTGGCCAACAGGTGCACAAGACAGGGATTATAAATCTTTCCCACGTCACATCCTAAACTCCCCACTTTTTCCACCATCCTGCACCAATACATTTTCTTTGAAAACTGTAGTTTTCCTGTAACTCCCCCCCCGTTAGGTTTTGTCCCAGGGCCTTCATAAAGAAATGACCCCAGCCACAAGCGTGGGAAAAAGCGTCACCCAACTGGCAGGCACAGAATACATTGCACACTTAAAGTAAAACTGGATTGCATTGGCCTTTGCAGATTCAACAGAAAGTAACTTTAGATTCACACATGCAGATTCAATATATCTGCATATAGGACCAGCAGGGAGGAGCATGCATGCCTATGCAGTGAGTGGAAATGCATAACTCTTCTTTTCCCTTTCAGCATTGCTTCCCTGGATTTGAATCCCTTTCCTGAGTGCTGGGACCACATGCATGTCCAGGGTAAGCCCTCACATCTCTAAGCAAAACTATGTCAAGGAGGCAGGGCTGAAACTATTGCTCAGTTTTGTCTGGCTGTTGAAAATAGCAATACTGTGGTATCCACTGCCCCTGCCACTTCCTCATTGGGAAAATGTAGTGATTTCGCTGAGCTTATTCTGAAGGTAAGGATGACTGAGGTCTGCCTTGTACTAAACACTAGCCCCACCCCGCCCCACCCCGGGACATTTTAGTTTGATTCTGTCTCCATGTCTTTATGTCTGTTCATGTTGTAGAGTCTCTTCAAGTCTCTTCACATATAGCGAGAAACAAAATGACTTTGCACACTGGCATGGCCAACACGGCCAACAAATGCTGCCTTGCTGGCCGGCAAAGAATATATTATGGAAGCAAAGTAAAACTATAAATCAATTGCCAACAGCAGGTTTAATAATAAAAGTTCAGCGTTTGATTCTCATAAGCACATTCAGTTATTTCATAGTGCTGACGTCTGTCAACTTCACACGACGTGACCCCCTGTGCATCTTGAGCACACCCAATCTATGTCTTGACTTGGGCCAGGTTTATACCAATTTCATACAGCTCCCTACCAGCTCACAGCTTGTTGAAGACCTCGCTGCCTTTGCCACCTGTTCAGCTTTGTTATTTTCTTTCCTTTCGTGGCTCTGAGCAAGGAGTCATCTCCAGAATATGGTGTCTTCTCATGGTGAGGCTGTTCTGGAGGTCCAGGTGCTCCACAATTCAGCCCTTATCTCTTCTGTGTTGAAATTTGAAGTCCAGAACAGGCACCCTTACTCTCAGGGATTTTCTGCGAACCACAGCTCAGGTGACACCACAAACCTTATAGCACATAAACTGTAAAACGCTCCTGGCTCATGAGCTCCTGAGAGGCTTGCGTCTCCTGTCTCTAAGGAAGACTAACACCTTGACCCTGGCATAGGATCTAAAAGGCCAGAGACACAGGGGTCAGATGATGCATCATTGCAACTGAGAAATGCTTCTATGAGCTCCTGGTTGAATCTTTTTGATGAGCCTTATGTCAAGACCTAGTTGCTGATTCAAACACAGAATTAGTATCCTAAACAGGTAAGGATGCTATGACAGAGGAAAACCTAGTTATAGCACAACTTCAATGTTTTAAAAGTGTGGGAGCAGATAAGGAAAACAGGTGAGATAAAAGAGACCGTGCAGTCTGCAAAACCCTATATTTTGGCCATCAGGATCATATCAGCAAGTGCCTTAAGCTTATCTGTGTAACAAACGGCCCTGTCTCCATTAATAAAAGGATAGACAGATTTCAAAACCAACTCATAGCAAAGATTCACTCAAGCATTGGCAGGCAGCTCAGGATCCCACTGAAGCTATGTACTGAGAACAGATGTCACTTAGTGATTACGTGACCCTTCACCTCCCTAAAGGAGCAAAATGATCAAACCAATGAGTTATTTTTTCTAGATTGATGCCCAAACTTATACCACAGGCAGAAAAGAGTCAAAAACTGATAAGACTCATCAGTCACTAAATGTGGCATGCATGTTGGCTTTCTCTCCTGTCTGCTGTCTGCTTACGTTAACTTTGAACGCTGGTGATTCATTCTGTAGGTGGCCATTGAGGAGAACACTTACCTATACAAATATGGAAATGCGCTATTTTTATAAGATTAATCGCTGTTACAATGACAGAGAACCATATTCAGTCTATCAAGGAAGCTGCTCAGAGATCAAGTCAAATCAGTCCCGAGGCCACTGCGACCTACCAACCCTCCTGTACTCTGCCGTGTGTTTGGCTAGCTTTGCTCAGTCTGTCAACTGAAGCCTCATCCAGTCCTTAAAATTGGTTCCTCAGCTCGTCTTGGGTCTACCTTGTTTTCTCTTTCCCTCTACTGCACCCTGCATTACGGTGTTGGCCAGGGTGGCCTGCCTTCTCGTGATGTGTCCAAACCAGTGCAGCTCCCTTCATCGGCAGCCTCCAACAACGGTTCATAGGTTCTCATTTCTTAACTGATTGACTTCTTGACAGACTCATTGGTCCGGTGCTCAGCGTACGAGACATGCAGCAGTCTCCGAAAGCAGCGCATTTCAAGTGTCTCAGTTCTGTTCTCTAATTTCTTAGTAAGTGTCCATGCCTCGCACCCATGAAGCATCACAGAGATGACCACAGCATGCAGCAGATCCAACTTTACCTTCCATATCATATTGCTGCTTGTCCAGATTTTCTTCAGTTTTGTTAGTTGGCGGGTGGCAATGGCTATTGTGGTCTTGATTTCCTTTTCAGATGTCGAGTCTTCTGTGACGCTGGCTCCCAGATACTTAAAACTTATTCCTCTTTCTAGTTTTTTTGTTGTCAACCTTCACATCAACATTGTGACCCACACGGTCAAATGGGTCGCCAACTGGTTGGAGGGCCGCACCCAGAGAGCGGTGGTGGACGGGTCATTGTCGACCTGGAAGGACGTGGGCAGTGGGGTCCCGCAAGGCTCGGTCCTCGGGCCCGCACTGTTCAACATCTTCATCAGTGACTTGGATGAGGGGGTAGAAAGCACCCTGTTCAAGTTTGCTGATGACACTAAGATGTGGGGGGATGTGGGTGCACTAGAAGGGTGCAATAGGCTACAAGCTGACCTTGACAGGTTGCAACGGTGGGCGGATGAGAATAGGATGGGGTTTAACACTGATAAGTGCAAGGTGTTGCACATGGGGAGGAAGAACCGGCACCACACTTACAGGTTGGGGAACTCCCCTCTTGCCAGCACGGAGATGGAAAAGGATCTTGGAGTCGTCATTGACTCCACGATGAACATGGGCCGGCAGTGTGGGGAGGCAGTCAAGAAGGCCAACCGTACCCTGTCATGCATCCACAGATGCATCTCGAGCAGGTCCAGGGAGGTGATCCTCCCCCTCTATGCGGCACTGGTCAGGCCGCAGCTGGAGTACTGCGTCCAGTTCTGGGCGCCACACTTCAAGAGGGACGTGGACGATATGGAAAGAGTCCAGAGGAGGGCCACTCGTATGATCAGGGGTCAGCAGGGCAGGCCTTATGAGGAGAGGCTACGGGACCTGAACCTGTTTAGCCTCCACAAGAGAAGGTTAAGGGGGGACCTTGTGGCCTGCTACAAACTGGTCAGGGGGGATCAGCAGGTATTGGGGGAGTCCCTGTTCCCCCGTGCGCTGCCAGGAGTGACCAGGAATAACGGTCACAAGCTGGCGGAGGGTAGGTTTAGATTAGATATTAGGAGGCGCTACTTCACAGTCAGGGCGGCTAGGGCCTGGAACCAGCTTCCAGGGGAAGTGGTGCAGGCTCCTAGCCTGGGGATTTTTAAAAGGAAGTTAGATGAGCACCTTGCCGGGGTCATCTGACCCCGGTGCTCTTTCCTGCCAAGGCAGGGGGTCGGACTAGATGATCTACCTAGGTCCCTTCCGACTCTAGCTACTATGAAACTATTGCTGTCGGTGATCTCTGAGGCTGTCACGACTTGGCTTGTCTCAGCGCTTATTTCCCTTCTGTAGCTCTTAGCAGTTTTGTCTAGCATTTCTGTAAGTTCTTGAAGCTCTTCAGGTGTCCCTCCTATCCGACCGATGTCATCAGCAAAGCACAGGTTGCTAATCTTCTGCCCTCCAACTGATACAGTTCCTGTGAAATTCCCTAAGGCACCTGACATGATTTGCTCAAGGAAGAGGCTGAAAAGCATGGTGAGATCAGGCAACCTTGATGCACTTTTGTTGAAGCTGGAATCCATTCAGTGATGCTGTTGTCGACCAGCCTTGCACTACCTGCATTGCTGTAAAGTTCTTCTATTAGTCTATCAGGGAACTGCCGATGCTACGCTTCTTTATCGTGAGCCAAAGTGCTTTGTGCCACACTATCAAAGGCTTTCTTGAACTCTATGAAGTTATGGTGAAGTTCTTTTTTGTCATCATGGTACTTTTCACACAGTCCTTGGATGTTGAAGATTTGCTCTGTGGTACTTCTCCCTGCTCTGACTCCAGCTTGCTCTTCTGCCGGCACAGTCTCTACTTGAAGCTTGAGTCTGTTCAGGATTATTCTTAAAAGTACTTTGCTTGGATGGCTGATAAAACTGATGGTGCAGTATTTTGTGCATTGATGCAGTTTCCCCTTATTAGGAAGGGCAATGATGACTGACTTGGTCCACTGGGTTGGCCGAGTCCTCTCCCTCCATAACACATTGCAAATTTTGTGAAGCGTGCTTATGCTGTCACCTATCTGCAAGTGTTTTGAAGGTATGTTGTGTACCCCAGGTGCTTTCCCATCCTTCAGGCTACTAATGGTTTTTTCTGCTTCTTCTCTTGAGATGTCTGGGTCTCCCTCTTCAGTGCTTCCAGGTTCTCCTTTCTCTAGGTGGTCAAATACTTCAGGCCCCATTTGGATGTTGTAGTTTTAGAGCTCCTTTGCATGCTCTGCCCATCTCTTGTTATTGTGTTGTTTTCCATAAGCAGTTTTCCATTCTTGTCTCCTACTGCCATTGTTGTTGCTTGGTGCATTTTGTTTATCTTCTCAGACACCAGGTCATTCAATTTATAGTACAGGCAAGCTATACATGCATACGTATATAGTATACCTAAGGCCAGAGGTGGATCTAGAGGGGTGCAGGAGTATGATTGCACCTGCCTTTTAGACTATACCATGTGAGCAGCAGTCAAGGACTTTTTAAAGTCCCCAAAACAGGTAAGTATTGCCCCCTCCCTCCCTCTTCCTGCTCAATGGCATGTCACCTCCCCTTCTGTCCCATTCCTCCCTTCCCCGATTGTCGCTGCTTTCCCCAGCTGACCATGGGGCAGGGGGAGCTCCAGAGCTGTTCCTGCCCTGCAGCAGCCAGGCTGTGCAGGGACCTCGGCTCAGCCAGGGACAGCAGCAGCAGTGGGTGGGTTGCTCCTCCCTGCTCCCTGCCAGCCCAGGAGCTGGCTCAGGAAAGGGAAATGCACCTACTGGCACTGCCTCCGCTGCTTGTCCCTGGCTGAGCCCAGGTCTCCTGGAGCAAGGCAGGACTGGCTCTGGAGCTCCCCCCTCCTCCGGGTCAGCCTGGGACGGTGGGGACAACAGTGAGGGATGATGGAGAGAATGGGAGTGGAGGAGCGGTGCAGCAGAGGGGAAGAGAGAGGTACCTAAAGTCAGGGGTGGGCCTTACCTTATTCAGGGACTTAAAAAATAGTCCCTGGTTATGGCTTACATAGCATAGTGTGCCTATCTCAATGATGACGGGAAGCTGGAAGTGGGAGCGCAGCCACTCCTAAAGCACTGGTCACTGCTCCTACACCCGCTTTATAAAATCTTGGATATGCCCATACTTTGGACAGCAATTCTCAGTCAGGGTGCTGCAGCACCCAGGGTGTTGCCAGATCCTTTAAAGGTTGCTTCAAAGTGTGAGGCAATAAGCAGATAAGCTAAGCAGGTAAGTACAGGCTCAGGCTTGTTCCCGCCTGGCTGTTGTCTCACCCCCACTGCCCGCCCTCTCTGCAAGGAGGCAAGCACTGATATATATACATTCATTTTTTAAATTGGTGCTGAGTTTGCAAAAGGTATGGAGGGCTGCCTTGAATCCAAAAAGCTTGAGGACCACTGACCTTAGATATACTAGCATACCTTTGTACCCAACTGTCTTCAAGAGCTTCAAAGAAATCCAAAAATTTGCTCAGAGTGAAAGGAATTAGCTCAACCAAAACCTTTAGAAATGTCTGTGTTTAAGTTGCTGCTGTTAAATAGGTAAAATGGAAGTGTTGCTTGTCAAATGAAAAAATATTTAAATCATTATTCATAATTAGTTCTGCAGTGTGAGTTTAGTTTCAGTGAGTAGAAAACGTTTCTGGTACTAACAACTGTCTACCTCCTTGATGGCTCTGATTTGATCATTTATTTTCTTATGATTAGTCTATGTGCTCATTAAGGGAAACTTGTATAAGATAGTTATATCCTTTATATAGATGGAGACCTGTTATATTTGTTTCTTCACTTATAGTCCTAATATTCCTAACTATGGAGCCTTCTATCCTGTCTAAATAGAGGAAAGCTGCTGTTTCTATGCTTGCTCATGGATCCATTTCCCTCCGGCCCTGATTTAGCAATGCATGTGCTTAAAGTTATTAGAAGTCAACACAACTATGCCCGTGCTTAAAATAAGTACTTTGCTGGATCAGGGTCTGGCTGAATGATGACTCAAGCTAGGTAGCAGCTTTGAAGGACATGCATCTGGTCCCGAGTTTGCCCCAATTCACTTTATTTCATATTCAACACAATAAGCAAATATCATCATGCTTAAAAAAAACACTCTACCGGGAAAACAATATGGATATAAAGAGGGGTGACAGCAAGCTCAGTGCCAATTTGCCTTATTACTTCATCACTAATCAGTTGGAAAATGTCATGTGATAGTCGTTTGTAGTTGAGGACATAGGTGCTGAATTTTATTTTTGCTGGGAGGGGGCTAAGCTGATGCCCCCCCACCACCAGTGGCACAGCTGAAGCAGAGCACGTGGCAGGGTGGGGGTGAACACAGGCTGCCTACTGCAGGCTCAGGGCTCCCCGCCCTGCTGCCCTCCCCCTGGGAGCCCTGCACTGGCCGCACCACCGTGTTGAGGTGCCCCCTGCCCACCCGGCAGCAGTGAGGGGCACAACTCCACACCATCACCCCCACTGCTGTTGGGTGGGCAGCGGGTGCCCCACCAACTTGCATCTTCTCCTGTCCCATGCACAATTCTGGGGGGCATGTGCCCCCCCCCATTCAACCCTCCCCAGAAGTGCATGCAGCAGCAGGGAACTGGCCTCCCTTGCCCTCATGGATGACCTGCCTGTGGCTCTGTCCTTCTCCCTGCCCTGGCCATAGGCCCTGTGGACTGCCCTGGCTGGGCATCACCCTCAGGCCAAACCTCTGCCCCACTCCCTTCTTCATTGTGGGAGCCTCAATCTGCCCTGCCTCCCCTCCATAAACTAACCTCTAGGCAGCTGGGGGACCTGTATTCCTGGCCACGTGCCCATGCATGCACACACATGCACGTGGCACCCCCTGCATCCAGCTCCCCACAGCCTCTTGCAGGCTGGGACTCTGCCAGCCTGCAAAGGGAAACCCGCTATTTCCTGCATTTTTCAGTGGTGAATGAAAAACCCGGATCCCTGCACGATACTGGGAATCCGGGACAAATGCTGTCCCAGAGTCATGCAGCCCGGGACCAGGACTCGATGTTCCCATGTCGGGACTGACCTGCCCAATTAGTGACGGGTGGTCACCCTACCCTCTTCCCGGAGGAGGCCAGGCACGTACTCGGTGCTTATGGTTAAGGATGCCAGTTCTGGGAGAAAACAAGTGATGGAAACTTTATCCTGACTCCATTGTGGACAAAATTCACCTCTGTGCACTGAGCCAGAACAAGGCCCATCACCTCTTGTGCATTATTTGAAGTGCTTACGTGGGGCCTGAGCGCAGTGGATAGTCTGCCTGGCTGAGTCAGCTTGATAAATGAGAATGTCCTTCCCCCCGTTCTGTGTTTCCTACAAATCCTGCCAACACTTTTACCTCCTTACCATAAAACAGAAGCAGGCAGGAAATGAAGCAGTTTTATAGGACACCAGAAGAGCTCAGATTTCAGTTTACTGAGGATTCGCAGCTATGAAATAAGAGCAGGCATTAACCTGTCTACCTGGAAATACTATAACTAAGCAGCAGAGTTGAGAAGGTTTTCATTTTACTGAGACCCCCAGCAGGAAGAGCGCTGACACTGTGCATTGCCCTTTTTTATTCTCATATGTGGTTGATGGCAAAGACATTTTGCTGCCTTTGGAGATCAGACATCATCTTCCTCTACAGACAACTCAAAATAGAAAAATGGTCGGCAGCTTCCCCCTGGTACAGTGTCAATGCTTTTACTGATGTCCATGTATGTGAGCTAGCAGGGCTTCTTCCTCTGAACCAACTGCCTTAGCTCTGATGGAGGGCAGAAGTCCTGCTTGCCGGTCCCCAGCAGTGGGAATCCATTTGGGCAGGCAGCACCAGATCCTATTCCTCTGATTAGGTGCCTAAGTGACCTAGGGTGCACTTGTAAAGTCCTGCCTCACCCTACTTAAGTCCCTGAAAATCCATTAATGTGCAATATGTGTGGTCATGTCCTCCTTGTCCTCGCTGCTCTTTGTGACTTAGTCTTAAAGCTGAGATTCACAGATTCACACAAGTTTAGGGCCTGAAGGGACCTCGTGAGATCACCAGGTCCAGCCCCCCTGCTCAGGGCAGGAAAGACCGCTGGGGTCAAATAACCCCTGCAAGGTGTGCGTCCAGTCTCCTTTTGGAGATCTCCAGGGTAGGTGTCTGCGCCACCTTGGCTGGGAGTCTATTCCAGAGTCTGCTCACACGAACTGTGAAGAAGTTTTTTCCCTTTATCCAGCCTGAAACCTCCTTCTAGGAGTTTATGACCATTGCTCCTGGTTTTTCCCTGGGGCGCTTTGATGAATAGCTGACCCCTGATATATTTGTAAGCTACCACCAAATCCCCCCCGATGAGGATAGTGCCTGATGGAAAGAGATGCATTGTTTTGTTCAGGGACTCAAGCAGTGGGCGGAACAGGATCACAATAGCGCCTATGTCCACTTACGTGCCTACGAGGCAGAATAGGACCTGACCCTTTTACTTACCTTAGGTGCAATGGTCCTTCAAGATGATTGCCTGCGTGCATCTGCACTATTCAGGCTCCTTCCTCCCTCTGGTACTTCAGTCTAATAATAGATGCTGTGCTTAATGGAAGGAACAAAAGGGTAGCTGGGGCTGCTCCCCCTTGTCTACAGTCCTCAGGGGACACTGGAGGACAGCAAAGGCAAGCTATGTAGGCAGCTCCAACAGATGCTTCTCCCCAGAAACCTCAGTGCTTACGTGTCCGAGGCCTGGACATCGCTTTCCCGGTGCAGCCATTCAGGAGGTTGTTGCAGAGAAGCACAGTGAGTATCAGTAAGATATTGTGCTTGCGGAGGTCGGGCTGGGCTCTCTGTTGGAGCCAGCCCTGTGCACATGCATGCAGGGCGCAGGCCGAGGGGAAGTGATGGGCACTCGATGAAGGAAGAGGAGTCAGCTGCTGAGACGCAGCGGGCCAGTGCCAGGAAGGGCAGCTGTTGTGACCTCCCTGCTTGAACTCCCACTTGAACAGGAAATAGGAAGGATCTTGTGACACAGGTGGGAAGAGTCATCCTCTGACACACTGAAATGGTGTGCGGATCTACAATCGTGATGCCTGTCACCAGGACAGAAATAAAAGGCCTCAGGAGTGTGGGGTCAGTTGTCAGACAGCCCCAGCAGGGAAAAAAGTTCCTCCTCACCATCAATGAGAGTGGCAGAGCTGCAGGGCTAAGCTTGGCGGGTGCAGTGAGAGTTTCTTAGCGTAACGGGGAAAGCACCGATTGACCAGTAGTTTTCAGATTCAAGTGGGAAGGCTCCAGGGCGCTCCTTTCCAATTGAGCAGACAGGAGCACAAGCGAGAGAAAGCGCTGGTTGAAAAAGCACGCTCTTAAACACCATCGCTCCGAGTTGTTTAACTTCAAAGAAGCATGACTGAGATCTCATCTGTTATGATCAGGAGACAGAATTATTAGAAGTCCATCCACATGCAGCATCAGAGAAATCAGAGAGGTAAAATTCCTTTCATGTCAAGTCTGCTTCATTCCTTGTTGGATTAGAGTTGAATTAGTCTGCACTGTATTTGCAAGCGTGTTGTCTGCATCCAACAGCATCTCGACAGGAAGTTGGTGGAAGTCCCATTGCTTGGGGCATTTAAAATGATTTCAGTCTACTGCTGCTTACTATTTGGGACAGTAGTGCACAGAGGCATCACTTAGAATTATTATCCTGCTGTGCCGACTATTATATAGACACATATATGATCCTAGCCCTAAAGAGTCTGCCAGATTTCGTTATTAGGAAGAATTTCCCTGATACTCAGTTTAATTGTCTCTTTCCAAATTCCATCCCATGACTGGCAGTATTAACAATTCAATGTTTGTTAGCCGCTAACAATTCTTCACCCTCTTTCAGTGACTTACAGACAGTCAACAGACCTGATGATCAGCTGCCAGCAAACAAGAGGATGAGTACCATCACCAGAGGGATGACCTGAACAGCTGAAAGAATCAGACCAGATGCCAGTAATTCAGGCAGGCTCCTGTAGGAGCTCTTCTCATAAGACCCAGAAAGGTCCTCACTTCCTGAGATCCATGTTGGCCCACCTGATAATAGTCATGAGACGTAGCACTGCCTCTTTGAAGCATTTCCCAACTCACCCTAAATTCTCCTCCCTCCCTCCCTCCCTGTCAGGTGGGTGGCTAATTATTTACCTCTGTTTTTACCTTTTACCATTTTTTAAATGGGTTAGCTCAGGGACGAAAAGAAGGGACGGGGCAGATCCAAAGAAAATCTAAATCTGTGCCACAACTGTGATCCAAAACAGCTCTGCTCAGTGGCTGCCTGAACACGTAAGGCAACTTCCTTTTTGATGGGAAGATCCTTTGGACACCTGCAGTTTTGTTGTGGGGATGCCCAGAACAGTCCCTGTCTTAAAAACTTGGCTTTCGTCTCCCACCACAGACCCATTAAGCAGTGCACAAGCCCCCTACACACCTCCATCCAGTAAGTATGCTTCCAGCACACCTAACCTGATGAGAGCATTTGTAGGCATCTTTCTGTCCCGCGAGACAATATAGTTACTCCGGGTGAGACATCTGCTCGCTGAATGTGAAGCTGGAATGACCTTTCCAGGGTGCAAAAGCCTGGGCAGTGTATATGGAGACACCGAGCTGCCGACACACCAGTGTCCCTCACTCGGCCTTGCTGGTTTAGTCCAAAGGAAAGGCAGGTGCCGGTACAACCAAAGCCAGCTTGGCTGCAGGAGCGGCCGGAGCAAAGGAGATCATCCATTTGTCCGTCTATCAGGACTTTACTCCTAGGCTGGCTGCCAACCAGGGTTAAAGAGCTGTCATTTTATTTCAACTAATGTCATCACACCTACAGCATAACTCTTACACTACCAACTTACTTAATGTCATGTATAGAAATCTCTGGTGGAAAAAGCTGGCGATCAAATGGTTCGATTCTCTTGTCATCTCTTGATGCATTACATTAAGTGGCCGCTAGCTAAAGCAACTCCCCCAGAAATAACCCGGAGAGCATGGCCAGGGGCACCAATCCCTCAGATTGCAGCTGCATGTCTTAACCATTAGGCTACGGGGTCCTTTTCCTCCTTGCTTTCTCTCTCTCTGGCCCATGAGTTCTGTATTTCTGGCTTGCATTTAACCCTAGCTTCAATAGGAGGAGGTGAAGAGTGCCTCCCTCCCCAGCCTGTAACCTGGTGGCCATGGCATTCTCCTGTGTGGTGGTTTCAATCCCTTCAGGACGAGGATGGCTTAAACCCAGGTCTCCCACATCCCGTGGTTAAGAGCCAAGGTGTTTAACCATTGAGATCGTATATAAAAGGCAGGCATCACCTCTTTCTCTGGCAGCCGTGTCTTAAAAACGATGAGGCCTCCTCTGTCCTTTCAGTGAATACTTGTGCCTCCCCTTAGGAAGGGGTTCCTGGCTTAGGATCCCAATCAGAGGGTGCCTCTGTCTCAGAGAGAGGTGGGAACTCAGATACCCGCTGTACCTAAAGTTTCCTACCGGCTATTTCTAGGCAGGTCCCCGCCCAGTGCATGGGACTTTTGGACCTTCTTGCTGAGGTGCCTACCTCTGCCCAGGACCGTATGAGGAGCCTGGCACCTAGCTCTGGGGTTTGGATTCCACTCTGGAGCCCAGAAGCTCAACAGAAGATAGTGGTAGCATCTAATTTGGCAGCACCTCTGTCCTCCTTTGCCTCTAGCACTAAGGGTGTATGTCTATACTGCTTCTGCAATGCTCCTGAGAGCACCACTGAGAAGGCCACCCCTGCCGCTCACACCCAATGCTTCATGGGCAACCCCCAAAATAAGGCAGTGAAGCCATTCTCATGGCCCCCACTGCATCGCTGCTCTCGGACAGCGTTTTGGAGAGCTGTGGTGCAGGGCATCCTCAGGTTGGCTTTACTGTCTCATTTCTGTGTCTCCAACAGGGAGTGTCTGTAAACAGCGTGTCCAAAGCTATCCAGGGTGAAAGTGTCACTGCCAGGGTTAAGAGTCCCAGCATCGTGAACTTTCCACTTGAGAGGACATCATCTTATGTTTTGAAGTCTCCAAGGTTCAAAACCCTCTAGGACTGGAAACCTCAGACCAGAAACCAGACATCTGAGCTATGAAATTCCCCCCCAAACCTAGTGGTCAGGACTCCAGTGAAACCATGCATTCTGATGAAGTCAAAGCAGCTCCTGAAAGAGAGGAAGACGTTCTCAGATGAACTCATTTCAATGCACCAGAAAAGTATGTAATAGTAAATGCTTTAAAATAAAATGATGGCGGTAGGTCCAGTTTTCTCAAGCACTCTCGCCATGAAATGACTAAGTGTTCCATACAAATGTGTAATTATGGCACTATAGCAACCACTGAATTACCTCTTGTGTTTTACATCTGAGATATAGGACAGAACGTCTTCTTTGGGTAATTCACAATAAATAATCGCAACATACACTTGTACTTTCTGTTTAAAAGGAAAAGCATTTGAAGCAATTTATTGCAAAGGATGAGAAACCTACTGCGTGCGTGTTATGCAGGTTCAGTTTCTGCAGGCAGCCCCCACAGCTGTGTGCGCAGAGTGCAAGGAGAACAGACAACACCGATTATTTTGGTCCTTTTTGTTAGTACAGTTGGAAATACCTATTTTCAAGCCTGGTATTTTCATTTTGTCAGGGTAGTTCATGGCCACTTGAATACCCTAAAAGGCAGAATCCACTTCACTTTCACAGATTCACAGAAGTTTAGGGCTGGAAGGGACCTCGTGAGATCATACCCTCCATGTCCTGTTGCTTTATGGTTGCAGATTTGTGAATAGGGGCTGTGAATTGCTGTGATTTTTTTAAATACGAGGGTGTTTCAGAAACTAATGGCCAAATGGCTACCCACGCTCGATGTCTGTGACAAACAGGAAAGCTACACAGCAGCGGGGAACACTGATGGCAGCAGTGTCAAATGTACCCATTGTTTATAACTATGACGTTGTCCAGCAAATGACCACTGCACACAAAATGGCTTTATTTTGAAATTGCCATTGCTTTCTGAAACACGCTTGCATGCTTTCAGATCATAGGCATTTGGTGGGCTTTCACTTGGACTTCCCAGGGTATTGCCCTGTCCTTGCCTGCCAAACTGTCTTGGAAAAAAAGATGGATATGGGAGGCTGCCCTCTGCATACCAGAGCGAGCCTCAGGGTGCTTCACTCCTCACAACTCAACATGGGCCCCCAGTCTGGCCCAGTCTTTTAGCTCTGATTCGGAGTGGGGCTCTCCCTCTAGCCCCAGTTATCTGTCTCTTTCTCTCTCTCCCGAGGCCTGCAGTCTCTGCCGGTGACCAGTCCCTCTTGGGGTCTGCAGCCCTAAGCAGTCTTAAGCTGCCGATCTACGACGCCTTCCCTGGGCACCCACAGTGGCCCAGGGTACTGGCCACTCACATGCCTCTCAGCCATGCAAACTTCAGCATATAAACTACTAATCTTCATGGGACTCTCCACAAGACTGTTTCTCTCTTCGAGACTCAGGCCAGAAAGCCCTCTCCAGCCCAGGAGCCTGGTTTATACTCTGGGCATATGGCCTCTTGTCCTTTCCTTGGCCATGAGGGGTCTCACTGGCCCCATAGGCTGCCCTCTGCACCCTCCTGCAGCCATTTGGCTCTGCTGCAACTTTCTGTCCAGTTACAGGGGGTTAAAGGCCCCAGTTACCAAGGCCTCTTGAAAGCCCATTTCCTGGATTTGTCCATTGTAGGCATATCAATTTGCTTCCCCTACCTGAACTTCCACTCCATTTCCTAGTTTTAAGTTTAAGGTGAGCCAAGGAGGCAGAGGGAATTGTGTTATGTGAAATATAATGACCAAAAAGAGACAAAAATAACAATATTCAAGAAACCAACAATGCTCAAGAAACCAAGCCACTACTTTTCTGAAGAGCAAAGAGGAGCCTGGACCTCGCCAGCTGCAAAACACCGAGCAGCTTGAGTTTTGCTTGTGTCTAAAGGAGGACATCTCTTGACATTACAGCTCCGCCTCACGTTCTGGCTCGTGTCCTGCCTCGTGGGGAAGAATCTCAATCACCGCGACCATTTCCGCTTGGTTTTCTTTAAAGGTCTCCCATCTAACAGCTGACCAGCACTGTGGCTCTTGAGAATAAATGAGATCCGGCTGGATCCCCACCCAAGATGGTACAGCTCCAGGCCATGTGGTTGCTTGTATTCCTTTTTTTTTCCAGTCCATCGTTGCTTAGCTCTTGAATGTAGCTTGTTTGCATCCTGAACTGCGTCTACGTTACACATCCAGACGCCCACGCAGGTTTTATATGCGGAAACTCAAACCATGCACACCAGATGAGTGTTTATGTCACAGGCCAAAAAGTTTGTTTCAGGGCAGACACAAACAATTGTAAAGTTCCCCTGGCTTGCCTCAGCTTTCAGGCAGATTAAGGAAAGCAGGATTCGGTGGTTAGTGCTGTGTTCTCGTCTCCTTGGCAGACGGGACATCTCCTGCTGTTATTCTGGCCCTTTTGCCAGCTCTGAGACACGGAGAAAGTGGCCTTCCTACTTTCTGAAGTGTCCACGTCTTCCATTTGGGGATGCTGGACGCCCTGGAGCTTTCCACTTACCTCTGCCAACGAGTGCACAAGTTGGGGGTGCCAGCCCCGCAGCCACCTCAGACCCAGCAGGAATTGCTTTCAGGGAATAAGCAAGCTACCGAGTGATAAGAGTTGGGAAGAAACCTCTCCCATGAAGTGGTTGCTCCACGGTTGTCCTCTTCGGGGTTTCTTGCACTGTCCCTTCAAATATCCAGTACTAGCCACTGGTGCAGACAGCCTGCTGGCCTCCCATTCGGAGAGGGGCTCTCTCAATACACACAACAGGCACAGTGGGATGCCAATAAGTGTGTTTACTAAATAGACGATGCATAGGCCTAGCTATATATAGCTTCTATTACTGTGGCTGGGTTTTGGTGGCTTCTCAAACACACAACACAGTGGATTGCAGCTATACAACTTATAAACTATTTAAAGGAATGCTGCCCTATTCCAACACATTCACCCAACTCCTTCCCATCAGCGTAAAGGACATAAAAGGTTGCAAATGCAATATTATCTGAACAATTCTCACTAAACACAAAGCATGCTGCAAATCTAATCTAACTGCTTTGTTGCCAGGGAGGTTCAGTGTCAAAAATCAGGAAGTTTGGGACTGTGCTACCTACTCCATGAATCTCAAGAGCCTTCTGTGCTGTTGATGAATACAGATTTTCCAGTGCTGTCAGCACAGCCCATTTTGCCAGCCCTAGATTCAATAAATATGAAAGTAAGTTTGCTTAATGAGCAAGTTATGGCATTTTGCCCACTGAGGACTTGATCCAGCTGGTAACAGCTACGGCGCAAAGTAGATCCTCTGCCTTTTTTCATGCTCTGCAGCTCTAAAGGCTAATTGTAACATTTAAATTGTAGTGGGCATGCACTGCTTCATGAGATATGCTGTGATGCTCTCTCCTTGCAAGCAGGGCTGGTGCACGGGTTCTCCTATTTCACTCCACAGATTTCATATTCAGAGCTCTCGGGTTTTATTTGGCATCAGTAAGAGGTTCTCTTTCAGACTTGTTTCTAGCAAGACTCCAAATATGAGGTAGCGTCTCTTATTGAGGGTTTGGTAATATATTATTAGCAAGATTTCAGTAAACTTGTTGGGTAATTTGAAAAAAATAAGCAGTCAGGAATTCAGAATAGATAAATCGTAGATCCAGGAAGCCCACAAACTTACGGCAAATGATAAGAGAATTATGGACTGAATTTGTAGCTAATGTGCACCTGTTGGCTTGGAAATGAAGAGGTCTTTCGCTTTGAGACCATGAAAATGCTAAGCCTTTATAGCCCAGAAATCAGGCCCCTTGATAGTCACAACTGACTTCTGAAAAACTTTGCTGATCTTCTTTAGCCTTCAAAGATGCTGAGTGAATTGTTTCTCTACAGAATTTGTCCTTTTGTTGCTCCACTCTTGACTTGTTTTCCCAAAATAAAATTTAAAAGAACTAGATTCCTTCTGTTAACTTAATCTAGTCAAGCACCTTGGTGCCATGCCTGGACAGGCACGTTCACCTGATCTGCTACTCTCAGGAACCCTCTTTTTCTTTTGCTCCTCCACCTGCTAGGATATCATCTTTTTTACCTTACTAATGTCTGTGGAATTTAATTTATGAGGTTCAAGGTCCATTTTCTTCCCTGTTTACCTCACTGCATCTCATTGGGCCTGGCCTGAGCCATCTTTCTACTGTCTCCTCCTCTATGGCCCCAGGAGAAACAAACTGCTAACCCACCCCTGCCAGAAAAACCCTTTAAAGATTGTCCAACTTACTAGACCGTCCCACAACTACTCAATACTTACAAATTCTGGAGCCCAGATAATATGTCAACTAAAATGATGAAAACCAGCATGGTGGGCATCTGAAAATCCTTACGCGCACTCTTTCAACTTTTTCTCCACTACTGACGCTGCCTTGTGAGATGATTGAATGGGGCTTTTACCTCAGTCCAGAAAATAAGAGGATGCTTTCGATCCAAAAAGGCAAAGATGTATCTGTGTTACTAGCAACGGGAATAAATAACTCCGAAGCATCAGTGGCAGAGTGCTGTGCTACCTACGCAATGCAGGAGAGACAGGCTGGATCCTTTCCCGCATGTAGACTGCTGAGCATACCTTTGTGCCACAGCTGCTTTCAACAAACAGGAAGACAAACACCATAAACTGAAGAAAAAGAGGTATTTGCCCATTTTATGGACTTTTAAAAAAGCTTGTGACTCACTAGCACCCTAGGCTCAGCTTTTAATGGATGCCAAATGGAATTGTTGGTGAAACACATGGCACAATTAAATCTATGCACCAATCAATCGGCTGCAGGATAAAAATAAACCACATGCAAACAGATGCCTTCAAAGAATGAACAGGGGAATGAGAGAGGGATGCAGATTCACTCCCACCACAAATATTCATCAACTACTTGTGCATTTCTTTTCTCATGTCCTTGTGACAAGGCATTTAGTGGCATTCACAGATTTGTTGGAACCTGACAGGGCTGTGCCATGAGCATTTCTGCTGTGGCCTTCAAATGTGCAACCTCTGGGTTGTCAAACATGCGCCTTAGCACTCACGTGATTCCCAGCCCCCCTAACTACGCATGCCAGTCCAACAGGTCTCTCTAGGCAGTGACCTCACATAGGAAGAAAAGAAGGAAAGAAGAATACTACAAGATATTGATACTGACTGCAAAATATTAAGAGATAAAAGGGCTGTAGGTTAGCTGATGTAAATGGATCCAGGAAACATTTCCACTGATCTATATATAGATTTATCTATCTATTTATCTATCTATCTAGATCCATCTATCTACCTATCTATATATATATATATATAGATAGATAGATAGATCGATCGATAGATCAATAGATAGATAGATAGGTACATAGATGTACATATCTATATAGAGATAGATATATATAGAGAGATAGATAGGTACATAGATGTATATATCTATATAGAAAATAATCTATCTCTCTATCTATCTCTCTATATATCTTGCTATATATCAGTCGGGGATTTTGGAGCACAGGAAGGTAGAACCAGAAGGGACCACCTGTGTTGCTGAGTAAAGTACCCTGCAACGGCAGGCTACCGGGCACCTCTACGCATATGCTTGAATGCCCATTATCCTGTTTTAATGTGCATTAAAGTGTCACAAAAAACCCAGTGCCCTTTCTCTAATGCATGCTAAAATAAGCTAATGCATCTTTTTCTAATACAGGGACAGGCAATTATTTTGGGCAGAGGGCCGCTTACTGAGTTTGGGCAAGCCATTGAGGGCTGCATGACAGGCAGCCAGGGGCAGATAAATATTAACTTTCTAAATTTTTTAGGGGCCCCAGAAGCCAGGTAGAATGGCCTGGTGGGCTGCATCTGCCCATGGGCTGCATTTTGCCTGCCCCATTCTAGTACCTCACAATGCAGGTACTAAATTTAATGTACATTAGCAAAAGCACATTAATAAACGTGTACATGCCAGCTGTATAATAGACATTAGGTTTGGGTCACCAAGAACATCTAGGTCAGTCTCTCCTGCATGCCGGATGCTCTTAAGTACTCCCTAAAAACCAAAGACTTTAAAAGCTACACCACAGCATGCCAAAGGCAAAGAGCAGAGAACACAAAGAGCGTTACTTTGGGAATTTTTATCCGGAGGTTCCTGTATTAGAGGAAGGTAAAAAAAGCCCTCCAAAAGCTCCTTCTAAACCTAACCTGACCCCAATTTTTTTTTCCTGACCCCTAATTGGGCAATCTGTCTGACCCTGATGTAGGAGCAAGACTTGCCGGTCAGGCACAAGGTGTTTTGTGACACCTTCAAGTCCACAATGCAAGATTTCTCCCCATTTAACAGGCCTGATTTGTCAAGCAGACACCAGCAGGGTTATTTAAAATCAGGGATGCCAAACATATGTCCTGCAGGGCAGACCCAGGCCATGGGGCCGCTCTATCTTGTCCACCAGATTACCAACAGACCACTGGAAGGTGTGGGGTTGGCAGGGTCCTTTGGCCTTGGTGGACAAGGCGATCAGCAGCAGGAGGGTTAGTGAGGGCTGACAGCTTTGATTGCCCTACAGCTGCATTGCCTCTTGTCATTGAAATGGCCCTGCCGCCCTGACTGCCAGCTCCCGCCACTTGCCCCATTTTGGAGCTGCTGCCATTGCATGAAGTGCATGACCATGGCAGCTCTGTGACACAGGGGACGCAGTGCCACATGCCCTGCTGTCACCGCTGCTGCATGCTCCTGGTTGGAGCCAGAGCTGCTGCAGCTTCCTCATGCCCTGGGCTGCACCTGGCACAAGGAGTCCCCTAAGAGCCACATCTGGCTCCAGTCACAAGGTGAGTTCGACACCCCCGTTTTTAGCAGTTTTATGCTTGTTCTGAGATCCTAGGCTATAACTTCTAATGAGTCTGAACTGGAATAGGAGGCAAAATGTATGACATCATTAAATTCATGCTCATCAGCTTCAAGATAAGAACAGATGACATGCAAATGGATGACTTCAGAGAAGAAAAAGGCAGGAATTAAGCCATCTATCTGTTCTAAATGATCTAATTATGTATCAGTCTTATTCAGTTCATCTCAAAACCATTATGAGATGAGTGTGAGGTAAGCAGCTATTGTACTCAGATGACCTTGACACGCTGCTGCCCACACAGGTTCACTTTCAGAAAACCTGGCATTTTCTCACCCTCTATCTCTTTCGGTGTCTTGTCTACCCCACCTCTATGCTCCTAGCTCGCCTCATCTACCCTCCCCTCTATGCCCTGGCTGTTGCATCCACTTGGAATACATTGCAGCTTAAGGAGACTGGATGATCTAGTGAAGAGACTTTGGACTGGGGCTCAAGAGACTTGGCAAACATGCAAAACAGGCTTTCATAAGGATAAAGCACACTCCTGATTGTGAAATCCTTGGACACTGCAGTCATGAAGCCGTACAGATACCTACAGAGTATGGGTTTTTTTTGTTAATCCCAGGAGATATTCTGCACACCTAATTCTGTGCACTTTTTAGAAAAGTTGCAGATGACATTAAATAGAGAGCAAGTGCAGAGGGTGGGCAGGGCAGAGTAACAGCTCAAAGATGTTTTAGAAACATGTACAGTTGATCAGATAGTAAGGATAATAAGGTTATACTTGGCTTGGAAAAGGGTAAACTAATGTTTGGGGAGGGCAAATCTTTGAAATGCAGCTGGACATGGGAAAGCTGGAGGCAGTAATGGTGGAACATACGGTCAGGATTGGCAATGTCAGGACAGCAGGGTCATAAGCAAAACAGGCTGTGCCAGTGTGACTGCTTATGAATGGACATTGCATTAAAGAGAAGGGAAGCAAAACAATCTTTTGTGAAAGGCTGTGTGGTGTGACTGTACCTGACACAATGCACTCAATGCAGGGCAGTGTTTCCAGCCAGATACTGAAAACTGGAGAGAATGAAAGAAAAGCAGAGAAAAAGACCTAGAGGAAAACCTAGAGGAAAACATGACTTGAGCAAGGCTGGTGAAAACAGGAGTGGAAAGACAGAATTTGATAGAAGTGAGCAGAGGAAGGGCTGCGATCAGGAAAGGGAAACAGCAGACTGAATATCACCCTGCCAGGGAAATGCATCTGGCTGTAAATCCTTACGATCACTCTTTCAACTTTTTCTCCACTACTGATGCTGCCTTGTGAGATGATCGAATGGAGCTATTATCTCTGTCCGGAAAATAAGATGATGCTCTCAACCCAAAAAGGCAAAGATGTATCTGTGTTATTAGCAACAGGAGTAAATCACTCCGTAGACTCCCAAGGGAAGTGGTGGGAGTTCCCTTGTGTGCAACTCGTCAAAATGTAATTATTTACTTTTATTACTGTTGTGTCAAAAAGCCACAATCATGAGCCAGGGCCCCCAGATACATGCCCAAAGAGCGAAAACAGCTGGTTTTAAGCTGCAGTGCGGGGAAGAATGATGCACAGGCTAATGAGAAATGAAAAGGATGGTCTGCCTGGTCTTTCCATACGGCGCTTCCGAAAAGTGAGAGAAAGGGCATCAAGCTCCACAGCAGCAGTGAATCAGCAGTGGATGAGGAGGAGCAATCCTGGGGATGGGGAAGGCTCATTCAATGGTTTTACTTGTTCATCTGCTCCTTCCTGTCCTGGGCCGGGCAGGTCAGCTGGGCTTTTGGCTGACATGCAATCAGACCACAGAGCAGGGGCCAGGCCAGGTCCGAGCCAGGGTGTCCCTCTCAGGCTCTCCAAGGCAGACAGGATTTCCGCTCCATCCTTGTCCTGGCAACACCTGGATGCCACAATGAAGCGTCCGTGTCTAGCGAGGAGCATAGCTCAGTTGTGTGAGAAGTGAGGACCTTTGTGGGTGGTATCTTTTATTGGACCAGCTATGTGACTGCAAAAGGATCCTGTCCAACACCCCAGTTGAGAATCGCTGTGTTAAGTAGCAGTGGATAAAACAATTATCAGAAGAAAAGCCGCTGAGGCCAAAAACAGAGAACTGTTTTGATGCAAATCTTGGCGGAATCGGGCCTGGATTGAACTGGCCATCTGGTCTAGGATGTCGTGTCCAGCTGCCCGTTGTGCGCCTTTGGAGGGCGTCGGGTCCATTTCCCTGGAGCGCCGGCATGGTGCGGGCTGTGAACAGGACGCTCCTGTCGGTGCCTGTGTGTCTCCATCCTGTCCGTTTCTCTCGTAGGACTTTGCTCGGGCGCCTGGCATCTGCCTGGTTTACCCGGAGGTGTCAGGAGGGCACGTGGTGCGCTGCATCGTGTCTGGGGAAAGGCCGTGTGGTTGCAGCTCTGTCGCACGGGGCTGCCGTGGCCTGGGCCTCCGGAGCGGTCCCCTCCTGGCGCTGACCTGGCCCCACGCAATGGACCCGAGCAGCCCGGGCTGGAGGCGGACGATCCTGCCTCCAATTTGGGACTGGACTAGATGCCTCGGGAGCCCCATCGCTGCCCAGCGATAGGGGATTGCACCCAAAAACAGGTGCTGGCAGAGCTGGGCAGGCGGTGGGGGGGCAAATGCCCCGTCTGCCTGCGTGTGTGGGGAGGTTGGGGGGGTCTGTCCCTCGCATGGTCCTGCCTGCCTCGGTGTGTGTGGCGTGTGTTGGGGTGTCCATCCGAGGGTCCTGTCCTCTGTGCATGTGTGTGCGCTTGTGTGTTTGTTCGTGGCGAGTGTCTGCGGTGGGGGGGGGTGTCTGACTGTGTCGAGGGTGTGTGTGTGTGTGTGTGTGTCTGTGGGGGTGCCTGACTGTCGTGTGCGTGTGTGTGTCTGACTGTACTCTGTGTGTGTGACTGTTGTGTCTGTGTGTGTTTGTCTGTGGGGGATTGTGTGTGTGTGACTGTCCTGTCTGTCTGCGTGTGTCAACTTGTCCTACCCCCGCTTGTGTCGTGTCGTGTCGTGTCGTGTCGTGTCGTGTCGTGTGCGTGTGCGTGTGCGAGAGAGAGAGAGAGACTCCCCGGCCGCGGTCCCTTTAAGGCCCCCCTCCCCCCCCCCCCCGGCGCTGCGGCGCGGACAAGATGGCGGCGGCGGCGGCGGCGGCGGTGGGGGGGGGCCGGGTGCGGGGCGGCGGGCCGGGTGCTGTCCTACGCCCTGCACCGCTGGAGCAGCTTCTCCTCCACCTACCTGCCCGAGTGAGTGCGGACCCCCCGCCTCGCCCCGGCCTCGGCCTCGGCCTCGGCCCCGGCCCCGGCCCCGGCCCCTTCCTCCCGCCCCGCGCTCCCGGCAAGGCCTTGAGGCTGGTCCCGGCCCGCGCTCGGCCCCGGCCGCGGCTCTTACCCGATGTCTGGGGGGCCGTGATGTGCCGACTGGGGTAATGATGTCACGGCGGGGGTATTGATGTCACAGCAGTGACGTCACCACGACCCCAGCTCCAGCGGGGACTGGGCCTAGGTTGTGTTGTGTGGTGTGTGTGGTGCTGCGTGTGTGTTGTGTCGCGTTGCCGGGTCAACGGGCAGGAAAGCTCACGTGTGTGCGCTAGCCCCGGCATCCCTTCGCCCCCCTGCCGGGTCCGGGCCAGCCACAGTTGTCACCGGTCGACCTGTTTGCACCTGGGGACACATCAGCTCTCAAAGTTTGTTTTTTTTTTTTTTTTGGGGGGGGGGGGGTTCCACTTCAGAGGGAAACCAGATGGACACAGGCAAGACCTCAGATGCACCCTGGCGGGGCAGGCGGTTTCCTTTTAGTGACCGCTGGGTTGACCTTTCCTATGGTGTTTGCATGTCACCTTTGCGCTGCGCCTGTCACGGGACCGCGAAGGTGCTGCGGCACCCGGTTGGGACTCGCTGTCCTCAGCCACCCTGGTGAAGGATGGACACCCTCCCTCCACCCGTGCAGCAGTTCCCGATCTGTGGGACGGGCAGTGCCAGCAGGGTGCAGACAGCCTGTCAGTGCTGCCAGTTGACAGATTTATTATGACTATATGACAGCAATTTGTTGGTGGTCCTTAAGGCTGATCTGCAAAATTTGCTGGTGGTCCTTAAGGTTGTATCAATTTTAAATTGGCGGTGCACAGTCTGTCAGGGTTTCGGAACTGCTGCCCTAGTGTCTTTCCCAGCAAAGCGGCTCTGCCAGACCTTGAATCGTTCTTGCCCCATTTTTGGAAACTTCTTCAGTTTTTTACAGCGTTTAAGGGAAGAGGAAAAAATGCTGTAGTTCAGTATTGATCTCGTTGCTGCTGTGTGCAGAAGTAATAGCTTCTCTCTCCTGGACCATCCTGCTTTCCTGTCCAGAGAGCCCATTAGTCCTTTTTGCCTCAGCCTCTCATCAGCAGGGATCCTGGATTTCTCTGATTTTGTTTACAAAATAAATCCCCAATTTTCAGATTTAAAAAAAAAAAAAGTAACTCAAATCCACATTTTGGGGTGATTTTTAAAATGAGTCTCCATCGCCGTCTCCCACAAATGTGGATTTTGGGTTACTTTTTTTAATTGGAGAAAATCAGGATTCCTGCTTATCGGGACCTTGTGTTCAGTCGGTTATCCTGGAGGCTGGCCAGAGTCCTCCGGAGTCACTGCTTTCCAGGACACGGCCCACTTGTAAATGTGGGTGATGTTTGTAGATGTCTGACCTCTTGCTGACCGTATTAAAATGTGTGTTTCGTTGTGCTTTCTCTGTATTGGTGACCTGTTGTTTGAGCTATCTTTCATCTTGCTGACCTTTTGACAAAATTACTGCCGTAATATATGTATTTTCTTCCAGATCTTTGGTAAACACCTTGAAATCAGGTTTGGCTGAGTGATTCTTGTGTTAAGGAGCTGTCACTTTGCTTCCTACTAACTGCTTCCCTACTGCTGTGTTTTGAGAGAGCGCTTAAATATGAAACACATCTGGAAAAGGAAAGAGGAAGTCTTGTCCCTTTGCTCCGAGTTGATTTGTTTTGCCTCCCTTGAAGCAGACATGTAGGTAGAAGGACTCTTAATGTGGTCCTCTTGGTATGGAGATGATACTTATGGGATATTTACTATAGTTAAAAATGGGCTTGGTCTCCAGTATTGACAAAAGGAAAAAAAAAAAGTTTTCCTGAAATATTGCTGCAAACCATGGTTAAAACATGGTTCAGTTTTACCTGACTAGGAAAACTGAATTATTTGAATGTAGCTGGAAAATGTGCCGGTGTTAACAGCTGGAATCAATACAGTCTGCTGTTTCGCCAGGATTGACCTTGGGCCATGTCAGCTGCGAGCAGCTCAGTGCCTGCCACAGCTCTGTTGTTGCTAGAAAAATATTAGTAGGGACTAAGATTTTTTTTCCCCATCCTTTCTCCTTGAATTGTACTACCAAATAGTGCTTTAGATAATTGCCTCATGCGAACAAAAACACATTCCCTCTCTCATAGATTTCATAGACATTAAGGCTGGAAGGGATTTCCTAAGATCATCAAGTCCAGCCCCCTGCCCGAGGGGCAGGAAGTCAGCTAGAGTCAAAGGATCCCAGCAAGAAAAACGTCCAGACGTTTCTTGCAAGTGTCCAGAGGAGGTGCTTGCACCACCTCTGGGGGAAGTTTGTTCCAGGCTTTGGGGGCTTGGACAGTAAAGAAGTTTTTCCTTGCGTCTAGCCTAAAACAGTCTTGCAGTAGTTTGTGACCATTGGACCTTGTCATCCCCTGGGGTGCTCTGGTGAACAGGCGTTCCCCCAAATCCTGATGCACACTCCTGGTGGACTTATAGGCTGCCACCAAGTTGCCCTTGAGCCTGCACTTCTCCAGGCTGAAGTCCCATGGCTCGCAGCCTCTCTTCATAAGGCCTGTTCTCTTGCCCTCTGATCATGCACGTGACTCTCCTTTGGACTCTTTCAAGTTCTCCACCTCCTTCCTAAATTGTGGAGCCTGAAATTGGATGCAGTACTTCAGCTGCGGCCTCACCAAGGTCTAGTACAGTGGGAGGATGACATCCTGGGTCTTGCTTGAGATGCATTGGTAGGTGCAAGTCAGAGTTTTGTTCATTGTGCCAGCTGTGGTATTGTGTTGATGGCTCATGTTCATCTTGTGGTCAGTCATGACCCCCAAGCCTCCTCCGATTGTGCTGCTAGTGAGTGTAGCATTGTGGAGCCTATAAGTGTGATGCAGGTTTTTATTCCTGAGGTAGAGCATCTTGTGTTTCTCCATATTGACTGCCATCAGGTTTTTGTCTGCGCACCTTGCAAGCCTATTGAGATTGGCTTGGATCTCCCTGCTCCTTCTTCTCTCCATCCCCTCCCTGTCCCCTCACACTCAGATGCACTGGGTGAGGTCAGATTTACTAATGTATTGGCTATTCTTGAATCTGAGTTTTGACCCATTTTAAAAATGGTTTTAGCTGTAGTTGTATTGGTAGAGTACGTTCCAAACATTTCCCAGTCAGCTGCAGGTCCGTTCCTGTGTCTTAAACACTTCCTAAGTTTCTCAACAGTCAAATATAGCTAACAGTATTCAGGTCAGTGAACTTGTGGACAAGTTCAAACCATGTCCCGCACTGTTGACTTGGATCCATTTACAAGGCTACCTGGTGGTCTTCAGTTTCTTCACACTGGTGATAACATGGCCTGAAGACAGCTCAAACCATATGCTGAAAGAGCATACACTAAATAAAAAAAATGATAATTTTGCATAAAGTATCACAACTATCACTGCATTGTAATGGCCTTTGTTAGCACCAAGCTGAGTTTAGCATTAAGTTCTGAAAACTTACCTAAGGTGCAGTGATGATAACTTTATTAGACCAGTTAAGAAACTGCACAAAATTTTTTTTTCTTTTTTGCAATTTCTTAGTTGGTCTAATAAAAGGTATCATCTCTGAACCAAGAGTCCTAGAGTTTTGCATTTCTTGTTGTCTTAGACAACATGGCTACTAAGTACAACATCCCTAAGGTACAGTTGCACTTATGTGCATATAAACTGTAGAAAAGGACTGGTTTTGATTATGTTCATTTGATGTTGTCTACTACTAGGGTTGTCTTTCTAGCCTATAACAGCTTCAGCATCAAAGCTTAGTTGTCATTCTGTGGTTCTTAAGTTCTTGAGATCTATATCTATATCTATAGATATATCCAAAGTAAAAAGGTATATGCGAGGTAAAAGATGCCTTGGATTGGACTTTCATCTCTTGTTCCCTGGCCCAACATAAACTGGCATTACCAAGGAGTTGGCAGGTTCGAGCCCTGGGAACAAAGGACTTTCTCATATGCTAACATCCTTTAATTGAGTCTTTCATGCCTAAGATCTATTTTTCTGATAAAAATGGAAAATCCTCCCCTTAGAGGTTTCATGAAAGATATAAAGTGAAACCCAAGATTCACTTTGTAATAGAAAGCCCTCTGGTTAAAAAAGTTTATGCTGTACATCTCTGATTTAGTTTGTCTTTAACGATGCAAATCTACCCTGCTTTCTGCATCACATGGTGTGTGGTGTGTATAAAAATCCTTTCTCAAATATGAAAAAGGTATGTTTTCCAGAATTATACATTTGGACTGTACTGGTATTTGGAGACTCTAGTTAAAGGTCAAGCCCCATTAGAATAAGCACTACAAATAGCATTCAGTCTAGCTTCATGGCACCATACTACACGTGAATGGAACATAGGTCTGGAAGGACCATTGGGATTGAGTCATTTGCCTGCAGTTGCATGCCATATTATTTTAATAAACTAATCAAGCTAATCTAAAAACATATTTCGTGTCCCTACCATTTCTGTTGAAAGACTGGTCCACAACTTCACTTGTAAGATAATGAGAAACCTTTTAATTTCCATCCTAACCTGTTCCTAATCCGTTTTCCTGTTAGTTTTCGCAGAGACACTGTCACTTATTTTAGATAGGTCTTCCTTCTCTGTTTAGTCCTCAGTATATTTATTGAGAACAATTGCATCTCCTCTTGACTTGTATTTTGATGGGGCAAAAAACATGTTGGTCTCTTAAGGCAGGCTGTCTGCTCCTTTCATCTCGGTATCCCTTTTCTGTACTTGTTTTGGCTTGAATTCATTTTTTTTTTTTTTTTAACATAACCCAAATTGCACATGGCTCTGGTGATAAGACCTCTTCTGAGATGCTGTGTACAAGAGATGTGAATACTTCCCATTCTATACTAGAAATGTCTTGCTCGGTACCCCCTTGGGATTCGTGTACCTTTCTCATGGCTGTATCACATTGGCAGCTCAGGATCATCTTGTGATGGACTGGTGTGCTTGGGTCTTTCTCCTCCGGTTGTTTTCAGCTGATGAGCTCATGGCGGGGACTCGTATTAGCTGTCAACTGGGTGGCCTTGCATTTTTTGTTGTTATGATTTCTGTTCCATCTGTTTTTGAGGTCATACTGTTCTCTCTATTCATGAGACTTCCTTGTTGTGTATCATCAGCAGCAAATGTTCTCACTGAATACTTAATGAAAAAAAAATCAGTCCGGAGGCTAGGAGTTAAACTTCAGTAGTAATTGCTCTCGAGCCAGATTTTTAAATTCCCCTTTCAACACAAACCAGTTCTTATCTCCTGCTACTCGGCTTCTTGTGCTCTTCACAGTTCTTCCACTAATCCTCCAATCTTTAGTTCAACCGATTTCCGCTATGGCAACATATCAAATGCCTTAGTGAAGTTCAAATAGATTAGATCTACCAGGTTTTCTTTGTTTAATAAAACAACAGATTTTTCTAAAGAAAGATACCAGGTGAATCTGGTACAACCAAAGCTTGTTAAACCCATTACATTGCATTCTCTCTTCTCTTCCTTAAAAGAAGGTGGGATGAGGAAGAAAGCAGGATAATGCTGTATGAACAGAGGGTTTTTTAAAATTTTTCCAGTTAAAGATGAGTCTGGCAGTAGTCCTCTATCTAGCTGGTGTCTGCTACTGTCTTTTATTTTGCCCTTAAATATGGGTATGTTTACTTTCTTTTTCCCCCATGCTCTAATCAATGACAATATTTTACTCAAACCAGATGAGTGCTAAGAACCGGCTTTGATTGACTCTGGTTTGGCCAGATGACAGCATTCTGTATTTAGCTGTCCCATGTTGTGTTACTGCCACACTTTTCCAGCTGCTGTGTGCAAATAATGCAAGACTACTCGTTTTAGAGTCAGCATGAGGGTCTGTATCTTCCACTTGAAATAGTAGAAATAAAAAGAAGGAATTTGGAAGTATGTTTTGTTGGTAACAGTGCAGCTTTTGTCTGGTTCTAGATTCAGCCTTCAGTTAAAACTTGTTAATGGAAAATTTCTGTAACATTTTAAATTTTTGTGGTGCAGTTGCAGTTCATTGTTAATTAGGTGCAGGTTGATTTCTATTGGGACTTCAAGAGCAATGTTGTCATCAGATTGCAGTCTATCAGGACCATCTGAAAACACCTTCATTTATTAAACTTGAATGCTGCTGTGTTTAAAGAAAAGAAAAAAGGAATTCTCCTTGTGCGCAGTGCAAATTTCAGCATCCTGTATGATGATTTCTCTATGCCAACATCCAGCTGTGTTCCTGAATCTAGGAACTGTTGCTCAACTGGTGGTCACAAACCTTTAGACCAGGTATATAGTCTTAATTTTGTAGTAAGATGTGTAGTGTATTTGTCATTCGTATTTCTTAAGTTTCAAAGGCGCTTATCCTCTTAATTGCCTTCTTGAATAACTTTTCCAGCAACTCTTGTGGCCAGAGGCGAAGGGTCCACCTGAACTTAGAGGAGTCACCCTTAGGCTGGTATGGTTAGGGTACACCAATGTGCAAGGGATACCATATGGCCAGCGATGTACTCAACTTCAATGCCCCAGTCTAAATGGCCGGCTTTGGGCAGATGAACCAACTCATAGTGGCCCCGGTAGAAGATGTGGACACCCTCAGATTCATAGCGAGATGCCCTGCCTGCTTTATTGCTGTGCCTCTCATATCAAATGAGTGTTTTCTTTTTCCTGTGTCATACACAGATGACCACAGCCTTTGAGTTGTTTGCCGGTTCTGTGATCTTGCAGTCTATCAGTTCCCGTAGCTTGTTCTTCACGCTTTCTCCTAGACTTTCTGCTATATTTAACAGGGCACCTACAGCTTTGAAATCTGTCTCAAAGATTATATCCAGGGCCAAGAGCCTGAGTAGTTTATAAGGAAAATTTGATTTCTGTGCTGAAGATGTTAATTCAAAGTTTTAAATTGTAAGCTCAAGTCTTTTTACTGATTTATTGGATAATGAAGATGAGTAGAAATCACTTTGATGTGAGGTAGTTGCTGGAAACCTGCAACCAAGGTCTGCAAAAATCAGTGATGGTGACAAGTAATTGTAGTTTAAATGAGCAAGCAAAGCTGGATTTAAATATCATCCTTTTCAATTTTGTTTGCAACTTGTAAGAAAAAAAAATATTTTCAACAGTTACAGCCTTCACATGAAATGTGATTCTTTGGCTAACTAGGAATGTTATACTTAAATATTTAACCTACGCTTACTCAGATTCTTAATTTTTGACATTTTGTTATGTTAAGAAGTGGGGAATGAAAATAGTGAAAAAGCTGTCAAGCTGCTCTTGAGTCCAATTAAAATTCTTCTTAGCTTGTGTATTTTTTTTTGTTTTGTTTTTCTTTCCTTCTTTCCTGTTTCTTAAGAAAGCTAGAGTAAATGCTGGATGCAAGTTTGAAGCATTGCTTTTGTACTGAAAATGGATCTGGTAAGCAAAGGAAGTTTTTTGTAGTTGATGCCTCAAAACTACCAGTTTAAATTACCTTTCAGTATTTTAGACTTCAGTCTCTTCTAGTTTTTTATTCATGGATATGAAGAGGAGCTTCCTTGATTGTTCAGCTCCCGGTTATTTCTCAAACCAGAACGAACTAGCAGCTGAACTGACTAAACTGATGTGAAGAAAAGATTCAACTGAAATGTAAAGGGCAGGTTATGGCTGTGATAAACTAGCTTTAGGAACCAGCTGAGCTGATGGAGCAAAGGAGATCATCCACTTGTCCGTCTGTTGAGGATTCGCTCCTAGACTGGCTGCCGACCAGGGTTAGAGAGCCCAGTCTGCCCTATCGTGGAGTCGACTTCAGTTTCACAATTTTGGATTAAGCCAGCAAGGCCGAGAGGGGGACGTTGGTGTGTGGGCAGCTCATTGTTTCCATATACACTGCCCAGGCTTTTGTGCCCTGGAGAGGTCACTCCACCATCACTTTATTTTCAAGTGCGGATTATGTTAAGTGAGGTGATGCTCAGCGTAATTCTATTGTCTCGCGAGACATGGTTACCTACAACTAAAATTACCTTTTGACTCCAGACTCTGCTTCCAGGTGCTCTAGCCCAGCATTTCTCAACCTGTGGGTCACAACCCAAAAGTGGGTTGCAAGAATGTAAGGGTTGTGAACAAACTTTAAAAATGGATTGACAAACTTTAAAAAAAAGTTTTTTGTTTAAAAGGAAAAAAAACTTGGGGAAACCGTGGCTTGTCTGTTCCAGCCTCCAAGGGGTTGCTTGGGCCTCCCTGCCCTACACACCCACCCCCTGTCCTATACACTGGGGGGCTGGGGCCTGCGTGTGGGGGGCAGCAGATTGGGAGTGAGGGGCACTAGGTCAGGACTGGCCATCAATGTTTAAAAATGGGTCCTGGTACAAAAAAGGTTGAGAACCACCACTTTAGCCAGTGACTTCTCTTGGCTTATTTGGGTTTTTCTTACAAGAGCAGTAGCAAATGTATTTCACAAGATTTTTTTAAATTTAATTGATTATAGTTAAGTAGTGATTTCAAATTAAATATGCAATATGTTATTTAAAAATGATGTAATTTTAAACCCACTTTTATCCACCCTGTGCTGTATCATAATGCATGAGGGTGGCATTTCACTTGTTGGATCATCAGAATTTGTTCTGCTTTCCTGTGCCAATGGACAAACAGCATTCAGTAGTAGCATACTTGAATTTGGATAATCCAAATAAGCATGGGTTTCCTTTGTTTTACTTCTGAACAGCTTTTTCCAGCACTTAATTCTTATCTAAAATAAAAGGAATTTTGTTTTCTTGGAGTTCAATTGCTTGTTCCCAAACACATTCTTCAATCTTGGGGATATAGAGGCGCACACTGGCTATTCCTAAATAAGTTGGTTAGTAGTATTGAACAGTAGCTTTTAATATTAATTGTTTGCATGAGAAATGGCTACACAATTCTCACACTGAAAAATAAGGTGGGACTTGATCATGCTATCAGGTGCACAATCCAGCTTCAACCTTTTGGGGTTTTTTTGGATTCTAGCAAATCTTTGTCTCTTAACATTCTTCCCCATATTAACATCTGTTGAAAAGTGATGCTATCGCTTAGCCATTCAGTGCTCTTAATCTCAAATGACCCTTCTCCCCAGTTTCTTTACCCTTCAGGCAGTTCTTAAACTCAACGTTTCCTATTCAACGTAATAAAAACGTATTCTCATCACTTGGCTTTGGGATTTGGGAAATCTTGGTGAAGATTAAAATTGGAAACTTATTTCTAGCGTGCACATGTATCTATTTTTATTTTCCTATATATGAATATTTATGGCAATTTAGGATTGAAAAAATGAGCTCTTCCACCAGAACAGCTTGGGTAAATTGGAGAGGCCAGGAGGATTTTAATAATATTAGTAGGCCAGGCCAGTTGCTGCAGGGTCAGATGTGTGGCCATGGGGCCTGATCCCATGAGCTGGCCTGACTCTGCTGGTGTGACCCACAGGTTGGTTTGATCCCGGGAGCTAGCTGGACTCTGCATATGGGTCCATCTCCTCTGGCCTGCAGGGCTTCCCATGTGTTTGGAAATTTGGTGGTGGGGGCAAGGGGGAGAGATGCCAGATGCGGCCCTGGGGGCTGGAGTTTGAGCACCACTGCAGTAGGTCATCAAGAGAAGGTGTCATGGTGTAGGCAAATTCTTCATTTCTTTGTTTATTTTAACTGAGTGGTCATTTTCATAGGGTATTGGAGAGGGTAGGAAACCGTACTGCTTACTACTTAAGGTGTAGGTAGGGAGGAATTTGCTCTTGAGATGTATTGAATACTAGGTGGGAGTATCCAGTTGTGGCTGTTGAACAGGAGGATGTTGCTCTTGCAGGCTGCAAGTGCTGTGTCTGTGCCACATCTCAATCTGAGCTCTGTCTGGGATGGGTCCAGGACAACAGGACAGTGGTCTTGAACTATTTTGATCTCATCACTGTTCTGCCCCAGAGCCAACCTCCCTTCTGGTGTGCTTGCCAAATGTGATCCAGCAACCACTGAGCCAGGCACTGAATGGAAGCAGCAGGACCATGTTCACCCAGGTGCAACTCTTTGCTTATTAGTGCAGCCTCTGCTTAGCTAATTAGACTGTCCACAGCAATTTATTGCTTCCATTCTGGGGATAGGCTGAACAGTCTTAAGGGGTCTGGGGCTCTATTAATTTCATAGTGAGAGGCAGGATTTATTTCCTTGAAGAGTTTACAATTTATTTTGGGGGGACCCAGTAACCTTAGGGGTAGGTGTTGTTTGCATGTTGTGCCAGAAACACTATCAGGAGCCTAGACTATAGAAGAAGTTGGAGAGAACTGCTGGTTCTCGTGTTCATTTCAATGAATCGTCTAAAAAGCACCATGGGGGCCCGTGGAGTAACTGTCTTATCACTTCTTTTTGTGCTTAGTAAGGTGAAGCTTAAATCAAAGCAGTGCAAGTTCTCTTAAAAGCCAAAAAAGATAAGAACAAAATAATTCTTTGTGTTTAAAATTGGAAGCAGTCTACTTAAAAGGCTATAATGCTGTCTACTAACCTGTTCCTACCTTGTTCAAAGATTTATTTTCACTAAATTACAGTTCGACCTCATCATTAAATGTATCACTTAACAATTTATATTGCTTGATTTAATCTTCCATCTACTTGCTCATTGATTAGCCAAGGAAGACTAAACTAGATTTTCATCTGCCTTTGCTGTACCTGCTTGCCTTCACCAACAATGGTGACTTTCTGCACTTCTTAAAATGGGCTCCTTCAGGAAAACAAAGCAATTTCTTACAGAAATTACATCTTTTTAGTGTGGATTGCCATGATTTCCACTTTTTTGTGAAAAGTTGATTAAAATTCTTTTCAAGCTGAGCGCATGGCTGCAGAATCAGGGTGTTAGACTGTAAGCTTATTGAGGCAGAGATTTGTCTTGACTGTTTTCTTAAATGGGCTTACGCAATGGGACCTTTGTATGCTTCTGAAATGGAAATCGGTGTCAACTGCAAGGGATTTCAAAGGGAGGTGAATAAACCTTGCAGAAGAAGCTACTTGATTAAGTGCAGGGTCTGCTTGGAAGGAATAATTTAGACTAATCAAACGCTGCTGTGCTCCAAACAGACTGGAACCACACAGGACTGACCCAGGCATAATTGTCTTTAGCTCAATAACAGTAGCTGCTCAGTGCTAAGAAGTTGTCCAGAGAAGAAGTAGAGGGGGCAAAATGTGTTAAGTCATTAAAAAAAAATAGTAGGGTTGGTGTATAGTACCCATGATGGTCCAAGAAATGTATGAGAGGCAAGGATTTTTTGAGAGATGATTATTGGACCAGCTGTGTGGATAGGAGAACTGTTGGACAAGCTTTTAGACATTAAGTGTCCTTTCTCCATCTTTGGTTTCTCATGAGATGGGGTATGTGTCTTGTGAGGAGAGGCTGAGGGAAATGGGCTTATTTAGTCTGGAAAAGAGGAGACAGAGGGGATTTGATAGCAGCCCTTCAACTCCCTGCAGGGTGGTTGCAAAGAGGATGGAGCTGGACTGTTCTCAGTGGTGGCAGATGAACAAGGAGTGAAGGGCTCAAGTTGCAGCAAAGGAAGCTGAGGTTGGATGTTATGAAACACTTTTTCAATAGGAGGGTGGTGAAGCACTGGAACAGGTTACCTGGAGAGGTTATAGGATCTCTATCCTTGGAGGTTTTTAAGGCCCAGGTAGACAAACCCAGGTAGGTGGGGATGGTCCTGCTTTGAGCAGCAGGTTGGATTAGATGACTTCATGAGGTCCCTTCCAACCCTCATTTTCTGTGACTCTCTAAACTCCATATTCTAGGGCACAACTCCATTTGATTTATATGATGGGATACTTTCTATATGGTTATCCTGAAACCCACCCCAAAAGTAGGTATGCCACAGGGTGCTTGTGGAGTTTCACGTATAGTTGTTTTCCTTGGGTGCTTGAGGAAGGGCAGTTTGCCTGAAAACTTGTCCAATAGCTCTCCCAGCCATACAGCTGGTCCAGTTGTGATATCCCCAAAAAATCCTTGCCTTAAAGCAAAAAAAATAAAAAAAAATAAAAGGATCCTGTCACCTTCAGGGGTGTCCCTTAGCCTCTAAAGGCAGCATCCTTTGCTGGTTGACCACTGAGAACCAGCTGAGGTTTACTTTTGGGCCTGCTTTGTCCAGTCAGCCCCACCTATCTCCAGGCCTTACCAGTTCTAGCAGAGGAGTTTTTAACAGCCTGAAGAATCATGCTTTTGGCAGCATGTATAAAATGTAAAATTGGTCATCACCTGTGCAAGAGTGATGACCTTGGAACGGCCATTTGCTCTGAAATCCCACTTGCCACTGAGCATTAGTAAGATGCAAGGAAAAGTAAAAAGATTAGTAACGTAAGAGGAATCACAAAAACAGTGAGTGTGTGTTGAAAGAGAAACGCATGGAAAATAATCAGAAGAACTAGATTATGGTCGTCTCGCCCTGCACTTACTCCTTAATATGCAGTTTGTCCCTCTGGCCCCAAGTCATTCTGCAAGCAGCTTCTCTTGTGGTTTTCGGCTTTAGCCCGCTGGGGAGCTAAGTCATCCACAACCCGTGGATCCTTTGACAACCATTTGCCTCTCAAGGCATGCCACAGAGTACCTGACTGTATCCCTCCATCTATGTTCTTCTGTTCAGTTCTTGGAGAGCACGTGCTTATTATGCAGATAACTTCTTCCCCAGAAATGAGTCGGGTATCTTTACTGATCTGAATATTATATCAAGGAAATGTTTGCATCCTTTCAGACATGGAGACTAGTACTAATCCAACGTCTGTAACCGTCAGTTATTCCAAAGAGTTATAGTCCCTCACTTATTCTCTCCAGTAGTGATAAATACTAGTCTTCCATTAGTCTTCTTCCCAGCTAACCCTTCTTTCAGCATTGTATGGGGTGGGCCTCCACTGTCCTACACATCCACCTCCTTGGCTGAGCAATACGCGTAGTCACGTGAATTTCCACAATTTACTTTTCTTGGACAGCTGTTGCCTAGACTGGAGAGTTCAGTCCTGGTTGCCCCATTTAAAGAGAAAGCAGACACAGAGGAACTACAGAAGGTCCAAATGATTTTAAGGTCAAGGTTGCTGAATGAAGTTGAATGAAAAGGCAAAGAGAGGTATACAAAACTAAGGAGAGGCTCAGAGAAATTGCAGTTCCAGATAGTGTTGAAGAATAGAAAGCTTTAAAACTGATGATTATTCATTGCATAAAATGATATTTCTTTTTTGTCTGGAATTATCAATATATTGATAATGAACTTTATGGGTACATCCAGACAAGTGCGCAGGTGTGGTGTATGGCACCGTAAACCTCACGTGCTGCACATACAGGCATTCTCTGCACTGCTGATTTGCAGCACAGTGGGTTTTTTACAGTGGGAGATCCTGGTGTCAAAAAAGTCTGTGCCTGAATAGCACAGGACAGCACATGTGGCAGCAGCGTGTGCTGTCCGAAACTGGAGCCTGGCTGGCTGGAGCCACCTTTGAGCTGCCGGACAGGCTCCTCTACACGCTGGATTGCCACTGCTAGAGATGAGTGGGCTACTTAAATTCACTTGTGTGATCCAGTATGGCAGGTCCCAATTTAGTGTATTAGTCTGATGTTGTTTTCAAGGATAAGATCTTAAAGAACACCACTTATACACTGTGAAAATCTGATACTTTAAGGTATCAGTACCCTCTGGCTGTTTAGGAACCATATTAACCTGGTGGATTTACAGTCTGAATCCTAAAGAAGAATGTCCAGCTCCTGATCACTTAGAGACAGACGTTACGACGGGGTTGTGTGTGCCTGGTTCCAGGAATGCATGGTAAACTTGAGCTGGATATCTCTTTTTACAGTTCTCTGAGTGGGGAGAGTTAAGTGCTAATGAATTGGAAATGCCAAAGAAATGGGTATCTCAGAAGCCCTCTCTCTCATTCCTGGATTTTGGCATTTAAATTGACCCGTTGGGAATAGGTGCCTGGTTCACTCCTCAAAGGTAGCGGTTCTCAACCTTTCTAGACTGGAGGCACCTCTTGAAAATACCAGCTCTTAGCTTTTGTTTTTTTGGGTTTTTTTTGACTGTGGAGAAATAATAGAGCACTTCTAGTGTTGCAAAGAACTTGGAAAGACCACAACAGGTCAGAAATATTTCTGACACTGGATTCCTGTTTGACATCACTGAGTTTATTTTGTGATGCTTGTGTGTGTGCTCGTACACCCAACAGTGCTAATACTGCATGACACCTGTGAAAGGATCTCATGGCACCCCAGGGTGCTGCATTACCTTAGATGAGAATCTCTATGCAAAGACATGGCAGGAAAGTGGTGGTGCCCACACTTGATAGAATAGCTTTGTGGGCAGATGCTCTAACTATGAAGTGGGTGACCTGAGTTGAAACAAGCAGTTTCCATTTCCAGGAGAGTGACCTAACCATTGGGCTAGGCTAGGGGCAGCTTCTTCTGCCCTCTTTTAGACTCGTGCCATCTCCAGTCAAGCATGCAAGATGTGTGGGGCCAGAGAGGGAGCACTAATGTAGTCCAGTGGTGAGACATTTTAATTGAATTAATTTTAACTAGATTTTTTTGTTCCAGCTCCAGGACTATATACATTTTATGAAATGACACTTAAATGCAAATTGTGTGACCAGTTCCTGGATGGGAGGTGAAACCACAATCCAGCGTTTTCCTTTCCTCAATGTGTGTTTGTGTGCATCCTTATCACTAGCTTCCAGATGTATGCTTCTTGCTTACGGGTTTCCAAGTCACGTGAATCTTGATTGCACAGTGGAGCAGCTTCAGCAGGAGGTTGCTGCCATCGTAGCCTGCGCTTGGTCCAGCTTGGTGGTTAGGAGCACTTCCCTGGGAAGTGGGTGTTGTGGGTTTGAGCCCACTCTCGGGAGGACCTAGACTTTTTCATGTAGACCTTATAATTAAGAGGTTTCTGTGGCTGCTGGGTTTTGTCCTGAGCTTGGTGCTTTCTTTGTTAGGCTTGCTAAGATAATACCTAGCAAAAAGGGTTTTTTGGGGGGGAATAGGCATGGGGCCATTTGGGAGTCATGAGAGGTAGTGAGACGCTCTGCTCAGTGCAGAGGTTGGCTCTTCGGAGCATGCTTGGAAGTGGAACTGTGCCTGCAGTATAGCCGAGGAGCTATACGGGTGGAAACTGGAGTGCCTGTGAAATGGGGCAGGATGTCTGTGAGTTGTTCACTTGGATTGCAAATATCTGAATTCTGCCTAAGTTGCACTGTAGGTGCTCAAGTGTTTGTTTACATCTGGTCCTTATTGTTTCGTCTTTGTGTAAGCAAGCAAACTCATTTTCCTTGTAAAATAGCATAAGCAGTGCCTGCAGGGTCATATTTATATTGCAGCTAATAACCTACCTTCTAATTCTTAAATTCATCGTCTTTTTTGGAAGGTCAGTTTTAAGACTTGCATTTACATGACCGATTCTGTGGTTTCATCAGCTCTTTTTGAGTTTCAAGGTAAATACTGCATTTGGCTTTTTTCTTAAGCAGTAGTTACCTTGGATCCCAACATCTTAAACTGAATTTCTTTTACATGAAGCATTCCCTTTTAAATACACGCACAATACATACCCAAGGCTTTATTTAGCCAAAGTCTGCAACACAATAGGATCAGTTAGTGCTGAGCTTTAGCTTGTTGTGTATTCAAACCTAGTTGGCGGTGGTGGTGGGAGGGTACTGAAGATATTCAGCAATAAACTGTTAACATTAGGGACTTGATATTAGAGTCCATATTTGAAACTCAATATCTGTAACCTTTGAGGAGTTATTTCAAGGGTCAGCCAAACCGAAAGAACACAACACTGAACTTCAGCTGAAGTATTATGGTGTCTTGTAATAATTGCCAAAGTTGAGTTCCCTTAGCAAAAATTGTTACTATGGTAGGAAAGTCCTCTTAACTTTTTAAAAATTAAAGGGAGAGATTATACTGATGGTGGCTGAAATGCATGTTCCTCTGATCTCTTTTCCAGTCCCCCCCCCCCTTTTTTTTTTCGACCTTTCTCCCAAGACTAGATATTGGTTTTGCAGTGCTGCAAATCAGTATTGCATGGGGTTGGGCTGGGAAAAAACTGCAGTGTGTTAAGTGCAAATGACAGTTTTTCTGACTTAAAATAAAAGCTGTTTAGGCAACGCTTCCAAAGTACACATAAGTATACTATATATGCTCACAATATTTAAACATTGAATTTCCATGGGTACAGTTTAGCAGTAACTCTGTAGTAACCTCTCTTTACTAATTCATATAAAAAAAAAAAACATTTTTAAGGCCAGTTCGTGGATTAGAATAAATTGGTTCAAGTACAGAGAATTTACTGAATGGATTTGCTTTTTATGGCAAACTGGTATTAATAAATCTTAGTTTTAACACCTTCTAAACAGTGTGCTTGTCTCCCCTGGTAGGAATGCTTGTGTGGGGAGGAGAGTCTGCATCTTGTACTTCAGGGTTGGTATGTCCTGCTTACAGGAAAATAAGTAAGATTTTTTTTGAAGAGGATCCCTCTTTGAAAGAGATCCTCCCAGCTCCTCCTTACACTCCAGTCGCTTTCCCCCATAGTGTTATTTATTTATTTTTTCTTTTTCTTCAGCACCGGTTCTAAGATCTTGCCTACTGTCGAGATTAAGCTAACAGGCCTGTAATTGCTTGGGTGCAGTTAAGAAAAAAAAATAAACACTGCATTTGCTATCTTTCAGCCCTAGGGTACTAACCCTGGATTGACAGATGCTGTCTGTGAAGCTCTGTGGCTTCACCTGTATAGAAGCAACACTTTTCAGACCAGGTTTAGGTAAAATGACTCCTTTTCATGTTTCTACCAATAGTGGAAAAATTTAGTTTTTGCAACATGTTTACATGAGCAGTGGTACAGTATTGCAGCACTGGAACAAGTCAAAAATTGCTTCTTAATTTTAATACATTACCTTGTCCGATGGGTTTTATTTGACAGATACATGACAAGATATTCCAAAATCTAGCAAAGAATGACTGGGTATGCTAGCTGCTACCTGTTTCTCATTTGCTTTTTAACACCCAGAGATCCTTTCCATCTAGACAGACTGGAAATGTTCAGTTTGGATTATCATTATAGTGTCTCTGGACTTCTCAAATCGCTGTGTAGATCATGAATTCTTACAGTGGAGTTGTAAGAGCATGCAGGCAGACGGGCCTTGGATCAAAACCAAAACCAAAGATGCCTGGTTGCAATGGTGCTCTTCAAGTACCTTTCTTTTGTCCCATTTTTACTACAAACATCTTCATATCCTCATTCAGTTTTCTTTTTAAATTTGTCCCCCCACCACCAGTGCTGTGATAATGAAAGCAATGGTGGAGGGCAAGGGGCCTGCCCCCTGCCCTCCTCTGCTGCTTGCCCTCTTTTCCTGTCCTTCCTGTCCTCCCACAGGCCTGTGTTTTACCCTGCTGCCTGCCTACGTGTCCTCCTTGCCCTCTCCACCCCCGGGCTGGTATTCAAGTCTAAAATGAGGCCTTTTTTTCCTCCCCCATTATTTGGAAGGAAGGAACTCATCTTGAATTTCAGTAAATACACATTTGGGTCTGTGAGAAGACACAGTGAAGGCTATCTCTGGCAGTGCTGGAAACATCTTGGTAAATATATGAATGCAAGGGCCTTTATTTTGAGGAGCAAGTATTTTGTAACTACTGTAGCATTTTCTGCTTGTTCTGGTTTCTGTTGCTAAGTTGGAAATTGATCTATAAAGTTAATGGTTTGTTTTCACAAAAGCATTGCAAAACTGGGTCATACACAAGCTTATAAAGTTGAAGAAACGTAGTGTGTTGCTCATGTGCTATAAAGTGCAATTTGAATGCTGTTTTGGACTCAGTTGCAGCAGCCAGTACAGTGCCAGGTTACTGTTTAAAGGTTATTGCTGCAAACTGCTTTTCATGGAAGGCTTTAAAAGTTAATTGCTTCTATCTTACTCTTCCTGTATTTCTTTCCTCCCTTAGCTAAATAAGCTTTCATGTATGTGGGACATTCTGTCTTAGTTCATCTAATCTTGTTTTTTTCTGTTTTGTCATGAGGCTGCCCTCCTCTTTATGTCAAGGAGGTGCTGTGGAAATCATGAATGCTTTTATGTTGCCAAGAGTGATGTTCAGAATCATGACCTTGTTGTAGTCCTGGATGACTGAGCAGCAAGACTGGGGAGATAAAACTGGCTTTATGTAGTGTTTTCCAACTGGAGTTTGACATTCCCTGAATGCCAGCATTTTGGTAAGACTTGATAATCCTAGTTCAGTAGATTTTCTAATAGAAACTCCTTCTCATTTTGGGGATGAAGAAAGAGAAAATGTAAGTATCCCTGTGTGATCCAAGCACATCTTGTTGTGGTGAACAGTTTATGGCTTTGTTTTGATTTTAGTGTATCGTATATGTAATATAGCGCCATATATAATGACTCGTGTGTGCGCGCGTGCTCACATGATCATTACATATGGCTATATATTAGTGGAACACAATGTTTTACTGATTATATTTACAATTTTAAAGCAGTTTGGAAGCCTGCCAGTGGCTGAACCACTATAATAAAATAAATCCTGGGTACCTATAAATTTTGGGTGTATCACTGAAAACCAGAGCTCCCCCAGCCCCCTTCACTCATCAGGATGCTGGTCTAGGCCCCTTGCTCCCAACCTACCTCCCCCCCCCCCCGGTCTCTGCTGGTGCCCCCCATCCTCCCTCAGCGCTGCCGGAGGGAGATCCCAGCTGCCAGGGTTGTGGGGTCAGGGACCTGGGTCTGCAGTTCCCTGCCTCCTACAGCAGCACCTGAGCCCTGGTTGCTGCCCATGGGAGGTGGTGACTGCTGAGGCCCCAGTGCTCCCCTTCTGCTCCCCCCACAAGTGGCACAGCTGGAGTGGAGCCCCTGGGGTGGTGGATATGGGTTGCCTGTTGTGGGCTTGGGTTCCCTGCCCTGCTGCCCTCCTCCCTGGGGCCTCTATGGCCCAGCTGGTGGGACCTGATGCAGCAGGGCAGAGTAGGGCCAGGTGGGGAAGTTCCTTGATGCTGCCACAGTGAAGCACCCCCTGCCCACCCAGCAGCAGAGAGAGGCACAACTCCACACCACCATCCCCACTGCTGCTGGGTGGCCAGGGCATGCATTGCCATGATGGCGCTGGGCTCCCAGCAGCAGCAAGGAGCTTCCCCACCTGATCCCACTCTGCCATTTTGCTCTGGGTCGCACTTGCTGAGCTGCAGAGGCCCTTGGGGGAGGGTAGCAGGGCAGAGAGCCCCAAGTCTGCAGTGGGCAGCCTGCTTCTGCTCCCACCCTGTGCACAGATATGGGGGGCATGTGTCCTCCCTGGGACTGCGCGCAGCGGCAGGGAGCCAGCCCATCGTTGCCTCCCAGACGAGCCGCCTGTGGCTCTGTTCCTCTCCCAGCGGGGCCCTGCAGCCATGCCTCGGCTAGGCAGCAGCCCCAGCTCTAGCCCTGCCCAACTCCCTCCCTATGGGGGCCTCAATCCCAAACCTGCCCCCACCAGACTTACCTGGAGGAGCTGTTCTCCAGGCTGCCTGGCAGCCATGTGCATGTGCATATGCGTGCATGCATATGGTGCCCCTGCCCGACTGCCCTGCTTCTGCTCCCTCCAGCCTCTCTCAGGCTGGAATACTGCCAGCCTGCAGGGAACTCTTTGCAAAAATAGAGAATCTGCATGTTTCTCTGTTAAAATGACAAAAATCTGCATTGTTTTTCCTGTGGTTTTTTCCATTTTTCTTCAAGAAATGGAAAATCCAGCTTCTTGATATTGAGTGTGTGCGTGCACGTGCGCATACACACACCCCTATTATCTTAACAGGCCTAACGCACACAAAGCACCAAGTTCAGCACAAAACCCAGGAGCCATGGCATCGTCTTGTGTACAAGGTCTAAGTGAAGACTGAAGTTCCAGGTCCTCCTGAGCCAGAGTGGGTTCATAGCCCCATCACCCACTTCCCAGGAAAGTGCTCTTAGCACAGAGTCCAGCTTGGTGGTTATTATGGCAGCACCCTCCTATTGAAGCTGCTTCACTGTGCAAGATAGAGATATGTTAGCGCAAAAATAGCCCATAAGTGATTCTTTTTTTCTTTCACGTATTGGCTGTTCTTTAAAATCCAAGCAGAGGCAAAGCAAGGAGGAGAACAGGTAAAGACTATGGCATGGTCCTTAATCCTTTGTGAAATGTAGATCTAGGGTTTAACCTCTACGAGTATGAACTGGCTGACATGAAGATTAGTTCACCAGCCACCACAAAGTAAAATAATAATAATTAAAAAAAAAAAATTAGCAAAGAAAATACTTCAGCCCTGGTTTGCAAATCTCTATCTTTCTTCCTTAAAGTCTGTGGAAATAATTGTGCCTTGTAATGGGTCTTGAATGTTGATAGATTTTTGTACAAGTTCAGAAGCGACGTGTTTGGGGCTTTTAAAGACCGTACGCATTTAAGTTACCTTGTGTGCGTGCGTCTGTGTGTTTTAAATTTTACCAATCTTTTTAAGTAGATCACCTTTTGAATTAAAAAGCAGCCAAGGTTATACTGTGTGCCAGCCCCCCCCCACTCCCCATCCCCTGCTGTTTTTAGTCTGTGGGGGGGGGGAAGGAAGGGGAGCAGATTTAGTCACAGGGAGAAAAAATTATTGGGGTGTGCCCCCCCCAAAGGGAAAGGACCATGGAGGGGTGGGGTGGGGCAGATTGAGGCCCTAGTGGTGCGGGAGGGAGCGGGGCACTGGTAGGAGTAGGGGTTTGGGGGAGGGGGGGAGAGGGGAACAAGTCGAGTCCTGGGGGGCACCCTCCCCCCGCCAGGCCTCCATTTGTCTCCCCAGCCCCTGCTGCCTGTGCCCTGCTCCCTTCCTCACCACTGGGGCCTCAATCTGCCCCACCTCACAGAGGTGAGAGAGGGAGTAGTGTTGGAGCAGGGGCAGGCCCTGCACGGATGGTGTGTGGGACTGAGCTGCGACCAGCTCGTGCGGGGAGGGGGCACGGAGCCTGGGAGGGCATGGGGAGGGGGGGACGTGCCCCCGGATCTGCATGCTGTCTGGGTCGGCTGCCACTGCAGGCTGGGGCCGGGGTGGCTCTAGGCTTTTCCCGGGGGTCTCGCCTGAATTGCGCCGGAACCCGGTGCCTTTTTGTGCCTCAGGTCCCGGCTGCTCCGTGCACCGGACAAAATACACCATTGCCGGGCACTGCCACTGTCCCACTGCTGCTTTATTGCTCTGAGCTGCTGGTCCCGAGCTGGGGGAGGCCTGTGTCCGCTGGACAGCGCCTGGGATGGAGGTGGGACTAGAGCGGGGCAGCTGCCCAGGAGCTGCAGCTTGGGCCTGGTGGGGTGATTGCGGTCTGCAAGGGCTAGCCCAGACTTAGATAGACTGTCACGGACTCCATGATCGACTGGTCGATTGTGATCGACTGGTTGGTGATCACTGAATTAAGGGGTCTTTTGCTGACTCCAGCTTCTGCTATGCCAGGGAGAAAAGCGTGTTCTTTTCAAGATTGGCAATCCTCTGCTTTCTCAGGCCCCAGTTGTGCGTATATGTGGGCTTGGACCCTTGCTATGTGAAACAACTATCTTTATGCCTTGGCAGTTGTTTCTTGCCTTTGCATTCAAACATTGAAGAGACAGTATTCTTGGGGAGAGCGGTGCTAAAATGTAAATCTGCTTCCCTGCTTATTAGATGCAAAGCCCTTTCTCAGGTTTTTCTAACAGTGTCACAGTGTTTCATTTAAATTGTCAAATGAAAGCCTCAACCGAAATGATGGAGTAGAATACATGTTTCCATTTGTACATCCTTTATTTTGTAAAGGCTCCATCTCATTGGTGAATACAATCAATAAAATTAGCATTTATAGCAGACTTGGTCCAGCCTTTTGTTAGTTGGCAGGATATGCTAGAGCTATACATTTATTTTGGCAGTTATAGCTTTATATTTTAAAATTCTTAATTTCTCATTTTTTATTGTGATGTTGTTTTGTTTTTTTAATTTTTATTGGTGGGTGTGATAAACCATGGGGTGGGAGGGGAAGTTTGTCAAATAGCTGCATTAGAGCAGAATTGAGCCCACCCAGGTAGGTTTAGTGATTGATCCTGATGCGATGCATCCTCCTTTTCCCAGAGGATTGGAAAAGGGCCAATGTGGTCCCTATTTTCAAGAATGGGAGGAAGGAGGAACCAGGTAACTATAGGCTGGTTAGTCTCGCCTCTATCCTTGGCAAGACCTTTGAGAAAATTGTTAAGGATCACATTTGTGGGGCACCAGCGGGTAAAATGATGCTAAGGGGCAATCAGCATGGGCCCATAGCAGGCAGATCCTGTCTGACTAACCTGGTTTTATTTTACGACTGGGTCACAAAATGCTTGGATGAAGGAACAGAGGTAGATGTTATTTATTTGGATTTTAAAAAGGCCTTTGACACAGTGTCACACCCAGTTCTTATAAATAAACTAAACAGTTGCCATGTAGACTATTACACAGGCCGGTGGGTGGAAAATTGGCTTATGGGACGCACCCAAAGAGTGGTGGTGGACAGGTCGGTGTTTACCTGGAGAAATTTGGGCAACGGAGTCCCCCAGGGCTTTGTCCTGGGACTGGTATGATTCAATATCTTTGTTAGTGACTTGGATGAGGGAGTAGAAAGCACCCTGTTCAAGTTTCCTGATGACAACGAACTATGGATAGGTACACAAACTAGACAGCAGGGAGCGAATCCAGATTTGGACAGGCTGGGGGGAAATGGGCCGAACAGAATAAGATGCAGTTTAACAAGGATAAGTGTCATGTGTTGCACTGTGGAGGGAGCATCATCAACACTCCTAGAGCCGGGGGGGGACCACTCTAAGTATCACAACTGCGGAAAGGGATCTCAGAGTTGTAGTCGGCTGCAAAAATGAACATGAGTAATCCAATGTGATGAGGTAATAAGTAAAGCTAACCGCACCCTTTCTTGCATAAGTAGATGCACCACAAACAGGTTTAGGGAGGTGATATTTCCCCTCTGTGCAGCATTGGTCAGGCTGTAGCTGGAGTACTGTGTCCAGTTTTGGGCGCAGCACTTCAGGAGGGATGTGGATGGCCTGGAGAGGCTTCAGACGAGGGCCACTTATCTGGTTAAAGGCCTACAGAAAAAACTCTATGTGGACTGATTGGGAGACCTGAACCTCTTCAGCCTCTGCAAGAGGAGGCGGAGAGGTGATCTCGTGGCTGCCTACAAATTTATTGGGGGTGGGGGGCAGCAAGAAATAGGGGACATGATGTTTACCAGGGCATCTGTCAGGGTTACTAGAAATAATGGCCACAAATGGGAAGAGAGCAAATTCAGATTGGACACTAGAAACAAATTCTTTACAGTGAGGGTTGCCAAAATATGGAATAAGCTTCTAAGGGAGGTGGTGTGGTCTCCTTCCTTGGAGGCATTTAGGAAGAGATTGGACAGACACCTGGCTGGGGTCATCTGAACACAGCACTCTTTCCTGCCCGGGGCAGGGGGTTGGACTTGATCATCTAATAGGTCCCTTTCGACCCCAACATCTATGAAACTATTAAACTATGACATGTCTTAAAGTCAGGCTGGAGCATGACTCTGACTTTCATTTCATAGACATTAGGGGCTGGAAGGGACCTCATAAGTTCATTGGATCCAGCCCCCCTGCCATAGGTGGGAAGTTAGCTGTCATCAAGTGACCCCAGCAAGAAATATATCCACCTGTTTTTTTGAAAGAGTCCAGAGTAGGTGCTAGCACCACCTCTGGGGGGAGTTTGTTCCAGAGCCTGGACACACGCACTGTAAAGAACTGTTTTTCTTTTTTTTTTTTTTTCTTTCTAGTCTAAATCGGCCTTCCTGGAGTTTATGACCGTTAGACCTTGTTATCCCTTGGGGAGCTGTGTTGAACAGGTGTTCTCCCAGGTTCTGGTGTATCCCTCTTATGAAGTTGCAGGCTGCCACCAAGTCCCCCCCGAGCCTTCTCCAGACTGAAGAGTCCCAAGTCCCTCAGCCTCTCTTTGTATGGCTTGCCCTCCAGGCCTTGGTTCATACAAGTGGCTCTGCTCTGGACTCTCTTAAGCTTCTCCACATCTTTCCTGAAGTGGGGGACCCAATACTGGATGCAGTACTCCAGCTGTGGTCTCACCAGGGCTGAGTAAAGGGGGAGGATAACTTCCCTGGTTTTGCTCGAGATGCATTGGTTGATGCACGCCAGAGTTTGGTTAGCTTTGCCAGCCACAGCATGGTATTGGTGGCTCATATTCATCTTGTGATCAATCAAGACACCCTCCCCTCCCCCCCCGGTCCCTTTCGGTCGTGGTGCTAGCGAGCGTAGCACTGCCAAATCTGTAAGTATGTTGGGGGTTCTTCCTACCGAGGTGTAGCACCTTGCACTTATCTACATTGAAGACCATCAGGTTTTGGTTGGCCTGCCTTGAGAGCATGTCCAAGTTGGCCTGTATCCTTAGCCTGTCCTGCAGTGTGACCGTCCTCCCCCATAATTTGGCATTGTCTGCAAATTTGGCCAGTTCACATCTGACTCCCGAATCTAGATCATTGGTGAAGATGTTAAAGAATACCAGCCCAAGTACCGAGCCCTGAGGGACTCCACTGGTCACCCTGTGCCACGTTGATTTGCTTCCGTCAACTAGTGCTCTGTGGGTCTGACCCTGTAGCCAGTTGCCTAGCCATCAGACCGTGTGATGATCAAGACCACTGTTCCCCAGCTTAACCAGTTGCTTGTATCCAGTAACGTAGCTCTGGGCTTCCTCACACTCAGGATCAAGCCCATCATATATGACTAGGGTCCTTCTCAAATCTCCATTTTGTGGATTATGTGGAAATTGTGAAATCGGGTGTTCTGTGCAAAATCTGGGGGGGGGAACCAAACAACTAAAAAAACTCACTAAAAATAAAATTGTGGTTCTCCAGTGGAAGCCAGCAGTCCTCTCAGCCCCGCAGCCTGTGACAAAGGGGGCTGCAGGCACTAAGAGGAGCAGCCAGATGGCTCCCTACCTGCCCTGCTGCTCACCACTGATTGGCTGAGAGGGCTGCTTGTCATGCAGCCTTATCCCTCTCCATCAATCAGTGGCGTAGCGTGGGGTGGGGCCGTATGATGGTAACCCTCAGCCACTTGACGTTGAGGGGTGGGGCTGTATGATGGACAAACTTTTCCACCAATCAGCAGAGAGGGTGGGGCTACTAGGACCCCTCAACCAGTCAGGAGCATGGGAAGCACCAAGTTAAGCCCATGAAAATGGTGGCCAACCCCACGATCTGCCTGCGGAATTAGCTGGCTGCCACCTTGAGTTGGATACACCCCTATATATGACCTATTTGTGCCACAGTTCCAAAGTTAGTTGGTTGCCATTTGATTCTTAAGAAAGTAAAGTATGAGCTTGACCTCCAGGTTTAGGTTCAATATTGGGGGAAGCGTCTACATGAGATGCATACTGCAGAGTAGACTAATTAGCTCTGCAATAAACATTGTGTGGCTACAAGTGCAGGACTGTTAGGAAGGAGTAAACTAAAAAAATGCACAGCAGGACAGTACTTGTAAATACGGTACTGTCCTGCTTCAGAGCCTTTTACTTCACAGCACTGCACGTGCAGATGCTGCCGTGGCTGGCTGGAGCACACGGGTGCTTCAGTGCAGGGGCTGTCTGCTGCATCTTGTATCTCCTTCACTGGAGCACCCTTGTGTCCCAACCAGCACCTCCTCAGCATGTTGAGCTGGGTTGGAGCAGCCCCAGGTTGATCCCCTGGACCTTCTGCCATAGCTGCTCCAACTGGCCCAATGTACTGCAGTTCTGAGTGCATGTGTAAACGCAGCGCCTGGCAGCAGTAGACTCCGGTACAATAAGTGCTGGAGTTTGCTTCATATGAATTGCACGTGTAGACACACCCAGGAAGAACTTTCTCACGAGGAGGGTAGTAAAGCGTTGGAACAGGTCACCCAGAGAAGTGGTAGACTTTCCATCCCTGGAATTTTGTAAGGCCCAGCTAGACAAAGCCTTGGTTGGGATGATGTGGCTGGGGCTGGTCCTTGCCTTGAGCAGGGGGTTGGACTAGATGTGACCTCCTGAGGTCCCTTCCAACCCTCATTTTCTGTGATTCTGTGAAGGAAGATGGACACAAACCCCAACACCCTTGTTGCTGGAATAATCGTTAGCATTACCTGCCTTGAAATCAGTTTGCTTCAACTATTCCATTGATACCGTCTTTCATATGGTTTTTACCTCTTCCTGGTTTTTACACGTGTGAACTTCTGAGTAATATTTGATTCTTTTACCCGTATTTATTTTAGTCATTGCTGTCAAATGTGATCTTACTAATGCTGCTCAGGATGGAGATGTTCATTTTATATATTATATATGCTTGCATGTTTTATTACTGCTGCTATTTATTTGTGACAGAAGCTTTTTGAATTCCTTTCCTTATTGTAAGCGGAAGAAAACCAATTCTTGAATCGTTGCTGAAGTGGTGGGGAAAGTACTGTGAAGTCCTTAAGTCAGTTGGACAGTGAAATTTATGATTTCATATGGAGAAAAATAAGAATGGACTTGAGATGGATTCTTATTTTACCCCCTTGTGGGAGAAGTCCTCAATCAGCTCTGATGAGTAGGGAAGGTTACTAAGTGATGTTTAAAAAAAAAACAACAATGACAAAAAAAAGAATTTAGATAATTCAGTAAGTTTCTCCAGGGTATAAACTGCCATTTATCAGTAGCAGGTTACTTACTTCTCTAAGGAAAGGCTTCTTTGTCATAGCTAATATGGATAAATCAACTACCATTAATGTGCTGGCTTATTAAAAAAAAAAAAAAAAAAAAAAAGAATTATTGCACTACTAAAATTTTCCAGTGCTTAAATTGTGGGAAGGTGGCAGGTGCTGGCACTGTGCCTGTGAGGGCTGGGGCGGGGAGGCAGCAGCTGTTTGCAGCCTCCTGGCTGCAGCCGGCCTGGGTTCTGGTGTAGTTGCTGCCAGCCATGGTGCCCGGGTTGCTTGCAGCCTCCCAGCCACCTGCTGGGAGCAGCCTGGGCTCGTGGCTGGCAGCAGCTACCCAGAGCTAGAACCAGCTTCAGCTGGGAGTCTGCGGACAGTCCCAGCCCAGGCTCCAGCGCGTGCCGAGGAAAATGGCCTTGCGCGCCATGCTCAGCGCGTGTGCTGGGGGTTGCCAACCCCTGGTCTCTAACTTACTGCTTTCATTTACTTTTCCATAACACATTTGCTTAGTATACCTATGGGATTTCAGTGGCATCTGTCATCAGTTTGCCCCTAATATGAGTTACAAGTCAGGTTTTTGAACTTGTGCACTTCTTAGTGAATATTTTTAGCTGCTTTCTCCTGTTCTTTGTTTTTTAGCTTTTGTGAACTAGATTTCAACTAAGAGACATTTGCTTTACTTGCCTCCTGTAGCTGGCCTCCCTTTTATATTGTCTTATTCATTCGTTTGAATGTACTGAACAGTGTCATCTTTTAATTGCTGTAACCTGATCTTTGTCCTAGAGAAACAAACAAAATACTCTTCCAAAACAGCAATTTTTTTTTGTTTGGTTTTTTTTTTGGACTCGTTCAGTACTATTTGAGGTGGGGCACCTGACCATTTAATGGTGCCAACTTCAACAGGTCTTTCCCATTTCATCAAGGATTTAGACATTGTTAAATATAATCTCATATGCAAATGAGGGCATGAATAACATTCAATTTTTTTCTCCCAGGAAGCTGAAAGATTGAATTGATACAGAAAGTTTTATTCTGTATCTTCAGTGTTTTGGTCTTCTTTTTTTTTTTTTATCAGATCTGTTTCACTAAGGAACTGCTGTACCATTCAAGTATTTCTCCTCCAAACAAGAGAAATAGTTTAGAGGAACATAGTGGTTTTACTTTTGTTTGGGAGCATACACTGAGTCTGCAGTTGTTATAACCTAGCAGTTTTAAGCTAAAACTGTCCCTCCTTCTTGTTCTTTAATGGTGGTGGTGGGGAGGAATATGTTGTCAAATATTATGCATGACAGCTTTTTGTTTTAGCCGGAGAGAGAGGCTGCTGAATTCAGTTATATCCCCCTTATTGTCAGTCTACATGTTAATTAATGTGCCATAATTACGGCGCGTTATGTTTAGTATTAGTAATAACAGGTACTAACTTAACGCACCATAATTGGTGCTGCTGCACATTAGCTCAGATGAATGCTTTTTGTGTGATGCTTAATGCCCATTAGATTAATTTTACTGTGTATTAATACTAAAATTTAGCACGGTTTTTGCCAGCTATGCAAATGCGCAGTAGAATTTAATCTAGTGAGCATGGTCTCATGTAGGTGCACCCACTATGCATGATATTAGTCCAAAGCCAACACGCTCATGGCTTACCACATGGATAGGCAACCCCTGGCCTGGGTACCAGAGCGTGGCAAGTTGAAGTTGTAGCTGTTGTTGGCACTCTGCCTAAAAATGTTGCCAGCCCCTAACTTGCCGTATGGTTCATGGGGCTGGGCCCCAGCAGAGTCAAGAGCATTTTCAGCAATTGTGACCCCACCGCTGAGCACTGCTTAGTATGTGTGCACACTCCAGACTTACCCCCCACCCCTTCCCAAAAAAGTCTATGTGCTAACTAGTCCCAACCCCTGACTAGGGCAGGGTGTTCTTGTCATGAGTCCTGGGATCCCCCTAGGAATTTATGTGCAGATGAGGTCCTGTGTTACTTTATAAAGAGCCTGACTGGTGTGACCCCACCGATACCAGGGGTGGCAGAGGGATTCTGGGTGACCTGTTTAGGTCACTTGGTTGGTGATGTTTTCTGGACATTTAAGGCTGGTGAAGTAACAGGAATTATTGGAAATGGAAAAGAAAGGTGCAGTTCAGCTGTGGGAGTGAAGAGGAAGTTGAAATGTATTCAATGTAGTGGCTCACTATGACTTGAAAAAGAATCGGTGCTGAGGGGGACTAAGCACAATAGGCACTTCTATACATTTTATTCAGATGGGTTGAGCTAGTTTGTCTTTGTGGTTGGCTCCCATCGGTATGAACCATGTGTTTTATAGTCATGCCAGCTTTGGCTGCATTTAATTGATGTCATAGTTGATTTCCATTACAGAGCACATGCTGCATTTGGCTGCAGTTTTGTGATAGACAATGTATTTAATGAAGTTTCCTTATATGTGAATATGAGCTGAGGGGCTTTTTCTCCAGATGGTGGTGGTGGGGTGCGGGGGCAGACGGACCTCATCTTATGTTTGAGTAAATATGGTTTGTTCCTTGATCTGTCTTGATGTTTTTGGTTGTGAAACTTTCTTAGCTATATCTTGTATTAATTTCTTTTTAATCAGAAAACAAAGCATCAAGACAGTTGTTGCTTGAGGACTGATTTGTATACTGCTTCGAGCTATATAAAATTGTACTTTCTCTCATGAACGCTTACTTGCATGGATAGAAAGAGAAACCACCTTCAATAATGGGACTTCTGCTCTTTTAAGATATCATTCTTGTGTATCAGATTTCTGGCCCTGTAGGCTGGGTAGGTGGTACAGCATGGTCCATGGGCAGGATCCTGGGTATAGTGCTGGTTTGCCAGCTCAGCCTCTGGTATGGGATCTATTTGCCCAATGGCCTCGCCTATCATATTGGTCTAATGCCGTATATCGATTCCTCACCATGGGCTGGCATGATCTAGCACACAGGGCCACATCCAGCCTGCAAGGCTCCCCACGTGCCTAGACATTTAGCAGCAGGGAAGTGGAAAATAATGCTGCTCCTGTTTCTCTGCGGCCACATTTCCAGATGCGGGGAGCTTGCAGACTGGATGATGTAGCTCCGTTGACCGAATCTGACCAGAAGGCTGAGGTCCACTGTGTAATATGGATTAATGAATAGTTATGTGTCAGCTAATGAGCGTTCTTTGTTCTTTCTCTTACTTCTTCAGCTTCCCTCCTACCTGGGACCCCACATTAACTACACTGTCTTTGCTCTCATTTTTAAATCAGAACTCTGTCACTATAGAGTTAGGCCCAGTCCAGTTAAACCAAAGTTCATGCTGTTTTCTTTACAACAGTAAGATAGTGACCTTTCAGCTATTTGTTCTTTAACTCTCAAATCCATCCCTTCTGGTTAACCTTAAAGAGTGTGTCTACTCTACATGTGTGCTCTAGTGCGCATTAGACTATTTTACTGTGCATTAAAGCATCATGTAAATACTGCGACATTATGCTAAGGTGCAGTACAATAGTCTAATGCACATTAAGTGTCACTAAAAAAGCATGCAGATGTGCTACTGCACATTAGCACAGCCTAATGCGCCTTAATTTTAGGACCTGCCATTGGAGGTACTAAATTTTAATGCACATGTAGATGCACCCAAAGTTACTGCTCTATCTTACAGCTTTTGTTCACATCTGCCACAGCCAATACATTCTTTAGAGTCTTTTGTTTTCTTCTTTTGTCCTCCTTTTCTTTGCTTATGCTATCAAGGCTTTTACTTTCAGAAGCTTTAGTTTCTGTCTTTGGAAGATTGTCATGGGTATCTGCGACGAGGACTTCTGACCCAGGACTGGCCTCAGGGGGAAAAAGGTGCCCTTGGCAAACTTTTGCCCATTCCCCCCAGTTAAGAGTGCAGGCTGCAGTCCAGTAGGGAGGCAGGGCGGCATGGTGCGCCAGGCAGGGAGGTGGGCAGGAACCACTGTTTCTGAAGTTAGGGCAGGAAGGTTTTGGAGAAATTGCAGTTTGTGGCTCTTTTGTAACTAAATCTTTCTGTCAATGAAATTGATCATTTGATTTCTGGGTCTGTTATGAGGGCACAGTAGAGGGGATATATGCTGAGTGTCCATTGTTCATATGTTGGGAATTGGCCAAAATGTAGAATTTCGTTATTCAGCAGTTGTTTAAAATTTTTCCATGTTGTTTGCTTTTTAGAAATATTCTAGTGGACAAGCCTAATGATCAGTCCTCAAGGTGGTCTTCAGAAAGCAACTACCCTCCCCAGGTAAGATTTTTAACTTTGGCTAAGTATTCGGTGCTTTCGTAGTTTCCGGAGACAGGAAGTTTAAGCTCTGGTCCTTTAGGTATGAACTACTAATATTAACAAATGGGTTACTTGCTCAAATTTGTCAGCTGCAATAAGTCCTGGTGGCTTCCCAAAACGCTACTTCCTGTAGTTCTTCAATTTCTGCTTTTCTCAGGAGTCCTTTCCCTTATACCTGGTATTAGTGGTGGCGTATCCATGATGGTGCAGGGAATGTCTTCTTTTAGATTAAGATGTTGGATACATTTTTGGGCACTGCTCTTTTTCAGGTCATATAATTAAGGGAATTAAAAATTTATAGTCTGTTTTTCTTTTTCCTCCTGTTCTTTCTGTCCTTCTGGCAGCATATTGTTGTCTACCAGAAAGCACTCAGAAAGACCACACTAAGTCAGAATGTTTTTGACACTTTAGATTCCAATTCAAAATCTTTTGGGTTTATCACGTGAATTGTGTGTCGTGTTTGCTCAGTCGATAGTGCTAATATTGCATGGCACTTGAGTAGCATGGCACGCTGGTTGAAAATCACTCCTAGTCTTATTTGAGAGATTTTATGGTCACGACTATAGTTTCATAGATGTTGGGTTCGGAAGGGACCTATTAGATCATCGAGTACGACCCCCTGCCCTGGGCAGGAATGAGTGTTGGGGTCAGATGACCCTAGCCAGGTATCTGTCCAATCTCTTTTTAAACACCTCCAAGGAAGGAGACCACACCACCTCCCTTAGAAGCTTATTCCATATTTTGGCAACCCTGTAAAGAATTTGTTTCTAATGTCCAATCTGAATTTTGTTCTCTTCCCATTTTGTGGCCATTATTTCTAGTAACCCTGATAGATGCCCTGGTAAACATCATGTCCCCTATTTCTTGCTGCCCCCCCGCCCCAATAAATTTGTAGGCAGCCACGAGATCACCTCTCCACCTCCTCTTGGGAGACCTGAACCTCTTCAGCCTCCTCAATTGGTCCACATAGGGGTTTTCTGTAGGCCTTTTAACCAGACAAGTGGCCCTCGTCTGAAGTCTCTCCAGGCCATCCACATCCCTCCCGAAGTGCAGCGCCCAAAACTGGGCACAGTATTCCAGCTACAGCCTGACCAATGCCGCGCAGAGGGGAAGTATCACCTCCCTAAACCTGTTTGTGGTGCACCTACTTATGCAAGAAAGGGTGCGGTTAGCTTTACTTATTACCTCATCACACTGGATTAGTCATGTTCATTTTGGAGTTGACGACGACTCCGAGATCCCTTTCCGCGATCCCTTTCTGCGGTTGTGCTACTTAGAGTGGTCCCTCCCAGACTGTAGGAGTGTTGACTGTGTGTGTGTGTTGGACGACTATAAAGTCCCTTGAGTATAAGACTAGGGCTGTGTAATAGTAAGAAGTTTTATTTATTTATAAAATAGGTTAATAGTAAAATGTTTTAGATATCTATTTTATAAATAAATACAACTTCTTACTATTACACTGGCCTCGTTTTATACTTGAGGGACTTTACAGTCACGAATAGGTAGGTGGGTAGTTTGAAGTCCACTGTGTGTGTACATGGTGGACCTCAAAATATATAAATATAAATATTAATTATTTTTTTGCATCCAACTTGAATTCAGATGAGTGTTAGCATAAAGTTTAAGACCACAATGGCATTTTCCCCCTCTTTGCCTGCTAGTTCTCACAGTGGCAGTTCTTCTGCCCAAGTCGAGAGGAGGAGTTGCTAGAGAAACAGTGGGTGTACAGAGAATGATCGTACATGTTTGTTTTAATATAATTTAGTAAGCTGTACAGAAAAGACACCTCCTGTCCCCAGGTAGCCGCTAGGTAACTCCTTTTTAAATTTAGCCATGAAGTCAAAATCTGTCTCTTGTCTCTTTGGCTTTCTCTCTATGAGATCCGGATATCCTTCATGCAAAGTTGTCTTTCTGCAATTCTAGAAGGCAAAGAGGGAGGGCATGAAAGACTGAAGTGATTTTCAGCTTGTAACACAGAGGGTTTTTTATTATTCATTTTTTTTTTCTTCCGTTTTTAATACTTCTGCTTAAGTGGACAATTCTTGCCTCTCAAGATGACTTGAAGTGGATGTTGGCATGTTTTTACTTGGTGTGTCCTCTTAACTAGTTGGAATATTATTATAACGAAGATTAGTTTTGACTGATAACTAACTTTTTTAAAAAATGGAACCTTTATTAACTTCCACTAACCTTTTATATGTGGAAGTATTTCTTCTGAGGCTTAATTGAAAGCTAATTGTTTTTCTTTCCCCTTTTGGAAACAAGGATTTTCTGTGCGTTTTTTCTTTTGATGCCTAGTGTAGGAAATTGTCCTCTGGGGGTGAGGGAGGAGGCATTAGCAATCGGTTTGCCGGTATGCTCAATTCCGTGTGATTCACAAGATGTATAGTATATGTCCTATCGGCTTCAAATGGTGCATCTGAATCACAAATTCAATTTTTAGAAGAGGAATAATAACCTGCTATTTTGTGAAAGCAAGACAGATTGTGTTTGCCCACAGAAACTAACAAAGTAAACCTTATGTAGCTCAAAACCTTGTGTTGGTATTTATAAGATCAAATCATGTAAAATTTTGACTCTTGCTTAACACGTAGTATCTGTGGCTTTCCGAAGCTAATTGTGTTTATATACCTAATGTAACTGTCTTAATTTCTTATGGGCATTGCTCATGCATGTTCAACACATAAAGATTAAGTCTGAGGAAATAATGATTTCTCTGAGCTCTGGGAACTGAGAAACTTTGTGAGCCTGTAATTGTAAAGGCTAATACAATATGGACATATCCTGTTCTCCATCCATCAGCATCTATACTTCTTTTGGGGAATAAGTCTTTGGTCTACTGGAAAACTTCTGTTCACCTCCAAAGGATTCAAACTTTTACATTTATATATTACACATTTAACGTGGTCTTAAATAACTTTAGTAAGGTTACAGATGTGTTAAGCTATCTTTCTTTGAAATAGGGCAGAAGGCAGAGTAGGGTAGCACCTTAGAGATGAGCTGGATCTGAGATGTTAAGCTAACTTTTTATAGGCGATTAACTTATTTTGTCAGATGGTAGCATTTGACAAAATAAGTTGTTGGCTTTGAGAGCTCATGCTGCTGAATCATTCCCTGCTCTATCTTCTGCCATTAGTAAGGTTGTAAAGGAATGAGCTCAGAAATTAGGAAATGTGAGAATGAGGACTGTGCCATAATTGGCTTCCTTGTGTATGTGTATAATTGTCAAGTCTTGTATTATCACACACTTGCTTCTCTCCCATGCGTGTGCCTTTCTCCATTAGCTGTGTGAAAAGGCCATGAGGAAACCAGTGTTAATCTGCCTGGCAGAATGTAATAATGTGCAGTTAGAAAAAGGCACCGGGCCATCCAAGTAAAACAGAAGACATGCTCATTAATCAGGAACCCTCAATTCTGAGCCCTGAGTAAGGCTGATCCGATGTGATCTCCTATAAGGAGACCACCATAATGCATACGCACAACAATATTAAAGCGTTCCCCCTGCAACATTAAACTCTGCTGTATCATTTCCGAACTTTTGAGCGAGTGCATGACTAATGCTGCGATGGGTTGCTGGACTTGTATTTACTCATAAATGCGGATTTAGTAATGGCTTTACCTGGTGTTAAACATTCATTTCCTTCCTTTTTTCCTAGAAAGAAGAAATTATCCATAAGAATCCTTCTATACTAAACCCCCCAAAACAAAACAACCCCCCCCCGCCAAAAAAAACAAAACAAAAACCAACCAAACAAACCTACTGTGGCTGCTATATGCTGGGCCTGAGTAGAACAGGAAAAAAATTATAGATTTACAGAGTAGATGGAGGGTTCTTTTCAAGAAGTTGAAAGCAAAAGAAATTGAAAGTGGAAGTCTAAAAACTCAGCGTACAGGTAAAACATCTGAAATACTGTCCTGTGGATTATATGTAGTAAACGGGTTTCCAGCTATGTGGTTATGGTAGAGTTAAATGACTCGTGTGGCGTTGAGAGCCACGAGTTGAACATGAATGAGTGCCAGTGAAAGGAAATATGCATGACAGCTGTTTGTCCTGTTTGCGAAGCTAGATACCTTTCTTGATTCACTCTGGAAATAGAATGACCCAGAAATCGTATGTGCAATAATAAACCTGTTATGTAGTAGGCTGTTCAGGCAGAAGATGGCTTAGCCTCCCCTATTTTTATACTAGCTCTAAGTTTACAGAGGAAATGTAAGAAATCAAATTGATAGCATTGGAGACCCGACCTTTATTATAAAGAATTTTAATGGCTGTGGTTATCAGTCTGACTTGCCAGAATGTCTGCACAGTGATGCTAGTTCCTGTACATGATTCTGGGTATTAAGGTTTAAAATAAAGCAGGGGGTGTTTTGTTGTGGGGGTTTTGATTCAGTCTTTTATTACAAAAATAATCAGGTGGGTTTCTACACCTATAGCTGTAGCCCCTGACCTCCCAGATGTAGAAATAAAAGCCACTTTATGTGCATTATTTTGTACCCCACCCAACAAAATGCAGTCACCTCTGGGTTAACACAGGGCTGCTGTTTGAACAGCACTCAGTAAAGGCAAGAAAATTAGCACAGTGTGACAGTTTGTTAGTTTTGGAGGTACCGGTTTGGGGTATTAGGGTAAAAGTGTTCAATCATGTCATTATTGGTAGCTTTTATATTTGTTAAGTACATGAACTCTCAGTTTCAAAAGATGTTTGTGTCCCTGAGCATTCAAAACCAGTTTTGGTCTTCTGCCTTATCCCCGCTTTTTGTCTCCAAGATGAAGTGCAGAGTTAAAAACGGAAAAGGGTTGATCTAAACTGTAAAACCTAACTAGTAAAAGACAGCTGACAGTAAATTTTACCACCATCCACAAAAAAACCCAACAACCTAACAAAAAACAAACCCCAAAACATTTAGCACATGGTTATGGGCCAGACCTTCAAAAGAGGTCTGAGTGCAGCTCCCAACATCACACTTATAGCCTGATCAGCCTATAAAAAAATCAATGTAATAAGCTCTGAAGGTACTGCAGTAATATGTATGACTCTATTAAGCGCGCTCTCTCTCTCTCTCTCTCTCTCTCTTTCTCTCTTTTTTTTTTTTTCTCCTTTTCTGAATTTCAGTTTACTAGTGTGAAGAATGGTCCAGAGCTGCTGTCCTTTCAGGACTAATAATTTTTTCTGAACTCAGACTATGACACTAACACCCACGTTCAGGGTTTTGCATAATAGCTGCCAGTTGGTTTCCAAATACCATCTGTTTTTTTTTTTTTAGGGAACAAGCATTTAATATATACACAAACATTTGTAAACAAGATTTGGACTGGTTTTGAATAACTTCTATTTAATAAATCTATTGGGCATTCCGTCTATAGTTGTTTTTTATGCAGACTCCCCCCTTCTTTGGTATTATTATATAGCCTTCAGTAAAAGGGTTTTTCAGAACATATGGTTTTATGTTTGAGTGCAGGATTATCCAACTGACAGCCCCTGAAGGGGTAAAGGCCCTGGGCTCCTGGTCTGGGTGCTACTCCCCTCTTTGCTTTCTTGCTGCTGCTGCTGCCGCCAGAGTCCTCTAGCTTCTCCCTCCCTCCTCAAAACTTCTACAGCCTGCCACCACTCTGGGCAGTGGGGGAGCCCATGGGCGCAGGGGCTGGAGTGGCTGCACTTCACACTGCATCTGCGCATGGAGGGGGCCTATGCGATGCAGCATATCCGTGCAGTGGGGTGCAGGGTATGTCGGGGTCTGGTGCAAGGGTGGGGGTGCATGATGTGGCGGGTGGCAATGCAGCGCAGCAGGGATAGGGAGGTAAATGCCATTTAAAAAAAATCCGTTTAACCTCCTCCAATTGTATCGTTTAATTGGTTAACCAATAGCTCATACCTAGTTTAATGACCTCTGGCAGGAATGGCCCCAGCCTCTTATATCTTCACCATGTGCCTGGCAGTGTGCAGGCCCCAGGCTGCTGGCAACAAGCGTGGTCAAGCCAGTAGTCATACTGTGGAGCCGTGGCTTCTCCGTGTCCCCCCCAGGCAGGGGCTGGGGACCTCCTGGGGTTTGCCATGCCACTGAACTGGCCACCAGCCGCCAAGACCGTGTGGACCTGACTGCGTACCGGGGTCCCCACGGTAAGCATGCCACGTGCAGGCTTCCATGGGGAAGCCCTGAGAAGAGAAGGCTGATAGATGTCATCCTCAACTTTGAGGGACCTTTTGGGACCGGATCCTGCTGCCATAGGGAGGGAGCTGCCAGGCCCCCCACAGGGATGCGGCAGGGTCTTCCTGCCACAGGAGTGAAACTCCTGGCCATAGGGTGGTTCTGCCTGGGCACGGCGATGGGCTCCATGTTTCTCCTGCCATGCTTGTGCGGTCGTGGCCCACCATAGGACCAGGCATCTCATTGCTGCGGCAGAAAGGCCCCACCTGACTCCTGTGGGCGGCCCAGCATCTCCCTTCAATGGCAGCAGGACCCGGGCATGTGGTGGGGGTGAGGGGAAGCTGTGACTCTGCAGCCTGGCGGTGCATCCTAGTGGCTCAGGCATGCCCACTGCTTGCCAGGGGCCTGAGGCCCATGCAGTGTCAGGAGCACAGTGAGGGCAAGAGGGGCTGGGGCTGTTCTTGCTAGAGGTCACTGATGTTAAGTGGTGGAAATATAATTATTGTTTAACCATTTAACTATTTACATCCCTAACTGGGGGGGTGGGGCAGAGAGGTGGCAATTTGCATGATGTGTCTTGGAGCAGTGTATGCCCACGTGGTACGTGGTTGGGGAGCATGTGACCCCCAGCCACTCAGAAATTGGGCAGCCCCACTTCAGCACGTGCCAGTATGTCCTGTTTTCTTATGAAGTCTGCTTGCTTGGTGCCTACAGCATGACTTCACTGCATGGGTTTGTTTTACTTGGATCCTTTAGGGCTTGAGGAGTATGGCAGCTCTTTAGCTCTTTTGCAAACTCCTTGGGGAATCGCCACAGCAAAAGTATCTGTAAATCTTCTTAGCCAGCAGCCACTGCAGTCCAAAAAATGGCCAATTCAGTTTTCTGCTTTCAGTGACATTGGGAATCCGCAGCCTCTGTGCAAAGGGGGGGCAGAATCGAAACACCGGCTTTGTAGCAGGTGTGTGTCTAGCTTTTTCGGGGTTAGCCACTGAGTCCAGGCGTCTGTCTTGTGCTCTTCCATTTTACAGTGTTCCCCCTTTGAGGTTGGATGGCCTCTGCTCTCAGATGGTGAATGAATGCGTAGAAGCGGCAGGGCTGGTTTTGAAGTTGTGCAGAGGATGGCTATCTAAGCTATCTTGTAGCTTGTGTAGTCTGCACCTCTTGATGTGCAAGCCTTTCTAATTAAGTTGGTCTGTCTTCTACTGTGCACATATGCTGAATCCAGAGGATTCAGCTAAAATCTGTCTCCTTCCCATGGCTTTGTTTTTTATTTTAATGCCAAATCTAGATTCTTCACTGCAAGCTTGGGAGCTGAACTTTTGAATATGTGTGAAAGGTTTTATCTTAACCTTAGCATCAGGCTTGAAACCCTTTAAACTTCCTCAAGACAGTTTCAAATCCTAGTGAAGTTGATTCATCCCTTCACCTTTCCGAGGTAAAACTGTACAATAAGTAACTTTTGGCATTGGATCTTTGCAGAATCAAATTTAAGTTTTCTCTGTTGCTTAGGCACTGTAAAATCACATGGGACTTGGTGCTCTTGCACACAGCTTTCTACTTTTAGCTTGCCCTGTGCCACCTCCTTCAGCTTGCCCTCCATCCTTTCCATGCCTGAAGCAGTTAGTTTGCTTCAGTAGTGCTGTATCTGTAGTTGAAGGTGCTTAGGGATCTTTGACATGCAAATATACCAAATTTGCTTTTACTAGAAAGGGCTTTTATTGGAACCTGGCACTGAGAAGGCTTTGCAGAGAGCCCATAGTCTCTTGGGGGGGAAATGCCATGTCTTCAGCTTGCATCATGCCCAGGTTTTGCATATAACCCAGGTGCAATGGCTTGGTGCATTCTTTTATCCTTAATTACTAATTAACATCTTATGGCTTGACTTGGCGTATTGTTGTATTGCTTAATTGTTAAAATAGCTGAAAAATGCAAACTACAAGCTTTTTGTTTGTCTCCTCGGCATGCATTTCTCTTAGAGGCATTTATGCAGCATTTTTGTTGGCAAAAACCCTTACTTGACTTTTTTTTCTTTCTAAATTGGAATTGTGTATTGCAGTAACATCTAAAGGTCCTACCAGAATCCTGTTATGTTAAATGCTAGAAAATGCACAGTAAGAACCAGTCCCTGTCCTGAAAAGATTACAGTTGTTACCAAACAAACCAACCAGTTGATTAACCTGCTGTGATGTGACATTGGCTTGGTACAGGTATTAGGGAGTTGCAGCAAAAAGACAAGGCTGGATAGTGGTGAAGGATGAACCGTCTCTGGATGGGGTCATTCTAAATCAAGATTAAGGCATGTCTACAGGGCAGTTCTAGCAAGAACTAACATTGCAGCTACTTGTGCTGTACCTCCTTTGCAAATTGCCAAAAAGGCTGTTTTGAATCTACTTTAGGAAGCAGCTAGAAAACAACAAAATGTTGACCCCTTTCACGCTGTACATAGAGGGAGGTCTATACCCAGTAGGCAGTTGAAAGGAGTAGCTCACGCTCTGCAAGTCTCCCTGTAGCCTGGAAGCCCCCTTTCACTCCCCATAGATAATTAAATGACTGAGTCTTATTTGATGTATATAATATGCATTTGGTTCCCATGTTGTAAACCAAACTTTGCATGTTGTAGAAGATAACTTCCTTTGTCAAATCAGAGGTAAAGTGGTAGTCTTCAGGAGGAACTGCAAGTATGGCCCAGCCTGTCGCAGATGGGATTCAAATGCACTGCTAATGTGTGACTTGAAGCCGAACTAGAGCAGTCTTCTGGATGTGAAAAGACTCTCTTGGAGGGAACCTGTGTGGTTCAAGGGCTCTTCACCTAGATTAGGGTGGTTGGACCTGACTCTCTGTTTGGGTAGATTTCTTTAAAAGCAGTACTTCCTAATACTGCTGGGTTTTTTGGTTTTAACTGTGTTGGTCTAAGGACATGGTACGTCCTAATATGCATTCCAAGTTACCTTGGATATAAGTGGGAACAATATAATTTCGGGTGCCAAGTTAAATTGCTCTCCAGCTCTGATTTACCCTTTTTAAGGCTATAATGTTCTCCCTCCCCATATTCTCTAAAGCCTTTGCTTTAACACTTAGTCATTCTCACTTTTCTCCCCCCACCTTGTTTCTACAGTATTTGATACTGAAGCTTGAAAGACCTGCCATAGTCCAAAGTATCACATTTGGCAAATATGAGAAAACTCACGTTTGTAATTTAAAGAAGTTTAAAGTCTTCGGTGGGATGAATGAAGAAAATATGACAGACCTCTTATCCAGGTAAGAGATGCTTTCATCAAATATGTCAGTGTAAATCAGAGGCTAGACCAAAGCTAGACCAAAATGCACTTATTTTTCTTTGGTCCCAAATGGACTCACAGCTAACTGTGCAATAAAGCCTGCAAGTAGCTGCTCATGGGGTTCCAGGCCCTATGAAAATGACTGTAATAAGATAAAGGGCAGAGTATACATCCCAAAACTTGCTTCGGGAGACCTTCTGTACTTGCTGTACCCCCAAAGGATCTGTGAAGAGTGAACTCCTGGGAGCTTTGGAGGAGCTGGGAGCATGGTTTAAAATTCATCGTCTGAGATTTCTTTTTTCTGCCTGTTTTTAAGATGCAACCCACATTTGGTCTCCACTCATGGAAGGCTTTAGCGTAGCTCTGTAGCAGTATGAATAATAAATGTTTTAGTCTGCTTTGGTACAGAAGCACCATTACAACTGTACAGGTCTGAATTAGTTACCTGCTTTACTCTTTGATGGACAGATCAAAGGGCAGAATACAAAACTAAATTCTTTCTTTTGTTGTAATCTGTTTCTGTGGCCCAGTGATGCACGTTCAATGGAATATAGCCATTTGGCAATTTTAGGTTTTTATTTAGAGCTTCTGAATGCTCATTGAGATACGTTTTTGACAAGAAATGAGCAATCTCTTGCTTCATTTGAAAAGGACTCAGAAAAATGTTTAGGGTGTAGAGTGTAGCCAGTGTTGATTTGGAGGCTAGAAGGAAGAAGGCCCCTGGTGAGCATTGCTAATCTGTTGAATTGGTATATGTCTGTTGGCTCACTTTCTCAGTTACCCATCCCAGTGTGACAAATCTAGCGTAGATATCGTGCAAAACCATGCAGAGACTTGTAGCCTCTTGGGGGCTGGAAACCAAAGTAACTCTAGGTATGCCAATTTAGCAAATTTTAAATTGGTGCCACTTCAGTGCTAGAGTGGGGGGATTTGATGCAAGAGAAGTGATGAAATACTGTGTTTTCTTACATACCGCACACACCTTGTTTTGTGAAGGTAGAACACAGAAAAAGATTTTTCCAGACTCTTTCCTGTCGCAGCCTCGGCTCTCCATGGCTAAATGCTGACTGCATGCAGACGGGATAGAGTCCCATCGTTAGCATCATTCACCTTCCTACTGCAGTAGCATGGCTACGGATTTAACCTTTGTCACAGCTGCTGCCGAATTTGGCAGTGGCTGCAACAAGGGTTAAACCTGCAGCTGTGCAACTGTAGTAGGAGGATGAATTATGTTGATCATGGGACTCTACCCCACCCTTTGCATGCGTCTTGGAAGTGAGCAGAGCCCCCTGGAGCCGTTTTCAGCATCCCCATGCCTCCATTTTGTTGCAGAAATCATCTTCCCTGCTGAATACATACAGCCCAGTTTTGGAGGGCTATTTTTTTTTGGGTAGGGAGGAAGGTGCCTGTGGTATGCAAGTAAATACGGTACTTTACTATCTGCCAGTTCATCCAACTATGTTCAGATATTCAATTTTTAATGAAAAACATGTATTTTTTGGATGCTGTTGCCTTTTTTATACTTTGATAAAACTGGATTCAGTATATTTTAAAAACTGAAACCGAAAGGTAACAGTTGGCATCTTGCATAACACTTCATCTGAGGGTCAGCAAACCCAATTAATTCTTGTGAGGTAGTTGTAGCTCCGTCTTACAAAAGGGAAGGATGAGGTTGGTTGGTTGGTTTGTTTTAGGAGAAGTTAGCTGTCTGAGTCATGCAGCGAGTTGAGCACAGAGAAGCAGAATAGCTCTTCTAACTCAGATCTGTCCTCAGACAGTTAGACAATGCTGCGTCCAAGGGAGGTAAAATGGTGGCTAGTAATCCAGGCGTTGGTCCAGCATGCATACTTGCAATTCATAATAAAATGAGACGAGCATCACATGTCAGGCATGACCTAGATTTCGTTTACTAGCTAGTTCTAAAATACGAGGTAAGATTTAGTAACCTTATTTATTTTTTCCCACAGTGGCTTAAAGAATGATTATAACAAAGAAACATTCACCTTGAAGCATAAAATTGATGAACAGATGTTCCCCTGTCGATTCATTAAGATAGGTAAATGCATTTTTTCAGCATTCTGAGTAGAAAATAATCTCCTCTTATACTGGTGCCGGTCTTGGCACTTGTGGCTACGTTGTACTCAGGCAAAGTATCCAAAATAGCTGTTCCATTTCGTGATCTCTAGGCTGGTTAGACTGGAACACAGGGAAGCCCTGTTACCAGGGAATAATAGCGTGATATTTTAAATCCTATGGACTGAAAGCACAGTACAGTGAATTGAAGAAATGCAATTGTCTTAGCCAAGTAATATTGCTGGAGGAGCTATTTATGGTCACATAATAGGTTACTGTGCAAAGCTTTTAAAAACAAAACAATAAAAACCTCATATGCTGGTAAAAAGTTTCAGCACTGATTTGCCTTGGAGATTTAAAGAAAATGGTTAGCCTTGTTCCCAAAGCTAGCAGCACGGGTGCCAAACTGCATTGGCCTTTCTTGGCCCTTCCCCACCCCCTTCTCTTGCCTCTTTTGCCTTAACCACAACTATAAAGTAAGTACGTAAGGGCAAGGGGAGTTCAGTCCCCATGACGTACTGAGTCACTCTGGTGAGCCTGCCAAGAGGTTTGCCAGTTGTACTGTGGGTTTTTTCTTTTTCATTTTGGGGTGCGAGCATGAGTCAACTGGGAAGAAGACTTGAGTTGCTTCCTCCTTTCATGTAGCTGTACCCCACAACACACCAATTATCACACCACAACACTTGGCCACTGAGCTTGGCTGAACTTCATCTAATGATACGGAGGTTGAAGACTCCAGCTTTACTAACTTTGGGAGCTATCTAGTCCCTCCGGAGTAGTTGAAGAAATACTTGTTTGGTAGTAACTCTTCTTTGGTAGGAGAACTAGAAGAGATATTTCAGAAAAAATGAAGGAATGAGGCAGTTTTTTAATTTACAAAAGTTAAGCTTCCAAAGACAATTTTGGGTGTCTTATGTCCTGCAAGTAGAGTTCCTGCTCCTGTCTCGGCATGATGTGGCTGAGACTGTCTGGATGGAGCTTCTCTTGGAGTCCATTAGCAGCTTCTAACCCCCTCCAAGATGTCCCTGCACCAAGGGAAGTGAATGTTTTGAGAGGAGGGTGGGGAAAGGTGACAGTAACTCCTGTAAAAGTAGAAAATGTCTCATTTGTCATATTCTTTTACAATTTTTCTTGGCAATGCAATCTGCAAAACTTGAGTTTGAGATAGGTAAAGTAGCAGAAGAGTAAGTAAATAAAATAAGGTTGAACACCTTGGTAAAGCCGTTTTGGCCTTACGTGTGGTTAGACTTAACTATTTTAAGTTGCAGGACCCTGTTACCTTACTTCAGCCTGTGACTGGTTAGTGGATTTGGTAGCAAATACCTTTTAATAACCAAAAGGGGTAATATTTGCTTTTAAAAGTGTGTGTGTATGAACTGAAATATAAATACGATGTCCTAGTATTGTCATGTTATAAGACACGGTGGCATCTTTAGATGTGTTGGAACGATTTAGTGATGATTTATTGGGTCATGCTTATGTAGTTTTGCTATCAATTTGGAGGCTGTGATAGCCCAGTCACAAATGCACTAAGAGTGTCTACAAATTATCCAGAATGTGTGCATTTGCAGCTGCTTGTGTACTGGATGTATCCTTTTAGGGAGTGGCCATTTTGCATTTTTTAATATTTACCACCGTATGTGCTACACGGTGGTGTTAATAGCTATTGATATCAAACGTGAGAGTTTTTACTCTGGGCTGTCAGAGGATGCACTTGCACCTTGAGTTGTGTGGAGCAGTGCATTTGACAAAATTTAATTAAGATGAACAAAAGACTCTTCCAAATCTGTGTGTGGCGTGGGACCCTTGAATGGATGCAGTAGCTAGTATTCTGAATAGTAGAAAATGTTGACTCCAACAGTTTCAATATATCAACAAGGCTTTTCAAAGCAAGTTCAAGGCATCTCGTTCCATTTGAGATCTGTCATTCTCAGCCCCTATTTTCTGTAGTCTGCTGATGCTGAAGATCAAGGGCAAGATCCTGTTCCACCAAAGTGCCCATGTATGAACCTATTCCACCTGGATTGGGTCCCTGAAGAGCAGTGGATACACAAGGTGGATGGGTCCTCCTCCTTTTTTCATTTTTGTGTCTTAAGACTGTTATTCCCAAGTCATAAGGAAAGTAGGGGGAGGTTGGTGCCTTGGAGCCTGACTGGTTCCGGGGGGTGTGAGTTTGTAGGCCACAGCCTACCTTATTGGGTGCTGTGTTGTTCCCCCTTTTCCCCTGTTACAGTTAAGATGACGGTGTAATAAAAGTAGGTGCGTTAACTGGTTTTGGGGACTTGTGGGCTATTCCAATCCATTGCTGTCTAATGCATGGAGTAGGAACTAACCCCAGGTTTGAGACATTTTGCTACTTTGGCAACTTCAGATCAAAAATCGTTGAGCCGCATTTGAGCTATCTGCGTGCAGGGTGGATTATTTTGCCATTCAGAAAACTGCTTTTTTTTTAAAGATCTTTTTATGCTCAAATACACTTAGAGTTGGCTTTTACTTTTTTAAAATGGAAACTTGGATGTGCACATATACTGAATGTGTGCTTTGCTGTGGCTGAAAAAGCTGAACTTGAAAGGCTACAGCGGGCTCAGCAGCATTTTTGGGCAGAGTGCTAAAAACACTTGAAACCTCAACTTGTAAGATGTTGGCATGGCGGGAGAGCCATGAGTGGCCCAATCTTCATTGTAAAGGCAAAATGCCTTCCCATGCCATGCTCCGGCATGTGTGCTGGGGGTTGCCTGCCCCTGGGCTATAGGTATCCAAAATTATGCCTAGAGCATATGCCCTTACATATACAGCACTTAGGGTCTGATTTTACCTTTCTTTCCATTCTCCCTCCCTCAGCATTTGCGCAGAGTATGTTGAGCAGGTATAGCGTGATAGGGATATCCAGCCTCAAAACACTTGAAGTTGCTTTTTTTGATACTGAGCAGTGTATCTGGTCTTTAATCTTTCTGATTACTGCTCAACATCTCTTTTGCCCTGGTAATACTTTAAATTTAGCTCTTACTTAGTTCAGTGGTAAATATAATTGATGTCACTGTTACACCATTAATTCCAACTGGAAATGAGTGCACTATGGTGGTGTTGCATGGCTTCTGTAAGAAGAAAGTAGATCGTGCTTGTGCTGTTCTGATTTGAAGCTCAGTTTTGCATCCTCTTTATTCCTCCCATCCAAAGTCTGTGCCAGGAAAAACTTGTGCATCAACTGATTAATTCAAGGACTGATAGTGACTGGAAGGGCGTAGCTAGAAGTTATGTGAAGATTACCAATACTGCAATGGGATCCTCACAAATATCAAGTAAAGATCCTCTGTTTCTGCATTTCCCACATCAGCCTTTGCACTGTGTTTATTTTTGACATCTGTTCATTAGTTCTGATTTGAGATGGGGCTGTCATTTAAACTCCCTATTTTTAGTACTGTAATTTCTTGAAACTGATCTTCTGGTATGAATTTCTTAATGTTGCAATCTCCCTACCCAATCAAGCAGTTAAAAAATAAAAAATCCAAACTACTTGGATGAGGATGTGAAGCCTCAGTGTTTTGAGCACTGGTCTTCCCAGGGGGAATTTGGCTAGCACCTTGGGGTTGATGCTTTTATTCTGAAGAGTGCAATAGCAATACTTGCTGCAACTGGTGAGATGCAATTTATATCACAAAAAATGATGAAATTCTACCTTTGCTCACTAATGTGATGAATGGGACGGGAGTCCTCTTTCTCCGGTATGTCTACACCGTTCAGATAAGCACAGAAGAGGTGGTATATAGCACAGAGTCCTCTGTCTTAGCTCATACTTGTTAATGCGCTGAGTTCTGCGTACCTACAGCATTATGTTTTATGTGTATTGGATCTGCCTACAGACCTTTTGTTTTGGAGGTAGTACCTGAGATGCCTCAGATTTTATAACAAACGACTTTTTGTCACCTTGTTGCTTTTAATTTTTAAAGGAACATTTGTTAAAATTAGTCAAAATAGTTTAGGCCCTTAAGCAGTTTTGTTGTAGCTGTAAAACTAAGAAGCTCGAAAAATAAGAACATGGAATAAGGAAATAACCGGTGCAGTGCTTCACATGTCCTAAAGGGAAGTTTTTTGGGTCAATCCTTTTAAGCTTCCTCTATACTTGTGGGCTTGAGCATAGCATCATGGTTCACCTGCAGCTGCAGCAGTTCTCCAAATGAGGAGTACTAGTGAGAGAGATGGTTACCATTTGTTTGGGTTGTGATGGCCCAAGAAGTACCCTAAACACTCTGTCCGATGACATTATACCTTGGGTGTTAGAAATGGGGTAGAAGAGAAGAGTAGTCTTATTCTGGGCCTTTTAAAGTAACGGCTTGTCCTTGGTGGTAAGCAAAAGAGGAAATAAAATTAACCAAATAAAACCGTATTGGTTTCATTGGTTAGAATATTGTATTCGGTGGTTTTAAAACTAGGAAAGGATGCAACTTACTCCCTGCGGTTTCCAACCTGATGCAGCAAATCCTGGAATACAAAATATCCAGTCTAACATCCTGCCCCTTAGCCAACAAACATTTCACTCCAGTGACGGATTTAGAAATAAAGGAGACCGCTGCCATAATCAAGTACTGCCCGTACTCTGCAGATATAACTCAGATCCGTGTCAGGATGTTGCCATTTGAGCTATTGTAGTTCGTTTCCACCAGTCTGAACTGTTTAAGTCTGTGGGAGCATCTTTCATTCAAAGATTTTGCTGCCTTGGGGTGTAGGCAGGCATAATGATTATATTGATATCACAGGCTACTGATTTGGGCTATTACCATGCGACTTATGCCTATGTGGTTCTGTAGCAAACGTAGCAAAACCACTGCAAAACCGTTGACCCTTCTTTTTTGGGGGTCAGGGTTTAGGATGATTTAGCAAGTATGCACTACTACAGCAACACAGAGGTAGCAGCTGCTGTATGCTTAAAACAAACATTGCCCCCACCCCCTTTTAAGTAAACTGTATCTGCATCCACTCTTCCCAGTGCTAACTGTTTTCAGTAGCAGTTTAAGGATATGTATCTGGTAGAATTTCTGAACTTAAATAAAAGCAATAACCTAAAGCTTGTATATAAAGAGTTTGTTTTTATTTTTCCTAAAACTAAAATGCATTACCTTAAATTAGGTTTATAGGTCTGAAAAATAAGGCATCGAATGCTTGACGCTTTATCTTTTTCTCTCTTTCTCTTCCTCCCCCCTACCCTTGCCCCTTCCCTCCCATCCTCCTCCAGTTCCACTCTTATCATGGGGGCCTAGCTTCAATTTTAGCATCTGGTATGTTGAACTCAATGGTATTGATGATCCAGATGTGGTCCAGCCCTGTCTCAACTGGTACAGCAAGGTAGGTCTGCATTTCAGAATAATATTTGCTTGAATGTCAGGTGCCATTGTCAAACTGTGCACCATTGCTTTTCTGTTCCTTGGGTATCTGCTAGGGAATCATGGGGGATTGGAGGCGGGAATTTGGAGAAACACAAATTAATTCGTTTTAAAACTGTCTGTCTTAGTTTTTTAATGACTTTTTATTGTGAACAGCTCTGAGTTAGAGAGCTGAAGCTGCAGTTCTTAAATAATGCTGCCCCCCCCACCCTCCCATTGAGTGATATGTTTATCCTAAGTACAGTTTTTCCAGGGCTTTGTAGATCATCTTTAATTGAATAGATGTTTACATCTAAGCAGGTCGAGTCCAATGTTGTGTTTGTCCTTCACAAGTAAACTTTTCCTTACTGTATATTGTGGCATTTGCATGCTGTATAGCCGGAGGGAGATTTCTTGAGCACTTGGGCAGATGCTGTTATATTGCAAATGTTTGGAAAATGTCTGTGTCTGTGCACATGTGTTTGCAAGCTCCTTCAAAATAACTATTAACAGTCCAAGTTAAAATCTATGGAACTTCCCCTCCCAGCTGCTCCCTTTCTTTTTAGTAGGCTTTGAAAAGACCATGCTGCAATCACTACCTGCTTAGTTCAGCCGTAAACCACGCTGCTCTCTTGGACTGCAAATGGCATTTCAGATCTTATTTTGCCTGACAGACTTTTTTTCCCTTGTCAGCTCAAAAAGAACATTTTGCCTCCAAAGTATGATCTTATTTGGCCTAGGGAGATGCATGGCTCTCTTGCTGTGGGAGAGAATAGCTTGAGGTGCTCCTAAAATCTGATTGCCCACTTCTGGGCAAGTGCCCTTACTACCAGGCCATGGGGGTAAGCTGTGGTGCGAGTTGCCTTCACCCCTCCTCTTGGAGCTGGGCCACTGGCTGAAAATAATGGGTCCCAAAGGGGAATGAGCAAGGACGAGCCTCTCCGAAGCCCAGTAAGGAAGGAGGAAGGGAGCCCTGGGTTCGGGCCTGGTCTGAATGCTGTCTGTGGATTTATCAAACGACTCTTATTAATGCAAAATGCATAATCAGCATTGGGAGTAGGGGCCCGAATCTTTTGTCTAAGCACTTGAGGATTTAGGATGACTCATGTTTTCCAGAATGGAACCAAATCACACCCAAATGTAAATGGAGTTGACCCATCCAGGTGGTTCTGGATCACTTGTGAGCAAGAAGAAGATGTAGCCCAAATCTAATTGCCTGGGATTTTTCCAGGTCAAAGTGGAGATGCATGAGGAATCTAGTTTTGGAAACGGTTTATGGCTGCTGTGTGTTGTGCAAAAGGATTATACTTGGTAATTAAGGGCATTTTTACACGTGTTGTGGGATGTGGCGCCGGCCCTTTTTAATTAGCAAGCCGCACTAATTAAAGGTGTGCGTATGTCATGTGTATCAGTGTTGCTGTGCTGAAAAAATGATGGGGCGCTTTGAACAAGAGCTCATCAAACATGTTTTATTTCAGAGCACCCCACCACCATTTTTTCAGCACAGAAACGTGGGGCGACATTGATACGTGTGACGTGGAAGGCGGCCGGAGCGCAGCAGTGCTCCAGCAGACTTGGTTAATTGAATCTGCTCCAATGCAATGGATTTCCAGCGCGTTGGAGCAGGCCCTGCACGTCTGTGTAAGAGCCCTTAAATGCCCCAAAGCTGCTTAAATCGCACTTGTGTATCTCGGCCCCAGATCCTGTTCCACCTCTTAAGTTTTCATCTTTTAAAAAAAAAAAATTAAAAAATGCCTTCCTAAAATTCCTTGTCCAGTCAAATTCCAGTTTCCTCTAGCCCAGTGTTGTAGGTAACAGATTTCAGTAAGGAAGGTTGTGGCACTTTTTCATTTGAAACCCAGGGATGCCTACAGGTGTGTTTCCCATAGTTCGAGCCAGTTGTCACATTTGACCAACAACTGATTAAAGATTAAAACTCCCTAGATTTTGGACCTCTTCAGCTGAACTGGCTTACTCATCAACCATCCCCAGTGCCACACTGGAGACTTCCAGGCCTTTTGCAAAACAGCTTCCAACATGGGAGACAAGTAATCCCCTTTTTTATATGTATATCACGGATTCTGCAGGGCTGTAGATTGGAGCTGAAAGTGCACCAAAAAATAGCAAATGGCAAAAACAGCACTGCTAGCGGCAGCTGAAAGAGTCTGCAGTACAACTCATTAAGTGGCTGCCATGGTTAAAATGCAGCCTACCCCTGGCTACTGGGTGGGAGGAGAGGCGTTGTTGAAAGAATAACCTCAGAGCACTTACTGACCTTGCTCTGATGGACGTGTGGCTCCTGTTCTTGTTCATGGGCTTGCTAGTGAATAGCAGAACACTTTCAGATTTAAGGCAACCCCCCCCAATAATTAGATTCTATATGTAGAAAATGTATAAATTTGTTATAATTTTCCATGTATAGATTCAAATTATTGGAAGGTTGCCTTTAAATTTGTCGTGGCCCGCCCCCCCCCCCCCCCCCCCCCAAGGCTGGGGGCCAGGCGGTGTGGCTTCTGGGTTTGGGTGTGTGGGGGAGGGGCAGTCTGACTCCCACCCTTTTCCCCTTATCTTGCCCCCTATCCACCCCCGCCACCACCCACCACTGTACCTGTGCCTCTTGGCACCTTGCCTGCCCCATGCCTGTCCTTCTTCAGTGCCTATGCCTTCCCGCCCCCCCCACTTACTGGGGTGAGGAGCCCCATCTTGGAGTTGAATAAATACAGTACTTATTTGAAGTAGACTGTATATTTGACATCATTCTTTTTTGTTAAATATTAAGAAATTAAGGGAAACCAAATCTACCACTGTTGATTGTTGCCCGTTTGAGCCCGGCTATGCATAATTAGTGCTGTTTTAAAGTACTTGGGAGTTATGGTAGGTGCTATCCAAAGAAGGGTGGGGATGCAGTCTTTGCACAGAAGAATCTTGCAGTCTCAGGAGGCAAGCATTGTATTACAGATTGCAGGCAATGAGATGCTTAATATACTCCTGGATTTTGGCAACACGAACTTTACTGTGCTGCATTTTCTTTTTTTAAACAAAAAATTTGTTCTTGGGCACATTGCTTTTGTAAATACAAGCAAACAAAATTAGCATCCAACGTTCCCATTAGACTGTGAGCCAAATCTAACAAAATCATTAATTTATTCAATGGAGACTTAGTTTCATGACTAAAGTAAGAAAGCTTAATGCACTGCAGTCTAGTCTTTATTACAGGTAGGCGGCCGTCCTTTCATTTGCTGCTGTTTGCATTGAGTGGTTTGAACCTTAAAGCCAGGCAGCTTTTACTGTGGTACTAAGCATATTTACTTAAAAATTTTAAATGGCATGCTAGCTGTTCAAAATCATGCCCCTCTTTTCATTTGCATATCCAGCGATACTGTGAAACTCTGCCCTTTGCTGTCTTGGCAAACTCTTTTGTCATTCTGACATTTTTATTGGCTCAAGTCCTTGCTTTCTCTTCCAGTTAGCAAAATGCCTGTCACCGAATTTAATACTCCCAGCTTATTAAAAATATCTAATGTCACTGTCCCTTCCAAGTTTCCAAAATGTTTGTCAAAATTTATCTGACTCTAGGCGTTTTGAAGGAAATGATATTTATGTATAGTTAAACCAATGTTTGCTCCTAAAAATAGGCTTATTTTAAACATCATCTCCTTTTACCTGTGTTTAAAAGAAACAGAAACGCTGGTGTATAATCATGGTCATGAAAAAAAATCTTCCCAATCCAGTTCGATCAAAGTGGGCAACGTATGTTAATGCTAAAGAATTATGGTTGTTTTTTTAAAGAGCCTATGAGATTTAGGAGCGTAACTTGAAGCTCAAGTTCTGCTTACTTTTAGCTCCTAGAAAATCCCTAACATCCGTCCCCTCTAATCTTTTTATCAAATTCATTATTATTTATTACTTTGTTTTTGAGCCTTCTAACTCTCGGTGAGACTCGGACATGTCCAGACCATGGTGTCATAAGCCTGCACAATCTGATAAGAGGTGGGCAGCGTTGATATACCTGAGAGATGAGACACAAAGTTGATATTTGAGGCGTAGTGGGATAGTTTTGGCATGTGCATTAGGAACTGCTGATATATTTACACAAGACAGCTGAGGGTTTGAGGTTGTGAATTGTCATTCTTTCTGTATCCACTTCCAAGTGGTGGTGGCTGGTGGTTGTTCCCTGCGTATGCTCCTGTTTTCATACTCCTTCCTTATGCTCCTAGAGAAGCAGTGACCCACTTACTATTCTAAAGTACCTTGTTACATAATTTGATCGTATGACACTTACATAACATTTGAGCAAAGGCTTTTTCCTGGCTGCTTTCTATGTTTTATGCAGACTTGTGCAAAGAGGCAAAATGTATCGATAACAATGTTGGAGATTTGGTACTGTCACACTGTTATCGCCTCTTGTGTATTTTCATCAAACGAAATGCTGTTAACTAGCAGAAAACTCATAACATGAAATAGTAGGTGCCAGGGAAGTTTGTAGTTTCAGTGGGCGAACCCTGTAAACAGAATGAAGAATTTAACGTCTGCAGTGTAAGCAAAGGAAAAAAAATCTACCCTTCTCATAGGTTTTCTTGTGTTCCAGTAGTACCGTGAACAGGAAGCCATTCGCCTTTGTCTAAAGCACTTTCGTCAGCACAACTACACCGAGGCTTTTGAATCGCTGCAGAAGAAAACCAAGATTGCACTGGAACACCCTATGTTGACAGATCTGCATGACAAACTAGTGCTGAAGGGAGACTTTGATGCTTGTGAAGAACTGATAGAAAAAGCAGTCAATGGTAGGTGAAGCAAGGAGGTATGCTGGCTTGAATCCTGCTGAAATATCAATGTTCCCTTTTGGATATTAAAATGATGCATAATAATATTCAGCAAGTAGCTGTTAAATATTTAAAGTGCATTGCCTTATCAACCTTTTTGTTTTAAATGTAAGTGTGCTCTACATGAGGAAGGTTAAAGTTGTCAACCTTGACATCTTCCTTATTACCATTGCTTTGGGGAACCTCAGAGGTGTACAAAATGCTTCACTAGGTTTCTGATCCAAAAAGCCGACATGGCAAAGTCAAATGTAATGCTCAGGGAACACCATAGAGAAGATGAGGTGTATTAGGAAAGTACTAAGACAAGACTTCAGTAAGATTATGCAATTATCCAAAAATTGTATGTTATCCATGGCTTTTGTTTTAAATTCACTTTTAAAATAGTGTGCCCCCCCACGCCATGTGTCTTACTCCAAAAAAAAAAAAAAAAAGGTTGGCAAAGAGATACTATGTGACTCTTATTCCCATGGATCCTGATTTTCCATTTCCTGTGGAAAAATATGGAAAAACATGGATTTTCTTCTTTAAAGCGGAAAATCCTTTTAAAGAAGAAAAACCTTGTAGGCTTCCACTTGCAGTCTGGAGAGTTCCAGCCTGCAAAGGGCTGCCTGGGGCTGGGGGAGCAGGAGGAGGGTGATCGGAAGCAGGGGCACCATGTGCATCTGCTTGCACACACATCCATGTGGCTGGCAATAGAGCCAGGCAGCATGGTGGAGAGCAGCTCCCAAAACTCACTGCAGGTAAGTCCTGTGGGCCGGGGGGGGGCATAGATGATGCTGGGGGGAGATTGAGGTGGTGGTAGTGGCTTGCGCTGTGCCCGCACAGTGAGGGAGGGAGTGGGGCAGGGCTGATAGCTAGGGTTGGGGTACTGCCCAGCCCGGGCAGTGTCCTGGGTCCAGGCTTGGAGCAGGTTGTAATGCAGGACCAGGCGGGGGAGTGGGATGGAGCCATGGGCAGCTTGTCCAAGATGGAGGTGGGGAGGGGATGAGATGGGGACATGGCTCCACATTGCTGCATGTACTTGAGGGGAGAGATTGGGCCCATAGGTGACATACCAGCGGGTTATGAGGGGGCATTAACTGCCCCCCCCCCCAAATTTCTGCACCCAGAGCGAAGCAGTCTGTCTGATGCAAGACTGACTTGAGGGGAACGCCTCTAGACCTCAGGTTGGGGAGGACTGGGTTAGAGAGCTTCTGGAGGGGCTGGACATGTTCAAGTCAGCGGGTCCAGATGCTCTCCACCCCAGGGTTATTGCAGGGCCCTTGGGAAACTCTTTGAGAAGATCCTCAAGGAGCACATCTGTGATGGGCCGGCTTCACGGATAATGCTCAAGGGCAACCAGCATGGTTTCATTAGGGGCAGGTCATGTCAGACCAACCTGATTGCCTTTTATGATCAGGCCACAAAGGCAATGGAAGCAGGTGTCGCCATGGACGTAGTCTTTCTAGACTTCAGCAAGGCCTTTGACACTGTCTCGCACCCCATACTCTTTAAAAAAACTAGGCGACTGTGGCATTGATGCCTACACAGTCAGATGGATTGCAGATTGGCTGAAGGGTCGTACTCAGAGGGTAGTGGTGGACGGGTCATATTCGACCTGGGGGGAAGTGGGCAGCGGAGTCCCCCAGGGCTCGGTTCTTGGGCCTGCGCTGTTCAATTTCTTCATCAGCGATTTGGATGACGGGGTGAAAAGCAACCTGTTTAAAGTCACTGATGATAGCAAAATTTGGGGTGAGGTGAGTGCGCTAGTAGGGAGGGAAAGATTACAGCAAGATCTGGATAGGTTACAGGAGTGGGCTAACATAAACAGGATGCGTTTCAATACTGAAAAGTGCAGGGTGCTGCACTTGGGCAGTAGTAACCAGCAGCACGCTTATAGAATGGGAAAATCCCTTCTTGAGAGCACGGAGGCAGAAAGGGATCTTGGAGTCATTATTGACTCCAAGATGAACATGGGCCGACAATGCGAGGTTAGGGTTGGCAGGGCTAACCGGACCTTGTCGTGAATCCACAGGTGCATCTCTAGCAGGGCCAAGGAGGTGAATACCCCCTCTCGGCGACGCTGGTCAGGCCACAGCTGGAGTACTGCGTCCAGTTCTGTGCGCCCCACTTCAGGAGGAAGTGGACGACGTCGAAAGGGTCCAGAGGAGGGCCACACATGATCCGGGGACTACAGGGCAGACCCTACAATGAAAGACTGCGGGACCTAAACCTGTTCGGTCTTCACAAGAGAAGGCTGAGGGGGGACCTGGTGACTGTCTATAAACTCAGTAGGGGGGACCAGAAGGGTTTGGGGGGACACTGTTTCCCCGAGCGCCCCCTGGCATAACAAGGAATAATGGACACAAGTTGTTGGAGAGGAGGTTTAGATTGGACATCCGCAAGAACTACTTCACATTTAGGGTGGCCGGGAGCTGGAACCAACTTTGAAGGGAAGAGGCTTGATGCCTACCTGGCTGGACTCATTTGAGTCCAGTTTTTGTCCCATCCAGGCGGGGGGTCGGACTTGAAGATCTACAAGGTCCCTTCCAACCCTACTTCTATGATTCTATGATGCACTGGCCCTGGGCAGGAGCTGCCTCCGCAGCCCAATGGGTGGACCCGGTGCAGGAGGGAGCACTGCATTGCCATGGCTGCCAAGGTGAGACACCCCCTACCTACCTGGCAGCATCAGCGGGGCACAAGTCCACACTGCTGCGGTGCATCACTTTGGTGTTCATGGCAGTGTGGCACTCCTGGTGATGGTGGCGGTGGTGGCAGCACTGCACCTTCCTGCCCTGCTCTGCGCCCTCACACCAGGTCCCACCCATTGGGCCCAAGGCCTGCTGGTCTGGCCAGGCTGCAACCCCGTGCCTCACTATGAGTGCAGAAATCTGGGGGTGTGCATGATGTCCCGTGCCTACCTGTGCATTGTATGCCCACACCCCCTCTGCCCCACGCTGGGGGGTTGGAGCCTGGGGGCAGGGGACATCAGGTTGGGAGTGAGGGGCAACAACAGGGCTAAGGGGCTGCAGTTTGGGAGTGAGGGGCACCAGCAGGCATAGCGGGGGATGAGGGTTGGGAGTGAGGGGCAAAGGCAGGGCCAGGGTACTGGCATGTCAGGGCTGCTCAGCTCCACAAAATAGTGGGGAGGGACAATTGCTAGTGAGCAAAGGGGGCAGTGGGGGCTCTGATCTTTCCATCCATAAAACTAAAATCAAATGCCAAAATATATAGGTATTTATAATTGATTTAATTATGATTGAGGGGCACTGGTAAGCTTCCAAATTGCTTTAAAATTGTAAATATATCAATAACACATTGTGTTCAACTGGTACCTATGTATATAGGTACCAGTTGAACACAATGTGTCATGTGAAATGCCACACACATATACACAAGTAATTGTGGAAAAACTTGTATTTTTGGGAGTTTCAATCAACAAGTTTTAGATCTTTTATCAGAGGAAACCAGGATCCTCGCTTATTACGCAGTACAGTAAAAGCTTTATCTGGCACCCATGGGGAATGGAGGGTGCTGGATAACCGAGTGGCCTGAACAGGTGTCTTTGCCTGTTTGGGCCACTGCCTCTCCTGCCATGTCTGGGGTGTCGCTGCCCCTCCTGCTGCATCACTGTCCCTCCCATGGGCCCCAAGGGACAGGGAGTGGGGACCCACTCAAGCTGTTATGTCCCGTGGGGGCTCTGCAAAACTAAGTGCCGTGGTGGGCACTTCCGGTTTCACTTTTCCCTTACAAGCTGGCATGCCAGTTAACAGAGCTTGCCAGCTTGTAAGGTGCTGGAGAACTCAGCTTTTCCTGTAAATAGGCTGGGTCAGGGAGTCCAACCTTTGATCTACTGCTTTTAGGTTCAGCTCTTTTAATCTGATGTGCCCTGTTCACACTTCAACATTTTACTGTTCTGCTTCCCTCTAAACCTGCTTTGTTGCAGCCTGTTAAATAGTGCTTAGAAGCATCTCTGTTCAAGAGATGAGTCTTAATTGCTGCCATGGTTTTCACTTCGAAAAGCAGGAGGAAAATTGGCAAAAAACAACCAGAGTAAAAGAACCTGGATCCCATGTCAAACTAGTTAACAAATCACTGTTTTTCTATCCTAGTTTAAAAAACAAATGAATTGTGGTGAATAATTTAGCTCACCCAGCACCATCACTTTACATGTAAGGTTTACATTGGCTCCTGACTTCTGCTGCTACAGAGTATCTTGAACAATTGCTTGCTTGCTTCAATAAAATGTGCATTGTAATGTGCCTAAAATTTCTACCCCTGTAGCTCTTGGACCCGGTAAGAACTAGAAAGTTGATTGGTTAAGCAATACTGGCATTCCCTGCTAACATGGAGGCACATTATGCAAGCAAAGGCATTTTTGCTTGTGTAACTTGTATTAGGGCTCTGGATGAAATAAGCCATGGTGGTGTTTCTGAATGGATGCCAAGACTTCTGTTAATATAGAAATATTGCCAAAAACACGCATACCTGACACATGGTCTTGCAAAAATTTATGCTGTTAACCTGACACCTGCAGCTCTAAGCATTGTTCTTGTCCCAGCATATTGTAAATGCAGAAATAAGCAGTTCTTCCCACAATAAGTTAATTGGTGAATAACTTACATTTCTTACTTGGATGCCCTAAGTTTGTCACTGATTCTGAAGAAGGAAGGATGATTATCTGCACATGCACAGCTGCATTTGTAATGAGCTGCCTTTGCCAAACTTCAGTTAGTGAGGACTTGGGTAACTTATTAGGCAGCATCAGGCAAACTGGGTGACTCTCCTGCTTATCCTCTACTGATCCCTTTTCTGTTGATTTGAACACACAATTGAATTCCTTTGCTGGTCTCCCTTATTTTCCTTCATGCTGGGCTAAACAGGAGGGCTGTGGAAGTACTCTCAATACTTCCGAGGTAGGGAAGTAGTTGAAACCCCTGATACAGAGACACTATGTTGCTTTCCTGTGATCACACAAGAAGTCTATGTACATCTGGTTTCCAAAGGTCCAGGTTAGCATCTGAACAACTGGATCTTCCTCTTTGTTAGGCTTGAAGGTAAAATGTATGTTCGTTCTGGCCTGAACCCAACCCTACACTTCATGTTTGCCAACACTGTTTGTTTATGATGCTCCTTCGTTCTTTAAATGTTCTTCTGTTTAGTATTCTCTGTAATGCCCTTCTTTCATACTGTGTTGTCTGAGATAGTTTCCTGTCCACCCATGGTTCTCAAACTATTCAGACTTGAGGCCCTTCTCAGTAGACACAAGGCACCCTTTGGCATATGCCAGCTCTTAATTTTCACTTGTGTTTTGACTATGAAAAAATAAAAGTTGCAAAGAACTCAAAGACCGCAACAGGTCATAATGCTTTTGATACTGTGGATTCCTATTTGAAAACTTTGGGTTTATCTTGTGAATTATGTTTATGAACTTAACAGTGCTGATATTGTGTGGTAGCCTTGAAAGGATCTTAAGGCACCCTAGGGTGCCGTGGCATCCTGGTTGAGAGTGACTGACTGCTGTATACCAAGCACCCTCCCTCTTCTCTAACCCTCTCCTTAACACTTTGTGAAACAATCCTCTGATACTTCACCTGGAGGACTTGAGATTTTTCTTTCTGAACCTTGTTCTGTATATTGTATTTTTCAGATTAAAAAATCTGCTACAAATCTTTGGGGTACTTTTAATGTGTGCTTGCAGCACTGCAAATACAGCCAGTTAAAGATAAATTTACAAATGCCCAATTTGCAAACCCTTAAATTCAAAGCCTTTCAGAGACTGAACTGTTCTGCCATGGTAGACACCTGAGCACAAGAACAGCTGACCTTGCATTGGTCTTAAGTTCAAACTTTAAAGGAGCATGCAGAGGGGTGCAGTGAGCTTCACTGGGATGAATCATAGATGTAATTCAGTAGAAAAATTGTATTAGTGATTTAAACATAAAATGCTAGATTTAAATCCCATTCTGCATTCCTGTTTCTGGATGTTGCCATAGCATTCGACATGGAGAAAGCCAGGTGGATGAGAATGAATATCAGTGATGTTAGCTGCTTTTTGCAGTCCTTATGAGCACTGGTGTCTTTCTGTTCCCGTCACCAGATTTTTTTTTCTGAGAACGTTATAGCTGACAGCCCTGCGTTCCCACAGACTCTTCTGACTTCTGTGTGCCTTGCGCTCAGAAAATGGGCAAATTTAAAACTCTGGCAGTTGTCCGGCTCCCTTAAAAAAATAAAAATAAAAGGCTCCCTAAATCTTGACTGGTTTGCAGGCATAGCCCAAATACACAGGGGTGGCCAGTTTGAGTCCCTGGGGTGGGGGCAGAGCAGGGTGCAGGATGTGCTGAACACGGTAGGCCAGGGAAGACAGGGACCGGATGCACAGCGGGCCTGGGCCCGTTCCTCCCATCTCCCGCACTGCTGCCGGGTTGGCTTGGCCCGCTGGTCCCCGCTGTCCCTCCCGCCAGCGAGGAGTGGGGAAGCGGGCCTGGACCCCAACCAGCAGGAGCAGGCCCGGACGGGAGGTCTATCCCTGCCTCCTCTCCACATGTCATTCTTGATGGGCAGTCGGTTCGTATTCCTACAGAAAGCAAGCAGAGTCCAGGTTTTAAATGGACCTGTATGAGACTGCTGTGAAACACTGCTGCTTGAAGACAAACAGTCCACGTTTGTGTGATCTGCAAGCTCCAGACGCATTGTTCTGGTTACATTTAGTGACGTGCTTCATCTGGCCGGCGTCACGTTGATATCTGACATCTGGTCATCCATTGACAAATCATCCTCAAAGTCACTAGCCAGAAACGTAGTTGAGCTGCTCATAACGCTTGGTGCTTGCCAGGCTTATGGCGTGCAAGAAGGGAACAACCAGGTCTCTGCCTGGAAGTTTTTAGGGTAAAATTGAGCCACGCTTCAGGGTACAGACCTTGGAGTAGCAGGAGCGGTCGTTTTGTATTTCTTGGAACAAAAGTGTCAGAGGGACATTTTTCTAGCAGTGCTAGCTGGACTCCAGGGCATGTGAGGTAGAGCAAGATCATGAGGGCCTGCGTGGGGGAACACCTTTATTTATGGGTATATAAAATGGAGATGCGTTTGCAAACTCAGCGCCTGCCAGTACTGGGACTCACTGGCTAAGAACAAAGATCAGTGAAAGAAATGGATTCACCCTTGGGGTGGAGTAGAAACTCATGGGTTTCTTTCTCTTCTTCACTCCGAAGTCTTGGAAAATCTTCAGTAACGCCACAGCCACTTGAATTGTGGTTTGGGGTTGCTGTTCACCTCTGACTTTGGAGAAATTGTTATATTAGCTTATTTTAAAAGGTGTTTTTGCAGCTATTGGTGCTGCCAGCTTTCTCCCTCATTTAAAAAAGAAAATCTGCAGGGACTGAAGGGTAAACTTGCTGCCCCAGAGAAGACATTGCTTAATGTTAGCAAGAAAATAGGTAGGCATCTGTACAGGGATGAGGGTTGGGTTTTTAAAAGGAAACAAATTATATACAGGATTCTGTTTTTTCTAGCTGTAGAAGCCATATAATATGAACAAGTTGAAAACCATTCTAAGTTGAAAACCATTCTAATTTACCATGTAATTACTTCCCTCAGATCCTGCATAAATCCTTTGTGTTTAAACTTTAATTGGCTGCCAAACGAGTTAATTTTATGTTGCTGATCAATAGCTTCTCTCTAGAAGTTGCTTGTTTATCGCCTCCAATGCATCTCAAAGTGGTGTGAAGGAGTTTATGTACCTTTGTTTGCTGAAAATATTCTGCAGTTGCATTTGAAGAAGGTAAAGGTGCATTTTGATCCATGTGAAATAGATTTCTTGGCCAATGAAAAAGTTCCCTTTAAATCTAGTATGCACTTCTTAAAAACTTTGAAAATGTTCCAGACTGTTAATGTTTCATTGGAAACAGCTGACCAAAACCTAATCTGGCCTAGATCTGATCTTTCTCTGTGGCTGTGCAGCGCACTGTTTATTTGGATGTGCTTGAACTTTGCCATCCGGACCAAGAGCGTAAGCAGTGCACTGGGGTAGACCTGGTGCAAGGTCCACCCAGGATCCTCCCCCCTTTTCCCTTGGGTCCAGCAACCAACAATTCAGCTTCCAAAATCAAGCCATTACCGCTTTATAGTATAAGGAGAACAAACATGGAACTGCTCCCAGCTGAAAGAAACATTTCTGGGAATTGAGCTGGAATATTTCCAAACCAATGTCCCGTGGAAGAAAAGAAGCATTCTTAAAAGAAGCTGAAGGCGCAGTAGGGGAGAAGTGTCATGTCTTGACAAGTGCAGCCTGTGGGTGTTGAGTATGAGAGAGAGTTTAAGCTACTCTTTTCAGGTCATATATGGTGTAATTCATCCTCTTTGTCTATTTGTGTCTATTGGCTGCCATAGGGATAAGAGTTGTTGTTTAGCTGCCTTCCTGAAGACCAAACTTTGTAATGTTTTCAGAAAGATTGGATCTTATGAGTGTTTGGCTAGAGAAATCTGTCTGATTTTTCTGTTGATATGGAATTTCTTACCAACTTCAAACAATGTGATGGATATTGCGCATATATGTCTGAATCCAAATTGATACTTGGTTTTAAAGCTAAAAATGACCAGTATGGGTCTTCATTCCAGTCACATATTCTTCTCCTTTTTTTTTTTTCTCTTCCCAACCAAAAGGGAAAAAGGCCAACAAGAGAACGCTCAGACAAACACCTGAGAAGATAGTTGAGAAATAACTCCTGTGAACTTTCCTACTAACCAAAACCAGTACTGGAAATGATTTTTATCCTAGCTCTGAGCTGTAAACTGAGGCCCCTGTGTAACTTGGTGGCTCTCAACCAGGGTGCCATGGTACCGTGGGGTGCCTCGAGACTCTTCCAAGGGTGCCGCAGGGTGCCACATGATGTTATTACTGAGGTGGGCAAACATGACATGAGATGAAACCAGAGGGTGCCTATAGACATGCAGGGAGGCTGCTCTGATGCACTGTAATTACAACGCGTCAGAGCAGGCTCGATTTAATCGAGTTTGCTAGAGCATGTTAATTAGCGCCCTCCAGCAGCCTCTATCTCATGTATCTGTCTCCCCACGCTTCAAAATGGCAATGGCGGCGAGAGCACTTTTAACTAAAGCTCATTTGATGAGCTTTAATTAAAAGTGCCCCTGTAACATTTTTTGAAGCGTGGGGACACTAGTACACGAGACACAATGGGCGCTTTTAATTAGGGCGGCTCTTGGAGTTGCTCTAAATAAAGCATGTCCCCTACTCCTGGAGCATATGTGAAAGTGCCCAGGGATTTTTAAATAGAGATTCACTGTTTTAAAAAAAAAAAAAAAAAAAAGACCTTCTGTGGTCTTTTTGAGTTCTTTGCAGCAGTAATATTTTTTCTTTGCAGCAGTAAATGGGTCAAAAGTAAGAGCTAGCATTTTCTGAGGGGTGCCTCGAGTTTAGTGGGGTATGCCTTCAGCTGAATGAGGGATGCCTAGAGCCTGAAGAGGTTGAATACCACTGGTTTAAATAAACACGACCCTCCCCTGTCCCCAGCACATGCACATGCACCTTGTGTAATCATTGTATAGTTAGGGATTCACACATGTGCTATCCAGATGTAGCCATTTATAAGTGGCTTAAAAATGCATGTGCAACCTTTAATTTGAGCAATTTCCAACATAGGAGCATTAAGTTTTGGTGTCTCCACACCTGGAGAGTCCTGTCTTGGTCCTATTTATTATTATTATTATTATTATTATTATTCCAGCCCCCAAAAGCCCAAGTCTTTGACCAGAATGCTGTTGCACTAGGCACTGTACAAATACAGAAAAAACAGCCCCTGTCCCAAAAAGCTTACAGCCTATGACAGATGCAGATGGATGGGAAACATAAGGCGGCAATGAGATGCTATTGATATACGTGATGAACAGTGGTTTCAGTACAACACATCAGGTCTGTGAACATGGCAGAGTAAAAGGTTTTTAAGGAGGGAACTGAAGGACAGCAGCAAAGTACCCTTTGCAGATGTATTGGAAACTCATATCAAGCCTATGAAAAGTATGGAAAACATTCTACTTTATGGAGGGACTGATCAGAGGTAGGAGCTGGGCTCTTAATGAATGATTGAAAATGTGCGCAAACTTAGAAAGTGTAGGTAGCCGCTTACAATCTGGCCAGGGAGCTGGGGTCAGTACTGCTTACAGAAAAGAGGATCTACCAGCAACCTGATAAGTTTTCATCCCTTTTCCTTTTGTAATTAACTCTTTTTGAAGAATTTCATGGCTATTTTTGCTCTTCCTGTTTTTGTTTAAATGCTGGAAGATGGAAAAACGAAACATTAGATCAGAGTGTTTTGTCCTTTTTGTTAGCTGGAACTCTAGAGATACTGTCTGACCTAGTTTCATTGCAACTTGTACTAAATGACTAATTTTATAACTGTGGTCAGCTTCCTTTTTCTTGCTTAAATAATGGAAATAGGAACCCATTTTTAATTTAAGCATGGCACACCAGAGGTTTATAGATCATTGGTGCCAGGCAGAAGATGCTGCCTTTTTCTGCGATCCTCAGTGCACAAGCTAAATCTATTCCAACACGGAGGAAAGGCAGCAAGAAGGCACAGCAGCCCCCCCGGCTCTCCAGAGACCTAGCGGACCTGCTGTGGCTAAAAAGGAAAGCCTACAAAGGATGGAGGACGGGTTTCACCTCCAAGGAGGATTACTCCGTGCTGGTCCGGTCCTGCAGGGACCAAACCAGGAAAGCCAAGGCTGCAACTGAACTCCAACTAGCTTCAGGCATCAAGGACAGCAAAAAGTCCTTTTTCAGATATGTGGGGAGCCGGAGGAAAAGCAAGGGCAATGTTGGACCCCTGCTAAACCAGATGGGGCAACTGACAACTGACGCCTAGGAAAAAGCCATCTAAAAAGGTATATCTAATTGATCTGTCTCTGGCACCGTTATTTAGTTTTAGAGATGCAGAGGATACATCTGTCTTCTGTTTAATAGCTGCTAATAGAGGCATCATCCGTGACTTCGTCTAGTCCCTTTTTGAACCTGGCTATGCCCTCTGCCTCTACAGACCCCTGTGGTAATAAGCTCCACAGGTTAACTTTATGTGCCACTTCTAAAAAGTACTTTTTCTTGTTGATCTTAAACCCATCTCCTACTTATTCCACCCCTAATTCTAATATTCTGGGAGCTGGTGAACAACAGTTTCCTGTTCACTTGGTCCACATCCTTCATGATTTTTATAGACTTCTGTCATGTCCCTCTTGGCTTCTCCTTTCTGAACTCAAGAGACCTAGCATTTTTAGTCTCCATATTAAATGGGTATTTTGCGTCAGTCTTTCATCAGTCACACGGGATGCCCATGCCTGCTATGGGACAGGGAAATCTGGGTGAGGGGGATCCCCTACCCTCCATCAATGCTGACCTTGTGAAGGAACACCTTGAGAAGCTGGATACCTTCACGTCAGCTGGCCCTGACAATCTGCACCCCAGGGTACTCAAGGAGCTGGCGAGTGTCATAGCCCAGCCCCTGGCACGGGTCTTTGAAAACTCCTGGCGCTCTGGTGCAGTGCCCGAAGACTGGAAGAAGGCCAGTATAGTGCCGATCTTCAAGAAAGGGAGGAGAGTGGATCCGGCTAACTACAGGCCCATTAGCCTGACTTCTATCCTGGGGAAGATCTTAGAAAAGTTAATTAAGGAGGCCATCCTTGAGGGACTGGCCCAGGCTAACATCCTAAGGGATAGCCAGCACGGGTTTGTTGCGGGTAGGTCTTGTTTGACCAATCTCATTTCCTTCTACGACCAGGTGACCTATCACCTGGACAAGGGAGAAGAGATTAATGTCATATATATTGACTTCAAAAAAGCTTTTGATCTGGTATCCCATGATCACCTCTTGGCCAAACTGGCCAGTTGTGGCCTTGGGTCCACCACGATCCGCTGGCTGGGAAATTGGCTCCGTGGTCGGACCCAGAGGGTTGTGATTGATGGCAGTCACTCATCGTGGTGCCCTGTGACCAGTGGGGTCCCTCAGGGCTCTGTGCTGGGACCCATACTGTTCAACATCTTCATTAACGATGTGGACATTGGAGTCAGGAGTGGACTGGCTAAGTTTGCCGATGACACCAAACTTTGGGGCAAAGCATCCACGCCAGAATACAGGCAGGTGATCCAGGCTGACCTGGACAAGCTCAGCAAATGGGCGGACAAGAACCTGATGGTGTTTAACACCGATAAATGCAAGGTTCTCCACCTTGGGAGGAAAAACCTGCAGCATCCTTATAGGCTCGGCAGTGCTACGTTGGTTAGCACTACAGAAGAAAAAGACTTGGGGGTCATCATTGACCACAAGATGAACATGAGCCTGCAATGTGATGCTGCGGCTAGTAAAGCGACCAAAATGCTGGCATGCATCCATAGATGCTTCTCGAGCAAATCTCGGGACATCATTCTCCCCTTGTACTCGGCCTTGGTGAGGCCACAGCTGGAGTACTGCGTCCAGTTTTGGGCTCCACAATTCAAAAAGGATGTGGAGAAGCTTGAGAGAGTCCAGAGGAGAGCCACGCGCATGATCAGAGGTCAGGAAAACAGATCTTACGATGACAGGCTGGGAGCCACGGGACTCTTTAGCCTGGAAAAGCGCAGGCTCGGGGGTGATCTGATGGCCACCTATAAGTTTATCAGGGGTGACCACCAGGATCTGGGGGAACGTCTGTTCACCAGAGCGCCCCAAGGGATGACGAGGTCGAACGGTCACAAACTCCTGCAAGACCGTTTCAGGCTGGACATAAGGAAGAATTTCTTTACTGTCCGAGCCCCCAAGGTCTGGAGCAGTCTGCCAGCGGAGGTGGTTCAAGCACCTACATTGAACACCTTCAAGAGCAAATTGGATGCTTATCTTGCTGGGATCCTATGACCCCAGCTGACTTCCTGCCCTTTGGGCAGGGGGCTGGACTCGATCTCCTGAGGTCCCTTCCAGCCCTAATGTCTATGAAATCTATTCTGGGGGGGCGTGGATTAAGTGGCTGTTTACTCTTCATTCTGGTTAGGATGCAGAGCGAGGTAAGGTATGTTATAAAAATATGCTAGTGAGGTAACTGATGTGCAGAAAGTGATCATTTTGAAAACTGCATCGGGAGAGCAGGTAGGAGAGAGACAGATGAAATTGCCTACTTCTAAAAGCTATCTGTAATGTAATGGGAGCACAAATCTTACAAAAATCAACAGGCTGCTTTTGTGTTTGCAGATGGTCTGTTCAATCAGTACATCAGTCAGCAAGAATACAAGCCGCGCTGGGGTCAGATCATCCCCAAAAGTACCAAAGGTAAGACTCTTAATGGGACACTTCTTTTAAAATCATCCAAGCATTAGTAGTGCTGCCATATTACTTTGTGGATTTTCGTAAGGGAATGATGCAGCAAAGGAGGATATTGGATGGTTTTGATCATGCTTTTTACAGGAGTCAGTATTGTAGCAGGGTGAAAAGGAAATTGCATCTGCATTTTTTCTCAGATAGTGAAATGTAAGTGAATCTCCAATTCATTAAGGAACCTTTCACAAAAAAACAATAGCTGTAAGCTCAAACATTAGACAGGTCCATTTTAAAACAAGCGAGCCATAGGTTAATAACTGTTGGGTATGATTGGAGTTGAAACATGGTACAAATTAAATGTAAAGTGATGCTGATAATGGGAAACAACATGGAAATTAAGCTTGTGAATATATTTGTCTTGGCACAAATGGAGGTAATATTAGAAATATCCAGAATAACTCAAATTTTGGTGGCCATCGTTAGACTGTAGAAGTTATTGTTAAAAAGTTCCCAGCACCTTTTACCATTAAAAGACAACTGTTAACAAACTCTGCTATGCAGTACACTGCCATAGCCACCTCCCAGGACAACCATCCTGTATGTAACACCAAGTACAATGGGTTAGCTAAATAAGCACACGGACAAAACCTACTCCTGCAAATAAAATTTAAGGGTTTCTTTGACACCAGTTCCCCGATGAGGCCGAGGAGCTAGATCTTCTGCCCCAGTCTGTAATACTTGAGCAGCTGAGTGACTGGAGAACTCCTTTAAATGGGAAGGTAGGATTCCATTTGCACAAGAGAAAGTCAAGGCAGTGTAAAAGAAGCAAAATTGACTTTTTCTTTCTTTTGCCTGTCATGACATGGGGTGTTGGTTAGTATGATTGGTGGAGGGAAGGGGGCACTGTCTTTCCTGGATGGATTTGGGCTGTGCCAGCTGATGTGGCTGGAGCCACCTCTTGAAACTGCTCTTCATCCTGTCAGGGGTTGAATAAGCAGCTACCCCTTCTTCAGTTAGAGAAGGATGCAAAGGCTGCTGTTAGCTTAGCTGCTTGGGGATGTTTCAGTTACTGTTTTAAAGTTTTCTCTTGCAAGATTCTCAGATAGTACCAGTGCCGAGCATTGTATTCGCTCCCTCTACCCACGTCACTGCCTTGTGTCTGGCAGATAAAGCAGTTGAACGAACTGTTGTCTGGGTTGTCTTGAGCAAAACATGCTGTTTCTTTGTGTCATTCCTGGGCATGGCATGAATGGTTAAAGAACTCTGGGCTGTTCTTAAATGACGTTACTTCCCCCTAGTGCTTAGGCTGTACAAGCGGGTAGATGGCTTCGCTTTGAAATCATGTGTAGGTTAAAACTTTTTGCTTTGCTTTTGAAATAAGGTGATGGAGAAGACAGCAGACCAGGAATGAGGGGCGGTCATCAGATGGTCATCGATGTTCAGACAGGTGAGCAGCCGTGGTCCTTTAAGAAAAATCAGGTGCATTTTCTCCTGGAGCTTATATGTAGCTAAGCTGCCATTATCTTAACAGAATAATACAAACTAACGTGTGTCCCTTCATATACCACGTCTTGCGTCTATTGGTCTTTGGACAACACTGCTTTCCTTAGAGTTAGACTTGGGTATTCTGTTTTTTGTATGGGGAGGGTCTTTGCCGGCTAACCCTCCCCTAGTTTTCAGCATGCTTGCTGTGATGTTATGCATACATGATTTCTTCCTCTGACAAGTTGTTTGGTTTGGAGTAGGAGGCCTTAAGAGCACTCATTTTCCCTACGTACTATAAAATCGAAGGCTTGGAAATGGTATCAGCGTATGTCGTCAGAGTACTGTTGCTCTCGAATTCCTAGAGCGTTCAGTACACAGTAGAGCATCCAAAGCAGACGGCTGAGTATCTTGAACCCGAATGAATTTTTCCTCACCCTCAATTCTGTTCCTTGCCAGGAGCCCCACTTCTTTAGGAGCTGCGGACTCCAGTCCATTGAAAGTACATGGATAAATGAACCTACTTATTCCAAAACACTGCATCAAATGGTGAAAGAGAATGAATCTCAGGTGTAAATGTACAGTACGCAGTATTTACTTTCTGCTTCTGGTTTACAGTTTGAGCTCCACTGTAAATACTCTGCCTGATTTGAAACTCCATTTTGAACTTCAAGGTTGCCCTTAAAGCCAAATGCATAAAGACAAGCTAACACAGCTGCCTACACCAGTAGCTCAGTGTGATTGCCAGACTGCCATAGTAGTTCTGCTTAAATTGGATCCCTGCTCGCTGTGATTCCCTGAATTTCATCAGAACCCTTGGAGCCAAAATGAGTTGAAAGTAGTCTAACAGTTGGATGCTTGTTCTGATTATTTTGGGCATGCATTTGAGTCGGATGCAATGCACTTAAGCAGGCTGAAGCAATTCCATAAAAGCTGTACAATTATGGACCCACTGGCATATTGTTTTCAATCAAATTGTGCCTTGTGCTGTGGCTGAAGGCTTCTTTCCTAAATGACCATTTGACTAAGTGGTGCAGTCTATCCTGTTCAACTCCAGAGAACATATGGCCTACATCAAGACAAAAGTATGAGAAGCAAACCTAAGCAAGAGGGTCAGTTTTGTGACAGTACTGGATTTTCTTACTATCTTTAGATGTTCTGTCTGCTGATACTATTCACGTTTATTGTTTGCTTATATTGTAACCCTAATGCTTCCCTTGCTAACATAGATTGTGGAAGGTGACCTGCACGCTGAAGTGGAGGAAAGAACATAATATATTTACTTTATTCAGTGAGCCTCTTTTTATAGTTGTCTGGCTTGAAAGGCAGGGGGAAAAAAACCTTTTGACACTTCTTTAATGTCCCATAAGAACATAAGAAGTGCCGTACTGGGTCAGACTAACGGTCCATCTAACTCGGTATCCATTCTATCAGTGGCAGGAGTAGATGCTTTAGAAGGAGATCCCTGAACTGGGTATATCTAATTGATCTGTCTCTGGCACCATTATTTAGTTTTAGAGATGCAGAGGATACATTTGTCTTCTGTTTAATAGCTGCTAATAGAGGCATCATCCGTGACTTCGTCTAGTCCCTTTTTGAACCTGGCTATGCCCTCTGCCTCTACAGACCCCTGTGGTAATAAGCTCCACAGGTTAACTTTATGTGCCGCATCTAAAAAGTACTTTTTCTTGTTGATCTTAAACCCATCTCCTACTTATTCCACCCCTAATTCTAATATTCTGGGAGCTGGTGAACAACAGTTTCCTGTTCACTTGGTCCACATCCTTCATGATTTTTATAGACTTCTGTCATGTCCCTCTTGGCTTCTCCTTTCTGAACTCAAGAGACCTAGCATTTTTAGTCTCCTTGTATGGCAGCTGTTCCATACCCCTGTTTTTTTTACCTTTTTTTTTTTTTGGTTGCCCCTCACTGTCCCTTTTTTAATTTCACTGCATCCTTTCCGAGGTGCAGAGACCAGAACTGCACACAGCATTCAAGATGTGGGTGCACCATGGGTTTGTATAGTGGCATGACTTCAGTTTTGTTTTCAGTTCCCTTCTTAATAATGCCCAACATTTTTGGTTGCTGCTGCACATTGAGCTGATATTTTTAGAGAACTGCCTGCAGTGACTCCAAGGTCTTTTTCCTGAGTCATAAGAGCTAGTTCAGAACCCAGCATTGTGTACCTATAATTGAGGTTATTTTTCTCATGCGTGTTATCTTGCACGTGTTGACATTTGAAGTTCATGTGCTATTTTTTGCTTTTTACTTGCGTACTTTCCACAGCTCCTTTCCATCAGTTTCGGATTTGACTATCTGGAGTAATTTAGTATCATCTCCAGACTAGGAAATGATACTGTACATACTGATTTCCAGGCGGTTGATAAACAAAGGTGAACAAAACTGGGGCCAGCACAGATCCCTGCAGGACCCCTCTTTTGACCTCCCTCCATCCTGAGTAGAGGCCATTTAGGCCTCCCCCTTGCTTCCTATCTTGTTCAGGGACTGCCTCAGAGGAAGTACAAGGGAGTCAGATGCTCTTGGAGAGGCCAAGTCTTAGGAAGAGCCTTGCAAATAAAATAGTCTTACTGGAGCTTGTTTACAGTGAAAGCTGTAAAATGCACCCTAGTGGTCATAGAACAGAGCTATTAAGATGGATTTTTATTTTTACCGGCATTACTTGGAAATAAGAGGGTTATGTCAATGTGGAGGCTAAGTGTTTTAAATCTGCATTGCTAATATCATGAGTTCTCTTCTGCCTGTTCTTTTAGCACCCGGGACTTTGAGGCAAGGTGCCCCCTGAGCCTTTGGCATATGACGGGGCCATCCAACTTCTGTGTGGCACAGGCTGCATGACCCTCAGGCCATGCTAGTGGGGGGTCATAGACCCTGCTGCTCTGCATGCCCAGGGGTCCTCCCCTCTCTTCTTGTGCCTCCCTACTGCACTCTGCATCCCTGTGCTGCTGCTGCCCACGTTGTCCTCTGCACCGCGTGCCTGGGTGCATCCCCCCACTGCACTGTGTGCCCCTATGCTACTTGTTGCACTGTCCTGTCTGCTGCACCGTGCACTCGGGTCCCCTGATTGACCCTTAGCTCCCTGCCTGCAAGCATCCCTGCCATACCACGCTATTCGGGCATCCCAGGCTGTGAGCTTCTCTGGCATTGAAGGCTGTGTGCCACACTGCATCGCTCGGCTCCCTGGGCCAGGGTTGGGAGGGGGAGCTTGGAGACTCCAGTTGCGGCTGCACTGTGAGCAATGGAGGAAGCAGCAGCCTGGGGGCATCAGATTAATCCCTTGTTAGCCATGGATGGCCCTTGCGCTGCTAATTGGACAGTCGTGGTCTTATGACTGCTGTTTTTAGATGAGGTAGTGAAGAGTTTCTGGTTGCTTAAACTGACTTGCTAAAAATTCATATAATTTGTCTGGGTAGACTGGCTGAATTAGTTTCTCCTAGGAAAGTGACTTTTTTGGTCACCGAGGGTAACTTTGGATCCTGTCTGCAGCCCTCGAGGAGGTTCCTGCTGGAGACTGCTTGAGACGCTGAACGCAGCTTTGCTTGGACCCATAAAATCTGTGTATCTTGGGCGGTTGGTGTCTGGCTTTTAATAATTCTGGTGTTTCTGGTACAGGCGTACCTCAGAGATATCGTGGGTTCGGTTCCAGACCACCGCAATAAAACGAATATCGCAATAAAGCGAGTCACACGAATTTTTTGGTTTCCCAGTGCATATAAAAGCTATGTTTACCCTATACTGTTATAGTCTATTAAGTGTGCAATAGCATTATGTCTAAAAAACAATGTACATACCTTAATTAAAAAATACTTTATTGCTAAAAAATGCTAACCATCATCTGAGCCGAATGGCGCCAATGGAAAAATGGCGCCGATAGACTTGCTCGACACAGGGTTGCCACAAACCTTAAATTTGTAAAAGCACAATATCTGCGAAGCGCAATAAAGTGAAGTGCAATAAAACGAGGTATCCCTGTATTTTATTTGGCAGATGACCAGGCCATGAAGGCTTCTGATACTCTTTGTATTTTAAAAGGCACTCCTTCTGTTAGTGGCTGTTCAACTTCCCTTTGCAAATGGGTACCATTTAACGAGGCTACAGGAATCTGGCCAGCCTTGGTCTTCGGGAAGTATTTTACAAACTGAAACTAGTCTCCCTGTGCAGCTTCCAGCAAGACTCATGCTAATAGAAAAAGGGGGCAAAAAAGCAACCCATACTCCTCCATGACTTAATGAAGGATAATTTTCATGTTTTTAAGGATGGAGGGGAACATTTTTACTTGGCACCTTTCAGATGAGTTAAGTGCTTTTTGAATGCGGGCATTATCCTGTAATCTCTACTTTGGAGTTTATATGCAACAAAGTGACTCTGTCACCAATAAATTTGTGCTGGGAATAAACCCTGATTCTTGAATGCCAAGTCCCTCCTTAACTGCTCCAGCTGTGTGTGTGGTGTGGCTCAAATAGGATTATTTTCTTCCTTAGCCTCAAGTTAAATGAGTTTCCAAGACCCAAAGGAAATTCCCTTGTCCACAGACATAAAAGTATGTAACTGTGTTGGATGCTTGCAGTGTTGCTTCTCTCCTTCCTGTCATGCTGGACAGGCCAATGCTACCTTTTCCCATCTTTTTCTGAAAATAATTGACTTTTTAGGGGGATGGGTTGAAAAGGCATTTGCATATTAACAAGCAGAAGCGTGTGTTTTTAAATTTTTGGATGTTTCCTTTCCCACTGAAGGAATTAAAGTAATGGTAAAATGGTTTTAAATCAACAGGTTAGACTGTTCTTATGATAAAATGGCGTTGATTCTCTTTTGGTGAAATGGCGCTTTCTTTATATTTTTGGAAACTTCATAACTTCATGCACATGTTGGAGATGATGGAAGAGATTGGCATCTTAATGCCATGTCTCAAGGATGTAGACTGATATGCCCAGTGCCAAAAATATTATGATCATCACATGGGCACCATAGGGTTTTTTTTCCATCTTAAGATACTTGAGACATTAGGTGGGGGTAATTTTTCTTCAGGACCCAAAGATGCCTACAGTAGTTCATTGTTGTTATGTCTACAGCAAAATATGCATATTTATAAACCAAGTCATGCCTGGCAAATCTGGCTCTTTTTGTGCACACAGTTTAAAACAAATTTATATTATGAAGGGAACTTTCCTTTCTGTTTTTTCTTCGAGGTATTTTCTTTAAATGGGGCACAGGAGGGTTTTCTGTACCTTTTTAGGGGAGGACAAGGAAATACGAAAAAACACCTTGACTGGGCAAGTGCTCTGTGTAGCTCTCAAGTAGAGCTACGGTTCCTCCTTTATATACGTAGATTCTGGCAAAATACCCAAGTGGTTCAGTGCTGCCTTCCCAGCTGAGCAAAACTGCAAGCAGCAGAGTCATTGCTGTGATGCATTTTGGAAGAAGCTAGAGACACTTATTGTTGGTATGTTGAATAAAATCATTTTGACGATGCTTTGCCAGAGCTTTTATGGAACAAGCAGGAGGCAGGTTTTACCTAGCGAAGACTTTAAAGGAACAACTGCTTCTATTTTAACAATAATGTGATGCATTTTGGTGACACTGTTTGCAGTTGTCTGGTTAAGAGTTGAGCTTTTTGTGCTTAAAGCTGGATTAAATAACTTTAGGGGGGGAAAAATTGTTGCAGGTATGGGGAGAATAGCTATAGCATTTGCTTTTGAGTACAGAATGAGTTTCTGTATTTAAAACTAAATCTGTTAATGATGGAAGCTAATTTCAAAGGTCATTCCTTTAAGACACTTAGCACCCCGTGTTAGTCTCTCTTCCCCAACTGATCCAAATGATGTCGCACCCAGAGACATCCAGTGTAGCTAACTCACTAAAATCTAATAATTTACACTACATTTGTTATTATTAACTTTCACTATATAAGTGAGCTTCTCCACTAGAGTCATGAATATTCTGTGTCACAAAATTCAGCCTGTCCTTTTTCCAAGACGGATGCCGTTTCCCAGTGTCTTTATGACTGTAAAGCAAAACTGTCCTTCCAGAAGACCCACCACTTTGCACGTGTAAAATTGCCTGTCTTCTCACTATGTGTGGGTAGCTGTTGGAAGCGAGGCAGCCAGAGGAGAGGGTGCTGAATTAGCAGATAATGAGAATAAGACTGCAATAACCATTAGAGCAGAGATGGATTCAGAGCAGCCTTTGCATGTGGACAGTGTGGGAGAGGTTGGGGCAGGGATGTCTTGGATTCAGACAAAAGTTGAGGGAGGGTGCTAGCAGGGTAGTGCCAAGTTTGGGGTCAGGACACTGTTAGCAGGTAGGAGGCTTGTGCTGCAGATGGGAAGGATTTTGCTCCTTTTACCCATAAAAAGGTCTTTCTCGGAGATGTGTGCTTAAAGAAAGCTGAAAGCGAGACATGAGCCTACTGGGTTGGAGAGGGGAGGCAGAAAGATGACTTGCAGTATATTGTCAAAGGCATTGGGAGAAGGGCTACGTGTGCATCACTTGATAGCTGCTGTAAACCAAATCTACTGTAACTTTAAATATTTGAAGCCATTCTCTCACTGTCCAGTATGTAGACTGGGTAGCTTTATTAGCCCATAATATTGAAAAGCTGATAGGCATATTGAGGTAATTAGAAAAAAACACTTCATTGCTGTTTTATGAGGCATGAATAAACCTGGTGATTAACTCTTCAGTTCAGTGGAATCTAGCTAATTCAAACTGTCTGAGACCCCTGTATTGTGGTTCTTATGTACTAATGAGTGACAAACATAATGATGATGCAAAGGTAGTTTATTATGGTGCTTTTGACAAGCTTTTGCTTGATCTGTATTTCATGATAAATATACTGTTGTGTATTAAATGTAAGGGTAGAATTTTTCAGAGTGTGTAAGACCCATTGAGTCAATGGAATTTAAGCTTAACCATGAGGCAGAGAACAGTTTTACCCAGTCTTACTAGTAAGAGATCTACTTGCAGCAGAGCCTGTTTATCACTTGGGGAGCAAACAGGCTTAACACTTGAACCATTTCAAGGATGTCACTTGTTTGGAACCAGTTCACAACTGTCCTGGTTTAGCAGTTTCCATGTGTGTGCTGCCAAGGGGTCTAAGAAGAGCAGTCACGTTTTTAGACATTGCGGCGCTGTCAAACTGCCCCCAAGGGGTGGTAGGGATTACCCAGCCCAGCATGCCTCCCAGTGGCGAGTGCCTCGGTTTTCCCCCATGTTTCTTAAGCCGTGGAGGATGCCAGGGAAGACCGAGAAATCAACTGCACCCAATTGTAATGTTCTGATCCCTCTTCTCTAACATTGGGCATCTTTACACGTGCGCCAGAGGGCAGGGCTTTAATTAGAACAGCTCTTGGGAGCCACTAATTAAAGCACTCGCAGTGTCTCGTGTATTCAGTATCTTGCACTTCAAAACAGCAGGTTGCTTTAACTAAAATCCATTCAACCAGCTTTAGTTAAAGCATTCCCACCAACATTTTGAAGTGCGGGGACTCTGAACGCTTGAGACACCAAGGCTGATGGTGCATGTTAATTAGCATGCTCCAGCCGACTGGATTAACCGAGTCTGCTCTAACGCACTGTGATTACAGCATGTTGGAGCAAGCGTCCCGCATGTCTACAGGCATCCATTGAGTTCAGTAAAGCCTCTTCTTGTGCTTTACCAAAGTGTTGGTGGGTGGGTAGATGGGAGGGAGGGGGGAAGCAGATGCCTAGATCCCTGCTTCTGGGTTCCCAAGACTGGGTGCGCTCCGGCTGTTGGAGCTTTCTTGACTTTTAAAGGGTACTTTTCTCCCAAGCTACTCCTCGGCTTACTGCAATTCCTAGAAGCATACCAGGGTTTGGTGCATCGCAGCCTGGTTTGGGGTGGGAGGAGAGGTGGTTGGGTGGGTAGAGGGGATACTCCTGCATCTGGGGTTCTGGGTTTTTGGGGTGCAGCCTGCCTAACTTCTCCATGTCGGTTGCCAAGAATAGAATGAAAGTTACCAGCGGCTTGGGGAAAAGTGCTGCTTAGAAGTGGCAGAGACCACAGGCAGATCCCCCGGAGCGCAGAAGCAGGGGTGCCCCCTGCACCCACCTAGCTTCCCCCAGCTTAAATCAACCGGGAAGCCTTGGAGTGGGTCAAGTTCAGGCAATATAGATTGGGGCAGTAGAGTTCTGGCTATATACCAAAGTAGACAATTGCTGTCCAAGGTTATGGGGGAGGATGGGGAGGGTAAGAGGGAGTGAGGAGTGATGCAGTGTGGGATGCCTAGAAGGAGTGATCAGATGCTGTTTACAGAAAGCTTGATGCCCGCACATGACACTGAACCAATTCAAGGAGGACAGTTTCAGAATAATACCTGATTATCCAAGTATAATATATTATCCAAGTATATGTGTAATATGTATACACACAAGTACATACATACACGCACGTGCACACATGCATATAAATATGTGAAATATTTCAAAAGATTTAACCCATTCTAAATTGGCTTGTACATCTAGATGCTTGCAGTTTAAACAGCATTTAAAATGTGTTACGTCCATCTCTGCCCTCTGAGGTGCACCCTCCGTAGTGCCATGGAAAATGGCTGCACAGCATAATCCTACAACTGCACACCTTCTTGAGCTGAAGTACGACCGATTTGATGATCAACTTCAAAGTGTTGTTACTTCTAACCGAACGTAACTCTTCTCGCATGTAACTGGTCAAATTACTTGGTACTGTAGTTGCTTCTTGATTGGTGGCTAGGTTTTGTATTGTATTTGTAGAATAGCCTCAAGTCAAGTCAGTCCCAAGGCCACTGCAGCTGTTGGGGCATCTTAGATGCTGTAACGACCCTGGTTGAGTTGCTTTGCAGTCATTGGTGATTCTTCTGGCAGAGCGACCTGGAGGCACCCATCACCTCTTCAGGTATGTTGGCCGTTGAATCACAGGGAGCTCATCTGCCCTTTGACAGGTCTTGTTTTTAGTGTCCACATACTATCCTCCCCAGGCAAGTCCAGGTAGTCTTCGACAAGCCAACCATGGAATAGGTTGTACTGGCTTACATGGTGCCCGGTAGCAGATCAAGAGAGGCTTGGCCTGACATTAGCCTAACAGAACAGCCTAGCAGCTGAAAACGCCAACTCTTCCTCATTCTCCACTCTGAGAGAGTGCAGCAGAGAAGATGGCCTTCACTGCAAGGAGAGAGGCTGGTTCTGGTTATGACTGCAGCTGGAGTGATTAGAGATGACTAATTTATTATGTACTCTTCTGCAGAAGTGAAATTTGGAGAATAGAGGGCAGTATATGTTTCTAGGCAGAGGGTAGTGCAGACCTAGTAGTCCATCAGCTTCTCTTACTCTTAGGAAAGAAAAGGGCCTTTGGGGAGGGCAGTAGTCCCAAGAGCAAGGAAAGAAAGAGGGACCAGCAGTGCCTCAGGGACTGCATTTTGGCCAGGAAAAGTAACTTTCAAAGTATTTGTGAGTGAACTCTTGCCAAAATATTTGATCTGAAATTTGGATATGGCAAGAGTAGATAAAGTTAAGATGCTGTCATCCAGACTTGGGGTCAGATAAAGGCTTTGGGTGGATGCACTTGCTAAATGCTTTTGAATGGCAGGAGGGATTCTGATCTCCCTCTTGATTACCCAAGGAAGAAGGGAAGGGGGAGCAGCTGGAGTGATGCAGCCTTAACTTTCATTGTGGTGCATACTTCACAAATAAGTAGGAGGAGACTCTTCTTGTGCCCAAGAGTCTACAGCAGCGAGTCTCAACCAGGATGCTGTGGTACCCTGCAGTGCCTTGAGATCCTTTCAAGGTGGCATGGGATGCCATGTACTGTTAGGCGTGCTAACATGATTCCCAAGATAAACCCAGAGATTTCTGCTAGGAATCTGTAGTGTCAAAAGCATAAAGACCACCACAAAGACCATTTCTGCTGTAAGAATAAATGATCCCATATTCATTTACACACGAGAAAAAATTGCAGCTAACCCGCAGGCTTGTTTTCTCTTTAGTTCCTTGACTTGTGTGTGTTGAGGTGGTGCTTAGGACCACTGTAATCATGGACCTGGGACCCTTTTCTACTACATAAGTATGGAGTAAAATGGTGGCTGCTGCCCCAGAGGCTTTACGGTCTGAAATGAGGACCTGAAGGTGTGAACCTTGCTGCAGAATTAATATCGTTAATAATAATTTGCCTCAGCTTTGGGAGAAGAGTTGCAAATACTGCCAGAACCCCATTAAGAAACTCTGAATGTTTTGGCAGCAGGGAAATTTATTAAGAAATACGGATGTCCTTCCAGAAAAGTATAATTTTTGCACTGTAATATACTTATTCACAGGCAAGCCCATAAATAACCATACACAATAAAATATGTTGAGTTTGATTTTTGTCCATCAGCCAAAAAGACTGATGGATGAGGAAGAGGAAGGTTCGTCATCCCAGAGTAGATAATGATGGAGTCTTTAATCTCTGGCCTGGAAAAAAGTTGCGTAGTAAGATGAAAAGTGAATTGGGCGCATTCTTTTTTAATATTTCTCTCACCATTAATGTGTAAGCACCGAGATGCTTCAGGTTAGCATTTTCTTGCATGATATTTCACTAGTTTAACAATTTTCCACATTATTTCATTTTACCAGCTTTCTTTAGGTAGATGAAAGGTCTAGTTTTCATCAGATTCATTCAAGTTTGCTATTAAACTTCATCTAGGGCAACAAAACCTTCACAGGCAGGCATGACATTTTGGCAGAGGCCCAATAGGATACGTGGTTTGTGCCAAATCTTTTATTTTCTTCAGCTATCAATGAAGCTGTTGTGGTAATGTGGGTTTTGTGAGCTGTGAGAATCTGTGTGCACAAAGGGACCTGCTCTTTGCAGGGAACATTGGGAGCACTGAGCCCAAGAGGAAGGGTAATTAAAGTTAATGAACCAGGGTAACCTTTCCTTGGTGATGGCCACCAGTGCCACTGTAGATAAGGGTCAATAGCTGTTTCCATGTTATGTCCCACTTTAACTGCTTTAATTGGTTTCAGAGTAAAAGTTGACAGGCAGCTGTAAAAATGTATCTAGTTATATGATAGAAAAGTCCTTAAGGGAAGATGTGAAAATCCTTGGAAGTCATTTTGACCATCCTACTTTTTTGGAAAGCTTAATTTTGAAAAATGTAGTTGAACCTGCAGATCCTAGTTCATTGCATCAGTCCTTCCTCCCTTGCTTTTGACCAGCACTCAGCGGTGTTAGCTGTTTGTATGATGGGTGCAGAGAAAGGAAATGTGTTACCTCTCAAGATACTAGTACTTGGGGAAAATAACGTGAAACTATTAGTCAATTTAAAACTAAAAAGGATGTTTTTTTGTTTGTTTGTTTCTTTTTACATGGGATGTTGTTACCTTGTGAAACTCACTGACACATGATGCGGTGGCTCATTGCTTAACCCAGTTTAAAAGGGTATTGGACCTAAGGGGATTGGGCATATATTTGGAGGAAAGGTCCCACATGACAGACGGGTGCAGCTTGGGAATCTGAACTTCCTAAACCTCCTATTGCTGAAGGCTGTAGTGGGAGAGGAGCAGGGGATGTACTGTTTTTGCCTGCCCCGTTGCATCCGTGCTCTGCCACTGTGCAAGATTGGATACTGTACTACGTGGGCCTGTGGTCTGACCCCATAAGTGACAATTCTTCTGATGGGGAAACCCTTTAAAGCCCCCACCTTGGTCATTAATTGTCTGGGAAGGTCATAAGCACTGTTTTTTCCATGCTTATTAAAGCAGGATCTTGGAGTACTTTTAAACTCACTTTAAGGGAAGCATATTTATTTCCCCAAAGGTGGACTAAACAGGAGAGGTTTCAACTGCGTCAGAAGTTTGGCAGAGCCTGGTATAGCACCTAGCTCAGGGGTGGGTGGCCATTATTTGGGCCCATGGCCCACAAAGGGAGTTTTGCTGAGCTGTTGTGGGCCAAGCCAGCATCTCCCTCTCCCCGCCAGTGCAACAACTCAGGAAAATGCTGTATGTGGCATGCAGCCACGGGCAGGCGGGGAGTGGTGTTTGGGAGCGAGATGGAGATAGGTGGGCAAAGCCAAGATCATGGGGTAATGACAGCACGAGGCCAGGGCAGAGCCACGATCTGTTGCCTGCATGGGCCAGGTTCTGCAGGCAGGGGTGTGCTCATTGTGGCTCTGCCCTGGCCCTGTGCTGTCACCACCCCAGGATCCATGGGCCAGACAAAAACCTCTTGGCGGCCTGGATCCAGCCTGTGGATCATGTTTTACCCACCCCTGATAGCTGGGGTGACATCTCGCCCAGCACACAATCTTAACATCTTACTGGATAAGCAGTGCTGAGGCCTGGCACCCTCAAGTGTGTTAATGTGTTGGACTTTTGTTTTTCCGGTAGCATGAATTACAGTATCATGGGTTCAGTCCTCCTTAAATGTGTATTTGGCAGGGAGCAGTACATGAAAATGGGGCTGGGGAACATTGTGACTCGACTAAATGACCTTGTAAAGTTCCTTCAGTCCTGCTTTTCTATGATCCTGTGCATGTACAAAAATGAGAATGGCCTGGGAAACTGGATTTATATGTGAGGCTGCATCAAGCTTGAAGTGCTCCGAAAAGCAAAATTAAATAAATCTCCCTTTTGAGTTGCTCTTTCCATGTGCTGGCAATGAGAGCAGTCTGTTCAAAAGAGAACTTTACATTTTCTTGCTGGCCTTGTGTTTGTGGTTTTTGGTGGGGGTTTTTTTTTTTTTTTTTTTAATCATTCTCTTTTTTTCTTTGTTGATATAGAGACTGTTTATTTGTTCGGTGGCTGGGATGGGACTCAGGACCTGGCTGACTTCTGGGCATACAGCGTGAAGGAAAATCAGTGGACTTGTATCTCTAGAGATACTGAAAAGGAGGTAAGTTCCACGATCATTCCTTGTGTATAACGTGATCTGTTATACTCGCACTATTTGGCAAGTTTCTGAAAGGCTTCAGCATCACTGGAACATCATTCATAAAGAGCTTACCAGTTTAGCATTAAATGTCATCTGGTTAAAAGAGATAACTGCTTGCAATCCCAAAAATTTTTTAGTGAGGTTTTTATTTGAATCATCATCTTCAGCCTGTTTTGCTCAACAGTTGTATGAAGCCTTTGGCATGGCTAGTAGAAATCTAGATCAATAGACCTGTACCTTTTTTTTTTTTTTTTTTTTTTTAAGGCCCAAGAGACTATTAGTTCATTTTGTCTATGTCACAGGTCATTGAAACTTCAAGTTACCCCTGTATTGAGCCCAGTACCTTGTTAGCTTAAAACATGTCTTCTAGAAAGGCATCTTGTTGTGATTTGAAGGCTTGGAGAGGAAGGACCCTCTTGGTAATTGTACTAGCTATTACCCTGGCTAGGGGAAAAAGCTTGTCTGGTTTCAGCTCGTTGGTTGTTGTACTATTCTCTGCTAGATTAAACAGCTTCTTAGTAGATGGTGCATTTTCCTTTTGAAGGTACTTTAATACTTGAATAGAACTACCTTGCTAGCCTTTTGATAAGCTGTAAATGGCTTGAGCTTTGTTGTCTTCTGCATAAGTGGATTTTATTTCCTAGCCATCAGATCTTTTTGTGGCCCTTCTTTTATCCCCCCCCCCGCCAACATCTTTTAGTTTTTCACTGTACAAGGTACAGAAGGGCAACCAAAATGATCAGCAGCTTGGAGCAGTTGCCATACCAAGAGAGCCTAAAAGGGCTAGAGGCTGTGTGGGGGGATACGATAGAGGTCTATAAAATCATGAAGGGTGTGGACCAAGTAAGCAGGGTACTGTTGTTCACCAAGTCCCAGAATATTAGAGCTAGGGGGCTCTACGCTGAACGTAGTAAGTGACAGGTTCAAGACTAACAAGAGAGAGTACTTCTTTTTTGCAATTCTTAATTAATTTGTGGAATTCATTGACACAGGAGGTGGTGGAGGAAGGTTAGCATACCCGGGTTCAGAAAAGGGCTAGATGGACTGTAAGTCTGATCCAGCACAGCACTTGTATTCTAATGGATGCCGAAACTGGGTGCAGTGTTTCAGGATCGCTCTCTCTTGAGAGCTGCTCTTAATGTCTCAAAAGATAGGAGGTAGTTACAACTGCAGCCTTCTGCCAGCAGACCCACCATACCCTCCAGGGCAGACAAGACCATGCATCTGGTTTGTGCTTGCAGTAGACCCTGCTCCTGCTTCCCTACCTGGCTGAGTGCCCGCAGAGCAGAAGGAGCCTGGATGAGGTACAAGGGGAAATCACTGGCTGGAACAGCAGCTTTCACATCTCCTTTCTTCTCTTATTTCATTATACCTGTTCCCTCAGCAGGGGTGATGGGAAAAGGCACTAGGAAGTGACATAAGCCATCTCTGGGTTGAGAAATCCTGGGAAGCACCTATGAAGGGGAACTGGAGGAAAGGCAAGGGCGATGGCTGGGTACTGCAAAAGTGAAGGAGATGGACAGCAAAGAGTATCTTGGGGAAGAACAAAGGGCCCTCGAACAAGAGGAGAAACAGTGGGGTAATTTTTTAGAAAAAGGCTGAAGGAGCATAAGGAGAACTTGACACAGGAGAGTCTCAAGCTTTGAAGAGAGAGGTTGGAGGTGTTGGAGCTTGTGGGAAATGGTCTGAGAAGAGTTTGGACAAGGTAGGAGGAAACGTGGAACATGGGAAGGTCCTTAACATAATTTAAGTTTTTATTGCTGGGCGATTGCTGAAGAAGAGCGTTTGCAGAGGTTTAATAAAGTACACACCCATGTAACAAACTGGCTTTTATACTCATAAACAAGTATTGTCTGTCTGTCTAATGAATTCTGGGCAAACCTGATGAGATAGGAAAAGGTCAGAATCGCATCTCAGTAAGTAAACTCAAAAACAGACTCCAGATGTTCCTGTGAAAGGAACATCAAATGTTCATAAACAAGTTGCTAAAAGGAAATGTCTGACATGGAGTTGTTGAAAATATTCAAATAGGTTCCAAGAGAACTTGTTTTCCTTTCATATTGGAGCATGCAAGTTCTCTTTCTGTCTCTCTAATGCTTATTTGGCACAGGTTTTCAGTACCCCCTGAATAATTAAACTGTTTAGCTAAAACGAGAGCAAAATACAATTATTGTCCTGAATTAATGTAACCTTAAGTGTTAGATTTAAAAAAAACAATAACAACCAGTTTTAGGACAAAGATGTAACATTAGAAGGAAGATGATAGTGTCACCTATATTTAGGCTGCCTGGCCCTTTCTATTATAGATTTATTCTTGCAACCCTTTTAAAAACTGTCTTGCTTCTGGCTTTTTTTCCTGGGTTGAGAAATACTAGGAGGCAGCTGCGAAGGGGAAATTCCTCCACTGAGACCTCAGTCGAAGGAAATGCCTTTTTGTCCTAATAAATTCCGTTTGGGTTTAACTCAGCATTTTGAGCTTCTGAATCACAATTTCTCTTCTGCAGCTTCTGTTGTCAGCAAAAGGTTGGTAGCCTGCCAGAATAACTGGATACTAACAATCTAAAAAGTTGGGCTCACAACGTGGCAACAGCTGCAGAAGCAGATGATACTTTGCTGAAAACTGGGTGCAAGCACTCTGGCTGCTGCCAGAGCAACTGGAGCACGGTGTGAGGTGGGCTGGACTTTTTTCCATTTCCCACCTTGGTTTTAGTGTGTGGTACCAGTGACGCCCCTGCCGTCTGTTAGGGCTCTACCTGGATTTAACAACCATTTGTTCTTGCTCTTGTGCCCCTACTCGTAACCATCTTTTTTGCATTATAATATGATACAACAAGCGTAGTGCCAAAGAAAGCATGGTCAGATCCATAAATGTCAAGAACCTTTGTTTTGGATGCTGTTGAACTAGGTTAAGCCTTTAGAGGCAGTGCTGTATCAATGGGCAAGACTTGGTAACGATGCAGTAATTTTAATGGGAAGTTGGTGTCTGAATCCTGTAAGTGACTTTGAAAAACATAGAGCCTGTGTTGTTACGGTCTGTCCTCCAGTCTGTTAGATTCATAGATTGTGACCTCGGCAGATCATTGGGCCCAGCAGGAAAGACAACTGGGGTCAAGTGACCCCAGCAAGGTGACCATCCGGTCTGCTCTTGAAGATCTCCATGGTAAGCAATTGTACCTCCTAGATGTCAGGGTTAACTGAGAGGGCTTTTTGTGGTCTCTTGTTTTGTCATCAGTTGGAAGCAACATGCCTTGGTGGTGTTTGCTTAGAAACAAGGGCTGTAAAGTATTGTTCAAGTGCAGATTTTTCTTGGAAGAGGTAACATGCTAACTTAGTAGAAATATTCACAGGAGAACTTGAGCCCATCAGGTGGTCATATGAAAGGCTTCTTTTTCTTGTAAGCTGATAGTTTTCAAAAGTGTTTGAATTTCTTGGAAATCGCAAAGCCTCTAAATTGGGTCAGAACTGTAGAGATTTGAGAGCTCAACCCTAGTAAGTAAATTGGCACCCTGAGTAGAAGGATGATTTGCCCTTGTATTATGGTTCATAAAATTTGTATTACAGAAGCTCCTTGAGACCCCATTTGTGATCGGGGATCAGCTGTGCTATGGGCTAAATGAACATGGAGTCCTACACCTTATTCATATCTGAGAGAGAGAATGGGCGAAAGAAAAGAAATACAGCATGATGTCTGTCTCCAGGAGCTACTGTCACCCCCGTTCCGCTTCCTGCAGGGAGCCCTGCTCCCTTCAGGGGTCTCATGACCCACCCAGAATCTCCCCAGTTTGTTCCTTTGGGTAGTCGTCTCCCTCTGCCATGGTCTTGGGGTGCCCTGCCACCCCCTGAGATCTTTTTAAGCATGCCACAGGGTGCAAGAATATAAGCCTTGTAAGAAATAAATTGGTTTTTGAAATGGGGTACCACTAAATTTAGAAAAGCTGTGGAGGGTGTTTGGATCTGAAAGGGTTGTGAGCCAGGGGTGCTTGTGTGCATGCTGATGTCATGAAGTACACACACCAAAAATTTCCCTTTGTGTGGCTTAATGGCCTCACACATTGCACGTAGGCAAGTTTTGTGAGTTTTAAATGAGTTTGCATCATTGCAACTTGGAACGTTGCAGCCACTAGTCAGCTCACCCCCTGGCCATGGGAGGGGCAAGCAGGCTTTGCCAAAAAAAGGGATCAGGCCCTTCACCATTTCTGCTGTAAGGCAGGCTCCTGTAGGTGGCAGGAGCCTGCTTTAAAGCAGAAGCGGTGGGGGGGCCCAGTCCTTTCTGTTGTGGAGCCTCCTCACCTGCCCTGGGGCTGCGGGGAGCAAGCTGCCAGCAGGCCGAACAGTCCCTGAGCTGTGAGGGCACCCCCTGGTCCTTCCCTGCGGTAGTGGCATCCTTCGGGGCTGGGTGGGCAGGCTGCTAGCTGGGTGAGTGCTGCCCGGGCTCGTAGGCACCTGGTGCAACTTCCCGGGAGCCTGCCCAGGCTTCCAGCACCTTGCGCACCATCCCTGCTGCCTCGCGGGCAAGTCGCCCTGTTCCCAGGTGTTCTGCCGGCCGCAGGTGCGTGCTGAAGGCACAAGCAGCGAGGGGCCCGATCCTTTTCTTCGGCGGAGCCTGCCTGCTTCTCCCATGGCTGGCAGGTGAGCTGACAGATTAATGGCACATATTAATGACCCGCCGGCCATGGGAGAGGCAGGCAGGCCCTGCCAAAACAAACAAACAAGAAAGGATCGGACCCCTTGCCACTTCTTCCTTTGGCAGGCACCCGTGGCCACCAGGACAATGCCATGTATATACGGTGGTAGAAAAACAAAACCCACCATTTCAATTCAAAGCTCAGCATTTCTATTAGGGGGCATAGAATGCAACCCAAGGAGTAAACCCCTGTCACGTGAACAAGCACCCCAGTGTTTTAAGATCCTGGGGCATATGCCTAACTTGCAGCATGTGAATAAACATAAAAGCTGCAGGGGTAGCTCTTTTTAATAAGGTGTCTCGAAGTTGCATGGACACTTTTCTTTCTAGGCGTACAAATAATTGGACCATAATTATGTAAGGCAGAAGGCAGGCCGGGTGGTACCTTAAAGAGTCCCTTGTACAGACGAGCATAAGCTTTTGTAGACTGCAGCCTGCACTGTCAGGAGGCTGTAGCCGGCAAAAGGTTAAGTCTTTTTGAATGATTTAATCTTAAGGTACCAGCCTAACACAACTGACTACTCTCTACTATTATTATTCTGGAAGTAAGGTGGCTTCTGTGCTGTTGAACCAAATACCTCTGTCGTTATGAAAGATCCTTTGTTTTCCTAGGCGTGATGCAGGCATGTAGAATTACTGCCTCAAAGATGTTACAGAGTAAACCTTGATCTGGCAAGTTCCTCTTTCCTTTGGGTGTCTGTGTGCATAAGTAGATGTGTATGCCTCCTCAGGTACTACTCTGATCCTAGCAGCACCTGTACATTGTGCGTGCACCTGCCTCTCCTTGTGCTCTGCGTCGGGGACATAGACAACAGTGGGTTTCCTCTCTTCCCTTAATTCTTCTCAACCACCTTAGCTTGAGGGTGAGCTTTTATAGTCTGATTCGGCCCACATTTGGCCTTTAGCTGCTCTCAGCACCCACTTTCTTCACTTTGTTTCTTGTTTTGGAGCTTCTTTGGTCAAATGCCAAGTGTTTTTCTTATATACTACTTCAGAGTGTTTCAGTCGGTCCCCCCCCCCCTTAAATGCTAGGGCTTGATTTCCAAATAGCTTGGCATCTGACTGCTCCCATTTAGGCATCTGAAAATGCCATTTTGGGAGCTCTTGGGTGTTGAGCACTCTTGAAAATTTGGCCCTTATGAACAATAAAAATAGACTTTAAAAAATAAGCTGTGTTTTTGTTCTGACTTAAAATGTTAAAGTTATTCCCCTTTCCACTTCTCTTAATGCTTTTTCTGTATTTAGCATGTAATATTCCTCCAAAACTCATCCCTGCCACTCCACATCCAGTGTGGGGCCTTATTCCCCAACGTGTGGCCCCCTGCCTTGTCTCATCTGGCCATGACAGATGTACAGGAAGGCAGCAGCAGTCATACCTAAACACCTCAGTTGGAAGATGTCTGTGTTAGACAGCAAAAACAGCTTTGCGGAGGAAAGACTACTTAAGTACATAGGGGCATTATGCACCATGCTCTGAAGACTGCTGAACGTCGGCATTGCTGGATTTTGAGTGGGAGCCGGGGTTGCTAGTCTTGCAAGAGTATAAGTGCTTAGGGCTCTGGCCCTATTCTCAAGTAGTATAGAAGGCACTCGGTAACATAGGTTGTTGTAGGCTAAATTAAGGGTCACTTTTGTCTATCTGTTTTATACGTGCTACCATGACAGTAAACTGACCCTGGCCCTGCAGTGTCTAGCAAAGACTGCTGTTTTGGCCCTGTCTTATTAAAATTAATGTTCTGTGACGTCTCATTAGGACGTGTAATCTTATTTTACTTTGACCTTGTAGGAAGCTTGTTTATAAGCAGTTCTCTAAGGCATGAGGCAGTATACTAAAGCAGGGCTGTCCAGCTTGTAAGCAGCCAGGGGATGGTTGTCTTATTAGTTGCACTAGTGGAGGCCACATGCCCAGGGGCCACACCAGTAGGAGTCGGGGGCTGTGTGCTGTACTGTTGCCCCTGCCACCATTGCATTATGTGCCTCCATATTGTCCCCCCCCCCCCCGGCTGCACTGCATGCCCATGTGGCCTCAGATCCCTGTGCCTCAGACCAGAAGTGGGTAGTAATGTTTTTCAGACCAAAAAACCCCTGCTTCTTGCTTAACAGAAAGGAGTAGTTAGTCTGCTTTTAATTTCAGCTGGATGATGTAGGAGTCGTAGAAGACACACAAATAGAAGATTGTGTAGAAGCAAACTTGCTGTTAATCCCAATCTGGTGAAATGGGAGAAGCGTGCGTAGTAGGAAGACGGATACTAAGGCAACTTGGTCAGCTAATGTACCTTCAATTTAAAATAGTCCCATTTGGATGTCCTATGACCTTTTTGGAAGGAATTGGGTGGATTTTTATACTGAAACATTTATACTCAGTTTGGTTGCAGATACTGCTTGAAAGAGCACCGGGTTGCTCCCTCCCCTTCCGTGTGGCATTTGGGTTTTGAAAAAACGCTCTACTAAGCCTAAACAATATGTGATCCATGAATGCTCCAAGGCAGGCATGAAATCTAGTTTAGACCTCATGGTGGGGCCAAGAGGATTGCACTTCATGTTGGGAATAAGGATATCTTGAGGTTCTTGTCCTTACCTTGCTGCATTGCCCCACCAGCAAGGATCCGGAAAAGGACCTGGGAATTGCAGGGGACTGTAAAATGAATAATATGTCAATCTCTAATTGGCCTTGGCAGCTACGAACTGATTCATCAGGCATCTGACTAGACCTACGTGTGCACCACCATCCAGAGGATCGATGGTTGCCTACAACCTGAATGTGAGCCAACAGTGTGCTCAGTCATCCTTTCCCCACCTCCTGCCCTTCCCTCCTTCCAAAAAAAACCCCCAAACCACACAAAATAACCCCAAACTGAGAGAGCCAAAAAAATCCAGTAGCATTAGCATATTAGGCTTTATTAATAAAGAACATCACTTGCATGTCAAAGTAAATGGCTGTCCAGAAGAGTGTGCAGATTTTTAAGGATTGATTTGATGTCTAACACTTACCCAAGGCTCTTCATGCTATATCCTAATTAAGTATACAATAAAGGTAATTAAAATAAATGTCAACAGCAATAAGTTCAACAGGAACTTGGCTAACTTGCCCAGTTACCTGTGCCCATTGTCATTCCAGTTACGTGCTGTCTGCATTCGCTAAAGGGGCTCTCAGTCGGGTGACCTTTGTACCACGTCTAACAAGGTGCCAAATTTGAAGCATTTTGACCAGGCGGGGCCCTCGCAAAGAATGCCCTACAAGGTCCCTGTTCATAATAGCAGGACTCTGCTGCATGCTGCTGTGGTAGTATGGCATGAGTGGTAAACTGGTGCCAGTTCAATTAGGGTTTCATATGTCCTAGGTGGCACCCTTTAAACAGAGAGCAGTCGGCAGCTCTGTAAATACTACAACAGTGGTCATATTTGCTTCCAGCGAGATGCCTCACGCGGAGCTACTGTTCTGCATTTTCAGTCTCTGAATTCTTGTACAGTGTAGCTGTGTGGAAAGTATACTGCGGTATGCTAATCCTGTGTTAACAAAAGCACGGGGAACAGGAGCAAGGTCTGCGTCTGAGTGACAAGGTTGTGGTTTAGGGATGATTTTAGATTCGCCCCTCACGCATACATATACAATTGTCCTGACAGTACATATCACAGCAGTGACACCTACCAGTATCTTGTCGTCTGCATATGAAATTTCAACACTTAACTAAATGGCCAAGTCACCCCTATCAGTCAAATGCTCCAGCCTACTTTTCCAACCCACTGTCATCACTTCGGTTTCATCTTAGCTTAGGCTGCTTTGCTTCTCTCCAAGCTCCAGTTTCAACTAGGCACTGACGTGCATGCTGAAGTGATGACCACATTTCCTAGCATGTCCTGCAGGGGCCCCACATTACCCGGTACCTTCTTTTTGCCTCCTATGCATTTTAAAAAAGGACTTCTTGTTGTCCTTGATCCAGGAGGCTAGTCCCAGTCCCATCTCCGCCTCGGCCTCCCTTGCATCCCCTAGCAACCACAGTATAGTCCTCCCTGGGGATGCCCCCCCCTGCCATTGGCCTTCCTTTTAGCTAGGAGACGTTCCCGGATGCTTTTGGTGAGCCATGGGGGCTTTTGCGCCCTGCTGCCCCCTTTGATTTGTGTTGGGATTACCTCCCTTTGGGCTTGGAGGATCGTCTCCTTAAGGAGCGACCACTCTCCTTGGACACCCGGCTCCCCTCCCCTCCGGGACCTCGGTGCGTCCCCGACTATTCTCCTTAGCTCATTGAAGTCCGCCCTCCTGAAATCCAGGGCTGCTGCCTTGCTGCGGGCCTTTGCCACCTTGTGCTGGATGGTAAATCCCAGCAGGGGATGATCGCGGTCGCCCAGGTGGTCGAGCACCTGCAGCCCCCTCACCAGGTCATCTCCCGTGGCCAGCACCAGGTCCAACAAGGCATCTCCCCTGGTGGGGCTGTGCACCTCCTGGGTTAGATGGAGGTCCCATATCTCGACTAGGAACCTACGTGAGCAGTCAGACCTGGCTGCCTGCTCCTCCCAGCAGATGTCTGGGAAGTTCAGGTCCCCCATGATGACCACGTCCTTCGACCTAACTACCTCCGTGACCTGACATGAGAACTCCTGGTGGAGCTCTTCCCCGTGGTTGGGAGGTCTGTAGTAGACCCCACCGTTAAGTCCCTTTCCCCTCGACTGCCTTGTCTTCTAACCCAGAGCACTTCAGAGTGCCCCTCCTCTGACCCCGTGCTACTTGATGAGGATGTGTATTCCTCTTTGATGTAGAGCGCCAGACCTCTGCCTTTCCTCCCTGTCCCGTCCCTCCTGTACAGCCGGTAGCCCTTGATATTCACCACCAGTCATGCGTTGGGTCCCACCACATTTCTGTGAGCCCCACTAAGTCCGGGTTGGTGTCAGCTAGCAGGAGGGTAAGTTCCTCCTGCTTGTTTCCCATACTACAAGTGTTTGTGTAGAGGCATGTGAGACCTCCTGTGGATGTGTGCACTGGCCCCCTGCTCTCAGCATTGCCCTGGCCCCTGTTGCTTCTCTGTGTATATGTGCTGCTCGTCGGTCTAGGCTGGGCTGTACTTGTGGGTGTTGCTTGGTTTAGCGGGCCAAGGCTTCCTCCGCCCTCGTCTTCCCCTTCCCCCAATGAGCCTAGTTTAAAGCCTGCCAGAGGAGATCCACCAACCTAGAAGAAAACACATGCTTACCTTTAGGAGAATGGTGGAGCCCATCCCACCCGAGCATGTCTCTTGTTGTGATGTGCGGTTTGTTGTCGAGGAAACCAAAGCTGGCCTCGAGACACCATTCCCGAGGCTGCAACTTGGTCTCTGCGATGCACGTCATGTGCCGTCTTCCACGTCCGCTCACTGGTAGGACACAAGAAAAAACCACCTGTGCGCCTATGTCCTTCAGCGCGCCCCCCAGAGTGTGGTAGTCCGCCATCAGGTGATCAGTCAGAAACACTGTGTGATCAAGCGGGTCTATAGGTAGCTGACTAGATATAATGCCAACATGGGTACAGATATCAGGGAAAGTATTGATCAGCGTGGTGTTGTTGCCAAGGCCAGGCCTATTTTCAAATCAACAAGGGCTATAATGATCAAAGACTTTTGGATATCATGGCAGTTGTCTCAACCTCTTTGGCAGCCTTCTCCAAAAGGGATGCGGTTAAGTTGGTAGAGGAATGAATGTTTTTTCCAATTAGAAGGAAAAATAATCTGTTCTGTGTCTGGACAAAATAAAGACCTTTTAGAAATTGTCGAGGGAGGAGGAAGAGGGGGAGAGACACTCTCCCCCTTTGCCTCTCCATGCCAGAATATTTATTTGCATCACAGTAGCACCTTGGAGTCCTAGTCAGGTACCCAGAAGCCTATTTGCTAGGCCCTGCATGGACAGTGAATAATCCAGTTAGGGCATTTGTTTGGGATGGGAAACCTGGGTTTAAGGAGTGCTGCCTTTCTGGCATGTTGCACCCGAGCCCTGACCTCCAGGCTTCTCTTTGACCCCCGTCTGGTTTTAGCCAGTAATCACATGTGAAGCTAGATATATTTTCGTAATATCTCACCTAAACTGCTGGGTTTCTACAAAAAGCATAGGTTTTGATACATTCATGTCTTCCAGAAAAAAATGTTTTTTGGGAAATTCCCAACAGCTCTAACACTGGCTGATTAATTGGCAAGATCAGGAGGTCGCGATTTATGGTTCATGGATCATCAGGCCTGGCTGTCAGCAGCATTTTAGCAGAAGTGACACTTTTTGCTTCGTGGGGACTCTGTGCTATTAGGTGGTGGCCATGTCTCGTAGGTGCAGCAATTCAACACCAGGGGGAAGCAGTAGCAGCAGTGGCCGGATTGGAGGCACTGGTTTGCCTTGGACTGAACCGATTATCTTGGCCCTTTGCTGACTCTTGAACAAGCTTGCTAGCATCAAGCAAGGTACCCGAGCAAAGGCTATGCTGTGATTTCCATCTAAGAATTGGGCATTCTGGTCTCGGAGGTGTTTGATATTCAAGTGAGAGACTCGGTACTTTCCCAGTGGAAGCGGGGAATATTTTTAGTGCGTGTGTACCGCGGTGACGTAGGTATTTAACTAACCTGGAACAATCCCGCAGTGCCCCCTGGAGGACAGAAGAGAAGGCCTTGGTAACATTTATTTACCTCCTAGTCGCTGTAATGCTGTCATTTGTCGGAGCCTATTAATAATTGAATGGTCAAAAGGGAAAGACAAAAGAATAACTTGAATGTACATATGAAAAAAGACTAAAAAAGATTGTGTTGTATGTGGTACTAGCTTTTTTTTCCCCCTCAATTGTTTCCTTTGCTTTTTCTCCCCGTCATCAAGCCAAGCAGATAAACAAATCAACTGCATGCTAAAAGCGGCCTCTGAATTTAATCTTGTTCCTGCATGTCTGAGTCAGATGCCCAGAAAGGACTTTAGCAATGACTAAACCTATTTTGCTGCATAGGAAGGTACTTGTAAGTAGATTAACTAGAGCAAAAATACCGTATTTGCCATCTGAATGAAAGATCTCTCCATCCTCACCTCCTCACTTGTGTCTAGACATCAGTGGTCATTTATCAGCAAAAAATAATTGTATACCAATATCCTGAAATGTGTTTTAAAAAAAACAAACCCTCTTCCCCTGCCCCTTCCACCAAACTCTCGGCTTTTTGTGGAAAATAACAAGGAAGGATTCTTTCTGATTGCATACTTGGAGCAAATCCTAAATGGCACAACTTTTCAGCCAGACCAATTGAACATAATCAGAGATTTGACGTAATGTACTTCCACATCAGTTCAAAAGCACATCTTCTAATTTCCATATTCCTACTGCTGTGTAGCTCCTCTTTATACCTTGATCACACTTTAAAATGGCTGCAATGCTATTATTTCAAGTTTGTTTTTTATAATGAAAATAGGATAGGTATGGGTTGTGCGCATTCATGTTGCATGCTCACATATGCTGATCTATTTGTGGCATGTTTACAGAGTTGATAGCAATCAGGGCAGACTTCGGAGTTGAGATGCACCTTTGCCTTGCATTGCTGTTAAACCATGAAAGACATTAAATTTTCCTGATTTTTACCATTGCAATATGTCTGTGTTCCTCTGTATGAGTGTGGAGGGTGACTTCCGGATCTTTCAGGTGGCCGTTAGTGAGATGGGAGTACTTTTTTTACTTCATTCTTCAGCAGTTATCCAACATCCAGTTTAAGTTATCGTTTGGGGATAATAGGCTTAAAGGAAGCACTTTATATTACTATGAAAAAGCAGTAGCTTCTTTTTTCTTCTACTAGGGCTCTGTATTGGGCTCCGAGGGGCCTAATGTGCCTTCTGAGATGAGTTTGTATGGTGGGACCTCTTGGCATAACCGACAGAGTTTGACCTGCAGTAAAATCCTTTGTGATCAGAAATGTTGCCTTGAACGAATCTGGGATTGTATTACCATTATGGGGAGAAATGTGCTCATTTTTGTCTTGGTTTAGTACATTAAGCACTGACAACTTCTAAATTTAGAAAAGCAGGATACATTTGGAAAAGGGTGGCATCATCGCAAATAATATGCTCTCATCTCTCCCTTTCCTAAGGGCCTATCTGTGGATGACTATCTCTTCAGTCTCCAGGAAAATGTAAATAGAGCATGCCTTAAATTTGCTGGAATATGCACAGTTGCAGGAGAATGGGACCAGTGAATCTTTGCAGTTGGGTGTAAAGCAGGAAGAAAGCAGCTTGCATGACAGCTTGACTTTGGAAATGGAGGCAGAAGAAATTGTAGGGGGGGGGTGTTTGTTTTTGTTTTGTTTTTTTTTTAATGTCCTCATCCTTTTAAATGTCCTAGCTTGCTTTTGGACAACATCATTTACGTCATAACACATAATTTTTGAACTTTATACTGGAGACTGTGTCCACATTCCTTTCGGTCTTCTAAGGCACCAAGAAGGGAGAAGTCGTCAGCTGTTCTTTGTTTTTATTCCCCCTGACTTTTGAACAATGTCCAGACTTGCTTCAGAGCTTTCTCATCTGGTTCAATAAGCATGCAACACACTATTTTTTTTTTTTCTTTCTTCGAACTAAAACCTCTTTATTTTCAAAATGTCTTTGACCCAAGGTAGCCAAGATGCCAAATCTTGGAAAAGGGGGAATTGGCTACTCTCTACTTCATTATTGTATATCTCTTTCAGCGTGAGCATTTTATTTAAAACATGCAAAGTAAACACAAATTTGTTGTGTTTTTTAGTGGAGCATGCCAAGACTGCATGTTGCTAAGGTGGTGCATAGTAACCCTTTAATCGTTTGAGCAGACCCAAAACTCGATGAGTTGAATTATGATCGTTTCTAGTTTGTTATAGGAGCTGATTAGGTATTTGAGAGGCAATGCCCTTTTTGGCAGTGTGCTATAAAGTGTGTTCTGGTTTTCTTTTCATAAGACATCTTGACTGTGGTGTGCAAGGGCGGGGGGTGGATTGGAAAAATGATTGCTTGCAAACACAGGAGATTGATAGCTTGTGAAGCCTCTTCTAGCCCCCTGTCCTTTGGATGCTGGCATGTGCATTTTTTGAAAATGCTTCCTAGGTTAGTCCTTAAAAAGCATGGTTAATTTTATGAAGTGGATTAGCCCAGTCAGTAGTTTTTCATAAAATACCATGCATTTTCTTGGCATTGCACAGTTGGGGATTGTGGACATGTTTTGGATTTTGTCACCAGCATCTGGTGTTGGTTGCTACTGGAGACGTAAGGGATGCATATGTGATAAACTTGCTGTCCCTGGTGGCTTTGCCCTTAGGCATACTGCATTCCTCTGGGTGGACTGCCTCCTGGACTAGAAGCAGTATAGTTATGTGCATGGCACCACTGAGCAGCTAATTAGCTTGGGGCAGGCTAATGAGCACAGCTGAGCATCCATGCTTATTAGCCTGCCCAGACAGTTGTGCAGGCATAATGACACTGCACCTAGTTTAGGAAGCCTGCTGAGGGGTGCAGTAACCTTGACAGATCAGTAGACCCTATGATAGACTGGTAGGCCTGTGCATATAAAGTGCTTGAGCACCTTGTTACCACAGCGTGTCAGTGACTCCCTCTGTATTACTGTTTATTCTCCTGACTAGCCGGGTACATAGGGATGTGCCCTTATCTGTAAAATGGGGATGGGAATTTAGGCATAAAAGACCAACTTACAACATGTATAACCATGGACAGAAGATTAGAATGGAAACCTGATCTCTTGATACCTGGACTTGCTTTTGCCCTAGTCACTGGATAATGCTGTTAGTTTTATTTCAACTCTAATTCAGCAGAACTTTCCATATCATCAATAAAATGTACGGCACAGTTAGTAACGGCTCTATCTTCTCTCTGGACTAAGAGCAGGACCCCAACTCTTCCCATTTGTTTAATCTGAAGATGCATCTTGATAGTCTTGCTTTCCCTAAACCTTTCATATTCTTTACTTAAAGGTACTGGAAGATATTTAACCCTTCAAAATGCAGATGGGATCAAACAAATGGATAGAAAACTGGCTGGAGCATCAGGCTCAAAGGGTAGTAATCAATGGTTTGAAGTCTAGTTGGCAGCCGGTATGAATTGGAGTGCCCCGGGGTCGTTCCTGGGGCTGGTGTTGTTCAATATCTTCATCAGTGGCCTGGAAGATGGGATGGAGTACATCCTTGGGAAGTCTGCAGATTACACCAAGCTGGTGGGAGTAATAGATATGCTGGAGGGCAGGATTCAGTGACCTAGACAAATTGGAGGAGTGAGCCAAGAGGCATCTTATGAGGTTCAACAAGGGCAAGAGCAAAGTCCTGCACTTAGGACGGAGCAGTCCCATGCACTGGTGCAGGCTGAGGCTGACTGGCTAAGCAGCAACTCTGTAGAAAAGGACCTAGGGCTGATAGTGGACAGTAAGTTAAATATAAGCCAGCGGTGTGCCCTTGTTGCCAAGAAGGCTAATGGCATACTGGGTTGCATTGGTAGGAGTGTTGCCAGTAGGTCAAGGGAAGTAATTAACCCCCTCTATGCAGCACTGATGAGGCCACATCTGGAGTATTGTGTGCAGTTTTGGGCCCCCCATTCCATAAAAGATGTGGACAAATTGGAGAGAGTCCAGCGGTCAGGGGGCTGAGGCGCATGAAGAGAGGCTGAGGGAACTGGGCTTATTTAGTCTGGAGAAGAGGAGACTGAGAGGGGATTAGATAGCAACCTTCAACTCCATGCAGGGGTGTTAGATATCAGAAATAATTTTCTCACCAGGAGGGTAGTAAAGCACTGGAACAGGTTACCCAGAGAGGTGGTGGTATCTCCATCCTTGGAGATATTTAAGGCCCAGCTAGACAAAGCCTTAGCTGGGATGATCTAGTTGGGGCTGGTCCTGCTTTGAGCAGGGCATTGGACTAGATGTGACCTCCTGAGGTCCCGTCCAACCTGAATTTTCTATGATTTTAAGTGATTGATTTGCTCACTGAAGAGCATCCCCTTGAGAGAAATATTTACTTCTCTCCTTTTGTTGACCTTGCAGAGCCAGTGCAGGTCTAGAGGAGGATGATAACTTGTATTTTGTTTCATACTTAATGAACAGAATTGCTGACTAAACTCCAGTTGCAGAATTTTTCTTTGGAAGAACACGGATAGACCTGTCAATTTATGTTAATAGCCACAGTTGAATGACATGATACATTAATTTAGAACAAGGCTTTTCTTTTGGAGCCCAGTATGAATTTACAGAGCTAAAATAGCACAACCCCCAAGTTGAGCAAACTTATATCTAGAGTTAAATATGTCAAATACTGGAAGTCTCTGAAGCCATTTCTGGGATTACTTGAGGCAAGGTTAGACTAAAACTGAAGACCTTGAGAGGAAAATACCTGCATAAAATTTAAAAAAATTATCTCAAGCTTATGATCACATTTACTTTAAGCTTGTTTCAGAATGTATTATGTTGTTTCCATATTCCAGTCTTGGCATATTGGATGGCTCAAGACAGCGCTAGGTGCTACTTTGACAGTTGACATAGCTGAGTCTTTAAGTGTTTACAGTTGAATATGACTTTTCATTTCCACCTAGGAGAAATTTTACAATCTTTGATTTCTCCAGTGCCTGAGGAAAGTTGTGTGTGCCCGAAAGCTTGCAAATAAAGCCTTTTAAAAAAAAAAAATCATCTAATTGTTCTAATAAAAGATATCACTTCTACCAGGAGTTCTGATTCCTACAGTCTAATATCTTTAAGCTTTTCAGTAAAGCTGACCGCAGATCTGACGTACCCATTTTAACTGAAGTTCTCAAGGGGTGACTTCCTGACTTCTTGAATTGGACAAAGCACTGGATAATGTCCCAGTGCACCCATATGCACTATCCCATGCAAGATGGACCTTATAAAAGTCAATATGTAATCCATTGAGTCAGGTATGTAGTGTTTGATGTCTGCAGTTACCAGACATTTTGCAGAATAACTGGCAAAAGTCTCGCTGTAAGGCTTTTAAGAGACCTCTTGTATGCATTTAGGAAATTTCAGTAAAGGCTGTAATGAGAACAGGGTGCTTCAAGAATTAGGTTTTTGTTAGAGTGCACTTATCTAAAGGGCAAATGTTCACCAGAGATTCACGGTCTGACCATAGATTATCCTTGGTGTCCTTTCCGACCCTATGGTCCCATGATTGCAGAATAATTGCTTCTTTCTTCTGCCAGTGTATCAGCATAAAAAGTAGGGCTGTGCGAAGCTTTGGTCCCTGATTTGATTCAGCTTGATTCGGTGGTCAAATCTCCAAATCTAAATGGAATCAGAGGACTCTTTAATCTCTCCAAATCGATTCAGCAATTTGGACATAGAAACAGCTTTAAATGTTTTTTCTACATACCTCTAGGTAGCAGGCGGCTTGTGAATGCTGCGGTGCTGGGGTGCATGGAGCATCCCACAGAAGCACGGGGGGGCTCCCCAGTGTGCTTGGCAGCTGACCCAGAAGTGGACCAGAAGCACTTCCAGACCACTTCTGGGTCCACCGGGGAGCACACTGGGGACCCTTTCCATGCTCTGGCTCGGCAACTGGTGCCTCCTGGGTTTGGGGGGGACACCCGAGGTCCCCCCACAGCTGACCGCCAAGCGGGGGTGGGGGTGGCCCGTGCACTCCCCAGTGGACCTGGAAGTGGACCAGAAGTACTTCCAGTTCACTTCTGGGCTTGCCTTCGAGCACATGGAGGGCACCCCCTGCACTCCTGTGGGATGCTCCATATGCCCCAGCATTGCAGAGCTCACAAACTGCCTGGTACCTCGATGTATGTAGAAAAAACATTAAAAGCTCTGTCTATGGAAGAATTGCTGATTCTCTGAATCGGCATCGAATCTTCAGATTTGGGTTCAGCCGAATCGAATCGCTGTCCCCGATTCTGGCCGAAGCCGAATCCAAACCAAATAGGGCCTGCTTCGCACACCCCTAGTAAAAAGGAGCTCTGATACTTCTATTTGAGGATTTACATGTATGCATTTTGAAGATGGAATAAAAAATCAGTTCCTTCATTTAAACCAGTTAAAGAATGATTCTTTCCAGTCAAGGTACTGGAATTGGTGTGGTTTGGACCAGAGTCCATGGCTGAGACTCGGGTGGGTTTTCCATGCTTACGCTGTTTTGAAATTGTGTCGTCAGTGATTGAAGAAACCATGTTGTTCCTTCTCTTTGCAAACCCTTATTTCCCTGGTTCAGAGAGAAAGGACTGGTCAAAAGGAAAAGCAGATTGCCTGCCTTGTGAATGGGAGGTTAGCCTAGTCACACTATTTACTTGGAGATCTTGTTTTTCTCTAGTTTGTACACCAGAAGTCATATGAAAATTGAGGGAGTTTCCAAGCCAGCATTTGTTGTCAGTTCTGAATGTTTGTAGGCTGAATGTCACTAGATGTTAACTTCTGTGGCATCTAGTCAAAACTGTGATTGGAGTATTTCATAGCTGTCTCTACTACACTAATCAACCTGTTCATTTGGAGCTGCCACTAACAAAGCTAGCAATACACTTGTGCTAACTCTTTTGCAAGAGAATTGATTTAAAAACCAAGGCAAGGAGGAGAGAAGTTCAGTAAAAACACATTTTACATGTAGAAGTAGACAAGGTTCTTTAGGTAAATCCAATATCTTTTATCAGACCAACTCAGAAACGCTAATAAAAGATATTGGATTTACCCCATGTCTGCATATGTCCTTAGATCAACACGGCTACAACCTTCACGCCTTTTACATGTAAAGCCAATTAAAAAATATCAAATAGTAGTCCATTTTTAGTATTGCTTCATGTTTTCTGTTCCTCTTATTTTCCTTGTTTCATCCGCAAGGGTGTGATGCCTTGTATCTTCCCTAAGTTGGAGGCTGTGATGAATAAAAATCAGTTGAAACTTTTCTCACACGTATTCTTCCAGTCAAATTAGTTTCACGAGCGTGGTGTAGAGGGCTTAGGATGAAGCTTTCCGTTCTCCCATTGATGCAAGGGGAAGTCTTTGTCGGTGGTGCATGCCAGTGCAAGCTAGCCCATCAGCGTGAGCATCTGGTATTTAGCCTGTTCTCAGTGTAGCAATTTTGATCTCTATTCCAGAAGGGCTGTATCTTCAGCGGCAGCTAATTGTCCACGTAACCTTGACTCCTGGAATATCGGGCCAGTCAAGCCCTGGAAAATTTTTGTTCCATGGCCATTTAACCACACTTGGTCTCTTCCATTGCTGCTTACAAGGAAAGGCAGATCCGCTGCAGTTGCTTTTTCTCACTTGTTGCTTAATAAATAAGGGGTCGAATTCTTTCAACACGTCCGGAATCGACCAACTCTTCCCATTTGAATTCAGTAAGTCGCTCTCCATGAGAAACTGCTCTAGTGCTTTCTTTGTCGGGACAACAGGCCTGCCATTGTAGCTGCGCGAAGTAGACTTCTTTGGATGAACGTTCTCAACTGCCCACAGGCTCTTTATTCATTTGATCACATGTTGCTGAAAGCGTCTTACTCGTTTTTTGTCCGCAGTCTCTGTATGTGTCTCTCCTCATAAATGGACCTTGTGTTTCTTGCACTGAAGCATGCTAATATTAAAAATGATGCGTGCGGACGAATTTTTAGTAGCCTTCAGGCAAGTGCAGGTTTAGTGCTTTCCACTGTCTTTGATTTCAAAACTATGTACATCATTGCTTAAAGCCATCTTAAAGGAGCTTTTTTCCTCATTAGCAAATATTTGCAAACGAACAGATTGGAAGCTTCGATTGAGTTCGTCGTAGCTTTATTTAGCTGCAGGTAACGCTTTTGTACACACGATTTGGCTCTTGGAGAATACTAATATTAAAAAACCTAAAGCCTCCGCTAGCTGGGAGAAGGAGACGGGAATGGTCTTAAGCTAGAAAAAAGTGGTCCAAGGTAGGGAAACGCCTCTTCTACAAAATGACAAGGTCACGGTTGAAACGTTGGAAGGGACAGTTTGCATTGTGCCTCCTTTCTGAATAGATAAAAAGAGGAATCGGAGCTCTCAGTTAATCCCCTTTTACTTGTAAGCCTAAAAATAGCCTGAGACGTGTTCGAGCACTGAATACTTTAGTCCTTTGTATTGCATTTGAATGATTAGAATAAAATAGTTTGGTGGGGGGTACACGTATGTGTACGTGGTTGTAGTGCTCAGAAGACAACTCCTTTAGTCTTAGAACAAGTGGTAAGAAATTAATACGTATGGTGTTAAGGGGATCATTTCCATTTGTGCTTTCAAGCAAAACATAATTTGAAAGGAAAGCTATCTTATAGCCAAGGCCCTGATCTGGAAATAAGAAAAGCTCAATGCAATTTCTTGCTCTGCTGCAGACTTTGTGCAAGCGGGTAAATCGTAGAAACTCTCTGTGCCCGTGTCAAAATCTGTGAAAGCTTCCTCAGCTATGACTGCTTAGACTGCAAAAAGCTTTGGGGGGGTCAGATGTTTTTGCTAGGATCACTGTATTATTTGTGTCTCTATAATAATTGTATTCAGCATCTCAATGAAATTTGTGTAGGCCAAATCTTTTAGAGTACCGTATTAATCTGAACTAGATTGATTTAGTCTTTATGAGCAGCCTTTATTGTAAAAGCAAAAAATGGCACTTGAATAAAATAACTGGCCTTGCAAGTTATTTTCAGGCCAGTGACGCACTGAGTGGAAGAGCCATAAAGCACCAATTTCAAATGCAGGCCAATCTTAACAGTCTACCTAAATAACCTCTTTGCCAAGGCAGATGTTCTGCTGTTTCCTTGCCAGAGAGCATCCATAAGTGTCACAGCTGTTTATTCCAGAGATGGCCTTTTTCTCCGTGTGCTGGCATGACCTCCTTGTCCGTGGTTGAGGACACCCTTTTATTGAGCATAAAAACTTAGTATTTTCCGTGGAAGCGCCACCCCTTCTGTTCCAGTTCAGCTGTTCTTGAAGCCACTGTTATCAGTTTGTTCAGAAAACAAGTCTCAGTTCTTTTCCCCTCCTTTCTCTCTCATCTTCCTCAAATGAACATGGGGGAAGAAGGAGGAAAAAGGTTCATAGGATTGAAATATAGCCAGAGCAGGGGTGTGACAAGGGCATTTTCCTTTGACAAGGAGGCAGTGAACCCTACTGCCTTTCAGGGCTCAAGCAGATGCTGCATTGGAGACATCATTAACCAACTGATCACATCTTAAAGTGTAAACTAGCCACACTCTGGGGCTTAATGGAACAACAGACAGGAAACCAGCTACAAAGTTACTGCACAGTATGTGTAATAACTTTGTGGCTGGTTTCCGTCGTGCCTTAAATTAAATGCGTGACAGGGACCACCCTTGGGCATGAGTCCTGGAGTAGACCCAATAGGCTAATCCAGGGCAGGATTGGGACCACTCCAGCGTTCCAGCCTCCTCGCTATCTGGACCTGCCATGGACTGGTGAGGACAGCACTGGGCTTTAAGTTGTGGAGCGGTCCCTGCCAGTCAAGAAACCTCCTTCTGTGGTCCTGATCCTGCCAGGGATCAGCCGATTGGGACTGCTCTGGGTCTGGAACCCCTGGGGGTGGTTCTGATCTGCTGTCTGGAGGGTTGAGCCCCAAGGCAGTTGCTGCTGCTGCCAGTCTCTCTCAAGCCCCAGAGTGGCTCTGATCAACTGACTGTCACCTGGACTGTGACCACTTAGGGGTTCTAGTCCCCAGGTCGTTCCAATTTGCTTTTAGCTGAAAGGGGGTGCTCAGGGATTCAAATCTCAGGGGCTTGAGGCCTGACATGGTCCTGATCTGCCAACAGTCAGTTGATCTAGGGACCACATCGGGGCTCAGACCAGCCCCTTGGATCTCTGGAGGTGACGTCAGGTGCCCAACTTGCAACTGCAGGGAGAGCCTGGGACCAACAGTATGGTGCAAATGGCATCTGGTCACTGATCCCATAGTCACGCTTTATATGATTGCATGGGGCATGGCAGGAGGTGTGATCGCGAATCGCATCCCATCCTTCCTTCTAGTGAACGTGTCAGGGGCCCCAGGGCTGTGTTGCAAAGAAGTTCTTTGTAATTCTGTCACTTAAAAAAAAAAAAAAAAAAAAAAAATGGATTTTATCTTAGTGCATATTAGTGACTTTAGGCTACTTAAGCCCCTGCTACATGTTACATATATGGTGCAGTTAACATGGAATAAATAAATTTAGACTGGCTACAAGTGCAAAGTAATTATCATACCATTAACTGGCTAATTGTGCAGTAAATTTATACCAGCTACATTTGAAAATTATCACATGATAAAAAGAATGGTCCAGCTATAAAAAGAGCCAACCGGCTATAAAGTTAGTGCTTGAAAATGTAACAACTCTATACCTGGTTTCCATCCAGCTTTAATTTGTATGTGTAGCAGGGTTTTCTGTATGTCCATAATTCCCAGAAGGTTGCTGTTCATAATTCAGACACAGTAGTGTACCACTTAAAAATAAATAAATAAATAAGTAGGCAGTTTGGTGCAATTCCTGCAATTTAGAGTTTCATAAAATTAAATTCTATCATGCTAACTTTGTTTGACACAAAGAACTTGAATTCTTGAATCTGAATACAGCAGTGTTAAACTCTTGGTTCAGAAAAGGCTTTCCGTTTTGTGTTCACTTATTCCTCTCTAAAAGGCTGAGACAGGTTCATTTTGTGCTCTTCAACATTTCACCAGTAGTTTTAGGAGTATTTCTTGATACAAACTTGTAGAATATAGATTTATGTTTGAGATTTTTAGGAAAGAAATTTTAACGTACTAGTGGGCCCAGTCAGCCATAAGCTTGTTATATCGGTGTCATAGAGCACTGAATAATAACTCCTAATTGTCCTGCATGAAATACTAGAGTAGAGGTGAAAGAGTAGATACTGGGGTAGAGGTAGGTGCTACAGTAGACATGAATAGCTTCTATAGCTGCAGAACTTCTAAGGAGGGAAAATTTACATGCCAAAATATCTGCTCTCGACTTGCATTTTTTGCAGAAGCAAATTTTTATTTTTGTTGGAGGATGTATTTATTTTATCTAAATGGAAGGGATAGTTTCTTTTTTTCACCTCCAAGTCTGGTACAAGATGTGGTCACTTACACAGATGCCTGGAGATTATTAGAAAGCACAGAACAGTAGGGTTGTGTAGTCATTCTCTGCAGGGTTATAATGGTGTATTAGATAGTCTTCCATCATAACTGTTTATAGGTTAGCTTGCATGAACTTGCACCTTGAATGTGCCAGCTACTGTCGTTTTAATTAAATTCCATATAATCTGAAAAGCGGTTCTAAGGAAGCAGCTTTCAGCTTTTTCTAAGTAAACTGTTGAAAAGACTGGAGATCGTAAGCCTTGTGGAAAGATCTATTATTAGATTATCATGTCTAAAGCAAAATGGATCCTCGCAGTATAAAAATAGCACGCGTTGCATGGCAGAGCATTCTGCTAGGGGCAAATACAATAATTTACGTACTGTTTAAAACCAACTTCAATTAAAAGTCAAAAGATATACACTAGTTGCTAAGTACTCTAGTTATCCTGACTCAGCAAACCAATATATCTATGATGACAACGAAAAATGTATTGTTCACTCTGGTTTTTTTCCTCCACTTTTTTTTTTTAAATAGAATGGTCCCAGTGCCAGATCTTGTCACAAGATGTGCATCGATATTCAGCGAAGGCAGATATACACACTGGGACGTTATCTGGATTCCTCTGTGAGGAACAGTAAATCTCTGAAAAGTGACTTCTACCGCTATGACATCGATACGAACATTTGGATGTTACTTAGCGAAGACACGGCAGCGGATGGAGGACCCAAGCTCGTGTTTGATCATCAGGTTAGTTTCACGTACATAAATTTAGGGTTTCACGTACATAAATTTAGGGCAGTTGCTTACATACGGTGACTGCTACTTTTTCAGGCTTTGTATTGCATTCTTGACCACAGCCCACTGAAGGACATGCTGGCATCAGGTAATGCGACTGACAGCTCCTTATCAGGAATTCTTGTCTCCTAAAAGTTCTGTGTTGCAACAAAGGAACCATAAACCCTATCATATACATTTTTTTTTGCAGTTTTTGTTTCTCCATTTTAAGATACTAACCAGGCACCAGTGTTTAGGGGAACTGATCTTGCTGAACTGATGCCCAGTGTTGTCTAGTCGGTGGGAAATAATTGCTCTTGTTACTGAGGTCACACAACCCTGTGCAGCATAATTGGTGCTGAATGTTACGATGCACAGAGGTATTGCAAAAAACCCCCAAAACTTGAAAGGACTTAAATAGTTTCTGTAACTATGTGGTCTACCTCGGTATATTTTGGAGATGTTAGAACTAGGTGCCAGTTTTTCTTGAAAATCGCACAGGTCAGAATTGAAATGCAGAACGAATGTTTTGATGCTTTTATGTTAGACTGTTTTGCAGTTGGGTACTTAAGAAATAATCTTCCAAACTTGACTATCTTGGGTTTAAGAAACAAGAAGCGCTATGCATTTTTCAAGGACAAAACTCCCCCTTTTGAGCTGTACCACCTGACTCTGCAGTGTGTAACCAGCAGTATTCTCAGAGCTATGCTATAGAAGCAATTTAAGATGCTTGCAGGTACCATCCTCCCCGTGTCTGGCAGTTTTCTGGTTGCCACACGAGTCTGCAGGTGTGCTAAACTGGGTACGTGTTCCTGCTGACAATAATCCTGGCATACAGTTTTGTTTGAAAAGGAGAATGAATAAAATCCACACGAGAGATGCTGTCGGAAAGGAGAAATTATTCAGTGCTAACCTTGGTACTCTTATCCATTTCCCCTGAAAATGTCACCCCCTCAAGACTTCATTATATAAGAAATGTCCTTTTCAGTTCATCCACCAAGCTGCAACCCTCCCGGTAACTTGCAGTACACATTTGTTTTTCATCAACGTATGCACTAGTTTTTGCTAAGTAACTGTGTAAACTTACTTCAGAAAGACCACCTGTCTTTCCCTGCATCTCACTCTTTCCTGCTGCTTTGTAATTTCCTTGGTGGTTGCTTCATGACCAGAATAAGCTCTTGGAAATACAAGACCACAGTACATTATTTGTACTGTTGGGCACCTTTTGAGTGCTGTAAATTAGCTGCTTGAATTTTTCAGACTTCAGGGATTAACTGTAACTATTTCAAGATTGCAGTAGTAGCTAGAAGCCTCAACCAGGTCATGTCCCATTCTGTTGTAGAAATAATAGGGATGAAACCAGCAAACAGATGAAGGGTTGAACATGGGGCAACGAATCTTGCTTTGCAATAGAATAGCTGTGCATGCGGTTCTTGGCTAATCGGCAGTAATCTCGATCCCCTTCCTTAGCTGTTGTCCGATGGCAGCATTCCTTCTCCAGCACGTCAGGGGTTGTTGCCAACACAAGAGTAAGCAAAGAAGCCATTGACATTACTTTTTCTTGCTTTTACCAAATTACTCCAACCCCATTGAGTATTTTGAATTGGCTAAAGCGTGGCCTGGGGTTGGCCCTGTTCTTTTATGAAAATGGAGCAACTAAAGATGTGAAGCAGTGGTGTCGCTTTACGTGGGCATCCAACCCAGCTGTAAAGTTGGGGCCTATAGCTTCAGGGGCCTGCCTCTGACCAGTGCAGGACAGCTATATTCTCCTTCTCCATTTTCTGTAGATTAGGGATGGAAAAGATGCACTGTTTAACTGGATGCCTCCTTGAGTTAAGGGTCTCTTATTGACTGATATTCGGTCTTAATATATTCATAATGAAAATGCCTCCTAATTCAGTGGAGCATCTCTTGCTTCTTACAGATGTGTATGGATTCTGAAAAACACATGATCTACACATTTGGTGGTCGAATTTTGACGTGTAATGGGAGCGTAGACGACAGCAGAGCCAGCGAACCCCAGTTCAGTGGATTGTTTGCTTTTGACTGTCAGTGTCAGACGTGGAAACTTCTCAGAGAGGATTCCTGTAATGCTGGCCCGGAGGACATCCAGTCCAGGATAGGACACTGTATGTTATTCCATTCGGTAAGTGTGCCCTTAGCATTTAAAGAGAAATAAGATACAAGTCAGCTGTGCTCATTTATACACTGACGCACTCTAGAAGAATTGCGGTATTAAATCATGCATTTCGGCTATATTTTTATTGATTTAAGTTCACCTTGTTCTTTCTTTCTTTATTTTCAATTGTTGTTAGTGAAACTGTTTATGGTGGTATGTTGTGCTGTTAAACAGCTATTGTATGGTAACCCTATTGGGGTGAGATGCTGGACGTCAGTCTACTCTAGTCTGAAGAAGCTTTTATTACCCCCCCAACCCCAAACCAAAAATTAATTTTCATACTGTGCCCTTTTTCAGTGATGTATACTACTAATATGGCAAGTTACTAAGATGGTTAACTGTAGTAGTTAACATATTTGCAAACGTATCAAGTGAATAAGAGCCTCATTTTTCAGAGTTAGTTAGTAACCAACAGCTACCATTGTTCTTTAGCAGCTTCAAGTAATAAGCAGTACTAGGAAATTTGGCTTGAATGTAATCCCATTGTTTTTGAAAATCTGGTCTCGGTTATGAATTACTGAGCACGTAAAAAAAAAAATTATCTGCAAATAAATGTTCAGCTGTAGCTTTACTGAGGAAGAGGTTCAATCCATGAAATATGGGTAGCTCAGAATAGTTGGTGTGGCATATCTGTTCTGCACTAGCTTCCCACCTGGGTGCACATGCCATACAGAGTGCCTTTGTGTAGGTTAGGTTATTCTTTGGAAGCAGCATGGAGCGGTGCTTGCAATGCAAAATAAGTAAGCTCCCATAGGGAATTAAAGTGTAAGGGTACTTCTGCACTAAATCAATGGCCTTGCCACTCTGTAATTGCATGCCCCTGCTCTTGACAAGTCCTAAGTTTGGTGAAAATATGAACTTCAGGTTTGAAAGAGATTGCTTTATATACCAGTGGTTCTTAACCATTTTAGATTCAAAGCGCCCCTTGGAACATGTCAGCTCTTAGTTTTTCACTTGTGCTTTTTGACTACAGAAAAATAATAGAGCAGTTCTGCTGTTGCAAAGCCCTCAAAAGACCACAACAAATCGGAATGGTTTTGACACTATGGATTCCTGTTTGAAATTTCTGGGTTTATGTTGTGAATTGTGTGTAGTTGTGGCACATGTAATGGTGCTTATATTGTGTGGCACCCTGAAAAGGGTCTCATGACACCCCAGGGTGTTCTGGCATCCTGGTTGAGAGCATATGTATGCTTTGTACCCATTACCTGGTCTCAGGTTTAACATGCAGACAGCAAAACCACAGTCAAACTAATGCTGCCGACTGAAAATGGATAACTAATTGTTAAACCCAAGTGGTATTTCTAAAGCTTTTCAAAGATTTTTTTTCTTAGGGTTTTTTTTTGGTTTTGTTTTTGTGTTAATTGTGCACTGAGTCCCAGAAAGTATTGCTAGGTAACGCTCACAAAACACCCACATCAGTACCTGAACACTTACATACTTAAGTAAGTGCTCACATTTCTAAAGTTAAATGTAAAATCATATGTTTTCACAAGTGCATCATGGAAATTTAAGCTCTTTGCTGCTTAAATTATATTGAAAGAAGTAGAAACAGTCTGCCTACTCAAGGATTTTCCATTGGGTAACTTGAAAGAAATAACTTAACTGGCTACTTGGCTAGTCATTTGTGTCATCTTCTGTAATGAATACACTTGTATCTGCGTTATTTGTCTTATGATCTAGTTCTTGTTTTGCGTGTTTTAGTGAAGTTATCTTGTTTGACTTCAGCCGCTTACCCTGAAAATGCCTGTCGTAAGCCCAGAATTGACGTTGCTGTTTAACTAGTTCATAATAGTTAAATATGGGAAAGTTTTACTGGATTGCTCACTAAAATAACCCAAAGTATACAAACTCTGTGTGTGTGTGTGTGTGTGTGTGTGTGTGTAACCTTGAAGTTGAAGGATTTATTAGTCCAATAGGTCTGAAAGTGTATCATTCTTGAGAACAAATTCTCCACCCAATTAAACTTATATTGTGAATCTTAAGGCAGGAATCAGAAATCTCTTAAGTTCAGTTTAATTCTGTTTTGTACATAACCAAACCTCAGAATAGTCAAACTGATCTAAATTCTTTCTCTCGGAAATGTGCTCAGCTTATTGCTAATTTTGCTGATTCAATGTTGTTTTGTTTCTGGAGATTTTCACTGAGAGCCGTTTAGTTAAAGTGTTGTTTTCTTAAACACAGTACAAAAGTCATGCAGTTTATTTCCTTCCTCTTTAGAAAAATCGCTGTTTATATGTATTTGGCGGCCAGAGATCGAAGACTTACTTGAATGATTTCTTCAGTTATGATGTAGACAGCGACCATGTGGACATCATATCAGATGGCACTAAGAAGGATTCTGGGATGGGTAAGAATTAATTCATACATCTTTTTTTTTCCTTCTCTCTTTCTCTGTCTCCCCATCCTTTTCCCCGCCCCCCCCCCCCGTGGATTAAATGAAAGTATGTATCAGTAGATAAGACCCCTGGCAGCAGCTGTGCTACTATTGGAGCACAGTGGCTCATTAGAAATAATGGCATCCCAAATGAAGCTTGCATTCTGCCTGTTCTGTATTCATTAATGAGATAAATTGCTGACTTGGTTCTCTAGGGGTTGTTTAACAACTTTCACTAGCACTTTATTTTTATATGAACCACAACTTGTATTAGATTTTGCTGTTTACAAGAGTTTTAGTGTCCGTCCCACTCTGTGACTTGCATTTGAAGCTTACAAAGGAGAGAACAGGAAGTTTTGAGCTGGCCCTGGGAATGAATGGGAAGCAGTAGAATTGTCCAAGCATCAAATGGTGATTTGATAGTTTTCTTCGTACTGAAAGGCAGGTGCTAGATGCATTAGGATGTGGAGGAGACCCCAGCAAGGAACTTGTAATCACCAGTACAGAAGGAAGTGAAGACTTGTTTCAGGATTTCTGCAGAAGCAAAACTGAGGCAATGACTTTTATGTACAATTACATGTTAGACTCAAAGTAATTGCCATTCTTGGGGCCTATCCAGTGCCTGTTGTTGATAGAAAAGCTACCAAGTCCAGTGGGAATTTTGCATTAGTCCCATTCAACCTTATTAGTATCTCTTACGGAGACTTCATGTTAAGCTGTTAGCATTCCTCCTGCCTTTAATTTTGGCAGAGAAATCCAGCAGTTCAGGGTACAATTGAATGTACCATGTGGCTTTATACAGCATCACGCAGCACTGGTTAAAAGACCCATTCTGGAACTTCAAAAATGCCATGTTCACAGGTGCCTTTGAAAATACCAACAAGTGATCTTAGCACAACCATAAAGAACTGATTACAATGCATCTTATTGTAGCTTCACACTTTTTCCTGCAGAGTGTAATTATAAAGCTGAGGGCATGTAATTTCCCTTTTCTCAAAGAGGGCAATTTTTTGCATATGTGCCATATGTTACAAATAATAGAAACAGTTTTATCTTCCTTGCTGGGAAAGAGGGATCATAATTTCCTAGTTCATTTGCCATTCAGTTATCAAGTACCTTATCACTTTCAGTCCTCTGTGGTCCTGCACTGGACCACTTCTTAAGTATATTTATTTCATATGTACATTATTCATTTTGTCATCTCCTTTCTTACCAATCTTAAAACAAGTCATGATGTTTAAAATACAGCTTTCCCTCTTGATCTTGATTTTCAGGCCAAACTTCTAGAGACATTTATTTTAGGTGTTCCCAGTATGTTTGTGGCTAGGTCTCTATTGATGGTCAGAAGTTGCTGTTTGTTCATCATTTTTAAGTTTAAATCTTCCAGGTAAAGGATAAAAGATAATTATACACCACCCCCGCACCCCCAAAATCAAGTTTACTTCTGATTCCCCTGTGGAAAAGCCAGGTGCATTATGTTCACAAACTTATTTATTGCGGTACCCCCTTGGAGTCTGGATTAAAAAAAAAAAGACATGTCCAAAATAAGTAGCATCCCTTTTATTGGCTGGCTAACACGCTGCTGTCTGGTTATTGAGAACTTCAGTTCTAAAGCCAAACACTTGAATATGATGCTGGGGGCACGTGGGTCTTTGTTGTCAAATACAGAGTAAGCAGGCTAGTTTTATGACATAGAGGACGCTGAGCCACACTTCTGGCCAATGGGATTAAACGTATGTTGCACTTAAACAAATGAGAGCATGAGGATTACCCCCTTTCTTTCTTTTCTCCTTCCTTTATCCCTCTTAATACTGAATAGCTGACTTGTGTAAATGACTATTAGAAATCGTTCATCCACTTTATGGTTCTCCTGCGCCCGAGAGAGTAAATAAACAGCGTAGAACATTTTCCTTGTTTGTGAAAGGAAATGGTAAAATTTATTAGTTTTTGCAAGAACAGAACAGAAGCCTGTTGTGTTCAAAACCACAAAAGCTGTCAAAGTTACTTTCGGTCAAAGAAAGCAAGTCTTGCGTTGGACTCCTTTTGGGACTGTTTTGTAACGGGGCACTGTTTTGATAAAAATTATTTTGCAAGTGATTAGTTCCCATGTTGTAAATGATATTGGGGGTGGGGGGGAGATCAGGTTTTTGGTGCCTGTTTTAAAAAAATCATTTCTTTAAGGTGCTCTGTTTTCAGTTTGTTCCTTGTGTGCATTTGTAGGATCAAATCCAAAAGTGTCTCAGTTCAGCGCTCATTTTAGCCCAGTGTACGAGGACACCTTTTTTATTTTACTTAAAATAGTCATAAAAAGTGTGTGCGTGTGGGGGAGGCGGGGGTAGAGATGGAGTTCAAAATCTGGTTATTAAGTTTCAATTGAAGTCCTGTTCTATTTAGGATAACAGAATGATCTTTGAAATGTGGCAAAGCAATTAAATGTGGATGTATTTATGTGCAGAGAACAGCTTTGAAAGAATTTGCTTTCAGCACTCTTATTTGCTCTGTGCAGATGATGGATTTATAACGTCTGTTGTTCAGCACCTTCTGGGTTCGCTGATCCTTGAAATCCCATTTCCTGTGTTCAGCCGATATAAAAGATATAGGCAGGGCTGGCAGCATTTGCTGTCAAGGCTGCCCATTGCTTCTCCGACCTGGTTTTCAGTTGTTTATAAACTTTGCTAAATTTAAACAGTTGCAATGACGTTTTCTCCACCAGGTGTCTAAGTTGGGCTGAATTTTATTTTGGCAAAATTTCTGTCCAAATATTTCAGCTGTTCCTAAGGAACATTTTTTCCCTATGGGGAAAATTTGTTTGTCGGGATTTAAACAGAAATCTGGCATCTTTTCTTTTTTTTTTTTTCCTCTGAGAAGCACTACTACTGCACCTATAGTTTAGAGCAAGGACCTTGACACATGAATATTGTATATTAGGGATCTGCCTTTTGCCATTCCCATGAAAAGCTTTGCCATTCCCAAGTAAGTTTGACTGATGTGCTGCCTTTGAAAAATGAGCTATCACCTGCTTAGTGGAGCCTCCACCAGTTTGAAGAGTCCATCCTAACTGAAGCACGATTGATGCTCTCTGCTCCCAGCTGTGTGTTAACCTCCCTAACAGAGGGGATGAGCACGTCACCTCCCGCTCAGCAGAAATGAGACTGGACCTTCTCTGCAATGGCTTCTCCTGGTGGAGTGGAGTTTGGCTCCCTACTTTTGCTTCTTGGGCCTATTTCTCCTCCCATGCTTATGATCTTCCTGGTGCTGGCAATAAGACCCAGAAGGAGGAAGCAGTCTAATTCAGATCAGCCAGAAATGGGACCCGAGTACTGGGGGAGTGGGGAAAAAGTTGATTGTGACAAATATTTGAGACCTCAGTATTTGAAATGGTTGCATTTGTTAGAGGGTTAGAGGTTGGAAGCTGAGACTTTGGGAGCCAGTAAGGCAAGTGAGCAAGGGATTTAGATGCTTTATGGTTTGGTCTAGAGGGAGGTTTAATGAGGAGAAGGAAATGGGAAACACTGGGAACAAAGGGTAGAAAGGGCAGGGCCCTGGGGACTGGGTGAGCAAGGAGAATGGGATGAGATGTGGGAAGAGGCAGGGACTTAGACTGTCAAACTAAAGAGAATGAGACTGGGATGAAGAAACTGGCCTGGGACAGGAGGAAACTATTAGGTTCAAGCTTTAGGGGGTGAGAATAGGCAGAAATCTGTGCCTACTAGAACAGCGTTTCTCAATTCGTGGTTCACAACCCAAAAGTGGGTCAGAAGAATATACGAAAGGCTCATGAACATCCTTTAAACATAGTTTCTCCTTTAAAAGAGAAAAATATGGGAAACCATGGGTTTTTCCTTGCAGGAGGGCAGACTTCCAGCCTGCAAGGGGCTGCTTGGGGTCCCCCATGGCACGCACACGCACACGCACACACGCGCACACACACACGCGCGCGCGCGCGCACACACACACACACACACACACACACCCCCCCCTCTGCCTTGCACACTGGGGAGCTGGAGGCAGGGGGCAGCAAGTTGGGAGTGAGGGTCACTGGCAGGGCCAAGGGGCTGTTTTCTGCTTCCACTATTTACTGGGTCAGGACTGGCCATTAATGTTTACAAATGGATCCAGGTACAAAAAATGTTGAGAACTGCTGTACAAGAGTACATTTTCTACTAGTAAGTTTGCACTGTACCTAACAGCATCTATTGAAAGACAGTAGATCCAGTGTTTTTCTGCAGATCAGGTAATCTTCATTGTTAAATGAAAAGATGTGGGTGGTGTCTCTTTTTCTGTCAGATTAAGTAGGACCATGGTTCTTGAACTGTGGTGTGCAGTTTATGTGGCCATGGTAAGTAGTTGGTTGATTTGTATTCAGCACCACCATCAAATAAAAGTTGTGGTATGAGGCATACATCCGTCTGGATCTTGCCTGCAGTCTGGACTCATGATCCAAGTGCTGCTCTTTGTCTCATCCCGTCCCCTCAAGGACACACAGGGGAGTATATTTTTTTAGCATCAGTTATCCCATTGTCTTGAGCCATTCTCACCTCAATGAACTACCAGTAACATGTAATACATCTCTTGTCAGCTCTGGATACAAATTCACATACTCAGCTGCATACTATCAACCAGACTTCATAGACTATGCACAGCAAGGTGGATAAAAATCAACGTTTTTTTAAAAATAAAGATAGATAAAGATGACAAATAAAAAAAAATACAATTAAATAAAAAATCTGATTTAAATAAAAAAATCCAATTTATCCACTATATATATAAATAAATATAAAATAGTTAAAAGTTCAAAAATACATATGCTTGTTTTGTTAAAATAATTGTATGTTTGTTGTTGCAGACAACTATCTAAAATCTCTGAGCTTCCTGTTGTAGTTAAATAAAACAATTTAAGTGGCAGCATTCAGTTTTCTGATGTAGCTGCAACATTAATCTGAAAATATCAAAATAAATCTTTGCTTTAAAATGTATAGGGTATACCTTTTAAAAACAAAACTACAGCTATCTCCGAGTTGCAAAGAATATGTATTAAAGTTATACCAAACAAAGATGTCTTTGCTGCTTTGGAGAAACCACGTCCTGAATGGGTACAGGTCCTCAAAGAGATGGACTGAGAGAGGGAATCCAGAGATGCTTGGCTCAAATTTATATTGGCTATAACAGTGCCTCTGGGTTGATTCTAACCTCAGAGAGAGCGCACCAGACTGAAATCAAAGAAATTGTCAGCAGTTGCTCTAGCAGACTGCATAATCCAGAGTCTGAAAAAAAAATCTATTAAAGTTGCAAATAAAACTTGGCGTGAGCGGCTTCAGCATTGATAATTCTACAGGTTACTTAGTACAGGAAACAGGCCTGGTTGTCTCAGCTCTAATGCAAAGGTCTGGCACTCGACTCTGATACCAAACAGCAACTTTCATAAATGGAGCAAAATCAGAGTTGCAAGGATGATGCAAGACCATCCCTCCAAATGGCATTTGGAGGAGGACTCCAGATGCCATCTCCTTCTGACAAAGCTTAAAACTTTGTACAGTTCCCAAACTGGGGCTTTTGGGGCAGTCATTTGGCATTGGGCCTGGCAGTAAAGTCTTGCTGCTGCCCTTGGTTGTGACCCCAGCACCAGCAGCCAAGGTTTTTGAGGCTCTGAATTGCATCTCAGCAAAAGAAATGGAGGTGGTGTTTGTATTGAAGTGACGACTACCACCAGCAGGGTCATATCACCATATGAGGAAGAATATAACCTCCTTATTCTCAGGGGCATCTAGTAGAGGTTTAAATCTCCTAGCCTCAGAGTGCTTCTCTGAGGAGGAGCTGGTAGGCTATCTATTCTGAGCAAGGGGTCAGGTCAACTGTATCCCATAGCCTGTTCATGAGTATTACTGATGCAGCATGGCCAAGGAAATGCAACTTAGAGCAGGGCCTACCTACAACAAGAGGAGGTCCTGTTTCTCCAGCACAGGGTGCCTTGGGGTCCTTTCAGGGGTGCTGCAGTATGCCACACAGTGTTAGCTTCTAGATGGCTCACACCCGAGTTTGCAATATCTAGTACTATTTTTCATCCATATTTGGCATTCCTGCAGCAGATAGACTGGATGTGCCTGGTTAAGTACCATGGACAGAGGCTGCCTAGAGAAGTCCGGGAAAGCCTTTAGACAGAACAAGAAGACATCAAGCAGGAAAACTTATCATAGAAAAAGTTCTTGGTATGAACAACCTAACACAGCCTGCTCCCCTGCAGGTTATAGTTCTGAAAGGCCTCTACTGCTTGAAGTATCTAACATCATGTCATTTCATTTAGTTACCTTAGTCTACCTCATGGTCTATGTGCAGTTGTGTTTCCTCAAAGAAACCTGTGCCTGCTTCAGACTTCAACGTTTTCATCTTGAAACTCATAGGATCAAATTATTCAGTTTGATTAGTTATTTTTGGCTATAACTAGCCTTCCCAAAGGCCAGGCCGTTTGATACCCTGTGTTTTTTACATCAGCAGCTGGCCAGCATACCTCTCCCTCCCAAACATCAAGGTTCGTTTCATTTAGAGTTCAAACAGTATGCTAATCCAGTTTCTGAGAACTGCAAATAGCAATGTGGAGTAATCAACTGACTTTTATTAATCAGTGTACTGTATATTGGAATGGAGTGCCACAGGAGCTGTTTGCAACTGCTATCTTATTCCACTCCTGAGGGTCGCCTACATTGGTTTCCATACTGACATGTAATAGGGTCATTAATTGTAACTCTTCAGTAACTGATTGTTCGAGAGGGTGACAGCTTGACCCACCTTTCATTGACATCAAGAAGTGAGTGAGCAAAGAGAGGTTTTTGGCCTTTGCCCTTCAGACCCCTGGATGGGAGCCCAGGGTATATTATCTACGTGTAGGGACTAATAGACTTTCATTGTCCAAAGCATTTCAAACTTCTGTTTGAAGCACTTTTGCACCTCTGTTTGAATTCAAACTGCTTATAACCAGTGAGTAGGTAACCATGCTGTATTTTCTTCTCCAGGGCTCTGTATCTACTGGCACTCAAAAACCTCTATGAGGTTTCTATGGCCCCCTTTACACATGCAGGTAAAGGTGTGATGAGATCTAGTGTGTGATCCACGCAGTCGTGCCTCCTGCTCTACCACACATGCATAGCAGGGGGCACGATTGTGGGAGTGTGCATTAAATCCCATTCTGCCTTATTGCTGGTGCATCAGGGAGCCTGATTGCAGGCTCCCTCTGCACCAGCAAGAAGCAAGCTTCCACAGCTGGGAGCCCCATGTACCCCAGTTGAGGGTCTTCCAGCTGCAGTGGCACCCCATGCACCTCTGGGGTTGCAGGACTGCAGCTGAGAAGATCTCCCAGACTCGGGGGTGCATGAAACCTCTGGGGCTAGAGGATCACTGCTGCAGTGATCTCCTCACCCGAGAGTTGCAAGGAAACCCCTGGGGCTGGAGGATTGCTGCAGGGGCCATTCCCTTGCCTCGGGTACGTGAGGCATCCCTGAGCCCTAGGGATCATGGCAGCCACCATCCTCAGGAGTGCAGAAAACCTGGACCCTGTGGATTACGGCTGCCATAGTCCCTAGGGCTCAGGGGTTTTACACTGGGGATCTTGTACCCCTGTGGCTGGGAGCCCCGTTGGGGAGACCCTGCTACATGTGCATCTTACAGCTTAATAGCTGTGAGCTATAAATACAAAGTTAAACCTTGAAAACGTGTACTATCTTTATAGCTGAGTGGAGCTTGTTATTGTGTGATAGCTACTTTGCACATATAGCCGGTCTCCAGGTAATTGCACAGTTAACCAGTTAATTGCACAATACCTGTAACGTGTAGGGGGCGGTGGTCTACAAATAAGAGCCTGGATATAATCTTCAAGGTGTGTTTTTTGTTTTTTTGTTTTATTCTCTGAAAACCAGCTCTATGTAAATGCAATGTCTTGGGGGCTTGGTGGATCACAGACTCGACTTGAGTCAGAAAGTTCGTTCCATTGCAGAAAAGATGAATGCAGCTTGGGGCTGTATCGACTGGAGTATGAGGTGTGAAACATGGGAGGTGATCATTCCACTCTAATCTGCACTGGTCAGGCATAATTTAGAGATTTTGAGAGAATAAAGCATGTTCTAGAAAAGGTGATTAAGAGGGATAAAACAGCAATCTTTAAATGCAGGGCAGCCATAAAAAAGAAGGAAAAGACCGAGGTTTTGTTGTCTTTTGTAGCGGGGAGACACAAACCTCTTCCTTGGGTCTCTTGAGTGTATTTTAACAACTACCTCTTGTCCTTGCAATGACATGGTGTTGGCAGTGCCCTTCTCCTCCTGCTTTAGCTGTGGAAAGTTACATTGTTCTTGATGTTTTGGGGCTTTGTGTGTAGTAGTTATGCAGGAAGGTGTGTTCAATTTAAGAATAAATTAGACAGGCACTTGTCCAGGATGGTTTAGACAGGGATAACTCTGCCTTGAACGGGGGGTTGGACTAGATGTGACCCCCTGCACAGGAACTCCATACCTCACCTGAAAGTAGAGCCACGTTTTCTTTCTTGGGCTTTGCCACCAGTAAGATTTTGCACATGGAAACACCCTGGGTCAGATTTTATGTCCTGGTTGTGTATCCTTCAAACTGTCTGGGAGGCTCAGAGGGGATTTAAATTGGCTGGAATAGGTTATCTGCAGCAAATTCTCAATCAGGGTGAAACCATTGGTCTTGACTCTGATGTTAACTGGTTTCTCGCCACATATAGAGGAGGGGAAAAGCTGGGAGAAGGAAAGCAATGCAAGCATTTTATCCATATTTGCCCTACCTATCCTCTAAATTAGAACAGCTACATTCTTCCTTTAGGCTGAGTGTTTCTTGATGCAAGAGAGCACCTAATATGGGATCAGTCACTATTCTTACACATGAAGTCCTGCTCAAAAAGTTCAGAGATGGATCCCAACGAAGCACTTGTACTCAGTGTAAGGGTTTAGTATATTTATGTGATATTTACTTTATTTTTTTAATCAGGCCTCAAGCATCTTTCAGAAGCTCATTTCCCTTTAATTTGTGATTTAAATTTCATTACCATAAATACTTTTATTGCATGTGCTGCATTTGTTGGTAATGGAGGTTTTGTACTTTCCATAGGAAGTGTTTTAGTTTTTATACATATAAGTAGCTTCCATAAATCCTTTGCCTTATTAAGGATTATGAAAACATTTGACCAGCATCTTCAAAGTTAGATTTTCATGGTTGAAATATTACTCTTCCGAGTTACTTTAACTTAATTCCACTACTGTCTTCTGTTTTGATTGTTTTCAGAAACTTGCTCAGTATGTCAAAGCTGAAACTTTTGCTTCCCAAATTGTGTTGGAATTGCTGTTTTAGGATCCCAGAATGTGTTTCTCTGTAAAAAGTTGAATATAAGCTTGTGTTTGGAAAAAAAAGTATACCACTTTACCTACAGTTCCTGAAGAGGCTTGATTGTATCGGTACCACTTGTGTATATAGTCTAGATTTGAATCTTTAGTTCTGTAGTTACCGGCTTCACTTCCTACCATCTGTTAAAATGCTAATTGTAGCTGTAGCCTTTCTGCAGTCTTGAGGGATTTCCTCTATTTTGAATATTCTGTCAAAAGGCAGTTGATTTACACTTGAGAATTATAAAATGAATGTAATCTGTTTTTAATTATTATTCTAGGTATCCTGGAATTTTGCCATGCCCTTAATGCCTTTGTTCTTTAGTTCTGCCAATCAGCTTTGTATTTTCTTTGAAGACAGGCCATTTTGTAAAAGCAGATATTTTTTTCTCCCCCTGTACACAGTAAAATACTTTTAGATTCAAGTCTAGGCTGAAGGTAAAACTTGGGTGTTGTGCAACAACATTTAAAAACAGGAGTAAGTCCAAGTATTCTATTAATCAGGGATGGCAGTCTTCTGTTGTTTTTTGTGATCAGGGTTTGTTTATATTACTACAAAATTAAGTAATCGTGACTGCTTTTAATCAAGAGAAAAATCTTAAGTAATCTTAAGCAAAAAATACCTTGAAATTTTTCTTCAGCTAACCTGTAAGTCAGGGCTCTAAAACTTACAGCCTGTGGGCCAGACTTGGTCTGCAGAGACCTGCTACTTGGTCCCCAGTGCTGCCCCTAGGTCTGATCTAGACTCCCACGGGGCCCAGTCTGTGCCCATAGTGTGGGGCTGATCTGCTGGTTGAATCTAGCATACAGGCCCCCTTCCCCTCCTGCTCCCCCAGCATACCTGATCCAATAACCACTCCAGCCAGTCTGGGACCCACGTGTGCCATATGGAGCAGATGCTGGGGCAGCTGGGCTGGGTGCCACATGTGGTGCAGGGTCAGGTCTGCTGGGGGGAGCAGAAGGGGGAAAAGGATGGGGTCCATTGACCCAGTCCAGCCAGTGGACTAGCCCTACACCATTCATCCAGCCCAAGGGACCAGATGACTTTGACACTCCTGTTCTCACTCCGTTTCACTGATTGACCTCATCTTGCTAAAAAAAAAAAAAAAAAAAAAAAGCCCTACACATTTCAGGTGTGTGAACAATGATGTGTCTATCATACATCATTGCGCTATAATACTGTCTGCCCACCGTGAATAATGGATATCGGTGCACTGATGAATGCTATTCCTGCTGTTCTTGTTTGGGACGGCCCTATTGAGGAAACACAAGTCTGGGGGAATGAGCTGAATTGCGTTCCAATGTCCAGGGCCAATTTTCCCTCCCCTGCAAGGCAGAAAATAATAAGGCTGCACAGATGACTAGAAACTGGTCAGTAAAATTTTTTTAGTAAAAATCCACATACCAGAAACAGCTCAAATGGACTTTCATGGCAGCTGATGAAATGTAGGCCTAGAAAAAATGTGGGTCTCTGAGCCGACAGCTGCTGTGGGCAGGCATGTCCTATTCCTTTCATAAACTGATCAAACTCCCTCTTAAAAGCAGTTAGCGGCAGAAGGAGCAAAAAGCTGATTTGAGGGCTGCTCAGAACCGTGCTGCTTTGATGGTTGGAAACCTTTTGATTTCCAGCCTAAACTGACTCTCTCAGGGACTTTATACCTGTTTTTATTTTTGTGTCAGTTCCATCTTTTGGCTTCAATATCTTCCCTGTCCTGAGGTCCTGGCAGATGTTTAATTAAAGCGGTGAAGGAATCTGAACCATGGTTCTAACAATTATGCTCCCTGCCGTGTGACACGAGCATTGCAGGAGCTGCAGTTGTGGGGTTGGGAATATCACCACATTGCTGGTGCACAGGGAGCCCAAAATCATGATCCCAGGCTCTCCCTGTACCGCATTGCTCCTGGCCTGTGGCTGGGAGTGCCGGTCGTCTGATCAAGGCTTCCAGCTGTGGGAGCACGTCAGAGCCAAGGGCTACATGTGCTTCCACAGCTGGGAGCCCTGATCAGCTGACTAGGCTCCCACCCGTGGGAGCACATGCAAGCCTTTGGGGCTGGCCACATGTTCAGCTTATGGCATGATGGGAAATGGCCACAAAGTTATTACAGAAAAAACGTGTAACAATTTGTGGCTTATTCCCTCTTTTATCACTCCATTCATTGAATCAACATGTGGCTAGGTTACTACTAAAGACATGATTTAATTGGGTAGTCAAATCTGAAGTATAACATCTAACAGGATCCTGACTGTCGCCCTCTCTGGCGTAAAAGGATAAAGGAAAGGCAAAGGGTGAGGTTGGGGGGACACTAGACCAGGGGTGTCGTCTCTTCTGGCCCCACAGGATGCATGAGTGGCATGGGGCTAGCCCGCGGGCCACAGCAGGCTCACAGACCACAGCATGCATGATGCGGTGGTCTGCAACCCATGGTGCTTGTCGCAGCCCCCTGGCTGCACTCCACCACATGCAGCGCCAGCCCCAGCTGGTCAAGGCCCAGTGCTGCATGCGGCATCTAGGTCCCAGACTGGCTGAAGCATGTGCCACATGGGGCACAGTCTGGATGAGGGGGCACCACATGCACATGCTTGGGCCTGACTGTACCATATGCGGTGCCTTTTCCAGCTGGTCCAGGATCCCTGCTGTGGGCGCGTGCCATACCCCATGTGGGTCTGATCAGACCCAGGGGCAGCCCTGGAGGCCACCTGGCAGGGCTCTGCAGGCTGGATCTGGCCAGGTGGCCACATGTTTGACACCCCTGGACTAGACTAATCAAAGAATTGCAGCCACTTGCACTGCGCACTCTGAAAGTGTTTACAGGAAGAATCTGAATAGTACGTGAAAATCCTAAAACCGAGCTAGGCGTTTTACATGTGGCTTGTGTTTACAGCTTGAGACTAGTGTATGAGGTTTCTGGAAACCAGTTTTTACAGAGAACAGGACATTCCATAAGTTATAATTACTTTATGAAAACAAACCAGCTTGTAAAATGTTTTTCTTTGTATTGTTTCATAGCAATATACAGTGGTTGTTAGCCCAGGGCTTCTCTCCCAATTGAAGATCAAGCCTGTGTTTGCAATGCCTTAGTTGTTTGGATGGAAAGACTTTGCAAAATGCAAGTTTTGAGATTTCTCCTGCCAAACAACTTGGTTGAGCGCCAGGAACCTTTACCAGCCTTTGTAAAGTGACCCGAAAAAAGAAAAATGAGACAATCAGTAAACAAAGATCACGTGCTAGTTACAAACACATTTTGAAAAGTTGGTTGCCTAGAGAAACAGGAAATGAGAATTATGCAACAAACAATTAAGGGTGCCAAAAGGCTAAGTTGATGACGCTCTTTCGGGGAATTACGATGAAACCTGCCGGAATCTTCAGTATTTCAACATGTTCCTCTTCACCTTCAGGCTTAGAGCTGACTTGATTATTTTTGCTACAGCTTTCTGATGGTACAAAAAGGGCAGCTGCTTCAAAATATCCTTACCATGGGGGAAATAGCATTAGGCTGTGAATGACGGGATCTTGAGTTCAAATCTTTTCTTTCTCCTGTTTTTTTAGCTCTCATAGTTGAGAGGGAACTTTTGGAATTGGAGTCCTCATTTTACAGGTAAAGTGACAAAATCACTTGTCACTTCTGGGAGTCCCTCCTGGCAGAACCGAGTTTTATCCGCTTACATTTCCAAGGTAGTACACTTCCAGTGGGAAGACCGCTGCACCAATGCCAGCAGTCTGTCTGCAGCTGACATAACCAGCATTGAGGCAAAGGTCGTGAAACATCAGCTCCACTGGACTGGCCACTGTGCTCAGATGACTGACACTGGTCTCCCGAAGCAAGTCCTCTTTTCTCAATTCAGTCATGGTAAGAGGGCCTGCAGAAGGCAGGCCACCCTGAAAGCATACCTTAAGAAGGGTGGCATCAGCCTTACAAACTGGGAAGTGCTGGCTGGTAACAGGCCTCAATGGCGCTGCGCCATACATCAAGCTACAGGCTACTTCGAAGAGAACCATCTTGCTCAGGAAGCCATGAAACAGCAGAGGAGGAAAGAAGGCATACAATGTCCTGGTCAACAGCTGGAACGTGGGGTGGAATCGGGGTGATTCCAAGGGAAAAGAGACCAAATCATCTATAGACGAAGCCCAGAAGGGAGGGACCCCAAGATTCGGATCAACGCCAGGAAAGGGCAGATCTGTTTGGTGCTTGCTCAGTGAGTTAAAGGAACAGGCCTCTTTGCAGGTCTGAAATTCAAATAGACTTCACAGACATTAGATGCTAGGGGCTGGAAGGGACCTTGTGAGATCGAGTCCAGCCCCCCTGCCATAGGCAGGAAGCCTGCTGGGGTCAAATGATCCCAGCAAGATAAATACCCAAACACCTTTTGAATGAATCCAGGATGAAATCTGGAGATGAAAAGGATCCTGATGGGGGCAGTGAAAAATCGACTAGTTTGCCCTTAATGGTCAGACAATTGACCCTCCAAGTGCCTTTTGGAAAGGGCTGAGGATTACTGTGCTGGCCTAGGGAAGATGTGGAGCTGGAAGTGATGGTTGGGGGTAGGGGTGGGGAGTATCGAAGAGAGCAATAGCCAGATTGGCAATGCAGCTAATAAAAGAACTGTGCCTGTTTTAGCTAGAAGAAATGGGGATCAGACAGATAGAGATTTTTGTTTTGTAGGCCAAGAAGACTGGTTAGCGGAATGAAAGAAATGGAATTACTGTTGTAGATCAGGACATTGGATATTACAGGGGTATTAGTAACATGGCAGAATAGCAGCCATGTTTGGAATAAAGCCATTGAAAGATATGTACTATTTGGGAAAGATAAATAAAAGTAAAGGTGTTAGGGTTGTAGTATTACACTGTTGTGGTACGATAAAGAAATAACAGTGTAACTTAAACTGGTTTGGAATAAAATCACTCTGAAGAACAATTGTGAAAAGATTATTATTAGAGTACATCTACAGGTCTGCTACAGCCCCTGCCGTGGTCTGATTTAGGTATGGATACAGATCTGTAGTGCTATGGAGAAATATTGCCAGGAGTTGTCATAGTGGGAGACTTTTTAGCTTCACAGATACAGGTTGGAAAACAAATGTACTAATAATAGTAGGGCCCAGGTAGTCTTGGATGTGACAGCTGACAGATCTTTTCACCAAACAGTAACTAAGTGAACAGAAGGTGATGCTATTTTAGACCTCGTTTTGGGTAAGTAATGAGGAAGCTGTAGAAGAGCTCTCGATTTGACTGGTTTGGGGCTCTTTTCAGTTTTAAGTTAAAGGACAAATAACATTACCCTTCTCAAAAAAGGGTAACATTACCCTTCATTACCCTTAATAACCCAAATAACATTACCCAAATAATATTACCCTTCTCAAAAAAGGGTTTGTTGCGGGTAGGCCTTGCCTGACCAATCTCATTTCCTTCTATGACCAAGTGATGCATCACCTGGACAAAAGGGAAGAGGTTGATATCATCTATTTTTTAAAAGCCTTTGACCTGGTGTCCCATGATGTCCTTGTGAAAAAATTGGGCAATCGAACAAAACTCTGGCTTGCATCTACTGATGCATCTTGAGCAAGACCCAGGATGTCATCCTCCCACTGTACTCAGCCTTGGTGAGACCACAGCTGGAGTACTGCATCCAGTTCTGGGCTTCACAATTTAGGAAGGACATGGAGAAGTTTGAAAGAGTCCAGAGGAGAGCCATGCGTATGATCGGAGGGCAAGAGAACAGGCTTTATGAAGAGAGGCTGTGAGCCATGGGACTTCAGCCTGGAGAAGCGCAGCCTCAGGGGTGACCTAGTGGCAGCCTATAAGTCCACCAGGAGTGTGCATCAGGATCTGGGGGAATGCCTGTTCACCAGAGCACCCCAGGGGATAACAAGGTCCAGTGGTCACAAACTCCTGCAAGACTGTTTTAGGCTGGGCATAAGGAAAAACTTTTTTACTGTCTGAGCTCCGAAGGTCTGGAACAAATTCCCCCCAGAGGTGGTACAAGCACCTACGGGACACTTTTAAGAAATATGTGGATGCTTATCTTGCTGGGATCCTTTGACCTGAGCTGACTTCCTGCTCCTTGGGCAAGTGGCTGGACCCGATATTCTTACGAGGTCCCTTCCAGCCCTAATGTCTCTGAAACCTATGGAGGAAAAAAAAAAATCTAGAAACGAATGGAACTAACTAGTGGCAAGCTAGGGATAGATCCACTGAACTTTGTGTCGCCCATGGTCAAACAAGTTAGTTGAAGTTAAATGGAGCCTGGGGGCTTTAATATGGAAACGGCTACAATCTCCAAACACTATCCAGAATTTACATTTGAAGCAAGGGAGCAAACCACATAGGGGAAAGGTTCCCGACCTTACTGCATAAACATTCTCCTTGCTGGGAGAGGGCAAGCAAGGGCAAAAGCTGGTTTTCAACAACAACTGCGGTGTTTTAGAGGTCAAACTATGGGGAAACCAATGAACAGCGCTACTTAAGTTAGTCCTTGCAAAAGAAAGTAAAAGAAATGGTAGAAGCCAACGAGGTGAAAAGAAGTAGGAACAAAATGGGACTAAAATCCAATATGGTGGCAGCAAACTTAAAATTGATCTAGGTTTAGACTCAAAGCTAGTAGAGTGCCCCCAGTTTTCAGTAGGGGAAATGTTAATTAAGAGTAGAAAGGTAGGTCTGTTAATGGGGAGCAAGTGTATGGAGGAGGCTATCACATCCAGGGTCAAAACAGACCTGAGTTCAATTTAGTGAGTGGAGGAGGGCCATCTAAATCCTGTTCCTGAATATTTGGAAGAACACATATGGGAGATGAATATTGGGGGTTTTAGATCAATTAACATTTGTTTTTATTTAGGGAAGGAAGGGGAGTGAGGGATGTGATCCAGGCTGCTACAGACCCAGTAGTATGATCTCAGTAGCTTGTAGGGCTTTGAGGTAGGCTGTACCAGACTAAACCAGGTATCTCTTTCTAAGAGAACTGGGGGCACTTTTACACATGCTCTGACACTTTCTGAGTAAGGCATTTTGGAGCAAGTCCACCGGAGCGTTGCATGCTGCACTGTCTCATGTATTTGGTGTCCCTATGTTTCAAAATGGCAGCAGGGGCTCCTTAACTAAAGCTGGTTGAACAAGCTTTAGTTAAAGCACGCCCCGCTGCCATTTTGAAACACGGGACACTGAATACACAAGACGCTTTGGGCATTTTAATTGGAGCGGCTCTCAACAGTCACTCTAAAATGTCTATTTGCCCCCGTGGAGCACAGACACCCTGGGGTATTAAGAGCAGAGAAGTGCAATTAGATTTAATCTACCTAAACTTCTGTAAAAAAATATGTGCAATAGTATTCACCTGGGGAGTTAAGATGGAGATTAGTAGAGGAATTGTAAAGTGGATAAGGAACTGGTGGTTGGTTGTGTTGAAAAGGGGCTGATGTGCAGTAGCTCCCCTAAAAGCATCTTCCTTCCCAGCTCCAAACCGCTCCAGGAAGCATAACCGGCAGACCCAAACCCCAGTCCTAATCTAGGAAAGCACGAGACCTTTTTTAATTTACTTCCTCTTTATTTCTTTTTACCCTTTGTAAAATTTATTTTCATTTTAGCTTTCAGTGGTTCACTTCATTTCACTGCCGTTCCCCAACCCCCATTTTTTTTTCTAACTCCCTCCTATTTCATTACCTGCCCCCATCCCATTAACTGTCTGCCTCCTGGCTTCATGCTTTTGTTTCACCACCTCACACTTCCCTTTCCCCCACCTCCACGCACACCTTGGGCAGGGAGAAAAGCCTGTCATGGCTCACCAGCCCTGTAGTGGTAGCTCCTGGGCAGGCCCCGCTCACCTGCCCTCTAGTGCCAAGTTACAGCTGTGAACGTCGGGGACAGTCAGAGACGGTTTTTAGCCTCAAGGTGCGACTGCTCCAACCTCGAGCCAGCAGGAAGACTGATCAACATTTGTGCAGCTCAAAGTGTGATGTGTAACAAGGCCAAAGGTTGGAAGGCATCAATGCAAGAGGATCTGTGTGTTTGTTGTTTTGGGGTGTTTTTTTACAGTATTGAGGATTGTTCTTGTGGGTTAGAGTAATAAAAAAGTGCAATTCAGTAGTGTAGAGTACGAGATGATGAAACTGAGGCTTAATAACAAGAATTTCTGTTAAGTCGGAGCCCATCACTTGGCAGCAACAAGAAGAGATTTGCATGCATGATTTGGTCCCAGGTTGACTTTGAGTTTCCAGTTCTATGACAAATAGGATTGTGGCTCTAGGATCTCATCGGGCAAGATATTCCCTGTAAAGACAGGCTGGAGTTATGTGCCTGGCACAAGGGAAGGCCTCTGGTCACCTATAATCGGGAAATACAAATGCATGCTGAACTGGGGCAAAGGCAGGCGACCTACAAAGAGGCTCTGTATTCCCCAGCTGGTGTTTTAGGAGAAGAGACTAAAAGTTTGTTTCCTTTAGCCTGGGAAATGGAGGGGAAGAGCAGCTGCGAGTGCCTGCTGCGGATATGTCGGGACCTAGGTTCCAGTCTATGTGCGTCTGGGGAAGAACGGACTTCCTCCTCGTGTTTGTGTCACGGGTGGCAAGTCATATAACAGCTTTCTAGCGGTGGCTGTTAGTTACTGTCCCCAGTGTGTTTAGTACTGCGTGCTATCTTCAGGGACTAAAACATGTTTGCTTTTTAACAGGCAGATGTTAAACTAGAGGACACTGTTAATATGTTTACAATTTATAATCTGAAAACATCCCCTTTATATCTTTGCTTCGTGCTTTTCTAGATTTCTGGCTTCTGGTTCGCAGTTATTCATACTGTATGTGGCTTTTGTCTCTTAATGTCAAGTGTATTCTTATTTATAGTTACTAACCAAATCAATTAATTGGAAGTTTTATATAAAAATGTGATTGTCGCCAACGTTGTGCTGTGCTGGATGCCGACATACCTAATACTAGTATGCATTGCAGCCAGGCTGCTGCTGAATGCTTCAAATCCATTTAATATTGCACTGATTTAGACTGATAAACTACTGGTACCAGAGCAGGTTTTAAGTTATGGTGACTTGCAAAAGGGAGGTGAGTTGTATAGACTGAACATCATTCTAAGTATGTGCATGGTGTTGTATAGGCACAGGGTCTTCTAAACTGCAAGGCTGGCATTTATTTGGCAGGAATTGCTTAATTTTACCCTATACAAAATGTGGGTATTCACTGGTCTTGCTCATTTTGGTACTTCAAGATTTTCTTATTTCGAAATGTGAACCTATCTTCCTTGGTTTGATCGTTCTGGCTTGTGCCAAATACAGCAGAAATCTTTCATTTGAAGGGAAGGAATCTCATACTTGTTCATACATGTATCACTCATCTATGGTTGCTACTAATTAGTTTACATTTTATCAGTCCACTTACTGGATGCAGAGATCTGCAGTGAGACTGCAAATTTATTTCTTTGGTACCAGGTATGTGCATGGTGTTGTATAGGGTAAAAATAAGCAATTCCTGCCAAATAAATGCCAGCCTTGCAGTTTAGAAGACCCTGTGCCTTGCAAGCACTGTTTTCAGGTTCCTTGTATATACACGTTCATATGCTACCTTAACTTTTTTCTTTCTTTTGCATCATCCTTTGTATTCTTAGAACGCAATGTTTTTATTTTTTCTTGCTAGTTCCAATGACGGGTTTTACTCAGCGAGCTACAATTGATCCAGAACTGAATGAAATCCATGTGTTGTCTGGGCTCAGTAAGGACAAGGAGAAACGGGAAGAGAATGTTAGGAACTCTTTCTGGATTTATGATATTGTGAGGAACAGTTGGTGAGTACATTAAAGTCCTCTATGAAAGTGTGGTGTAGCTGTCAGTCAATAGGGAAGCTATTCCATTGTGTTTTTATAGGATACACATTTGTTGTCTGCACTTAAGTACTTTGGAGAATTTTATCTTGCATTTGACAAATACTTTAATTAACTATTTATCTACTGAACAAAGGTGATAACCAAGTCTATGAAACAAACATACATATGGCATAAGTTCTGGAAGTGCCTTCTGGGAGTGTGGATGGACAGGCTCAGTCTGTACAGTTTGAGATTGGGGCCTAAGTATCTTTAAGAGCTTTCTCTTGAACAGCTAGAAGGTTTTCCTATCAGTGCTAGCAATGAAGGTTAGATATGTAGGACAGAAGCAATTTATGGGGAAGTGAAATGATTGATCCCCTTCCCAGCACACAATATAAGTTTGTGTTTTTTAAAATGACCTCCCTCATCCATACAACACTGGCACTGCTTGCTCTGTCTGTAGTTAATGATTATCAGTGGCAGATTATTTGACTATTACCCTGTATTTCAGGTCTTGTGTTTATAAGAATGATCAAGCAGCAAAAGATAACCCAAGTAAAAGCCTCCAGGAAGAGGAGCCCTGCCCAAGGTTTGCCCATCAGCTGGTATACGATGAGCTGCACAAGGTATGGATGTTAACTTCTGTGCTAGATTTCAGTCCTGTAATGGTTCCGGCTAAGTCTGAAGGTCTACTTAAAAAAGAAAAAAAATCTGATCCTATGTTTCTGAGATAAAACAGAGGCTGATGTTATGAGGTAGTGCAGTATGCACGGCTTCATCTAGAAAGGATTCTGTTGCTAAAGACAGTGAATAAACTTGTATGTTAAATTGATTTATCGTGAAGCAGCTTGATATCTTGTTCCTTTAATAGGCATTATAGATCTAAGGTAGGTGGCAAAAGTGGAGCTGATGGGCAGAAATGAAGCAGACAGTATTGCTGTGAGGTTGGCTCATCGCCATTCTTAAAAGCAAAGCCTGAAGAGACTAAGGCCTTGCAGGCAGTGCTCTGTCTTGATCTACTTGGATTATAGAGGATAGTGCATACTGGTTTTTCAGAGCAATTGCTTATTAAAAATGTGGGTGGTTTCAGTCCCTTTCTTGTAACATACCTATCCTGTGGCCATTGTGGTCCTTAGCTAAACAACTTTAAGAACCTTAATTTGGGTGCCCAAACCTTTAAATGGGAAATCTGAATTTTTTACTGCAGGAAGAACTCACATTCTCTCTGGAAAAACTACATTTAAGCTTGTGCCTTAAATGCTCCTACAGAGTAGACAAGTGGTAAGGTAGCAGTATCTGGTGCAGTCACTGAAATGTCGCAGACTACACCAGGATCATGAATTCTCCAAGGGACCACTGTGGGGGCTGGACCGTGGCTGTTAACATCAATTCAGTCCATCTGAAGAGCTCTTCTCTATGACCGCGTCTAAAGTTGTATCTTTTTAGAAGTCTTTCAGTGACTTTTTGTGGGCTTCCCTGATATAAATGAGGAGTCTCCTATATAGAACCTAAAATAGTGCATTTTGAGAGGATATGTCCAAGATATGGAGAAGGACGGCTTGTTACTTTTTTAATTTAAATTTCAGCATTTTAAGATCCCTCTCTGGAATATTGGGAATTCAGCCGTTCAGAGTTTGCAGGGGCAAGGGTGTTTTTTGAAAATAACGCAGTAAACAGGAAAACAAGTAATATTTTATATGTCCATTGTCCTCGGATTTTGAATTTGCTTTGAGACCCCAGTATTGGGTTTAAAGGAAACGTTTTGAAGTTAGTGTGAAAGATTTTCAATAAAATGGCTATATTTTTTTCAATACTTGCCTCTAGTCTGGGCAAAAATGAGCTTTGAATGGAGGCGTGTTCATACTTGTCACTAGGACTTTTGTTGTATTATGGGACAATAAATATAAGTCTGTTGTTCAGAGGCCATTTGAGTGGGTCTCTCAAGACACCTGGGTCAAATCGGGAGAAGCTAGGGCCTAAGAGGCCTCTGTAGACCCATTCTTATTTGTAGAAGTAGCTTCTGCCACCTTTGCCCCAAGAGCCATCTGCTGAACGGGGGCCAGCCAGCCAGCAGTCCACCTTTTTCATCTTTAGCTTCTATACTTGCTTGATTGCTGGGGATCTGTTCTCCATGAGAAGAACTTGACTCCCGCAAACTTAAATAGAGGGTTGTTCATGTTACCAGAGTAGGACCATGATGCTTTTCCAGGGGTGAGGGCCCCTAGAATATTTTCTGCTGGAACAGGACACGTTGGAGGTCTGAGTAGTGCTTTTTAAAGTTGTTAATCTGTCAGGATGAATAAAGCAGTTGTGGATTGGGGCACTGGGGTGTTGGCCGAAGAATTGTTTAATTGCAGCTTTCTTTGCATACAACATTTTGTGCCTCCAAGAAGGTTGAAGCAGTTACCACGTACTTCCAAGATCAGGGCCATAGGCGGAGGTGTACAGTACTTATGCCATAATTTGACTCTTTCACACCCTGGTGTTTTGCCTTCGGGAGATGATTTTCTGCTACACCATTAGGGTTTTCAGGATTAAATTGCCATCTGTTCTGAGTGACTGGTCACTTCACCATCTAATTCATCTCATGTTGGTCTTTCTGACCAGTAGGGCCTGAAGAATCTAATAAGTAAGATTTTTGTTTGGTGGGAAAATACAGTACTGCTTTGAATATCTTAGTTCTGTCCTGCCAATATTACATACATTTTGAGGGACTGTCGTGCTAATTTATGTGGCTTTTTTTTTCCCCAGCAGGAAGTTGGCTTTGAGAACATGCAATATTGTGATAGTTCAGAGGCGTTATCACTATGCTAAAACCATGAGCAGCTTGAAGAAAAACTCTTATATCAGTTTGGCTGATCTTTACACTAGTAATACAAAGAACAGAACTGTGTATAGTTGAATACGTCTCAAGAGATAATGGCTTACTAAACTTACAGTCAGTGTATAACATGAGCAAAATCAATTCTTTGAATTGCTTCTTGTTTATATAGGTTCATTATTTGTTTGGAGGGAACCCTGGCAAGTCCTGCTCTCCAAAGATGAGGTTAGATGACTTCTGGTCTCTGAAGCTCTGTCGGCCTTCAAAGGAATACCTGCTGAGACACTGCAAATACCTCATACGGAAACACAGGTATAGGAGAACAGGAGGCTCTTTGGAAACAAGTCATTGCAAACCTTGGGCTTTGCTACATCTATTAGGAGAGTTTGACCATAGTCTTCACTATTTTTATGAAGATTTGCCATTATCCTGGACATGTAATAGGTCATAAGTTTCCCAGTAATCTTCCACTTGTGCCTTGTTTTAGTGTACAATTTTGTATGCTTCCTGGAGCATTTAGATTGAAAACATCTAGCTATTTATTTTTAAATAAATTAAATTGGTGTTCTGGTAAGGATGGGCAAATCCACTACTTGATTAATAGACAAGGACTGGAAGTTCCTTACTTGCAAATGAATGCATAAAAGCATAGGAGCTTCCAGCTGCTGGGTCAGGCCATAGGTCCATCCAGCCAAGTGTCCTGGCTCATAGTAGCAAAATGTGGGTGCCGAGAGGGAGGGTGTTTAATGCCTACTGCTGGATCTTTTCTCCATGAATACACTCCATTGCTTTTTGAAGCACTTGTTGTCTTAGCCACCAAAAAAAGTTTGGTCATTCTTCTCTCTCAGGGCCTCATGAATCTTGCCTTGTATTGCATAGTGGAATAGCTTCAGCAGGAGGGTTGAAGAGTGCCCCCCTCCCAGCCTGCCCTTCAGGTCTGAGTGGTGTGGATTTGTGCCCTCTCAAACTGTGTAGGGCAAAGGACTTGGATCTCCTGCTTTCTGGGCACATGCTGTACTAGCTAAGTTGGCATGTGCTTCGTAGGTACGTGCTCTAATGCCTAAGAGGGCATCAGCACTGTTGAAGGAAGTGGCCACAATTTCGTCTTGAGGTGTTACCTGATCTGTCAGTATGGTAGGAGAATGACGTATTCTGCCTAGCTCCTGAACCGTGATCTGGGAGGCACCTAGAAAATGTTCAGCAGGTGCCTAGTGAGTTTACTCACGTTTAGGGCTAGAGGGGGAGGTTGCACCTCTTCTGGACTGGGGGCCCTCCGATCTTCTGAAGTCCTGCTTTAGGTACCTATTGTTAGGGGCCACTGTAGTTCAGACTTCAGGGGGTTTCAGGGGAAGGCTTGAAATGTAGTGTTTCCCCTGAAGCCCTGGAAAACAGATATGGCTGGAAATGACCTGAAACTGGGGGAGGGGGAGAGCAGGGAAAAAGGTTAAAAAGAGAGAAAAAACCCAGCCTCCCCTTCCCCCAAAAACAACTCCCCTCCCAAAACCTTAACTGAACCATCATGGAGAAGAGAGGCAGTAGGGCCCTGGAAACACTGTGAAAGCCCCACATGTTTCCAGGAGCAACCTAGTGTAGGTTGAGCCTCTGTTGGGGCTCAGCCAATCAGGTTGTTTGCTTCCCCACTTTGGCGGAGAGTTTAAAAGCCCTGCCCAGAGCGGAGCAGGTAAGTACCTTCCTGCCCTAGGGGCTGCAGGCACAAGCATGCTGGGTGTTTGTCCCCACAGCCAGGCATAGGGTGCAGGGTGCTCCCCACTGCAGGGGCTTCCCCCCACCCTGCATGACTCTCCCAAGACCTGCTGCTGTCTGGGAGGGAGAGGAACTTCCCCTTCCTCTGTCTGCACGGCAGGTTCCCTTAGCCAGCCAGAGGCATGGGAGAGTCCGCCCTGAGAAACACCTGACATTGGTTCCAGCGAGCCTGCAGGGAGCCCACTTCTCCCCCTGCCGGAGCCTAAATTATGATGCTCCCTGCCTATTGCACATGGTCTTTAGTCCCACATGACATTTAAAAAAAAAGGGAAAAAAGTCAGCACTGCACACAATCAGTTTTAAGTGACTCTAAAAGCAATTACAAAAGGGGATCAAGAGGTTACTAGAGAGGTCCAGCTGAGATCTGTTCCTGATCCATTCTCTTCAACATTTTCATCTCTGGAGAAAGTCATTGGTGCTTGTATTTAACACCTACCAATTTGACAAACATTGGAGGTGCATAATGGAGCAATAATATAAACATAGCTTGATTTATTTAAAATGGACTAATCTAAGTAATCCAACCAAAAGCATGGTCATATCTAGGTGTGCTATTCTCAGTGACTTTGTGTGCTGAATCAGGAATGAATATCTTTCTAAAAAACATGAGGCAAGGATTTTGTATGACATCTTTTATTTGACCAGCTATGCAGTTGAGAGCTGTTAGACAAGCGTTGAGGCTTCAAGTACGCCCTCCTTTTTAAAAGGTGTTGCATAGCTCAACAGAAGTTATGCTCTTTAGTGCATACATTAACTGGGTGAGGTTGTACTACCCGTTTTATGCAGCGGATCAGATTAGATGGGAACACAGGACTGGAAAAGACCTTCCCAATGGTAGTCCAGCTACTCATATCACAAACCCATTCATAAATGTATCAGACTATTTTAAAATTAGCTATTTGCTTGCTCCTGTTATGATTGCAAGGCTGCCCTAGAACTTCTGTTTCTTAGTTATAGCCTTCTAATTGCGAATTTAAACTTATTCATGGCCTGTTCATTCCCACTTGTGTTCTTGTGCCAGTATTATTTTTAGCTTTTTGTGGCTTTTCACCCTCTCCAGCACTTACTGAGACTTAATCATAGCCCCACTCAGGCTTTGTTTCTAGGTTAAGCAGGTCACTCTTTTAGCTTCCTGTCATAAAGGTAGGCTCTTCATTCCTCCCAGTCACTCTAGCAACCCTTCAAATTTGAATTTATTCCAGCTCTCGGTTTGAGGTCTCACAAGTACTTTGTGTAATGGTATTAAAAGCCCTCTCCCTCCCCTGGAAGGTCTTTGCAGATGCAGTCCTCTTTCATGGCTGGATTCCATTGGTGCCCTTGTCGTTGAGAGCTGACATGCATCAAGGTCTTGCTACTTTTCATGTCCAACTAAAATACCCCTAGTTTATAGCAGATAGTCTTACCAGTCCATAAGTGCATGGCTACACGTTTGAATTTCCTTCTGGCTTTAAATCTTCATCTGATATGGAACAGCGACTTGCTTGGGGGAACCTGCACTTTGAAGTGTGAGCAAGAGAAAATGGCAATAAGGAGAATCGGAAATGTTTAAAGAACCATTCTGCTTGCTGTGCATATCAAACAAGGCACTAGTTGTACAACAGGAGTCCTCCCCCCTCCCCAAGCTGATTTTCCAACAGTTCAATTTTGTAGTACAGAAAGGAGTATTTCTGTGCCCCAAACTGGGCTAATGCCGTGAATAGCAACCCCCTCCTTCCCTCTCCCCAACAAGAAAACAACCAAAAACAAAACCCCATGAATATCTATTGAGTTAACTGGTGGTAGGAATTAGTTCACACCACTGCTGCTGTTCAGCTAGGAACTTGTTAATGTTTAGAACAAGGCAGTGGTGATGGATTCTGCTGTAAACCCTATGAAGGATATTCGAAAGTGAGCTAGAAAATTCCTGGACTCAACTGAATCATCTTTAGAAAGACCCTAAAATTATAAATCCTGCGTGTTCACTGGCTGTTCTCCTTGTTGTTGTTGTTATCTGTCTTGGATGAATGCCTTAAATTAGACGTGGTTCTGCTTTTCAGTCTGAGATTCTCTAATTCCTTCTCCTCTGGGGCAACAATGTGAAAACAGGATTTTCAGGATCCTGTCGGTGGTTGTTTAGGGAGGATTGTTGAATGCCTCTTTTGACGGTTATGTTTTGAGTTCTGAGAGGGTGTTGTCACCTTCAGCCACACACTAGAGGGGAAAAAATAGTTATCATATTTATGCTCGAGTCTAGGGCAGCTGATGTTTGAAGGCTTACAAGTTGTCCAAACTAGGTTACCTGCTGCTTTGCTGTAAACTGACTCAGGCCCCCTCTCCATGTTACATGCGTCACACTGTTACTGGGTGACTTGTGCAATTCATTTAGACTGGCTACGCATGCAAATTAACTCTCTCTCCATAAAGTTATTGCTGGAAAATGTGTAATGACTTCATAGCTGGTTGCTATCCAGCTTTAATTTGCACATGTAGCAGGGTCTGCCCTTATAGTTGGGACTCCCAGTCTCAGGGATGCACCGTGCACAGCCGGACCAGGGAGCCCTGCACCTGCCTCAGTCCTGTAGCTGTGGGCGCTGGGTCTTGGCAGCGCCACCGGAGGGCACTCTGGGTGGTGTGCTGGGACCCAGAGTTCACAACTGCAGCACTCTGAGTCCTGGCGGCTGGGGGGCGGTGCCACGGCTGCAAGTCCCATTACCTACAGGACTGCTGGTGCAGAGGAAGCCTGGGATGGCAATAAGGCACAGCAGGATCTGATGCTGGATCCAGCAGTCGCGCTTCCTGCCGTGCATCAGCAGCAGCAGCAATCCCTTACAGTCGAAGATAATCGTTTTCCATGATAGTCTTAACCAGGGGCGGGCAATTATTTTGGCTAGAGGGCCACTTCACGAATTTTGGTGAGCCATCAAGGGCCAAATGGGTAGCCCTACCCCTTGACAGTTGCCCTGCCCCCTGTTTGCCATCTCGTGGCCAGAAGTCCCTCCCTTTGCCCCCGGAAGAGTTCTTTTTGGAAGAGGGTAGCATGGCCTTGAACTGGAAGTTGCACTCTGTCACATGGTCTGTGTTGGGGTAGGCGATGTTTTCTGGCCGGAGTGCTGAAAAGCCCACAATGTCTACCTTGTAGGGTGCTGGAGTGCCGGCATGCCAAAAAAACAAAACTGGGCCAGGGAGTACATGGCAGGACGCACTGCATATTAATATAGTTAATAATCATAAAAGTTTCTTTTTTGGTGGTAAACACCAGGTTTTATAAAAATTCTAAACCTGGTGACAATAAATAAAACTTCATAGAGGGGGGAGGAAGGGGGTGGCATCGTGGGTAGGCTAGCCAGGCCCTTGGGAAGGTGGCAGCCAGAGGAGGGGGCAGGGCCGGAAGGGGAATGGGGGCTGCCCCAGAGCTGTGCAGACTCGGGCCAAAGCTGGGCCCCCAGTGGCACCCAATGTGGAGCCGGGCCTGGCCCACACAGCTCCATGGGATGGGGCACAGCTGCCCTACTTGCAAGAGGATGCCGCCTGGTAGAGGCAAGACACTGGGTTTGGGGGGCTCCTGGCCATGGCAGGAGTCTCCAAGGCTCTGGGAACAGCTGCACAAAGCCACGCACTTACCTCTGCCAGCCTGGCCTGTCCAGTCCCAAGTGGCACATGGCTCAGCAGGTGCTGACTTGGCCGGGCCCCTCACATCCCAAGCAACACCCAGGGAAGCAGTGGCAGGGTCAGCTTTGCTGCATGCTGCTTGGGACAGAACGGGCATGGCCGGGTCAGCATCGGCGAGCAGAAGCCGCAGCTGAGCCACGTGCCACTTCCTCGCGTGTTCTTCGACACAGGCTCAGCCATGGCTTTGCCCCTGTGGTGCCAACCAGGCTAGACCCAGCCCATCCCGACCTGTCCCGAGCGGTGCGGGGAAGGGGCATGTGGCTCCGCTGGTTCAGCCACTGCTTCTCCTTGCCGGTCCGACCCAGCCTGCCCCATCCCGAGCGGCACGCGGCAAAGCCGGCCCAGCTGCTGCTTCCCCATGTGCCGCTCGGGACAGCGGGGCCTGGCCGGGGGGTCACTGGCAAAGAGAAGCAGTGGCTGAGCTGCGTGCCTCTTGGGGCTGGCTGGGACAGGTCAGCGGAAGTAAGGGAGGGCACGGCTGAGCTGCGTGCCGCTCCGGCTGGGCCAGGCTGGTGCTGAGCAGCACTTGGCTCAGCTGGCTAAGCCTCCTCTTCTTGCCGATGCCGACTCGGCCAGGCCTGTCCCATTCCAACCTGTCCTGAGCGGCATGCAGCAAAGCTGGGAAACACTTCCTCCATTTGGGGCAGTCCCTTGAGAGAGCTTGGCAGGACCTGGACTGCCCCCACAGGACAGGTACAGCCATGCATGTGTGGTATGGCAGGAAGCACGATTTGTGTGGATCATGCATCAGATCCTATCCCACCTTTACATGCATGTCCAGAAGGGCTCTAAAAGCCCATAGCTGCAGTCTCCAGTTACCTTGCAGCCTCTTTTTATCTTTGCTCCCAACCTGTGTAAGCTTTATCAGGCTGGGCTGGTAGCTCTATTTTTGTTAATCCTGTTTATTGTTGGTGGGGGGGTGGGGAATATTCTGTAGTAGTCACATGAAAGTAGGGCAGTAAGGATGGGGTGGGGAGGCATTCACCCAATAAAAATACCAGTTTTGCTGTTGGCATTGCACTATTGGGCATGGCTATGTTTTATTTAGAGGTAGCGTCAGGCTCCGTTACTGGGAGATGGCTATATATAGGGACTGGAACCACCCCTTGTACAAATGTTTTCAAAATGTTTGTGTTGTGCAGCCAAAGTTTCAGCACCACTTCTTACTAAAAACGTATTTCCTAATGACACAGAGAAAGTCCTGTTCATGTTTGTAGACACTGGGGCACACTAAAGTGTGTGCACTTGTTTGTACGTAGTACAGCCCGCTGTCTGATGCGGGTTTTGCTGCAAGTCGAGCTGGTATGTAGACATCACTTGTGTCAGGTAAATCTGGTGCTGTCAAGAGGACCACAGTCCATCTCCCAGTCTTATCATCTGCTAGTTTTCTTCCAGATCCTTGGCCACATAACTCTTCTAAAAACACGTGGAAACACTTTAATGTCAGGAGATAATTGAAGGCACTGTGGATTGATTTAAATCACAGCATTTACATTAACAAGCAAGTCACCATGATTTAAAACGTGAACGATTAATTTTATTTTGCAGTATATTTTCTATTCATCTCAAGAAGCTGGCTTTCTCATTGTGTCAAACACAAAAAACATGTGAACTTGCAACTAAATTCAGGGCCTTACACTAAACTGAGCATTTTTTTTGCTAGCCAGAAAGGTACACTTTTGCTCTTTACATTAGTTAAGCGCTTATATGGTTTAGTCCTTGTTTATTCAGACTGTTAATTTTATGGTTAAAAAAAAAAGGAAACATATTTTTTTTTTCACTGGATTAATGAATTTTGCTATATAGTTAGATGCTGGACAAACTTCTGGGCAGTAAACACTCTTCATTTGATCTGGAAAAGAAGCAGCTACCAAGTTCAAGGTAGAACAGGCGCCTTCCTTTAATCATGTGGATTTCCCTACTTGAAAGGAACCACTAAATCCATAACTTACTGAACGCAGAAAACCTGCAAGCTTTATAAAGACATTAGTTTTGTGATGCATTTTGTAACTTGCCTCGTGTTTCCCCTTCTCTTAACTTTTTTTTTGCTTTGTAGGTGGTAACTGCCCAATTTACCATCAACTAATCAAACTCATTAACATGTTCAGGTCCAAGAGCGAGAGTTGTTCTGACTTGTTTGGAAACGAAGGAATTAAAATGCCAGATGTCACGCATTTTCCATATTTCAGGGGTGTAGGTTGTAGCCGCACTGGTCTAAGGACATAGGCAGACAAGGATCTTTGGGTAAATCCGGTATCTTTTATTAGACCAACTCAAATAGTTGGGAAAAAATTCTTCTTTGCAAGCTCTTGGGTACAGACCCCCTTCCTCCAGCTGAGGAAGCATTTGCGGTCCGTCTGTGCTCTTCCTGGAAGGAAGAAAATTCCTGAATGTCAGTCAAGCTTCTGGGCAAAAGCTAGAAATAAAGATTCTGGGTGAATCTTACTTAATCTGAATTAAATTCTTAATTTTGGCTCTTGCCCAGAAGCTTCTGAAATCAAGAATTAAGCCAGAAATCGCTTCCAGCAATACAGGTTGATCCAGTGGAAGAGAGAGCCTCACCTCACAAGTCTTGCCTCTCCCATCTTCGCTACAATTTTGGTCCCCATGACTGTTTAGCTTGGGATTTTTAGAACTGGTATATTTCATTTGAATTCTCTCTTTTCAAAGAAAAAAAAAAAGGAAACAATTTCCTTCTCTTTCAATTCCCATTGCTGTCTCACCTTTGAGTGAACTTCTTGGCTGGAACCAGTCAAACGGAAATGGGGGAGATCTTTCGGCATCTGTAGAAGAGTTGACTGCTGCTATCAAGCACTGGTTTAGCACTTGGAACGAGAACTTGTTTTACCAGTGACTCCGTGAATTCAGTGGCCCCTATGGTGAAAACTTCAGAAGGAAATATTTACTGCTGGAATATTTTAAAAGATTATAGCAAGTTTTGACATTATACATTTTGCCATAGTTTCAAGTTTAAATAGCTGCCTTTGTTTGTTTTGTTTTTTTTTAAAAAAGGATGTACATAAATCTATTTGAATTCTTCCTAGTCAAAGGAGTCACTTTAAACAAAGACTTAGGAAACTTTCTAGCATAGCACGATAGTAGGAGTAAGGTCCAGGCAGCTGTATTAGGTAAATACCAAATTGCACTTGTTTGAGTAATCTGCTCTGACTCCATGTTGAGAGTCTTTAAACTCAGGAATATTGGCATGTGTGTAATCACTGCCACCTGCTGTGGACTGTCTGATCCTCTTCGGTGCGGATCACTTGAAGAATGAAACCTTGTTTGCTATTAATGCTGTGATGTTGTCTCTTAATTTTAGAAAGCCCTTTGTTTTTTGGGTTTTTTTTTTTTTTTTTTGAAGCGGAGTGCCCCAAGTTTGTTCTTTCCTGTGATTTCCATAGTGAGCATGGTAGACAATAACTCTTAATACTTGGGATGCAGAAAAAAACTAGTTGTTTCCTGTGTAGTTCATTTATTTGTCTGAGAACAGTTGTTTTGGAGCTACGTCGCAGTGTACAAAATTGGAGTGGGTCTTTTTTTTACATTTGGACTGGAAGGGACCTCGGAAGATCGAGTCCAGCCCCCATCCCCGGGGCAGGCAGTCAGCCGGGGTCATAGGATCCCAGCAAGATAAGCATCCAATTTGCTCTTGAAGGTGTTCAGTGTAGGTGCTTGAACCACCTCCTGGTGTTGAGTTTAGGTGCTTGAGCCACCTCCGATGGCAGGCTGTTCTGGACCTTGGGGGCTTGGACGGTAAAGAAATTCTTCCTTATGTCCAGCCCGAAACGGTCTCACAGTAGTTTATGACTGTTTGACCTTGTCATCCCTTGGGGCTCTCTGGTGAACAGTCGTTCCCCCAGATCCTGGTGGTCACCCCTGATAAACTTATAGGTGGCCATCAGATCACCCCTGAGCCTGCGCTTTTCCAGGCTAAAGAGTCCATGGCTCTCAGCCTGTCATCGTAAGGTCCGTTTTCCTGACCTCTGATCATGCGCGTGGCTCTCCTCTGGACTCTCTCAAGCTTCTCCACATCCTTTCTGAATTGTGGAGCCCAAAACCGAATGCAGTACTCCAGCTGCGGCCTCACCAAGGCCAAGTACAAGGGGAGAATGACGTCCCAGGATTTGCTTGAAAAGCATCTATGGATGCAAGCCAGCGTTTTGGTCTCTTTAGTAGCCGCAGCATCTCATTGCAGGCTCATGTTCATCTTGTGGTAAGTGATGACCCCCAAGTCTCTTTCTTCCGTAGCGCTAGCCAGCGTAGCACTGCCGAGCCTATAAGGAAGCTGCAGGTTTTTTTTCCCAAGGTGGAGAGCCTTTTATTTTTCGGTGTTAAACACCATGAGGTTCTCATCCACCCATTTGCTGAGCCTCTCCAGGTCAGCCTGGATCACCCGCCTATCTTCTGGTGTGGATGCTTTGCCCCAAAGTTTGGTGTCATCAGCGAACTTGGCCAGTCCGCTCCTGACTCCAATGTCCACATCATTGATGAAAATGTTGAACAATATGGGTCCAAAGACAGTTTAGGGGACCCCACTGGTCACAGGACACCACGATGAGTGACTGCCATCAATTACTGCCCCATGGGTCTGACCACGGAGCCAATTTCCCAGCCAGCAGTTCATGGTGGACCCAAGGCCACAATTGACCAGTTTTGCCAAGAGGTGATCATGGGATACCAGATCGAAGGCTGTTTTGAAGTCAGGATATATGACATCACTCTCTTCTTCCTTGTCCAGGTGATAGGTCACTTGGTCGTAGAAGGAAATGAGATTGGTCAAGCAAGACCTACCTGCAACAAACCCATACTGGCTGTTCATTAGGATGTTGGCGTCTGCCAGTCCATTATCCTAGCTAGGTCCATTCACCTAGCTTGAAGTGAAAACGAATCCTTTCTGTGATCTGAGGAGTCTGTGTAATACGTAGAATCGGTCCTCAAAGCCGGACTGACTGATCTGAATCTATTCACTTGTCTTTGGGCGGACGAACTTGCAGTTGTGGGTTTAGTTATTCTCTTTAATCATTGATGGTTCCTGAAGACGACATTTCAAGAGCTTGCAGCCTGTGGGTGTCGAAGGCGTGCCTATGGAGCAACATCACCTGGCCCCCAGTGCTAGCCTTGGCAAGAGTCCATGGCTTCTGCTTCAGTCAATCCGGGATTGTGCCATCTGCTCTGGCCAGTCTGGGACAAGAGCCATACCATTCACACCTGCTTTGGCTGGTCTGGCATGTACACGGCACCTGCTCCAGCCAGTCTGCAGCAGGTGCTGTGTGCAGACCAGGCGTGATACCGGTGCAGTCTTGGACCAGCCAGACCAGAACAGTCACTGGTTTTGGTATGCAGGAGGAAAGGGGAGTATCTGTGGGCCCCGTCTGTCCTGTAGGGTCAACCCTGAGCCATTCACCCACCACACATGGCCACATGAGTTTGACACCCATGTTGTAGCCCTCTGCTTTTATCCCTGGAGGAATAAGATGACACAAGGGGGAAAAAAAGTTTTTGAAAGAGGCAAGATGAGTTCTCCTTCTGTTTCTAGCCTGCTAGTAGGCAGAGACGACTTCTGCTCTTTAGGCTAGGGTGCCAAAAAATCTTCGGTGTTTGACGTACATTGTACAAGTGCCCTGGGCAAGTCATTTTAAGACTCAGTGCCTCAGTTTATCTATCTGTAAAATGGAGAAACTGCAAATTTACAACTCATGTCCCTGACCGTTTGCAAAATACTTTGCACTAGTATAACTTCAGTGCATCACAAAGTCGTTTGTTCCCTTTGCTAACAGAAATTAGTGCCTGGCATTATTTCCCCTGCCCTTCCCCTTTCAACTATTCTAAGGTTGAACTCTGCTCTTAGGCTCAGACGCTTAACAGACAGGGACCGAGCTGTCTTTAAAGAAATGTATGGAAGGATTAGGTGCTCATTTATCATTTTCCACTTTGCAGGTTTGAAGAAAAGGCCCAAACTGACCCACTCAGCGCACTGAAATATCTACAGAACGACTTGTATGTAACAGTGGATCATTCGGACCCTGAGGAAACAAAAGAGGTAATAGTGAAAACTTCCTCCTCCTCTTTTTTTTTTTTTTTTTTTTTTTTTTGGAAACAGGGCGAGTAAAAGGTCAAGTGGAACTTTTACAACTTCTGCTTCCCTTAATGCCGTTTAAACAAAACTTGGAATAATGGTTTGAAGTATCTTTTGAGAACTGCTTTATCATGGTTGTACTACTACAGATATTTGTCGTTTAAAAAAGAAAAAAAATCACGCCATGTGAAAGATTTTGTTTTGATATCTATAATAGTCCAGGCTAATGGCACGGGCCTGTAGTTGTGCTGCGTACTCTGAATAGGCATCTTTCATAGCAGCTTCTAGTTTGTTGGCATTTAAATAGTTCCAAAGTTTAAAAAAAAAAAATTAAATTCTTCTCCAAAACATAGATTGATTTCAGCAGGTTGTGTGTATATCCGTTGTCCGCTGAGGCTTAAAGCCCACGTGTTTTTATGGCCTTAGACTGTTTTGTTTCAGTGTGCAGTCTTTGATAAGTTTTAGGAATTTGTTTCCGCTTCCTGTTTTGTTCCCTAGCACAACACACATCATCCTATAAAAGGAGTTGAGGAAGTTGAGTTGTCTGAGATGATTTACAGAGCTTTTGAGATATCAGATACATTTTTGGATTGTTTGCTATTGGAATTTATACCTAGCACTTTACACCTTCAGAGTTATATTGGTATTTTTTTTTGTATCAAATGCTGCATACCAGCTTTAACCCTCCTCACCCTAGCTGGATAGAGACAGGAAACTGAGACAGTGATCTTGATTGCCTACTCGCGCTGTGCGAGTCAGGAGTAACTCTTCTGACATGATTGGATAGGTACTGTTATAAATCAGGGTTGACAAGTGGCTCAGCGACTAAATGCCTTGCCCATATTACCGAAGTCATTGTCAAAGCTGCAGGTATACTGGGCGCCTGCATCAGGCTCCTTAGTTTGCTTGTTAGCTTGTATCATTGCTTTAAAGAGATATTGTCCAAGGGCCTAAATAGGTGTTAACACTTTGATATCCAAGATACTGATGTAAACTGTTACAATTATGCATGCATGATTCCTGTGGGTATAGCAAAAGCTTTCCAACTTTTTGACCCTACGTGAAGCAGGGTTATATTAGTTAGGGTAGTTCAGCAAACTTAAATTTGCTACAGGACCATGCAGATGTGAGAGTTAGCTTATAACAGCTGGCTCCCTAGCCATCCCCTTTTAAAGCAGCTAAAATGTACATTTATTAATAATAGCCCCTAAGAAGTTTTGATTCTATAAGGCTTTTTCCTTGAAGGACACACACAGTATCATGTTATGATTATAGGGTTTCAGGATCTCACAGTAGCAGTAGTTTATTTGCTTTGGGATCTTGGCCATGATTACGTGTGTTGGGTTTTATCGCGGGTTGTAGTTGAACGTCGATAACTTTGCTGATGTGGGCTGTGTAGCCAAAATGCAGTCATATAAACTTCTACATTGTGAACTTCAGACTAAGATGGCCCTATCTTCCACAGCTTTCTTGCTGCTTGGCATGTGAGACAAGAGTTTTCCACTACTGTTTTTCAAACCAGGCAGTAGCTGTTGTTTTACCTTCTGTATAGTTTGTCAAGGATCCTACAGTATCCACAGGTACACAGTAAACAAATGGTTTTCAATCAGTCTGCCTGTCTAGGATGAGAGCTGACTTGATTTGTGCTGCGATCTGAACCCATGATTTCAGGGGAGGGCTTTAAGCAATGCATAGGATGCCCAAGCATTCTCTCTGGCTTTCCGAGGAGACCAGCATTGATTTCATTACACACAGTTTGCTACAGTAAAGGCACCATAACAGTGAACACTGTCTTTTGTGAGAGCTTCCAGCCCTCTCTATTTGTCATTTGTTGCATAAGCTGTCAGGCAGACCTCACAGAGTGAATGAATGTAATCTGCGGCATTTCTCTTTGACTAATGCCTGTTAAAATTCTCTGACCTCTTTCCTACTCATTTCTCTATGCCGGATCAACACTTCCTGTTCAGCAGCAGAATTGCAGCTCTGCTCTAATAAACTCCTGAAATCCTTTAGGAACTGCTGCCTTTTCAACCTTGTTGTGTTCAGATAGCTGTAGTTTGCACAGCTTTTTATAGTGCCAGCGAAATTGCTTCATGCCATGTACTGCCCTGGTACTGACTGGGTATATTTCCATTTGACGTCAGCTTCCTTTCCAGTTACTGATCTCTGAGTCTGCTTCTGGCTCTCAGATCCAGACGTCGTCTTCACATGGGGTGTTTTCCTGCTCCTCAAAGCTCTGACTCAGTCTTGAGGGTTCAGTTTAAAATTGCAGGCAACAGTTTCAGTGCGTCTCCCAGCACAGACACCTGCATGCTCCCTGGTTCCATTTATAAGGATGATACAATTTTAGGTGATATTAAGGGTAGTGCATCCCTCTGCTCTATACCATGCATGCCTGGCAGCTGCTGTGTGTGGCATGTGATCTCTGGGCACTGAGTAAAGGGAGGTGGGGAGCCAGGCTTCATGGCAGGATGCTGCTGTGAGAGGACGTGTTAGGGGTCACTGCCAAGAGCCAGGTTAACAGAACCAGCCTGATGATTTGTACCCAAAAACTTGCAAAGAAGAATTTTTCCAACTATCTAATAAAAGATATTGGATTTCCCTAAAAAACCTTGTCTGCCTATGTTCTTAGACCAACACAGATCAGTGATGCTTGGGGAAGCAGGGCTTACTTTACAGCCTGTTTTCCAGGGAAGTTTGCAGCACCCCCCCCCCCCAAGTAGGAGTAATTGGTTTCTCTCGAGAGCTCTCAAAACCATCAGCCGTCTCTGCTTCCATTCCCCATCATCCTGTGTTGCTTGGAGACGGCACTTGCTGCGCACAGTTTGGCAGAGCAGAAAGCTGCGTCAGTTCATCCCCGATAGATCGCGGTAGGATTTGGGGCCAGTCGTGTTTGTGCCAACCCAGCAAGCTGTGGTTTTACAAGGGCTGCTGGGGGAGAGTGGTGCAAGGTGAAAATCTGCACAGGAGGATTGCACAATAGGCAGAGTAATGGCATTATTTTTAACTGTGCTTCATGCAAGTCTCTTCAGCTGTTAGTGCTCAGTACCAAAGAAAACAGACAAACTGTTCTCAAGAAACTTACTTTGGCTCTGACTTAATCTGTTTAACGTACCATGAACGAGGGATCGCAAAGCACCCTGAGCTATTTTATCCTCTTCTGTAAATTTAAACCAAGTTTATTTGGTTAGTCCCTAATTCTTTAAACTAGTTTTAATGGTTTTTTAATGGGATTTGCAGAACTCGGGGGGGGGGGAAGGGGCGGCCTCTTGCAAGTCTTGGTCCTCTTGTCTCTCACCAGTGTGGCAGCTTTTAGATGATGTTGGAGGAAATGTGTCTTTATTGACTTGGAAGCATAACTGTTCTGGTGCTTACTGTCCTGGGACAGTATACGAGGAGTCTAGAAGGTCTCCCTGGCAAATGGGCATCCGTCAGTGTTTTTTGTAGGACGTTCATGACCCAGCATATCAGAGACTGGAATTTGCTCTTGTTGCTTTAAGAAGTATATATGCCTATGCCATTTTAACAGCATGAATACATGCTTTGCTCATATATGTACTCAAATACAAGATGACCCCCCCCCCCCAGTAATTGGATTCTGTATATGGACTATGTATACATTTGTTATAATTTTCCAGGTATAGAATCTAATTTATTGGAGGTTTGCCTTGAATTTGTCTCCCTCCCACTACTACAGTAGAGAAAATAAATTGGGGGGGGGCAGGGAGAGGCTTCTTTGTCGTCCCCCGCCCCCAATTTCTTCCCTCTGCAGCCCTTTCTTTCCCTTCTGCTGGACTTTGCTCTCTCTCTAAGCATATGAAAACAAAGAGCAGAACTGAACACACCGACCTTGAAATAACCATGCCTATTGTAATTTGCATATAGGCAAGCTATTACGGTTGCCCACAGATTAGGGATGTAAAATCAGTTAAAGGATTAATCGGCCAATATAGTGATAACCGATTAGCTTACCAGTTGTCCTGTAGATCAGGGTGGGTGCAGTCTGGCAGGGAAGTGGGGAAGGGAAGCCACGCAAGGCCCCAGCAGGAATTGGAAGGCAACAGGGCAGCCAGGAGGGAGGGAAGAGCAAGCAGGTGGGGGCAGGGGAGAGAGAAGAGGACCAGTACATATAGGGTAAGCGGAAAACAGCAAGCTGCCTTATGACTCATCAATTAAGCAATTAGCTGGTGCTTCACAGGGGCTTCCTCCCTTCCAGCCCAGAGCTTCATGTGGACTGTATTTGTCTTCCAGGCTTGCCTTCTCCCTAGCTCCCCACAGTCAAAGGGCCCCTGGGAGCTAGGAGCAGTTCCCAGCAGCAGCTGAGTTGCTGTGTTATGGGTTAATTGTTTAACCAGTATAATTAGAGGAGGTTAAATTAATATTTTAAAACAATATTTACATGCCTACCATAGACCGATGCAGACAAGATTCGATGGATAAATCCGATATTTAACTCAAATAGCTGGAAAAATTCTTTTTTGCAAGCTTTCAGGTATAAATACCCAGCAAAAAGGAATTTTTCCATCCATTTGAGTTGGTCTAATAAAAGATATCGTATTTATTGTAAAAGCCTTGTCTGCCTATGTCCTTAGACCAACATGGCTACAACTTGTACCCCTGTACCAGAAACCTTGTTCATCCAGAATTGATGCATTTTACCTTTTTGAAACTGCTGCAAGTTTTAGCCCACTTCAGGGAAGGCAAGGCCACACTAATCACATGTGACAGGCTGAGAGAGGAGGCCAGCAGTGGGATTCTGGGTGAACTTGAAGCCCTGTGTTTGATGTTTCCCAGACATCTAAAGCTGGTGAAAAAATAGGAATGATTGGAAGTGGGAAAGAAAGGCTCAGCACAGCTATGGAAGTGAAGAGGAAATTGAAATGTATTTGGTGTAGTGGCTCACCATGACCTGACGAAGAGTTGGCACTGAAGGAGGCTGAGCACTATGGGCACTACCATGTCTTATTCAGACAGGTGGAACTAATGTGTTCTTGTCACAGGTTCGTATATGTTTGTGCATTGTGCACCGTTCTAATATATTAAAGTCTGTCTGTCTGTCTGTCTGTCTGTCACAGTCTTGGAACACTCTGGTTACTGAAACAACCAATCATAGTGCTCCAAGAGTGTTACGGACAGGAGGTGGCAGCATGGCAGGGCGCTGCCATGATGGTGGGGACAGAGTGAGGGGGGCAAGTCTTGCCCCCCCCCTTCCCTACCCAGAGTTTCATAGTTTGTAGGGTAGGAAGGGGCCCGAGCAGATCATCAAGTCCGACCCCCTGCCATGGCAGGAAAGAGTACTGGGGTCAAACGACCCCAGCAAGGTGATTGTCAAGCCTCCTCTTAAAGACCCCCAGGGTAGGAGCCAGCACCACTTCGCTTGGAAGTTGGTTCCAGATCATAGCCGCCCTGACGGTGAAGTCGCGCCTCCTGATGTCTAGTCTGAAACTACCTTCTGCCAGCTTGTGACCGTTATTTCTAGTCATTCCTGGTCATGCTCGGGGGAACAGGGACTCCCCCAACGCCTGCTGGTCCCCCCTGACTAGTCTGTAACAGCCCACTAGATCCCCCTCAGCCTTCTCTTGTGGAGGCTGAACAGGTTCAGGTCCCGTTGCCTCTCCTCGTAGGGCCTGCCTGCTGCCCTGCCCTGCCCTGCTGTCCCCAGATCATGCGGGTGGCCCTCTGGACGCTCTCTATGTTGTCCACATCCCTCTTGAAGTGCGGTGCCCAGAACTGGACGCAGTATTATCTCCTTGGACCTGCTCGAGATGCATCTGTGGATACATGACAAGGTGCGGTTGGCCTTCCTGATCGCATCCCCGCACTGCCGGCCCATGTTCGTCTTGGCATCAGTGATGATTCCCAGATCCTTTTCTGCCTCTGCACTGAGGAGAAGGGAGTTCCCCAGCCTGTAGGTATGGTGCTGGCTCTTCCTCCCCAGGTGTAGCACCTTGCACTTGTCAGTGTTGAATCCCATCCTGTTCCTACCCCTGTAACCTGTCTAGGTCCGATTGCAGCCTATTCTTCCCTTCTACCATGCACATCCCCCCACATCTTAGTGTCATCAGCAAATTTGAGTAGGGTGCTTTTTACCCCCTCGTCCAAGTCGCTGATGAAGATGTTGAGCAGTGCGGGCCCAAGGACCGAGCCCTGCGGGACCCCACTGCCCACATCCCTCCGGGTCGAACATGACCCATCCACCACCGCTCTCTGGGTGCGGCCCTCCAGCCAGGTGCTGACACATCTGACTGTGTGGGTATCGACACCACAGTCCCCCAGTTTCTTAATGAGAAGGGGGTGAGACATGGTGTCAAAGGCTTTCCGAAAGTCCAGGAAGACGATGTCCACTGCTACCCCTACGTCTAAAGGATTTGGTGACCTGGTCGTAGACGCCACCAGGTTGGTCTGACAGGACCTGCCACTAATGAACCCACAGGTGCCAGGATAACTCTCTCCAAAAGCTTGCCCAGGATCGAGGTAAGTCTAACTGGCCTATAGTTCCCTGGGTCCTCCTTCCTCCCCTTTTTGAAGATGGGAACGACACTGGCCTTCTTCTAGTCCTCCGGCACCACACCAGAGCACCACGGGTGCTCGTACAGCCATGCCAGGGGTCCTGCAGTGACCGCAGCCAATTCCCTCAGCACCCGGGGGTGGAGATTGTCCAGACCAGCTGATTTAAATACATGCAGTCCCTCCAGACATTCCCTGACTAGATCCTCCTTGACCCTTGGCCTGGGTGCGCCTCCCCTGGGGCCTGAGGGGGGCCCGGTGGGGGGCTGATCAGGAAAATGGAGGCAAAGAAGTCATTAAATAGGTTAGCTAGTGGAGGTGGCTGTGGCGCAGGGTGCTGGCAGACGGGAATGGAGGGGACGTCGGGGCAAGTCTCACCGCCCTGCTCCTGGGAGGCGGGGGCGGGGGGCAGGGTAGAGTTACTAACCTTCCCCACCCCTGTCATTCTTCACTGGCAATTCACTAGTGTGTTTATAGTCATGCTGAATTTTGCCTGCATTTAATCAGCATCATAGTTGGTTTCCATTACTGATCACATGCTGCTTTTGGCAGTAATTTAATGAAAGACCGAGTGTATCTGGGAGGGGCTTTTTTTCCCCCATGCTGGGGGCGGGGAGTGCTGGGAAATAACCATTTGAGTAAATATGGTATATCCTGAAACAGAAACTGAAAGTCCCCAGCATGGTAAAAATAACAACTAAATATGAGCTTTTATACGACACTATTGGAAGAAAAACCTAACATTATTAACAGTGATCACATGTAAAACTGCAGCGGCATCATGTCCTTGAGCTGTAGCTACTACGCTTAGAGCATCGTAGCTCCTGAAAGGTTAATGGAAGGCTAGAGCAAATGCAAAGGACAGAAAAATACCTACTGATGAATGGAGGCCAGACGCCATCAAGTGCAAGAACTCAAGTGGCAATGCATAGTAACTCTGTAAATAGGTTTGAGCTAGAAGTATAAATTCCAGGTAAGTTAGTCTCAGAAGAGAGGAGGAAGAGGAGCAGTAGTCTAGAATCTTTTTAGGCTCGAGGCACCCCTTGAAAAATGCCAGCTCTTGGCTTTCACTCAGGCTCTGACTACAGAAAAACCGTAGAACAATTCTTTTGCTGTAGAGAACTTGGGAAGCCCACAATGGGTCTGAATGTTTTTAACGCTGTGAATTCCCGTTTGAAATCTGTGCTCTTATCTTGTTCGTCATGTTTGTACACCTAACGCTGCTAACGTTGCGTGGCAGCCCTGAAAAGATCTCCAGGCATCTTGGTTGAGAATCGGTAGTGTAGGGAAACTTTCCTGTGGGACTTACAGGGGTGTGTTGAATTGCAGGGTAAATGGAGGTACTGCCCACAACACTTGCCTTGCATTTTGTAGGGGCTTCTGATTTTGAGTTGCTAATAATTATGCCAAACTTCAGATCTTTTAGCCCTTAGCATACCACCGGAAGGGATCATAGGATAATAGGTCCTGCTCAGGACAGGATCATCCCTGCCTAAATCATCCCAGCCACATGTCTGTCTGGCCTGCTCTTAAAAATTTCCAAGGATGTAAATTCCCTAGGCTCATCAGGGATTTGCCTAAGACTTCATCTTTTGGAAAACTTCAGTCAGAGCAGTGCAGTTATTTCTGAGGCCAAGGCTAGGGTAAACCATCACATGAACACATTAAATTCAGATTGCCCTTGGTTTGGAAATCTCTAGCTCCTACATGTGCTAGAGCAGGGGTGGCCAGTCTGTAGCACAAGTGCCATGGGCAGCTTCTGCATGGCACATAGAGAAGAGGACAGGCAGCAAAGCAGCAGATGGGAGAGGAAGCAAAAAGTGAAGCAGCAAATTGGGCAGAGAGCCCAGGGCAAAAGCTAGAGCAGCAGATTGGGTTGGGGAGCAGAAAGCAGAGCAGCAGAGTTGGGCAGGGGGCAGGAGTGGACGTCAGGGGAGGGTGTGGGGCTATTTCGGCCCCTACTGCTTTGGAGCAAGGAACCAACATTTGACAGGGCCGTTGCCGTTGTCAGGGACATGCCTTTTTTTTTTTTTCTCTCCTCATGAAAATCTGCCCAAATTTGGTCAAGAAGCATTTGAAAACACAATCAGTTTGCACATGTGCAGACTTCTGAGATTCTCCATGCTACAAGCCAAGGATCTGTCTTGGCTGTGAACGTTTGCTGGAGCCTCCTCACCCCGCCCTCCCAATCCCTCCATATGTGACTTGACCATTTATACGCCATCTCTGCAAAGCAACGAAGCGTGTCCTTTCAGTCCCGAGCTGCAAGCCAGAGCTTGACTTTCCCAGTATTGGTGGCTCCAGGCCCAGGGCCCTTGTTGGCTCATGGTCCTCTGCTGGCAAGGTGGGGAGAGCTGTATGTTTCAAATGCAGAGAAGACAAAGACCAGGTGAAAGAGAGACAGGGATAGACTGGGACTGGATTGTATGAGTGAAGGGGAGAGTCCCAGGGGAGGAGACTGGGGCAGTAGCTGGAAGTCGTTTGGCTGGGATGGGAAATGCTGATATTCAGTGAGACGTTGGGGGTCCAGAGGTTGAGACTCTCCAGACTAAGAGATTGTATTAGGATCAAAATTAGTGGGGGAAAAGGGTGGTGGCACAGGGGAGATGACTAAGCATGGGGTGGCAAGGCAGTGGAACTGGGACAGAGTCAGGACTGGGGCAGGGCTTGGTTGGAGAGGGAGACTTGCAACTGGGGGTCTCGAAAGAGCAGGGGAAAGAGACTGATTGCAGGATGATTGAGACCTGAGGAACTGGGGCTGATGGGGGACAGTTTGCTGGAGAAGGGAAGGTAGAGTGGGGCTGCTATACAAGGAGACTCGACAGTAAGTGTGGGAAAGAGGAGAGAGATCGAGGTGGGTGCAGGGCCTGGCTGGATGAGGAGACAGATGAGGAAGCCAGAGGTGTGGAGACCGGAGACAGGTAGGCAGTGAGAAGGGGACTGGGAAAGATGGGGCAGAGGTGGACCAGAAGAGGTCAAGTCTTCGAGGAAGAGGAAGGATGCTGCTAGGACACGCTGCTTTCTGGAGTCAGGAACGGACCTCAGGGCTCCTGGGCCTCAGTCTTCCTCTGCTCTCCAGAAATGACTGCCCCGCCCCCCCCCCGGCAAAGTGTCCTTTCATGCCCTTCTGCTACAAGCCTCATAGAGGGCCACAGCCCAGTATTGTATCAGTTACTCTGTTAACTCGAGTGGCAGACGCATTAAGCGCTAAATTTCTAATAATTGCACTTTCTATTGGCCAAGAAACATGAGGCAGTGGCTGCTTTTAGCTGCTAGCCACCATTCAAAGAATCTGGATGTGAAAGTGGGCGTTATTAGTCTTTAAGACGGCTGGAACTTTTTTAAAAACCCACTTGCATTTCCCCTTGTGAATCTCAGTTTTCCCACTTGAGATTTTTAACAAACTCCCAAATGCTTGGGTTGCGGAGACCACCCCAAAGTTTATCTCCATTGGCAAGCTGCTTGGTTGAATAGTCCCAGAGACTTGTATGCCACGTTCATACCTCCAGTGGGGTCACTGCAAGACGTGATGAGGCAGTTTGATGGAGATGACCATGGCCTTTTCCTGTGACGTGCCGCCTTTGTGGATAAGTAGAATCTGAGCTCTTGCAATATTCACACCAAACTTGCTTAAATGCATTTAAATGCCAAGGAAAAAGCAAGCAGCTGATGACCCATCTGAAATTGTGTCCTGTTACACTGGCAGGGAATGTAATTGCAAAATCCTGCACGACTGCCCCTATTAATTAAGAGAACCGGTGTTTCATACATCTAAATGACAACAGCACTAAGTAAACCCAGTCCAGGGCACCTTTAATGTTATTTGAGGTTTTAAGAAAGTATTGTGCATCTCCTGTAAGCAGTGGGGTAACTCTGGTTTCTTTTTCTTCACAGTTTCAGCTTCTTGCTTCAGCATTGTTCAAATCTGGCTCAGATTTCACTACTCTTGGTGAGTATTATAATGAACCTGAGAAATGAATTGTGCTAGCCGCTTACTGCATTTAGGTTAATTATTGTTGCGTTTCTGCTTCTGCAGTTGAAGTCAAGTATTTATAGGCCACATCCAAGTGGTAGGTCTCTTAATCTCTACGTGTACGAAGCACTGTTAGATACTGTAGAAGGAATGTTTCTGATCACCACTGCTCACTGCCTCAAGCCCGCTTTGAAAAACATCAGTCACCAGTGGTTTTAAATGCACGTCTCCGTGGATCATTTTTCAGCTCCTGTAACATCAGATGCTATCCTGTTTATCCAGATTTGCAGAAGCCTTGCTCAAAATAATGTAACTCATGTCACTTTGGAATCCAGCAACATGGTTACGAGTCTGTTTGCTGTGAGCATTGTTGAATGCCTCGAGAACAGTTTGGTTCAGTCTGTTCTTTGTAACACTGGCTCTTTGGGCAGGATGTCAAGAATGAGGAAAACAATAGTGTGTACTTCCGGAAAGAGGCACTCTGAACCAAACCCGTAAGATAAAAACCTCTTGAAGCCAGACGTTCATTTTTCCCCGTTTTGATGCTACAACATAAAAAGATGAATTGGCCTCTATACCACAGTGATGCTCAGAAATGATCCCCTCTAATATTTTTCTAGTAACTGTGCCACAGAATGAAGTATTCTTCTAAAGAGGATGTGTTTGACACGTGAAAGAACCAACATATGGCATCTTAGCAAATCGTTTTCCTTTTTGTGCTTTTTTTATCTTTTTTTCAAACAAAATATTTCAGTTTTAAAGTCTCTTCATTGTCCATTAAGACTGTTTAGATGCCCTCTGACTTGTTAATTGGGTAACACTGTATTCCAGTATCCTTCATTAAATAGTTAAGAAAAAACCATATTTATTCACATACTACATGCACCTTCTCCTAAAAAATAAGCCTTCCAAAATTGAGGAGTGTCTTAAGCAAGGAAGCTGAATATTCTGCCCCAAACAGAATCGGAGAGCAGCTGTAAGATGGCTGTTGCTTCTTTTCATTTTCTTCTCTCCAGCAGCTTTGTGGAGGGAAGGGTGAAGTCCAGCAGGAGCAGAGCCAGGGGGGTTGCAGTTGTGTGGGCATGTCCCACACAACTGATTTGATCTCCGCTTCATCCAAAGTCTAAATCCATCTGTCCAGCAGCCGTGGCATTTCTATTCCGACAGTGCTGATGGAGACAATTGCCTTCATTGCTCATTATAATCTACCTGGTTCCTGCTCTTCACTCCACGGATTTTAATGACCCTTTCTCCTGTTGAATGGTCTTGATGTTCCACTAATCAAGCTGTCCTTTTGCTCTCTGTTAGCTACTCATGGTCTCTTCCATTTAACAGTCGTGCAGAAAGTGTTTAGCTCTTTTCAAAACCCTAGATCTGCGCATACAGACCAGTCTTCAGCAGCAATGGGTAATTGAGGAATGGAACAGGATCATGATAGTGTGACATTTTGGGTGTGGGCTGAGCCCTGATGAATGGAGCAGTGGTTGGGGAATCATTTTGGTTACAACTGGATGCAAGGATATGCACCTTTTTTTTTTAAAAGGAAAAAAGAGGATTAAGGACTACAAATTCTAATGTGTATACCAGGGGGGCATTTTTGTGCTTGGTTTATGTAATCTTTAAAATTAACTGTCTTGTTCCCCCCCACCCCCTCTTTCTTTCCTTCCCCAGGATTTTCAGACGTTGACCATACATACGCGCAAAGAACTCAGCTCTTTGATACACTAGTAAATTTCTTTCCTGACAACATGACGCCTCCTAAGGGCAACCTGGTAGACCTCATCACACTGTAGCAGAGCAATCACTGGACACATGGAAAAGGAAAAAGCATCCATTTTCAGTATTTTAATTTTTTTACTGCATTGATGGACTGCTGGGCTGAAGTAATATAGCAACCCCTGGGTCTTTGAAAGGGGCTTTCTATTTGTTTCAGTGAATCCCTGAGGTTTTCCCTTGTTGGATTAGGCTAATAAAATGTAACTGATCTACTTCCAACTAAATATATTTATTTTTTTTTTTCTGACTTTGACTTTCAAGAGTTAGCAAATGGAAAGAGAAGAAGAAGAAAAATCAGTCATGCAGTCATCCTCTTCGCTTGTAAAGGAAAACATGGAAATTTTACAGGCTCTTTGCAGCTCACTACAGTTGGTTTCACTTTGGGTTTCTTGGCTCTTTTGCCCCTGCTTATTGTAACTAGTCCCAACATCTTGCTTTGCCCTACTAGCTTCATTCGCCACAATTGTGTAACTTGGCCGCAGGATGCTGGTGTATGTTAAGGTAATGTCCGTCTTTCCTGACTTGCGTTTTGTAATTGCAGTGTACCATGTGAAGAGGAAACATATGTTACAATGTTGCCATCCTTTTTTATAGTTTGAGAAACCGATTGATGCTCGTGTGTAATTTGGATTGGATATAAAGCGTGAACAAAAATATTTAGTTGGTGCTGCTGTAAAAGCCTGGCTTCCGTTCTCCGAAGCTGCCTATTTAGAGCTGGTAGTCAAGTCTGAACCTCAGAGAAACCTTTAGAGAGTGAGGGCAGGAGGTGCCTGCAGAAGCCTGTTTCAGGGGTAGTTTTATGTCTGTATCTCTCCTGTGATGCGCTGAGGAGAAACTTTTGCAGGTTCCTTTTCGAGTTCTGCAGAATCGGGTCTTCCATATCCTCTGTGCACAGGCTGAAAATCTGCAGCCCTCTGTTTCGGGCACCCCGCTTTCTGAGGCAGATGATATCTAGATTTACAAACCTGTTAGCTCACCGCATAGATTTGTGAGTGTGTAACTCAGCGAGGCTTGTTCCAACCGCTTGTCTTTGTCCTATGTAGCACAGCTCATTCAACTTTTAAATGCATCTTCAACCTATCGTTTAAATGCAGGGGAAGAGAGTTTTTTTTTTTTTTTTTTTTTGGCAGAAACAATTCCATTAAAAATAAGCTGATACATATGTATGGGAAGTTGGACTTTATTTCCTCCCTTGCAGAAAACATCCTTTAGGGCTAAAGATCTGGTGCCACACAAGGTCAGTAGTGTGTGGTGAAGGACACATGTGCCTAGCACTAGCAAATACTAGAGTGCCAGCAAGCACGTAGAATAAATGGGGTGTTGAAAGTTATATGAAGACCGCACAGCTTCATGTCTAGAGAGCCAAAACTTCACAGGGCAGGATACTTGCATTCCCTACGGCTGACTACTGTTGAACTCGCCAGAAGTCTTGTGTGTGTGCAAGAGATGGATTGGACTCTTTAAATAAAAAGAAACGATAATGAAGTATATTTTTTTCAAAGCTCTAGTGTCTGTGTGCTTTCATTCAAATCAGTTCTCCCCTCTTTCGAACACGGTTTATTTTGGTACGTTGGATATCAATAGAAAAATGTCTTTATTTAGCTTCTTGGGCTTTTAATTTGTCCAAAATGAATAGTACCCAAGAGTGTGGACTTGGCTTAAAATCCCTCATAAAAACCCAAAAATAAAGTAATCAGACTTTTTCATCTTGAGCAAAAATAATAGACTTTTTTTTGAAGTTTCTGGTATCGTAGGCTGCTGAGCATGTTGTAGGTAGTCTAATGAATAATAATGTTTGCAGAAAAATCAAGAGAGTGTTCAGCTTAGTCAGTGCAATATCTTCAGGCATCTCCAAGAAAGAAATTGGTAACTATTTTTTGCCCCAGTAACATGAAAGTGCCACGTCACTGACCAGTTTTATTTCATGTTGTATCCACAGGCTCTTTGCTAGCTGGCTAAAATAGTGTTAAACCGTATGGATTTGCATCTGAATGGTGCTAATGCAGAAAAAGAATTAGCGATGGAGTTGTCTCTTGCTTCAGTTGGCTCTGGGTCAAGCGCTTTTGATATAACCAAGCAAAATTTCGCAGTCTTTCAATACTTCAGGTTGCAGTGCTATGTGCTCTTTCTCTTTGAGCTCATGGGCTGATTACTCATTCTGTTCACAGAAGCAAACTTGTTCGCAGCTCCAACCAGATGAAGCTTTGGGTTTTCTCTTGCAGCTTTTTCAGCGGTTTCCCCCAAACACTAGTCCTTCCTCCTCTCTGTAACAAGACGGCTTTTTGTTCTGAAATGATTTGATTTAAATAAAGGTTGCACTGGAGTGAAACACCACAACTAAGTAGCAAGCAGGAGAGTGAGAGGGTTTAATAAGGAAACCAGATATTTTGTGGGGTAGTAATGGTACTGACTGTCTCATGGTGTGCTGTGCCACATACAGACTCCAAACGATGGTTCTTCTCTCTTCTACCTGATGGGGAAGTTTTGCAAACCTAACTGGGGAGCAGGCAGGTCAGTGCATGGAGGTTCCTGTAAGAGGAGTCTTCTCTGAGAAACACTAATGGTAAAATTTCCAGTTATACCTCTCGAAAAGCATATGGTACATGGTCGTATGCCGAATCATGGGCTGCTTGATTTTGTGGGTGCCCATGCACTTTGAAGTCGGCTTTCAGACCTGACCTACACTGTATGTTGCTTAGTACACATGAAGTACAGGTCTAAGAGCAGAGTGTTTATACTTTCCAGCCTAGCGCTTTCTCACCCGCACCGGATGATCCTGGCTCTTATCTATAGCTAATGACAGCTTACCAAGAATATCAAATATTGGCATATCTTGGCTGCTCTGCTCTCCCCAGAAATGTAACTTAGAGCTCCCAGCTGGTGCCAAATCAGCTGTAATTTCCTTCAATCCTGTCCTCTTTTAAGAACTTGTCTTGGTTTACAGCCTGGCCTAGTAACAGCGTTTGAAGCTGTGTATTTGTGGTGCAACAGGGGCACCCTGTGGCCAGCCGCGTTAATCCAAAGTGCATTCTTCCTGTGGCTTTGCCTCCTTAAAGGGAAATGCATCCACTCCTTATCCTGGTGCACACTACATCTCCTGCCGAGCTGAGAAGCAAGTATCAAACCGGCCTGTAATGCGCCGAGTTTGGAAGAACACGGTTCACTGGAACCAGATTGTGGGGTTGTACTATGTGAGAAGCTGTTAAGTTTTAAGCTTTTAGTGTTGTTTCAAGGATTTATTACCTCTGTTACAGAGACATGGAAGCCCCCAAAGAGAAAAGGCTGCTTTTATTTGGAGCAGGCCACATCAAAAGAGGCTTATACAATTGCCGCATTGAGCACTCACTGGAGCACAGGAGTTGTGTGCTAAATGCAAAATCAACCACCTTGGTTGATTTTGCAAAAATCTTGTTGGTCTAATAAGCTATATCCTCTCTACTACGAGTCCTGATTGCCAACTACCTTAGTAACTTCTTAGTGCTTCGTCCTCCAGGCCTGAAGACGGGCAGATCTCGGAGCACAAGCACGTGGCGTTGTCACAGCTGGTCTATTCTGCAAGTACTAGGTGGTGGCAAATGTGACTTGCACTCCTTGCTGAGCATGGTAAGAGGTGGCAATGTCATCTGGAAGCACGCTGGTTTTGCTCATCAACCCTGTGCACATCACCCTGTATGCTGCGAATTTAGGTAGATGGCAACTGGGTTTTTCCGTGAAGCTGGTCATCAGGCAGCCTGTGGTTGGTTTGTTTTTTGCTGCTTTGGGTGGCTACGGCTCCTGTGTAAGGCTGCAGATATCCAGCTAAGGAATTGTCTTTCAGATTTGTTTTGAAGCATTTTTACTTTGAAAAGCGAATGAGGCCAGCGACTTTACAAATAACTTCCTCAAACCCTCGAGGTCAGCTCACGGGTAGATCTGCCTTGACGATGTCACTCTGGAAGAAAACAGTGCAGTGGCTTTTTCTTTTGAGAATAGGTTTGGCTGTGACACGAAGGTCGCATCTATTCTTGGTGCATTTTTCTCTGAGCGCAGAATAGCTTGTGGAGATGATTCCTGTTGTCAGAGACTTCGCTGCTGTGAATACGGCTGAGCAGAGTATAATTAAGCTATATATACTTTAAAACTAGTTTCGCGGAATGAATTACAGTAAAGGAGCTCTTCTTTTGCAGCTATTGTCACATCTCTTCTGTTCGGTAGCTCTTGATTTTTAACAGGTCACAAGGATGTGTAATCCCACGTGTGGAAACGTGCTCCGTGGAGCCAGTTGTTGAAGGATACGAGTTGGGTGCGTGTTTGAGAGTTTGTAGTTTCTTCTATGGGGCAAAACCCCCCAAGAAAAACCCAAGTAGCCTTGAGCTGCTCAGATTCGAATCCAGCGTAGCAGCTTGCCTTTGTGACTGCTTTATCTTTCAAGAGTTACTTATGGGGAACGTGTCACGATTTACAGATGTGACTCTTAACTGGGTGACAGTACCACACAGATGGGCATATATCACAGTCGGTGCTTGTGCGCACGCTGCTGAATAGTAACAAGGAGTAAACTTATAATTGAACTAAATGTGTTAAAAGCCTCCCATATGAATTGCATTTCCCCAGAATGAATTCTTATTCCAGAATAATTCCTCTGCTTTGAATGCACGCTCTTCTGTAATTACTGTCTGTACGAGGAGCTGGAGTATTCTGATAGCGCCAGGCCAGGTTACACAGAGAGGTGGTGGGGGAGTCTCCATCCTTGGAGGTTTTTAAGACCCAGATAGACAAAGCTTTGGCTGGAAAGATCTGGATGGGGATAGTCCTGCTTTGAGCAGCCGGTTGGACTAGATGTGACCTCCTGAGGTCCCATCCAGCCCACATTTTCTGCGATTGGTTTCCATATGTAAGCAAGCCCTTTAAGAGGGGGGTTGACCTGTCCTACCATCGAAGCCTGCTCTTCAGAGGCATTGGGGTTGGGGCACGATACATTGAGTCATGGTAACATTTCCAAAATTACCCCTTGGATGTGTGTTGCTCAGCTGTAACATTAAAAGCATCCCATGTACCAGCCACAAAATTAAAACAAGCCACGTTCATACTAAAAGGAGGTAACAGAAGAACTCTGTCGCTGTAGACAGTCCCAGGATGCAGCAAGCATTTCATTAGGGGGGAAGACGGTGGCCGTCCTATAGAGATCTCATGCAACATAGCTTTAGAGGAGGCTAAGATTTTTTTAATTTTTTTTTTTTTTTTTAACTCCTCTTGTACTGAGATGCATAAGCGATTAATTGTATAAGGTGGTTCTGGATGAATCGCAAATGATTAGTCACGTATGAAATGGAGATACCCGGGATGCAAAATTTAAATTGCAGTACAGATTTTCTATTCCAGCCCATTACCTTACAGTTGGTTCTGAGTTGAGGGTGCGAGTTTGGCTCTTCCTGAGGTCCTGACAGCAAATTCCAAACCCAGATTTCAGTTTTCATAGTTTCATAGTTGGTTGGGTTGGAAGCAAACCATCAAGACCCATCCCTGCCATGGCAGGAAAGAGTACTGGGGTCAAACGACCCCGGCAAGGTGTCTGTCTAACCTCCTTTTGAAGACTCCCAGGGTAGAGCCAGCACCACTTCCCTTGGAAGTTGGTTTCAGATCCTAGCCGCCCTGACTGAAGTAGCGCCTCTTGATGTCCAGCTTGAATCTACTCTCAGTCAACTTGTGGCCATTATTCCTAGTTACTCCTGGTAGTGCTCGGGGGGACAGGGATAGGGACAGGGACTCTCCCATTCCCTGCTGGTCTCCCCTGGTAAGTTTATAGATGGCCACCAGGTCCCCTCTCAGCCTTCTTTTGTGGAGGCTGAACAGGTTCAGGTCCCGTAGCCTCTCCTCATAGGGCCTGCCCTGCTGCCTCCAATCATGCGAGTGGCCTCCTCTGGACCCTCTCCATGCTGTCCACATCCCTCCTGAAGTGCGGCGCCCAGACCTGGACGCAGTTCTCCAGCTGTGGCCTGACCAGTGCCGCATAGAGGGGGAGGATCACCTCCCCGGACCTGCTCGAGATGCATCTGTGGATACATGACAAGGTGCGGTTGGCCTTCCTGACCGCATCCCCACACTGCCGGCCCACGTTCATCTTGGCATCAGTGATGACTCCAAGATCCTTTTCTGCCACTGTACTGACGAGAAAGGAGTCCCCCAGCCTGTAGGTATGGTGCTGGTCCTTCCTCCCCAGGTGTAGCACCTTGCACTTGTTGGTGTTGAATCCCATGCTGTTCTCATCCGCCCGCCCCTGTAACCTGTCTGGGTCCAATTCCAGCCTATTCCTCCCGTCTAGTGTGCCCACATCACCCCACATCTTAGTGTCATCAGCAAATTTGAACAAGGTGATTTTCACCCCGTGCACTTCAAAAGCATCCTTTTCACAAGGTGCTTTTGAAGTGAAGCATTCAGTTGCCTTGCTGGAAATCGACCGTAATGGAGATGGACACAGCACAGTGATGGCCATGATAGAAATGCCTTGTGCCAATATTTTATAATTGTGATCAGCCTCCTTTTTACTATGAGCATGGAAAAGCTCTCAATATCAATCAGCTGGAGCAATATTTTATTTTTTTATTTTAAACCTGTCTTGGTATGGAAATCTGTTTATCATGGGTGCCTTTGGGTTCTTCAGTCCAAGGAGGATTAGATCGGTTGACAGAAGTTTTGCATGCATCCCGAACTTGAGAGAGCTCCTTTTCCATGAGAAAGTGGGGAAGCAGTTAGAAGCACGTGGTTTATTTACTGGGCTTAGACTTGGCAGTGGCATATTTTCTATCAAAGCTGTGAATAATGATGAAGATTAACATTCATTGATGTGTGGTGGTCACGTGGTAACCAGGAATACATCAGTGTTTATACCAGGGGTTGGCGAAATGTGGCCCGGGGCCCGGACGTGGCCCGCCAGGCCGTTCTATCCGGCCCATGGGGTCCCTAAAAACGTTAGAAAATGCGTTATCTGCCCCTGACTGCCTATCTTGCAGCCCTTGATGGCTTGCCAAAACTCGGTAAGCGATCCTCTGCCCAAAATAATTGCCCATCCCTGGTTTATACACACCCAGGAGCCCCATATGTACCTGTCCCCATGAAAAGGGTTGCACTAAAAAGGTAGCCGAGTTGTCACGGTTTTCATGCAAGAAGCCTTTCGTCTGGGAGCCTTTTGTTCTGTTACCCTGAGAGCTCAGAGCCAGAGAAAAGAAACAGGAATTTGCTGTCACAAATGCATTACAAAGGCACATTAATTGCAGTAGCTCTGGAGTTGAGCAAAAAGGTAGGGAGCCCCTTACCTCCCTGCTTACAGATTCAAGTCCAACCTAGAAAGACACTAGTGGCCCCATCACTAGTGTCCGCTCTGCGTGGAGCTTGCGCTCGTACAGACACCTGCGCTGGCTCCACATGGTTGTGTCCTTGGCAGAGGGGCCAGGAGGAACAGTGGGAAGTAACCCACTCACCCCCAGGTGCTTCAATCAGACATGCAGAATGGGACTGGGCAGTACATTGTACCCGATGCCAGCTGGGGACTTGCATGTCCGGAGCTGTCATGAGAGCGTCTTTGACCAGCGCTGGCTTTGGAAATGTTGCTTCCCAGTGAGCAGCTCCCTTCTCAGTGCTGGAGGTGCCATGACCACTGCATCAGGCCTCCACCACCCACCTTGTCGTGGAAGCAAAGCCTGTCTTTAGCTTTCACCTGTATTGTGCAACTAAGAGACCTCCACCGGTTCTCCTGACCTACCGACCGGGGGAGCTGAACTCTGAACGGCGCTTGGATTCGACTAGCAGCCTCCAACCTTTGGGCCAAGTCCAGATGCGTCTTACGACTGCCCGTGTAAGGTTGTGTGTCTAGTATAAAGGTGAGGTGTTTTAATAGCTACCACTGTTCCCCACGTCTGAGTGGGAGAGGGCTGTAGAGTAGACGCAGCCGACCCATGGATGGATGCACGGGCACATGCACGTTCACTCCCCCCACTACAGATGGAGGCACACCCTTTGACTATGATTTAGTCCTGCATGATGGCTGGCCGCCACGTATGATGCTGATGACGACGTGGTAAGGGGCCTTTCTGGAAGGGCTTTCACTCCCTTCTCTGCATCGCATCCCTGCAGAGTCTGTCTTCGCCCCTCCTAAAGCAATTGCAAAAGCATCTCTGTGCATTGTCACGCTTCCCTGAAGCTGGCTGGCCCCAGGAACAAAGGACACGGAGTCACGAGCTCGGACTGGCCGGCAGCAGGTGGCATGTGGACGTGGTGACGCGCATAGGACACAGCTGGCTGTTTGCATCCTACCCCCAGGAACAAAACAAATTGCCCCGTGGTTTGAGCAGGCTCCAAAGCCCCTGAGCTATCGCAAGCGAAGAGCTTTTCTTATGGTCCAAAAACATGTAGATGTCTTTTAATCTTCAGGAATATGGGGACCTTGTTGCAGGTGCTGATTTGCTTGCTTAGAAAGCATGAGGCATAACTTGCAAAGGGCACTACAGCAGGCATCCAAAATATCCCCTTCCCTGCCATCCAGGCGCTGGGTATAAGTGAGCACCAGGGCAAGACGTGCAAGCATACTCGTCTTTGAAGTGCTGAGTGCATTTTTGCAACAGCTGTAGCATGCCAGCTACCTGTCCAAGGCACGGCAAAGATCCCAGCCCTGCTGTGAGCCTACATTTCATTTGCTAAACTAGGAGGGAACCTTACTTTGTGTCTAATGGATACTAATATTCCCAGAGGCGAGTTAGTTGGCTTTCTGGGTTTAATGTCAATTGTTCTGTTCTGCTTGGCGCAGGGAGGCGGCAGGCTGCGGGGCTGCTTTATCAAGAGGCCTCCTGGCCTGTAGGAAAAAGATCCTGGAAATAATGATATCTGGTTCTTCCTCCCCTGAGGCCAGGGGTCTTCCTCCCACAGGCCAGGAGCCTTTGACTTCCATCCCCTTCCTTAGGTGGACTGACGCTATCCTCTCTTTTATATGCTGTGGCCAGATTTTGGGCCTTGTGACTGCACTTCTTCCCACACCAGCAGTAAAGGAAAACTGATGTACAACGCTAGGCGAGGTCGTTTATTTTCCCCCTGCAGTCATTCGGTCCAGCTGCGTGAAACCACCCACTCGGAAAATCGTCCTGAACTGAAGTGCAACACCATAATTCGCAGTCAAGTCGGAAGCGGCTGTCTTGGAAAATTTATCCTAGGCAACGCTCTTTGCGTTGGGAGGCTTGGGAAATCAGGCTCTCCAAGCTCATATTTCACGCAGGCATATCTTTTTTTTTCCCTTTAAAAAAAAAAAAAAAAAAAAGTGGGTTAATTTAAGAATCACTTTTAACAAGGGGAAGGTGCACCAAACTGCTCCCCTGGGACAGCTGCATCAGCATGAATTTGAAACTGCTCCGTGGCAAGTATTTCTCAACAGAAAATTCATTTTAAACATAGCAGCCCAATACAAGGGCATCCCAGGGACTGAACCAATTACTGCCTTTATCTGCTGAGCACCAGACCCCTGCAGGGTGCTAATGTTGCCTTCTCCTGGAGCCACCTCTTTTCAGGGCAGACATGAGCTTTGAAACCTCAAGCGACAACCTCGGTGTCTCTTGTACCTGGGAAAAGCCGGTGTTTATAGGGACGTGCTCCTTCCAGCTCTCAGCCTGCACTCGCTTTGCTGGCAAGCGGAAATGATTTCCAGCTGTGACCGCGCTGCTCTTGCCGTCTCTGTCCGCTCTGCCGCAAGCGCACCGCTGCAGGAGGCATGTTTGCTTGCTCTCTGGTTGCCACATTGGCTCCATGGGGCAGAGCAGGGTTTGTCGACTTGCTGCTTGCAAGATGCGGCCCAGGAAGAGAGTACTTGGATTAAGTTGCCGTTAAACGTGGAGAACCACTTCCTGCAGCCCCGTGAGATTTCTGTTGCTGGCCAGATTTGCAAGAGCACGTTAGCAGTGAAGCCCTGCTGTTTTCCTCCTCCCCTTGCCCCTTCTGCATAGCTCCAGAAAGTAGCCCCTGCTTAATGCTTCAAGAGATGAGCTTTCCCCACTTCCTGAACTCAGCACGTCCACCTCTACTCGTCTGATCTGCCAAGATGCATCTGTGAGACCGACCTAGGGCTGCCCTTAAGCCTCTTGCGTTCCCTTTGGGTGGACGCGCAATGTTGCCTTTGGGCCCTTGCTGCAGGGGATCCGGGAGCCTTGGGAACCAGGGTGTCTTGGAGGTTTTAATGAGTAGGTAGAAGTCTGTTCCGACAACTCGAGCTGAGCCGATGCAACTTGCAGGACGTTGCACGGTGATGGATGCTCAGATACTGAAAAGGATTGTCCAGTGTCTGGACATTGCCCCTTCCCACCCCAGCCCCACAGCTGTACAGCATCCCTCTGTCTGCAATGCGAATTCCCCTGGCCAGTGCCCTTGGCAAAAATACAGGTCATTCCTGGGTGGGTTGATGCCTCAGCATCACTGAACAAACAAATGGGCATCTGATGAAAATACAGTTGCACTGTATGAATGCGCCTGTGGAGAGAATGTGTATCATCCAGTTTTTGTATTAATAAAAGGAAGCTTGTAAGCCAGACGGGGCGGCGTGTCTTCATGTCCGTTCTAGCTCTGCTTTCATTAAAAATCCCTAAACATCTCTCAAGGGGAGAGCGAGAACCAGTGAATTTTGGTTCGTGGTAAGTCTAAACTTAAAGTTTCCCTCGGAGGAAATGGCAAGTCTGTCACTTGCTTACAGGCTGCAGGAAGAGCTCGGGAAGGTGTCCTGCCTCCTGCTAGCGGCGGTTACCTGGATCTGTGCCACGGCTCTGGCTGGGACATACATAGGCTTGGCAGAATTCAATTTTCATTTTTTATTGTCAGTGGATAATATCAATGTTTATTTTGAAGGGTTTATGTCATTTTTGAAATGTGTTTTCAGGGCTGCGGGAAATTAGGAGCATGGGGGGCAGGCAGTTTTATTAATGAAAAGCGTAGCTGCTGGAGGACTGCCACCAGGTGGGCGGCAGAGCTGCGGTTGGTCCCGGCTTTGCTTCCTCGTAGCTCCCTCGTTGGTTTTGTCACTTCCTCCGCCTTTGTTCCCCGTCCCCTGGGGTTTCTGGGGGTTGCAGTCCAAATGGCAGTCAGCCCAGTCCTGTAGGACTGCTCCCCTATTGTCACACACTATCAGCCATCGTTTTTCTTGCGTCCCCTTTCTATAAATTTCGATTTACAATGGAAGTATTTTTTGGCTGGTCGGAGAGATGAAATCCACATTTGTCAATGTTTCCCGATTTAAAAATTGAATCCTGCCAAGCCTCTTTTGTCTAAGCGCCCAGCAGCTGGGGACTTGCTGAGCTAAGTAGGAGACTCGGGTTTCCTTACCTGCTCAGGCTAAGCATTTCTGTCCTCGATTTATAGGGTGTCCTGGGTGCTGTCGTTCATCGTACTACTTGGTACACAAATAATTAGGCATTCACTAGAGCCAAAGGCCGGAGTGTCCCAGCCACCAGGCTTGATTCACGTCAGACTTTGTGCAAAACGGGGGACAGGTGACGGGTGGGACTGGAGGAGCCGTCGTGGTTGAGGGCTTTGCCGAGTTCAAACCCACGCTGGCTCAGAGCAGGGGTAGGATCCGGTCCCTCTTAGCCAGAAAGCTCGGGTAGTCTTGAGGTGGGTCCTCAGCCCCACCTGTCAGCCGTGCGTCGCTTGAGAGATCAAAAGTCAGTGGTGGGGTCGTGGAGCGGGCGCTGAGCAGAGGCAACGGCCCTTGGCTGGAAGTGGGGAATTAAACTCAAGTCTCTCTCATCCTGGTCGTGTCCCCCTAAGCACTGAGCTGCCTGGATAAAGGTCGGGGAGGTAGACCCCTTTTCCTGGAAACCAGGCTGCCCCTGTGACCTCCAAATATTTCCCCCCCCCCCCCCCCCCAACCTATTCGAGTCCAACTTGTGAATAGGTTTGCTCTGGTCGAAGCCCCCATCCTGCCTCCCCACACCTGCATATACCCTCCGATGACACTTCCCAGCTCTTCCACTTCTTGGCTTGGGCACCCCACGTTTGAGTGCTTCACCTTGCGACAAAGCATGGTTCATGTTGCGCTGGGCCATCGGGAGGGCGCTGGGGGGTGGAAGATGGACACTTGGTCCTAGCTGTGTAACCCCACGAGGGGCCCGACGGGGAGTGGGTTTCAAGCTCTGGTGACGTGGTGGCTTCTGTCGCTGACACGTGCCTAATCCCGGGGAGGGCCACACGTCTTTGCACTTTCGCGCCTCATTTCTAGTATTTCAAGAGCAGATGTGGCCGGAGCAGAGCGCCGAGGCTGGAGGCAGGTGCCGTGTGCGAGGGCAAACCATGCAGCAGGTCATCCCACACAAGTGACCCAGCCACTAGCTGGGCGCTCCCGCACTAGCGATCTTATGAACCACAGGTCACATGTTGAGCCTTATTCCTAGAGCCCCACAGGTGGATGGGGCAGGTCAACCTATTACACCGTAAATGAGGGGACCGCTGGGCTCCACCATCGGCCATCTCCCAGGGCTGGCCATGGTGTGAGACCTTTGTTTCTTGAGCGGCTTTGAGGGCAGGTGAAGCCTGCTCTGATCAGTCGCAGGGAGTAGCAGTGAGCAGGGCCACGTGTGGCCTTTTTGCCAGGAAGCCTAATGGTATACTGAGCTGCCTGGGTAGGAGCATTGCCAGCAGAGCGAGGAAAGCGATTCTGCCCCTCTACGCAGCACCGGGGAGGCCACATCTGGAGTCCTGGGTCCAGTTTTGGGCTCCCTGCTACAGAAAGGGCGTGGACAAATTGGAGAGTCCAGTGGAAGGCAACGAAAATGGTTCAGGGGCTGAGGGGTCTGGGCTTATTTAGTCTGGAAAATAGACGACCGAGGGGGATTGAAAAGCAGCCTTCACCTCCCTGCAGGGGGGCTGCAAAGGGGATGGAGCTGGGCTGTCCTCAGTGGGGGCAGACAACAGAGCAAGGAGCAATGGGCTCAAGTTGCAGCAAGGGAAGTTGAGGTGGGATATTAGGAAGAATGTTCTCGCTAGGAGGGCGGTGAAGCACTGGAACAGGTCACCCAGGGAGGTGGTGGGATCTCCATCCTTGGGGGTTTTTAAGATCCAGCTAGACAGAGCCTTGGCTGGGATGATGGAGTTGGGGCTAGTGCTGCTTTGAACAAAGGTCGGACTAGATGTGACCTTCTGAGGTCCCTCCCAACCCTTATTTTCCCTGTGAAACTGCACTCGGGGGGTGAGCAGGGTGCTGCCGTGCCCCTGGATCGGAGAAGAGGACACTGTATTCTCTTGTGTACAACATGCTCCAAAATAAAATATGTACCTTGTTCTTGAAAGGCAGAATGAAGGAGAACATCCTTCCTTAACTTAGCAGCAGCAGCAGCTGGGAGTGAAGCGTACTCTGATTTTCTGTTCTCTTCTGCTTCTTGCCAGTCACATGCAGACTTTGCTTTTGCTTTGCAACAAGCCAAAACCGTTCTTATGGTATTTTTTACGTACAGTGTGCGCTAAAATTTTCAACAGCTGAAAAAATGCATGACATATATGAGAAAATATGGCATTTCAAGATTAGCTGTGGAAGACTTTGGGAGCATTTGGATCTCCCAGAAGGTTGCCTGGTTTGGCCCTGCGATGCTCAGCTTGAGTACGTGCAGCCATCAGTAACTCCACCCCACGCCAGCCCTGTTGCAGAGGTCAGTATTGCAGGCGCTCAGGCCTGAAGCCAACTGGGGACTTGCAAAGGTCACAACGTACAACACTGGTTTTGTTTTTTTTTTAAGGTGCCTCCCGCAAATGGACTCTGAATCCTTGGGTGGGGCATTGCAGCGCCCTTTGAAACGTAGGACCACAGCAGCGTGCCCCAGAAAGGGGCTCGTTGCAGGTGTCGGGAATTGGCTAAGTCATCAGGAGGGAGAGAGGAGCTCAGCCCTGGGCCGAACGGGTGGCCACGGCTGCAGTTATTGGGAGCAGTGGAGCAGACCCGAGCATGACGGGTAGGTGGGGAGCTCCAAGGTTAAGAAACCTGAGCCAAGGGATACGAGAGAGGACTGGTGAGGTGGTTCAGGCTGCGCATGAAGGCAATTCATAGCGACGGCCCTCTGAAGGCAAGCTGCCCTCTCCTCCAGCCCATTACCAAGCCAAGAACGCTCATTTACACAAAAGCATTTTATTGACAGAAGTACACGGTGTCTTCAAAATATATCTCATAGGCAAATGCAAGAATTATAGTCTCTACAATCCAGTTTCTCAGTAAATTCCAGTGTACATCAGACTCCTGTCCCTGTCTGAGATGCCAATATACAGTACGCAAGATAGCGCTAATGTGCATATATGTGCACCAGTCAACAGAATAGCCTCTTTAGCAACAGCCTCCCTGCCGTCTCTTCTGGGTTACGGTACAAATTGCATGACTTAGCTTTAGTAGTAACTATATAAATTGTGCAGCAGTTGGACTTCATGAATGCAAGAGAAATGGCTTAATATTATGTACATGTTCCTTATGAGTCTGAATGCAGAAACATTTCCTGCTAGGTTTTCGCTGTTTGCAAGAGTCCTACCAAAATGCAAAGGCAGCAATCTCTGTACAGCAGGTCTGAATGGTAAAGCTCTTGCTTTAGGGAGGATCTTCCTTTTTGGTCGCACGCGTACACTTATGGCTCCTTTACAATACGGGAGGGTTTAAGGCTAAAGATTTCTAGTTTCCATTTCCAGCTGACTTTGCAATAAGCACGGTCTCGTCTGTGGCTCTCCCCAGCTTTCAGAGGAAAGCCTTCTTTAAATAGAGAGTGGAAACAATCTACTATAAAATTATTTTAGTGGTTTAAAAATAGGATTGGAAAAATAAATACATGTATGATCCCTCGTCAACAATGCAGTGTTACAAGCACTTGTATCTCTGCTCTGAATGAGATGGAAAGTTTTTTGCTGTCTTCTTTCAACCCTGCTAGGGGAGGGTGTCTGGACTCATTTCATCAAAGCTCTTAAGAGAGCATTTAATGGATTTTCATGAGATGCTAGCACAGGTAAACATTAAGTTGGATATGGGCGAGTTGCTGCAATGGGCACAACTCATTTCAGGTCCCCTGAGCAAAGGGTCTGAACCTCATGTCAGAAGACAACCACAGACTTGCAAATGGGCTGACTGTCCCATAGAAGAACTGGGAGTGGATGGGACCGCGAGCATCAGTGGAAAGGCTGAGACCAGCTCTTTAAGGCTTTTCATAACATTACAGGAGCAGGTCCAGCTTACTGGAGCACAGAAAGGAAGCTGCTGCCTTGCATACCGCCCGGGTTTAAGACCATTGCTTGCACAGCATTGGCTGGATTCAGAAATGACTCTTTGCCCTCGATGGCCGGTGCAGTGACTCGCAGCATCCTTTGGCAAGGGGCAGCCATGAAGTTCTGGCCTCAAATGGGCACTGGTCTCTCTCAACTGGGTGGGACCAGACCTCATGCTGAGAGGGACCAGATTTCAGATGAAGGTGATCTCGGAGAGGTCTGCCTGCATTCGTGGGCTGCTCGCAAAGCATCAGACTGGTTCCTTTGCTCCCTTCCCTCCCCCTGCCCCATGCAAAAAGATTAAAAAAAAAAAAGAGAGAGAAAATTGTTTCCATTAAAGCAGTGCACAAACAGGCCCAGGGAACTAAATACATTGACTTGTCAACAGCAGTAACAGAGATGCCACACAATACATGGATCTGATCACTCCAAACTCCACTCTGCAGGAAGGAGAGAGAAGGGGAAAAGCTGTTTAGGAGAAGAGAGAGGATGGACTCTGCAGACAGCTTTTTTGGTCCTGCCATGCTAGGAGACATGCTTCTCCTCGCGCTTCTAGCCTGTGCCTTTGCCTCGGAGAGTAAGACTGGGAATCCAAAACCTCTTGGTTATTTCACGCTTGCCGCCGTTCTGACTCTCTCTGTGGAATGAACAATTTAGTGCTTAGTCCTGTTTGGGCAAAAGTCTCCGCGGCCAAGAAAGCGAGACATTTCTTCCCCAAGTCCCGTTCCCTGAAGGGAAGAGCTGTTGGGTCCCAGGCTCCCAAGTGCCGGGCTGCTTAGGGTTTCATAGGCTTGAGGGGCTTCGTGAAGCTCTCCCTTTGGAGATGGAGTCTCCCCTGGCTGTGGAGCGAGGCAGGGGGAAGGCCCGTGCTCCAAGCACCGCCGTGGTCCCAGCCTGAACCCCCTTCTCATGCCCTCTCCTGTCCCCGTCCTCCCACCCCAGCTCAATGCTGCGTTCATCATGGTGAAGACTAATGTAAAGGGGACCCAAGAACTTCAGTTTTTAAAAAAATAAAGTAAAATGGATAGAAGCAACTTTGAGCTCCTCCTGCAACTGCTTGTCACTGCTATTACCATCCCCTTCCTGCCTTCTGGAAAGGAGCTCGCTCTCCCTGCTGCAGGGCTAAAAACCTGCGTGAAGACAAGGGTCTGGCTCTGCAAGGGGAGAAGGTGGCAGGACCACAGGTCTCTAGTGGCTCCCAGGCAAAGCGAAGGCAAACGCATCCGGACACCGCTGTGAGCAGAGCCAGAGGTGACCTTTTACAAAAAACTGGCAGTGCCCTTAAAAAACCAAAAGCAGAGCCTGGGAGTAAGTGGAGCCAGGGGTTGTGGGGCTTGTGCTGGAAAAGCACTTGCTACCCCACGTGCAGAGCCTGAAGCCAAAGCAAACCCCTACAAACGCAATAGTCACATTTAGATTATTGCCCCCTCCCGCCCTTGACCTGTTGTGGCAGGAGGAGACCTGCCAGCGCAGGTGGGAAGGGCCTGGCCGTGGTGCCTGGCTCTTCCGCGGCACGGCCCCGACCGTGCCGGGTGGGCCACCCTCAGCAACGCCTCTGGAGCCCCTCTGCCAGGGAAGTGGCTACCGGAGACGATGCGTTTTAACTGCCTCTTCCCTTGGGCAAACTCCCCCCAGGGCAGTTATCGGTCCACAGTAATCTGCGCCAGTCCCAAAAAATGTGGACCGGATGAAAAGGCAGCTGCTCCTGGTACTCTGTGCGCCGAGACCTGAGCCAGCGGCTGCTGTCCGTGCACCGTTTGCGTGAGCTGCGAAGCTGAATACGGCTTGTGCCGGCAGCCAGGAGCCAGCTGTGGCTGCCCTCATCTGTAACAGCTTGGCTGGATCCAGAGGTCTGGGCTACTGAGCTCAGATGAGCTGCTGGCTCCCCGGGCCGCGTGCGGGTCTGGTTGTCTTCACTGTGCTGCTTTCGTGCTCCGGACTACCTGCCCAACCCGGCTCCCAGCAGCCCATCCAGCCCAGGTCTGCAACAAACTCAGAAGGCAAAAGATGCCTTGTGTGATATTGTGATGATCTTTCCAACGTAGGCCAGGTGGAACCTGTGACGTGCCTTTATCTCAGGCTCCTTTTGGGCTAAACCTCTGGACCATGCTCGGACCAGGGAGCCTCTGGGAGAGGAGAAGGGAAGGTGAAGATTTGCTGGGGATGCAGAAGTCTCTTGAGGTGCATCTCAATGGCCTCCTTGGACAGCAGTAGGCTTTGGGGGAGGAAATACCCGAGAGGGGCTGGTGTTCACACGCGAGATTGCTGAAGCAACAGGACGGTCTCCTTTGTGTTTTGCATTTAACCTTGTGCAGCTTCTGCTGATCATGAAGAAACCGAACCAAAATATCCCCAGTAAATCCCCTCTTCCAACGCCTGGGCAGAGGATGAGATGAATGTGACGGATGCTGGGCTCGCTGTGCTGGAAGCTGGTCTGGGACCAGGGTGAGGAGCAAGGCATATGAATCTCTAGAAATAAAACAGACTCTGTTCGGAAAAGAGCGATGCCACACCTGCAACTGCCCTGGAAAGACGGGCCTGCTGATTTCAACAGGATGTACAAGCAGCCGGAAACAGGCCAGTGCTGCCCAGACCCAGGTGCGACAGGGGTGTGCTCCCCCGGGAGGAAGCTGGCTGTGGCTTATCCCAGTTGCTGGGTTTTCTTCACCATTTGTGGTTTCCACTTTATAACAACTCATTCGGTGGGTGCTGGAGGTAGAAGCAGGAAGCTCACGGCACTCAGTCCAGCCCCGATTTGGTCCCCCGCTGCGGTGGGCCTGGAAGCACTGCCGTGTGCACCTCGGCAGTCTGTTTTGGTGTTGAACAACCTCAAAGGCCTTTTCCCTATTGCTTGATACCCAGGAGTTGAACAGAAATGTCCTTGAAGGAAAAGCATAGTGCAGTGTGGAGCAGAGGTGATGACTAAATAACATAACAAGGGACAGATGCACGTTTTAGCTCTCACTGAAATGCCTGTTGCCGTTTTGCTGTGCCTAGAATAGTGCCTGGAGTTGCTGGCGTTGCTAATGCTCCTCTAACAAGGCCAGATGTGATGGTAGGGGCTAGGACGTGGCGTAGGGGTCTTCAGAGCTGTGAGGAGCACGCTGTTGTTTGGGGGGAATGGCAATAACTTCCCGAGTTTTTTCCCCCTGTACTAGAATTGGTTGCACAGTGGCCTTGAAATTGCTTTGCATTCTTGCGGTCTACTGGATCTGCGTTCCCTGAGTCCTGCTGCCTACTGAATGATTAAGAGACCAATTCCCTCTTGGATTGCTGGTCGATTCCTTTTTTGAACAGGTGAGAAATTTTGAGGGCATGTTGTGAGCCTTTGGGTGCAAGAATCCTGGAACAAGGGGATTTAAGTGCTGCTTCAAATGCAGACGACGGTAAGGAGCTTCCCTTGGCTCATGGTGGGCTTCCTCTGAACTTGTCCTTTGGCTCCTGGCACGCTAGCTGGGAAAGCCGGAAAGATGAGCTGGTTCCCTTGAATTGCCGAGGCAGTGCTGGCATTTCCTTTGCTGGCTTTGGATGGTATCTTTTGGAAGTCAGGTGCATTGAAGCATCACAGCCTCACGCACCAGGTCGGAAAAGACCCCCAGACCCTTCAGTGCAGCAAGTGCAGTTAAGATAGCCATTTGAAAACCATCGGACTTGAGGAACCGAAATGGCTTCCTAGGCTGGTGAAAGCAGACTAGGGGCAGTGTTGGTCTGGGACCTGGTCAATGCTGTTCACAATACAGCCCGGGAAAGCCCCCGTAGGATAGGAGCACCGACCACCCAGAAGTGATTGTTGATGGGGGAAGCTGTTGTGTTTAATAGCCAGCACTTCCAGCAAGAATCTGGAAATGGCCAGTTAATCATGTGGCTGGACGTGATGCCAGGGCGTTACTCTTTTTCTCTTTATCTCCTGTGAAGCTTAGTAACTGTCTTTAATATTACAACATGATAGAGGAAAAGGAAAAATAAACCATCAGCCGCATTGGCAACAGAGAGGCACGGGGCGGGGGGGAGCTCTTGGAGTATGCCACCACGCTGCCCCGCGCTGCAATCGATGGTGCAGCTGCTACCGCTCCCGTTCAGATCCTCTTCGTTCAATGCTGTTTTAGTTCCCGGTTGTTGCCGCAGGCTTTTGGTTGCCCGTGAAGGGTTCTTCAACTCGGGCAGTGGTTGCACCCCACGTGCCAGGTCCTGGCTGGACAGAAGGAGCCCCGATCTGGAGAAAGCAGATTCCAAGTTCTGCCAACCACATTGAGCTTGATACCATCATCAGTAGTTGGAAAAGCCTTTCATCTCTTGAAACCATCTCGTTTCCTCTGGTCAAGGCTTAAATAGAGGCACTATATATATATATATATATATATATATATATATATATATATATATAATAATTTTTTTGTTATATATATATTTATATATTTATTTATATATAAACAAAATAGACTCTATAGTCTGGACAGTGAATATGTTTTGATTGCGATGTTTAGGCCACAGCAAACTCCAAGCATGGCTGCTTTCCTCAGCAAAGCTGGCAGGCACGTGGGTCCCTCCTTGCCCGATAGGGTGACGGCACTTGTGGCTGTAGTCAGTTTGGTTTTCTGTTTCGGGTTTTGCTTGTTTTTGCTTAGCGGTCTCCAGCGTCATTTATAGATGCGTGTCCTCTTCCTCCGCCAGCTCCTCTTTTGTGAGGTTGTCCATGGGGACGATCCAGCTGTCGCCCAGCTCGCCGTTCAGGTTGATCTTCTTCTCCTGCATCTCGGAGGAGGTCTCCATCACCTCCAGCGTCGGGTTGTCATGATAGCCGTTCTCCATGGTCTGCAGCTCTTCTGTCAGGCGCTGCTGTGAGGGGATAGGAAAGAAACCAGAAAGCTGTGAAGAAAACCAGAGCTGGGTGGTAGCTCTGGGGATAAGTGCATGGCATGTCCTAGCTGTTAGTCTTATCCTCGGATCATCTGTCCGCGCTGCCAAGTCATCTCACAGTCAAGCATGGCCTGCATGACTTCCATCGTGAGGATCACCGCTAGGTGGGTGGAGGAGAGGGGCGAGGACCCAGTGACAGGGGCAGGGTGGGGAGCTGGGGCTGTGGTCGCAGGGGTGCTGCGGGTCGTGACTGCAGTGTGTGGGCCGGGTTGGATGGAGAATCTGGCAAAGCATCTGCTTCTCCTCCACCGGTGATGGAAAAAGGAGCTCTGTTCTCCAGATGCGTGGAGCGATGCGTGTGAGATGCGTGGAGCTGTCTGCGGTCCCCAGGTTGCAGCGCGGAGCGGAGGGTGGCTGGTTAGTCCGTGCTTCTGGGCTCTGCTGGTCCCCACATGGGGCTGGGAAGGGACTTTTCCCCCTCCTCTTGCTCTGGGAGTTGGGGGGCTTAAAGCAAACCTAGAGGGTCTTGCTTCTCCACTCAGCATCACACTGATGCCTTTGGGATCAGGAAGGGAATTTTACCTGGCAGGTAAAACTCACGTGTATTTTAATAAACAACTACTTGTCCTTGCAGTGGCAGGACACGGACCCTGCCCTCATTCCCCTGCTTTACCTGTGGCCAGCGTAAGGTCGATGTTCTGGACACGATCCGGGGTCGCTGGGTGGAGGAGCTGTTTTCAGGGTTTTTAAGAGCAGGCGAGACAAATACTTGTCTAGGATGGTCCAGGCAGGGGGTTGGGCTAGACGAGCACCTGAGATCCCTTCCAGCCCCACTGCTCGGTGATTTTTTTTTTTTTATGACTGCACAGATTCGATGCCACTGAAAGGCAGTGACTTTCAAAAAGGGTGCGAATTAGAAATGAAATGCCTCTGGTACCTTTCTTCTACCCTTGCTGTCCCAGCCGCTGGCAGTACAGCATTCAACTCGTCTTGCCAACCCTTCCAGCTCCTCACTCCTTCACTGAGGGTCCCCCCACATTTGACACCCTGTTGTCACTCCGAACCAGCCTTCGTCTCGTCTGCACCTCCCCTCCGTTTTTGGCCCTTCCTTCCCTTGTTAAGATGTTTCTTACTCCCTTAACGCTGCTCTTTTCTAGGTATTTCCAGGTCAGTGAAAATGCTGCTCTCCCTGGACCTCCTATGCGTGGGGCACTGCTGGTTTGAAGTGCGCTGCACGTCAAAAAGGAATGAGACCTTGGGGCCCCAATGGTCTCTGGTGAAACTTTAGAAATGGGAAAAACAAATGGACCATCCAGTCCGTGTCTTCTGGGTTGTGCAGACTAGTTGGCCGTATCTGCACGAGAAGGGGTGTGCATTTGCAGCAGCACAAATCTGTGCTGCTACTTTGTGCCATAGTGATGCCCCTGCTCATTTGCTTCGCAGCGGGATACACTGTCCTGCTGCGCTGCAGCAGGGGGGCTGGCTGCAGCATAGGATGCCTCAATACGGGGCTAGCTCGCAGGCAGCCCCTGCACTCAGGCATGCTGCGGTCCACCCAGCTGGGGAGCGGCACGCAATGATGAGGGAACAGGCAGCCCAGGGCTGCTTTTTTATTCAGGGAGTTATTTTTTTGCTACCAGGAAATCCTGGTTGCAAATTAGCAGCGTCGTGCATGGTTGAACGTGCAACGCGTGTGTGTTGGGCACTGCAAAGAGGTTTGCAGTGCCACAAACTGCATATGCCTGCATGTCTGGATCTGGCCGTTTTTGTCGGTTCTAGCGCCAAGGATGGCGGCGGGGGCTTCTTCACCCTTCCACAGCCTGATCTGTTTAATCTTTCAATAAGCTGATGCCTAGAACAACACCTGGTATTTCAGAAGCAGCCTCATCAGAGCTGCAGGGAGCATTCATTCTCCTCTGCAACAGGAAGCCTGGAAAGTGGTGCCTGAAGTCGCATACCCCCATACAAAGCAACTTCTAGTTGGGTGCCTGCTCATGCCCTGCTGTCTCTTTTGGCACTGTTGCTTCTCCCAGGTTTCTCCTTCCTGTGCATGTGTGTTGGGGTCTGTCGCTCTAGATAAATTTGCCAGTCGATTATTTGCCTGGCCACGTTTCTAGTCTCTCCAGAGCTTGTTGGCGTTTGCCATTAATCCCATTTTGGTGTCATCAGTCCACTTTATGAACGAGGAGGAACCTGGTGTTGAAAGCAATCTGGGCAGAAGGCCACCAAACATCTGCTCCAGCTACATTCCTGCTCTGCAACCCCAGCTCTGTTTTAACTGGGTTTTGTGGGTGCTTTTGTGCCGGCCAGTTTGATTACACCAGTGACTCTCAACCAGGGTGTTGCAGCAGCACCCTGGGGTGCCTGGAGATCCTTTCAGGGGTGCCACACAACATTTGCACCGTTAGGTGTGCAAACATGATTCTGTGATAAACCCAGAGATTTCACAAAGGAAGCTCTAGCATTAAAAACATTCTGCCTTGCTGTGGTTTTTCTGAGTCCTATACAACAGAAAAATCACATTATTAGTTTTCTGTAGTCAAAAAAGGAGTGAAAACTGAGCTGGCATCTGGGTGGCTGGGGCTCTTGAGTCTAAAACAGTTGAACCACTAGATCAGATTTTGCAAATGAGACTGAGACACTAACTCAAATGCTTGTCTAACACCTCCATGCCATCTCCATCCTGGCCCCTAAGCTTCAGGCATGACTGACTGCTTAGGAAGACAGTAAAAAGTATGGCTAGTTGCTCTAAACTCTGTGCGGTGATTTCTTTTTCCTGTGGATGGCAACACCCAGCACTGCACTTCCTCTGTGGCTGGAGACTCGGCCCCATGTCACATACCCCTCTGGGCCCGGTGCTTCCACGCCTGTGCCTCTTCTGAGCACGCAGCAGCAGCTTGGCTCATTCTGCAATGCCCAGACAATGCCTGTCTGAACGGGAGGTCTGGAAGTCCTTCCTTCCCCAGCTGCTGGCAATTGCAATGAAGGAGAAAGCAAGGAAGAACAGACTGAATGCTGCACTGACCTGCTGGCTATTTTCAGCACTGGCCTGCTGTGAGACTGGGTTACTGCTGCTGTTCCTTCCCCCTCCTCTTTGTCTGCCTGTTTCTATGACAGCTTGCTTGCAAAATTAAAACAAAAAAGCTTATAAGCAAGTAAGCAGGCAGCAAAAGCTGGCTTGCTGTTAACTCCCGGGGTGACTGCAAGTTGATGGAGTTGTCTTGATATAGCTCCTCACCTGCGTGAACTTTCATTATTTCAATAAGTGACTGAGGTTGGCTGGGATACCATTAGCAAAGCCAAACAAGCCATTCCTATACCCAAATGAGTGTCCATATTGCTGTACTGCCCCGACTATGTTGGTAGCGCTGGTCAGAGCTTTCTCATGTAGGTGAGATGTTGGGTTAAAAAAATGATCGGGGTGGGAGGCTTGACTTTTATCATGTGTCTGCACAACACCTACTGCAGTTGGGACCTCTGGCTGCTACTGTACCCTATTTATTAGCATGCCACATGCACTTTCCCCTCCAAAATTATCCTTTAACAATTGGGATCTGTGTTTTTACGCAGGGAAGCTGATTTTCTGCCCAGACCAGAAGCATGGAGATGCTGTGTGATGGCTGCTCCTTTTCCTTTCCCTTCCCTCCAGCAGGTGGAAGGAGGGTGATGCGGCTGCAGGGACCAGGGTGGACCGGATTTTGATTCCTGCTCCATCCCAAATTTAAAACCAGCTTCCCAGCGGCGTCGGCAGCACTTCTACCAGCTGTAGAAGTTGGTTTTAAATTTGGGACGGCGCTGCCTTCCTCGCTTGTTATAATCTGGTGGGCCGAGCCTGGCCCCTCGCCCTTGGTTTTCTGTCTGCTGCCAGCCTCTGAGTGTACCTCAACCTGCGTGGGAGCAGCCTCTAGGGAGCTGCATTGGGACCTTTATTCTCTATCAAATTCAGCCTTCCTCTAATGACCTCGGTGCTTCATCCTCACATTGGCCTTTGCCCGAGTCTGCTCTGGTTCTTTGGGGTTTGACAAACAATGTGCGGTGCGAGCCTCTGAGTGTCTAGACAGGATGCTGCTGCTTCCTCTTGGGTGCCTTGATCAGAAGGTTTCTCTCGGGACAAATAAATGAGCTCAGAAGTCAAATCTGAGGAGAGGTGGGGGAACGTGGCTCTGCTAGACCTGGGAAGGATGGGCGAGGGGACTGGGTTGTGTCCCATGTTATTGGGATGACATAAAAACAAGGTGAGTGTGTGTGTGTGTGTGTGTGTGTGTGTGTGTGTGTATGCGCCTGCCCCCCAGCTTTTATGTCAGCCCTTGCCTGCCCCTGGGAACCTGTTCCAGTGACCAGAGCTATGCTGGAGGAGAGGTTTTGCTCTGACAGACATGCTGAAGGAAACTCCTGGCATACAGATACTTAGCTGACGGGGCAATGGTTTCTGACAGCGCCAAACAGCAACCAGCTGTTTGCAGGGTGGTGGAGCAGCACATGGTTGAGCATCCTTGCCGCAGAAGGGAAGGGGCTTGCAGGTCGGGCTGTTCAAAGCCTTGGCTTTGTTCCTGCGAGGAGCTATTGGCCTCTACTGAGCCCTGGGGATAAAGGCTGCGTGTGTTGGAGATTTGGCATGCAGGTATAAAAACTCACAGTAAAGAGCACAGCTACATGTCCGCCTTCAAACCCCGGGACAGCAGAGGAGATGGTCTGGTTATTTCCGAGGTAAAAAACCAGCAGGATTAAAAAAGAAAAGAAAAAAAAACAAAAAACAAAACTTTCAAGTCATTCTTCTCTATTTCAAAGAAGCAAGAAGAAAAAGAATAAAAAAGAAAAAACGATGCAAAGGGTTGACATAAATGCAGGGGGAAAAGCCCCAAAACAACCTTCTCTACTCAAAGTGTAAATGCCCACAGCCTCAAAGGCATTTAGATGCCTAAGTGACCCCCTCTCAATTTGAGCACCTTGGGGTTGGGGCTGAGAGTGTCTCTCCTGAAAGATGCAGTGCGAACACAGCCCAGGTGACTAATTAGTGGCACCTGATAGTACTAGAGAGGCTGTCCTGGACGGGCATGCACTGCAGTCAGAGGGATGCCTACAACTTCCCAATGATGTTTCTGTTTCAAAATGGGATGAAATGACAGGTGAAGTGATGCAGCGCGTGCAGCTGGGGCCACGATGGCTGCTGTCCGGTTGCTCCCGTTTTTGTGTGGGTCTGCTGCTGTAAGAAGACAGGTTTGGAGTTTGGCCGTGTGCAAGAACAGGAAGCTTGGGACTGTAAGTCGACACGAGCTGAATGCGGCGAGATCTGTAGCTACCCTGAATTCTAGTTCTAGGACATGACCAAAGGTCTCAGGTGGGCCATGTCCCTCTAGCCTGTCCCCCACGCTCCTGTTGTCTTTGATGCCGGCTTCCGTCAAGCCCTGGTTAGATTTGCAAATGAGCACCTCTGCTTTCTCATGTGGATCCCATAAGGATCCACAGCCCCTACGGAAGCTCTGTTCCCATATCTTACACTTGATGGTGAGGCTGATACCAGCTCGTGGCTTCCTCATGCTCCCCTGGGTGTCCGTACCCACCTCTCAGCTCTGGTCTAGTACTCAGACTGTAATTTCTGCATGGCAAGGCCCATCTTTTTGCTTTGTATCTGTACAGTACCAAGCACAAGGGGGGTCCTGGGGGTCCAGCTGCTTTTGCAACACCAGCAACATCTCCTGTTTGCAGTGTTGGAGCAGAAGTCAAACACTAAATTTTCTTTTTTTTGTCTCGGCTCAGGAATATGGAGCATGCTGGAATAGGCCTGAATGCAGGAAGTTTGTGCTGTTTCTGCTGGACAGCAGTGTGGGCTCTAGGACTGGGACTCGGGCATCTCTTGGGGGTGCATGCATGCACAGACACATTTCCAGGCTTCTGAAACCAAGCAATCGCCTTTGGTAGGATTGTTAAGTCGGCTTAAAGGAGGATTGTAGTTCTCTGGGCTAGAGTCTTGTCCCAATGATAGTTTTTAGCAATCAAATTTGTACTCTTGGGGATTTTAACTCTTGACAATAGCAGCTGGAGCCAGTGCAAGTCACTGGGCTTTTCACTGGGGATGGGTAGGGAGTAGGGGACTGTCATCATCAGGCCTCTGTTTAACCCCAGGTCCCATCCCTCTCAGAGGTGAGTCCAAGACACTTTGGAGGAAGCGTCTTCACGGGTTAAATCTCAGAGAGCTGTACTTGGTGTCTTTGCTTAAGACTCGCAGGACATTGGCCTGTATGCTTTGCAGCAACGTTGCCTTCATCCGAGACCTTTTTCTGCAAAGGCATTTCCCATGCAGTGCAAAACTTAAAAGACCCAAGTACTGCTGCAGCAGCTGCCGGGGAACGGGGAGCTGGCGCCCTCCTGTGCACATCGTACTCTCTGCACAGCATTTCCGCTTTCTCTGCCACACATGAGCTGCTGCGTGCACTGCCCGCAGCGATGCTGCGGCAGAGCCCTCAGGGCTGCCAGGGCTGTACCCTGGCACAGACGTTCGGCCGCAGCTCAGGTCGATGGGTGACAAAATGCTGCTCCCAGCGACGGACTCCGTGAGCACAGCCATGCTGTAAGGATTTGGGCAGGCAAGCCACGCTGCCTGTCGTCGGGGAGGTTGGGGATGCAGTGTTAGTTCTGCAGGACCCAGAGGAAAAACCTACCACCCTCCTAAAAACCTTAGCAGCTCTAGGGCCCGGCAGCCCACCTAGGGTTCACCGCATGTGCTGTCCCACGTTCGCGGGAAGGATAAAACATTAGCTATGGGCACTCTGCCCATTCTCCAGCCACGGAGCAGTGTTTCTGGCTGACATCTCAGGACAAGAAATGCAAATTGCAGCTTACCAGAAATGAGGGGAAACTGCCTTTCCTTGCCCTCTAAGCTTCCTGTTTTCTTGTTTTGTTTTTCCATTTAAAAAAAAAAAGTTTCGTTTCTTCCTAAAACTATTTTGGGTTAGAAACCCCCCCCAAAGTAGAGTTGTAGTAATGACCATTTTCCCCACAAGCTAAGCACTAAAAGGTCAGGGTGGGCAGTTTAGATGCAAACCAGAAGGTGTTGTGACAATCGGGGCAGTTGCTGTTTCCCTCTGAATTCTCTTTGGATAGCACCGTTTCCACCTGCCTCAGGCTGCATCCTGTATTGATCATCACAACCCGCTTGGGCTGAATGAGCAGCTCGCCCTGCTCTGAGCAGCCATGTCCTTTCTCCTACTGTTGCTGCGGCCCCAGGCTATGCTCGATGGGCAGAGACTGTCCCGTTCTCCCCGCCATCACAGTCATCCTACTGGGACCTCTCAGGAGGCACATATGAGATGGTGCCAGCCCATTTTCAAAGGCCTCTTGGAGCAATGCAGGAGAGGGGGAAGCGTCTGGTCCTGGCAGTGGCCCATCTCCTTGCGGCAATTACACAGCCTCTATTTGGGGTATCCCTCCTTTCTGCCCTGCCTGGATGCCCAGGGCAGCTTACCTGGTCCTTCCTGCAGGACCTGCGTTGGCGGCAGCAGCTGTAGATGGCAGCTGTGAGCAGCAAGGCGACAGCCAGGCACACGATGGTGGTGATCAGAGGCGTGCTGAACCGGTCAGTGGGCTCGTCGTCCCCGAGCTGCTTGTCGGCCAACATGACGTCGGTGATCCTGGCCTGTACAACAGGAGGACAGATCCCAACATTGCCCTATGCCTGCTCCCACTGGGATGGTGGACACATGGGCATAGATTCAGTCTGCCCTCCTTGTGGTCACTTCTGGCATCCTGCAAGACGCTGGTTTCTGCAGCGTCTCGAGGGCCAAGAAATGGTGCTGGTTTGAAAGCTAAGGGAGGTCTCTTTGCTCTTACCTTCTTAAATTCGTCCTTCTTCTCCCTCAGCAGTTCAAAAAGCTCCTCCTGTCCTGGGTTTACTAAGGGAAGAGATGAACAGCAGCTGAGCCACGTGCACCCACCCACAGGGCAGGGAGCGCTCTCTGCTGCCCTCCCACTGGGAAGCCTGGAGCGGTCCCAGCCCAAGTGCTGTGCTATAAAGTGTCTCCCTCATCCAAAGGAGGGAAGGGAGGCCTGCCGAAATAGTGGTTTGCATGAAGAAGTAGAGGGAATGAAGCCTGGGTGCCAGGGACAGACAGGAGACCCTCTCTCCTGCTGGGTCCTGTCAGCTTTCGCTCATGTTAGGGGGATGGCAGGAGTTACAGGGCTTGTCTGTCATGCTTCCAGGGAGGGCAGGGCCAAGTGCCTGCCTGCCAACATGCGCTGGACCTGGAGGTTTGCTAGGGAGGCTAACTTGGCTCCAAGGCTTGCACTCATATCCTCGATCTCAGTTGGAGGTGAAGGTGGACCAATGCAGATCCAGCTTCCCTGGACCCCAGTGCTGGTGCTGCAGACGTTTGGGGATGCAACCACATGCTTAGGGGTTGGTGAGGGTGAAGGTTGTGCGCGCAGCCCAGTATCCAATGGCCCCTTTCATTTCTGCAGCAAAGCCCAGCATTAAGCAAGGGATAGAGCCAGGCTTGCTCACTGTCCATGTCTGGACTGGGGGAGACAGCAGAGACAAGCATGCTCTGCTGCTGGCTGTGTGGATACTGGGGCTCCGGCCTGCACTGAGCAACCCAGGAAGAAAGCAAAACTGACCTGCGCAGAAATTTAAACAGGGAGATTCTGGTGCCCACCACAGTGGTGCTGGGCATGCCTGCAGCCTGGGGAATAGGCATGACCAGACTAAAAATCGAAGCTGAGCAGATCTGCAGGACAGCCAGTGCCTGACTCTCCTGGGCCAGTGTGAGGCTGTTCCCTAGCCTGGATCTCGCAGCACCATGGGATGACTTGTAAAACTGGCTCCTGTGACTGGCTTCCAGGTGCGAACCCCTCTTGGGAGCACCGGGCATTTCGAATGAGCAGCCTGAGCACTAAAGGGCTGGTGTCCTCCCGGGAGCGCAGCACAGCTTCCATTGCTCCGGGCGGTTTGTCTGGGAAGGGCCCAGTGTAGCAGGCAGCAGTGTTACAGCCTGGCTCCTGGGCTGGGAGAGCAGCCCACATGGATGCCCTGTGGCTCTGGAGGGTTGGGTGATGGCCGCAGATGCCAGCACATCTGTCACGCCTTGTTTGTCTGCCTCCGCTCCCCCGCGCGCACACCTGCAGACTAGCTCTGGGCCCAGCAGTATGCTCAGCCCAACCTAGCTCCCTTCCTCTGCAAAGCTAAGCATGGCTTGAACAAGGAAGCAGGTGCTCCCCTCCTAGATGGTGAGAGCAGGTCCATCCTGCAGGGCCAGATGCTTTGAGAAACCCACTACTGGACAGTTAGGATATAATCTGCTCTGAGGCGAAATTTCTCCCTTGGTGACATAAGTGACTGCCCCACTTCTGCATCCAGATTAAGTGGAGGGGCGGGTTCAGTTTTCGTGACTTGTCCAAACCTTCCCTCCTCCTTTGTGATCTGTCCCAAACTGACAAGGCCTTCTGGGGGCAGTTGAATGATGCAAGCCTTTGCTTGGACTGAAATCCACCCCCCTTTCCTTGATTCACTGTGTTGCCACGTGAAGCAGCCCAGGACTAGAGTAGTGCTTGGCTACTCCTGGGTTGAGTTGGATTTGAACCCTTGAAATGTGAACCTTTGAAATGTGTGTGTTGGAGGGCAGGAAAGATTAAAAAAAAAAAAAGAAATGCCTTGAAGCTGGAGCGTCCTGAGTTTTGTAGCCCCCTAGGGAAAAGGGTCCAATATGGCTCCAATAGCACCTAGGTCTGGAAACACAGCGATGGGCCTAGTGGTTATTTCATCCTGGCCCTAAGGGGCTTCCATTAGGAGCTGAAGGAGGGCAGCAGAAACCGATGTGGGCCCAGAAACAAGCCCTTAATGGGCTGTACTGTAAACACCACCTGAGTCAGAGGTGTTGCATGGGGTCCTGTCTGAACACCTCCAGCACTTCCACTTGGCTGCTCCCATACTGGCCTCCTTCCAGAGCTGAACAGGTAAAGGGTGTTTTGCTGTCAGGGCCCCTGCCAACAGCATTAGGAGGTGCACAGCACTTACTCAGCACAGAAGCATCCACCAAAGCATAGTGGTTAGAGGAGCCCTGGATAGGGGCCAGGCTCACAATGCACCGGTCTTGGCTCTGGTTGAAGGTGGGCTTCAGTGCTTTGCAGATTATGTTGTACAGCTCCTCGCTCTGCTTCGTTTGCTCCACCGCGCCCTGCAGGGACAGAAAGCACATGCATGGATGACAGCTCCCTCCTTCCAGACAGTTTCCTGGCTCCATGCGCAAGGGCTGCTGGACACCTAACCCTAACAAGTCATGCTGTCTCTCTTGGGCACTTGACGGCCTGAGCATCTCGTGTTCCCTGCTGCACGGACCCTCGCAACACCCCTCCGATGAGAGGCACGTGGCAGAAGGGATGCTGAGGCACAGCCATATCAGCGCCGGCTGCGGTTATCGGTAGCAAGGCAGGAAATAAAACCAGGTTTCTCCTCTGGTTCCTCAACTGTAAAGTGTTGCTGCCGGTTTAGCCCCTCCAAAGGCCAAAGTCAACTATGTCCTGGCAACGCAGAACAGGGTTGTCCCAAGGACTGGGGGGGGGTGGAAATGTTTCAGCCTCCTGCTCCAGCTCCTACAAAGCAAGGCTGTGGCTGTATTTGCTGCTTTGCCCTGGGCGTAGCACTCATTCTCTCTGCTAGGCTCAGGGGCGAATGAGTGCCAGCAAGCACTGATGCACCTTTCCTCAGTGCTGGATGCCCCTGCCGCACGCCTGAGTGATGGGGACGAGGGTGGGAATGGGAAGGAGCCTGTTATCTTCATTCCCGGCAGCAGGTTCCACAACCTCTGCTCTCCCTCCGCGCGGCCACTGCGTCTGCGGGCCAGGAAGCATTTAAAAGTAGTTTATTTATTACGAGCCAAATCCGCTTGGCCTGTGCTGCATGCCAGGGCACCGCCGTCCTTATCTGAGGGCTGCAGCTTTTGGAGTTACAGGAATAGCATCTCCCCGGGGGGGGACAGTGGGAGCAGGGAGGGGGTGGATCTCAGGGCTGGTCTGGCGGGGGAGAGTCTCAAAGGGCTTGTTCCCAAAAGCTGCAGAAAAGGTGGAGGGTGTGCAATCTGAGGCATGTCCCAATAAACAAATGCGCTTGCACAGCACCGGCTTCCAGCGAGACACCCTGTGTGATGTCCAGGGTAAGCAAAGTCCTCTGGGGGCGGAAAGGATGGTGCAGGAAGAACGCAGCACCTCGTGGGCCCGCAGCAGAGCCGAGCCCTCCTCAGAGAGCCTGACGGCTTGCCAGCCAACGTGAAAACGTGCAGCGCCTAACCCCGGGCACGTGCCGGGCAGCTTCCCATGCCCGGCTCCGCTAGTCTGCCCATGCATTATTCACCCCATGCCAGGGATCTCCTTCCTCAGCCCAGCGGTGACCTCTGCAAATGCTCTGATTGCATCCTCTCTGCCAATGCCTGATTTGTATCAGCTACTCCTGAGAGCAGACACGAGGTGGCTTTGTGGTGGGAATCACGCAACAATTTCCCTAGTCTCTGCCCGCTTTCCCCTTTAGCTATGTTTTGTTTCCATGAGGATTGAAAAAGCAAAGCATTTTCCCTTCCACGGTGACCTTAGTATTTCCCTTGGCTTCACCATGTTGGCCTCCGTCACCCCAAGTATAGCAATCAGCACCTGGACCATGCAATGGGGCTGCCCTCCTGCACCGCTTCTAACTCGTGGCTCTTCCAGCCCCCCACCACGAAGCTGCCCCGTGCAGAAATGCTAGGCTAGACAAATGCACTGTCCGCACAGCTGCAAGCACGCTGAGCTGGGAGGCAGAGAGGCGGGCAGGGTACGGGAGTTGGGGATGAGCTCCTGCCATGGGGCTCAGGGCAGGGTTGCCACACAGTGTGGCTGCTGGGCTGCGTCTGCAGCTCACTTCACTCAGCCCACGTGACTCAATGCTTTCCTGCTCCCTTCTCTCCTGTTGTGTCGGGAAGGGTAGGCATTGCGCTGCTAGGTGCATGCATGGTGCTCCCTGCAAAAGCATCATGCCGGGTGGTGGGGGGAGTAGACCAGCTGCTGGGGGCTGCACAGGTGGACAAGCCAGCTCCTTCTGGGAGTCTCTTTCAGCCCTCCTCCCCTACCACAAGCCCTTCAGCCTTCTTCCTCAGCCTCCTGTGCCTGGCCTGAGCTCCTGGCTGGGGACAATGCCCGCCCTGCCCTCAGCATTCACCACCCTCCAATTCTGTTTCCTCTGCCTCCCTTGGGGGGTCCTGGCCTCGCCTAAGCCCCCAGAAGAAGAAGCCGGGGCAGGCTGCCGGTCAGGCCCTGGAGCTCTCCTGGGGGACGTGACCTCAGGAGGAATCTTCCTAATCTGCCCCCCCAGTCCAAGCATTTAGCAAGTGGCTCCGGGGGCACCTGGCTGCAACAGGATGCATATGCTTGGGAGGAAGGAAGAGCCCCCCGCTGCAGCGAGCAAGGGAGCTTGTGTACATTGTTAGTCCCCAGCGGGGATGGGGGGCCTTGGCCACGGCACCATGAGAACGGGGAGCGATCCAGGCACTGTCCCCTTCTTGCCCTTTCGCTTTCCACTGGGAAAGCCCAGCCCTGGCAGGCTCTTCAATCGCCCTGGGCTCTGCGGCATTGGCTCCTGAGCAGCGGGCAGATGAGAGGCCATCCCTGCTCCAGGGCTCGGGCACCCAGCTGCGCTAGCAAGGCACCGCCCTGCTTCCTCCAGGCTGCAGCCTGCCCTAACAGGGCTCACCGTGCCCCATCCATCCCCAGCCCTGCCCCTGGATCCCAAGTCCAGCGCTGGCAGCTTGTGTTTCTAAATCGCCCGTCCCGCCATCTCCCATTTGCATCCTAGTGCAGTACAGCCCGCGGCTCTGTGTGCTAGGCCCAGGACGTGAAGGACGGCAGGGCCCCTGGCCTGCAGAGCTGAAAGTTTAGACAAGCTCTCACGTCGCCGATTTGTTTCTAGGGCTGACCCTCTTCTCCGCCCTCTTACGTTATTCATTCCTCACAATCCCTGGTCACGGCGCCAGAGACACCCGCGGGTCACATCCTCTCGGGTCAGCCCCTGGGCCTCGAGCTGCCTGCAAAATGGGATCCCAGCATGAGCCTGCCTCGGCGGGCGTGGTGAGGCTGTAAAGGATTCAGTCTGCTCAGATGCTGCAGTGACGGGGCCAGGGGAGTACATCAGAGAGGCAGGATAATCGAGGCGTATTTGTTGCGGTCTCAGCATCTTCAGTGGAGTTACCCTGCTGTCCCCGAGCTCAGGCTCTCTGGCTGCGCCTGCGCTTACTGCACAGTCGTATAGTAGTTGCACACCCAAGTACTATGTGACTGCGCAGTCACCAGCAGTGCTGCAAAGTAGCGTCCCCGCACGGCTCCCACGCCGACTGCCCGGCAGCTCGTTACTACTGCACAGCAGCATCCCGTTGCGGTTTGTGCCACGCAACGCTGCTGCGCTGTAGCAACGAGCTACTGCGCAGGAAGTGTCGTGTGTAGACGTGAGCTCTCAGTGGGACTGAGCGTATCTCGGGGGCACGCCGCGGCCATCTGAAGAGACCGGGGAGGATCAGGCTACTGGAGAGGAGCTCTGTCTCATGGTGCTGGCGGGGACGAGCCTATTTTTTCATGTCCCCTTTCTGTGCCCTCAGGGTTGAGCTGCTAAGTTCAGTGGAAGCTCGTATGGAAAACAATGCTGCCTGAATAAGGATGTCCTGACAAACCACTTCAGCCCATTCAGTCCTAGCAGGTTCCCCTAGCAACCTGCCGGAGGAAAACTGAAGAGGTTGTGGGGGCAGCTCCCTGCGAAGACAACACAGAAGCTATTTCTTGCAAATGGAGAAAGCTGGACGCTCAGCACATCCCTGGTGTGAAAGACGTCAAGGCGGGGTGGGCGCCAACCATGGGGAAGGGTGAGTGGCGAGGCCCGGCATCTGCTGCTATGGGGCGTTTTGCTGGGACACAAAGGGCCCAAGAGGGCAGGACTTTCCCCCCTGACATTGGGAGTTTCGCTCACAGTCCTACAAGATGTATATAGGCCTTGTCACCCACGCCGCCAACAGGCTGAGCCTCACCGCATCCCTTGCATAGGAGTGAAGGACTTGGACCCCCATTTTACAGAAGGGGAATGGGCAAACCGTGGCTCAGCTCCGTAAGAGGATTTAGACACCTAAGTGACTTGACCCAAGCTGTACAAGAAGCCAGTGGAAGAGCAGGAAAGTCCCCCTCCTTGGCTGTGCTGAATACACCTCGACGTCCTCACCCAGCGCAGGCGCCTATTGGGAGGTAGCCAAAGGCCGTGCAAATATTTGGTCACCTCGAGGTACCAGGGCTTTAAAAAGCACCTGATGGCATCCGAAGAGAGGATGTTGAAATATTTTTAAGCCTAAGGTGATGGACACATCCCACAAAGCAACAGAAGAGCCAGAAATGATACCACTTAACCAAATGCAAAATGGGAATGGGTGCAACAGGTCCCAGAGAGGATGCGAGGGACCCGGAGGGGGCAGCAAGCAGAGGTGGACGACACCCGTGGCTCCAAGAGGAAGGCCACAGAGCCAGTGGACACCCCCCAAGGGACATCTCAGAGCAACGTGCAATTGCTCCTACCCTGAGCTGGGCTGGACCTAGCGCCCTCAGAGGCAAAAAGCTTCGTTGCTTTTCCAGGCTCCCGAACAGGGCAGTCCCCTGCGGCTCCCATCTGCTCCAGCGCCGGCCCTCTGCAGCACTTCCCGTCCCTTGGATGGAGTTGACAGGACCTAACAAGCTGATCTCATCTGGTTCCCACACTGGTGGGAATCTAAAACTAACATCCCCAAATGAGGTAACGGCACTTGAATCAACAAACCTGCTCCAGGCAGATGGGCTTGGGGCTGGGGAAGGAGCATGGACAAAGATTTTCCCCTCTCCGCTCTCGTCCAAGTCAGAGTGAAGTAATGCTGCTCAGGGCTTCGCCCAGCTGATGTGGGAAATAAAACAGGGTCCAAATGAGGGTTCACGATGCAATGCAGCAAGCTCGCCATGAGCCAGGCCTGGCAGACCTCCACTTTCCCATGTCAGTCACCGCCGGCGCTGGCAGGGAAACTGCTGTGCGGTGACGCTGCCCAGATCTGCAGGAAGCAAAGGCCTGTTCCCGCAGCTCTAATCTTTCCCTGGCGGATAGAAACTGGGTGTTACGGGCCCTTTAAAAAAGCAAATCAAAGGAGTGAGAAGCGTTGTTTCTGGGGGGTGGCCCCAGGAACAGGCTTCCCCGCCGATGGAGCCTGGCCCAGGCGAGGCGATGTTATGCACAGCAAAGAGCTTCCCTTTCAAGACTCGCCTTGCTGAAAGAGGATGCTGGGCAGAGCGAGGAGGCTGGCACGCAGAAAACCTGAGCTCTGAAAGCCTCTTAGCGTCACGAATGATGCCCCCGATCCCTCTGGAGAGGAAGGGCAGGTACACAGACACACAGACAGCTCTTTAATCGTACCCAGCCACAACACAGTGAAGCAAAATACTCTGCCAGGCTGAAATGACTGCCCACAATTCTCCCTGCAGTTACCAGAGCTGGCTTTCGGGTCGGATGCCAAGATGAAGACCCTCTCCAAAATATCACAGTGTAGTCAGTGGTTAGTGCATCATCCGATGCAGCTTAGCGCCGAACGCCGGGATCTGTTTTGGCACGGCTGATTTAAACAGAAGGGCACTGCCTACCACACCCTCCACTTCCCGTAGTGCCGGGGGCCCTTGCATCACTTCTCCGAGTACCCAGACATGCCAGCTGGTAGGGACAGATGCTGCCAAAACGGGGACTGTTGCACATCCAGGGAGCTCCCTCGTGCTAGCTGGACCTTCTCTGTCCTGTGCCATGCGACTGTGTCCTCCATCCTTCCCTTGCTCCTTGCCCTCTTTGTTTTTTCACTTTGCTTTCACTACTCTACCCTCTTTCCTCCTCCTCCTTCTCCTTTCCACTGAGCTGATCCCCTCCAAATTAAGCCCATCAAGTTCAGTTTTGTGTTGGCTCTGCTGTGGACGCCCGATGGATGCAGCTGAATAATGATAGTCACCCAGTAAAATGCAACTTGGCCTGCAGGATACAGTAAAAATAGTCCATGGGCATCACTTGCCTCCTGAGTGAGGTGGTGTAGGCTAAATTAAATCAATGCCCTAAGTACTTTGAAAGCCCTACTTGAAAGATGCTGTTGAAGCCCAACTGGCCGGATACTGATGGTCAAGTGCTGGCTTACCCCAACCTAGCAGACCGTCCCAGAAGTCCTCCAATACCTTCACATCTGTATCATCCTGGGCTGTTACAATGATTTTTGGAGTGTCTTTGTGCCACTCCAGTGGTGAGAAACACCCTTGCTTGCTTCCCCCAACTCTAGATGCTGAAGAAAAGCCACGTTCGCTCAGAGTGATACCTGGGACACGCATCGCTGTTCTCATGAACACAACCCAGCTTCAGGTCTTGGAGTTTGAAAGAGGATTTGGCTACTCTCAATGGGGGCAGATGATAGGACAAGGAGCAATGGGCTCAAGTTGCAGCAAGGGAAGTTTAGGTTGGATATTAGGAAGAACTATTTCACAAGGAGGGTGGTGAAGCACTGGAACAGGCTACCCAGAGAGGTGGAAAACTCTCCATCCTTGGAGGTTTTTCTAACCCCAGGCAGACAAAGCTTTAGCTTGGATGATCTAGGTGGGGCTGGTCCTGCTTCAAGCAGGGGTTGGACTAGACGTGACCTCCTGAGGTCCCTTCCAGCCCTTATTTTCTATGAGTCTATGAAAAAGCAACCACCGGACATTTTTTGGCAAGAAGGGTAGGCAGGGCTGAGCCAAGTAGGCAGGGCTTTTTCTCCGCACCAGTCTCAGGGTTACTGTGGAGGTGGTGTAGACATCCTCTTTGGAGCACAGACCTGGAACGGACCACCCAGGTCACTGAGTCCAGTTTCCTGCAACGGCGGCCAGCCACACAATAGAGGTTTGTCCGGAGGGGTCACAAAACAGCCACTGAAACCACAAGCCAGGCCCCTCCAGTGTGCCTCAGGAAGAGACAAGGGCATCGGCAGTACTTTGGCCATGCAATGGCAGGAAGGTTGTTGGATAAAACTCGTCCAGATGATTCTAGGACACAGACCATGCCCCAGGCTTCACTGGAAGGCAGAAAAAGTCCAGTGATCCTTACCAATCGGATCCAGGGGGAAATGCCTTCCTTACCCCCAAAATGTTGATTGCTTTAACTCTGAGCGTGTGAGCAAGACCCACCAGCCAGAGGGGCTGTCACAACACATTGCCAGGGCACAACGAACCCAAGGACAGAGAATACAGCTCTGTTCTGGGGAGGGAGCGCTGCCTGCACAGCGGGAACAGCCTGGCATGACCGGACCTCCGCTGCCGGCTGATGGACGAGTAGCCAAGCAGGGAAATGAGAGCCACGAGTCTTGGATGCTAAGCTTGGCTCTGATAGAGGAAGCTTGGGGGAATGGCTTCGAGCTTTGACCACTTTAGTCTTTCCAGTATCAGCAGCATTGCCTGAGCACACCCTGCCCAACATGTGGTCCAGCCCTAGAAGTGATGCTGCTGTGGACTCTTCCCTAGCCTGCTTTCAGACCTGGTAGAGGCGAAAGGCTTGAAAGTAGGGGATGTATCCAGAGGAGTCTCCTAGGCAAACTGCGAGATTTGGGGTGAATCTGCAGACACAGGTGGATGCTCAGTCCTGTCCTCCCCAGTGCTGGGCCTGGCTGGAGCATCTCCAAAGACCTGGGTTTCCTTTCACTGTGGAAATTATCCAGCACCCTAGCCAAATGCTCTGCCCTCTCCAGGGAGCCCGGAGGAACGGGGTTAAACATTTGCTTTCCACTTTCCCATCCCCGTGCAAGTGGGTGCACTTGCCTTCACTTTGCAGGGTTGCTACCACTCGAGCTTTCGGTGGCCACAGCCATATAAATACGACCCTCTGACATTACAGGGTGTTGTTCATTGTGCCAGCCCACTCCGTCACAGCCCACGTGCTTTAGGGGCATTGTGACTTTATCCAGCTCCCCTGAAGTCGACCCAAGTTCTGATCCCTTAGAAAGACGTCTCTGGCAGCACTTGGTTTGCTGTTTTTCTCATGGGCTGTGAATGACACATGACTTTTCCACCTAGCTGACAGGGTTTGACTAGAGACTTGTTTGCCACATCTTCAAAGGCAGGAAGTCGGATATGGTTGCCCAGCTTGGGAAGCATAAATGTTTATGATTTTCAGGAATTCCTTGGGTGGAGAGTTAATGGTGGATCGAGTGGGAGGGGAATGATTTAAATGCCGAAGGACACACGCTCGCAGTCCTACTGCAAACAGCTTCAAACCTGGATCTGCACTGGGTGTTAACGGCAGCTTGGATAAATATCATGATCCGAGCCACCTGAAGGACTGGAGTGCCAGGCTTCCTGGCTGGCCAGACACGGAGAGGGATAATGCAGCTGCCCCTAGCATAGAGGAAATGAAGATGCCAAACCAGGAGATTTGCACACACATTCACTCGCCAGGCTCCATTTCAGCCCTAAAGGAGCTTTTCTCCATTTTATATAGGCAAGCAAACAGAAGCTGCTGCCAGAACAAGTCTGCACACACAGAGACACCAGCCATGTCAGCAGGCCTAAAGGCGTATATACCACTCCCAGCACTGCACTCCTCAGCTGGGACAGCAAGGAGCACCAGGATCAGCAAGCTGTGACAGCCATTAAAGAGCACCAAGATGGCAAGTGTGAAGCCCGGAGGATAGATGGTCTCCACCGTAGCCCTACACGTGGCTCCCCTGCACCCCAAGGCCACTCAACGTCCATCTAGGCTGCCTGGGCACAAACCTTTCACACCTGAGGGACCTCCAGCACCTTAAAGCCTGTCTTCTTGGCAATGGACTGCCAGAGATGTGTCACACCTGTCCTTCTCCACCACCCGCAGCATGTCCAACTGAGTCTAGCGACCAGGTGCTCCACAGCCTGGGCCCAAGAGATCTTAAAGATTGTGGTGCACTTTGCTCCTGGTCACCCAAGACACTCCTCTCCATGCTACAGGGGAAGCCGATTAGTGTAGGGCTGCCCTGGACCATCACAACTGTCCCCTTGTTGGGGGAGCTGTGCCAGAAGGCAGCATGGCCCAATACACTCAGAGCACTGCTGGGAGCCAGGACACTGGCTTCTTACTCCCAACCCCTTGGGCAACCCCCCTGTACCTCTAATTCCCCTCCCACACTCGGTCAGTCCTGCCTGTTTAGATAATTCAGCACTTTGGGGTAGAGCCTGACTCTCACTGTGTGCATGCAACACGACACGCGCTGTGATGCCAGCTCTAGCTGGGGGTCTGTGCTTCAAATGCTGAATGCAGAAATGTGATCTGACTCCACTTGCTGTCTGTGCGCACTGTGAACTGCATAAGAGGTTTCCACCTGACTGCCAGGATTTGGCTGGAGACTTGTTTGCCACATCTGCAAAGGCAGGACGTCAGACAGGATTGATCTGCCTAGCTTGGGAGCCATACAGTTTCTTCAAATGGGCAGTGGAGTGGGAGGCTTTATGGCATGGGTGCGAGGGGTGATTTTAGAGGCTGGAGGACATACTAACCATCTTACTGAAAACGGTTAAAAATTTGGATCAGCACTTTGTATTAATGGGAGCTGTGATGAATAGGACTTCCCAAGGCACCTGAGCTTACCAGCCAGAGGGAGCAATAGCACAGATACCCCCAGCAGCAAGGAGACAAAGAAGTTGCCAAGCTAGGAGGCTTGCAATTAATGCATTAATGCATGCAAACAGGGTGCTGCTTTATGTTAAATCTGTTGGCATCCATGAGCAGAACAAGTGTTTGCCTTCCTTTGTAGCGGGGGTCATGGCTGTCTTCCTGGGATCTCTTGAGTGCATCTGAACAACCCTCGCAGCAGCAGGATGTTGGCTGCTGTGGTCCCCCTTCTTTACCCATGGTGGATTAGGGTGTTATGTCTTGTTTTGTGTCAGGGTTGCCTGTGCAACTTTACTCAGAGTTTAGATAATGCATTTGTACGGGATGATTTGCATTAGGGATGATCCCGCCTCAGGCAGGGGTTGGACTAGATGAGGTCCCTTCAGCCCAACATCTCCGTGATGCCAAGAAAACAACCTCTCCCCAAAAAGACCTGCAAACCTAAACCGAAATCCCTTCTGCCTAAACAAGATGCTCTGCTCCACCTGCTTCTCCTGTGGGGATGACTTCGCTCACACCTGACCTAGGCCCATGGTACTGCATAAAGCACTCCTAGCAGGTGCTTGGAGAAAAAATCTAGGTTTCTCTACTGGCTATGTACACAGGATTCAGGAAAACCCTAAGGAGCTAAGTCACAGCAAGTGGTACAAAGTAACCCTGATCTAGAGACCACAAGCCCCTCTAAGTGCTGAAATTCATTTGGCAGCTGCACGCGAGACAGCTTGCTGGCCTGGTGAGTCGGGCTCTCTGCTGGGAAGTGGGAATGGGGAGCTGAATCTCCACTGCTCGAGGGCCCAAAACTCAAGCCTCCCACGTGCTGGGCAAGGGTGTGAGAGAGTGCTCATGCTAAGCAAGGCCTAGCATTAGAAATAATGCACTAGAACTCCCAGAATGCTTCAAGGAGGTTGAGGAGTCAGCGACTGACATTCTGGTAATCACTTTCTGACCCTTAGATGAAACTACTGAACTTCTGATCTTTGAACAATGATAAAAATAGCAGACATGCCGCTTACATGGTTAAGAATAGGAAACTGCATGGCTAAACCGCAGTGACGAAAAAACAACCGCATATTATGTCAGTTTTGACATTTTAACCCTGCAAAACCCAGCAAAACATATAGATGAATAATGTATTTAGGTTATAGAAAATTAGCATAAGAAATATAAAGGTCATTAAGAATTAACATAAGAAGCGTAATGATTATAATACAAAGCGTATCACCTGATATTATAATATAAATAAGTTAACTAAATAACCAATAGAAGTAAGAATTAGAAATGCATATGTATAAGTGTTATCATATATAACTAATAGTAAAGTTATGTTAGATGCCTCACTTCCACCATGGGGACAGTTTTGTATCTTTTGCCTAAAAAAAGATAAGGGACTCCTTTTAAATGAGCTGTTGACCAGTTCTGAGACTACTGAATCAGGCAGCCGCACCTAGCTTCCGGGTTAGAGAGCAAGGGCTTGATTTGGGAACCTCGTGAACCAACAGACCTCCTTTAGTTTATGACTTTGTGAAACAATAAAAGTTTTAAATTGAACAGGTCTGAGCCTGTGCTTAATTCAGTCCTATATAATTCGGCATCGAGCTCACACAAAGGGCTGCTCTACAAGTGGTGGGCATGGCTACCACCCTCAGCCCCCGTTAGAGGCCGACTTTAAAAAGCTTCTTCTGTGATGCCTAACATGCACCCATAGGTCAAGTCCAAGGAGGGAGCTCAGAAACACCCCTGTGCTTAGCAGGTCATACTGGCCAGCTCCAAGCCTCCAGGCTCAGCACTCGGTCTATCCATTTAACTCTCCTCTTTACCTGAGGAGTCCAGGGACCTCACCTGATTCCTCTGACTCAGTTTCCCAGGGAAGCCCAGGTAATCTATCCACATGTGGTGGTGCCTAAGGGGCCGATCTGCAATCTGCCCTTGGATGCTCCAGTGAGGGGCACTTTATACGAATCTACGTAGATGAAACCAGTGATTATCAACCATAGTGCCGCACAACCTTAGCACTGTTAGGTGTGCAAACACGATTCACAAGATAAAACCCTAGATTTCAAATAGGAATCCATAGTGATGCTGCCCTGGTGTGCTCCTTCTGAGTTCTCTGCAACAAAAGGATTGCTTTAGTATTTTTTCTGCAGTCAAAAAACAAGTAAAAGCTAAGAGCCAGCATCTTTCAAGGGGCACCCTGAATCTAACAAGGGTGCCCTGAACCTAAGGAGGGGTGTCTTGAGTCTAAACAGATGGAGAAACATGAGTCTAGGCATTGCACAGGGGGCCCCGTTGTAACAAACTCCGAGTGTATACAGGCAAACTCCATAGGGATCGAAACTCAGGCCCATCACCACCAGCTCTTCCACTTGAGCTAGCGAAGTCAAACCTTTTGCTACAAGGCTCTTCCGGTCCCTGAAGCCAGCTGCTAGCCACCTGACCACGCATGGTGAGCCAACCCATCACCCGTGCATGACTGAAGCAAAGTGGGCATGGTAACTTAGAGCCCAAAAAGACATTCTTTAAATAAAATAAAGTTGCAATGTTTTCATGGATTAAAGCACACGCATGGTCACTGAAAATATGGGAGGGAGGTCTAAATTCAATTTAAAAACCAAGGTGAGACCTCATGTGGAGACCCACTGCCCCACTTCTGCTGATCCTTCACCTTCCTGCATCTGGCTCTGGCTACTGCCCAAGCTGGATCCTGTCTGGCATTTCATCCTATGTCCTTATCTTAATCACTGTCCTGCCATTTCATCTGCAAAGCAACAGTGTAGGGATAAGACCTGAAGCCATAAAAGTGAACCACAAGCAAAGCTGCCTGCTCTAGTTTCATGCTCTGGTCTGGAAATGTATCAGTGGGGAAAAGTCCAGAAGCCCGCAGGATCTGCTACCCTGAGCCCAACCAGTCCAACAGTGTCTCTGACACTGGTCAAGCTAGATGCTTTAGACCAGTGGTCCCCAAACCCTGACAGATGGCGCACCACCAATTTAACACGATACCTTAAGTACCACCAGCAAATTTTCAGTTCAACTTTAAGTACCACCAGCAAATTTCTGTCATATAAAGTACTTATAATAAATTTGTTAACGCGTACCACTGACAGGCTGTCTGCATACCACTGGTGGTACCCGCACCACCAATTGGGAACCGCTGCTTTAGAGGAAAGTGTGGGAAACTTCTTCCTCCCTCCCTCCCAGACAGACCGGCTTTCTCCTCCCAGCAGAAGAGTTTATCCCTTTCAGACACGTGCTGGCGTTCTGACAATCCTATATCATAACCTGGCTATCTGCTTGATCCATATGAATGCCCAATATTTTTTTGAAGCCTCCTAAGTAATCCAAGCGATTACTAATGACACAGATACGGCTGCAGATGTGGATTTTAGTCTGGCAGTATCTATTTAAGGAGCTTTTACCATGATTTTACCCTAAGAGCAGGGGAGACGTTGACCAGGAGGTGGTGGCCGTGAGTCACCTTCCCTGTGGCGCAGCCCGCTGCGAGTCCAGCACAGGGGTGCAAAGCCCCGAGAGCACTTTGCAGGGGCTGCTGCCCGAGCACAGCCAGGGAGCCATTGTACTCTGGGGCCAGAAGTGACTCAGAGGCCCCGCGTCGCAGAAACGAGCACAGCTTCCGCTCGCCAAGTTCCTAGCATTTGCAGGCGCGTTTGTTTACTTGATTAAACTTGATTTAATCTATGAAAGTCTATTACTCGGAAAGGGGGGGAGGTTTCTGCAGCGGCCTCCCCAACCTCCATCCCCATGGGTGAGTTCAGACTGGCTGTGGTCCCCAAGCTGGGCGCATCTTCCCTCTCGGGCCAGCCAGACCCCAGCAGGGAGGTGGATCAATAGGTTGAGACACAGAGGGAGGGAGGTGCATGCAGCTCCTAGGCTGAAGAAGAGAAGCGTGCATGCTCCAGTGGTCTGTCTCCTCCTGCCTGCCTGGCTCTCGCTACGCTCCCTTTCAGCCAGCATGAGCCCGCACTGCAGCTGGGGCAACCCACGGTCAGGAATGTCTCTCCGTCCCCAGAAGCAGCACAAGTAAGAGCCGCCAAACTGACCCTGCCAGACTTGGCACTTCTAGGGTACGCCTGCCCTGCATCCCCGGCATGCACCCTGGCTACCCGCCCCCATTCATCCACCCCCAAACTGGAAATGAGGCAGGGAAGTCACCCTGGGGTGCCCCCATGAGTGCCCTCAAATGTGCCAGGGAGAGAGCGGGCAGCATTCCCCAAACGGTTTGGGTCCCTCATTCCTGGGGTTGGCAAAGGACACAGGAACAGGGTACACCCAAGCAGTACAGATGTCCCCCTACTGTCTTGAAAACCCCAAGAACTAGAAGCCAGGGGCCTTGCCCATCCAAAAGCCACTTGGCATCCTAAACAATCACAAGTATGAAAAAGTAAGGAGCGGGGAGGTGGCAAATTCATACAAAATTGACTCTTTTGTCTCAGTGCAAGACATTAAAGGCAGTTATCTATGTATTAAACAAGTCTCCATATCAGAAACTGCCACAGAGATGTTACATGAATATGAACAAGGAGGAGGGTGCCCTTCCTATTAACTTGACTTGGGTGCAGCTCATACTCCGAAATAGTTGAGGACTCCTAGTATAAACTACTTGGGCTGGGTTTTCCTTTCACTTACTCTGGCTTTACAGCATGTAATACTATCAACTTCAATGGACTTGCTTCTGATTCACTCCAGCATAAGCAAGAAGAGAACAAGGACATCTTTTTTTCCAGGCTAAGACTCTGCCAGATCATGTCCGATCTCCAAAGCTTCCAGGCAGATGGGTCTAGTTCGAATGAGTTTTTTAAGACACAGGAAAAGGTGCTACTCACACAGATTCCCGTCGCTTTCAAGGTTACAAGCTTTGGTGTTTTCTTTTCTGTTTCGAACAACGGTATCTGCTCCTTGCAAGCGATCTGAAAAGACACAATCCACCCCAAATCAGTCATTTCGATGCAATGGAGACCTGGTCTCTGGTAGAACTGGCAGGTCAGGCACGAAGGCCCGGAGTGTCCCAAGGGTGGGTGGTTGTAGCTGTGTTGGCCTACGGACATTGGCAGGCAGGGTTTTTCGGGCAGATGTGATCTCTTTTATTAGACCAACTCAACTAAGCAGTTTTTTCCAACTTTTTAGTTGGCCTAATAAAGGAGATCACATCTACCCAAAGAACCCTGTCTGAAGCATCCCAGTCCATTTTGTGGCCTGTACTATACCAGCAGTTGGACGAGGTCTAACCAATGACCCCTTTTACGGTCATAAATTCTGTGAAACAACGAATATAAAAATCAGCAGACAGCAGATATGAGAGGCAAGAGTGAAATGAGGCGTGTCAGGTCTGTTGGGCTCATCTATCTGGATAACCCTATTTGGGAAACCACTGTCTGGTGCGTATCTGTTAGTGCACATGCCAAAATGAGTTTTGGCATTAAGGGGAGGAGGCGGACAGCATGATGACATGTGAGGTTAGGTAGTTGTATGCAAGTTGGCTGGGATCCAGACCCACCTGTGCTGAAAGCAACTCTCTGAAACCTCTCCCACCCCTATTGCCATGCTTCCCACCTTGCTACACACACCCAAGCCCCATCATCTAATACGGGGGCGCGAATTCACTTTGCACCCCAGGCCAGATCCGGACAGCGGGGCTCCTTGTGGGCCAGATTCACCCTCAGACACGCAGCGGCAACTCCGGAATTGCGCAACTCCTGCTCTCACGTGTGCCCCATGCCAAAGCTGAAGCCACCAGTGCATGCCCCTCTGCCATGGTGGGAGCTCTACTCCGGCATGGGCCATGGGATGTGCAGTAGCAACGGCAGCTCCAGCATGGGATGGTGGTGGGACTATCGGCCAAGGAACTGGGGCCATGGCAGCAGCAATGGGTGAAGTGCCTGGAGGGCAATTGGGGTTGTATCAGCAGCTCTTGCTTACCTTCCTGCTGCCAACTGCCAGGTCTACCTAGGCCTGGATTTTGTGGCAAGCCACTTCCCCCTGGCCACATCCCCAACTTCCCATCGCCTCCAGTAAATGGGAGGGCTGCGCAGAGTGGCTCCTCAGGCCAGACCTGGCCTGCAGACCATTCATTTGACACCCCTGCTCTAATGCATGGTGTAGCTCCCCTGCAGAGCAAACAAAAAGACCATGCACAACTCCTGCAGGCCCAACCACCTATCTTATCTCCAGCAAATTTCTTCCTCCATTATATTTTCTCTTCCATCCCAAATAAAATTCTTCCCTGAACGGCAGCCGGATTGCAACTCCCTCTCCCCCCTCATCTGGGGACTTTACCCGATCCTGGGCTGCAGGCTCATGCCTTGTTAGAGGTTTTCCCAGGAAGACCTCCACCTATGGCAGAGCTTGTGTCTTCTCTTGTTGCCTGGCCGTCAGACAGCAACATGAACATACAGCCTGAAGAATGAAAAAGTCATAGCCTCATGGAAAAGCAGGGCTGGCAGGACCCCAGGGAGGTCATCTAGTACAAACCCCTGCTCCAGACCCTTCTTCCCTAACTAAGTCACCCCAGTCAAGTGTTTCATAGTTTCATAGTTTCTAGGGTTGGAAGGGACCTGAGCAGATCACCTAGTCTGACCCCCTGCCATGGCAGGAAAGAGTACTGGGGTCAAACGACCCCAGCAAGATGTGCATCTAACCTCCTCTTAAAAACCCCCAGGGTAGGAGCCTGCACCACTTCTCTTGGAAGTTGGTTCCAGACCCTAGTCGCCCTGACAGTGAAGTAACACCTCCTGATATCTAACCTAAACCTACCCTCTGCAAGCTTATAACCGTTATTTCTGGTCACTCCTGGTAGTGTTCGGGGGAACAGGGACCCCCAACGCCTGCTGATCCCCCCTGACTAGTTTGTAACAGGCCACGAGATCCCCCCTCAGCCTTGTCTTTTGGAGGCTGAACAGGTTCAGGTCCCATAGCCTCTCCTCACAGGGCCTGCCCTGCTGTCCCCTGATCATGCGAGTGGCCTCCTCTGGACCCTCTTCATGCTGTCGACATCCCTCTTGAAGTGCGGCACGCAGAACTGGACGCAGTACTCCAGCTGCGACCTGACCAGTGCCGCATAGAGGGGGAGGATCACCTCCTTGGACCTGCTCGAGATGCATCTGTGGATGCATGACAAGGTGCAGTTGGCCTTCCTGACCACATCCCCACACTGCCGGCCCATGTTCATCTTGGAGTCAATGATGACCCCAAGATCCTTTTCCGCCTCCATGCTGACAAGAGGAGAGTTCCCTAACCTGCAGGTATGGTGCCGGTTGTTCCTCCCGAGGTGCATCACCTTGCACTTATCTGTGCTGAAACCCATCCTATTCTTGTCCGCCCACCCTTGTAACCTGTCTAGGTCTGATTGTAGCCTGTTGCATCCTTCCAGTGTGCCCACGTCTCCCCACATCTTAGTGTCATCAGCAAATATGAACAGGTGCTTTTTACCCCCTCGTCCAAATCGCTGATGAAGATGTTGAACAGTGCAGGCCCAAGGACCGAGCCCTGCGGGACCCCACTGCCCACATCCTTCCAGGTTAAGAAGGACCCATCCACTACCACCCTCTGGGTGCGGCCCTCCAGCCAGTTGGCGACACATCTGACTGTGTCGGTGTCTACACCATAGCCCCCCAGTTTCTTAATGAGAACGGGGTGAGAGACAGTGTCAAAAGCCTTCCGGAAGTCCAGGAAGATTATATCCACTGCTACCCCTGCGTCTAATGATCTGGTGATCTGATTGTAAAAGGCCACCAGGTTGGTCTGACAGGACCTGCCACTGATGAACCCGTATTGGTTGCCCCTAAGCATGCGGTCCCCTGCTGGCCCCTCCTGGATGTGTGCCAGCATAATTTTCTCAAACAGCTTGCCTAGGATCGAGGTAAGACTAACCGGCCTATAGTTTCCCGGGTCCTCCTTCCTCCCTTTTTTGAAGATGGGAACCATGTTGGCCCTCTTCCAGTCCTCCGGTACCTCACCAGAGCACCACGAGTGCTCGTAAAGCTGTGCCAGGGGACTTGCAATGACCTCGGCCAGTTCCTTTAGAACTCTAGGGTGGAGATCATCCGGGCCGGCTGACTTAAATACGTCCAACCTCTCCAGAAGCTCCCTAACTAAATCCTCACTAACCCGTGGCCCAGGTGTGCCTCCCCCGGGGCCTGAGGGGGGCCCAGCAGGGAGGTGGCTGTTCTGGTCCCTTCTTAGGAAGACGGAGGCAAAGAAATCGTTAAACATGTTAGCCTTGCCGTCTGGTGTGACGACCAAATTTCCCAACACGTCCTGCAAGGGCCCCACATTACCCGGGACCTTCTTTTTACCCCCTATGTATTTAAAAAAGGACTTCTTATTGTCCTTAATCTGGGAAGCTAGTCCCAGTTCCATCTCTGCCTTGGACCTGCTCCTGCCTTGGACCTGCTCCTTGGACCTGTTTCTTGAACCTGCTCTTCACTTCAGGAACCCTCACCCCCAACTGCACTGCTTGCAATGTCAAAAATGCCCTACACCTTGCAGGGGGATGAGGGCACTGTCGATGTCCTGCCCCTGGAAGTAGTATGTCAAGAGACCCAAGGCCTCCACGCCAGATACAATCCAGAGTTAGATGGTCATTGCCCAAGACTTGCTTCAGACTCCCAAAGAAGCATGAGCCTCCTCTCCTACCTCCTCTGGGCACGGTTAAGAGACTCCTAGGGCCCATTACCTGCTGGGAGTCATGGGGCTTGAACGTAGACATGGGCTCAGACACACGCTCGGTGTTAGCCGGAGTAGATGTGGCAGCCCCAAAGACTGAGATGGTTGGCGGTAAGGGAGAATCAGACTTCTTCACGGTCGCATCCTTTTTGTCTCCCCCAGATCTGCCAACTGTGGTTGCTGACGTTCCTCTGGTTGTCTCAGCCTTTTTAAGCTCTTTACTGCCACCTGCATTCATGAATGAACAAACAAGGCATGGGGTAGTTAGACAGAGGTCTGCAAAACACAACTGGAGGAGAGGCAATGTGAAGAGAAGACTGGCGCTGAGCTAAAGCCCTAGCTGCAGGTTGAAGATTTCTGTCTAGAAATCTCCTTCATTTTGGCTGGTTTAGTTTTCAAATATCAACCTTACTGGCTAGAAGCTTGCTGCAGGTTGTTATATGTCCTGGTGAAAGCCTGGCAGTCTGGGGCCTGGAGAAGTGTCCTTTTTCATACCCAGATGCATTCACAGCCCAGTGGGAAAAGCTGGGAGCGCTGTGGTGGTTGGAGCCTCACTGGGAGGGACAGCAACCAGGTCCCTGGTGTCTCAAAGGCCTTTGTGCAAGGGGAAGTAGGTGTCCTGACATACAAACAGATCCCCTGCCCCATGTTGCTACTAATTCCCCCTTGGTGGAAGGGGGAAAAACATGTTAAAAAGTCGTGTCCTGCTCCACCATTTGCTTTTGGCCTCTTCCAAAGCTTGTGTTTGCATTGGATTGGGAGCCCAATACTTCCATGGAAAAGTTTCCCAGGCTTTGCCAACTCCAACCTGGGGCCGTATCTGAGCTGAGCATGCCCCTTCCAAAGCCTCTGAAACCAGACATGAGGTTCACATAGGAAGACAGCATGGCCAGCCCCTATGAAGGCCTCTCTGGGTCTGCTCTGCCCTGCTAATAATTCAAGGGTAGCTTTTGTGATATGGGAAGTTATGCACTGGAAACTGGACTGAGCTCACCTCACCCAGGTGCTGTAGGGTTGCCAACCCTCCCAGATTGACCAGGAGTCTCCCAGAATCAAAGTCGATCTCCCTATTGAAAGCAACCTGGGGGATCGATAGCGTGAACAGGTTGAACAGTGCAATTCATGACATTATGTCGTGTTGGCAAAAAAAAAATCTCCTGGAATAGCTTCAGGCTGAGTTGGCAACCCTAAGGTGCTGGGGGGGCAGCAACATTTCGCCACAGCCAACCTGGGCTCAGTTTGAGCCCGTGGGCTGTCCCTTGACCCGTGAATAATCTCAGAATCAGGCATGCAGCTTGTGGCAGGGCCCGCACCCAAAAGTAACAGCTAAAGGAAAGCTTGAACCTGGACCTCAGGAAGGGGCTCTTTTTAATGCAAGGGGCTACGATAATGCTGGCACTAGAGGGGTCCCGGGTCTGGTCACTGCCCATTAGGAGTTTGGATCTAAGAAAGCCTAATAGTGCTCAGGCTCTAGTTGGAATAAGCACCCTGAAAGACCAACCGGCCCCCAAAGAAGAAGACACAACCTTGCTTGTACCTGAAGTGATTTCCAAAAGTGTGGTATTCAGAGTTGGACGCGCCGCAGGGTCCTTTTCCAGATGGATGCCAGCTGTCAGAGTTGTCCCAGGCACGGTGGGCTTCGATGTCATAGGAGCTGATGTGGGGGCTACGTCCACAACAGGGCTTGATATGACTTTCCCATCAGAGGAGGTGTTGCTAGGTGGGGGGATTTCTGTGACACGAGAAGAGCTCGCCCTGTCAGGGGGGGCACTTCCCATACTAACATTTGTCGTTTTCAGGTCCGGGGGGGAGCTCGTCATGCTGCGGGAGGGCCCCTCCACAGTAGGAGAGGAGCTTCCTGCACCATGGGTGGTACTTCCCAGGACAGGGGAGGGGCTTTTCTTGGTAGTGGAGGGGATTGTTGTTGTGTGTGTGGTGGAACTGCCTGGGGAAAGGGAGGACTTTTTTGTGTCATGGGTGGTACCCAAGGAAGTAGGGGAGGTGCTTTTTGAGCCAGAGGGGATGCGTTCTGAGCTCGAGAGGGAGGTGTTTGGGGCAACAGAGGTACTTTTCAGGCTAGGGGTGGATCTTTCTGGGCCAACGGAGGAGCTTTTGGTGGCACTGGAGGAACTTTCCAGGACAACAGAGGAGTTTTTTCTGGCAGAAGAGCTTTCTGGGATAGAGAAGGAGCTTCCCACACCAGAAGTGGTGCTGGTGATCTTAACTGTGGTCGTGTTCAATGCATCTCCTAGAACAGAAATTAGCTTGAGATGGTGATTTAATCAGATGAAAGTTTTTCTACTGCAAACAGCTCCATTCCCCTTATTTTTCATCACAGACCCAATACCCAAGGCAGAGATAACATGATAAAATGATAACAGGTGGGTGCCCAGCCCTTCTTCATTGCTGGGAACTTTCTACAGGGACAAACCTGATGCATGGGGTGGGCATAAATTGCTCCAAGGACAAGTGCTGGGTGACGGGAAGGCTAACGAAGAGGTGTAGAAAGGGAGTGCAGAAGCCATAAAAGCACAGCAAGGTGTCTGGGGGCGAGGGACGCAGGAGGCAGAGGTCTGGAGAAGGCACTGTAAAGTCAGCCTGTCTGCCCGCAGCTGGACAGTCGACTGCCTTTGCAGCCTCACCCTAAATCAGTCTCTCCAAAAAGGGTCATTTTAATCTTACAGTCATACAGTGATCTCATGCCATTGCCCACTTGGCGATATACAGAATAAGAGGCCACAAGCCAAGGTGAGGGCACGCAAGGCAGACAGACTGTTCAAAAGCTAGCTAATGCACTATAGGTTTTTTGCTTGGGAACCAGAATGGTTTTTGCCGTGTGGCATGGATGTTGCAGCTCCCTGGTAAATAGGGACTGCTCTTGTGGCTCCTAAGCCTGGCAGGCTGCATATCACTGAGCAAGCAAGGTTGTATCAGCATTAGACTAAGAGACAGCCTGCGCGCACACATTGCGCTCAAGTGTTACCCAGCCCTCCTTCACGGCCTAGATGGCAATAAAGGTCGGTTTGTCCATTGGTTTTACTTCTTTTTATAGTGACAAGAACGCGTTTTACCTATAAAAGGGAATGAAGGAATCATTCAACGGTCCCTTACCCTGGCAGTGAACACCTTCTCCCCAAGGATGCAGGGGCTTCGCGCAAGCAAAGAGAGGGGGGGAAAAAAAATTCTGCAGGAGCACCATGTGAAATGACTGGCATCGTCTCACTGGAGAAACGTACTTCACCAAAATTTGAGGAAGTCACTTCACCCAGGATTTCCACTAGGATGACACTCCCCGAACACAGTCAGGGCTCATGGTAGAGGTGATTTCTCTTATTAGACCAACAAGAATTTTGTAAAACCATTTCTTTCATTGCAAAAAAAGAGTAAAATCTGGAAAGGCAGAAAATTCTCAGCTCCCACCTTTCTGGCCTGGCAGCTTTAGGGCATCTCAGGTGCTCACCTCTGGACTTTCATCTCTTGCACTATCACTTTTTTTCCCATCATGCAGGGAAGATTGGAAAGCAGCACACCAGCCCTCTGACCCTGGGGTAGTTTTTTTTAGTGGGAGACAGTGTCTCAGTGGTGGGATCATGGAGTCGGAATAACAGTGCCTGCAACCAAAGTCATGATGTCTGCTGCAAGGGACTCTGAGAAAACCTCTGTGCGCGCACATCCATGGCAGGCTGGGGCTGGAGAGCCAAGAGGAAGAAGTGCCCAGTGGAAGAGCATGTGCTGAATAAGCCTGTTGCATGCTTAGGTGACTGTTTCTCCTTAGGAGGAGACCTCAGCCAGGGTAAAAGCTCCGTGCTTACTCTTACCTATTGGCATCATCCATTTAGCTCGCGTGAGCAGGACTCGTGATGTTGGTGCCAGAAATGCTTGGTTCATTTCCCACCAACAGCTAGGGCTAGCTCTCCCTTGCCCTGCACCTGGCCTATTGTTCATTTGGGTAGGAAAGGCTACGGCATTGAACAGCCATCCAAAATGCAGGGCAATGGAAGGGATCACGGCATGCCAATTGGTTTGTTCAAGTTACCCAAGCAGACCTGGGGGGCAGGCCTCTATCAGGAGGCTCAGGCTTTGTTGCTAATCCCTGGCACAGCTGGGGCAGGGTTTTTAACTCTTAGGCACACCGATGGTTGGATTGGGAAGAGGCGCAGGGTGGGCTTGCTGCAGGATGTGTTTGGAAAGGCCGCGCAGCGCGCGGAAAAAGAAGCCGAGCACAAAAGCAAAGAACGATCCTCCCTTCCTCCCCAAGCCCATCTGAAGCCGCTGCTGCCTCCTTGCAGCTTCTGCCCTTGGGCTCATTCTCTGTCTGAGACCCTCCCGCTTTTCTCTCTCTGGAAATCGTCCCCGTCCCCCTCCCCCCTTGACCACTTCACTGGAACCGCTCAGATTGGCTCAACGTCTATTAATAGCGGGGAAAGGAAACACAAGAGAATAACTTCGGAAATGGCGAGTGACACCCCTTTTATGACCGGCAGGCAGAGTGCCCCTTGCTCCTTGATGCTGGCTGAAAGCCTCTGCTTCTCCCACAGCGGGATGGGGAACGGAGCTGGGGTCAGGCAATGTGGCTAGTGGGGGCGGAGGCCACACGCCACCAGGGCTTTGCAAACCTTGAGAACTTGCTATTTCCCCTCTGCAGTCTTTCCCTCTTCGTAAAAGGCCAATGGGTTGAGCTCATCAAAGGGAAAACTGAAATGCAGCCATCCCTGGGGTGGAACATGGCAGCAATATGACTGCTCATAAATGAAAATGAAAGCATCTGTCATCTGCAGGTGCAGCTGGGGAGGAGAGCGCTAAATCAGCAGGATGGAAGTGCTCACACAGGCATCTGGTCGGAGCAACACACCTCTTGCTGACAACCACTGACTGCATGTGGCCAGGACCTCGGGTTTATGTCCTCTATAGAAAGAAAGCATCCTCCTCACCTGTGTATGTCCTCTATAGAAAGAGAGCATCCCCATCAGCTTTATATGTCCCCTATAGAAAGATAGCATCCCCATCAGCCGTGCACCCCTCCTGACCGGATGCCATTGGCAACCATCATCACACAAATCCCTCCATAGGCCAAATGGCAGGGTCTGAATGCAAATTATAAGCAATGCCATTAACCCTGCAGAAGAGAAGGTGGCCGTATCATAGAAAAAATCTGTGCTAACTGGCATTAGCCAACCTGTTACTGCAAGTCCCATTGGTTACAGAAAGCTACCGAATGAATGAAACCCCCTTGCACCTTCTGCTCCAAGCCAACGCGAAATCAAAGCGTGCAATGTTCGCCAAACAGTACGAGTTGGCAACTCTCAGCGAGCCCCCTCGAGGCACTCTGCCAACAGCAGTTCATCGGGCCAATTATCCGAGGGCTGAATTTGCATCTCATTCAAAACCGGGCCAGAATGAAAGCTGCCCTGAGCCCTCACAGCGCCGCACTGGGAAATATTAAAGATGCTTCCTTGGTCTCGCAGGACAGGCCTACAAAGGAAGCCCGCATACTGGGATTCAGATTGAATGCAAAGCTTGCTTTCAGCAGGGGGGGAGAGCGGGCTTCCTTACCGGCCACGGGGAGGAGGATTCATTTATAAAGACTGTTGAAGCTAGAGCTGTTGAGGGCTGGCGTGCGAGCAATACCGAGAAATGAAAGAAATAAAGTACACTGTGTCCTCTCCTCCCCTATTAAGCAGGAGCAAGGAGGAGGGCGCATTCAATCCAAGGCTGATGTCCAGCAGGCCTGACTAGATAAGCGCTGACAGCTGCACAGCAGGAGAGATGAACGCCAGGCATTCTTCAGACCCGAAAGTACTTTGCTCTTATCGCCCCGGTTCAGCCCAACAGCCGGACAGAGGCTTTTGGCGTCTGGGGCATTCAGTGGGCACTCCATGCAGTGACAGATTTAGGGTGTCTCTTTCCCATCACAGCGTTGCAACAGGCAGCTGTATGCCGTGGATCAAAAAGGCACCACCGGAGATGAGCAAGCATGGGAGCAGTGCCCTTCCTTCCCAATGAACCCCCACAAGGCATCAAATAGAGGGGACTGAGATGGGACTCACAGGGCTGCCATTCCCAGCTCTGCTACTGTCTTTCTGCGCCAGCCTGCTTATCATCATAAAGGTTGTTAGGTGCTTACGTACCTTTGAGTGCATCAGCCTCAGTGCCTCAGTTCCCTGCCTGTGAAATCGGGAGAAAAATCCTGCCATGGACAGCCTCATTGATTTAGACAATAAGCTGCTCAGGGCAGAGACTGCCTCTTGCACAATATCTGTGCCAGCACATCAAGGCCACTAAATGCTGTTAGCATGCCCAACAGGTATGAGCTGCTCTTTGTGGCCTCACTCAGACCGGAGCAAGGGACTGGCTTTCAGCCATGGGCTTGAAACTATCAGCTTGTTTGGGACATGGAGGCAGGGCCTGGGTAGCTTTGGACAACACATGTACATTCACGGTGTCCCGACTTCCCCCTGCGTTTCCTGGGGGTAAAATACCCCTTTCTCTTGGGATGCTGGGTGACCCAATGCAAGGCTGTCTGAATGCGGACAGTGCTGGGTAATTGCTAGCTCCTCATCACCAACCACGCAGAGATCGCCGCAACTTTGCCAGCTTGCAGCTGGGTGGCAAACAGATGGGGCTCTGTATGGCAACACCAATTCCCTAAGCTAGCCGGGCTCTTCCAAGAACTAGATTTTCCACCATAAACCAGAGGCCTGCCTTCCTCTTAACCATTCTCCAGGTGATGTCTCCCCTGGAAGAAGTATTCCTAGCTTCCCCAATCTCCTTTAAGTAGTGTTTCTGCTGGGCAGAGCGATGAGCCTAGGAAACCCTAGGAGAGGGGCAGGATGGTCCAGTGATTAGGGCCCTAAGCTAGGACTTCAGAGAGCTGAGTTCAATTCTCTGCCTTGCCACAGACTTCCTCTGTGACCCTGGGTGGGTGTCTGAGCACGTGGGTGCTCCAGGTCCTCGTGCAGATAACTGCACCAATGATTAGAAATACAGCAGCAGGGCCTGTAGAAGAAAAGAGGGGTAAGAAAAAATGATTTCTCCCATGCACTCTCCTGTTTCACACTGGAAGGGAACCACCATCATCCTGGCATAGCCAACAAGCTGCTCTGATCAACTCCAGCCAGGGCATTGATCCTGGTCTTTCAAGGTGGGTGTCCTTACCATCGGAGACCTGGCTACCCTCTTGCTGAAACAGAGCCTTGACCCTACTTCCCCTAATCCCAGGGTAAGGACCCCAGCCATCAGGTTATAGAAAACTGCATCCATATCCCAGCAGCTCTCCATGCCCCAGCTTGAGTGCGTGCCATAACAAAAGGCAGGGGAGTTTTGCATCTCCTGGGCCAGTGGGTAGCAACCTTTTTAGATTCAAGGCACCACCTGGAAAATGCCAGCTCTTAGTTTTCACTCTTTTTTTTGACTACAGAAAAAAATAACAGCAGCTTTTCTGCTACCTCATAAAGGCCACGACTATGGATTTCCATTTGAAATCTCTGGGTTTATCTTGTGAATCATGTCTGCAAAAACCTCCCAGTGCTTAAGGCATCCCACAGGGAAGTGGCACCCTAGTTGTATATACACATATTGCCTACTTGAGTATACAGATACGTCGGGGGAAGGGGAAGGGGAACTTGAGGACGGAGGGAGCCACGGAGCACCGAACAAAGAGCCACCCACATGAACAGCCTGGCCAAGACAGGCAACGAGCACAAGAAATACCCAGGTAAGAGACAGGGGCTGGGATAGCCCTAGGATTAGGGTGGCGGTGCATGCACCTTCAGGAGGCGTTAAATGCCTCTACACTAATGCTCGTAGTATGGGGAACAAGCAGGAGGAACTTGCCCTCCGGCTAGCTAACACCAATCCAGACATAGTGGGGCTCACCGAAACGTGGTGGGACCCAACACACGACTGGGCGGTGAACATCAAAGGCTATGGGCTGTACAGGAGAGACAGGGCTGGGAGGAAAGGTGGGGGTGTGGTGCCTACGTCAAAGAGCAATACACGTCCTCAACAAATGGTGGGGGGTCAGAGGAGGGGCAGACTGAAGTGCTCTGGGTCCAAATACAAGGGGGTCAGGGGGAAAGGGACTTAACGGTGGGGGTCTACTACAGACCACCCAACCAAGGAGAAGAGCTGGGCCGGGAATTATCAGGTCAGCTCGCGGAGGCAGTAAAGTCAAGGGATGTGGTCATCATGGGTGACCTGAACTACCCAGACGTGTGCTGGGAAAAGCAGTCAGCCAGGTCTGACGGCTCACGTAGGTCCCTAGCCCAAATGCAGGACCTCCATCTAACCCAGGAGGTGCACAGCCCCACCGGGAGAGATGCCTTGTTGGACCTGGTGCTGGCCACGGGCGATGACCTGGTGAGGGGGCTGCGGGTGCTCGACCACCTGGGCGACAGCGATCATCGCCTGCTGGGATTCACCATCCAGCGCAAGGTGGCAAAGGCTGCAGCAAGGCGGCAGCCCTGGACTTCAGGAGGGCGGACTTCAATGAGCTAAAGAGAATAGTCGGGGACGCACTGAGGTCCCGGAGGGGAGGGCAGAGGAGGGGAGCCAGGTGTCCAAGGAGAGTGGTCGCTCCTTAAGGGGACAATCCTCCAAGCCCAAAGGGAGGTAATCCCAACACGGATCAAAGGGGGCAGGAGGGCACATAAGCCCCCATGGCTCACCAAAAGCATCCGAGAATGTCTCAAAGCTAAAAAGGAGGTGTATACCCAATGACAGGGAGCAGCCGTCACCAGGGAGGACTATACTGCGGTTGCTCGGGGGTGGTCAGGAAAGCCAAGGCAGAGATGGGACTGGGACTAGCTTCCCAGATCAAGGACAATAAGAAGTCCTTTTTTAAATACATAGGGGGCAAAAAGAAGGTACCGGGTAATGTGGGGCCCCTGCAGGATACACTAGGAAATGTGGTGGTTGCACAAGACAGCAAATCTAACCTATTTAACTATTTCTTTGCCTCCATTTTTTTGAGCAGGGACTGGGGCATCCCCCCCACTGGGATCCCCGATGGTCCCAGGGGAGGCGCTGCCAGGCATAGGGTCAGTGAGGATCTAGCCAGGGAACGTCTGGAGGGACTGGACGTATTGAAATCAGCTGGTCTGGACAATCTCCACCCCCGAGTGCTGAGGGAAATAGCTGAGGTCATTGCGGGACCCCTGGTACGGCTGTACGAGCACTCGTGGTGCTCTGGTGTGGTGCCAGAGGATTGGAAGAGGGCCAACGTGGTTCCCATTTTCAAGAAAGGGAGGAAAGGGGACCCAGGAAACTATAGGCCCGTTAGTCTTACCTCAATCCTGGGGAAGCTCTTTGAGAAAACTATCCAGGAGCACATCTGCGAGGGGCCAGCAGGTGAGATCGTGCTTAGGGGCAACCAACACGGGTTCATTAGAGGCAGGTCCTGCCTGACCAACCTGGTGGCCTTCTACGACCAGGTCACCAAATCCTTGGATGCAGGTGTCATGGTGGCTGGGGAACTCCCTTCTCGTCAGTGCAGAGGCAGAAAAGGATCTTGGAGTCATCACAGACTCCAAGATGAACATGGGCCGGCAGTGTGGGGATGCAATCAGGAAGGCCAACCGCACCTTGTCGTGCATCCACAGATGCATCTCGAGCAGGTCCAAGGAGGTGATCCTCCCCCTCTATGCGGCACTGGTCAGGCCGCAGCTGGAGTACTGCGTCAAGTTCTGGATGCCGCACTTCAGGAGGGATGTGGACAGCATGGAGAGGGTCCGGAGGAGGCCACTCACATGACCGGGGGCAGCAGGGCAGGCCCTACGAGGAGAGGCGATGGGACCTGAACCTGTTCAGCCTCCACAAGAGAAGGCTGAGGGGGATCTAGTGGGCTGTTACAGACTAGTCAGGGGGGACCTGCAGGCATTGGGGGAGTCCCTGTTCCCCCGAGCACCGCCAGGAGTGACCAGGAATAACGGTCACAAGCAGAAGGTAGATTCAGACTAGACATCAGGAGGCGCGACTCCACGGTCAGGGCAGCTAGGATCTGGAACCAACTTCCAAGGTAAGTGGTGCTGGCTCCTACCCTGTGGGTGTTTAAGAGCAGGCTGGATGAACACCTTGCCAGGGTTGTTCAACCCCAGCACTCTTTCCTGCCGTGGCAGGGGTCGGACTTGATGATCTGCTCACGTCCCTCCCAACCCGACCAACTATGAAACGATGAAACTACGTACATACATATATATGAATATGTTTCAGAAAGGAGCTGCCCGTAGCCTGGTGATTAGAAAAGCTTGTTCTATTTGTATAGAAGTAACGTATATATCCATATCCATATATATATATGTACGTATCTATAAATGTATGTATATTTTATGTGTGTATGTATATGTCTATATACTTACATATATCTATATCTTATATATATGTCTCTATACTTACACACACACACACACACACACATATGTATGTGTCTATGTGTATTTTTTTTTTGCCTGGAATATGAATATATTTTTTGCCATACATATATACATCCATACATATATATATATATATGTATGGATGTATATATTACATCTATATATATGGAACAAGCTTTTCTAGTCACAAGGCTACAGGCTACTCCTTTCTGGCTTTGGCCAGAAACACCCCATCCGACCAGGGCTCTTCCTGCTGAAACTGGTATGTACATCCCCAAACAAAAAAAAATCAGTTTTGGTGCCACTGCTTCTCCCGTAAATCCCTGGCCAGCTCTGTAGAGAGGTACTTCAGGGTACCACGAGGGAAAGGAGGGCAGGGCTTGGCGGTGCATCTGTCAGTCTGTGGTGACTGCCCATGCGCACGCTTTACCCCACAGTCAATGGAAATGAAACGCTGATCGCTTTGTCCCTGGTGCAAGAGAAGTTAAGCACAACCGGGTGGGGGGGAAGGTTCCTCCACCCCGTTTCCCCTCGCCACATCTGCTCCAGGGCAAGCAGGCTCACCTTTTGTTGAAGGAAAGCAATCTCCTGCCTTCTTTCCTGACCAGACATCGCTGCACCCACACCTGAAGGACAACCATTTGATACCCTGCCCTTGCCGTACCTCTGGGAGGAAGCATGGCAGGAAACGAGGAGGCAGGTGTGTACGCAGAGCAGGGGGCACGCACCACCAGCCACTGCACAGCAGGGGCAGAGAAAGTGTGAGCCCTCCTCTCCCCTGGTCAGGCACACCACCACAATTCCCAAGTGTGCTGGCGTCTTTCAGGCCAAAAAAAGGGGAACCCATCAGAAACAGCGGTCTCAATTAGATCCCCCTGCCGCACCCACCCAGAGGCCACAGCACAGGTGCCTCCAGCTGTACCCACTGCTCCTTCCACTTGCCCCGGCAGAAGGAAAGTTAGCATCGAGTCGGCAGACAGGAGGGGATGCGGAGAGCGGGTGGGAGAGGCAACAAGGTCCGGCCACACAGAAAAGCGTGGCCCCACGCAAGTGAAGCCAGCGGTTTCTGTGGCAGAGCTAGCTTGAGTGCCTGACCAGCCAGCTGTGCGGGAGCCAGGCTGCGGGACCGTACATGGTGGGGGCAAGTGAAGGTGTGGCAGGCGAGGAGAGATGGGACCTCCTGAGACACGGTGCATGTGAGACCCGAGATGGGTGTGCCAGGCCGAAGCACGCTTGGGAAAACGAATCCAAGTCAAGCGAAGGTGTGACTTTACAATGAATCGCATGCACCGCATTAAACCCCGCCTGTGGAAATCCTTATTCAAAACTTAGATTTCCCTCACTTCACTTCATAGCCTTACATCTGAAAAACATGTGTCCACCCAGCGGGTGTAATACGCTGCGTCACAACGCTTTCACTAATCCACTTAAAAGTCAATTCAGATTGAGTGCCTCTGCATAGGCAGGCCCTGAAATGTTTCTCTCCTGAAAACCTAAGGGTCCTTTCTGCTAACGCCCCGGTCACTCGCACAGCCAGGAGGAAAGGTCTTTCTGACGCCCCTGAAATTTAATCATGGCATGTCCTGGTGCTTGAAAAGTGAACATTTTCCAAGCCCCACGAATTCCCATCGGTTGCTCCCTGTGTTGCTACTAGTTTGCTTGTTCTTTTTCGAAGAGAAGTAAAAGAAAGCAGAAGCACCTTGGTGCCGAGGACATCAGCGGCCCTGCAGAGACCTGCTTGCACCTGCACAGAAGGAGACCCAATCTGGTGTCACTCCTGACACTGATGAAAAGTGGCTGACGGGACTGCTCTGAATTGCACAACCTGGAGACGGCGGCTGCGCCATGTGTGGACCTGGTCTAGTACCACATGCTTAGTCCCCACTCCTCCTTTGCTCCTTGCCTGGTGGGAGGGAGATGGTGCCGTGCCATTCGCTCTGCTTGCTGCCGCCTGCCTCTTCGGGGACTCCTGCCAGGGGCCCCGTTGCTGCCTCATCCAGCTCAGCAGCTGCAGCCGGGCCCCAGGCCCAAGCTGTCACCGCTGTCACTGCGTAGCATCTGGATCCGAGCGAATGCTGTGTGCTGGCATCTCTCCATGCCCCAGGATGTCACTATTGTTCAGCTGGGCGGGATGGGGAAGTTCAGCACTACAGTAGCCCAATACAGCGGACACATTTCCTCTCCTTCCCTCACATCCAACCTCCTCTTGCCCATCGCTGATGTCCACTGCTCTCAATAGCCACCAAGGGAAGAAGATTTACAGCTGACTGACGAGGGAGGGCTTTGCTGGCTGGCTTTAGGGCTCCATCCATATCTCTCCCAGAGACTCCCCGAAATGGAAGGGAGGAACCCAAGTCACAAAAAGGAGCACAGGATGACTCTGGTCCACTGGCTCCAGTTTTGACTTAAGTTCCCGAGCTGTCTCAGCTCATGCAAGTGGATGCCCTGACGCAATCCAGACCCCGGGCCTAAGTGTGCAGCTCCTGAGCTTCACGGAGAGCCAGACAGATGCACAAGCTCCACCTGTGTCCCCACTCTGCCAGTGGGACACCATCGACCTGGTGGGAAAGCTGAACCGGAGGCAACAGAGGTGCTCATGTGCAGCCCCCAGCTTACTGGAGAGGGTGGGGATCGAGATGTGTCCGATCACTTTGGGGAGGCGCCTCTTGCCATCTGAGGATGTCGGCACCTAGCCCCGTCAATGTGGATCACCGTACTGGAGCGAGGCACCTGAACTATAGGCTCTGCAAGGCCAAAATGGAGCTTCCTGTGACAGCCACGTGCCTTTGCCCGTCCTCCTTGTGCCTTCCTGCCGGCGCCGAGCCCGGACAAGTGAACAAACCAGCCTTCTCACACTGAGCACGAACAGTCGGATTAAAGGTGTGTCTAATCCACCTCCACAGCTGTCCCAAAACCCCCAAGAAGCCAACCCTGCTTACTCCCTCCTGCTCCACCCGGCAAAAGGTGCCGTGGGCCCCCAAACATGCTGTACAAGCACTTTTGGTGCATTTCCAGAGATGCCCTCAGGCTCCCAGTGCCTTGCAAGCAGTCCTGGGCACGTCTGGCCTTTGTGCAGCATGTCCAGGGAAGGTGAGAACAGGCAGGGCTCATTTCTTGGCCAAAGAAAGAAAGTGTTTGGGATTAGCAGCTGCAGGCACTGGCCAAAGCAGAAAGGCCTCTACTCAACATCTCAGCTGTGTCATAACTAGGGAAAAGCAACAGGGCAAGGAGCTATTCATGACTGCTTTAACTGAAGGAGGCATTTTCTGCAAGGGTCCCACGTGGGGCATTGCTAAGACCAAAATTCGCGGTGCAGGGTGGAGGGGAAGGGAGGTGACTGCCTGCCTGCTGAGCTTCAGCACGAAGCAGCCTGGCTTGGGAGGAAATGACAGCAGAGGGCTGCAAAGGGACAACCCAGGAATGAGCGGGGTGCACTGAAGCCCTTTCCCTCGCAGCAAGAACGAAGAGGAGAAAAGGGAGGTGGCGACTTCAGAGCGTAGTTTACCCTGGCACGAAGCACACGCCCTGGTGCTGCAACCCGACTGTCCTCGGAGAGGAGGATGCACAGCTCCAGCCCTGGGTGCCTCCCTTCCCGTACCCCTTAGATTTATGGGCAGGAATCGCTCTCTCAGCAGCCGCCATTCCCTCCGCGAGTCCTGACCGCCCAAGCGTATCACACCAGAGGAAAAGGAGAAGCCGCTGTCCAGACAGCAACGTTTGCCCTGGCAGAGCAGGCAGGGCAAGGCCTGCTGATGTGTCTGCGCTGAGTTTAGCGAGAGCTGAAATGCTGGGAAAGCCATGTGTCCGGTGTAAGCAGGGTAGGGTGGTGACAAAGCACAGTAATTTTGCAACCCGGCGTTCAGAGCCCCTCGATCTCCACTGCCTGCCCCCGCCCCCCGGTCCTTGCTCTGTCTTGCAGGAAGTGCTTGTAGGAGAACTGGGAACACGGGTATCATTTAGATGCTGCAGGGGTGCATAAGAGAGGGGTGCTAAGGTCAGGGGTCCTTGTTCTCTCCACCAGCCATGCTCATTTTGCCTTGGATGAGGAACAGATTCCAGCCCAATGCATGCCATTAAAACCGTTCCCCAACCATGCTCCTAGCAAGTACCTGGTGACTGCTGTGAGTTTGGCCATGATGGCTGCGTCCACATGAGCAGGGGCATGAGTCTTCAGCGAGACAAATTGGAGCTGCCACTTTATGCTGTGGCAAACGCCCACACTTGTGCGTTTTGCAGCGGGACACCATGTCCTGCTGCTCCATGTGCTGCCCGGGGCACAGGGTGCCTCAACACGGGGCTAGCTGGCAGGGACCGGGGTCGCAGTGCCTCGAGACAGGGGAGCAAGCAGCCCTGGGCTGGCTGCTCCCCTGTCCCTGCATGCTTCAGTGTGGGAGCTCCACAGTGCACGGAGACCAGGAAACAAGCTGCTCCCCCATCTCCATGTTTGTCCCAGCCAATGGCACGTTGGTGTGCTTCGTGCCAATTTTTTTCCCCATGGTCTTTATTTGCTACCAGAAAATCACAGTAACAAATTTTGCTCCAGTGATGCTAATTAGCAGTGCCCCACGTCGCTTAACGTGCAACATGTGCAGTTTGTGGAGCCACAACCCACTTGTGCCTGCACATCTGGGTCTGGCTGATAAGTCCCCCAGGCACCCTCTAATGCACTTGCAGGGCACAGGCTGGCAGACCTAGAGGCCAGAGATGCTCAGACGATGTGAATCAGCAAAGCACAGTGACTTCAAGGAGCTGTGCCAGGTTACACCAGCTGCCGACCTGGTCAGCGTTGCTCATGCACAGATTGCACACTGAAGGGCCATGCTTCCTCCAGCCGTCATCAGCGAGTGGAAAACACTTCCTGTCAGGCTTCAAATGGCAAAACTGCCACGAGAGTCATTCTCTTCACTCTTCACCTCCGCCTGCACATGACAACTGCTTTCTCTGGTGCTGCCGGACGTGGGATAGATGATTCAGTATATGACACTCCTTCCTCTCGGTCCGTCTTGACTCAGACTCCCAGCTTGGAGGTGGAGGGTGTTGTCACCCTCGTGCCGTGAGATTATATTGACTATCTCTGGATGCAAAAGATACGCCAGCCGAAGCGCATTATGGGGAGACAAAGCCCACTTCCCATGTCAGTGCTCCTATTTTGCCTCCCTTCCTGCCCCATCCAGCTGTGCGGCGCAGCTGAGAGGTGGTTGCATGTCAGCAGCGAGCGAAGAGTTTCACAGAGAGTGGGGTGGATGTTGTAGGAGCTGCATCAGGCAGGCAAAGCGGTGTGAAGTGACAAACTGAAGGCCACCTTCAGGCATCCGAGGTGCCCCAAGGCTCGCAGCAGCCCCGGGACTGGCTTGCCTTGACTCAGGCTCTCAGTAAAAACCCATGTAGCTCCCTGCTATGCAGCAGCTCTTCTAGGCCATCGATTTTTTGCTGCTCCCTTGGGTGATGGCTTGAGACACAAGCAGAGGAAGTGTCTGCAGAAATGCCTGGACAAATGCAAGGTGTTTTACACCCCCCCAACCCCTCAAGATCCTGCAAGGGCATCTGCAGACGCTCAGCCTGCTCAGGCCCCCAGGCTCAGGCCCTCTCCTGCAATCATTGTTGAATGACCTTGGGCCAGTGGAGTTCCTCTGCCAGAAGCTTGGAGGTTTCCTGTTAATGTCTCAAGAAGGGTTGTACGTTTCCTTGTGATCTTTGTGTCTTGATGCTATTTTGGGTCCACGTTTTGTCTCTTGCTCCCCACCCACTCCTCCCTCACAGGGGGCTAGAAATACAGACTTCCATCTCAAAAGTGTCTGGGCAGGGAACATGCACAGCCCGGACCTGCAGGCACTGTCATGACACAGTTGGCTTGGCAGGGAAATGAGGGCCATTCTTTAGATGGGGAGAGGCTAGGAAGGGAAGGACATAACTAACCCTCCCTCCTATTGAAAACTATTTAAAGACACTGGGCACAAAAGTTCTTTCCCACTGAACGGCTCCAATGGTCGCAATCTCCCATTAGATCAGAACAACTCCTATTGTTGGCAAATCCAGAGCCGCTTCGCGATTTAACTCTCCCGGTGCAAGAGATTTCAACTCCAGATTGTTAGACCCCGGCTCCATGCGGCGCCCAGCGACTAGGGAGACGATGGTCCCATTGCTCGTGGATCCTGTTACTCATTAGCCAGGTTAGCTTTCATTTTTAGAAAGGGGGCACTTGGACGAAAGCTTGCACCTTTGCTGCTTCTCCTTGGTGACAACGACACACAACTTCATAGAAATCAGGGATGGAAGGGCTCAAAAATAAGAGGTTCCTATATCTGCTAGTCTGCCAAGCCAAGATTTTTCCCTGCCATATAGGATCCGGTGTTTTCCAACACAGATACAAGCATCAACAGTAAAGTGCCATCCACTTCCTCCCCCGCCAAAACAGAAGAAGGGCTTTGTGGCTATGGCACAAGGCTGGGTTGTTGGTTCCCATCCTGGCTCTGCCACAGACTTCACATATGACCTTGGTTAAGTCATTTAGCTTCTCAGGTTGACTCAGTTGGATGGTAATGTCTTGCGCAGTTAGACCTAAGATCCTGGAGGCAGGAGCAAGCTCTTAGTATGTATTTGTACAGCATCTAGCCCAACAAGTTGTAATACAAACAATGTCTCCATTTCCTCCCAAACAATTGTTCCTCTTCCTTGCTTTGTACACCCTTCGAAAGGACCTCGTGCAATGCTGCAAGGACTCTACCTCCTGAGACAGCAAACAGATGCCTAGCACAGGACTAGCCAAAGCAACACACCAGATGAACAAGAAAACTCGGATGTTTAGCAGAGGCAGCATCCTAATACAAGTGGCTTAGATGTGGGCTCAACACAGCTGGAGAGTCCTGGGGGAAGTCTCCTAAGGCAGCAGGTTTGCTGCAATGTTCATAAAGTACTTTTCAGCCAAGGATCTCAAAGTGCTTTACAAAGGTGCCTGAGGTTGGAGGATCTGAGCCTAAAGGTATTTAGGCACCTGACTGCCACTGAAGGGAATAAGAGGAAGTTCAATGATCCCATTGAAACCAATGGGAGTTAGGCCCCCTAAAAGCATCTGAGGATCCAGACTTTATGGTTTGACTCTGTTGCAAGGAAAGGTATGAGTTTAGTGCACATAGCTACCCTCAGGCTAGGCTTAATTTAGCTAGCTTCAGTTACAACGGCCGTAGAGACGAGGTAGTGGGAGCCACCACAAAGGCTGTCCAAGTCCAGGGGAGATGCTGTGCTCTTCTTCAGGGCTGGCCTGTGCTGAGGCCTAGGCAGCCCCCTCACTGCAACCATGACCAAAGGGGGCTAGATTGAACTTCTCCTGTGTTGCAATCACCTCTGTCTATTGTGCTGACATGGCACAAGTTACTTGCCAAAGGCCATGCAGAGAATCAGTGGCAACAGTGAGGATCACAGCCAGGTGCCTGGAGTTGAGTGACTTGCCAAGGGTCATGCAGAGAATCAGTAGCAGAAGTGAGGATCAAAGCCAGGTGCCTGGAGTCACGGCCCTTTGCTCTAAACACAGCTTCGCCTCACCTTTGCCAAGGGGAAGCTCAGAGAGATTCCTATCTGCACCAAGCCACAGGCAGGTTCATCTCGAACTGGCCTGACTGGCCTATGGACCAAGAGGATCTTGATTTGAGTTGGGACTGTACAGTGTAAGGGGAGCAAGGGAGAAGATCTAGGTAACTTATTGAGAAGAGCCCAATAAAAACATTAGCTGCCTGGTTCTTGCCTGCCCTCCCAAACTGGAGCTCGCCCAGGGATTAGCCATCCTTTTAGTCATGCAATTAAGTGAGTCTCCAACAAGATGGGTAAGTCTAAAATGAGACCTAGCTGCTGTGTCTTGGATCTCGAACACCATCTTCTCTACAAGCAGCCTGCCCTGCTGTGATGAATCGTCAGAGGAAGGGAAGAGGAACGGGCTCCTGGTTTCTCTGCAATCTGTTGGGGGACAGGATGGTTGGGTGTGCAGGTGCCTGAGCCACCACGGGGACAGGCAGAGGACCCCGGCACCCTGGCACCCCAGGCAGTGTGCCAGCCGGCTGTGGGCAGACAATAGATTTGAACTGTGTGGTTTGGGAGCTGAGAGATTTTACTTTTCATGGCAGGGTCACTCCACGTGTTTTAACACCATCCTCAGATTTGGCTCCCTGGGGCTGAGAAATGGCAGGAAGGGAGGTCACAAAAGTATCTTACCCCGCTGGGCAGAGGAGAGGCAATCCAGGGGTGACTTGGGCAGTCGTGTGTGTGGGGGGGTGTCCAGGAAGGGGATGCCAGCTGGGGTTCAATGATGCTCTTGCGGGGAGCAAGGCAAACGAATGGGAGCTGGGGATCTCACCGCCACAGCAACAAGAGCCTCCCACCTCCTCCATGGGCTGAGAGGTGGTTCAGTGCTTCCCCTCGCCCGGGCCCTAGGTTCCTCCTACTCTCACTTTGAAATGGTACCAAAAGAAGCGTCTCGGGGCAAGGCAGGAGAGGGATGGATGCAAAGGAGGGAACCTAGGGAGTGATGCCCCTTCCCTATCACTCCCTATCACCATCGTCAGTGTGCCCTTGTTGTGAAGAAGGCTAACGGCATCCCAGGCTGCACTGGTAGGAGTCTTTCCAGTAGATGGAGGGAAGTGATTCTTTCCCTCTATTCAGCGCTGGGGAGGCCACATCTGGAGCCCTGTGTCCAGTTTTGGGCCTCCCATTACAGAAAGGATGGGAAGAAATTGGAGAGAATCCAGCGGAGGGCAACAAAAATGGTTTGGGGGCTGGAGGACTTGACTTCTGAGAAAAGGTTGAGGAAGCTGGGGTTATTTAGTCTAGAAAAGAGGAGACTGAGAGGGGATTTAATAGCAGCACCTGCAGGGGGGTTGCAAAGAGGATGGAGCTGGACTGTCCTCAGTGGTGGCAGCTGACAGGACGAGGAGCAATGGGCTCAAGTTGCAGGAAGGGCAGCTGAGGTTGGATATTAGGAAGAATTTTCTCACTAGGAGGGCAGTAAAACATTGGAACAGGTCACCCAGAGAGGTGGTGGACTGTCCATCCTTGGAGGTTTTTAAGGCTCAGCTAGACAAAGCTTTGGCTGGGATGATGTAGTTGGGGCTGGTCCTGCTTTGAGCAGGGGTTTGGACTAGATGTGACCTCCTGAGGTCCCTTCTAACCCTCGTTTTCTGTGACTGTGATCTCCCATTCAGAGAAGCTGGCAAGTGCAAGAGCACCACACGGGAGAGGGCTTGTGACTCACAGCCATAGGCAAGGGGGTGGGTTGGGCTTGATGAAAGTATCTGAACCATGCTGCCCCAGGGACCTTGCTCTCCGGTTCCCACTTCCCGGCCCAGCAGTGAAATACAAGCACAGGCTGCGCACTCCCACCTGAAAGCTGTAGGCATGCTGGGCTGGGCGGGGGGGCGCGTAGTGGGGCTGCAGGCTGGCGTGTGGACTGGGCCCAGGGGAGACCCAGGATGGGACGGATGGAGGGCGCGCTGGTTGCGCTGGGTCTGAGACAGCTGCGTGGCAATGCTGGCAGGGAGGCCAGGACCAAAACAAAAGGTCTGTGGGTCAAGGGCACGCTGCCCTGGCAGTACTGGGAGGACTAGGTATTACTGTGGCTGCTACTGGTCATAATTAGGGGTCTATGTAATGCGTGCTTTCATGGAAAGCGTGAAAAACAGCGTTGCCTGCAATCACGAGGACATACTATTACATTGCCTGCGATTTCCTGCAAAATCAGCCTTAAAAAGCAAACAAACAGCATATTATTCATATAATTCGATTGTCCCAATGCAATACCAAAATGCAAAGACAACATGACCCTGCAGCCGTGGAAAATCATGATTGAGAGTTACTGTCTGCTCCTGACGTAGCCTAAGCAAAGGCGCCAGTCAAGGAAGTAAAAATGTTTCGATTAAAGTTGGTACTAATTAGTATTTCTAAACTCCTTGTAAAACGCTGCATATAGTAAGACACAATGATGATGACGGACGTTACAATTCATGTTGTGCACATATCTCTAATATATCTGAATTTAGATTTAAATGTAATATTTAGATCTATAATCACGTGATCCATGACATAGTATCACTGACTTGCCACAGAATTCGCTATTCAATTATAGCGGTACGTGTATCTGCACCAGTCGGGGGGCTGCCAGGTAATCAGGTGTTTGTCCCACAAACACGCCATGAAAATTGCTTTGTCTCGCCGCATGTTACGTACTCGCAGGTAGAAACCGTTGCAGCACGCCAGCTCGGGAGAGCAGGGCAATGCCTGGCTGGCAAACCCTTGCCCGCTCAGAGGAGCATCTGATCGCACAGGTGCACTGGGTGATTTCCAAGCCGATTCAAACCCTCTTACTCAACATGAGCCGCCCTGTGATATCTGGCCCCGGCAAAACTCCCACTGACTCCATTTGGGATTAAGTCTCAAGCTGGAAATGAGCAATGGAGGGGTCAATAATTAGCACCGCCTGTTATTATTAGCAACAGTAGTAGAGCAGGACCGGCACACCCAAGTGACAGCAATGTCCTGTTGTGCTGGGTCCCGTGGGAACTGCTAGTAAGAGCCAGCCCCTTCCCTGACCAGCACAGAGTCCAAACAGCTAGGGAAAGGATGGGAGGGGAAAACAGAGCCAGTCAGGAGAGGAAGGTGACAGGTCACTGAGTCAGGATGTGACTGGATCCAGCAGATCAACAGCAGAACTGAGATCAGACCCCCTGCCTCGCAGCCCCACATCCTAAATCAAGCAACAGGCAATCGCATCAGCACAACAGCAAGAGCAACCGCCCCCCGCCCCGTGTCTCGCGGCTCTTCCACTTTCGTTCTCAGCCAGAAGCAGAGAGGGACTCAGGGGAGGCCGGCAGGGATCAGGGTTGAAGTTTGAGTGGAGATGTGGATGCTGAAGCCGTTCCTTATCCCAGTGGTGCACAACCAGCTCGCAGACCGGCCCCCACCCCCCAGTGCAGATTGCGCCCCTTCCACTACCGAGCCCCTTGCTCCAGGCTGTCATGCACCTGCTGCCTGAGCCCATGAGCTCCATCGGAGGCAGGTTTTGCTCTTGGAAGGAGGGGAAGGGTGGGGGAAGATGCTGTTTGTTATTCAGGACATCCCCCCTTTGACAATTTTTCCCCAACAGCAAGTTGCTTGCTGTTCAGGAATCGACACAACCCCGGAAGCAGATATTCCCAGTCTCTGAGCAGACGCGCAGCTTCTTTCCTTGCTCATGGCCTCAGCCCAGCACTAAGGGTCCAGCCTGTAAACAGAATGCAGGGGTATTTGGAGGTCTGTGGCTGAGCTTGCCAGTGGCGTTATAATTTCAGACACATGGGCGTTGAGACATGAAGCTCTATTACAGCTGCTCCACGCAGAGCCCTGAATGGGCCATGGACAGCGACATCCCAAGGGCTGCACAGACTTGGGAGCACTACCGCTCACCCCAGATGCATCCCACTACCAGCGCACCAAGCCCCCCACTCCTCAACTCCAGCCTCTCTGGATGGACCCAAGGTGGAAGTGCCTGTACGATATGAGACGCCAGGCCTGAACCCTCACCGAGCTTCCCCTGCCATCTCATACCCGAGAGACCAGCCAAGCCATGATTTGGGCAAGAAGGACTTTCACACAGACAGTCAGGAGGCAAATGCAAAGCACTACTGATGTTCTTCAGCCATGGGGACAGGTTGATAGGCTACACATCTGTTCGAGATGCACAGATGTGCAAAGAGGGTAGAAATTCCTTCCCCCTGAGTGCAGGAGAAAGGTCAAGCTTTATCAACCGGAGGATGATGATTTTGTTGTTCCCATCGTAACCAAAATGCCTGCAGGATTTGCAAAAGGTTTATAGCCCCTTCCCCATGCACTCCAGCGTTTGCTTTGGAGCTCTCCGTCACCTTGCACTGTGCCGAGACGGGAATAAGACCCTGGAAACTGGTGACCCCAAAACAGCTTCTGAACTGGCCCTGGATGCAGCCCTCCCTAGAAGAGCCAGGCCGGCAGAGCTCGTTCTCAGACTCCTCCCGACAGGCAGACCCCTAAGTACAGGGCGGAGGAAATCAGCTTATGGCTTTGTACTGTGGCAGCCCCTCGCTAATGAGCCCCCTTCCTAATCAGCTTGCAGTCCTCCCGTCAAGACACGCAAGGAGGGCAGGCGAACAGAGGCGGCAATCATAAGACAAAACAGAGCGCCGAAATCCTGGTCCTTCTGCTCCACTCAAATACAAATAAAAAGCAAATAGCTGGCATTCTTTTCGCATGGCTGTCCCAGAAGAATTTCTCATTAAGTAGGGTCCTCGAGGCACAGCCGGCTTCTGGACTGCAATCCCGGCTCCCAAGGCCTCACTTTGTTTCTTTTCCTAGTACTTCTGTGCGTAACACGGCTACTAGCAGCAACCCCTGCAGTACCGAAAGCAGTGCTACCACTGCCACAACCAACGGGGGAACTACGGACAGCCAGTGAGACCTTACAGGAAGGTACAGGCAGCAAAACGCAGCAACCTCTGGGGTAGAGCACTGCTACTGCTTAACAGTTTAAGACTGGAAGGGAAGAACGGTATTGCAAGAGAAATTGGGGAGTGGGCATGCAATCCTCCTCGTGACAACCGGGACAGGATCAACAATCCTTTTCTCGGGGAAAGGGCCAGGAGATCCTAAATGATCACAGGGGCAGGATTTGGATCAAAGAAGGGCCGGTCTGAGAGGGTGCTAGTTGTAGCCGTGTTGGTCTAAGCATGTAGGCAGATGAGGGTCTTTGGGTAAATGTGGTATCTTTTATTAGACAAACTAAATAGTTGGAAAGATGATTCTTCACCAGCTTTGGGGCATAAACACCCTCCTTCAAGCACGTGCTCTTACCTCCCACATAAAGGTTAAACTGGGGTGACTTAGCAAGGGTTAGAGTTACCCAGGAATCAGCCACCCTGCTCGAAATCCCTGCTCCACGTTAATTTTGCCATCACTTTTCTCCAGACCCTACAGATGTCATTATCCACAGGAAGTTGGCCCCCAAAGAACAAGCTTCATGGGTGGCAAGACACAAGAATTAGATACATCTCTTGGGAAACTGTCAAAGACCCTCTCCCCTCGATGTATTTCCTGCTGTCACTCCGAACGTCCCAATCCCTCCTTTCACATATGCAATGGCAAGACTGCAGGCATATATGACCGGATGAGAGAGAATGGCAATCCCATGTGACAGCTATGTTCCCCAGTGCTGGCATGTAAGGGCAGGACCGCCTCAGAGACCAGTGCACCCTGTGTTAAAGGCAAGAATAGATGGGTACCTGCCATCACTCATGCCATGGATCCCCTGCCAACAACCCAACCCTTCCTCCCTTTGTGCCATTTCCTCCTCTAAATGGGTAGCTCTATTTCCACTCTGTTGTCCCAGATTTCTTTGAACTAGTGCTTTAGAGGAAACACCAGAGCAGCCACCCTGCAAAGGATTCTGGGATGCAGCCACACTTAGGAGGAGCCCAATGCACAGAAACACATGGCAATGGGGGGGAGACCTGTGAAACCAAGCAGGTAGATGCTTCAGAGGCAGAGAAAGGCCACTGAGGGTACCCCGTACATCATATAGATTATCACCAATGCAGCCCATACCGCAATGCTAACCTACCCCAAATCCAGCCTTAATCTCAATATGAGCCACCTACAGAAAAGGGTTTCTAGGTGGGATGGGAAACCATAGGGCACACTTTGAAAGCGCTACTCGGCTAACAATCCCTGGGGGAGATGTCCATCTTGCAAGCTTCAACGTGGCCACCCGCCCTTAAAGAAGTTTTGACGGACTAATAACAGCAAGGACAGCAAGTTTTGGCCTTGTGTGTTAATTAAAAGTTGGGGCTATTGCAACCTCGAGGCGTGGGGGAATGGGAGGGCAGAATTCAAGTTGCGTGGCCAACATGCTACGGTCTTGAGAAGAGGCTATAACAGGAGAGACAGCTGGACTCCTCCAATTAGTGAGGGAGAGGTTAGCCATCATCCCGGAGAAGAAGACTGGTGCAAGGAGCTGGCAATGTAAAGAAGAGGTGCCTCCCACAGCCAGGAGCCTGCGACACTTCGGCAAGGATGTGTCACTGGTGCAAACAGGCTCCCCCAACTGCCGCTTTCAGTGGCAGCATTGTAGCTGTCAGGTTGGGACAGAAAAAGTTTTGCAGCAGAGCAAGGGGATGTATCAGAATAGGCCCAAGCAAGGGCACACCTTGCACGTCTTTGCTGGTGACTCTGGACAGAGGTGGCAAGATTGCAGTACAGGGACACAGGGTGACAGGGGCCTGTGCTTTCGATGGGAGAGCAATGGCAAGGCAGACCAGGAGAGGTGAGGCTTCCCCTCAGAGGATGTGGGATGGCAGAGTTACTCCAGGCCTGGGCTGCCCACACGGGCACAGGCCAGGGGTTTCGTGCCATCCCAGCCTCGCTCATTCAGGACAGGGGTGAGGGTTGTTACAGGAAATGAAAGGTGATGATGATGGGAAGGATCCCCTATTGCAGTGGGCACCAAACTTTATGGCAGGTTTAACCCACGCATCCTCCCCAAGTGCCCACGCCAAATTAGCCCGCATCCCCCCCAAGTGCCAGGCAATCGCCTTTCCCTGCCCACACTGCTGCTCTGCTTTCTGCTCCCTGCCCAGCCTGCTGCTCCGCTCTCTGCTCTGCGCCCGATCTGCCCCTTGGCTGCCTGTCTCCTCCCCAGTCTGTTGCATGCCACACACAGAGGCTGCCTGTACCACTTGTGGCACCCATGCCAGAGGTTGGCCACCCCTGCCCTACAGCAAGACAAATAAAACGATGAATTAAATGAAAACCTCCTCTTTTTTTGAACTGAATGCTTTCCCCTCCTTTTTGAAAATAAACCCATTCAAAATTAAAGGTGTAATTATGACTTCTCCTATGAGACCTACATTTTCTGGAGTCTATTAAAACTGAATTAAAAACAAAAAACACCCAAATAGAAATTTCTACAAAACCAAATTACCGCACGGGAGGCTTGTCATCTGGAGCTGGTTTGCTGAAGTCCCAAACCAGTTTTCAACAGCAGTAGCCTTCTTGCAATGCACAACAAATATTCCAGTTCATTCAACCTGCTCGCTGAGGAGTTCACTCAAACCAGTTAGGAGTTAAAAAGATTGGAAGAGAAAACCAATACAAATAAGGGGCTAAGGGGATGAGATCTTCTAGCTCAAAAATCTTGAAAGACGGGGGACCAAATCGTTCATCCGTCCGTCCTTCCATTCATGTGTCCGTCCCCTTCCCCAAGACAGCAGTCATCATCCCCTCTCCCTCCCCGCTGCACTCAATGAACTCTCCATGCTCTGCTAATACTTCTTTTTACTAACCCACTTGGTTTCTATTCGTTAAGACCAAGCACCTTCAATTTGCTAGGCAGACATGGAAAAGTTTATCAGGCAATGTTTGGTATTTGAAACAGTCTTAAAATGTTGGGTTTTTTTCATATCCACTGAAACGCAGCACCACATAAACTCTAGCCATGAATCATTCCCTAACGAAATTAATTGAAAAAAGAACGAGCACATCAATACACTCTCCCCCGTTTTCTAACTTAATTAAAATAGAAGCACTAAGACCCAAAGTAAAACTGTCTTAAGCTACCTAACTATGTAACAGATGTGGATACCTCTAGCGTGTCTGCCTGGTTACAAAATTTAATAGAAAGATTAGAGTGAGCTATGAATCAGCATGTCCTAATGGTCACCAGCCAGTGAGTCTCTATCTATCTTAATTTTTTTTCCCCTAAAGAGTACAAACACAAGAAATATCAGTAAAATTAAATTTTTGAAACTAAGATTTAATGCTTGCCAATTTAAATCACAACTAAAATTGATTTAAATCAACTCCTCTTCCCATAAGGGGCAATAATGGGCCCTTGATGAGAAGTGAACAGGTCTATTTACTCACCAACGATGGTAATGGGATCACAGCATGGCGCACTGAATTTAACAGGGGGGAAACTAATCAAATCAAATAAACACGTCCTTGGCTTTTGTAGGTGTTGCTTTGCCAGTCGACACTTTTATCAGAAGAGATCTTTCTATTGGGGTTTTGAGCTATCCTGCATCATTCTAAAGCAGGGGTGTGATTTTTTAATGTGCACAGTAGTGATTAAAACATATATTTTCCTATTAGATTCCACCTGTCTTTTCTATAAAGGAAGAATCACGTAACTGTGCAGATGCAGCAGACACCTCTGTCATCGACAGTGGCATTTCTTTTATGGAGCTGTAATTGGAGCAGAGTCCTGGGAAGGAACAGAAATGGTTTTCTCCAATTCAGGAGCAGTCACTAGGTGGGCAGAACAGTTTGAGTACTACTTGCCCCCCTTCCCATCACACACACACACACACACACACACGTGCACGCGCACGCACGCATACACACACGATGTCTCACTTTCTCCCTTTGTTTGCTGCCAGTGGCCTTCATTAGTCACTGCAGCGTGGGCTCAGATTAATTCCGGAAAGTGAAAAAGAAAAACCCTGATCCGTGTGGAGGAGATGGTTCGGAACAATATTTCGGGTCACCAACGAGGGCAAGGCTCCTGCTTTCAGAGCTCGCACAACACATGACGCCAAGCATGCTGCCTGCCACATCCACGATGAATCAATCTTCACCTTGATCGCCGTGCAGAAAGCTGATTCATCCGGCTGGTGGGGAGGGGGGCATCGCACGGGGCTGCAGCACCTTTCATTCGAGGCTCCAGACACGTTGTGCTGACAGTGAGCTACACCCTGCTGATGTATTGTGACTGCCCAGCTTTCTACAGAGCAGGAAACCCAGGCAGAGAAAGATTAAATGATGTGGCACGGGCCACATGGCAAGGCAGTGGCAGAGTGATGAATGAAACGCCAGAGTCCTGACTCTGATCATCACAGTTCTCACCACACCTGCAAGCAGAAGTAAATCAAGGAACCAGAATGCACATACGCCTATGTGGCCCCTATGCCTACACCACAAGGCCACGAGTGATTGGTGGGGGGTCTTGTTTTTATACAGAGTGCTTCAACAGGGTACTCATATATAGGTTGCAGCACTGTCTGGGTGAAGGGAAATTGCCTCCTTGGTCCTACCAGGCCTGCCGTGATCCCTGATATTCCCACAGAGCACTGTCTCACTGCCATGCCACCTACCAAATAAGCAACACCTCTGCCTGCAGGGCCTGGGAGGTCTTCCATCCAAGGAGCAATTTGGCCCAATGCTCCTTAGCATCTAAGAAAGCAAACTCACCGCCCAACATGAAGCACTACAGACTTCAACGTACTTGTTCCACTTGTGTGAATACATAGCCCTTTATCAGTGCAGTGTCCAAAGCTGGGTAAGCCATCTGAAGTGTCAGGTGAGAGCCCTGCAGTTATTTATATCTAAATGCATAACTGGGAAAAGGCACAAAGAGGTCCTAATACAGCATAATGCACCATAATCAAATCCCAGCAGCACTAACGGCAACCTAGAATACAGAAGCTTCACTTATTGATATACTGAGATTCATATTATTGAGTTTTATTAATAACAATATATTAATAATACTAATGCCATATTAATACTAACGCCATAATATATTAATAATAACAACATATTGATATGATTATGATACGCTATATTGATATATGATGGATATTGATATCAGATTCATATTAATTAATACTGAGAGTCATATTTCATATTGTGTTTTAATGTAACATCAGACCTAACCTATGTCTAGCTTTGTACCACTATTACCGTTTAGGTTAGTGCTCTTCAGCAATCCTTCGCAGTCAAGGGTGACTATCTGCCATGATCGTCTTAAGATATAATTGTCTTAAGACAATACGATTGTCACAAAACACTGGCTAGTGCTACCCGGTTAGTTCAGGCTACAACTTCTGTTTTATCAGTTCCCTAATGGAGACATTTACACAGGTGCAAAAATGCCTGACTTATGAGAAAACGCTGAGGGAATTGGGCATATTTAGTCTCAAGAAGAGACTAAATATGCCCAGTGTACTCCATGTACTTGAAGGCTGCTATTAAATTCCCTCTTGCTATCTCAACTCCCTGCAGGGGGTTGGAAAGAGGATGGAGCTGGACTGTTCTCAGTGGGGGCAGATGACAGGACAAGGAGCAATGGGCTCAAGTTGCAGCAGGGAAGTTGAGGTTGGATACTGGGAAAATCTCTCACAAGGAGGGAGGTGAAGCACTGGAACATGTTATATAGACTCTGCATCCTTGGGACGATGTAGGTGGGGCTGGTCCTGCTTTGAGCAGGGGGTTGGACTAGATGTGGCCTCCTGAAGTCCCTTCCTACCCTCATTTTCTATGATGTTATGCCCTATCCCAGTGTAGCTTCCCCCTGTATGGGACTGAACTCATCTGAGCACCTTCACAACAAAGTATACACCTGTATCCAGACTGGGAGGGATTGGACCACTTGAAGTATGGTGGTGTGACTGAGTCCATAAGACTTACAGAGCTTTGCTATACGCTCGGGGTGAGCTGGATATAAAATGGCATGAGCTCAGAAGATGGCAGAATCGTCCACTCATTTGTGTGGCTAGAAACCACATACAATGTGGTCACTCCACGTACTTGAGATAGCAAGATATACGACCTCCAGTATATTTAAAGTACCAGTGGGTCCTCACTGGGACAGCTTGCTTCACTCTCCTACACCAAGGAAAAAACCCCCTGTTATTATGCTTTATTGATAAAGTCCTTGGAAGATGTTTTCTCAGACCCTTTCTGCCCATCAATATCTTCAATCCAATTAGACAGTTAAATCGGAATTTGCTCTTTCCTTGGATCCCGGTGGATTTGCTCTTTTCCAGAATTTGCTCTTTTCCTTGGATTCCACGTGCCAGGAATCACTTCAAAACCATTCCCTCAATAAGCCTGCCAGCTCAATTGTGAAAATAGCAAGGGTATAAATTAATAGGTTCCTAAAAAAATTGGGACACATTCATGCGTGATAATAATTTAAGTCAAACTCCACCCCCTGCCCTGACCCAGCCCAGAGATGAACCTGCCAAAATGAAACAAAGGTCTGGTTTTGCCACTGCAAGATCTCTCTCTCTCTCTCTCTCTCTCTCTCTCTCTCTCTCTCTCTCTCTCTCTCTCTCACACACACACACACACACACACACACACACACACACACACACACACACACACACACACACACACACACACACACACACACACACACACACACACACACACACACACACCCCCCCCCCCCGAGCTCTATGAGAATTACTTGATTCTTGAAAGGAAGAACTGATAGATGATTTTTTTTATTATTATTATTACCGAATGCCCAGTAACATGGCTGCAGTGGTTTGAAATGCCACAGTGTATTCTGTAACCCTCTTCCCAGCAGTTAGCAGGTATGGATGGATATCTGCCACCTTCGCTTTCCCACCCAGAGACTCCAGGATTGCTTCTTATACTGATATAATGCCACCAATTTTGTAATACAAGCAAACCTCTCCCAATGCAACATAGTCTCCTGAGCTTGGGAGAATTGGGCCAGTTGGATTATCACTCAGGAATTAGCATTGCTACCATACTGTACTAACTTCAGCTGTTTACACTCTCTTGGTATTACTGGAAAGCTGGTGACCAAGTACCGGTATTCTTACTCCTCTCCACCATTACACCTGGAGACGCTGAGACAGCGGGTGCACAAACACTGCATCCACTTCCAACTCTCTGCATGCAGTGTGTGGGCACTGTGCTTCACCATGCTGCTCTGTACTGTAGCAGTGGATGCCCTCAGTCTTACTTAGGATCTGGTTTTCTTTACACTGGGTGCATCTACATGTGCACAGTTCCTGTGCAGTAATTTAGGTTAGTAATTTAGGTTAGGTACAGTACCCAAAAATTACTGCACAGTACAGTAACGCATCTACACATGTGTGCCCGTAATGTGCAACAACTATAGTGACTTACACCGACTTGGGCGTAAATTTGCTAACTGCATCATGCAGATAGCAAATTTATGCCTGATTAGTTACTGTGCAGTAAGGCACATGTAGACGCCTTACCGTGCAATAACCCTTTGCATGTAGACTAAATTGGGACTAACTTTAGTCCCAAGTCAGTCCACACACAGTGTTCCTGTGCTATAATGCCTGCATGTGTAGACGCTGGCGTAAAACCACCTCTGTGTAGTAATGTACTGTGCAGCAAATGCATGTGTAGACACACCCACTGTGCAGGATCTGGCTAGCCTCAGAGCAGCGTTACCTCCTAAAATCATCCCCTGCACTGCTTTCTCCAGGAACGTGAGTTTTCCTGGGCATGCAATGAAAGTGACTGTGTGTTCAAGTTAAACACCAACTTGCACAAATGTCTTTGCACGCACTACCTTTGTCAGACCATCTGGGTCCGGACTTCTCCTTCAGTGGGCCAGTTACAAGATGGCTTAACTTGCAAGGCTTGGGTGGATGTAGGATAGACGCAGCAGCAGAATCCTCCTTGCACCTGACAAAGTGGCTGTTGTTTATGAAAGTTCATGCCTCTAAACCAGTAAATCCTTAAGGTGTCACCCTGCCCTGCCTTCTGCCTGACTTCAGACTAGCACGGCAAATCGCATCTACACTAAGGATAAAGAAAGAAAAAGCCAGTCCGCCACCAGGAACTACTGTATGCCATGTTGCCACCCTCAAACAAAAAAAAAAATCAAGACTTTAGACCCCCAAATGAGATTTCTGTTAAAAAAATAAATGTTCACAGAGTTGCTCTTGATTGTCTTCTGGTGGTTGCACCGTGGGGATGTGCAATGCTTCCCACGCAAAGTTTTCTGTGCACCTAGGAAACTTTTCCTTCCATGAATGTAGAGATTCCCGAGAGACGCCACGACTCCCACAGCAGGCACCTGGTGACAAATGCTGAAAATCCTATGACTTGCCATGGAAGGAGGAGAGCTGGCACCGCTGAAGGACACATTTATTCCCCCTTTCCTAACACACCTCCTCTTATCATAAAAGCAATGCATTCACAAGGCTCTGCTCATCTTCTCACACTGCAAACAAAGCTGTGCCTCCCAGGAAGCCACTGGCATTATGGTTCTGCAAGAGGCGATCCCAACACCCAGTATCCCCTTCAAGAGGCCGATGGCTGGGAGATATGCAAAGGAGACAATTTCTTGGAGATTAATTACACCCAAGCGCTGAAAGCCAAATTGCCACATAAGGGAACAGAAAGAGTTTGGCGAGCGTTACAGCAGGTTGTCTTCCAGCAGCTGTGTTATTGTAGATATGCATCGAGGAGCAGATGTTCAAAGAGCGCTGGCTGCCAGCTCTTGAAAATAAAGACGCTCCCCCCATCATTACCTTGCCTTTTGCCTGCTTCAAGCAACTGGAGTTTTGCAGCATTACAGTAAGTGACACGGAGATAATTTCCCAGCATTCATATGCACTTTCTTTGTACCCTGAAGTACCTTGTCATCAAGCTGTCCCCAGCATCTGCAATACACAAGCACGATTCCCTTGGCTTGTGGCATGCTGCTGATGTGACTGCCCGCTGCCTGGCAAAGCAGGGCTGTGATGGCAGGTCTGGGAGCCAGGGCAATGCAAAAGCATCGTACTAGCAGCAGGCACTTGAAAGCAGCCACATCTAGGTCCATGAGCTCCTGCTCGGGAGAGGGGATGCTCAAAGGGATGCTTAGCCACCAAGTCCCCTGAGCTCCTCAGATCCTGGAAACTGACAATAACTTCAGTCCATCTGTTGCTGGCTAGAAGACTGCACCCTCCTCTGTTGGAAAAGACCTTAGGACCACTGATCTCTACCTCTGTCACCTCCAAACCACTTCTGGGCAAAGCTTTGTATCAGGGAGCAACCCTGAAAGACGCATGGTAGTGCCACCTGGGTCAGGATGCAGCAGTGACTGAGCAGGGCACCTAACGAAGTGAACTCAGGTTCACAAAAGCATGTGCTCTCTCTGTATTGATCTTATTTAGTCAGTCTATAGAAGTTTATCTACCCTGTCTTCAAACTGACTTCAGACTCACATGGCTAACTACCTCTCCCTGCGCAAGGCAGGCTATCCCCAGGGTTTTGCACCTCCATCCAGTGTCAAGTCCAATTCAGGTTCCCAGGCATCAGGTACAGAAGACCTAGTTGGCTCCAAAGTCCACAAGTCTCCTGGGCTGCCTGTCTGCTCCAACCACCTGGCACAGAGCACGCTTGATAGGGACTTGCAGCCAAGCTTTTGTAGCCATGGGACTGGCTTCTGCCAGGGCTTACGCTGAGCATAAATGCTGGGCTAAGGCCCCACCTCCCCCTGCAAAATGAGCTCTCATATAAAGATGTGAATGAGAAGCAGGAGCGCTACCACACTGTCCCTTTTTAAGAAAGTCACACATCTTTCCTATGGGAACTCAGTCTTGTACCCCTAACAAAGGAGGAAATGTCCTGCAGAACAGGATGTGTTTTAAAGGGTCTTTTGTGGAGAGCATCACCTTAATGGGAGAATCCCAATACTGCAGTGAAGCACGCTGTAAAAGTGTGCAATTAAGTACTAATTATGAACAGAGAGCTGCTCAAGGAGGAGGTCGAGGGTGTTTCATTCCTCCTTTGCTGCTGGCATTTTCCTGGCAATGCTCTTTCTTGCTGATACCATTTGCCTTTCGTACCCAACGGAGGACCGGAGTGGCCAAGGCGCCCTGCACCGCTTGCAGATGACATACATTTGAGGCATCCCTCTGGATTTGTAACGAAGCCATCTGCAAAGGGCTGGTGCTGGGTCATTCAGGCACCCAGGGGGACAAAGGCAGCCACATGCACCACTGGTTACATCACCTTATGCACCCCGGGCTCCAGCAAGGGAAGAGCCTTAGCCACCTTGCACCCATAGGCCATTCAGCTTGCCTCCAGTGCCATGCTCTGGTGGTGCCAAAATAGCCTTGGACTTCTTGTGCCATCACAAAACAACTGTGTTTTACAAGGGCATTATGGGTGCACAGACAAGCACCTCAGAGGCTGGCAACCTTGATTTACAATACCGGCCTGACTCCAATTTTGCTGGCTGATGTGGTGTAACACCCCCGCCTCTGGCTTTCCACTCACACCCTGTAAATCAGGAGCAAGTCCACAGAGGCACAGGCCTTCCAAGGAGCACTATTTCACTGCCAAATGTCAACCCTTGTTGTGGCCTTAATCGTTATAGCAAAGCCTGCAGTCCCCCAATTAGATCAGGGCCTCGTTGCGCAAGGGAAAACCCTGATGCCAACGAGTTTACAGTCTAAACGGACAAGACAAAGGGCATGAAGGGAAAACACTGGCGGAGAGAGATGGCATGACTTATTCAAGGTCACACAGAGTGGGTTGGCAGCATAGCTGGCAACAAACCCTTTCCAGACCACTTCTGGGCAATGCTCTGTATCAGGGTTGCTCCCTCTCCTTGGCACCTGAGAGGGTTGTAAGGCGATGGGGGGCATGAATAATAGAAAAGCCCATTTCCCACCCTCCATTCTCAAGAAAAGAAAAGCCAGTTATGCTTCGACTTGCCAAAATAATTCACCTCTGGAGGGCCAGAAAGACTGGACCTCAAGAAGGAAGAGAGAAATGGAAAACACAGGGATTGCTTGCATACAGGCTGTATATACACTGAGCACTCCCCCCTGTCCGCGACCATGCTGAAGTAGGGATACATCTTCCTGGAGGGCAGAGTGAAGCACTAAGAGGCTTTAGCACAGCACTAAAGCAGATAATTGTGCAATTAGAAGTGTTAAAAATTGACAAAGCCCCAGGCACAGATGAACGGCAATCTGGCATAATGAAGGAAGCAGTAGGAGATACAGAAGAAGCCTGCCACCACCGGCAGGGTGGGCAGGGATGAGGAACAGGAATACAACCTCTAGTTAAGGGGAAAGGACATTGCTTTATTACATTCAGCTCATGTCCGACAAAGGTAGGGACGGCTCCTGTGAGGGGCCGTGCATCTGCACGTCCTGCAATTTCAGTGGGAACGGCAGGATTAGGACCTGGGTCAATACTTGTAGGGACTAGAGCAGCGAGCAATAAGCGTGTCCCCGCCGCACGCAGACGAAGGGAAGACAGCAAAAATGAATGTCTCCAGGAGACTGCTTTCACTTCTCTCCTCATTAAGAAGCAGCCTCGAAGCCAGGCACAAATTGACGGCTTGAGCCAGCAAGCTCCCAGGAATTTAAAGGTGTGGTGAAAAATCATAACAGTTGCATGACCACATAACCAGTCAGGGGAACTGCGCCATCCTGTAGCTATGCAGAGGGCACACTCCCACAACTTCCAGGAGTGCTTCAGTCCATTTCAAATGCAAGAAGGAAAATCCTGGAGGTAGCAATAGAGACAGACAGGGTCTGGAAAGGCATGGTTCCTCTTGGAGCTGTTTGATCTGGCCCACAGAGCAGGTGCTTTGGCGGCGCTCTGTATGGGAGTGGAGGTAGCCACTGGGGCTAACACTCAAGTCAGTGTTAGGGCCACGGTTTTGTGCATTAAGCAAACAGGAAAAGCGTGGTTCCAAATTGCATGATGATAATGGGATAAGGGCCAGGGAAGAAAGAAATACAAGGAGACCAAGTAAATCAGCTCCAAACTGAACAAATTTGGCTTCAGGCAGCAAAGTGTGGTGGAATTTTTGAGACTGGGATGTGGAAATCCAGATTAGCAGACTCACTCCTTCCCCCACAACAATGACCCATGCCAGGTGCCCCAAGAAGACCGGGCCCAAATTCCTGGAATAACAAAAAAGGAAATAGGAGACATGCCCCCCTCTCCCCAAGAGATGAGCTTGCACCCTGAAGTCCATGGCGTTGCAACTCTCATTGCTGTCACTCTACACAATAGACCGGCGGTTGTCCTCCATATCCATGCCAAATCCTCTTTTCATGGATCAGGGGAAACCTGTGACAAAGCGTCACACAGGAGACCAGGCACCAATGTCCCTTCGTCAGCTTGAAACACGTGGCCTTTCAATAGCATGGATCTTCCTTCCCCCATATTACAGCACAGGGGTAAAAATAAGTGGACTTCCCGCACCCCGATTCCCTGCCATGACTTCATGTTTTTATAAGGAACATTGCAAGGGAGACTGGAAAAATTACAGAGAAGCCAATATTTGATATGCCCTGACACTGAGACAGGAGATTGGGCTAGACAGACCTGTGGGCTGACTCGGTACGTTATTGGTTAGGACTCCCATGTGGCAGGCCCATCAGCAAAGCCAAACCTATTGAGTTTGGACTCAATCATCACATGGCTTAGTCTTGCCTACGTGGCAGGCACCATTCCATGTTATAACTATGGTGTGCGATTCCCTAGCACAGTTTACTCCTGGCCACACACTCCCATACCACGATGCCCTGAGCACAGCTCATGCTGCGTGTGGCCGGTGACAGGAGCCAGGCTAAAGATACTAGAGATGTACACAGCATCCAGTTTGGTTCAGATATAACAAGCAAATAGGGGAAAGCAAAAGGGCTTAGGGACTCCCAGAAGCTGACAAGTCATTAAGGCTCGACCTAGGTGGCCATCCTCTAGCAAGCAAGAGATTAAAGCAGCTGCCCAGGTGGCAAGACCTATGAATGGACCCTTGCAAAGAAAGTTGTTGGGAGAAGAGCGTGAAAGAAAAAAGAAACCCAGGCTGCAGAAAAAGCAGCCACAGCCGATGGTGTCCTGAATTGCTGGTCACTACCTGCTTCCATCAAAATGCTCCAAGAGGCACTGGTCTGAGTTTGATTGCTCGGGAGGAGGACAGACTCTGAGACCCTGCATGGCATTAGCTGTCAGTGGCCTAGGACCTGTGATGCACAGCCAAGCCCTTCTGATCTGCCCATGCAAACGCCTTCCTAAACGGCCACCGAAACAGAGAAGCCAGCAGTACTGCAAGTAGCACGCAGCTTCAAAGGGGGCCGGCCTGAGAAGGGAACATGCTGGGGTCTACAATAGGTTCGCTTATGCTGGCCCTGGGAGAAGCTCATAGCAGCCGACAAGTGACAGCCAAGAGAGCCAAGACCCTCATCCTCCAAAACCCTTGCCAGAGGCAAATCTCCACCCGATGAATGGAGGTTACAGTGTGCGTTTGAGCTGCTTTGCTTCTGTCTGGCAGAGGGTGGAGAGGCGCATGCACACCCTCCAGTCCACAACAGGCTTGTTTCCTTCCACCTACCCTGCAAAGTCCCCTGCCAGGTGGCAGGGATCATGGGGCAAATAGCACATTCCCCCCAGTGCCCTTCCCTGCCAGCAGCTGTGGCTATCACATGCACTCTCCGTCCTCTTGAATGCCAAGTCTCCAACTGGTGCTTGTACCTGAAAGCTTGCAAAGAACAATTTTTCCAACTATTGAGTTGGTCTAATAAAAGATATCCTGTTTACCCAAAGAACCGTGCCTGCTGAAGTCTCCAACAGAGCTCACAATCCCCTCCTGCCCTCACCCCGTCCTGGGTTTCCCTTTGCTGTAAGAGCACAAACACGCCATGCTCTGCTGACAACTGCGGTCCCTCCTCACAAGCTGGCACACAAGGGAACCAGCAGCTCGATGGCTGTGACACTGTCAACAGGCCACTTTGGCTGTGGCTGGGTCTGCAGGGTGCTGCTGGGCAGAGACTTGAGCAAAGCATCAAAAGTATCCCAGGTGACAGGCCACACACCGAGCCGATGGAAAGAGATCTCTCTCCCTCTGCACCCCAGTCAGCGCAGCGGGGCTGGGACATGGAAGAAGAGGGGACCAAATCTAGCAGACAATGGCCAGGCAGCAACACGTCACAGAAAACCACCCGTCTCCATCTCCTTGCTCTGGCAGGTGTGTCCCTGACACATCAGCAGAGCCCTGAGGGGGTGCATGTGTGTGTATGCGTGCATGTGGACTTGCACATGTGCACTTCGGGGGGGGGGCCCACCCCTCCCCACAGTCATGTCCCCACATGCCCACAGCGATTTCCCTAGACAGAGACTAACCCCCCTCCTGGTTACCTTCTGTGCTGTCCCCAATTTCTACCAAGATCCCCCTCCTGCCCCTTACCCACGCCAATGCAAACGGCAGAGAGCTCCCCAAGGAGCCCCTGGACAGGATGCCAGCTGGGAAGTAGCTTACAGACTCCCAGCCCCAGAGTTGGGGGGGTTACCTGGGCCCTCTGGAGATCTCACCTCTGCAGGAATCCCCAACCTGGCTGGGTCTCAAGCCCCCTTCCTGCTTCAGGACAGCTCATCTGCAGTCAGGATCAATCTCTCATGCTTGGTATATAACCCCAGAAGTTAGTCTCTCCCTGTCCTCAAAAATCTGCCCCAAACAGGAGTCCCACAGGCATCAGGAAGGCAAAACTCTACTACTCTTGGTTCAGAGATGATACCTTTTATTAGACCAGCTGAGAAATTCCAAAAAAATATTTTTTTTTTCCTTGCAAATTTTTGGGCTCACACAGCCTTTGTCAGGCTCAGGGAAAGTTAAAGACGATAATACGTCCCCATAGGTAGGAAATAAACTACAGGCAAATAAACTACAGGCCATTAAGAAATCAGTCACAGCGTCACTTCTTCATCACGATCATAAGCCTTTAAAGGAACCCCCAGAAAACAAACCCATATGTCACCTTGCCGTAGCTCCTTTTGAACTCAAGGTGCTTTACAAACAGTTAATTCATTAAGCCTCAAAACAGCCCAGTGGGACATCATTATCTTTTCTGTCCCACGGCTGGGGAAGGCAGAGGCACAGAGCGGCTTATGCAGCAATGTCTGAAGTTACAATTCGTTGAAGTCCCGACACCTGGCCACTGCAAACACAGCTTGACGGGTCTGCATCTGGGTTTTAACATGTCTTAGCAAAGATGCATTTGCTAATATATTCAAAGATGCCCTTTTGCTTAGGGTAGAAGAAGCCCCCCCGTGTCCTTCTCCAGGGGTCCTGGCTGACCTCCCAACACTGTAAATAATAGTAACAAAGAGAGAAAATTAACAGAAAGTCAGCTAACTTTAAAACCATCCACCTTCAGGTGTTCGTGCATAGACTCTCTGACCAAATCACCTCTTGGCTTCAGGTGCACAGCAGCAGCTGCGAGACCAAAGAGGTGGGGGGTTTTAGATAGAGGCGCTCCAGTCTTGGGCAGGAGTGATTTGGGATTAGGCAGGCAGCAGACCCCCCGGGCGGATTTGTGCCCTTTCCAGGAAGGATTGTTCTGCACTTTGCTTCCCTTTTATCTGCCTTTCAGATAAAGGTGTCAGTTTTCTCCTCTCAAGGAAATGCCACCCTGGTAGGGGATTGATTGGAGATCTAACAAGTGACAAAGCAAACGTGCGGTGACAAGCCTCCCCGGGCCCTTTGGGACAGGCTGGCAGGATGCAAAGGCATGCTGATTAAAGCCATCCATTCCCGCAGCCACGTCCGTCCTAGCTACAGCACATACGCTCACACGGACGGGTTTCTGGGGTGAGCTGCGCTCGGCTGTGGCATGGGTATAAATCACAAGCTGGGGGCAACGGGCTCTGGAGCAGAAGCATAACCTGGGCAGTGGATTTTATTGCTGTGAATTCAACCTCAGGCCCAGACGAGGCAGGACAACAGCCTTACCAGAAAATACCTGCTTTCGGGACTTGATTCTGCACTGCCCTGTGTTACAGTGGTCTCCTGTTCGCACAGGTGGAAAGTTCAGCCCGTTTTGGCAATTGGCACCTGCTTGGCCCAGGGGGAAATGAATGCCCAGGCGGCCGGGCAGGGAATAATCAAGCCTCCTGTATTTGTAAACTTGTCCAACTCTATCCCTGCTATGCCAGTAAAAGCTATTACCCTAAGACATTCTTGCCTTTTATTTCAAGTTCATTTTCCCCCCTTCACACCCCCACAAAATGACAGCTTTTCATTAAAAAAAAAAAAATTCCCCTCTTTAGGGAGCAATAAAAAATGAAGGGGCCAAGTCTATCGCCCTTCCCGGCATCAGCAGCACTTTGCTTCTTGCATATGCCCACGGATCGCAAGGGGAATTGCTCATTATTAAATTAAGTGCCACAGACCTCGCCAGACCCTCTACCTGGGACGAACTGGAACAGCCCCGCTGGGAACAAGGAAAGTCACTGTGAATAAGGGCGAAGCAATCTGGCCCCCAGGGTAAAAAAACAAAAAAAACAACAACAAAAATCCAGCTTCAATACACAAGGGAAAATATGAAAGCCTTGCTAAGTGGCTTACTTCAAAACCCAGCAGCAGCAGCTTAGGAGAGGAGATGTTGCCATGCAGAGTTTGAGCGAATGTTTTCCAAGAAGAGTATAAAAGGATTATTTGACAGAGGCGTTACAATAACAGCTCCCCAGCCCAACACCCCATAGCACAGCCCGGAGCCTAAACCCCCTACAACTCAAAACAGTTTGAGTGCTAAATCCCTGGCGGGGAAAATCTACCAAAAGTTATTGAGCCATAATCTATATGGAGTGAAGCAAGACTGTCTACACTGAGCCCGGTGTCCATGAGATCAGTTTGTCCTCATCCTCCAGTAGCCAAACACCAAGAAAACCCCATAAAAACTCTAGGTCTGCTTTTGGTATGGGCTGGGGTCCCTGCACCTCCTGTCCCAGGAGAGGGATGCCTTCACTGCTAATACAGGAGCAGGCTTTTTTCCTGCAAGGTGGTTTAACCCCTTCAAACTCTTCGGAGGTACAAACCCCCTGGCAAAGAAAAGGTAATTTTCCAAGATAAACTGATGGAGATCAACCCCAAACAGAAGTTAGGGCCTGACCTCAGTAAGTTTAACACAAGTCCAACTTGTCTCTACAGGGTGGGGGGGGGTTTAACCTCAAGAGAGTTCACTTGTTTTACCCATAGGTAAAAATCGAAGCCAGCAGCAGGGATACAGCAATACACAACATGCCCCAAAGCAAGGCTGCACATCTGTCTCTTACATTACATGAGAAATATTCCAGGCTTTCCCTTTGAAACATAGGAGCAATTTCCCCTTCCTCCCACTTTATTTTTTTAAAATTGGAGTAAATTTGACATGCTTCAAATTAAACCCAGAACCGAGGTCTCTGGGGCTTGCAGCTCTGAAAGAGTACAGGTGTTAACACCCAAGTCCCAGCTAAATCTAAGACAGGGCTACTAAATCTCATCAAACTCCCCTTTACACAGGCTGATCCCACTTCTCTTCAGACAAATGTGCTGGAGCAGGAGGAGAGAGGCAGTGGAGTCGAATAGCTGGATCCTGCGCCCTAGGACTCGGGTCTAAGCATGAGCAGGAGCTGAATTTTAGGCATCTACATTTTGCCATAGAAAAGAGGCATCTCAGCTGTTTAGCACAGTTGGGGGGGAAGCTCCTTTGGACTCAGACACCTACATTTCAACCCAAGTGCCAAGTCCTTGTTTAGGGGTGCCCTGGAGTGACTTGCCCATGGCCGGCGGGCTGCGCAGGGCAGGGGCTACTTGTGCCTGTACCACACCGGGCGGGAGAGGACACGATACCGCCCTCTGAATGCGAAGTACCCTGGCTGCCACAGCTGCAGTGGCAGCTCTGACATGAGACTGAATCAGAAGCCAGGCCCTGTGTCGCCAGCATGGCTGGACACTGCCAAACTAATGCGGCCTTCAGACCTCTGCATTTCAGCGAGCACGTGAAGCGGGGGACAGAGCCCGCAACAAGCAGGGACCAGGGGCGCAAAGGGTTCTGGAGTCGTGGGCGATGGCGAGCACGCCGCGCACGCAGGACAACCCGGATTTGTTTGAGTCCCATCTGCCAGAGTCGGCTCCACTTTGAACTCTGCAGAACAGTGTCTGCGGCTGCCTGGCCAGCCCTGCTCTGGGAGGGGCGGTCACCCCACTACATCTCCGGCTACACCTTCCTGCCTGCATCTCCGGCTCCAGGTCCTGGATCTCCACCTAATATCCCTCCTATATCCCCGGTTATCCCCCCTCCATCTCCGGCTCCCCTTCCTGCCTGCATCTCCGGCTCCAGGTCCTGGATCTCCAACTAATATCCCTCCTATATCCCCCCTCCATCTCCGGCTCCCCTTCCTGCCTGCATCTGCGGCTCCAGGTCCTGGATCTCCAACTAATATCCCTCCTATATCCCCCCTCCATCTCCGGCCCCCCTTCCTGCCTGCATCTCCGGCTCCAGGTCCTGGATCTCCACCTAATATCCCTCCTATATCCCCCCTCCATCTCCGGCTCCCTTTCCTGCCTGCATCTCCGGCTCCAGGTCCTGGATCTCCACCTAATATCCCCCCCAGCTCTCTTGCTAGAGGTCCCATACCCCGCCTAGACCTCCGGCTGCCCCGTCCCGCCTGGCTCCCGGCCCCACGCTGCAGCCCCCCGTCTCGGAGAGGCCCGGGGCTCGGGGAGGGGGCTCCCGGCGCGGGGCACTTACCCCCGCAGCCCAGGCGGGCCAGGAGCAGGAGCAGGAGCAGCGGCAGGAGCAGCGACAGCCCCGCTCGCCTCATGCTGCCCGGTCCGGCACCGACGCCTTTGTCCGGGGATGCTGCGCGGCTCTGAGGAGCCCGCGCCCGGCCCCGCTGCATTGGCCGCCCGCCCCGCCGCTCCGCCGGCCCCCGCCGCTGATAGGCGGCTGCCGCGGCTGGCCCCGCCCCCTGGGTACCGCCTGTGAGGCGGCTTGGATGCGGGCCCGTTCGGGGCTGTCGGTGGCGTCGGGGCGGGTACGGGTCGGGAGCAGCCTGCCTCAGGCAGGGGTTGAGCGGCATGGCCCGTGGAGGTCCCTTCCAGCCCCGCTTCTCGACGGCTCTCCAAGTCGCAGCGAGGGGTGGACATTAGGAAAAAACTTTTTCACCAGGAGGGTGGTGGCGGTTACCCAGAGAGGTGCCAGACATGCCGTCCTTGGAGGCGTTTAGGACCCGGGTAGACAAAGCTGTGGCAGTTGGGGCCCGTCCTGCTTGGAGCAGGGGGGCCGGACTAGATGTGACCCCCCTGAGGCCCCTTCCCACCCTCATTTGCTGGGAATCTGTGACTCAGCCATTTTTAGGCTCAAGCATGGCTCCAGGATTTGGAAAGCGGGGTGAAGACGTGGAGGCGCGTCCACACAACTCACACCACCTCACGTCTCCAGGTCAGCACCTGTACTGAGATGCAACAAGTGATTCTGTTTCAGATCCAAGCCAAAGCAAACACCACAGCCAGCTTGTTGCCAGATTACATCTCAAGGTTAAAAAAATAACCCTATTCAGTAAAATAGGCACACTTAAAAAAAAAAAGAGTCGAAATACAAGTAGGCAAAATTGTTCAGCATCTGCTTTCTGCCCTGTGTGACAGGAGACTGGGCGAGAGGAATCGCTGGTCTGAGGCAGCCAACGCCAGTTCTTATATTAACAGCTATTGTCGTTAGTCCCAGAGTCATTACTGTTAAATGTATGTCTCGCACTCAGATTTATTCACAAAATCTAGCCTTCGTGAGCATCTTGACAGTGCCTCCAGTACTTCCCTGCCATATCTGCGCCTGGGCTAATATGACCACAACTGAATTAAAGTTTTTTGCCAGAGTCTGCACAGTCATCAGGGCTGTGACATAGAAGAGAGATACTACCAGGAATGACCAAGAGACTGTCACTTTGCAGAATGAAAGGTAGTTTAAATAGTGGCACATCAGACTATTAAAAAGAGAGAGGGTCCTTAATATCTGTGGAGAGAACATAAGAAGATAAGGATTGCCATTTTCTGGGTCAGACCACAGGTCCATCTTGCCCAGTCTCCTGTGTTACATGGGGGCAGAAAGTGGAGAGTGAGCAGGGTATGACCAGGGTTTTTTCCCCTAACATTGTTTCTCTCTCATTTGCAGCCTCCAGCATATAGGGTGCCCACACATGTGCACTGAGGCAGCTCCTACACGCTGTAATTGCATTAATTGAGTCTGCTGGAACATGGTAATTACCGTGCTGTAGCAGACTCCAGCGTCATGTGTATCAGTGTCCCCGTGCTGCAGAAAGGTGGCAAGGGCACTTTAACTAAAGCTCGTTCAAGGGGCTTTAAAGTGCCCCCTCCACCATTTTTCAGTGTGGGGATGCTGATACATGTGACGCTCTGAGCGCTTTAATTAAAGTGGCTCTTGGAGCTGTGCCTTAGTAGAAATACCACGCCCTGCTCCCAGGAACTTGGTTTTAAGCTTTGGCTGGAGCAGGAATCAAAGTGGGGGGCGAGGGGGTGAAGCTGCACCACTGCACCCCCCTGGACTCACCCCGGGACTCAAGACACTCCTTACCAGAGTCAAGGCAACCTCCTCCCCTCAGAAAACATCAGCTCCTAGCTTTCATGTAAAATTTTGATTATAAAGCAGTTGTGTTTCAAAAAACTCAGAAAGACCGGAGCAGGGCAGAGTGCTTTTAAAACGATGGCTTCCTATTTGAAATCTCTGGGTTTATCTTGGAAATCATGTTGCACACCTAATAGTGGCAACATGGTGTGGCACCCCAAAAGGATCTCAAAGCACCCCGGGGTGCCATGGCTTCCTGGCTGAGAACCACTGGTCTAACCTGTGGTTCGAAACCTTTAACGATGGTAATCTGTCAACCTCCCCGGCTTGTATTCAAAATCTGACATTTCATGGAATAATTTGATGGTTTTCAGCCTTGTTAGACTCAAGGCCCCTCTTGGGAAATGCCAGTTCTTCACTGACTTGTTCTTTGGCTACAGAAAAAAAGGAGAACAAGTCTTCTGTGCAGAGAACTGAGAACAGGGCAGAAAGGTTTGGATCCTCTGGATTGCTATTTGAAATCTCTGGGTTTATCTTGTGAATCGTGTGTAGGCATTTGCACACCTGACAGCACAATTAGTGCATGGTACTCTGGTTGAGGATCACTGCCATGTGTCTAAGTCGTACAAGATGCCAAGCCGGAGGATACAAATGCAGTTACTTAACTTGTAAACTCCTTGGGGCAGAGCCGGGCTGTCTATCCTAAGTTTGTGCAGCACAGTGGGATCTGGGGCCATGCGTGGGACCACCACAAAAACCAACAGCAGCTTGCATGTTTTTACCAATGTATCTTAGGTCCAGATCCACTCTCAGGACACATTGGGCCATGTTCCACTGACTTTGAAGGAGTAACTGAGATCTGGATTCAGGGGCAGAGAGCAGGGGAGGTGGCTAAAACCACACAGTTAGGCATTTCTACATAGGCATCATTATTTCGTAGATCCTTTGACGCCCCAGCCCAAATCACCAAGTACCATTTCTAGTTTGAGACAGCTTTTGATACAACTCTAGAGCATGCCTCAAGCTCACACCTCTGGAGCCACAGTGAGACCCCTTGACCACTCTATCACTGCATGTCGTACAGAAAGGGTAGATCATTAACTAAAGCAAACCACATATGCAGTTACTGATTTTCCAGATTTTATAACAAGAGTCACTATGTGAGGATTTTTTAAAGACCCATTTCCTGGTACTGGTTATGGAAGAATCTCTGCTTTCATTTGTAAAAAAAAAAAAAGGCTTTATGCCTTAGTCAGAAGAGAAAATTAAAGGGGGATTTCATAACAGTTTTCAAATATCTGTAGGGTGATTATGGAGAGGATGGAGATAACTTTCCTCTGTGACCCTAGAGGGCAGAGCCACTAATAATGGCCTCAATCTGCAGCAGCAGGATTTTAGGTTGGAGATTAGGAAAAGCTTCCTGACTATGAGGGTGGCCATGCATTGGAGCTGGCTGGTTAGAGAAGCTGTGGGATCTCCATCCCTAGAAATTTTCCACGTGTCGCTTGGATGGTTTAGTCAGGGATGGTCCTGCCTTTAGCTGGGGGCTGGACTAGAGGATGCCTTGAGGTCCCTTCCAGCCCAACTTTCCTTTCACCATGCAAGTGCAGCCAAGGCCAAAAACCAAAAATGAGAAAAAAGGCTTTTTGATTTGGTCTTAATTGCATCATTTTTAAGCCACTATCCTTCTTGTGACACTCCAAGGTGGCAATACTGCAAGTGTGCATACATAGACAGACACACAGGACACAGAAACAGCCAGCAACTTCTTAAACCACCACCTTGTATTCAATGCACCTGTAGCAGACCATGTGAAAGAGGAAGACTGGGATGTAAAAAGGGGATTTACAGAGGTGAAGTGGGTCGGGGTGCATAACCAGCAGTGCAAGGGGTGAAAGTGCAAAGAGCAGGAGAGGGTCTACATTACAGCAGTAGTGCAACGAGGGATGGTGAAGAGGGGGGACGCATGGTGCCGGGTTGGAGGTAGGGGGGTGCCAGAAGAGAGGCAGCTACATTGCTATTCTAGCAGCTGCAAGCACTAACTTGATAAATGGGGGAAGGAACCAGAGGGTGAGGGGCCACCCTGCCATCAAATGAAGTGTTTTATGTCTTTGCTCAGCATGGCAGTCAGCAATGCCTGTGGAGGGCTGGCAAGAGACTTAACTCCTTGGCTGGGGGACATCTTTCCCCAGAGCTCCTGGAGTCCTATAGCTTGGACTTTGTCCCTTATCTCCTTCCCGCTCTGTGCAGCCAGAGCCCAGGTCCCCAAGGTGGAGTTCACAGCCTGAGGTGCCCAAGACACAAACCCTACCAGGTATGCCCCTGGATCTCAGGGGAAACTTGCCTGAAAACCATTAAACTCTTTAATAGTCTCCTCTTTGGAAGTGGAGGAAGCCACATTAGCACAGAGCAAGAGAAAATGCAAGGTAGGAAGCAGAGAAATGGGCTGGAAGACGTAGCGGAGCTTTTCCTCCTCTGTCCTGCATCGTTCACATGGGCCTGGATGCAAATGTTCAGTCCAGAAATCACTGCAATATTTAGTTCTGCTGGCTGGACTAGGGCAACCTGTACAGGGAAACCTGTATATCGTGGCAGCCACGGTTCTTGGGGCTGGGCTGAGGGATTAACCTACCTGTCCCAGCTGTCCAGCAATCTGACATTACTGAGTGTCATCCCCTCGCTGCCCCATGCCATGGCGTGCAATGCAATAATGTTTGGAGTTCAAATGTAGGATTAAGGCTGGAAGACGGGTGGTAGCGCAGGAGCCGGCTAGCTCAGGGTGAGTAGCAGCATGAAGAGCGTGGGCAGCCCCCAGGGTCAAGATAACCCCGGGCTATTTCAGGAAGGGAAGCAAAGAAGCCCAGCAGAAGACAAACGTATGTGCTGCCTGAGGTCTGCCTGGCAGATAACCCCTAAGGAAAAATGACCATTTATGGGATGGGATCTTCAGATGCAAAAATCTCCAGGAGAAGTAGAGAGTCTTAAAGAGAGAAGCAAGGGAGGCAGTTTTATACAGAGGGCACAGTCAGGAGAACTGGGCTCTGCAATATAGGAGGCATCTCGTGCCGCACAAGGGCTGGCTGTCACAAGCAATGCCGGGAGCAGGGCAGCCAAAGCATCTCACTGCTACCTATGAGCACATGGCAGGGAGATGGCAGCGATAACACAAAGGCCAGTGCTGTTAGCATAGTGGACTCAGGGAACCTGGATTTATTTCCCAGCTCTGCTATGGACTCCTGGTCACGTGATCCCTCTGTCCCTCAGCTCTCTATGTTTAAAATGCAAAGGGGCTAGTCCAGACTCCCCTGGGTGCGACTCCCCTGGGTGTTTGCCAGGAAAGCAGAGAGCTGCATCCAGTTCCCGATTCCTGCATGGGTTGAGGTGAGGCCAAATAAATCACGCGGGCCTGGATCCTCAAAGGAGCTGCCTGATTGAGACAGGCACCTGGTAAAGTAGGACGTGGGGGCACTGGGAGATGTCCCTTTGCTCAAGATGTCCCCCGCTGTAGCTGATCTCCAGGGACGGGGACCAACAAGATGCTGAATGCCACCATTTAGGACCTGCTCCTCTCTCCCAACTCCTTGACAACACTGAGGTGCATTAAGGGTGCATCTCAAAGGTGCAGACCTCAAACAAGCTGCACTGGCTTCCTCGGTGTTCAACGGCCCTTTCCATTCAGCCTGAGACCCCAGAGATAGCGCTCAGCCTGGGGCAAAGCTTAGGCCACTTAGATGTGGGGAGTGGGGGGGGAAATCTTGGCTGCAGCTACATTAACATCAGAGCCCATTTTAGGGACAAAGCAAACTCAAGGCCCCAGGGCCACTAAACTGAATTAATGCAAGCCATCTAACGTGAAGAGAAGTGGGGGCGGGGGGCATGCCCTGTCCTGGGGCTGGAGACCTGGAGTCTAGCGCTCCCCCGACTGCTGAAATGCAGCCACTTCTGGGGTAGTGATTCCATTCACCCACATTTGATTGGTCTTTTATGTTCAGACCATGAGCTCTGCTGAAAAGGGACACTTCTTTTTGAAGCACCAGATGCAAAGAGATTTTCAATGGCTCCGTGATCCCATGATCCTATGAAAATAACCAATAATAAAAATCCTACTGCATGCTCATCCCTTACACTACCAGAAACTTCTGCCCTGCACTGAGATACAAAAGACCATGTCTGAATGTACCACTTTATATTCAAGAAATACATAGGTACATATACTTATGTACCTATATACAATGAGTACATATGTACACTGTATACAGACATGCATTGGATCCCACCCATGTATTATATCCTAATGTTGGAGCAGGTTTGCGAAGCAAATGCCAATGCTACTGTCGCTTCAAAACCGAGCCTCAAAGCAAAACTTTGGCACATAACAGCTGCATGCAATGCAACTGCATTAACACTCCCCAAGCCCCTTTCATATTGAAGGATCCCACAGCCCTGTGTACTTTTCCAGACTACTGCATGCAGTTTGGGCATGTGACTGAGATATTGTGATTATTAACAAAAATCTAAGTGGACCCAAGAAATGGGCTCCAGCAGAATTGTGTCCACGAGAAATGGGTCTGACGGTCTCCGTTCACTGACAAGCCTTAAGTTTTCCCCATGCACCACTGAAATGACTAGACTATTGATTGGACTGGACTGAATGGGATTGATTAGAAAAGCAGGTCAGAGTGGAGGGGCATCAGCAAAGCTGCATGTGGCTGGAGTCCAGCAGTGAAAGAGCAGGGGCTGTTTCAGGCCAAGACAAGGGGGATAGGTTAAGATTGGTGTATTGGAGGCTGTGGCATGTCAGGATTTAGGAGCATGGGAAGGGCATCTGGAGGGGCAGAGCAGAGAAAAGGGAATGACATGGATGAAAGCTGTAGTCCATCGGTAGCGGCACAGAGGCCTTCTAGAGAGCCACATCATTTCCTCTGTGGTTAGCGCTAACATTTGCATAATGCAAATAAGGGGGAGAGGAGAGAGAAAAGCATTAGACAAACAAACAAGCAGCCCATTAAGACAGGGCAGGCGGACGGCTAGACACGCTTCCCATCAAGAGCCATTGGAAGAGGCCTGTATCTCTCTTGGCAGGTCTCTTTTACTCAGCCAGATAAACAGATGTCTCTTTTACCAAGCCGGTGCCAGTGGAAAGTTCACTGCCTGAAAAGATCATATAATTCCCATCACAAAGGCCCTGGGTTAGCTACACAAACTGCTGGCAGGGATCCGCTGGCCACCGAGCTGGATCTGGGATTTTTTCCCCTTTCCTTCTTTGTTGAGCTAGGGGTAAATGTTACCCCAACTGACGCAGGGGAACCCCTTCTTTGGGGGGCACCATCCTCCAAAACCTGCTTCCTTTAGTGGAAAGCTCCCACTGAGCTCAGCAAGCTTCAGACTGGCTCCTAGAGAGCCTTATATTAAAAGGGATTTCTCCAGGCCAAACCCACCTCGTGGGGACACTCTGCTTCCCAAATTCCATAACTACCTTTCTGTCGATCATTTCTGCCTTTTCCCCCTCTCTCTTCAGCTAGGACTTGCAACAGGTCAAACCCTGGCAGGGCAAAGCCTTGCTTGAGCCCTTCCCCGGCCCAGAAGAATTCACTATTTGTTTTAGGGATAAAAGCTGCAACTTCCCCACATTCTTCTCCTGTTTCACTCTTCATTAACAGCATCATCCTGTCATAACAAAGCGCATTGAGTTATTACAGACCAGGCAAATTGCTTAAAGTCGAGGGCCTGGGTGGTGGAGAGGCTTTCTTCTTACTGGTCTGCAGTGAAAATCCCTTGATGGCTTGGCTGAATCTCATAAGCCAGGAGGGCTTTGCTGGAGTGGCAGGGAGGGCACTAAACTGGGAACTGGGAGACCTGCATTGGTCCTTGGCTTAGTTGCTGACCTGTGTAGTCTTGTGTAGGTCACCTTTGCCTCTGCTACCTCTGTGGCCCTTTGCTTTGCTCTTCTGGACATGAACTGTCTTTTGGGACATGCCGGACACAGCTGTCTAGCAGGAAGGTTTTTCAGGAACACCAGAGACACAAGGCAGACCTGTCCTGCCCTGCCCCTGAGCCTGTACAGCCCCTGGCATGATGGGCATCTGATCCTTTCTTAGGGCTGCAAGGAACTGCTGAACATTTAGGATGGGAAAGAAGGAGGATTTTGTACCTTGAGTTGCCCTGACTGCCTCTGCTCTCTGTTTAGTTCCTGCAATCTCAATCCTCAAACTTTATAGCTATAGTCATATAACTGCAGCCACCACCAAGCATCCGCCTTACTGTGTTATTTGTGTTTCACGCACCCCTCCTTCTTGGGATGCCCTACAAGGAGGGCACCCCTGACTGCACTATGGTCCCTGGTTGCCCACGCTTATCCTCTGAGTCCTTCACAATTGGGTTTCTGTCCCTTATCTTGCATTGTGGCAAACTTCTCGCTGCCCCCTCAACCATTCATTGGGGCTCCTTCTGCGTGGAAGGCCCTTCAATTTGTGCAGCTACTCTCAGTCCTTCTTGCAGCTCACTCCTTCCATAATAACCTCACAAGCTGCCAATGCTGCAGGCAGCCTCTCCGTGATTCAGCAGCAGCTCTTCTCCACTTATCTTTCCTAAAAAGAAATTGGAGCCTTGTGATCAGGCACATGGATCAAATTCTCCAAAGCCCCCAGTGCCAGCCTGACTTTGCTCCCACTAAAGACAACAGTAGAGGCCTTGTTGGCTGAGCACTTAGACTATCTCATCTGTCACATAAATGACAACATGTCTGTCTCAACCTGAGCTTCTCAAAGGAGCCTAAAAGGTGTCAGTGTCCAACTTCCACTGAACTACTTGGCCTTGGGGCTAGTAGATGTGAGATGAATTTTCCAAGCCCCATTTTTACTGTTATGCTGAAACATCTTGCAATACAGAATCAAAAATGATCATCCGGGCAGTATTCATGCATTTATAACCAGGGATCCTGGTTTTCTCTGATTTAAAAAAAGCCCCCGTTTTTGACTTAAAAAGAAAAGTAACCCCAAATCCACATTTTCCATGATTTAAATGAAACAACACTATCTATCTATCTATCTATCTATCTATCTATCTATCTATCCACACACATGTAGATAGATAGCTAGATAGATAGCTAGATAGCTAGATAGCTAGATTGTGGTGTTTCATTTTTAATCATGGAAAAATATGGATTTGGGGTTACCCTTTTTTAATCAAAAATTGGGGATTTTTTTTAAAACAGAGAAAACCAGGATCCTTGCTTATAACACAGCACTGGAAACCATGTTCATCCAGGTCTTATTTCCGGCTCTGGCCCTGACTTGGCATTTTAACCTGGGCTGCAAATGGATTTCCATTCTCTGTGCCTCAGTTTCTTCCTCTGTAAACTGTAAAAGCCCTCTGTCATGCTGGGGTTAATGAGACATCTTTCGTGGAGGTCTCTGAAGTGTTTTGAGATCGATGGAGGGAATAGAATTACTATTCCATTGAACCAGCCGCAGCTCTTAGATATTAAATTCCCCCTCCCTCCCTGCTTCTTGTTTGCTCGCATTTTTGTGCCTTTCACATTGAAATCTCTTATCTAGCTATAGAGAAAAGAACACAAACATAAAAGCTAAACTGGGAGGAAATTGCCAGTTGAAACGTTTGCAATGAAAAGAGGTTCTCCCCCATTTTAGAAGAGATTCATTTGATGGACACTCACTCATCTTGTTAGTGGACGTGCGTCAGGCTCGGTGGCATTACCAGGAATGACATGCAGAAGAGACCCCTAAAATCTCTCAGCCCAGGAGAGACGAGTACAAACCACAGCACATTTTATTTTGATGCCACCCATTTAAAATGCTTCACTAAGGCACTTTGCTCACCTCCCCCATGAATCACGAAGAGGAATGGACATTTTCAGGCAGGGCTGGCATGAGAAGTGATTCATTTCTGTTGGTAAATGAATGCAGCATTGCTGAAAGGTGCCAGCCCTGGAGCCTCTGATCCAATATTGCCTCAGATCATCTGTGCAGAGTAGACAGCAGCAGTGTCTGCTCCTATCCCACTACATCCCCAGTGGGCTCAGCCCGGGTCTTGGAGGGCAGCTGGGCCTCCATGGCCGACCACTTCTTGCTCTCTGCTAAGGATGCTGGCAAGGAGATGTGATGGGAGTTGGTGTGACAGGGGCTGCGACTCAAATATAGGTGGTACTGATCTGAGAGGCTGGCTCAGGACCCAGGGGTCCACTCTCAGCCCAGCGCCCCAGGGAAATCGCTTTGAGACCTACTGCTGCAATGAGACTGCAATCACTGCATTGTAACAGCAACTGGCATTTCACCAGGGATCAAGTGCATGGAAGAAAATAACACTTATTGCCTGATTCTCTTCTGGCTTTGGTGTAAATTATGAATACCTCTATAGGTATTAAAGGGCTAGCTCTTCCACAGGTCCCCAGAAGTGGCTGCATTTCAACAGTGGGAGAAACATTTGCTGCGGCGTTAGACTCCAGGTCCCCAGCCCCAGGACAGGGCATGCCACTGCACCCCTTCTCTCCCACCTGCACACTGGATGGCTAGCACTAATTCAGTCTAGTGGCCCTGGGGCCCTGGGCTTGCTTTGTCCCTAAAACCGGCTCTGACGCTACTGTAGCCACAGCCAAGATTCCCCCTCACTCCCCAGATCAAAGTGCCCTAAGCTTTGCCCTGGGCTGAGTGCTACCTCTGGGGTCTCGGGCTGAATGGAAGGGGCCATTGAACACGGAGGAAGCCAGTGCAGCTCGTTTGAGGTCTGCACTTTTGAGCTGTGCCCTTAACACACCTCAGTACTGTCAAGGAGTCGGGAGAGAGGAGCAGGTCCTAAATGGTGGCATTCAGCATCTCATCGGTCCCTGTCCCTGGAGATCAGCTACAGGGGGGGGACATCTTGAGCAAAGGGACATCTCCCAGTGCCCCCATGTCCTACTTCACCAGGTGCCTGTCTCAGTCAGGCAGCTCCTTTGAGGATCCAGGCCTGGGTGATTTATTTGGCCTCACCTCCAACCCATGCAGGAACCGGGAGCTGGATGCAGCTCTCTGCTCTCCTGGCAAACACCCAGGGGAGCTGCTGCATCGCACCACAGGGAGTCAGTCCCTTTGCATTTGAGGAATAGCTAAGATGCTCCTGGTCCACGTCCCTCTCACGAGTGATGGTGCAGAAAGCAGCAGAGGGGGAGAAGGAAGAAGAGGCTGATGCCAACGTGCCTGTGGGTGTGGTCCAGCTATCTGCTGGGGCCAACAGTTTTGGATCCAACCCTTGCTGAGGTGCTCATTGAGCAGGGTTCGCAGGTGCCTTCAGCAGAGCGCAGGTTCAGGGCGGTACATCACAGAAGTACTGATGGGGGGCACAAAATGTTCTTGGCTGCTACCCACCTTGTACCATCCTGTTGAGAGTGGCATCCTCTTTGAAGGGGCAGAGGCAGCCAAAGTGAGACCCACAGGCTTGCCCTTCTCTCCCACACACCTTGAGCTGAAAGGCTGGCCAGGGAAGGGGATGGACACCATAGGATAAATAGGGCTGAGGACTAATTTGGCCCTATTTATCCCCTTGCAACCTCCCACTAACATCCCTGTAACCAAAAGCCAGGTTGTATCAGGAAAAGTGCCAGTGTGATGAGCCCATGAATGAGTATTCAGCAGGGTTGAAACCTTAGAAACCGCAGCATACTTTAGATAAAGGAGTAATTCCCCTGGCTAGCAGCACTAGTAGGCTATTTTCTTTTAAAGGACCTGACTCTAGTGGGAAGGAAACGTTGTTTGCCTGTGGGTGGGATTCAGTAAGACTAGACTCATGCTTGCACAGACCTGGAGTTGGAAATTTCCTGAGCTCCTCACTTGGGAAGAAGTTTACTTCTCTCGAGCTTTTGGCTGGCAATGGTGGGAGGCCTGGGCCTTCATTTTTGGGTCAGAAAGAGTCTAGAAGTGGAAGACAGGTGATTCCCACAGTGATCCCAGCCCACTGGTAGCAGGAGGTTGCTTTCTTGAGATTTGTTAGAGACTCAATGGGCCCGAGTCTGATTTTCCTCTGTTCCCATCCTTACACCAGTAGGTATAACCACTTTTCAGTGGCATCGCTCTTCATTGTCCTAGTATAGGCAAGGACAGGAGTGACTGATTAATTAGCTGGTGTTGGAGGGCAGGGCTTTTCCAATGAAAAGAGACGACATTGCAACTAAAATGTATTAGAAAGGATTATTAGCTTCTAGAGAGCTCAGCTGAGGCCAGGATCGTATTGTGCTAGGTCCTGTGCAAACAGGTAGTGGGAGAAAGTGTCAGGCCCCAAAGACAAGGTGCATTTTCAGGATTCAGTGTTTGACCTAAAATTAGCACTTTGCCATGATTGTCGTGTTAGGAGTTCAATTGTCACATTGGCGTTGGACTCGCACAGATCTGCAATTCTTTTTCTCAGATTTGACATCAGGTCCATCAACTAACCAGCAGGTACATGCGGATGTACCTGTATTCCCCCTATGCTTGTATCCTTGCCGCATTACACTCCTGAGTGCCTGAAAAAATGAATGCCATGGAGTTATGTTTTTAACTCCATACTAAACATACGCTTCTGGCACGATCTCCTTTGGGAAGCTGAACGGTAACATTATCTAGCCATTGATGTCACTAGCAAGTTTCAGCGCACTGGTAAGTAACCACTCATTATTAAAGGAGAGAGTTGATTATCCTGAAAGTCAATGAACCAGAAGGTTTTTGTAAGAACAAAACTGTCAGCCCCCGCAGTTAGGTTATGCTTGTCGGCGAGACACCTGTGAATTGTTGATTTATTGCTGCTCTGAGATGGTAACACATTCCACGGTGCCAGCCCTTCATTTCTTGTTGGGTTTTTTTAGGATTTGTGGTACAGTGCAATCGTTAAAGAGCAGTTTTCAATGCTTCATGCTGTGGTGTTTGATTATCTGGAAAAATGGATTATCTAAAATGGTGATGACACTAATCATTACACTTGGTTGATTATCTAATGTATTGTTATTTATTATTTGTATTATTGTAGCAACTAGGTGCATTAGTCAGGGACTAGAAGTGTATTGCACCAAGTGCTGTACAAAAAGAAAAAAGGGACAGTCCCTTCCTAAGAATGACTAGTCATTCAGCTATATTAATACTTCTGGAGATGAGATATATTTTTCCAAAGTAGCCTATACCATAATGCACAGACATAACAGGTTGGCAGGTCCCAGGACCCCAAATAGACCTGCAGAGCTCTTTTGCTGATGCCAGGGGAAAGGATGCTGCCCAGAGATGTGGGGGTGGAGGTTGTAGATATAGGCAGATGAGGTTCTTTGGGTAAATCCGATATCTTTTATTAGATCAACTCAAATAGTTGGAAAAATTCTTCTTAGCAAGTTTTTGGGTGCCAACACCCTTCATCAGATTGCAGGAAGCGTCTGCAGAAGATCACACACCATCAGCCTGACGAAAGCTTGCAAAGAAACATTTTTCCAACCATCTGAGTTGGTCTAATAAAAAATATCTGATCCCCAAAGAACCTTTGAGTTGGTCTAATAAAAGATATCGATTATGCAAAGAACCTTGTCTGCCCAGAGATGCAGTTATTTTTTGCAGACTCGCACCAGCAATCAAGCTAGAAGGGAACTGAATCTTTGTCTTAGGGAAAGGGACCTAGATAAAAGATTAGAGGGTCCCTGGAGGGGAAACTCAGGCTCGGCAGAACACTTAAGCTTGGGTTTCTGTTTTGTGTTGTTGTTGAAGCTAACAATAAAAGGAAATTCCAGCATGAAGGGGTAGGCTGGACATGATCCAGTGTGCGCATGCTGCCTTAGGAGCGGGGTGGGAATGCCACCTGCTTGAAGTGCTCAGCTCAGCTTTCTGCAAGTAGAAGTGAATTCTCAGTCTGTCGCTCGATCCGGCCTGAAACCATGCCAGGCACTTCTGCAAGGGGGTGAAGCACGTCAGGGGGTGAAGCATGTAAGGGGGTGAAGCATGCGGCACATGGAACATTTCGGAGGTCTTCAGGTGGCAGAGGAATATGGATGCTCGCCCTGACAATGAGAGGTCTACTCAGAGAAAAATCTGGGATTTGTGCCCAATTGGCTGGCAAGCAGCAAGAGAGTAAAACCACCATAAATATCGATCGTTCTCAATCAGTCACCCAGCTTTGGTGAACAATTTAATTTACGAAGCTGGCAAACCTGCTGACTGAATGGAGCCAAAGAGAGGTAGCACTCTACATTGGGGCTGAGCAGTGAGGAGTTCAAGCCCCACAGCTTACCCACTGCTGGAGGCGCTGGGATCTATGATGAACCCCACTGCTAATGTATTAGTCAGGACCTGGGACAGGCCAGACTTCTGCTGAGGTCCGCACTAGCAGTAGCGCCCAACAGTTTGACTGCTGCTGAGCTGTAGCATTTGAGGACGCTGGTATACAACAGTGGTTTTTAACTTTGTTGGATTCAAGGAACCTGCCATTTGACTTGAGGCATCCCACAGAAAATGCCAACTCTTACGGCCTTGTTGCATAGTACTTTTAGGCGGCTTCTGGAGCTCTTAACCCCTGGATTGGCTGCATGTTAACACCTTTATGTGGCTTAAAGCATTTGTTCAGCTCAAAATTACGCCACTTAAGGGAAGGATGATCTCTAATCCACATAATGTCGCTCCTGTTCCATTAAGGTATGGCCACATCTCACAGCTATTCCGCCCAAGCCGAAGTCTTCCAGTATCCCAGGATGCTCCATGGCTGCTGTGTTTGCTCTGCCCAGCAGGTAAAGCAAGCTGGTCTAGGCAGAAACCCCCTTGGGCATGTCGGGCAGAGCGAGCACCACATCTTGGAGTTCCCAGGGGTCATGGTGTGTGACCTCTCCCCACAGCCGGGAATGCCCCCCTCACCAGCTACAAGTGAGCCATCCCCTATTTGCATCAGGTTCTGGCATCACCTGGGGTTGCTGGGAATCACCTTTTGCCCCCTAGATTGAAAGAGGCTCAGATTTAAGAAGCTCAAAGGGTATTTAATGACAGAAAAACACAAAGAATGTTATGATGATATAATGGGATAGCACCTCTGTCTGGGGCCATGTGCGGCTCCTAGTCAGTGCCATAGCAAAGAAGCTTGGCAGCCAGGCTTGGCGTCCTTGCCCCGCACACAGATCTGGGGGGCACCCCCAAGTTTGCCTGGGGTTGCACGCAGCAGCAGGAGCTGCCCCCTACTCCCCACGTCCCCCACAGGTAAGCTGCTCACAGCTCTGTCCCCATCCTGCCCTGGCTGGGCAGCATCTGTTGGCTCCCGTTTGCTTCGATGCCCCGGGCAGTTGCCTCGTTTGCCCCTCTTGTGCTACAGTGCTGCTCCCAGTCCCGCCCTTGCTCACCAGTGGCAAGTCACCGCTGTGCAGGTGAAGGACCATCAGAGATGGTTTTTCACTTTGTGGTGCGACTGCTCCACTAAGCCGAAGAACATTAAGCTGATTAACATTTGTGCAGCTTACAGCGTAATGTGTAACCAGGCCCTTCGTTTTCCACTCATGTTTTGATTATGGAAAAATAACAGACCAATTCTTCGGTTGCAAAGAAATCAGGAAGACAACAGGAAAGACCCCTATTTGAAACCTCTGACCACGTCCAGGGTAGCGTGGCCATGCAGTATGTGGCACCGGGACCTGGCTACGGTGCCACACGCTGCACGTTCAGGCATTTCTAGCACTGCTGCCTTGCAGCACGGGGGTGGGGATGGACCCTGGAGATCCACATGAACCACACGAAGGTTGACATCTTCCAACAAAGATTTTTCCAAACCTCCTAGGATGCCACTTTATGTGTAGGGACTCCTGCTTAGCCATCACAGCTGTCCAAACCTTGGGATGGTCACATCCAGACAAATGACAGAGATGGTAGGTAAATCAGGAGAGCCAAGACCTGACCACTGACCCTACACATTAACCACCTGTCTTCACCATGCCACATAAGATTTGAACCCGACACCTCCAGATAATATCAGCACCTCCCATGAGCGTGGCAGCCACTGGCCTCATAGACAGAAAATGAAGGCCTGCCTGGTGTGTGACTATGGAGAAGACTGCCAGCCATGGGAGAGAGAGTGAAGCACTGCCCTTTAAATCCTTCCCCAGAGGAAAAAACTTTAATTCATTCCACGTCAAGGGAAGCCCCAGAGTGGATGATACACTGGGATATCAGTTTTTCCCTTTGCTTCTTAAAATTGCTAAACAAAAAGAGGAGGGAGAAAGAAAAATGACTGCAACTCTAACACTGTAGAGCCATTATCAGATGTTCTTAGTAAGGGAAAGAGGTCACCTGGGTCATGTTATAAATCTCCCTTCCTTTGTCTGTTTAATGTATTAATGTCAAGCATGGTAGCAGGAGGAGGCTTAAATGAGATCGCAGTCTCTTCCAGCGGGTGCCAGACATGAACATAGTGAACAGCCACCCCTGAAGCAAAGAGTTTATGCCTAAAACAGCTGGGAGAGGGAAAGGACAGGCGTCTGCTCCCATTTCATAGATGGTGAAATAGAGCAAATGACTGTCTAAGCTTACAAGAGGAGGCTGAGGCAGAACCACTGCAGCTGCCCCCTTTTGCCTTTCCTCCCCTGCCCTGCTCCCTCTCCCTGCTCTTGTAGCCGATCTCCTTCCTAACTACCAAGACACTGTGAAGTGAACATGCTTCTTCTCTCTTATGGTTGTGGCTCCCACCATTGGGTATGCTCACCCTTTCGGATCAGCGCTCTCCACTTGTGACCCATTGCATCCTCGGGTGAGGTGTTCGATCTCATACGCTCATACGCTAGGGACAGACATGACACACGAGCTGCTTTAAGGGATCAGAAGCTGGTTTAAACCTGGAACAGAACAGACGTCCAGTACATATAAGCCAGTTTCAAAATGTCTGAAACCGGTTTGAGATAAACCTGGCTGAATGTAGTATCAGATTTAACTGATTTGGGTCAAACCCGCTTACGCAATGTCTGTCCCAGACCCTAGAGGTCATCTTCCACCTCAGTCTTAGTCATCCTCAGGGCCTGCTGCCTACTCACAGGTGACTGGCACAATGGACTCACTGTCAGACCTCGTGCAGGCCCAGGCCATTTCCGTGTGGCTTCTCTGACCTTTTCCATGACTCTTCCTACTCCCAGGCATATCCTCACTTCTTATCTTATCTCTCAGGTTGACTCCCAGACTTCTTCTCAACGTTCCCATCTCTGCCCTTTCTAGTACCCAGGAGTCATACATGGCCTTATCGTTGTCCCGTACAAGCTGGCGTTTATCTGATTGGCATCTTTTTTTATTAGAAATTCCACCAGAAATGTCTCTCCACTTTTTCCGTGTCACATGGCCTTGTTCTCTGACAGCCTTTTACAGACTTCTTCATTGTTTTGTGATAATGCTCAGGTCCTTGCATTTTTCTGCCCATGGAAGGTGCTGACCCCACTGTCCACTATTGCAATCCTTTCCCTTCCTTTCCTGCTGCTCCGCATCACTCTGCCTGGTGAGCATTCGACTGAAGAGCCCCCCAGTACAACACACATGTAACAGCTAGGACCAGCTGGCCGCGGGATGGAGGAGGACAAGGTGGAGGAAGTGAAGAGCCCAGGGAGTGTTATTAGCTAGAGAGAGAAAGGGAGCTGAACAAGGCAGCAAATAGAGAAAAACAAAGCTGACCATCTGCATCGCCTCTCTGCTGTCACTCCCCCTTGCAAACCAGCCAAAAGCTCCATGGTTGGCCGGTCATATATTCCACATTATACGCTGCCCCTATATTTAGCTAAAAAGTTACCCATTTTCCCATGCATTGCTCCAAAAACATATCCTCTGTTGGATCCCACAGGCTGTCAAAGGTGGACTCCTCTTTTCCCACTTGCTTGTCCAATGCTGACATAGAGGGCTTGCTGATAACTGTCTGCTTTTCCACCCAAACACTTGGGAAACTCATCCAGGCCCCCCCACGGGTGGGAGAGGTCACTATTCCAACCCATGTTTTAGAGCTGGACCCAAGGATGGAAACGTGCTGTCATTTGCTCGGGTCAGCCATGAGTCAGCAGCGGAGGTGGTGAGATCCCTAGGCTCCATCCTTTCAGGGAGACTGGGGATGGGTGTAGATGGGAATCCTCTCTGCTAGAAATGAGGGTGAAAAAACTCACCACTTAATGGTACTGTGGCATAGCAAGCACTTTTCTGCAGCCCCCACGCTTTCTGGATGCAAAGAAGGGTGCGGTAATTTTGTGCGACCCCAGACATGGTCACTATTTGTGGCTTGCCTGTTAACGGGGCACAGGGACTCACTACACCCCAGCTACTTCATGGTAAGTCCCTTCAACCCTTGTTTAACTATTGGCAGAGGTCGAGCAGTAACCATCTTTCTACTTGCCCTCACCCTGTGGCAAGACCTGAGCTGGGATAACTTAGGGCCCTGCCACCTGTTTTCATTAGAGCTGGGTGGAGGCCAGCTATAAAGTTGTTACCTATTTCCAAGCACTACCTTTGTCACTGGCTGGCTCTTTTTATAGCCCGGTGGACATTTTAATAGTGTGATCATTACTTTTTATGAGTGGCGAGTCTAAATTTATTGCACGATTTACTAGGTCACTGCACAGTATCTGTAACGTGGCAGGGGCTTTAGCCCCTAAACAGTGCAAATTTGCCTTTGTTTTACTAATCACAGGGGCAACTAAACCTCAGGAAGTTACTACAGAGCAGGTGAAGCAACCACTGCCCTAAAGTGTCTGAACTGGCCCCTCTTAGGGATGAGATACTGGAGGAGATGGATCACGGGCCTGATCCAGTCTTGAAATTCCTGAGTTCTTCGCTGCAGAGGACGGTGACTTAGTGTAGTTCACAAGGAGAAAATTGAGGATGTGTAAGGTGGTGCTGAGGACCAGGACATAATATCTGACACTAGCATGGCCTGGGGTAAACGGTCCACAGAAGACAGCCCAGAGATCAGGCTTGCGGGGACTGCAGGGAAACAGCCTGGTGGAGCTCACCAGATCTTTTCCATCTCTAGCCCCTTTTTTCATGCATTCAAAAGGACCAGAGGGCAGAGCATCAGAGAGCCTGGCTCCTGGGGGGCTGGGCTGCTCCAAAGAAAAGGCAATTATTTCCCATTTTTGAAGCCGCCCTCCGAAGGGAGTGAAAAGGCCTTGCTGCTGGAAGGCCCCATCCGCGCTCCCTCCTGGGGGGCAGGCGCTTTTGTCAGCTGGGCTCCCGGTGGCGAACGTCTCTGTGTTCAGCTCAGCTCCCAGACACAAAAGCAGAAGCATCTGAAGAATTTCCAAGCGCCTCCGCGAAGCCGTTCCCCTCTCATCTCACCAACACGCCCACTGGCTTGCCCCCCTTTGCCAGCAGTGAGCGCCTGGAAAGGCGAATGCTAATACGGCGGCGGCAATCTCTAGTAAAGGGATTGTCCGCCTGCTTGGGTTCTGCTGCAGGGAGAGGACGAAGTGAAGCCTAGGGATTAGGGACCCGGGACCCTCAGTGCCTTTTGTTGAGTTCAGCTCTTGTCATTTTGTTCCTGGGTTCCTCCAAGGGCCACTTGGCATTGAAAACACCCCCGGCCTTTCTTTCAGGTTTTTTGCTGGGTGTCCCAGCGGTGATTAGCATGTGAAGGGAGAAGGAAAACACAATCATTTGCTGGCTGGAGGACTATTGGCTTGTGTGCTATTCTCTTGTCTGTTGATCTGCCCCATTGTGAATGTTTTCCTGTGGGAATGTGAAAAGACTGGGGAAGGGGATGGGACGGACGCTGGGTGGGAATTCAAGCCCAGGCAGGTGGAGTGTTTGGCATGGAAAAAACAATCATTATTGCCTCCGTCTTTGAGCCCGGATAAACTTCTGCACTCCACAGAGAGGGAGTGAAAAGAAAATTTGTAAGACAGGACTCCCGAGAAGTGGGAGACAACACAGGGGACTTTTATAAGGGTGCAGAAAGCTGAAATTCGGGGTGTCTGGGGATGATGGATCTAGCTAATAGGAGACCCTGACCTGGATAATGTCATTCCCTCTCTGCCTTCATCACGGCAGCTCTTGGGAAGTGAAGCCAGGTTGGCCCCTGGGAGAACGTACACCAACATGATGTGAGGGCGTGGTACATTTACAGCACAGTACATTTCCCGTGCAGCAAATTTTGCATGTAGCCGTCACTTAGGAAGCTGGGGGCTGAATGTGGTGCTGGGGAGCTGGGAGATGTAGGGCTGCTGCAGGACTCTCTGGGGGCAAGTCCCTTCTCTGTACAACGAGCTTTGTGATCCAGGCCTTGCACGTCTGTGAGTTAGGTGAGACACACAGTAAGGGCAAAGTGCTAGCCCAAAGGCTATCGCCCGATCATGCCAGCACTGCTGTTCAGGCTGGGCCGTGCTTGCAAAGGGATGTGCTGGTGGAGGGAAAAACACAGCGCTGCTGACGTTTGTTATGAGCATGTGATGGGAACGCAGATGCTTCTGGGGCTGGTGTGTTGTCAGCCCACCAGTGCTGGCTGCGTTCAATTCCCCCTGCTCCAGGTGTTTCCTTTTCTGTTCTTGATAATGAAATCCACCCACTGCAGCCAGTTATATTTAGTTTCCATTCCTGTTGGCCACACTTTGCTACTGCTGGACAAGCCACAGCAAAAGAAAACACCACCGAGTGCAAAAGCCTCTGGTGCTGGAGCTGCCTACGTGGTAGGAAGGCACAAGAGGAGAGATAATTGCCAAGATGAGGGGAGGGAGTGCCCTGTGAATTACCGTATTTGCTCACACGCAACGTGCCACAGAATTTAATAGGCATCTTGTTTGTGAAAGGCAGAGCAAAGGGGAAAAGCTCTTTCCTTGTAGTAAGTAACCGAGTAGGCGGGAGCTGAGCCTGCTTGTTCTGCTGCACATGGAGCCTGTTGGTTTAACTTCTGGTTTCACCTGGTAAATGACAGAACCTGCTCTTACCCTATGTCTCTCTTTAAGGTGCACTCCAATTTCCAGCAGCTGTTTTCTGGGGGAAAAGTTGTGTGTTGTATGTGAGAAAATACAGTAGCCAATGAAGCAACTAGTTCTTTAGACCTGGGTTTTATTTGGTGGAGGAAAGCTTTTGGAAGACAGAACTAGAGAGTGCTGGTGCAGAAGGTCCATATGTCCTCCAGGGGAATGAAGGTATAATGAAAGTGTAATGTGTCCTCTGTCGGTATTGACTCTTGGTACTGGAACAGTCTTTCATTTCTGGCATGGATCACAGAGATGGAGCTCGATCATCCTCTGCTGAATTATAACCAGGGAAATTTAGGCTGGACATTAGGAAGAACTTCCTAACTCTGTTAAGCACCAGGACAGAATAGCTATAGAGTGGAGTCTCATTCTTGGAAGTTAGACACACGTTTATCTGGGATGCTTTAGAAAGGGATGATCCTGCCTGGAGCAGGGGCCTGGACTAGATGACTTCTTAAAAGCCCATCCTGCCATATTTTTGTATGACTCTATGAAGGTAATTTGCAATACTTAGTTGCTTCAGGTCTAGATGACGCTGGGCTACAGAACTACATATGGGACTGGCTTGACACTGGTGATGTGGTGAGATGATTTCATTCTGGTCATGGGTAAAGATTGGGGGCCAGACTTTGTTTAATCTATTAGGTGCCTATGTGGACTTACGCACCTACATACCATCCGTGTTCCACCAAGCCGAAGACCCTGAAGAAATGTTGATGGGCTTATTTTTTAACACACCTTCTACTCAGCTTTTTGAATAGGTCACAAAGAGCAAGAGGGAGAAGGGAGATTCACCCACCTTCTGCATTAACTGGTTTTCAGAGATGTGAGTATGGTGAAATAGGATTGCACTTAGGTCTAAGGGCATGTTGCCTAAAGGGCACTTCTACACGTGCAAATTTACTGAACAGTAACTGAAATTACTGCACACTATGGGCACACTTCTACATGTGCATGCCTGTACTGTGCAGTAAATAGGGCAACTTATGCTGACTTGAGTGTAAATTTGATACCTGCATCATTCAGGTACTAAATTTATGTGTGATGAGTTCCTGCGCAGTAACACACATGTAGACTCCTTACTACGCAGTAACATTGTGTACGTGAACTGACTTGGAACTAACTTTAGTCCCAAGTCAGACCACCTATAGCTTTAATGCGCTTTAACACCTGCACATGTAGATGGTGGTCTATTCCTGCTTACTGTGCAGTAAATTTAAGCCAGTGTAAATGCACATGTACACACACCCTAAGAGGTACAACAGGATCACATTCACTCTAGGTGTCCACACTCTTTCTCTTTTTCGTATGGCATCGGATCTCAAGTTCCAAATCTATGAGGCACTGTCTGATACTATCACTCAATAACAAACTTTTGGTGTCCATGCTGATAATATGAGACTGTCCATTGTCCAGCCACCTTAGACACAACAGATCAAGAGAAGCTGCTGCCTCACCTATGGCTGGCAAGAGGAAGGCAGTCTGCAGTTAGAGAGCAGGACTGGCACTCATCAGAGGATCTGAGATCACTTCCAAAACCTATCACACCCTTCCGTCCCTTTGGGACCTTGGGCAAGCCATATGACTTTGTTCCTCCATGTGTAAGAGCATAACACTGCTTTTCTACCCCATTGGTCTTGCAGTGTGGTGGCAGAGCAGAAAAGGTGTCTTGCAACAGCTGCACAGAGATGGAGATGTGTGGCATGCCAAGTACCACAAGGGCGTCTCCAGCACTTGTCAGCTCCTATAGAAGACAAATGGGAGCTGCTGAATGCTCAGCATTGTTTTAAAGCAATTGAGCAGTTTATTTAGATCCCAGGATAGTGATTTCAGGATAATTTTGTGCACTTGCTTTGGAAAATCTTATCCATAGAAAGAGTCCTGGAGCCTGCAAACTAAGGAAGCCAGATCCTCAAGGGACGTTATAAGCATGTAAAACAACTTGGACAAAGAGCAAGAGCTAAGCTCCAAGGGATCAGATCCCCTCATCTGTTCCTTTCTCACCTGCCTTCTCCTGGGTGACTCACGTCATTTCTAATTTTCCTTGTTGGCTGAAATTAGAATTTACTGGGCCTTTAGGCATGCCTAAGTTTAATGCACATTTGCTTAATGCACATTAAGGTGATTTAGGCTTGTGTCTACTCGTGCCCACGTTAAAGTGCATTAATGATGTGTGCGTGGACTGACGTGGAACTAAAGTTAGTCCCACAGCAGTCCATACACAGAACTAATACACCTTAGCATGTCTACATATGCATTAATACACTTTAGCTATTTGCACCTAAATTTGACACCTGCTTTGGCAGGTGTCAAATTTAGGCATGAATAGCCTAAAATCACCATTTTTTAAGATGCACTAAGTGTGCGCATGTGTTGACATGTGCCCTTAACGTGCCTTAAAATGTGCTAAAGAGCCTTATATCAACACGTGTAGATGCGCCCGCTGACATGCATGTACATCAGAGCCTTGCTAAATTACTGGGTGGCTGCCATGATGTAGGTGATTTTAGTGAAGATAGGGTTATTTTTCAGGGCTTCTGCTACGTGCAGAATAATTTAATCTGTAACAGTGTCTTAGTAATGGCTCCCAAAATGCTTTCAACGGCCTGGCAGACAGCAAAGCAGGACAGTTGCACTAAGCAACGGCTACAAAACATTTCCTGGTGGGTCTTTAAAATCTCATTTACTCTGCCATGTTGGTACCCTTTTGTGTTTGCTTTCTTAGGCATCTCGCTTGCTGAAAGACATGTTAGTGGAAACTTAGGTCCATTCATGCAAAAGCTCAGAGGCATGGAAAATCCCCATGATGAACAGGTCATGGGGACAGGTATTGATATGCCTAGAATAGATCATCCCCAACCATGGGCTGTCCAACCTCTTCTTGAACACCTCCAATAATAGAGTAGTCCACTCCAGGAGAAAAAATCACATTTCTCTGTGATTTCCCTAGGAGTCTAGTCCACTGCTGCACCGTTGTAACAGTAAAGTTTTTACTCAAGCCCAATCCAATCAAAATATAAATACTGAATTCTTACAAGCAGCTGGTCCAAAAAAGAAGAAGTGACAGGATCAGGAATAAGTCATCGAAGCTATTTAAGTGAGCAATTGATTTTTATTTATTATTTGTATCGTAATAAAATTATCTCCATGAAGAGTGGTTCATTATTTGCATTGAGGCAGACTGGAGGCCCCAGGCGTCAATGCATCCATTCAGGACATATCATAGCCAACTGAACGCTTTGCGGACAGAAACAGAGGTGACATTCACTGAATACCTTACCTGTTGCAAATGGTTTATTCAATTCTAATTGCCATGAAAATGTAGCCACATCCAGTGTAGAGTATATTAAGAGCACAAGCGTGGGGTGGGGAATGGTGGTAGAAAGACAAGACTTCCCCACATTGGAATTTGGCCAAGAAATATTACTATAATCTGACCAACAAAGTACCTAAAAGTATCAGGGCCATTGGGCTCTATGAACACATACCAGACAGCTGTTAGTCCAAAGAGCTTACAGTCTCAGTATAACGCCATCAGAGAAATTAGCTACAGAAAAGCAGAGAGGGGAGAAAAGCAGCTGAGTATTTATGTTCAGATATAAGTATGATAAAATATTAGGGCAGACATTCTTACTCACAGAAAAGGTGCCAAAGAATCTTTAATATCCATTAGCTCTCCGAAACTTGGATTACTTTCTCATGAATTAGGCAGACAGTGCTTCCAAGGCTGTAGCAAAATGCTGGGGGATAATATCAGGATGGCACGCTAGTGAAATACATCTGCCACTACCCCCACCAAGCTAGCTCTGTGCTTAATCAGGTAATCTTCGAGACCATCATACATTGCCGGGTAAGATACATTTCTGATGCTATAAAGAAATATCTTTCCAAGTAACTTCTACAGATTAAGTTCTGTTAAAACCAAAATTTCATTTAGCGAAGAATGTCATTACAGACTTACATCCTCTCAAGAAATGCAGTGAAGTGAAAGGACTGGTGAATATAATGAAATGCTTCACTAACCAGCATCTTGGGTTTAGTAGAAATTAATGTATACCAGCTGCTTGGAAAGTGGTCTCGGGTTTGAAGGTTTTGAAAGTTAATCATTTGAGTTTTCTTTTTGAATAAATTGAAAAGGCTCCATCTCTAGCATCAAATAGCAAAAGCAGAAATGAAGTGGGATGACCACTGTGATTGAGTTCAAGCTTGTGCTGGGTTATAAAGGATTTTGAAAAAAAAAAATCAAAGAAGATCAGATTCCCATCAGGGAAAACTCTCTTGATCCACATCCAAGTGTAGACGATCGATTTGGATAGAAAACATTCACAGTCAGAGGTACACAAAAAAAGGGCCGACGTCTTCATGTTTCATATGGCAGAAATGTAGACTAATGGAAAAAAAGGAGTTTAGATCTGATAAAAAGCTGATAAGAATAGTCTGTAAAAAAAAAAATGCATTATGGATAAAACAGGGTGTTCAGAGCAATCAATTCAGGAGTCTTGCCTACAGGCCTCAAGCTATATGGATGTATGTCGACTGTGTATAAAAGAGCAACAAAACATGGAACACTACTATATATATATATATATATATAGTAGTGTTTATTATATCTATCTATTTATACATGCATACATATATAGTGGTGTTTCATTATATCTATATGTATATCTATATATACATATATATGCGTGTGCGCGCGCGCGCACACACACACACACATATATATATATAGAGAGAGAGAGAGGTTTCATTTTCACCATGAAAAAATGTAGATTAGGGTTTACATTTTTTTTACCAAATATTGAGGATTTTTTTAAAACAGAGAAAAACAGGATCCCTGGTGATGACCACAGGGAGATTCACAAGTCTGTGGTCATTTCTGGTGGTGGGGGCCATGGCCTGCCCTGTATCCTGCAGAGCCCCATGTAGGGGAGCCGGGCAGCTGATCAGTGCATGATGCTTACCCGGCATGTGTGAGGACAGATGGGATGTGGTGAGGCAAGGCAGCAGGGGTTTCACACAGGGCGTGAGATTTCGATGAGCTTTTTGCCTCTTTCTCCATCACAATGCGAGTTTGCAGGTGAAGGAGGGCAGGAAGTGGGTGGGTGTCTGGACAGATGTCTCAGTAGGGCAGCTTGGCAAGGGGAATGTAGCTGGGCTCTGTGAGTTCATTTTTCAGGTCGCTGGGGGGAATTCATGGCCAAGGGAGAGCCGGGCATGCTGGGTCCATGTGGTTGTATCCCCCTTTCCTGGGCTGCGATGCACTTAGCCCCACACAGGGGCTGTCTGTCACAAGAGCCAGCCTGCAGAAGAGCACGGCGGTGGTGCATGTTGGTACAGAGAGTGCGTATGGAGCGAAGCATTAATAATCAAGCCAGGGTGAAGTGAAGCACATCGTCCATCCCAGAACCCCACAAGGGTGCAGGGACCCTGCTGCCAGCTGCACAGAGTGGCTCGCTCGCCTCCTAATTGATGGCCAGGAGCATTCACTGTGGCTGAGGGGGACCAGGCATTTGTTGATGGGGCTTTACATCTTATTTGCTGACTAATAGAGCTGCCACACAACCCTGGCACAAAACTGCCAGCTTTGTGCCAGTGCCTGCAGGCAACTCTGAAAGCCAGAGCCTGTCCTATGAATGGGCCAACAGGGGTGAGTGCCAAGCACTTTTGCTGAACACTGCAGCCGTGGGTCTGTGCACTGGAGCAGCCTGTGCGCCAGCCACCAGGGAAAACCCAGCGCAAGGGCCTTTCAGGAGCATACATAGTTCATTCCTCTATCACAGTCGCCCTTAACCAGTGAGCTACACTGTGCACATCTGCATCTACACAGCCCCTTTCTGCCCAAAGTCTGCACTCGGTGGGCATAGCTACATGTTCATTAATGTGCCTGTTACTGCGCATTTAGTTTAGTCCCTCTAATAAGAGGTACTAACTGAATGTACAGGAACTAGAGTTACTGTGCAGTAGTACCAGTGCATGGCATTAGCCTAATAACACTGCCCAGTAGGCTATTAGCACGGTTAATAGCCGCTACACTACTGCGCAGTGTTATCAGGCTAATGTGCAGCAGGCGTGTGATAATGCTGATAATATCTTAGGTGAATGGGGGTGGGGGTACTTTTTCCTGCTGGCCTGCCAGCTCACTCCCCTGATCTATCACAGAGAGATTAGCTATAGGTAAGGGAGGAGGGTGAGCTGGGGGTGGGAGAAGTGGGTGAGGAGCTGGAAGCCCGGGTGGGCTCCAGGAAAGTTGGATTGGATACCTGTGAGCTTGGACAACACCAGCCCAGCTAGCAGGCCTCCAAGCTGGCCCCAGGGGCACAACCACCATGGAGGGAAGGACCATTGCTCTGGCGGGCAGGCCCCCAGGGCAGGCAGGGAGGCTCTGCAACAGGAAGGATCGGGCCCCCTTAAAGCAGAAGCAGCAGGGGCCTGATCCTTTTTTCGGCAGAGCCTGCCCAACTCTCCCATGGATGGGGGTGGAGGCAAGCTGACTAATGGCTGAAACTTTCAAAGTTGCAAACTAAATTACATCAGGATGTAGTTTCATTTGCAGCAATACAAGCTCATTTAGAAAGCTCCGAACTCACGTACATGCCAAGTGTGACGCCATTAAGCCACACAAAGGGGGATTTTCGTCACGTGGACATCTTGTCATCGTCACAGGTACAAGCACCCCCAGTGTTGGCCATATCTTCTCACATACAACATGCACACACTGTGGTTTTGAAAGGTGGAATGAAGATCTTATAAGTAATAGAGTAGCAGCAGCCTGCTCATGGGTCTGCTCCCCAGGGATTAGCTTTCACCTGGCAGAAAGCTAAGCAGCAGTATTTCCTCACTTGTAGTGCACACTCCAATTTCCAGCAGCTGTAAATACCTTTAAAAAGAAGGTATGCCCTATATGTGAGAAAATACACAGGTTTTTGGTTTTGACCATTTTAATTCTAAACCCGTTTCAAATCCCTGTGCAACCTCTCCACCAGAACAGAGCACATTTCTGGGGGATTGACCCCAAATATAGATTCTTTTTTTCTTTAGAAAATGAATTCCCAAACCAAAAAACGAAACTTGGAAATGAAAAAAGGTCAAAATATTTTTAATTACACAAAATGGCAAAATGAATCATTTTGACATTAAAAGAATTCTCTCCCACTCTCTCGGTTTGTTTTTTTTTTAAACATGAATTTGCAAACATTTGGGGGATACTTGCCAAAAAAGATGTTCACAGCTCTAATGCTCCTCTTCAAATGGGCTGCCCCACTAAAGGAGAGCGGCCAACCTTTTCCATCAACCTTTAGCACAAGTGGTGTGTACCTGTGCAATGGCGCTGAAAGGTCCATGTTTGAACATTGCTGACTATGCGTGTGCACATGCGGGCAGGGAGCAATTAAACTCCTCAACTGCGTCTAAAAGAGAGGGGAGTATGGGTCTTTATCGTCCCATGGATGTAGCGACCACTGCTGCCCCTTTTTTGAGTGCATGAAGGGGACTTGACAAGAAAAAGAGGCAGCACTAAACTCAAAAACCGGTTCCATAAACCTCTGAATATTCACTTTGGCTCAGACCTACGGACAGGGGGGAGTGGGGAGGTAGGGTTGGATACTCATCTGCCCATTTTCCTGCTTAAACAGACACTGTGAAAGTCATCCGGAGCTGAAAGGCAGCACATGATG